>NC_136415.1:192752678-195152678 GCF_051521515.1 Lactuca serriola
ATTACATTCTCAACATTAATAGTTACATGTAATTGGTACTAATTTATATATAATGGACCACATGACTATAGTAAGAAGAGCAACACATCAACTACTATGATCTTTTATGGAGTCATGATTATCCCTAACAAGAGGTCTACCATTTTCACTAAGATGGTACTTATATTATAGGTTACATAACTATGATGAAGAGAACATCTCAACCCTTAGAATCTCTTATAAACCATGGTTATCTTTATGAAGAGGTATACCATTCCTCAGTAGAATGAAACTTATAGTACATGTTACATGACTATGGTGGACAAAACATCTCAACCCCTATAATCTCTTATGTAACCATGTTCATCCCAACTAAGAGGTTCATATTTTTCCGATAAGTGCATACGATGTGTTAATCAATACAAGTATAAACATTCATCATATATATATATATATATATATATATATATATATATATATATATATAGGCACACACACACATACAAACACAAATACACTTACATTTGTATTCCTCGTCAAGAATTATGTACACAATTTTTGATGCATGAGATTCTAATTCAATGTATTTAGTTTCTTGGTGTATTATGTTGATACTAAGGAAGTAACCCCTACAACTCTCTAAAGAAGATTGAAGATTGTTTGGTGTTTGAAAGGTGGGTGCATCTTATCTTGTATTCGAAGGACATAAAGACTAAACTTAGGTGTGACCAACACCAAAATTGTATTTATAGTATTGTTTACTTAGTCAGGTGTTTTGTATTCTAGTGTGGGTGTACGATTCAGATTATGGTATGGTTAGCCATACCTTATGTATGTACTTATTCTACGGATTTAATAATGTTTTCCCTATGAATAACAGTTAGGGGATAAGTGTTAAAGCATTCATTGTGGAAGTCTATTATCTAAGTTCAATATACAGATTGAGCTACTCACATGTGTGGTGTCTAAGATGGATATGACGGCCTGTTTGTTGGATTTCAGAAAGGCTATATATGTCAAAATGGTTTAGCCCTCCGATTGTCTTGACTGACCAATCTTCATTTGGTAGCCAGCTGGTATAAATGGGATTTATCAGGGATCTAGATATTAGTTACTATATTCCATAAGTTAATCAATTATAGTTTTATATGTTAACATATGTGCTTGGCGGGTGTAACACTGACTTTTTTAATACAAAATACAACCAAAAAAATTTCAATTTTATTAAATGAATCCTAACAATTTCGATTTACACTCGTATTGCAAATTAGTACAGGTAGTTATCAAGAAGATCTTACAATAACCTTGTGTAAGAATCCAAGTTGGGCGCTACTTACTCCACTTCATGTTACTAAGTTTACATGAACCTGAAAGACACACACGATAAAATAGTAAGCTACACCGAGCCTATTGAGTAACCATATCATTAAGATATAAACTAGTTACACAATTAAATATATCATATTATTCTTAGCCATCTAATACTATGTGTCCTCTAATCATTCAATACAAAGTACGACAAGACTGACACCAAGTCTGCCATCTATTATTCATAATAAACTTACAGCTAAGCAAAATACTATCAATTCTAATTTATCTCTCCTTTGTAATAATCAATTTATCCAATCAACATTTCTCTTACCGGCATTACAAACGCATAAATTACCATTACAATATATTCCTTCATAAGTATAGTATTTCAACCACCAATGCTACTATTAACTTGTAATTCTCCAACTATAATAAACAATATAACATTACAACTACCAAGACTACTATCATAATCCAATGCTTACATACAAGCATTTACACAACCTCATAACCCTATAGTAGTATAGTCTCCAAGACCACCACCACCAACTTGTCACAATATAGTAGTGTTACAGTCACCAAGACCACTATAATTAATTTATCCTAATACAATGGTGTTATAGTCACCAAGACCACCACAATTAACTTTTCATAATAGAATGGTATTTCTAGCACCAAGCATACCACTATAATCCATACTTGTATTGAAGATAATACAGTGGTTATTGCAACACTAAGCATACCACTAATAACCAATTCCAACATAGTGGTAGTTACAACACTAAACATACCATCAAGTTTTTTCTAAAAAAATCTACAAGTATAACCAATTATAGACACTAAGGTGTTGTTTGTTTTTTTGAAAAAAACCTCTTCAGACCTCTTATTGATGTGCGGCGCAGCATACGCGCAATACTTTTCATCTCGCAACTGTTTGTTTTTTAGAAGTCTTCGGATTAAAAAACCTCTACGCATGTTCTTCTTGGCGCAATACTTGTTTTGCCTCTTCCTACCTCTTCCAACCTCTTCTTCTTTTTTTTTCTTGCTAAAATATTGATTATATATTGCTGAAATCTTATTTTATATTTTTTTCGGTTTTTTTTTTGTTTATTCTTGTTGATTTTATTTGTCCTTTTTTTATATTGAATACTAATAATTTGTTGATGGAATATCATTATTTTATCCTAAAATATCTTTATTTTTTGTTAAAATATTATTATTTTTTGCTGAAACATCATAAATTTTTACCGAAATGTCATACATTATTAAATTTTTGGTATTAAAAAACTATTTTCGGATTATAAAATCAGTTTATTTTAATTTTTTAATATCTACAGCACCATATAGATGCTAAAAATACAAACACATTTCTTATTACAGTCTGCAACCGTTTGGTCCACGTCTTCTATTGCAGAGGGTTGCAGAGGTGGTCCGCAGATTTTATGGATTTTTTCTTCAAAAAAACAAATAGCACCTAAGTTCATCGTTGAATTACACTCCTCAAATGATGGTATTATAACTACCATCTCTTTCTAACAATTACCTACAAGTATAGTATTATAAACGCCAAGTTTTCCATTAACTTGAAATTATCTTAAAATGGTATTACAATAACATATATAACCATTAATTTAAGGTCTATCGACTCACAATATAATATTGTTCTTGTCATGATTCCTTCGAAGGTATACAACCTCACCATACCGCTTTGTGACTAATATTACTACTTTAGTCAAACACATATGTGTACACTAACGGTACACCAATATCACGTCGTACAACAGACATAAAATATGACTACTTTAGTCAAACACATGTGTACACTAACGGTACACCAATATCACGGCGTACAACAGACATAAAATGTCTATCTAATTTAGTCAAACACATATGTGTGTACTTGAACACATAATGGAAAGTAGTATATGAGATGGATTGTTATGTGTAAAATAACTATCAAACATATGTTATATGGTAACCAATGTAAAACCAAAGTACTCAAGGATTTCATGTAATAAGGAAACATATGCTATAGATGACCATTCCATGCTCAACATTAATAGTTACATGCAATTGGTACTAATTTATATATAATGGACCACATGACTATAGTAAGAAGAGCAACACATCAACTACTATGATATCTTATGGAGTCATGGTTATCGCTAACAAGAGGTCTACCATTTTCACTATGTTGGTACGTATATTATAGGTTACATAAATATGATGAAGAGAACATCTCAACCATTAGAATCTCTTATTAAACCATGGTTATCTTTATGAAGAGGTCCACCATTTCTCAGTAAAATGAAACTTATAGTATATGATACATGACTATGGTGGACAAAACATCTCAATCCCCATAATCTCTTATGTAACCCTGTTCTTCCTTCATATTTTTCCAATTAGTGCATACCATGTGTTAATAAATACAAGTATAAACATTCATCATATCTTAGTGTATATATATATATATATATATATATATATATATATATATATATATATATAGGGAAAATGGAATATACATTACAGCCCCACCTAACCTTAAGTACTAAACCACTTGAAAATACTTTGTTTTACTATATAAAGATTACAGTTAATGTATTCACGATTAATACTTCAAGATGTAAATTCAAGATCGACACAATAGGGTTTAGGGTTTAGAGTTTAGGGTTTAGGGTTTAGGTTCATGTTTAGGGTTTAGGGTTAGGGTTTAGGGTTTAGGGTTTAGTGTTTAGATTTAGGGTTTAGGGTTTAGCTTTAGTGTTTAGGGTTTAAATTTAGGGTTTAGGTTTAGGTTTAGGGTTTAGTAATGTTCACTTGGATGAAGTAATAAATGATAATTGAGGAAAGAAAACGGAGATGATAAAACGATAATGAAAGAAAGCAATGTTATGGATAATGATATATTTACCAAGTGAAACCAAACTGAGTATATTTAGCATGTTAAAACGACATATTTTAGACGTTTAGTACCTAAGCTTAGGTGGGGCTGTAATGTATATTCCCTATTCCCATATATATATATATATATATATATATATATATATATATATATATATATATATATATTGGAACCGGAAAATATATTAAAAAGGCCACCAACTACCAAGTAGATAAAAGGGGCAAAAGAGGAAAGTACAAAAATAGCGACAATTTGTAGCATCTGGTTCTCAGTACGTCTCCTTTTGTTTATTATTTATTATATGTTGCATTTTGGCCTTGGACTCGGCGAGTTGAAGAACCAACTTGCCGAGTAGAAGCAGGATGGGACGCGGGGTTTAAGTAGTGGACTCGACGAGTCGGGTCCCTGACTCGGCGAGTAGGCCCTGTCTGGACAAAAACCCTAACCTGAGGGTTTGCACCCTATTTAAACACCTTAACTCGGCCTCCTTCGTCCCATTTGCTCCCAAATGACCCCCATAGCAAACACTAGCCGTTATTGAAGCAATCTAAGACATTTGGAGTGATTTTGGTGTCCTTGTGATTCAAGGAAGGAAGGAAAAGCTTGAAGGATTAGGAGAAGGCTAAAGGGATCTGAGTTTGTGCACCATTTTCAGATCATTGAAGGTAAAAAGTCTGTATTTTGCTCTTCCATTTGTTAGATCCCATTTTGTGTAGTTTTAGGGCTTTATGAGCCATTTTAGCTAGTCAACCATGAATGCAAACATGGTTGGGGTCAAAGGGTCGGATCTAGGACCTTTGAGGGGTCACAAGGCAGAAAGTGGGTGCTTTTCCACCCAAAGAAGACCCCATGCAACCTAAGAACTTGTTTTAGGACCTTTTGAGCTCAAAGTTCCATGCATGCACGTAAAGTTTGTAACTTTACGTGCTAGACCGATTGTAGAAGCATAGATCTATCTTTTGATCAAGGGTTGTACCTCTGAAATTGAAGATTTAGTGAGAGGATGTGATCGACTCGACGAGTCTATTCTTGGACTCGGCGAGTCCAAGGTTTTGTCCCGTATCAGTTGTGGGTCGAAGGACCCAGTTGAGTGTGGCAAGGTTCTAGGGAGTCCTGGGGAGTGACCCAACGTTATGGACTAAGCCAATGTTCAGGAAATTCATGGGACTCGACGAGTGCATGAGTAGACTCGGCGAGTCCAAGGAAATATTCCTAAGGATAAAGATGAACTCGAAGAGTTGTTCATACAACTCGGTGAGTCAAGGACAGGACCTGTGTATCAGTTGAAGATGAACTCCACGAGTTGCTCATACAACTCGGCGAGTCGGATGAAGATTCAGTCGATGTTTAATTAGAAGGAAAACTCATCGAGTCATCACCTAACTCGACGAGTAAAGGCGGGTATATGGACAAATGGAAGGATAGGAACTCAGTGAGTTGGCGAATCAACTCGGCGACTCAGGTCAACTGGAAGTTGACTTTGACTTTGACTTTGACTTGGTCAGGGGTAAAATGGTCAATTTACCCTAAGAACAGTTAGCAGTGTATGACTAAGTGTTTTGTGGGAATTATAGCCGGAGGATTTCTGGAGCAGCAGCGGCAGCAGTCAGAGGATTCCCGCACAGATCAGCAGCTACTATGAGGTGAGTTACGTTCTAGTAGTGGTGGGTCTACGGCTACAATGCCAGCCCACCAGTAGGAGTTGTATGTTAGATGATTGTCTTTGTGATATCATCTAGGTTTGCTACTACCTGATATGTTATATGTTGGCATGATACGTTATATATGATAGTAGTAGAGTTCGGTTGTTAGGACCGAAAGGTAGGTCATGCACCCCATATATGTCTGACAGTATGTGATTATATGTTTATATGCTGGCATGATATGTTATATGTGATAGCGGTAGTAGGAGGGGAATAGTCCCCAAGTTCAGTTGTTAGGACCGAAGGGTAGTTCAGACACCCCAGATATGTCTGATAGTATGTTTATGTTATGATATATGTGATAGTAGCAGTAGGGGGTGGAATACTCCCCAAGGGTCGGTTGTTAGGACCGACGGGTAGGTCAGCACCCCAGAATGGCTTGACACAGGTAGGTCGGCACCCCAAAATGGTCGTACCGGGTAGGTCGGGCACCCCAGAATTGCCCGACAGTATGTATGTTATGTGATTGTATGGTATGTGGTACGATGGGGGAACTCACTAAGCTTTGTGCTTACAGTTACAGTTTTGGTTTCAGGTACCTCTTCAGCGAAGAGGAAGGAGCTGGCGCGGTAGCGGCACATCAGAGACACACATTGTTTTCCGCACTATGAGTTATTCTGGGATTTGTACTCTGACATTATTATGTTTTTTATGATTCGGTTTTCAGACACGAGACATGTTTTTAAGAAATGATATGATCGGTTGATATTTTATTACAACTGTTTTGCAAATCACTTAATCAAAAATGAAATTTTTGGATGTGAAAATTGAGTCGTTACACAATTACAAGGAACTTATAAACATAAAAAGGGATTGATATTCCATTGCACCCAATTCAAACTAGACTTCTCCCTCCAATGTTTAATCCATGTAAAGACAATAGATTTGATGTTATCAACGATCTTTGTTGGGGATATCCTGATTTATTTAAAGACCCAATCACACCTAGTTTTCCATATCAACCACAATGTACAATAGCATATCCTTCTAAGATTCCTCCTACACTTCTAACAGTTCCCCCAATTTTCCACAAAGTTTATCAAATCCCCCACTGTTTTGGCTTGTGGGTCCAATATATCACACCATTTGAATATCCAGTGCCATACTGTTGCAGCACATGAGCACTTGAATAGAACATGTTTGGTATCTTCTAACTTCCCCCACGAGCAATAAGAGCATAATAAAGAGTCGATAAGTACTCCACATTTTTGTAGCACACATGCAGTTGGGATGCGCCTCAAGTTCACCCTCCACATAAAACAATTAACCTAGATTCGGGTGTCGTGTGTCCATTTCATTACTATGTTATTTGTGGTTTGTATAGAGACATCTAGTATCCGTCTAAGGGAGTTGACATGATACCTATCACTATCCAAAAATTCGCAGCACCATGTATTTGGACCAGGTGTTGGCTGAAAATCGCCATGTCTTTCAGTCATTACGCTCATTTCTCTTACAAGTTCCGTTGATTTCATCATCGATTTCCATTCCCAGTGTGTAACATCAGGTCTAATGTGCTCGTTGACTTTACACTTTTTCTTTTTCTCCAAATGATATAGGTTAGGGAATGCGTCTTTGAGACATTCGTTTCCACATCAAAATCTAACCAGAACATCGTTTTCCCCCATGATCTCACCTGTATAGAGAACATATCTTCAATGTTATACGTCATTCATTCAGCTCATCTCCTACGCATTCTATGTTGTTCCATACGCATGTGATCGTTTTATTTGACAAAATGTGTGTCGGCTTACTACTGAGACCATGGATTCCCGTAATGACTTTACTCCACAAAACTTTTCGATCCGATCTTAGCCTCCACCACCACTTAACAATCAAGGCTAGATTGAACGCTCTAAGTGATCCTAGTCTGAGTCCTCCTCCTTCTTTTGCTGTTACCACTTTATTCAAGAGCTCGAAAATATCTTTTTTTTGTCTTCTAATCCACCCATAAAAATTGTCTTCTGATTTTTTCTAATTTATTGATGACACCCACTAGAGCTACAAGCAAAGAGAAGAATAAAGTTGGAAGGCTACCAAGTACATCTTTAGTTAGCGTAAGTCGACCACCCATTGAAAGATTATGCGCTTTCCATAATGAGTTTGGAGTGGAAACGGTCCAGAACTGGTTTCCAATGTTTTTTCAAATTCATATTCACTCCTACCGGTACGCCAATATACGTAAAGGGTAGATTATCCGGTTTACATCCAAGAGGGGAAACCCACCTTTCAACTTCTTCCGGCTCTACGCCGATACCAAACACACGAGACTTCTTGACATTAACCTTAAGCTCGGATGACACATGAAAGCGTGTAAGGATTCTGCTTAGATTCTTGATGTTTTCTTCATTCCATTCGCCCAAGAAGAGTGTGTCATCTGCATCGAAAAGGTGGGAGATTGTCGTGTCGACATGTGGTATTTTAACTCCTTTGAAAATGTTTTTCTCGCAAGCAGTCCTCAGTGCAATATTAAGCCCTTCCATTGTTGTTATAAAGAGGAATGGGGATAGTGGTTCCCCTGGACTCCTTTACCGATTTCATATTCTTCCGTAGGCGAGCCATTGACCAAGACCAAAGCACACGCCGATCTCAAGCATCCATTTATCCACATCCTTCATTTGTCCCCGTATCCCATTTTCATTAGCAATGAATCAAGGTATTACCAATTAATTGAATCAAAGGCTTTATTAAAGTCTACTTTGAAAAGCAACAATTTCTTCTTCCTCTTTTTTGCCCACGAGCAGATTTCATTCACAATTAGCGGGCCATCTTGGATATTCCTTGCTTCAACATATGCAAACTGCACATCTCCAATGTTTGATTTGATTACTTTTTTGGGGCGTTTAGCTAGGATTTTGGCTATTATCTTGTAAAGGCATCCAATGAGGCTAATCGGTCGATAGTCTCCAAGTTTAAGAGGGTCTTTTATTTTGGGGATCAAGGTGATAAACGACGAGTTGCCGCCCCTGTCAAGTTTTCCATACCTCTCAAAATATTTAACAAAATTAAGTATATCTCCTTTTAGCATTTCCTAGTGGTTCTTAATGAATTTGAAGTTGAACCCATCAGGCTCAGGTGCTTTATCATAGCCAAATGTCCGTATTGCACGTTTTAATTGTAACTAACGTGATCGAGGTCTCCAATGATTCTCTTTGTACCTGATCTAGGGGGCAGAACTTATGGTTGAGTAGTTTTGGGAGAGTGGGCCATTGCTCATGAAATTTCTCCTTATAAAACCGAAATACCTCCTTTTTTATATCCTCCACATTTATGTTCCATTCCCTATTATTAACCAGGCCATGTATGTGGTTTTTGCGTTGCTTGTTGTTGACATACCCGTGAAAGAAGCGTGTGTTCTCATCTCCATCTACCGCCCATTTGATTCTTGATCATTGTTTTAAATCTATGAATGCAATTTTTTTCTAACTCTTTGAATCGATGCAAGGCTGGTCAACGTTCTTCTATCTCAGTTACAGTAAAAGCTCGATGTTTCGCCTTTGAATCAAGCTCATGCACTCTGAGCTTGTTGTTGTTGAGTTTAGCCACCTCTTTTGGATAATTTGTAGCCCTCCAGTTCTTCAATTATGTTTTGAGGAACCTTAGTTTGGCTGCAAGGAATGCATCAGGGGCGCCATATCCCACAAAATTTTCCCGTGTTGCTGACTACTAACTCATATTCATCTCGTTTCATCCAGGAATTGAAGAAAAAGAATGGAGGTTTACCAAAGTCTGACTTGGTTGTTTGTAGGATCACAGGGTAGTGATCGAAAATTTCTCTAGGAAGGGCAGTCACCGTCAAAATGGGAAAGAGTTTAAGAAACCGGGGCATACAAGATACCTGTCTAATTTACTCATCTTGATATCCGATTGGCTGAAATATGTGAATCGGTGACCACCCATGCGTATGTCATGGAGCCAAGCTCTTTGAATGAAACGGTTGAACCAGAAAGCAAATGATTTGCAAAATTTTGAGTTTTATCTTTCTTCCTATCTTCTTACGGTGTTTAAATCTCCCATTATTATCCACTTCCCTTCTTTACTGCTTTTTATCTGTAGCAAATCTTACCGTACTTTTTTTTGTCCTGTGGATGATGAAATGTCTAGACTTGATATTTCCGCCACATTGTAACTCCTTGCATCCCACAGGCTCAAAATACCCCCAGACCTCCCAACTGATTGCATTGCTATGTGACCAAATTCACTATGATCCCAACAATCTTCCACATCTATCGAATTTGTATCTGCTAGTTGAGTTTCCTGAATCCTAAAAAAGATATACGATGTTTTATTTTGAGCCGCCTTAACCATGCTACCTTATGCTCCTCTCCTATACCCCTCACATTTAGATTGAGGCAATTCAATGGGGACCCTAAATCTCACCACCTAGCACTTCCTGTAGTATCACATTCCCAATTTCAATATCAAACTCAAGTTGTTTCCCAATTGCAATAATTCTTTCTTCTTCACCGATGATAGGAGTTGAATTCCCACGAGACCTTTTGATCATGGATGAGGTCGGATTGGTGTCTTGAATATCTATAGTTATAGTAGGATCAATGCTGAAATCTTGATTCGTCGCCACCAGAGACTCGGATTGAGAGATTATTGGAGTCGTACTCTCAGGTAGAGGGGCCATCTGTGAAATTGGGTCTGATTGGAACTTTAATTCCTTGGTTATACTCCTTTTTCTTTTTCTGCTGTATCCATGGGTATTAAACTAGGGCATGGGATTGTTTATTGGAAACGAGGAGGGGTATGGAGTGACCATCTCATATGAGAGGTCAGGGGTTCAAGTCTTGGTGGAGACATAGGTGGTTATTTAGGACTAGATTAGTTAGTTTGCCGTTTCAAAAAAAAAAACGAGGAGGGAAACGGCCCAAAACAGCCCGATGGGAGCTCATGTAGAGGCTCAAATCAATTATAAGGGAAAATACCGTAATTAGTCAAAAAATGGGGGGTGGTTTCAAAAAATAGACATAAAAATGGACTTTTCCGGATATAGTCATGCATTCCGCGGAGGTAGCTCCGCGGAATCTACTGTAGCTCCACGGAATGGCAAAATCGTAAATAAATCAATGTATTAAAAAAAACACACTAAAGATCCATCCCGCGGAGCTACCTCCAAGGAATGAACTCATTCCGCGGAGGTAGCTCCGAGGAATGGATCTCTAGTGTTTTTTTTCCACATCGATTCTTCAGGTTTTATATTCATTTCCCAAACTAATTATTTTTAAGAAAAGATTATCATACTATTATAATCTTTACTTGAAAATAATTAGTTGGGGAATTAATATAAACCCCAAAGAATCGATGTGAAGAAAAAAATATTAAAAAAAAAACCCTCAAGATCCATTCCGCGCATATGACGTCATTCCGCAGAGGGTCCTCCGCGGAATGTATGTCTATAGCTGGAAAAATCAAATTTTATGACTAAATTTAGAAATTCACCCCCATTTTTTTTGTCTATTTGTGGTATTTTCCCCAATTATAAAGCCCAATGGGCGTGGCATGGTATGTGGCTCAATGATGGTCTGATCTAGGGATTTGTCCATTAGGATATTTACCTCCAAGTTTCTAGGAGACTTTTTACCTTCACTTCTCGGAGGCTCCACTGCATGCTCAGTCATTAATGGAGTCTGTTGATTTCCTAATGAGTCGTCATTCTCCACCGGAGGTTTGATCGGCTTCGTCGCATTATCAGACTCCGACTTCTTATTGCCTTTGTTATATTGTTCCGCCATTGAGTCTGCCGTCTTACTTTCTTTCGGTGCAATTTCTCCTTCCTCCAGTTCTTTTACGTCCACGTCCATTTTTGAGTCTGAAGTTCCATCATCTTCATATGCCCTCTTGGCGCCTTCTTTTAGTACATTTCCATTTTTATCTACATCTCTTTCAAATTCATTTTCATAAAAGTTCTCGGAGAGATCAATCTGAACGGAAACCATTCTTCGTCAAACTCGATGATTCCAATCGAAAGGATGTTACCCTCAATCTCCACCTGCATCTCATCATCTATTCTCATGCGTCTTTCTATAAGAATACCAATCTTGGCGCATGAAAGGTCGACCTGATGTAAGATCGCATCAAACGGGGCGATTGTCTTGTGAAAACTGTCAAATTTCCGGTCAAGTCAAAGTTAACTAAAGACAACAAGTCAAACCGGTCGACTCATTTAACCCTTGTGTACTAGGGCTTATGTTAGGTAATTACTATACAACTCGCTATTCTAATGAGAAATCATCAATTGAAAAGTTCGTATATCTAGGTTTCCTTAACCTAAAACTGTGGTAAGTAATGAACGAAACCGATAAAACGATGTTGCATACTCATCGGGAGTGTGTAGGACCCTTAAACATGGCTTAACGGGGTTTACGGACCTTGCATTGCGAAGCCGGACACCCAAAAATGTCACAAACGAAACCTCTCTCAATCGCTTTCACTCTATCTCTCTCTATCAGAAATCTCTCCCAAATCTCTCTCTCTGTATGAGAAATCTCTCCCAAATCTCTCTCTTATAAGAAATCTCTCCAAGTGTGTGAAATCTCTCCCAAATCTCTCTCTGTATGAGGAATCTCTCCAAGAATGTGAAATCTCTCCCAAATCTCTCTCTGTATGAGAAATCTCTCCAAGTGTGTGAAATCTCTCCCAAATCTCTCACAAATATCTCTCTCAAACTTCTTATAATCACTTGGGGCATCCCGACCCTCGAATTAGACGAAAACAGCACGAAAACGGTAGTCTACGCGAAAAACAGCCTCTTGGGACCGAACCTTCTTAGGGCCGAAACCCTAAGAAGCGAAACCCCTAAGAAGCCTCTTGGACCGAAACTAGCAAGAACCGAACCCTCTTGGACCGAAGTGTGACAAACCGAAATTTATTCCATTGTTGTAACCCGTTTCCGTTAATAGAATATTCTATTTTTTAAGATTCTGTTAACATTTGGGGTGGACAAATTAATAAATATTTTATTTTATTTTATTTTATTAGTGTCGTAATGAAATAAATAAAAACACGTGAATTACCCTCCCGTTTAGTTGGAAAAAGTTTTTAATTACGACCATTTAATTGGGTAAAAATTTTCAACTCCGTTTAACATCAGTATGGGGTGGATCCCCACCTGGCCAGCAACTCAAGCCCTATATAAGGGTTGAGTGGCCTCCATTTGAGAATTTCCCCACTCCTAAAGCTCTCTCTCGCTCTCTACTTAATCTCTCTAGAAGTTGGGTTTGTTCAAGAATCATCTCATTCAAGCTCCAAAATCGTAACTAATACTCCCTAGCTTGTTGTTTAGCTTTGCATTCATACAAACCCGGGATTTAATCACTTAAAACCTTAAAAACTCGAGTTTACGGTTTGTGAATACCTCCCAAAACCATAAACACCCTTAAGGGGGTTTTTGAAGCCCTAAATCCCTCCAAATCACTTTTAATACTCGTCCTTGACTTAGAAACATACATGCATGAAGCTGGAAACCAAAAATCGGGCCTTTAGGAGGGTAAACATGAGTTTACGGTCCATGAATATTCATGAACCGTAAACACCATGAATGATGTTTTGGTGCCCCTAACTCCTTCCTTAGCATGATTATTGGGCTAGAAACTTGTATGATTGAGCTTAGGACCACAAAACACGAAGTGAATGTTGTGCTAAAGGGTTTACGTCCGTAAACCCTAGTGTTTACGACCGTAAACTCCCAAGGAGTGGTCCAAGAACCGCAAACTCCAAGGGAGTGCCCCATTTGAACCCTAAACACCCCTCAAGCCTTGGATTTGAGCCTAGAACCCTTCCTAGTGATACAAGAAACCTTAAGGCACACAAATATACTCCTTCCATTAGTTTACGGCCGTAAACTAATGGGGGTATTGGTCCCTCAACCGTAAACTCACCTAGGGTGAGTATTTGAGGAGTAAACTCCATAGTGAGGCCTTACACTAATTCCTTGCAACCCAATAGCCTTCTAGCACATGAAACAAAGTGTTTTCATGCATTAGGGTGTAATTACATACTTATTTAGTGATTATATAACTAATTAGACACCATTATGTGTCACTACATGTTTCATAGGATCCGTGTGAGTGTTCATATCCTCATTTGGCGTCTAGCATTCTACCCGGCAACTTCACCCTTAATCAACCTTTTCAAACGTTTTTACATGTTTTAGGTGGGGGATACAAGTTAAATGCAACAAGTTTTAGTATCAAATCATATGTGATTTATAACTTACAACCAAAAAGGATTTTCGATACTTTTAGCTACTTATCAATAAAACTGTTTTAAATAATTATCAAACGCATTTTCTAGGTTAAATTGTTGTTAAACTATTTTCACACTATGCTTAAACTACTTTCCTTTTTAAACTATATCTACACCAATATATTTATATAAGTAAGACTTGAAGGACTTAGGACCGATAGCTCACCTTATTTCCTGTTCTTGTTTGATTGTGGTCTTAGGGTATATTGTTATCCGTCCAACTGTCGTTGATTTCTTAGTTATATATCATATATATTTGTGTTAGATATGAAAGTCTTCATCTTACTCAATACCTATGTAAATCAAAGGCATGCAATCCCACACTCTATTTAACTATAATAGGTATAGTTAAGACTACTGCTCATTACCTCTATCACTACTATACTCACTATAACTACTACTACTACTACAAGTTAATGCATGTTAAAGAGAACACGCTATGTACTATACTAAAAGCTTACTATACTATAATACAAGAAGAATACACTAATCCAGAGTATAACACACTATCCCTCTATACGGCACTCTACGGCGCAAATACCATGTAACCAGAGCTTCCCGGAAGGAAAGCAACACTACATGTATAGATCTAAATAGGACGGACGCTATTACATCCCGACTGTTAACTACTGTCCGAGCCGACTAGGCCCAGGGGTGGCACTACATCGCTACAGTACGTATAACCGGGAAGGTCAACGGACCCTCTATTATCACTCAGTTTGGTTACATGAGAGATCACATCCATATCCAAATTAACACACTAAGACTTAATGTCCAATCTAACTTCCCGAAGTAAATAAATATATATTACTAATTGAAGTTAGCAACACTACTATAGCCAACCGGCAATACTTTTCCTCAATTACGTTACTTGAATGAAATTCATTACCTTATTTTTATAACTGAAATTTTCAATGGAAATACTTTTACACAATCGAAGGAATTTAACTTATAAATGTACAGTTCTGGAAAATATAGGATTTTGTAGGGATTCCTACTACTCCCAACTATTAATTTCAGCTTTTATGTTACATGAATGTAAACACTTTTATACAGGCAACGACACTAAAATCTTATGAACTCACCAGCTTTATGCTAATACTCGTTTTGAAAATAACTTGTATCCTCAGGTCAAATATTGACAGGTACTGGTGCAGCTTTTGAGAAGATGGAGCGTATACAAGACTCATCTTTTATTTTTGTTATACTTTAGGTGTCTATTAACTGTATAGAACACGTTTGTATTTAAAATCGCTATATTAATGCAATGGTTGTTGTCTCTTGTTTTTACTATTATGTAATTGTTATGATACTGTACATGACGTCCTCCACCCCAGAACGTATTCCGTCGTTCTCAGGTTTTGGGGTGTGACAGATTGGTATCAGAGCATCGTTTATAATGAATCAAGTATATCAACCCATAAAAGACATACGAACTATAAACACCTCGGGACTAGAACACTCTGACCAAGAATATATTATTTTAAATATTACAATATTTAACTAAGTGTATATATATATATATATATATATATATATATATATATGTATATATATATATATATATATGTATATATATATATATATATATACACACCAATACAAAGGGTCAGTATCATACTAGAGCAGAACAAAAGTATTAAGATTGTTGAACAACACAATTAAGCTTAGAGACATATAGTCACATCTGGGTGGATGTAGCCTGATCAACTACATCTTTCTAGGAGTTACTAGCATGTGCCTAAGAGTGGTTGTGGTGTTGCAACAAGTCTAAAAACTTACCAACACTACCACAAGAACGTTAAGAACAAGAATACTATAGGAGTATTCTGCCTTCTACTAACTACATATGTGATAACAAAAAGGGTCGTTACTAGTAGGACAATAGTTGCTAATTGGATACACCACAGTTACATGTGACTAGGGCGCTATAGACTTAGAATCTTTGACCTTTGCTTCATATCCTGTTCTTGTTTGATTGGGGATCTGGAGTTAGGGTCGCTTATTCGAAGGATTATCTTGCTTCGGTTACATGTAATTGGTATGCATCATGCAAGTATTGGGTCGACTAATGACGATCATCTTATAAGTATCCTAGATTAGTATGTCTATTAACCTTTCTTTCCCCATTCTCGCGTAGATAGCATGGCTGGCTTCCACCATCCCGACGATCCGTACTACCCAAACCAAGGCAATAGGGGATGGCTCGATGAGGAGTCAGAAGATGACCACCCGATCCCTTTGGATGATCACCATGCAGAAGGCTTTTCTAATAGCTCCGACTCTGAGCCAGATGTCAACAACATGCCCCCAGTAGCTCCAAACCCTAACCCCCGTCCGACATTTCAAGGCCCCACCCCCATGTGGGCAATAACCTTGAGCCGATGGAGCGATGAGCAGGGTCAGCTTGTACCTTTCAACGGAGACCAAAGTTTCTACAACATAAGCGAAGGAGGATCAGCGGACCGAGTCTTGCCTATCATGGTCCGAAGGATTGCCAGGAACGTCGAACAAGGTCAAGTAGCTATTGGCCGAGTTGTGGAAGTTGATGCCAACTCTAACCTCAACACTGTTCGCATTCGCCGACTGGAAGAAGCTATGGATAGGACGAGGAGGACCAATGAGGCTCTGCAGCAACAACTAGCTGCATCCCGAGCCGAAGTCAGGGAACTCCAGGCGCGTCAAAGAGCACAAGAAACACATCTTCAAGAACTTGTGCGCCAACTGGCTGATCTTAGGGTTCACCCAAGGGATACCCGTCGCCAGTAGAAGATGTCAGCTTAACCCTATCTTTTGTTTAAGGAATAGCCTTTTTCCTTTCTATGCTTGGTAGAGCACTTGTCTATAAACATTCCTAACTTTGAAAGTACTCTAATTAGGCCTCTAGACTGCCAACATTTTCCCTTATGGTTTGATGTAAGACCTACCGTTAGGTCACTTTTCCCGAACTTATATTACATCATTAATACTAGTAAAATTGGCAGTTAACTACTCTGTTGCTATGACTCTCTCTGATTATTGGGCTATGTTGATTTAGTCCATGAAACACTCTAATCATACTTGCAATAGACTCTTACTATTGTCATCATCTCTATGAACTTTTAGTAAAAGATACCTCCTCGCAAGCGCCCGAGCAGAGGCAGACCTGCAACTCAAACCCCACCTCCACCACCTCCTCCTCTGCAGTTCGATCCAGTGCTGTTTCAAACAGCAGTGACCGCAGCTGTGACGGCAGCCATGGCCCAAATGAATTATGGCGACGCTAGTGGAGCCGGAATGGGCACCAACTCCAGACATGGTGAAATTCCCTCACGTACACAGGGGTGTAATTATAAGGATTTCATGAACTGTAAACCAACATTTTTCAATGGGACCGGAGGAATCCTTGCTCTGTCCCAATGGATCGAAAGAGCCGAAGCCGTTTTCAAAATGTGCTCATGCCCCGAAGAAAGCAAAATAAAGTTCGCTGCTGCCACCTTCACTGAAAGGGCCCTGACATGGTGGAATGGCCATGTTAATTCACTCTCTTTAGTAACAGCCAATGCTATGGGCTGGGACACACTAAAGGACCTACTGAGAAGGGAGTACTGCCCTAGAGGTGAGGTTCAGAAGCTTGAGGAGGAACTCTGGAACCTCAAGATGAAGGGGACAGACATAGTAGCTTATACGGCCAGGTTCTACGACCTGGTAGCTATGTGCCCTAACATGATCCCTTTTGAGAGCAAGAAAATCGAATGATACATCTGGGGTTTAGTGCCCCCGTATCGAGGAAATGTTCTATCTTCATATCCTGCAACCTTTGACAGCGCCAAGGAGTTGGCCCACATGTTGATTGATCATGAAACTCCTTCCACTCCATCAACAACAACAACTGCCACTGCACCGCCCAAGACATCCGACAACAAGAGGAAACGGTGGGACAAAAAGAGGGACAAGAAAGCTCAATCCTCTTCCAAAAACGAACTGATGGTGGCTGTCCATGCTGCCACCACTCCTACTACCCCTGTACCAGCAAAAACCTATATTGGAAACCTGCCTAAGTGTCCCAAGTGCCCCTTCCAACACAACGGTCCTTGCCGTGAATTGCATTGCACCAACTGCGACCGGAAGGGAAATACCGTCTAGTTTTGTAGATCCTAAACGAAACCTATCTCTCAAGTCCTCGGGAGTGAGCCACGCCTGCTATGGCTGTGGAGAGGTAGGTCATTTCAAGAAAAACTGTCCTAAGGCCGGGAATGCAGGAGGAATGGGAAGACTACTCGCTATTGGCCACAACGAAGCAGTAGCGGACCCCACAGTAGTCACGGGTACGTTCCTTCTCAGCAACTCTTATGCTTGTGTCTTATTCGATAGTGGTGCAGAAAGAAGCTTCATAAACCAAAACTTTAAACACTTACTTAAACAATCCCGACAACCACTAAAAGAAATATTCATCGTAGAAATGGCTAACGGAAAGACAGAGAGCTCTAACGAAATCTACATAGGTTTCACCCTCACACTAGATGATCATTCTTTCCCAATCGACCTCATACCAGCTTCGATCAAGAGTTTCAGTGTCATTATGGGCATGGACTGGTTGAGTCTCCATCATGCGGATATCCTGTGCTTCGACAAAGCAATCAGTTTAAATCTATCGAATAACGAAACTCTGTTAATCTACGGAGACAAACCCAGTACGAGCCTTCGCATCATCTCGAGTATTCAAGCCCAGAAGTACTTGCATAAGGAATATCGCACATTCCTTGCACACGTTGTCGACACGAGCCAGAAAACGAAAGATCTAAAAGGCTTCCTCGTTGTATACGATTTCCCCGACGTCTTTCCAGAGGAGCTCCCATGTTTACCTCCCAAATGTCAGGTTGAGTTCAGAATCGACCTAGTCCCAGGAGCTACCCCCTTAGCTAAATCGACTTATTGTTTAGCGCCTGCAGAGATGCAAGAACTGTCCGGTCAACTTAACGAGCTGCTCAGCAAGGGCTTTATAAGACCGAGCTTCTCACCCTGGGGAGCTTCGGTCTTGTTCGTGAAGAAGCAGGACGGATCGTTCCGTATGTGCATCGATTATAGGGAGCTCAACAAACTCACGGTCAAAAATCGCTACCCTCTTCCCCGTATAGACGACCTATTCGACCAACTGCAAGGGGCGAGTTACTTTTCCAAGATTGATCTTAAGTCCGGTTATCACCAGTTATGAGTGCTTGAGGAGGATGTTCTGAAAATAGCCTTCCGAACTCGTTACAGACACTACGAGATCGTAATGATGCCCTTCGGACTGACTAACGCACCCGCAGTATTAATGGACTTGATAAATAGGGTGTGTCGTCCTTACTTAGATTAGTTCATCATCGTCTTTATTGATGACATACTTCTCTACTCTCGGAGTGAGGAAGAACATAATGATCATCTACGACGAGTCCTAGAAACCCTACGATCAGAGAAGTTATACGGGAAATTCTCTAAGTGCGAATTTTGGATCCGAAGAGTCGAATTCTTAGGACACGTGGTTAGTGAGGAAGGAATCCACAAGGACCCATCCAAGATTAAAGCTATCGAGAACTGGTCAGCACCGAAGACGCCTACATAAATTCGTCAATTTCTAGGCCTCGCTGGCTACTACCGCAGATTCATTCAGAACTTCTCTCAGATTGCGAAACCTTTCACCACATTGACTCAGAAAGGCATTACATTTGACTGGGAAGAGAAACAGGAGAAGGCATTCGAAACCCTGAAGCGAGCTCTATGCACCGCACCGGTATTATCCCTTCCCGAAAGGACATAAGATTTTGTGGTATACTGCGATGCATCGAACCAGGGGCTCGGTTGTGTCCTGATGCAACCGGGTAAGGTCATCGCCTATGCCTCAAGACAACTGAACACAAATGAGATTAACTACACGACACACGACCTCGAGTTAGGAGCGGTCGTATTCGCTCTAAAGATCTGGAGACATTACCTGTATGGAACGAAGAGCACGATATACACTGACCACAAAAGCCTCCAGCACATACTGAACGAGAAGGAGCTCAATATGAGACAACGACGGTGGGTCGAACTACTCAATGATTACGAATGCGAAATTAGCTATCATCCGGGTAAAGCCAATGTGGTAGCGAACGTCCTAATCCGGAAAGAACATTCTGTTCGAAGAGTCAAGTCGTTAACGATGACTATCCGTTCGCATCTCTCCACACAGATTAAGGAAGCTCAGCTCGAAGCATTGAAGCCTGAAAATGTGACGGGAGAATCCCTGCGAAGAATGGATAACAACTTGGAAATCAAGGGTGACGGAGCTTTATATGTCATGGACCGAATCTGGACACCGCGTCATGGTGGTTTCAGAGACCTGGTCATGAAGGAAGCACACAACACTCGATACTCCATTCATCCAGGTTCGGATAAGATGTATCTGGATCTTAAAAAGTCATACTGGTGGCCTAACATGAAAGCAGAGATTGCTACCTTCGTGAGTAAATGCCTTACTTGCGTGAAAGTCAAGGTCGAATACCAGAAGCCGTCAGGTCTTCTCTAGCAACCGAAGATACCGGAGTGGAAGTGGGAGCGGATCACTATGGATTTCATAACTAAGCTACCCAAGTCAACGGGTGGGCTGGATACCATATGGGTCATCGTCGACAGATTGACCAAGTCCGCACACTTCCTACCCATCAAAGAAACAGACAAGATGGAGAAACTCACAAGAACATACATTAAGGAAATCGTACGACCGCATGGAGTCCCTATATCTCTAATCTCCGATAGAGATAGTAGGTTCACTTCGAGGTTTTGGCAATCGCTACAAAGCGCCTTAGGGACGAGGTTGGACATGAGTACAGCCTACCATCCGCAGACCGACGTGCAAAGTGAGAGGACTATCCAAACCCTGGAGGACATGCTGCGGGCCTGTGTGATCGACTTTGGTAAGACATGGGATACCCACTTACCCCTTGTAGATTTTTCTTACAATAACAGTTATCACACGAGCATCAAGGCAGCCCCGTTTGAGGCCCTCTACGGCCGGAAGTGCAGATCCCCTCTGTGTTGGGCTGAGGTGGGTGACACTCAATTAGCTAAGGGGCGAGTTTCTGACAGCGCTCTCACGGGCCCGGAGATCATTCGAGAAACGACCGAGAAGATTGTACAGATTCGCGAATGATTAAAAGCCGCTAGGGATCGACAGAAAAGCTACGTAGACAAACGAAGAAAACCTTTGGAATTCTAGGTGGGAGACCGAGTCCTTTTGAAAGTCTCACCCTGGAAGGGCACGATACACTTTGAAAAGTGTGGAAAGCTAAACCCAAGGTACATAGGGCCTTTCGAGATTCTCGCCAGAATCGGCCTCGTAGCTTACAAACTCAATCTACCCAGCGAGCTCAGTAAACATACATCCTACCTTCCATGTCTCAAACCTGAAGAAATGCCTATCCGACGAGACTCTCGTAATTCCACTCGACGAGATTGAGGTCAGCGAGGGCCTCAACTTCGTGGAAGAGCCTGAAGAGATCATGGACCGAGAGGTCAAAAGAATGAAACTAAGCCGCATCCCAATTGTGAAGGTTTGCTGGAACGCTAAACGAGGATCGGAGTTCACTTGGGAGCGCGAGGATCAAATAAAACTTAAATATCCTCATCTCTTTGCTTAGTTGTGTTGTAATAACTTAGCTGCTTGAATTCTAAATTTCGGGATGAAATTTCCTCTAACGGGGGGGGGGGGGGGGGGTGGATGATGTGACAACCCAAAATTTATTCCGTCGTTGTAACCCGTTTCCGTTAATAAAATATTCTATTTTTTAAAATTCCGTTAACATTTGGGGTGGACAAATCAATAAATGTTTTATTTTGTTTTATTTTATTAGTGTCGTAATGAAATAAATAAAAACACGTGAATTACCCTCCCGTTTAGTTGGAAAAAGTTTTTAATTACGACCATTTAATTGGGTAAAAATTTTCAACTCCGTTTAACGTCGGTATGGGGTGGATCCCCACCTGGCCAACAACTCAAGCCCTATATAAGGGTTGAGTGGCCTCCATTTGAGTTTTTCCCCACTCCTAAAGCTCTCTCTACTTTCTCTCTCTAGAAGTTGGGTTTGTTCAAGAATCACCTCATTCAAGCTCCAAAATCGTAAGTAATACTCCCTAGCTTGTTGTTTAGTTTTGCATTCATACAAACCCGGGATTTAATCACTCAAAACCTTAAAAACTCGAGTTTACGGTTTGGGAATACCTCACAAAACCGTAAACACCCTTAAGGGGGTTTTTGAAGCCCAAAATCCCTCCAAAACTCTTTTAATACTCGTCCTTGCCTTAGAAACATACATGCATGAAGCTAGAAACTAAAAAGCGAGCCTTTAGGAGGGTAAACATGAGTTTACGGTCCATTAATATTCATGAACCGTAAGCACAAAAACCGTAAACACCATAAATGGTGTTTTGGTGCCCCTAACTCCTTCCTTAGCATGATTATTGGGCTAGAAACTTGTATGATTGAGCTTAGGACCACAAAACACGAAGTGAATGTTGTGCTAAAGGGTTTACAGTCATAAACCCTAGTGTTTACGACCATAATTATCAAACGCATTTTCTATGTTAAATTGTTGTTAAACTATTTTCACACTATGCTTAAACTACTTTCCTTTTTAAACTATATCTACACCAATATATTTATATAAGTAAGACTTGAAGGACTTAGGACCGATAGCTCACCTTATTTCCTGTTCTTGTTTGATTGTGGTCTTAGGGTATATTGTTATCCGTCCGACTGTCGTTGCTTTCTTAGTTATATATCATATATATTTGTGTTAGATATGAAAGTCTTCATCTTACTCAATACCTATGTAAATCAAAGGCATGCAATCCCACACTCTATTTAACTATAATAGGTATAGTTAAGACTACTGCTCATTACCTCTATCACTACTATACTCACTATAACTACTACTACTACTACTACTACTACTACTACAAGTTAATGCATGTTAAAGAGAACACGCTATGTACTATACTAAAAGCTTACTATACTATAATACAAGAAGAATACACTAATCCAGAGTATAACACACTATCCCTCTATACGGCACTCGACGGCGCAAATACCATGTTACCAGAGCTTCCCGGAAGGAAAGCAACACTACATGTATAGATCTAAATAGGATGGACGCTATTACATCCCGACTGTTAACTACTGTCCGAGCCGACTAGGCCCAGGGGTGGCACTACATCGCTACAGTACGTATAACCGGGAAGGTCAACGGACCCTCTATTATCACTCAGTTTGGTTACATGAGAGATCACATCCATATCCAAATTAACACACTAAGACTGAATGTCCAATCTAACTTCCCGAAGTAAATAAATATATATTACTAATTGAAGTTAGCAACACTACTACAGCCAACCGTTAATACTTTTCCTCAATTACGTTACTTGAATGAAATTCATTACCTTATATTTATAACTGAAAGTTTCAATGGAAATACTTTTACACAATCGAAGGAATTTAACTTATAAATGTACAGTTCTGGAAAATATAGGATTTTGTAGGGATTCCTACTACTCCCAACTATTAATTTCAGCTTTTATGTTACATTAATGTAAACACTTTTATACAGGCAACGACACTAAAATCTTATGAACTCACCAGCTTTATGCTGATACTCGTTTTCAAAATAACTTGCATCCTCAGGTCAAATATTGATAGGTACTGGTGCAGCTTTTGAGAAGATGGAGCGTATACAAGACTCATCTTTTATTTTTGTTATACTTTTGGTGTCTATTAACTGTATAGAACACGTTTGTATTTAAAATCACTATATTAATGCAATGGTTGTTGTCTCTTGTTTTTACTATTATGTAATTGTTATGATACTGTACATGACGTCCTCCACCCTAGAACGTATTCCGTCGTTCTCAGGTTTTGGGGTGTGACAGATTGGTATCAGAGCATCGTTTATAATGAATCAAATATATCAACCCATAAAAGACATACGAACTATAAACACCTCGGGACTAAATCACTCTGACCAAGAATATATTCTTTTAAATACTACAACATTTAACTAAGTATATATATATATATATATATATATACACACCAATACAAAGGGTCAGTATCATACTAGAGCAGAACAAAAGTATTAAGATTGTTGAACAACACAATTAAGCTTAGAGACATATAGTCACATCTGGGTGGATGTAGCCTGATCAACTACATCTTTCTAGGAGTTACTAGCATGTGCCTAAGAGTGGTTGTGGTGTTGCAACAAGTCTAAAAACTTACCAACACTACCACAAGAACGTTAAGAACAAGAATACTATAGGAGTATTCTGCCTTCTACTAACTACATATGTGATAACAAAAAGGGTCGTTACTAGTAGGACAATAGTTGCTAATTGGATACACCACAGTTACATGTGACTAGGGCGCTATAGACTTAGAATCTGTGACCTTTGCTTCATTTCCTGTTCTTGTTTGATTGGGGGTCTGGAGTTAGGGTCGCTTATTCGAAGGATTATCTTGCTTCGGCTACATGTAATTGGTATGCATCATGCAAGTATTGGGTCGACTAATAACGATCATCTTATAAGTATCCTAGATTAGTACGCCTATTAACCTTTCTTTCCCCATTCTCGCGTAGATAGCATGGCTGGCTTCCACCATCCCGGCGATCCATACTACCCAAACCAAGGCAATAGGGGATGGCTCGATGAAGAGTCAGAAGATGACCACCCGATCCCTTTGGATGATCACCATGCAGAAGGCTTTTCTGATAGCTCTGACTCTGAGCCAGATGTCAACAACATGCCCCCAGTAGCTCCAAACCCTAACCCCCGTCCGGCATTTCAAGGCCCCACCCCCATGTGGGCAATAACCTTGAGCCGATGGAGCGATGAGCAGGGTCAGATTGTACCTTTCAACGAAGACCAAAGTTTCTACAACATAAGCGGAGGAGGATCAGCGGACCGAGTCTTGCCTATCATGGTCCGAAGGATTGCTAGGAACGTCGAACAAGGTCAAGTAGCTATTGGCCGAGTTGTGGAAGTTGATGCCAACTCTAACCTCAACACTGTTCGCATTCGCCAACTGGAAGAAGCTATGGATAGGACGAGGAGGACCAATGAGGCTCTGCAACAACAACTAGCTGCATCCCAAGCCGAAGTCAGGGAACTCCAGGCGCGCCAAAGAGCACAAGAAACACATCTTCAAGAACTTGTGCGCCAACTGGCTGATCTTAGGGTTCATCCAAGGGATACCCGTCGCCAGTAGAAGATGTCAGCTTAACCCTATCTTTTGTTTAAGGAATAGCCTTTTTCCTTTCTATGCTTGGTAGAGCACTTGTCTGTAAGCATTCCTAACTTTGAAAGTACTCTAATTAGGCCTCTAGACTGCCAACATTTTCCCTTATGGTTTGATGTAAGACCTACCGTTAGGTCACTTTTCCCGAACTTATATTACATCATTAATACTAGTAAAATTGGCAGTTAACTACTCTGTTGCTATGACTCTCTCTGATTATTGGGCTATGTTGATTTAGTCCATGAAACACTCTAATCATACTTGCAATAGACTCTTACTATTGTCATCATCTCTATGAACTTTTAGTAAAAGATGCCTCCTCGCAAGCGCCCGAGCAGAGGCAGACCTGCAACTCAAACCCCACCTCCACCACCTCCTCCTCTGCAGTTCGATCCAGTGCTGTTTCAAACAGCAGTGACCGCAGCTGTGACGGCAGCCATGGCCCAAATGAATTATGGCGACGCTAGTGGAGCCGGAATGGGAACCAACTCCAGACATGGTGAAATTCCCTCACGTACACAGGGGTGTAATTATAAGGATTTCATGAACTGTAAACCAACATTTTTCAATGGGACCGGAGGAATCCTTGCTCTGTCCCAATGGATCGAAAGAGCCGAAGCCGTTTTCAAAATGTGCTCATGCCCCGAAGAAAGCAAAATAAAGTTCGCTGCTGCCACCTTCACTGAAAGGGCCCTGACATGGTGGAATGGCCATGTTAATTCACTCTCTTTAGTAACAGCCAATGCTATGGGCTGGGACACACTAAAGGACCTACTGAGAAGGGAGTACTGCCCTAGAGGTGAGGTTCAGAAGCTTGAGGAGGAACTCTGGAACCTCAAGATGAAGGGGACAGACATAGTAGCCTATACGGCCAGGTTCTACGACCTGGTAGCTATGTGCCCTAACATGATCCCTTCTGAGAGCAAGAAAATCGAACGATACATCTGGGGTTTAGTGCCCCCGTATCGAGGAAATGTTCTATCTTCACATCCTGCAACCTTTGACAGTGCCAAGGAGTTGGTCCACATGTTGATTGATCATGAGACTCCTTCCACTCCATCAACAACAACAACTGCCACTACACCGCCCAAGACATCCGACAACAAGAGGAAACGGTGGGACAAAAAGAGGGACAAGAAAGCTCAATCCTCTTCCAAAAACGAACTGATGGTTGGTGTCCATCCTGCCACCACTCCTGCTACCCCTGTACCAGCAAAAACCTATATTGGAAACCTGCCTAAGTGTCCCAAGTGCCCCTTCCAACACAACGGCCCTTGCCGTGAATTGCATTGCACCAACTGCAACCGGAAGGGCAATACCATCCAGTTTTGTAGATCCCAAACGAAACCTATCTCTCAAGTCCTCGGGAGTGAGCCAGGCCTGCTATGGCTGTGGATAGGTAGGTCATTTCAAGAAAAACTGTCCTAAGGCCAGGAATGCAGGAAGAATGGGAAGACTACTCGCTATTGGCCACAACGAAGCAGTAGCGGACCCCACAGTAGCCATGGGTACGTTCCTTCTCAGCAACTCTTATGCTTGTGTCTTATTCGATAGTGGTGCAGAAAGAAGCTTCACAAACCAAAACTTTAAACACTTACTTAAACAATCCCCACAACCACTAAAAGAAACATTCATCGTAGAAATGGCTAACGGAAAGACAGAGAGCTCTAACGAAATCTACATAGGTTGCACCCTCACACTAGATGATCATTCTTTCCCAATCGACCTCATACCAGTTTCGATCAAGAGTTTCAATGTCATTATGGGCATGGACTGGTTGAGTCTCCATCATGCGGATATCCTGTGCTTCGACAAAGCAATCCGTTTAAATCTATCGAATAACGAAACTCTGTTAATCTACGGAGACAAACCCAGTACGAGCCTTCGCATCATCTCGAGTATTCAAGCCCAGAAGTACTTGCATAAGGAATATCGCACATTCCTTGCACACGTTGTCGACACGAGCCAGAAAACGAAAGATCTAAAAGGCTTCCTCGTTGTATACGATTTCACCGACGTCTTTCCAGAGGAGCTCCCATGTTTACCTCCCAAATGTCAGGTTGAGTTTAGAATCGACCTAGTCCCACATGCTACCCTCGTAGCTAAATCGACTTATTGTTTAGCGCCTGCAGAGATGCAAGAACTGTCCGGTCAACTTAACGAGCTGCTCAGCAAGGGCTTTATAAGACCGAGCTTCTAACCCTGGGGAGCATCGGTCTTTTTCGTGAAGAAGCAGGACGAATCGTTCCATATGTGCATCGATTATAGGGAGCTCAACAAACTCACGGTCAAAAATCGCTACCCTCTTCCCCGTATAGACGACCTATTCGACCAACTGCAAGGGGCGAGTTACTTTTCCAAGATTGATCTTAAGTCCGGGTATCACCAGTTATGAGTGCTTGAGGAGGATGTTCTGAAAACAGCCTTCCAAACTCGTTACAGAAACTACGAGTTCGTAATGATGCCCTTCGGACTGACTAACGCACCCGCAGTATTAATGGACTTGATAAATAGGGTGTGTCGTCCTTACTTAGATCAGTTCATCATCGTCTTTATTGATGACATACTTCTCTACTCTCGGAGTGAGGAAGAACATAATGATCATCTACGACGAGTCCTAGAAACCCTACGATCAGAGAAGTTATACGGGAAATTCTCTAAGTGCGAATTTTGGATCCGAAGAGTCGAATTCTTAGGACACGTGGTTAGTGAGGAAGGAATCCACAAGGACCCATCCAAGATTAAAGCTATCGAGAACTGGTCAGCACCGAAGACGCCTACAGAAATTCGTCAATTTCTAGGCCTCGCTGGCTACTACCGCAGATTCATTCGGAACTTCTCTCAGATTGCGAAACCTTTCACCACATTGACTCAGAAAGGCATTACATTTGACTGGGAAGAGAAACAGGAGAAGGCATTCGAAACCCTGAAGCGAGCTCTATGCACCGCACCGGTATTATCCCTTCCCGAAAGGACATAAGATTTTGTGGTATATTGTGATGCATCGAACCAGGGGCTTGGTTGTGTCCTGATGCAACGAGGTAAGGTCATCGCATATGCCTCGAGACAACTGAAGAAACATGAGATTAACTACACGACATACGACCTCGAGTTAGGAGCGGTCGTATTCGCTCTAAAGATCTGGAGACATTACCTGTATGGAACGAAGAGCACGATATACACTGACCACAAAAGCCTCCAGCACATACTGAACGAGAAGGAGCTCAATATGAGACAACGACGGTGGGTCGAACTACTCAATGATTACGAATGCGAAATTAGCTATCATCCGGGTAAAGCCAATGTGGTAGCGAACGCCCTAATCCGGAAAGAACATTTTGTTCGAAGAGTCAAGTCGTTAACGATGACTATCCGTTCGCATCTCTCCGTACAGATTAAGGAAGCTCAGCTCGAAGCATTGAAGCCTGAAAATGTAAGGGGAGAATCCCTACGAAGAATGGATAACAACTTGGAAATCAAGGGTGACGGAGCTTTATATCTCATGGACCGAATCTAGACACCGCGTCACGGTGGTTTCAGAGACCTGGTCATGAAGGAAGCACACAACACTCGATACTCCGTTCATCCAGGTTCGGATAAGATGTATCTGGATCTTAAAAAGTCATACTGGTGGCCTAACATGAAAGTAGAGATTGCTACCTTCATGAGTAAATGCCTTACTTGCGTGAAAGTCAAGGTCGAATACCAGAAGCCGTCAGGTCTTCTCTAGCAACCGAAGATACCGGAGTGGAAGTGGGAGCGGATCACTATGGATTTCATAACTAAGCTACCCAAGTCAACGGGTGGGCTGGATACCATATGGGTCATTGTCGACAGATTGACCAAGTCCGCACACTTCCTACCCATCAAAGAAACAGACAAGATGGAGAAACTCACAAGAACATACATTAAGGAAATCGTACGACCGCATGGAGTCCCTATATCTCTAATCTCCGATAGAGATAGTAGGTTCACTTCGAGATTTTGGCAATCGCTACAAAGCGCCTTAGGGACGAGGTTGGACATGAGTACAGCCTACCATCCGCAGACCGACGGGCAAAGTGAGAGGACTATCCAAACCCTGGAGGACATGCCGCGGGCCTGTGTGATCGACTTTGGTAAGGCATGGGGTACCCACTTACCCCTTGTAGAGTTTTCTTACAATAACAGTTATCACACGAGCATCAAGGCAGCCCTGTACGAAGCCCTCTATGGCCGGAAGTGCAGATCCCCTCTGTGTTGGGCTGAGGTGGGTGACACTCAATTAGCTAAGGGGCGAGTTTCTGACAGCGCTCTTACGGTCCCGGAGATCATTCGAGAAATGACCGAGAAGATTGTACAGATTCGCGAATGATTAAAAGCCGCTAGGGATCGACAGAAAAGCTACGTAGACAAACGAAGAAAACCTTTGGAATTCTAGGTGGGAGACCGAGTCTTTTTGAAAGTCTCACCCTGGAAGGGCACGATACACTTTGGAAAGTGTGGAAAGGTAAACCCAAGGTACATAAGGCCTTTCGAGATTCTCGCCAGAACCGGCCTCGTAACTTACAAACTCAATCTACCCCGCGAGCTCAGTAAACATACATCCTACCTTCCATGTCTCAAACCTGAAGAAATGCCTATCCGACGAGACTCTCGTAATTCCACACGACGAGATTGAGGTCAGCGAGGGCCTCAACTTCGTGGAAGAGCCAGCAGAGATCATGGACCGAGAGGTCAAAAGAATGAAACTAAGCCGCATCCTAATTGTGAAGGTTTGCTGGAACGCTAAACGAGGATCGGAGTTCACTTGGGAGCGCGAGGATCAAATAAAACTTAAATATCCTCATCTCTTTGCTTAGTTGTGTTGTAATAACTTAGCCGCTTGAATTCTAAATTTCGGGATGAAATTTCCTCTAACGGGGGGGGGGGGGGGGGGTTGATGTGACAACCCAAAATTTATTCCGTCGTTGTAACCCGTTTCCGTTAATAAAATATTCTATTTTTTAAGATTCCGTTAACATTTGGGGTGGACAAATCAATAAATGTTTTATTTTGTTTTATTTTATTAGTGTCGTAATGAAATAAATAAAAACACGTAAATTACCCTCCCGTTTAGTTGGAAAAAGTTTTTAATTACGACCATTTAATTGGGTAAAAATTTTCAACTCCGTTTAACGTCGGTATGGGGTGGATCCCCACCTGGCCAACAACTCAAGCCCTATATAAGGGTTGAGTGGCCTCCATTTGAGGTTTTCCCCACTCCTAAAGCTCTCTCTCTACTTTCACTCTCTAGAAGTTGGGTTTGTTCAAGAATCACCTCATTCAAGCTCCAAAATCGTATGTAATACTCCCTAGCTTGTTGTTTAGTTTTGCATTCATACAAACCCGGGTTTTAATCACTCAAAACCTTAAAAACTCGAGTTTACGGTTTGGGAATACCTCACAAAACCGTAAACACCCTTAAGGGGGTTTTTGAAGCCCAAAATCCCTCCAAAACTCTTATAATACTCGTCCTTGCCTTAGAAACATACATGCATGAAGCTAGAAACTAAAAAGCGAGCCTTTAAGAGGGTAAACATGAGTTTACTATCCATGAATATTCGTGAACCGTAAGCATAAAAACCGTAAACACCATAAATGGTGTTTTTGTGCCCCTAACTCCTTCCTTAGCATGATTATTGGGCTAGAAACTTGTATGATTGAGCTTAGGACCACAAAACACGAAGTGAATGTTGTGCTAAAGGGTTTATAGTCATAGACCCTAGTGTTTACGACCATAAATTCCCAAGGAGTGGTCCAAGGACCGCAAACTCCAAGGGAGTGCCCCATTTGAACCCTAAACACCCGTCAAACCTTGGATTTGACCCTAGAACCCTTCCTAGTGATACAAGAAACCTTAAGGCACACAAATATACTCCTTCCATGAGTTTACGGCCCTAAAATCATGGGGGAATTGTTCCTTCAACCGTAAACTCACCTAAGGTGAGTATTTGAGGAGTAAACTCCATAGTGAGGTCTTACACTAATTCCTAGCAACCCGATAGCCTTCTAGCACATGAAACAAAGTGTTTTCACGCATTGGGGTGTAATTACTTACTTATTTAGTGATTAGATAACTAATTAGACACCATTATGTGTCACTACATGTTTCATAGGATTCGTGTGAGTGTTCATATCCTCATTTGGCCTCTAGCATTCTACCCGACAACTTCACCCACTAAACTCACTGCAGGTGAGTTCATACCCCTTAATCAACCTTTTCAAATGCATTTACATGTTTTAGGGGGGGATACAAGTTAAATGCAACAAGTTTTAGTATCAAATCATATGTGATTTATAAATTGCAACCAAAAAGGATTTTCGATACTTTTAGCTACTTATCAATAAAACTGTTATAAATAATTATCAAACGCATTTTCTAGGTTAAATTGTTGTTAAACTATTTTCAAACTATGCTTAAACTACTTTCCTTTTTAAACTGTATCTACACCAATATATTTATATAAGTAAGACTTGAAGGACTTAGGACCAATAGCTCACCTTATTTCCTGTTCTTGTTTGATTGTGGTCTTAGGGTATATTGTTATCCGTCCGACTGTCGTTGATTTCTTAGTTATATATCATATATATTTGTGTTAGATATGAAAGTCTTTATCTTACTCAATACCCTTGAAAATTAAAGGCATGCAATCCCACACTCTATTTAAATATAATAGGTATAGTTAAGACTACTGCTCGTTACCTCTATCACTACTATACTCACTATAACTACTACTACTACTACTACAAGTTAATGCATGTTAAAGAGAACACGCTATGTACAATGCTAAAAGTTTACTATACTATAATACAAGAAGAATACACTAATCCAGAGTATAACACACTATCCCTCTATACGGCACTCTACGGCGCAAATACCATGTAACCAGAGCTTCCCGGAAGGAAAGCAACACTACATGTATAGATCTATACAGGACGGACGCTATTACATCCCAACTGTTAACTACAGTCCGAGCCGACTAGGCCCAGGGGTGGCACTACATCGCTACAGTACGTATAACCGGGAAGGTCAACGGACCCTCTATTGTCACTCAGTTTGGTTACATGAGATATCACATCCATATCCAAATTAACACACTAAGACTTAAGGTCCAAGCTAACTTCCCGAAGTAAATAAATATATATTACTAATTGAAGTTAGCAACACTACTACAGCCAACCGACCATACTTTTCCTTAATTACGTTACTTGAATGAAATTCATTACCTTATTTTTCTAACTGAAAGTTTCAATGGAAATACTTTTACACACTCGAAGGAAATTAACTTATAAATGTACAATTCTGGAAAATATTGGATTTTCTAGGGATTCTTACTACTCCCAACTATTAATTTCAGCTTTTATGTTACATGAATGTAAGCACTTTTATACAGGCAACGCCACTAAAATCTTATGAACTCACCAGCTTTATGTTGATACTCGTTTTCAAAATAACTTGTATCCTCAGGTCAATGATCAATGATAGACAGGTACTGGTGCAGCTTTTGAGAAGATGGAGCGTATACAAGACTCATCTTTTAATTTTGTTATACTTTTGGTGTCTATTAACTGTATAGAACACGTTTGTTTTTAAAATCACTATATTAATGCAATGGTTGTTTTCGCTTGTTTTTACTATTATGCAATTGTTATGATACTATATTTTAACATATAAGGCCCCATATTTTTTAATTAATCACGTTTTGGGGGATAAATCTTATCCAAGAAGAGTGGGCGAAGTACAAGAGGTGGAGTGTTGACCTTTCTTTGTTTTATGACACAAGCAACCACCCATACCCACTCCATGACCAACCCACACCCCTCCCCACCATCCCTAGTCATGTCAATGTCCTTTCACATCATTTCCAGCCATTTCCCACGTTATTAGAGCTGGAACATCTAGGGCTATTCACTATTCGGATAAAACCGAATTATCCAATTAGACAATTTGGTTCGGATATTCGGATTTTTGGATTGGTTTTCAACAAAACCAAATTATTATTTTTGATTTCAGATTGGTTTTGGTTTATAAAATAAGAACCGAATAGTCCAAAAAAGCCGAATAAACATTTATTATTTATCTATTTATAATATATATATATATATATATATATATATATATATATATATATATATATATCTATAATTATTTATTAATTTGTAATTTATTTTTTCAAATAGGTTCAAAACATTTCACCCGATAAAAAAAACATTAATATGCATTTTCTCTCAAAAGTTTTGTATCTATAAATATTTAACTATAATATATATCTTCTTATTAGTTGTTTATAAATTTCAAATCACAACTAAATTATTTGTTTTTGCTTCTTGTGTAAAGTTGGATAATATTATAATTATATGTCGTTTTAAAATGATTCGATTTTTGAAAACCGAATTATAAAAACCGATCAACCGAATTGTAATTGGATCGAATCGGATAGGATTTGAATTTAGTTTGGACAATTCGGATCCATGTTTTGAAAACCGAAATCAATTTGGATTTACTAGTTTGGATCGGATCAAACCGATCCATCCAAATGAGCACCCCTAGGAACATCCATCCTCTCTCCTCATTCTCACTCATTTCTCTGGTTTCCACCCAAAGAGCAAACACTTTTCTCTCAACTTCTCTCTTTGAATTCCGATTTTTCCAAGGCTTTTTCTAAGACTTTTCTTCATCATTTGGTAAGTATCATCATCTTTCATATGATTATTACACTTCTTCACTCAAATCATGAGTTCCTTACACAAATATCGTCATATTTGTTGTTAGATCTTCGAAGTCTTCAAGCATCATTTAAGTGTTCTTGAGTCGAATACTCCTTTACTTCATCATCTATCTACTGAAATCACTCAAGGTGAGTTCATACCCCTATCTTCTCATGTTTTTCTTAATATTTAGGGGGGGGGGGGGGGAATACGAGTTAAATCAATAAGAACACAACTAAACTCTTCCAACATCTTTCATCAAAAAAGTTGGACTCCATTCACGGACTGTTTTAGACAACTTAAATATTTTAGTTTTCAAAACTGCACTAGGTGCAAATAGTCCAAGTTCTTAGCTTTAAAATGACTACTTGCACCTCTCCATACGATTTTTCTACAATTTATGGTGATTTTTACAAAACTGCCTGTCATTTCAGAAACAAATTCGGACCAGTCTATGAATATGAGTATTTTAACACAAGTTAAAGACTTACAAAAATCATAATAAAAATGATTAAAAAACTAGACACATTGTGTGAACTCTCAGAATTTATGCATTCAGTTTTCGGCTTCGTATGATTTTTCTATGATTTTTCTAAAACAATGTAGAACGGTTAAAAACTAGTTAACAACTTATAACTTTCATAACAGTTTGTATTATGTTGAGCAAAGTGTATAACAATAAGTTCTATATATTGAATGCATTTTCTTTTTAGTGTATCATCATAAACTGAAATTTAGGCATTCATGATAAGGATTCCTCATTCATTTGAACACATATAATAAGCTATAATACGCATAGTTTATGGATTTGTACTACATGAGAAAGGTTTTACTCACAAAACAAATTGGGTTGTCATATACTACGTAATAGTAATAGTTTATGGACTCATAGCATCAATGTATTTTCATAAAAAGGGTTCCTTTACGTTAGAAACGTTTTGGATAAACTATAATAGGTATAGTTTATGTATCATTTACATTTCAAACTTATTTACCAAAGGTTTTCAGTGTAGTTCACGCAAATTTGTTAATAAATAAATTTGTGAGTCATTCGCTTCGTGTTACCCTCATGGTAAGAAAGTCAAAAGTCCTGTAAATTGTAACCAGAGTCTCTTGTAGGGAGAGCTTGACAGTTGTGTATAAATCTATATTGGGGTCTGAAAAGCCCGCACCTGAGCTGCTTGCAATAGCTAGACCGGCAGGTCTGGGGTGACAAGTGTCATTTAACGTGCGACACCTGAAGAACGTCGTATTTCGAGGCCGTCTTTGTCTTATCATGGTTATGATAGCTCACATGTTGTATTAACAAATCATAATATTTACGGGTTCTACTTTCAAATTAACGAGTTATGCGGATTTAAAAATCACTTTTATATCTTTAAGTATGGAAAAATACTTGTTGATTTTCAGTCATGGGATTTAGGACTACATAACTTTATTAAGGAAAATATTGGATTTTCTTTGGAAAACATATTTCTATTAAAACTACATAAAGCTAGAATTGTTAGACTTCAACTATAATCGCTAAGTGTATATGCCAGGGTTATATAAGAATCTAGTCGTAATCGACATAGAATTTATGGGTCCGCCTCATCTACTGTTCCTTGTTTGGTTGTGGACCTAGGGCAGACCCATTATATTCAACGGTTCATTTAACTTAAATTTTATATAACTTATATACACTGGGTGATTATAGAAGGAATCTACGGGTCCTTCTAGGGTTCATTATCACATAACATAGAAGCATTCATTTCAAACTTAACAAAGAAAATATTGAGTTTTCTGGAAACATACTTTGACGCTTTTACAAATAAAACAGTTTCATTCTCAAACAAAACTCTTATGAACTCACCAACTTAATTGTTGACACTTTTTCAAAACTACTTGTATTCTCAGGAATTCAGTGAAACAAGAAATTAACAGCGTTTTGAGGATGGGACGTTAAATCGTCGAACAGTTCATTTGTCATCATAATGTAATTGATTTGAAACATGTAAACATATACTTTGGTGTACCTTTTTCAATTATATTTATGATGGTTGTATTTACTTTGAGCACTATTATACTCGTTGTTGTGATACTATACATGAAGTCCTCCACCCCCGGACGTTTCCACCATCCTTGGTTTGGGGGTGTGACATGTCTTCCCTAATCCCCGTGTGATGGCATCGAAATTCCTGTTGCCCCATAGGTTTAGCGGGAGACCTGATATTCTAATCCAGGCAACTTTCTCGGATCTTGTATACAAATGGTCTCCCCACTTAAGCCATCTCATGTGTTCTGTCCATATCTTTTCTTCCTCCATGAATTTCGTGGCATCCACCGAGCAATTGAATAATAATAGGACCTTAAAACCCCCCAAGTACTTTATCTCGATGCATTCATTATTCTGGATCTTAAATAGTTTTGGTAGATGCCCAAGATGTCTTAACAAAGCAGCCTCTCCAATTAGTGATGCTTTCCTCAACCAGCTACGGGTAATGATCTCTCTACTTAGTGAAATAGGTACTGTTTTCAGCGGGGGAGGAGGTGGGGACGACATCGATGAGAAGGCCAGTGGATTGTCATGGCGACTGCAGCAAAGGTCCAATGATCAAGGAGATGGTCCTTAGTGCGAGGGTTGTGATTCCATACCTGGTTCTATCTTTTCGCATTGTCATGATTTGTTCTTTGTTTTGGAGGTTCTTTCCTGTCATGGATGGATAAGTTCACTGCGATACATTTACCTCTTAATCTCACGTCGTCAATCTTCTTTTCAAGTTCTTTAACATCTTCCACCCCAGCGTATTTGATAAATGAATAATATTGTCTGTTAATTCCGATGTTAGTCCCCATGTAGATATCTGTTAATCTCCCAAATTTATATAATATGGCTCTCAGTTCCCATTTCTTGGCATCCTTTGGAACGTTAGTGACAAAATAGGTGGTAATTTCATTGCTCCTCTTTTCCGATGGTATTTTCCTTCGCCAGACTTCAGTCCAACCCTTCGTCTCCATTGAAAGATTTAGGTTATATATATATATATATATATATATATATATATACATACACACACAAACAAACTTACATTTATATTCCTTGGCAAGACTTATATACTCAATTTTTGATGCATGAGATTCTAATTCAATGTATTTAGTTTCTTGGTGTATTATGATAATACTAAGGAAGTGACCCCTACAACTCTCTAAAGAATATTGAAGATTGTCTAGTGTTTGAAAGGTGAGTGCATCTTATCTTGTATTCGAAGGACATAAAGACTAAACTTTGGTGTAACCAACACCAAAATAATATTTTATAGTATTGTTTACTTAGTCAGTTCTTTTGAGATCCAGTGTGGGTGTACGACTTAGATTATGGTTAGTCATACCTTATACATGTACCTATTTTACATATTTAATAATGTTTTCCCTATGAATAACGGTTAAGGGATAAGTGTTAAAGCATTCCTTGTGGAAGTCTATTATCTAAGTTCATTATACAGATTTAGCTACTACGATGAACATGTCGGCCTGTTTGTTGGATTTCAGAAAACTATATATGTCATAATGGTGCAGCCCTCCGATTATCTTAGCTGACCAATCTTCATTTGGTAGCCTGTTGGTATAAATTGGACTTATGAGGGATCTAGATATTAGTTACTATATTCCATAAGTTATTAGTCAATTATAATTTTATACGTTAACATATGTGCTTGGCAGGTCTAACATTGACTTCTTAACACAAAATACACTAAAAAAATTTTACTTTTTATTACATGAATCATAACAATTTTGGTGTAGATTTGTATTGCGAATTAGTACAAGTAGTTATCAAGAAGATCTTATAATAACCTTGTGTAAGAATCCAAGTCGGGCGCTACTTACTTCACTTCATGCTACTAAGTCTACATGAACTTGAAAGACACACACAACAAAATAGTAAGCCACAACGAGCTTATTTAGTAACCATATTATTAATGTATAATCTAGTTGCACAATTAAATATATCATATTATTCTTAGCCATATAATACTACGTGTCCTCTAATCATTCAATACAAAGTATGACATTACTAGCACCAAGTCTTCCATCTATTATTCATAATAGACTTACAGCCAAGACAGATACTATCAATTCCCATTTATCTCCCCTCAACAATAATCAATTTATCCAATCAACATTTCTCTTACCGGAATTACAACCGTACAAACTCCCATTACAATATATTCGTTCACAAGTATAGTATTCCAACCACCAATGCCACTATTAACTTGTAATTCTCCAACGATAATAAACAATATAACATTATAGCTACCAATGCTACTATCATAATCCAATGCTTACATACAAGCATTTACACATCCTCATAACCCTATAGTATTGTAGTCTCTAAGACCACCACCACCAACTTGTCACAATATAGTGGTATTACAGTCACCACGACCACCATAATAAATTTATCCTAATACATTGGTGTTATAGTCACCAAGACTACCACAATTAACTTATCATAATATAATGGTATTTCTAGTACCAAGCATATAACTATAATTCATACTTGTATTGAAGATAATATAGTTGTTATTGCAACACTAAGCATACCACTAATAACCGATTCCAACATAGTGGTAATTACAACCCTAAACATACCATCAAATTTTTTTCTAAAAAATCTACAAGTATAACGTTACAGACTCTAAGTTCATCGTTGAATTGCACTCCTTAAATGATGGTATTATAGTCACCCTTACTACCATCTGTTTCTAACGATTACCTACAAGTATAGCATTATAAACACCAAGTTTTCCATTAACTTGAAATTATCCAAAAATGGTATTACAGTAACATATATAATCATTAGTTTAAGGTCTATAGACTCACAATATGATATTGTTCTTGTCATAATTCCATCGAAGGTATACAACATCACCATACTACTTTATGACTAATATGACTACTTTAGTCAAACACATATGTGTACACTACGGTACACCAATATTCTGTCGTACAACAGACATAGAATATCATACCTAATGTGGTGTAAAACTTCTCTCATACAATATAATGTTTATTGACAAAACTATTTGTATACATTCCACAATAATATTCTATGACAACCAAGTAAATTTTCATCACCAACAACTATTAGGATATAGTAGGGGGAGATAAATGTAATAGCTTAGCATTATAATGTTTGGTTTTATAAATAAATATAATCAAATTGTTGTTATATTTAGAAATAATTCGACATTTATGCTAAAAGTAAGCGTCTAAAAAGTTGTAAATCTTTTAAAATGGTTAATATATTCGGAAAGTACTCATCAACATGATTCCAAGGATATAAAATTGGTAAAAACCCGACTCCGGTTGGAGATCTTTGTAAAAAGTAAAATCAGTCGCGTAAATAATTATTATGGCATTGAAACGGTACATAGTGATTGGTTAAGTTTTGATTAAAGTTAGAAAAAGGAGAACCGCAGTACTCCTCAAGATGAGAACTTTAGGAAAAAGAATGCCAAAAACGGGATCCATATGAGAGAGATATGATTTTTGTGAAAATCATTTATTTATAACCCTGTTAGGCAAAAAGATGAAAGTCAAAACTCGCCAAAAACAACCTAAAGGAAAATATTAGTACTAGTTGAGCTCATCACATAAATATAAAGATAGTAAAGATCAGAGCTCGTATGCATAAGATATAGATTTTTCAAAATCCTGTTTGTGCACTCGAGGTGCATGTCATTGTGTGACATGCACCTAACACCGGATTCGACCTGATTGCGAGTGACATGGCCCAGGGAGAGAGTGAGACGTGGAGAATCCCTGATGGATCCACGATGATCACGCGTAACATGCATAGATATTTGCACTGTGCGCACGACAGAACCTCATGCATCCCTCAAAACTCTCTCTCTCTCTCTCTCTCTCTCTCTGGAGCTGTTGCAATCCTCGGGTGCCTCGGAGCCCTGATCCTGAATCAACCCTACACCATCAGTATCACGCATCGAGGGAACGTTTACGACCCCACTTTTATGGTTTTAAAAGAATTTTCTAGGGGTTGGGGATACGTGCTTATCAAACTGCTTCATCAAAATATATTTTTGCAAATATATAGTAGTGTATGTAAAACATAAAACGATAGGAGAATATGCTTGTAGAAACTCTGCCTCGTTTTAAGCAATGATCTTGTCTATTCGTTATGCTATCTGACATACTAGGAAAAGATTATGCCTCGATATTATGCTGGCCGATTTCCTAGGATAACTTAGTACCTAGAATTAATGCTGGCCAAATCTTAGGATATGCATTATACAAAGCTATTACTCTGCCCTAATATTTGTTATCCAGATTATTATTATTATTATTATTATTATTATTATTATTATTATTATTATTATTATTATTATTATTATATATATATATATATATATATATATATATAAAGTGATAATTATGGAAGAAAACGTAAGGATTGGCAATGCACTTCACTATAACATAACCTATCAAAGACTATGTATAAATGATAATTATTTTATATAGGGTTAAGTATAGATGAATAATTATGAAAAGCAATTGGTATCAAAGAAAGACTAAATAAGGAAAATATAAAACGATCATCATATTTAAGATTAAATAAGCACGTGTTAGTGAGCTGTTATTATCATCCTTTAGCCTGATTAAATTCGGATAACCCCGAACCTATAATCATTAATATCGCGAGAGCCAGAAAAATATGTATAGATCTATACCAGGCTAACAACCCCACCTGTGATTGCTAGGTACAATCTCAGCATGATAACCTTCTTAAGTATAAAATTAATTTTATTCGACGTCCAACGAAGCATCGTGTGGGGGTATTTATCGGTCCACAAAGTTGATTATAAGGCTCGTAGTAATGTTGTTCGTAAAATCTTAATTTAAAACTGCCTAGAGGGATGCGTTCGTGTAGTTGGATGATTCGATTTGATAAAGATTATACAGATTATGATACGTTATACATCCTAAAGGAAGTAAAGGTTTTTAAAACATGAATAGTTTGTGATAAAATAAAATAATTAAAAAAACCATAAAACTTGTGAACTTAACATCTTTATGTTGCTGTTTTCAAAATACATGTATTCTTAGGAAGATAAGTGTGGATAGTAGCTGTTGAAGGAATGAAGTCATCAAGGAAGTTGCGGGAAATTGTTTTTGTTTGTTTTTCGCTTACTTGTGGATAGGAAGTGTGCTTGAACTCCAAACAATGTAACCCTAAAATAATTTATAATAAACAAAAGTAATCTTTGTGTTATACTTTTATGTATTGTTCAATATACCTGTCACTGTGATCCAACGTTCGTACATCACACAACCCGACACTTCCGCCGTCGGTCGGGGGTGTGACATATTCCACTGTATAAATGCTTCATTAAGCATATCCATTAAACGATTATACCAACATTCCACTAAACAAATTAAATACAAATATATTAATCATTCAATCTATGTAACATGGTTTATCTTCAATGTAGTGATGTGCGGAAAAATAGTCTAATAACATTAACTTAATTCAAACTACAAATCTAGATTGAAATTTTTAAATCCTAACAAACTAAACTGACTACTAGCATTAGGCAGTGTACCCGCTCAGATATAGTATTTGTTAAAGTAATTAAGGGTGTCGAACTAAATAGGAATTGAGGTGTACTAAATAAAATAATAAAACACCGTAATTCCGAAATAAGCAAGATACTATTAACTTTAAAAGATACTATTGATTAGATTTTCAAATCACTATAGATATATGGTTAATTCATATGAAGTGCTATGGAAATTTGATAGATATTCACTTATTTCTAATTTGATTAACTAAATACTGATATCATTAATCCTATGACTCTAAGTTATCTACCAACAATGATAGCTATCCTAGAAGCAGTCTATTCATTCATATTATATAATGACTTAACATGTATAATTAGTCCCATGGTTAGTGGCAAACAATACAAAATTTATAATATTTCTCATACTTGATAAGTGCACGTTTTGTTTCATGATTTCCCTAAAGTTAGAAATCCATAAATATACTATAACATATCTATGAAATATATCTTTTAAATTTGTTTCACATTATCTATCATAAGTTCATTATAAAAATATAGATTTCAATTTCACTAAATAAATAGTCTTATTATAATTAGTAACTCTTACTTCATAACTCTTACTTCATGACTCCTTCATAACTTCTACCCCACACTTAAACTATGCAACTACTTTGTTGTATATAAATGTAAAAGAAAGGTAAAGAAAAGAATAATACTCCCATGTTATGTTCTTGAATGCTCTTTTATTAAAAACCAATAAATACTTCTTCAAAATAATGCATTTCTTATGAGGCATAAAAGTTCGGCGACAAAATGATATTTCAGCACTAAATTTGGTCTAAAATTATTATGCTGGTAAATGGCATATTTTCTTAGAGCGGTTTCCATTCAGTGAGCTTTGTTAATTTTTAAATATTAGTAGAGAGGCTTGTACTAATCATGTAGTAAAATCCCTTCTTCTTGTAGGCGTATATAACTCCTTTTTGTAGGCATGTTAACCCCTATCTTAGTCTTGTTGCAATTATAGATGAGTATGTCGGTAGCATTCGCAGTTGAATCCTAATTTGCAAAATAAAAATATAGAAAACAAAAGGATAACTAGATTGAATTAATTCATTAGTAAAAAATAAAACTAAATCACACTTAACTACTTGAGAATTAAAAATAAAACTTAAAATTTAGATATCTAAATTAACTAAATCCCAAGTTGGTGCCCTCTTAATCTGCATTATCTAAAATGTTGTAAACATCTATTGGGTCATCATTTTAAAGAAAATTTGATGGCTCTACATCCGATAGTTCTTCTTCAAACTTCTCCTCATTCCACTGTTATCCTTATCATCTTCATCTTCGTTATCTACGCTTGGATCTTCTTGAGGTTCATATTCACTTTCTATTTTCTCTTCCATTTTTTCAAACTTATCAGTTTCTTCATCCTCACTTGTAGGTTTTAATAGTGGTTTATCATTAGCTACTTTTAAATTTAGTATTTTAAATATTTCTCAATCTAACATCTTTTGAATTCTTTCCACATGCTCTCTTAGATAAGAAATTTTTAGCATTAGCCCATTAATCATCTATTTATTATTAATTCCTCTATTGACTTCTTTATTTCTTCATCAAATTTGACTTTCTCCTTCCTAGCATTTACCTTTTCTTTTCCTCTTTTACTTCTACATCTTTCTTAGAAGTTTCTCCCTTATTTGTATTCACTTTTTCTTCTTCACTTTCATCCTTTACTTTCTTCAACCTGTTAAACCCATGAATTTCCTCAAAAGCATCTATGGATTCAAGAAAATCCATATCCACGTGTTATGGAACATACCATTTCATGCTTGTTATTATGTTATTTGATAAGATAACAAATGATCTAGCAATCGTTGTGATAAAATGACCTCAAATAATGACTTTGCTAGTAGATGCTCCTTTTCTATGAATTTCTAAATAGTATGAAAGACAATATGCTAGTTCACAAGTTCTTAAAATGTCAAATGCTTGTCCAAAGGAAAAATATCATTGCAACATACTAGATGTTTATTCTCATGATGAGCAATGATATTTACTCTTACTTGATGCATGATCCAATGTGCAAGAATTTAGATCCTAGTAGATGGTGCATATAAAATCAAATTTTCTGTAATCGTGCTTCTTCCAAGTCTCATCATGATTAAACTCTTATGATATCTTCCTTGGCATTTGTGATATGTAATGGTTTCATTCCTTTATCAAAGTTTCTTCTCTTTTGATGATTCCCAATATCCATGCTAAATCTAAGATACTACATTGTATAGGTTTTCCTCCTAGTTGGAGAGTGATTTCTCCTTATTCCTTATAGATGGTGATTTCTGATAAAAAACAGTTATAGCATAGAATTATTTCACCATTTCTTCATAGATTACTTCCTTAATGTCAAAGATGTTGTTCCATGCGAAAGAGATTAAAGGCATGTCGTCACCTTCTACCATCATTGCCTTTCTTAGATGCACATTTATGTCATTATTGATTTTAACAGAAGCTAGTATACCCTAATCAATTGATTTGAGAATTGAGATATTCCTCTTTTCTAAATTTGTTAGGTGAGAGTTAAAGAAATTCTTCTTCATCAAAGGAATAGATTTAAACTTCAAAAATTCATTCCTTGACATCTATAAAGTTGAATCAAATTAGTTTTGCAAACAATAAAATAAATTTTGTTTTCTGAAAATTCGATTTTCACAACGCGGACTACAGATCGTGGCGCGACAATCGAGTAGTTCAGTTTCTTTCGAAAATATTTTTGAAACAATACTTTTTAAAAAGTTTGCACATTTCATCATGAGTAAGAGTTTAAAAACCTATCTTTCGAAGTGAGAATTCTAAATAATATACTTCTTATAGATAAAGAATGATTGCATTACTATAACTTTTGAGAACATGTTAAACAATTAAATGAAATCTTAAGAACAGACCATTCGTCATGTAACTAAATAATCAAGTGAAAAATTACATACCTCTTTGTCTTGGAAATGAAGAAAAAGAAATTAGGGTTTATGAAATTATTGCAAAGACCCAAAAGCGTTCAGATGAATCTTTTCAGAATTGGAAGCATTATATTTATAGTTTTAATTTTCTATAGAATTCTCGGCGTGGCATATATTTCATGGCGCGATGCAAAACTAATTAGGGTTTTGAGTCGGTTACTAAAAACACATTGCAAATTATTAATTATGTTCAATTTTGCGAATTTCAGCTCAAATTCGTGATTTTTACTAATTTTTCTTTATTTCATGTTTTTAGACTTAATTTATTGATTGATAACTTTACTTATTTCTCTAATCTATGCAATGATTCTCGGGCTCTGAGTCTTACTCAGTTTGTATTACTACATATAGGAAGTTCTCCTTCCTTGGAATTTTCCATACTAAAATGTTTTAGCACCCTTTCCCAGTATGTACTTTGACTAAGTCCAATTAGTCTTTTACTCCTATCTCTCAGAATCCTTATCCCTAGAATATAAGCATCATCTCCTAGATCCTTCATAATGAAGCACTTTCCAAGACAAGACTTAACCTCTTGCATAGTTGGAATGTCATTCCCTATGAGAAGTATATCATCAACATACAATACTAGGAAGGTTGCTATACTCCCACTAGCTTTGACATATACACAATACTCATATTGACTTTTGGAGAAACCAAATTCCTTGACTTTCTTGCCGAAACAAAGATTCATCTGCAAGAAGCTTGTATCAATCCATAGATGGATTTCTCAAGCTTACACACTCTCTTTTGAAACTTTGCATCAACAAAATGCTCTGGTTAACTAATGTATACATCCTTAGCCAACTTCCCATTAAGGAAAGTGGTTTTGACATTCATCTGTCAAATTTCATAGTCATGCAATGCAGCTATGGTGAGCATTATCCTAATAGATTTTATCTTAGCCACTAGTGAGAAGGTCTCATCATAGTCAACCCCTAGGGTTTGAGTAAAGCCCTTCACAACCAGTCGAACCTTAAAAGTTTGTACCTTTCCATCCATGTTGGTCTTCTTCGTGAATATCTATTTGCACCCAACTTCTTACGACCTGGTACATTATCAACCAAATTCCAAAATTGGTTGTCATACATAGACTTGATCTTGCTGTCCATTGCCTCTTGCCATTTGGCTGCCTCAGGGCTACCATTGCTTCCTTGTATTTCTCTAGTTCATCCAAATTTACCAGTATACTATCACTGATAACCATATCACCATCTACAGTAATATAGAAACCATAGAACTCAGGTGGCATTCTAACTCTATAGAAATATAACGCCCTGTTCCTGGTACGCAATTTCTTAATTTATCAAGTATTTATTTTCGAGCTACACGACAAGTTGGTAGCCATAATTCGTCAAGTAGATGCCAGAAAGGACGTGGGGTTTAAAGAGTCTACTCGGTGAGTTCAAGCATGGACTCGACGAGTAGGCCGGCCAAGAGAAAACCCTATTTTCGGGGTTTTGCACCCTATTTAAACCTCTTAAACCCCCTTTGGGCCTCCCTTATCAGTCTCCCTGTCCTCCAGAAACCCTAATTCGATTGAGAGCTTCTCCTTTGAGTTTTTTTAGTGTGTTTTTGTGTGTTGGAGATAGTTGGAAGAGCTTGGAGCTTGCAAGTTTGTGGAAGAAGAACAAGATCCAATAGCACACTAACCTTAGGTAGCTTTCTGAGGTAAAAAGCTCTTAGCTTGATGAACTATAGCTTAGATCTCTTTATATGTTTATTCATGGGTCTTCTTAAGCCTTTTAATTAGGAAAAGTTGTTCTCATGAGTTTTATGCAAAACAATTCCTCTTTTTTGGGATTTTGAACCTCTAGAGTCATAAAAGGGGTCTTTAACCTGTTTTCATCCAAGCCATGGCCATGTTCATGAAAGTAGATTGCTATAACTTGAGTTTGGGTCCATTTGAGGTGTGCAAAGCCATCCAGTCTCCAATTTTATAGAAATGGACCTTGGAAACAACCTAGATCTCTACTTTGGAGCTGTGGAAGTGTGAAACTAGCTAACTAGGTTAGATCTGCAAGGGACTCGACGAGTTCATAAAGGAACTTCGCGAGTCCGATGAAGAAAACCCCGATGATGTTCATAGGTCTCAGCGAGTTGATTAAGGAACTCGGCAAGTAGAAGGATCTTGTTCCTTTTATGATTATACCAAGACTCAGCGAGTCTGAAGGAGACTCGACGAGTCAGTTCGACAAACCATGATGGCATGTAGCTTAGGAACTCGTCGAGTCAAGAGGTGACACGGCAGGTCGATTCGCGATTTCCAAGGTTCTGAGTTCTAGGACTTGACGACTCACAAGGCTAACTCAGCGAGTTTGGTCAACCTAGAAGGTTGACTTTGACCAGAATGTTTACTTTGACTAGGGGTAAAAACGTCATTTTACCCTAAGAATAGTTATCAGTTTTTGACTAAGTGTCTTTATGAAATTTATAGTCGGAGATTCGTCGGAGTAGCAAATAGAGATTCCTGACCCAAAGTTTCAGCAGTCAGTCTTACGAGGTGAGTTTTCTTCCAGTAGGAACGGGTCTAAGGCACCAATACCGAGAAGTAGTTATGTATGTTTGACGTCTTTGTGATTCATGCATGTTTATGTTATATGTTCGATGTTCTGGACTCCGGTCCGATGTTGGGCAAGCCCGATGCAGTATATGTGATCATGTTATATGTTATATGTTTATGTTTATGTTATGTTCAATTTATTCCAGATTTCAGTCCAATGCCGGGCGGTGCCCGATGCAGTGGGCGGGGCCCAAGTTATTCCGGACTTCATCCGATGCCAGGCGGGGCCCGATGCAGTGAGTGGGGCCCAATTTATGCCGTACTTCGGTCCAATGTTGGGTGGGGCCCGATGCAGTGGGCAAGGCCTAGTATGTGCTATATGTGTTATTGTATGGTGTGTGGTAGTTTGGAGGAGCTCACTAAGCTTCATGCTTATAGTTTTCAGTTTTGGTTTCAGGTACTTTTGGTAGCAAGGGGAAGAGCACGAGGTGATCGCATGGCACACACCATAGTATTCAGCCTGGGATTGTTTGAGACTCTTATATTTTATCATTTGTTTTTGATACATTATTTTATATGATATTGTGAGACACATGACACTTGGTTTCTTACTGATTATGGATGATTATGGTTTTTATAATATTTTTCAAACAAAATTTTTGGGTGGGTGTCGTATTTTTGGGATGTTTCAAGTTGGTATCAGAGCATTGGTTTGAGGGATTCGGACATACCTTTGGGTGTGGTGCATGCAATAAGCTGAGCTCAAGGGTGTGGTGCATGCAATAAGCTGAGCTCAAGTAAGTGTTGGGTTTTGAGATATCTATCACTTCCTAAGTGTGCATGCAACCCTAATAAACCTTGGATCTATGTTTGTCTAAATACATGCAAAATAATAATTTTCCAAGGTTCATAACCTATCTAACATGGCATGGGGTACTTTTAAACATAAAAGAATTAGATGAGATTACATACCTTTTGATGAGTTTGATTCCTTTGGAGTTTGAGAGCCAAGCACCAATAGTGTGAATGCCTCAAATGGAAATCACAAATCACCACAAACACTTGGAAAACTTTAGAGAGTGTACACACACTTTTAATATTTGGCCACACACAAGCACACACACTAGTGGCTATTTCATGCAACATAAGCATGCTTATATAGTGTACATGATTAGGGTGAAACCCTAATAACCCATGACCTTTCCTTTTCCAAGGATCCATGGGTTAAAAGCTCCATGGATCATCCATGGACTTCCATACAAGCCTAGCCCATTAACAAATGAGTGTTAGCCCAAACTATATAAAACCAATAGCCCACAATCTAATTAGTCTTCATTTTAATCTCTAAATTAATTCATAATTAATTTAAGACTAAGACTAATTAAATAACATGACTTCATATTAATATATTATAACTTATAATATATTAATAAACATATGTGTATAACTCTCATAAAATTATCCATAAATAGTTCGGGTGAAGTGAAACCCAAATGGACCATGCCGTGTCGGGTCAAGTATGTACCAAATAAGTTATGGACTTAGACACCTTATCCAACAGTAAGTACTCCCAAATTACCCCTACAAGTTTATGCTATGTTATGATAATCAGCTTTATTAGAACAACATGCTAGATTAGGACTAAGGATCTAGGAAGGATGCCTTATGTGCCTGTTATATGTGTATCAGATTTATGAATTGCATGCTAGTACAAATCAGACAGTATGATAGTTAGAGTATTATGTACTTGATTATGTGTGCTCAATGCCATAATGTTGCTTGCTTTGTGCTTTTAGGAGTTCTAGTTGTCTTTCACTAACTAGTAAATGAATATGTTAAGTTACATATTGCAAGGACTAAATAATTTCAGAAGGTTAGGTCTAGCTCTATTTCACAGCTCTTGTTTGAGTCCAACCATTATAGGGCAGGATCTCTCATTCGAAGAATTATCTAGTCTGAGTAATATGTAATAGAATTTCGAGCTAGTTAGGAGAAGGATGCAGGGACTTCTTATGCAGCTGATGGCGGAGAGTGGATTGGCGATTACCCTAGGGCAAGCCTAGGATGAGAGTAGCAGAGAGCAATTGCAGTAGAAGGGACTTGGTAGAGTCAAGGCAGTTCTTGAGGAAAGTAAAGATAGATGTGGAAGGTAGTATGGGCCTGTACTACTGAAAGCATAGGATCCGTACTCGGATCAAGGAAGGCTGAGATAAGACTATGGAACTTGTAGTGTATGAGATCCCTCGAGTTATGTTAGTATTCTGACGTTTGTTATGATGTGTTTTTCATAATCGTGGTTTTACATCCTAGAATAGCAGACGTCAGTTCGGGTGTCGGGGAGGGATCGGGCTCTTGCTCTGGAGCTGGGTAGTTCGATGAATAGTCCAAGGAGTTTATTTCCTTGGAGATTACGCGTAGCATACTTGAGCAGACTCCTGTGATCTTCGGTGCAGTTAAGGAGGATATTTTGGAGTTGTTGGAGGAGAGGTTTAGTGCTTTCCGTACAGAGATAGCGGCCATGATGGGGTCGCACACACTCACTTTCCTGGAGTTCAGAGCATGCGGAGCTCCCGACTATCATGGGGATCGGGACCCCATTGCTAGTACCAGGTGGTTGGTGGATGTCGCTAACACCTTCCGTACCAGCAGATGTCCCGAGGGGGACAAGGTTAGATTGTGTCACACCCCGAAACCGATGGCAAAAACGTTCCGGGGCGGAGGACGTCATGTAAAGTATCACAACCAATGTACATAGTAGGCATAGTAAACACAAAACATTACATTACATAGAATCATTACATTCGTTTTAAAGTAAGGTAATACATGTTTTATAGATACATTAGTTTAATCAAAAGTAAAGACGTGACTTCCATATGCTCCGTCTTTTGCAAAAGAATGTGGGATACCTGTCTAAGGAGAACCTGAGAATACAAGCAGTTTTAAAAATATCAGCATAAAGCTGGTGAGTTCATAAGTGGTTCGTTTCTGTAAAAGAACAAGTTTTCTTTGGTTTTCTGAAAAGTTGATATCCAAGAAAATCCCATATTTTCTTATAAGTAAAGTTTAGTTATCCATTTGTTAGACAGTGTGGTTAAGAACAGTTTGTTATCCGGTTATTACATAATCTGGTTAAGAACAAGTCCAGTTATCCTTGAAAAAACCCTTATTTTCCTTAAAAGTTTGTGGTTGGTTATCGAATTTGAATGAAGTGTACATGAATCTACCATACTTGTAGTGTTTGTGTGAAGTTTCCTGAAAGCCTGGTTATCCTTGAAAAGTATGCTAGTTTTAACACGTATATAAAACTATCAATTTAATAGTAAACTAATTTCTATGGATATTAATTTACTAAGTTCTTTATTACTTAATGGTAAATCTCTGTTATCTAAGTTTGCGAGTTCTATAACCATACGATAAACTAGATACGGCAAAGGAAGGCCAGTATCATTTATGACTTTTGTCACCCGTACACCTGTCGGTCCCACTATAGCTAGCAGCAAGGTGCGGGGTAGTCAGCCCCATATAGATCTATACACTTAAGTCACGCTTTCCTACTAAGAGATTCTGGTAACAGGGGCAGTCCTCCACTCGCGTATCTCTGTGGAGTGTTATAGAGGACGTGTCTGCAACCCTAAGATTAACGAATTTACAAGTAATAATACGGAAAATCTTGTTTTAAGTTCTAGTTACAAAGGTGGTTCTCCACTCGCGTATCTCTATGGAGGGTTACAGAGGACGTCTAAAGTTCTAAGATTAATGATTTTTAACAGTAATGAAATCGAAAATCATTTGTGAAATATACAATATAACACTATATAATAAGATTTGCAATCAGTTTGAAAACTAACTCTGCAAGTCAAACGGTCGGTTAATACGGTTTCGATTGTTAAAAGTATACGGAATATGAAACAATTCAAATGAAATAATAAGTTTGAGTACAAGATATTCTTGTACTTTTTCTTGTATCCCCCCCCTGAAAACATTAAAAACACGGAAAAAGGGGTATGAACTCACCAGACGATAAATGTGTCGGCTAGGATACTAAGTGTCAGTTTGAGGCTTGAATACACGCGAGCTTCCTATGTAATAAGAAGAGATACGTAATTGTATCTAATTACACTTTGAACTACTAATTAAATTATAATATACACTCCGAGGCGCGAAAACACTTCAATTCAAGTGTTAGGAGTGATCCGGGTTGCATCTAAGGGGGTTTAAGGTCTAGATATGGAGTTTGCTCTTCAAGAGTAAGCTCCTAATACAGATTACGGCCCTATGACCATATCCCCATGAGTTTATGGTCGTAAACTCATGGGTGGTGTGTTCTTGGATGCTTAAAGGTCTTATAACACTTGTGCAATTAGGCTAGGTTCAGTTCTAAGGCTTTTGAAGGGATTTAACCATCAAAGGGACCACTTTAAGGAGTTTACGGCTGTAAACTAGAAGTTTAAGACCGTAAACTCTCATATACCCTTTCTTTATGTGTTTTGGTGATCCTAGGTTAAGCACAAGTGGTTCTAGTCCAAAGTACAAGCCATGGAAGGAAGTTAGGGCACCATTTGACCACTATAGAGGAGTTTACGGCCCAGGAACCTTTCCTTGGAAGGTTTATAGTTGTAATCTCCTAAGAGGTGGTTTCTTTCATGTTTAAGGTCCCTAACACAATGGTGGTTGGTTCTAGACATTATTCCAAGGCATAGGAGGTGTTTAAGGGGCATTTTAACACCTTAAAAGGTGTTTACGGTCCTTGATGGGGTGTTTACGGTCCAAGCATGCTCTTGGGCCATAAACTCATGTTTACTCCCTAAATTTTAAGTTTTTGGTGTTCCAAGTCCATTCATGAAAGCCCCTAAGTCATTGTTAAGCACTAGAAGTGGTTTGGAAGGGTTTTGGGGCTCCAAAACCCCATTTAAGGGTGTTTACAGTTTGGGAATGTTCCTAGGCCATAAACACAAGTTGTTGGTCCTTTTGAATGATTTAAACACGAATTTGAAAGCTAAACATGCTACACTATCAGCTAGGATGGATTACTTACCAAATTGGAGCTTGAAAGGGGGTGGTTTTGGATCAAAGTTTGGATTGTAGAGAGAGAGTAGAGAGAGTGAAAAAGCTTCAAATGAAGTCCAATCACCCTTATATAGGGTTTGAGTTTGAGCCTCGGTGGAAATCTACCTGACACTGACGTTAAATGAGACATATGGTCGTACTCGATTAAGTTGTCGTAACTAAAAATTTTCCAAATAAAAATTTGGGGCGTTTTCACGTGTTTCAAATGGGTTTGGACACTCACGAGGTCATAATAAAAGTCTCTATTTAATTAACTTAACCCAAAAGTTAACGGAAAAATTTGGAACACAAACGGTTTTATTTAATGGGAACGGTTTATAATGACGGAATAAATTACGGGTTGTCACAGATTGGCATCCTGTCTTCTGAAGGGCAGGACACGAGATTGGTGGGAGGAGATTGGGAGAGCCATTGGTGATGATACTGCGTTGGATGCGATGACCTGGAGTGATTTCACGACCAGGTTCAGGGCCGAGTTTGCACCTGTTATTGAGGTGCAGCAGCTTGCGAGGGAGTTCCAAGACCTCTAGCAGACGATAGAGGCTGTGGCGGAGATTACCGCCAAGTTTAGGAAGAGGGCCCTTCTCGTTCCGCAGTATGTGGCGGATGAGGAGATGAAAAAGGCCCGATATCATGATATATTGTGGAGTGATAGTTGCCAGTTTGTGATCCGCTCCAGCTGCAAGACGCTGGAGGACATGATTGCGAGGGCTCATGAGAGGGAGATCGATCTAGAGATGGAGAGGAAGAGGAAGTCGGAGGTGGCGTCTGGCGCAGCAGGTTTGGGCAAAAAGCCGAAGGTGTCTGATCATAGGTATAGGGGACAACAGATCCAGAGTCGTTGTGGCAAGTGTAGCAGGTTGCACGATGGGATGTGCAAGGCGGGGAGCTCCGGTTGCTTCAAGTGCGGCCGGACTGGGCATATGAGTAGGGATTGTAGAGGTACTACCACCACCACCACAACATCTGATATGATTTTCTTTCATTGAGATTAGAGGGGACACAAGAAGTCTTAGTGTCCGAGTCTAGCATTAGTAGGACAGGTGGTGGCACCCACTCCTACTACTTTGAGGATCATAGACGGCCAAAATGGTCGGGCTGAGGCGCCATTGGCGAAGAGCAGAGCCTTCAAGTTGACAGCAGAGGAGGCATGAGTGACTCCTGATGTGGTTAATGGTATGTATCTTCTCCATCATCTCTTTATTGTCTTTGATTATTACTCATGTTTATGTATTTGTTTATAGGGTCGTTCCTAGTGAACGGCATTTCAGCTATGGTATTGTTTGATTCGGGGGCTACCCAATCATTTGTGTCGCTTGCACTTTGCAAACGATTTAGCAGAGCTCCGGGCGAGCTGGATTAGCCACTCGACATGGAGATAGCCGATGATAGGATCATCAGGGTCATGAGAGTTAATAGAGGTTGTACGCTACAGTTATTTGATGAGCAGTTCTTAGTGGATCTTGTTCCTATTCCTCTGCGAGGGAACAAGTGGTTCGCGGTGGTTTGACCGTCGAACTCTGACAAATTTTTACCAATTGTTACACTAACTATCTAACTTTTGAAACTAATATCATCTCTTAGAACAATGCTTCTAGCATGCTGATTGTGCTTTACCCTACTAAGAGCCTTCGTAAAAGGATCTGCAGGATTCTCATATGATGATAACCTCTTCACAATGAGGTGACCTTCTTCTACCCTTTGTCTGATGTAATGGTATTTTTTGTCGATCTTTCTGGACTTTCCATGATCTCATAGTTCCCTAGTCAAGGCAAATGCTCCTTCATTATCGCAGAAAAGATCCATTGGCTCCAGAATGGTTGGGGCAACTCCAAGATCTACGATGAAGTTCTTCAACCAAGTTACATTGATGCTTCACTTGTAGCTATGTACTCTGATTCCCAGGTCGAATCGTCCACCATATCCTACCTGGAAATCTTCAAAGTTAGTGCTCCACCATTTAGAATGAACACCTATCCCGACCGAGAATGAAAGTTATCTTTATCTGTATGAAAGTTGGTGTCACTATACCCACACTACTAGAAAAACAAACTTTTACGACGCTCATTGTGCATCGTAATAGGCTCATACGACGCGCAAATGCGCGTCAAGAAAGTTCCAGTCATAAAGAGAGATGACGCGCTTTTGCATGTCGTCTATAGACGACGCTCATTTACGACGCGCAATTACGACGCGCGTTTACGACACGTAATGCGTATCAAGAAAGGCCCTGTTATAAAGGAAGACGACACGCATTCGCGTTTCGTAACCTTAGGACGCCTGTGTTAATGACACGCAATGCGTATCAAGAAAGCCCCTGTCAAGAAAGATCATGTCATAAATGAATATGACACACACTTTTGCATATCATAATTTTAAATGTTTAAAAATATATATTATTTATAGATTTACTAATTTTCAAATTAAATAATACATTAAAAATATCGTAATACAAAATAAAATACCATAAATAATAAAGATAATTCATTTCACTAATATGTCAAATACAAATAATTATTCCAATAGTGAGTAAATGTTATAAAAAAATAAACTCATATATATACAATTGCATCATCTAGCTTACTATGTGCCAACAACTCTCAGTGTGTTTACTTTTTCTTGAGTCTCGATTCCTCCAAAGCTTCTAGCCATTCCAAAATATGATATATCGAGTCTCATTTCAAGAACCAACATCACCTTCAGTCACCCAATTAGAATCTAATGTTGGTAGACTGAGAGTTCAAGAATCAAGTTTACATCCATCACCTTCAATCACCCAATTAAACTCTAGATCTTCTATTGTTTGAAAGAAATTGGTGTTTGTATTCTATGAACAAAAAACGCAAAGACCAAGGTTATCAATTGCTATATAGAAAGCACAACTGGACATATGAATATATAATACACAACATAAACATTTTCATGAAAATGATATAGACAAATAAGTAAGAGTGATGATATTGATACCTTAATTACGCCATTGGTGAACGAAATTTTAATTGGTTGATAGCAATACTTGACCTCTGAAAACATATAAACAAATGATCGCATAATAATTAGCTCAATGAAGTAATTCTTATACATTGTCTCTACCAAAAGATTCATCATGGAAACATTTTTGTTGGAAATAACTAAACAAAAACCTAAATACTAAGCAAATAAATTATAGTAATCACCATTTAGAGCAGGATGAGGAATCCGATCAGACCATATGAGACCATTTAGGCAGAAATTTAAGTCATTTGGTGTATCTCCAAAGTCACCTCCATATGCCCAGTATTTGCTACCATTTGCATTTTCCTTGAGTAACCCCTGAAACCAGATGCAAATATTTCGAACTACCCTTGCACCACATTTACAATTTTATAAAATTTTATATGCCCAGTATTTGTACACAACCACAACCACTTATTCCATCTTATTTCCTATAAATGTAGATATATATATATATATATATATATATATATATATATATATATATATATATATACATATCATACAATTACAAACACAAGTAACTCACCTGTTTACTTTCGAGTTTGGAAAGTAGCTCCATATCAAAATCTAACTAACTATGAATATTATGAAACCAAATCAAACCACAAGTTACAAACTGATAAACAAAGTCAACCAAGTTAAGATTAAGATGATGGGATCTAAAATGCATCCAACTCCTTGATAACCGTAAAGGGTAAGAAGGTAAAATCAGTTGTAAAAAAAAAGAATAATAATGTAAATTCATTGGTAAAAGGGTAAGAAAGTAAACTCATTTGTAGAAGGGGATAAATCAGTACTTGTCCCAATTCCCACTCTATAATTCCCAGCTTCTTCATGTGCAGTTGCTAATTAGGTGACGTGTCAACCGGAATCCTATGTGGCATCAGTTCTTCTCCAGCCTCAACCGTATCCAACATTAACTGTCAATCCGACACACAACCATCAATAAAATAACAGGTACATATACAGATAAAGATATAGATAAAGGTAAAGGGTTAGTTAATATTGCATGCTTTCTATGCTTTTTACAACCTTTCGTTGCTTGATTTCAGAGTTCATTGGCCCAATCCTGCAATACACAAACATAAGTCTAGAGATGTCATTTGAAGGTTCAATCATAGGGCCATGAGATTGTTCACTAGCCTGCTTTAGAAAATAATGAAATACTATTACTAACCTGCTTTAGAAAACTTGCAAGCTTCTTAACCTCAACCTTTTCTTGAACCAACTCTCCTTCCCTTTTCTTTAGAAAACTTGCTCGGGTAGTTCTTCAAGTTTGCTGCTATTATCCTTCGAACAAGATTTGTTTAATAATATATTAACTCTAATTAACATATTAAATAAAAACAAAAGTCTTTTTGTTTAGTTTTCTGAATTGCTCTAAAATATCAATATTAAGTTCTCTAACCTCGTCAATTCAACCTAAGTGAAACAAGGAGTTAAAATGGTGTCCCAAATACTTGTACAAGACATATATGTTTTGTTTTTGAAGATACTAGGGAACAAAATTACAGTATCAAATCTAGAATAATTCTCTCCTCCTACTAAAAGGTCATGATCTGGATTCTTGTGATCATACTCATAGCTCACTGTTGTTATTGGTGTCTCCTCCATCTGATCCTTTCTCATTGACAGCAACAAGCTCCGTATTAAATATAAGTGTAGCCCTTCAATTTATTAATATTTTTCCCCATTAAATCAAAACACATTTTCCCTATAAAATAAATATGCTCAAAAAGGATGAGGAATCATTACGTACCTGGGATAGTAGGTGGTGAACCCTGGTCTCCATACCCCAGCTTTGAAGGTATCTTCAACTTACATTTCTCCCCAACACACATTCCTAATAGTCCCTGATCCCATCCTGGAATACATTATTTTTGTTAACTTCCATAATATATATAAGAATCAAATTTCACAAGAATCAAATTGGGTCATATCATATGGTTTTATACCTTTTATCACCTGACCAGTACCAAGTTCGAATTCAATTGGGTCACCCCTTTCAAAGCTGGAATCGAATACAGTTCCATCAGTACGTTTCCCCTGCAAAACGAGAGCTTAAAAGAATGTTCAAAGATATACATACAAATACAATCATTCATTAAGTGATACAGAAAACTGAGATAATAACTCAGAGAAGAGGGGGGATGGGATGGGATGGAGAAAGAAAGGAAATAGCTATGTCGATGTATCTACTAACTCACCCGGTAATGAACTTTCACCCTATCACCTTTGTGTGCGTGGATTTCACAAGATGTTGGTTTGAACTTGGGAGGTTATTAATAATACCCTCAAGTCTGGGTAGACTCTGGAAAGAGAAAAAATAATTTAAATTAAAAATTAAAAATAGCAATGTGGTTTCAATTTGCATAATTTAAAGAGAGAGTGAGAGAGAGAGAGAGAGAGTATGAACCTTGATAACCAAAAATTCAAGTTTATTTGTATTCTGTTTAGCTTTCCTTCTTCCTTTAGAAATTCTTGTTTTTATTAAATCTGGTTCAAAAGCGTAAAATCCAGCCATTGAATCAGATAACTTCCAAATCACACCAGTTACTTTTAGTCGGCCTTCTTTTCTTGGTTTAACACTTAGTTGAGCCTGAAAAAAGTTAAAAAGAAATAAATAAATAAATAAATAAAAACATCACAATCGTATACAATACATGCTACGTGAAACTCCACCACTCTCAATCATGATAGATACTTCAACTGGTAAATAGTTTTTTCACTATTAAAGGATTACTTAATGTAATCAGGTGAATACACCTCTTATTTGACTGATCCTGGTTCTCTATCTTGTCAGCAATATTAACATCATGAATATATAAATTTGATCCCTTGTTTACCCTCCCAGTCCCAGCAGAAGGCCAACACACATCATGCACAGACACACAACAACGAAAAGGATGACTACTTAGAAGAGAAGGGTAACAGACAAATGACCTCAAATGTCCAGTCTTACTTTAATTAGAAAGAATAATGGAAATTCTATAAGTTTAACTCCATAGGGAAGTGCTCATTAATGGACGCCATCTTATCGGAGACCAGATTCTGCTAAATGTAGAGGAAGAGGAAACTTGTGTCCTGGATATACAGGGTCCAGAATTAATCTTGGGAGACACACGAAATTGGAAATCAAATCTGACTTCAAATGGAATTGTTGTTGCATTTTTGAGTATGACCTGGCACACTTAGCAATTGGCGCAACATGAAAAATGAAAGAACGACAAAAATAAAAATAAATAAATAAAGCAATAAATAATAATAATAATAATAATAATAATAATAATAATAATAATAATAATAATAATAATAATAATAATATGATTTTATATAATTTAGATAATTGATTTAAAAAATAAAAAAAATTATATATATATATATATATATATATATATATATATATATATATATATATATAAATTGTTAAAAGAAAAAGAAAAAAGAAAGGAAAAATAATTTGGTCATATAAGCACTCGCAGTGTAATTTTAACAAACTGTAGGGATGTAACCTATCAAATTTTAAACTTAAGGATCAAATTGAAAATTTAACCAAACAACAGGGACCATTTCTGTAATTTACTCTAGTTTATTAGTGATAAGAAATACACATGGACCTAGTTCACTAGTGATAAGTAATCTAAATAAAATAAATACACCAATATATTAGTTTTTTCGTGTTTAAATTAATCAGTGGATGTGAAATATTTTAATTTCGCGATGAGGGAGCATTACACGATGACTAGCATGACTAGGACAATATTTTCTCACTTGCAATATCTGGATTTGCATGAGAATGATTCTTATCATTTGGTGTACAAATTTCCTAAAGATGTTGGACAATATAGTCCTTATAGCATAAAATTTGAAGCATAACTTTTCTGAATGCCATGAATGGTTCTAACAGGCTCATATGTAACTATGCACGATTCAGAATACAACTCCATTCCGTATTCAACCATGACAGTTGACAGCTGCATAAAATAATTCAACACATTAGCAATTGACAATTAATACTAATGAGAACAAGTAATCGTCTGAGAATTGAAAACCAACAAGATTCAAGTTGTTAAAAGTCAAAAACATATTATAAAAAATAAACTGAAAATAGAATAGAAAAAGAAAAACTAACCTCTACCGTTACTTGGTCATTTCATGATTAAAATAACATCACACCATCATTTTACATAAATAATACTAGTGATTAATAGGAATAACCGACTATCTGAAAAGCTACCTGAGAAAGCAGATCTGTAGCTATGTGAATTGGACTAGCATATTTGTCATCAAGCTCAAGAACTTCAGATAGCCCTGCATGCATGTCAATGGATACCATAGCCTCACTGTTCTGTCAAGTGTCAATATACAAAAATAGTTAGCTTTTTTATATAAAATTTGTTAAAATATTGTTTTTTTTTCACAAATAGGATCACATAATTGGAGAATCATTTTTGTAGCTGTCACATACTGATTTCCAAGGCCATAAATCTTCTCGACCTTAGGACACCATGTTCAAATCAATGTTGTTCAATTTCATCTTTCCAACTCTACCGTCCATGCCATTATTAGCTTCAATAGGACTGGGAGCTTTGTTATATTTGACAAATATGTGATCTGGAAAGCCGCTGGAGTTCCTCTATCCACCATTGAAGGATTCAGATATCAATTATAATAATTCACAGTTGTTCATAATTCATGTAACTCCCTGTTACATGAATAAAAGAAAAGTCCATAGAGTTAGATGGGTTGGATTATTTCGATTATGATTACTTAATGTTTTCACTGAAACTAATCAATTGACATGAGCAAAAAAAAATCTAATTACTAATAGGGAATACCGCAACTTAAACCATGAGGAATCGATTTCATAATCCAAGAAGCAAAAATTACAAATCAACCATAGTGCCAAACACCACTAAATGAAGTGGAAGCAAGGAATAAGAAAAAAGTGGAACTCTACTAACCATTACTATGGTCAAGCAAGTCAGATAAGAAAAAAATGGAACTCGATTAGCTTGGAGAGGAGCGTGAATGAAGACTAGTTATCGTTTTTACCTAATTTCCAGATTTCTCTCATGTTACCTCGTCTTCTGTTAACCACGTCTACACTCCATGGCAATCAGCGTCTTCGTGATTCCGAAGGAACGAGACAAGATCGATTCTAGCTTTGCCCAAAAACCCTAGCTTCCGTGGCCCTGTGAGCATTCATTGACAAACGAGACCCTAACCCTTTGATCATGGTGACCAGAAACCCTTCAATTTCAATAGGAACCGAAACCCAAGTTCCAGAAATAGTTGATTTTGTTGCCCTATGAATGTAAAGTATTCAATTTCTTGTAAGAAATGAAGCAATAAGGATCGATCTATGGAGGATGTGGGTCGTAATTTGAGGGATGAAAAAAAAACCCTAATTTGAGGATGTGGGTCGATTTCCGGTATGCAAAGCCGACGGGGTGCTTATAAAAAGCTTTGAGAAGCATCTGTTTAGTGTTCTTATCAAAAGCTTTAAGAAGCATCATAAGTCGTAACAACGATAGGTGCATTCTTCATATTTCTTTCTCTTTTCGTCTCTGCCTCAGAGGGAGACTAGGGCTTGAAATTTCTTGATCTTCAGAGAGACACTAGAGCAGAGATCCGATGAGACGATTAACAAGTAAGGTCAGGAGTAGGGGAGAAGTGGATTGGAGAGGAGGGAGAGGAGAGAATCGATTGTGAAGATGAAAGATAGAAAAAAGGTAGAAAAGAACAAGGCGGGCTTTCAAAATTTTGGGGATCTCATTTCCTCCTATCTAATAAACGCACGTTCATTAAAATTATTAAGCGACACTCATAGAGGACGCGCGTTTAAGATACGGTGCCCTCCGTGTTTTTAATTTTTTTTCTTATAACACTAAATTAAGGGCACGCAATAATGCGTGACCTAAATCCTTAAATTTTTTGAAGAGATGGCACTTTTTTAATGTCACTCTCTTTTGTGTAACATAGATCAATGAGTGTCATGGTTTGTGCGTCGTAAAAGGGTATTTTTCTTGTAGTGGCACTCACTCTCAACGTATCACTGCCACCAAGGACTAGAAGCATGTCCTTCGTCCTCTGTAAATACTTGAGAATGTTCTTAACCGCTATCTAATGAGCTTTATTAGGATTTACCTTATAGCTACTGACCATGCTCAAGGCAAAGGACACATCAGGGAGAGTTCATGTCATAGCGTACAAGATCGACCCTACAACCGAAAAGAAGGCTACCCGACTCATATAAACTATCTCTTCATTTGTACTAGGGCTTTGAGTCTTACTTAATTTGGTATTGCTCTAGATATGTAGCTCTCCTTTCTTGGAATTTTCCATACTAAACCTATTTAGTAATTTATCCGAGTATGTACTTTAACTAAGTCTATTTAGTCTCTTCTTTCTATCTGTAACGATTCTTATCTAGAGAATATAGGCTGCTTCTCTAGGGTCTTTCATGGGAAAACACTTTCCAAGCCAAGACTTAACTTCTTGGAAGGCTGTAATGTCATTTCCCATGAGTACTATGTCATCGACATACAACACCATAAAATTCACTATACTCCAACTAGCTTTGATATACACACAAGATTCATCTTAACTCCTAGAGAAACCAAACTCTTTGAATTTCTAATGGAAGCAAAGATTCCAGCTGCGAGATGCTTGTTTCAATCCATAGATGGATTTCTCAAGCTTGGACATTTTATTTGGAAAATTTGCATCTACAAAACCCTCTGGCTTACTCATGTAAACATCTTCAACCAACTTCCCATTAAGGAAAGCGGTTTTGGCATTCATCTGCCAAATTTCATAGTCATGAAAGGCAGCTTTGGCTAGCATTATCCTAATAGATTTTATCTTGGCTACTGGTGAGAAGGACTCGTCATAGTCAACCCCTAGGTTTAAATGAATCCCTTCGCAACCAGTCGACCTTTGAAAGTGTGTACCTTTCCATCTATGTTGGTCTTCTTCTTGAGTATCCATTTGCACTCAACTATCTTTCGACCTAGTACATTATCCACGCAATTCCAAACTTGTTTGTCAAAAATCGACTTAATCTCGTTGTCCATTGCCTCTTTCCATTTAGCAGCCTCAGGGCCTACCATTGCTTCCTCGTAGCTAGTCGACTCACCCAAATTTATCAGTGCCCTATCACTGACAAACATGTCACCATCTGTAGTAATATGGAAGCCATAGAACTCAGGTCACATGCTAACTCTACTGGAATGCATAAGAGGTAATGACTTGTCTATCGGTTCAACATGAACTTCTTCCTCTGGTTGAGTGCTAGTATCGTCTAAGGTGATGGGTTTCATGCATAAGAACAATCCTATGTGCTCATACAAACCCTAATGCTTGGATCTAGGTTTATCTATTGTACATGCTTTGAATCCAAGACTTGCAACCCTAGATCTATCATATAAAATTCGAAAATAACATCATAAAAACATATCTAAGTGTTTTACCTCTTTCAAATGGCTTCAAATCCTTGTAGTCTTCTTAATCTTGAGCTTAGAGTCACACTTGTAACTCCTCTAATGGTTCACAAACCCCACAAGCAAGAAGGTAATATGAGAGAGGGTGAGAGATGCTAAAATTAGCCCTAAGGTTCCCTTGGAATCAAGTGTAGCCGATTTTCATAGCCTAGGGGACATATTATACTGTAGGCTGCTAGGGTTTCAGTCTAAACCCTAATGGACAGCTTTAGCCACCAAGCAGCCCAAGGAACCTTCTGGAATTGAGGCCTTGGACGAAAATATGATGATCCTTCATCATAATTTCGTTCCCCCTTAGTCCATTAGGTTTCCTAGCCCAAAACTCAACTATCACACATTTGACAGTTTATGCCCCTTTATTTAATTAATCTCTTTAATTTACGACTAATACTAATTAAATAAATATGATTTCTCCTTTATATATTATTCTTATAATATATTAATAAACCATAATATTCTCTCTCTCTCTCTCTCTCTCTCTCTTTCTCTCTCTCCTTAAATTACCTTGTCGAGTTGCTTTGGTGAAGGCAACCCAAAAGGACCATGCACAACCGGGTCAAGTACATACCAAATATAGTTACGGGCTTAGACACTAATCCAATAGTCTCCCACTTGGATAAGTCTAGTAACTATATCTCACATATGACTTCAGGATCCGATTAGCAATCATAGCTCTTACACGTCGCTGTCAACTCTGATCAGTAAGTCGTCCTTCAGATGAGGGATCGTATAATCCTCTATTCTAGATATCATGCTAACAATACTCATTGTCCAACATTTGTTCCTCGATCTCTTATTTGTTCGACATAGAATTTAGTTGAACACATCAACTTCATTCTGACCGGGCCCGACACATAAGTCAAACCAAATCATCGAGTAGCCAAGATGTCACCTTTATTCTCATAGAATAAAAGGAACATATCAACTTCGACTCATATGCATCTATTATTTACCAAATAAATCATGCACAACAATGTGTTTTATAACATCAAGTTACTAATGCGTTTACACATCATCAATGCACAACCAAATAGCAAACAACAACCATATCTCTAAGTTTTAAGACTATATGATATTATCACTTTGCGATCATTTAAGGTTAAACACCACGAAGTGATACCAGCAAATGCGAGTTTACTCCATTGCTCAAATCACAATTCATAAGCACTCACGAACTTTGTAGAAAACTTTTGCTATGCCCAAAACCTTTTAGACAAACTACAAACAAATCCATGACAGTCTTCATTCACATCTACTTCCAAAATATGAACGACTGTGGACTGTTTGAATAATCTTATTATTCTGGAATTCAAAACATACAAAACAAAAACAATAGATAAATAACCAACACAAGATAGTATCTTTACTCATAAATAACACAACTTTATTTATTCATCAAATGTTAAGTACAAAATATCTATTACACGTTTCCTATCTAATCCAAACTTATATCATCCTTTAGCCTAATGCTTCTAGCATGCTGCAAGTGCTTAACCCTGCTCAGTCCCTTCGTAAGGGGATCTATTGGGTTTTCTTCTTATGATACCCTCTTCACAACGAGGATTCCCTCTTCTACCCGATGTCTGATAAAATGGTACTTTCTGTCGATATGTCTGGATCTACCGTGATCCCTTGGTCCCTTTGTTAAGGCAACCGCTCCTTCATTATCACGGAAAATCTCCATGGGCTCCTTTATGGATGGCACAACTCCAAGGTCTCTAATGAAGTTCTGCAACCATATAGCCTCTTTTAACGCTTCACTTGCTGCAATGTACTCTGAGTCACATGTTGAGTCAACTACAGTCTCCTGCTTGGAACTTTTCCAAGTCACTGCCCCTCCGTTAAGGGTAAAGACCCAACCAGCCTATGATCGATAATTATCCCAATCCGTATGAAAACTAGCGTCACTGTACCCTCGTACCCTTAAGTCATCACTCCCACCGAGGACTAGAAACCATTCCTTGGTCCTTCACAGGTACTTAAGAATATTCTTAACTACAATCCAATGAGCTCTACCAGGATTCCCTTGATATCTGCTGACCATGCTCAAAGCGAAGGCCACATCAGGGCGAGTACAAGTAATAGCATACATGATCGAGCCAACTGCAGAAGCATAAGGTACTCGGCTCATATCAGCTATCTCTGCCTCTGTACTCGGGCTCTGAGTCTTACTTAGCTTGGTATTACTTTGGATTGGCAACTCCCCTTTCTTTGAATTTTCCATACTAAAACGCTTTAGTGCCTTATCCAAATATGTATCCTGACTGAGTCCTATCAGTCTCTTTTCCCTGTTTCTTACTATTCTTATCCCCAGATTATAAGCAGCCTCTCCGAGGTCCTTCATAGCGAAACACTTCCCAAGCCAGGACTTAACCTCCTGCAAGGTTAAGACGTCGTTTCCTTTGAGCAGTATGTCATCGACATACAATACGAGGAAGCTCACTATACTCCCACTGGCTTTGACATATACACACGACTGATCTTCGCTTCGTAGAAAACCAAACTCTTTGACCTTTTCATCAAAGCAAAGATTCCACCTGCGAGACGCTTGCTTCAATCCATAAATGGATTTCTCAAGCTTGCACACTCTATTTGGATGCTTCGCATCGACAAAACCCTCTGACTGATTCATGTACACATCCTCAACCAACTTTCCATTAAGGAAAGCGGTTTTCAGGTCCATCTGTCATATTTCATAATCACGAAACGCAGCTATTGCAAGCATTACCCTAATAGACTTTATTTTAGCAATTGGTGAAAAAGTCTCATCATAGTAAACTCCAAGAGTTTGAGTAAATCCTTTTGCAACCAATCGTGCTTTATAAGTGTGCACTTTCCCATCCATGTCTGTCTTCTTCTTGAAGATCCACATGCACCCGACTGTCTTACGGCCCGGTACATTATGAACCAAATGCCAAACTTGGTTGTCATACGTGGACTGAATCTCGCTATCCATAGCCTCTTTCCATTTAGCAGACTCCGGGCCTGCCATGGCTTCCTTGTAGCTGCTAGGTTCCTTCAAATTTATCAGTGTTTCATCACTAATAAACATATCTCCTTCAATAGTAATATGAAAACCATAAAACTGGGGTTGAACACTAACCCTACTAGAACGTCTAAGAGGTAAGGACTCGTCAACGGGTTCAGCAGGAGTTTCCTCCTCAAGTTGAGTGCCAGTGTTAGAGGTTCCTTCATCTCTTTGCTCTTGAATCTCTTCAAGATCAATTTGCCTACCACTGTCTTCTTGGCTTATTAATTCCCTTTCTCGGAACACTCCTCTTCTAGCAACAAAGACAACATTGTCACTTGGTCTATAGAAGAGATAGCCAAAAGACTTTTGTGGATAGCCGATGAAATAACACTTCTCACTACGAGGTTCGAGCTTGTCGTGAGTCTCTCGTCTTACGAAAGCATCGCAACCCCAAACCTTTATATGTGCCAACGAGGGAGCTTTCCATGTCCACATATCGTGAGGTGTTTTGGCAACCTTCTTGGTGGGAACTAAATTAAGGATATGGGCGGCGGTCTCTAAGGCATACCCCCAGAAATCTATTGGTAACAAAGCCCAACTCATCATCGAACGAACCATGTCCAACAAGGTCCGATTACCTCTCTCAGCCACACCATTCAATTGTGGTGTCCTCGAAGGCGTCAATTGAGAAACAATTCTGCATTCTTTTAGATAGTCATGAAACTCAAGACTTAGGTACTCTCCTCCTCGGTCCGACCGAAGCATCTTGATTTTCCTGCCCAGCTGATTCTCCACTTCATTATTAAACTCTTTGAACTTTTCAAAAGTTTCTGACTTTTGCTTGATTAAGTAGATATATCCATATCTGCTATAATCATCTGTAAAGTCTCGTAGAAGCGGCAAGCATCCCTTGTGGTGGATCTAAAGGGACCACACACATCAGTGTGTATGAGATCCAATAGACCCTCACCCCTCTCACAAGTACCAGTGAAGGGTGACTTGGTCATCTTCCTAAGCAAACAAGATTTACACACGTCATCGTCCTTAAGGTCAAATGACTCCAACACTCCATCCTTTTGGAGTTGGGTTGTGCGTTTCTTGTTGACATGGCCAAGGCGACAATGCCACAAGCATGCCTTATCTAGACTAGTAGACGAATCAATATTCAAAAAATCATTTCCTAAACTATCAACAACCATCACAGATTCATAAATCCCATTACAAGGTAATGCATTGAAATAAAAGACACCATTCAAATAAACATTAATAGAACCATTACTATTATCAAAAGAATATCTGAAACCTTGTCTACATAATCCATGAAATGAAATGATGTTTCTTGCCATATCTTGCAAATAGCAACAATTATTTAAATCTAGCCTTAACCCATTACTCAACACCAAAGAATAAACTCCGACTTTGGTCACAGGCGACGATATTCTGTTCCCCGTAACCAAGTTCATCTTTCCATGCTCCACTTCCCTACTTCTTCTTAGGCCCTGCAAATCAGAACAAATGTGGAAACCACACCCTGTATCAAGAACCCATGAAATAGCAAATGATGAGTTATTAGATTTAATAGAATACATACCTGCAAAGGTGGGCTTTATCTTCCCATCCTTTATGTCTGACAGATATTTGGCACAGCTTCGTTTCTAGTGGCCCTTTTCGTGGCAATAGAAGCACTCTGCTTCCTTGGGATTAGAGGAGGGTTTAGCAGGGCCTGCTTTGGTCCCACTAGAGGATGAACCATCATGGGACTTTCCCTTTTGGTGGCTCTTTGAGGGATCCTTCCTCTTCTTTCACATCCCTTGGCCAATTGCCATCACAGAAGCAGCCACAGCAGGGGACGGTGCAACATATTTGTCTTTGAGGTTGCTCTCAGCAGTCCTCAATAATCTTGGGAGCTTGCTCAAGGAGACCTCTTCCTTATTCTTGTGGTAGGTCATTCTGAACTGGTTGTAACAGGAAGGCAAGGAGTGGAGGATTATGTCGATATGCAAATCCTTATCAAACTTAACAATAAGTTTGAGAAGACGATAAACATACCTCTGCATTTTCTGCAAATAAGAGGTTAGGGATTCTCCACTCCCCATCTTAGCGGTGATCATGTTAGTAATGATCTCATAGCACTCTTGCCTTGCACTCTGGTGGTACTTGTCCATAAAATCTTGGTGCATTTCATACGGATACATGTCCTCATAGGACTTTTGGAGTTCAAGGTTCATGGTGGCCAACATGATGCAATGAACTTTCATGGCATCACGCTCGTGGGCCTCAAAGGCGGCCAACTCTTCCGGAGTAGCAACATCTGGGATGATCTTCTCAAGCTTTTCATCGAGGACATATTCTTTGTCCTCATAGCGTGTGATCATCCGCTCGTTGAAGTTTGACCCATCAAATGTCACCTTTTGACGTAGGTTCATCAACGAGAATGACCCAGAAGCGTTGTTGTTCTTGTATGCAGACATCTGAAAAAGAAAGGAACAAAGTTTGATTAGAAAATGAGTCCCTAATTAAACACCCAAATGAAAAATTAGGGCTAGGACCCAACAACATTATTTACAACTTAGAAAGGGATGTCGTACTCTAAAAGTAAATAATTTGAAGGTAAGTGAATGATGATTCACTAATTATCACCATGAAAAACGAAAAAAAACAAAAAAAAGATTAAGTTTTAAATGTATTTGAAAACTCATAGATCTTTGAGATTCATTGAACTTTTCAATGGCATGTTTAAATCTCGATATGCACTTCAAATTTGTGACTGGGATACCGAGGATGGCAAACAAGTTGTGAATAACCATGTGAATCAACATCGTGCACTCAATGTCTCTATCACCTAATCAATGTGTCGGTAAACCACACAAGCTCCATTGATCTATGACAAACATCAAGCCACCCTTTTCTACTAATGTCAACCCCAAATTAGTGTGTCGGCTAACCACACACGCTCCACTAACGTTTGAAAAGGGTACAAAGTGTAATTCCATGGATTAGAATTATTTTCACATTTTACCCTAAAGTAACTAAGATTGGGAATTTGTAAAACATTGTATTTACTTTGTATCTTTCATTATACTTTTAATGAGGAGAGGATTTCCCTATCCTACCCGTTCGGCTAACGACCCTCCACCAGTCAAGTAAGCGATGGGTGTGACTGTACACCCATTAAGCTACATTTTATAGGCAACAACCTTATACGCACCTTATAGACCGGCTTTGTGAATGAGTCCTACTAACAGTAAGACTAGCACTTTAAGTTACACACACACACACACACACACACATATATATATATATATATATATATATATATATATATATATATATATATATATATATTAGTTAAGCTTGTAATTATATAATAGTATAGGGTTGAATTTTAAACTTGTAAAATTCTAAGGGTTTGAAATTTAAATTACTCAAAATTAAACTTTTAATCCTAAAATTTAAATTTCAAACCTGAGGACAAGTTTTGAACTTTTCAAAACAAATGGGATCAAATAACAAATAATTTAAATTAAACAATTAATTTTATAATTATCTATATTTGACCTAATCCAATTTTAGTCATAAGATAATTACCAAATAATTTAAATAATCCATATTTATCATATAAACAACTAATATTTAAAAGATTTCAAATTATGTATTGTTTTGGCAGGGATAATCATTCAAATATTATAAAATTCGGATTTTATACTACAAAAACGATTTAGGCATTAATTCCATGACAAAACAGCAACAAAATCACGAAATATCCTCTACCAAACGCATAGACTCGCCTAGTAGGGCCAACTCGCCGAGTCCAGATACTGACTCGCCGAGTTGAGTCGGGCAGAGGCAAGAAAACATGATTTTAAGCAAGCAAATAGTTAAAGCATCACATACAACTTAAACCAATCATGTGTCTGATACCACTGATAGGTTTCATGCATAAGAACAATCCTATGTGCTCATAGAAACCCTAATGCTTGGATCTAGGTTTATCTATTGTACATGCTTTGAATACAAGACTTGCAACCCTAGATATATCATATAAAATTCGAAAATAACATCATAAAAACATATCTAAGTGTTTTACCTCTTTCAAATGGCTTCAAATCCTTGTAGTCTTCTTAATCTTGAGCTTAGAGTCACACTTGTAACTCCTCTCATGGTTCACAAACCCCACAAGCAAAAAGGCAATATGAGAGAGGGTGAGAGATACTAAAATCAGCCCTAAGGTTCACTTGGAATCAAGTGTAGCCGTTTTCATAGCCTAGGGGACATATTTATACTGTAGGCTGCTAGGGTTTCAGTTTAAACCCTAATGGACAGCTTAGCCACCAAGCAGCCCAAGGAACCTTCTGGAATTGAGGCCTTGGATGAAAATATGATGATCCTTCATCATAATTTCGTCCCCCTTAGTCCATTAGGTTTCCTAGCCCAAAACTCAACTATCACACATTTGACAGTTTATGCCCCTTTATTTAATTAATCTCTTTTAGTCACTAAATTAATTCTTAATTAATTTATGACTAATACTAATTAAATAAATATGATTTCTCCTTTAATATATTATTCTTATAATATATTAATAAACCATAAAATTCTCTCTCTCTCTCTCTCTCTCTCTCTCTCTCTCTCTTTCTCTTTCTCTTTCTCCTTAAATTACCTTGTCGAGTTGCTTTGGTGAAGGCAACCCAAAAGGACCATGCACAACCGGGTCAAGTACATACCAAATATGGTTACGGGCTTAGACACTAATCCAACATAAGGTTCCTTCACTAGTTGACTCTTGAATTTCTTAAAGGTCAATGGTACTCGTACTATCCTATTTGAATATGAGCTCTCTCTCTCTCTCTCTCTTGAAAGACTCCTCATCATGCTAAAAGACCACATTCCACTAGGTCTGTAGAAAAAATATCCAAATGACTGCATTGGGTAACTAATGAAAATATACTTCTCACATCTAGCTATTAGCTTCTCATGAGTCTCTCTTCTCACGAAATCTTCATAACCCCTGACTTTTTGATATGTGCTAATGAGGTTACTTTCCATGTACACATCTCGTGAGGTGTTTTGGAAACCTTCTTTGTAGGGACAATATTGAGGATGTGGGCGGTTGTCTCTAAGGAATACCTCTAAAAGTGAATAGGAAGAGAAGCACGACTAATCATGGAATGAACCATGTCCAACAAGGTATGATTATGCCTCTCAGCCACACCATTTAATTGTGGTGTCATAGGAGGAGTCAATTATTAAACTATTTTTCATTACTTTAGATGGTCGTTGAACTCGATACTAAGATACTCTCTACCTTTATCAGATCTAAGCATTTTTATCTTCTTGCCCAACTGATTCTCGACTTCATGTTTTAAACTCTTTGAACTTTTAAAGGTTTTTGAATTATTCTTACTTAAGTAGATATAACCATATCTGTTATAATCATCTGTAAAAGTCACATAGAATCGATTAGCATCCCTTGTGGATGATCAGAAGGGTCCACATAGATTTGTATGTATGAGATCCAATAGAACTTCACATCCTTCACAAGATCAAGTGAAAGGTAATTTTTTTCATCTATCCCAAAAGACAAGATTCTCATGTTTCATCTGGCCTTAGGTCAAATGATTCCAATACTCCACCGTTTTGGAGTTGGTAGATGTGTTTCTTGTTAATATGTCCAAGACGACAATGCCATAAGCACGCTTTGGCTGCACCATTAGACGAATCAATATTTAAAACATTATTTCCTAAATTATCAACACATGTCACAGTTTCATACACACCATCACAAGGTAAATCTTCAAATATAAAAACATCATTTTTATTAGAAGAAATACAACCATTCAAATCATTAAATGAATATCTAAAACCTTGTCTGAATAAAGCATGAAAAGAAATAATGTAACGTGTCATCTATGAAGAGTACCAACAACTTATTAAATCTAAACAAACACCACTACTAAGCACTGGACTATAAACTCCAATCATGGTAATAGGAGATGATCACCTATTCCCCATGATCAGGTTCATTCTTACATGCTTCACCTCCTCACTTTCTCTTAGACCCTATAAATCAAAACAAATGTGAAATCCACATCATATATCAAGGACCCAAGAACGAGAAGATGATGATTTATTAGATAAAATAATATATATATATATATATATATATATATACACGTAGAAGACGGCTTCACTTTTCCATCCTTGATGCCTTGCAGATACTTTGGGCAGCTTTGTTTCCAATGCCCCTTATCATTGCAGTAAAAGAAAGTAACCTATTTGGGATCAGAAGTGTGAGGAATGTCCGAACTGGTCTTTTCTTTGGGTCTATTGATTGACGACCCAACATGACATTTTCCTTTCCAATTTTGTTTAGGAGGACCTCTCCACTTCTTGTCCTTTCTTTGTCCAATAGCTAGAATGGGAGCACTAGCAGGAGTAGAGGTCGAACATTTTCCCTTCATTCCTACTTCAGCTATCTGTAGTAGGTTGTGTAATTAAGCCAAGGTGGTCTCAATGTTGTTCAAATGATAGGCCAGAATGAACTAATTATAATAACCTAGTAAGGAGTTTATGACTATATCAATAGCCAACTCTTCATCAAAATGCACATTTAGCCTAACAAGGCGCTCCACGTATCGTTGCATTCTCTGCACGTGGCTACATATAGATTCTCCCTACTTCATCTTGCATGCCATGAGGGCTTTGACTACATCATACTTTTCTTGAAGAGCTCGCTTATGGAATGTTTCCACAAGGTACTTGTTCATCTCATAAGGCTAGTTGTCCACACAAAATATTTGCAACGCAGGGGTCATAGTGGCGACCATGATGCAAGAAACTTTTGTCGCAGCATCACAGTCTTTCTTGTATGAGGCTAATTCTTCAGGAGTGACTTCTCTTCGTTGATTTCTTTTAGTTCCTTCTCAAAGACATATTCCTTGTTCTTGAAACGAAGGGCCATTTTGATGTTGCGCATCTAGTCATTATAGTTGGTGCCATCCAATGTCACCTTTTAGGAGATTGACAACATCGAGAAGTTATGGTGGTTGGAGGAGGAAGAAGCAAAAGCATCAATTGGAGTAAACGTCTATAAAAAGAAGGTAGTTTTATTTAAACAAGAATAATCCTTAATTTAGAAACCCAAAATAAAATATTAAGGCTAGGAACCAACTATATAATTCATAACTTAGAAAAGGGATGTCGTAATCTAATTGTAAATTTTATAAAGGTAGGTAAATGAATATTTACCAATTTCACTAGAAAATAAATGAAATTAAGTGAAATTCCTAGGTCGTTTGAGATTCATTAAAACTATTTAATGGCATGCTTAATCTCAAATTATGTTCTTCTATTTGTGACTGAGATACTGAGGATCACAAACAAGATGTGAATAACCATGCAAATGTGCTTGGCAACCTCATTGTCATTTATCATCCCAATTGATGTGCTGGTAAACCACTCATGCTCCATCAATAATTATAATCTATGAGATACCCATTACAACTCTTTATTAGTCCCTGGTAGTGTGTTGGTTAACTACACACACTCCACTAACGACTTATAAAGTGTAATGTGCAATTTCATGGGTTAGCATACTAATTCACATTTTTCCTAAAGTAACTAGATTTAGGATTTTAAATAAAAGGTTCTAGTACTTTTAATAGCATTATACTTTTAATGAGATTTAGTTGTCATATCAAATCCGTTCTTCTAACGACCATCCACTAATCAAGGAAGCAGTGGGTGAGAGTGGACATTCATTCAACTACCATTTTATAAGCAGTTTCCTTACTAGCGATTCGATTGACTGAGTCTTATACATATAATATATTAACAATTAATAATAATAATAATAATAATAATAATAATAATAATAATAATAATATACAAAAGGTGTATTTTAAGCTTTTCAAAAGACTAGATTTATTTAATTTTTTTAAACTTCGAAAATTAATAATCAATTAATTTAAATTTAAAGTAAACCAAAAATTGATTTAATATTTATCTAATAATTAACAATTAATTAAAACGTTAAATCAAATAAGGATTAACTAATTAATTAATCATATAATTTAATCCTAATTGTAACTCTCTAATTTTTCAAAATTAGGGTGTAGGAGTTGTCTAATTTTTTAATTATCCCTTCTAATCAAATTAAACCAACAATTATCTAAAATAGGAAACCCTAACAACCTTAGAAAATTTCGAAAACTTGGGGAGGAAGCTAGGGTTTCAAAACCTTAACCCTAATTTTAAAATCCAAGGGGAAAGACGTAGGGTTTCGAAAAACCCTGACCCTAGTAGAAATTCTTTGCCTTTTAGGGTTTAATTTCTATAAAGCCTAATTGATCAAATTCCTCAAGTATAACAATTCAATTGAAAACAAACCAAATGCTCTGATACCACTAATAGGTTTTACACAAAACAAATAAACTTAAAACCCTTAGGTTCACATGCAACCTAAGGATCTATGGTTTCACTATTGAAACTATAACTAAGAACGTAAAATAAGAAACCCTAGAAACCCTAGGTATATTTCGAAAATCAAAATAGGATTTTGGTTAACATACCTTGTTGTTATTGTAGCAAATAACAAGAATCCTTCACTTGTAAATCCTTTGGAAGCAAGCACCATAATTGTTGCCTCTAATAGCTCACACCCAAACCAGCAATAAGGAAGACTATAAAGAGAGGGATAAGGAAGACGATAGAGAGAGGAGAGGAGAAGGGAGAACTTCAGCTATCTCTATGAAGGTATGAGCATCCAAAATTACAAGAGTTGAGGGTCTTAAAATAATGCTCCAAGAAAACGCTAGATAATCTTAATTTGAATATTAAATTAATATTTCAAATCTGGTATTTATCTCATTCCATATTTACCAACATGAGATATTCTAGGAACTCTAAAATATTCCCCCAAAACTGTCCACCCCTATGGTGGAAGGATGTGGAGCATTTTTGTTCAACTATTCAACAATTGCACTTTAGACCCAACATTTTTAATTAATTCTATTAATCCCAAAATTAATTCCAATTAAAATCTGATCAATTATTAATTAAATAACAACTTTTATAATTAATATATTATTTTCATAATATATTAATAAACTATTTATTTTAATTTATTAATCTGATAATTAATTAATCTCTCTCTCTAAAAGTCATCCTGTCCAATTGCTAGGTTTGAGGGCAACCCAAAAGAATTGTGCTATTATCAATTAAAGTATATACCAATTATAGTTATGGGCTTAGACACCTAATCCAACATTGTTCTTATCAGTTATACTTAAGCAAAATTGTAACATACTCGACTAACGTTCTCCAAAAATTCGCAAGTAGAACTCTGTCCCTTACTTTTTATCTTTTCGAAACCTCCAACGTTTCGCTACTGATACTACTAAAACTATAGAATGAGAAGTAGAATCATGTGAGACCAAAATGCTTGTGGGTGAGAGAAATTCCAGAGAGAAAATGGTGCAAGAAATGATGAGGGAAAGGCTCTTACATATATGCTGGTTTGGAGGGTGCATCACATCCATTCGAAGGTGCGTTGCACCTTTGGTAGTTGGTGGGACAGGCCTCTGAAGTTGCCGCGTGTCCTGGTGGTAGGTGCAGTGCCTAGTCCTGGTGCTGCCACGTGACTATGCCAACTATTTTCTTGTTTTCATTGATAAATAGTTACTTTCTCATACGGACTCCATTTTTATCGTTCTTTACTTTATAATTTTAGACAAATATTGGACACTTTGTATCTTTCAAAAATCATAACTTCTTCATACGAACCCTGTTTTTTATATTCTTGATATCCACGGATTCGTATGTTCGTCTACTATAATTTCTATACGGAATACATTGGCTAAAACGAAATGTATTTACACTCTAAATTTTGTAAATATATGCTTATACTAAATTATAATGTAAAGTGAAAATGGGTGATACAACACTACCCCACTTTCGAAGATATTTTCTCTAAAATCCAACTCTTAGCACACCTTAAGACAATGACGACGCACCATCTTATTGGAGTTCTCAAGACCAACTTGGAACATAGCCAAATCTAGCACATAGATTCCACCCATCTACCCTTATTCCACTACAAAAGTTTTTTTTATCTCAAACATATCCTCAAATTCCTTGTGAAGTCTCAGAAAACTGGAAATTCGTCAGTCTGAACTTAAAAATTTGGCATTCTACAAACGATGATCACTTCCTGACGTAAGATGTCGAGTTATTCCTTCGACGAGGAACATTGTCAACTTACTATAAAGTGAGTACCTAGGGCAATCTATCTATAGTAACTTGAAAGAATCCGTATTCTAGAACCTGGCCCAAGAAAAGGCTTATGGTATATGGTTTTGACTTCGTGTCCATATGACATCATTCTACGGTATGTCGTTTAAACACACACGATTATAGATTGTAAGTGGTATTTCTACCTATTTTAGGCGTTCAACATTCTGAAAAATGTTGAAGGATACTAAAGTGGACCTTCTATTCGAAAACTTATAGAACCAATACTCTAGCACTGGTAACTGACTCTTGACAAGGCTCTTACTCTCCAACCCATCCAATCATAAAGAGCACTAGGTCACCAATATCCTTCTCGTAAGTCTCTAATTAGTCTGCCTACTTCAGAACACAACTGATGTTCGAGCAAATTGCATATATGCATGTTCACGATATTTTGTGACACTACCCAACTACAAGGACTACGCTATACAAATGTTCTTTTCATCATTACCCATAGGGTCTAAAGACTCACGATCGACAACTCAGTGGGCTTGTAGGATTGCAACCATCATCCAACTGACCTGAAGGAACCTAGTCATCATCCCCTAACATCTACCAAACATAACATGCCTCCGCTACTTAGCCTCTTGAGGCTACAACCGAACTGAGGTCCTTAATCCATGCAACATGAATGCTAAAGTCTAATCGTTGTCCTATATTAACCTATAAGTGCTATAGATTGACTATAGTCTTATATCAACTAATACTCATGCCTATAAACAAAAGAAACCATGGAACCAAGAACATAGACTACCCCAAAGTGTAAGATTTACTGTGTAACACCAAAAGAATATGTAATCACACATAGTAAGGAAAAAATAAACATCCAACAGTACTTCCTACTCGAAAGCAATTAATCAGACAAGAAACATGCGATTATGTTGTACCAAGAGTTCTTAGGCTATCTCATCCTAATCTTGTGTGTGACATCGTCAACTTCATGGTCAGAAAAGACATTTTTATTTATGCTTATTTTAAAAATTAAGTTTATTTATAACTACAAATTTTGTCCCATAATAGTATTTCTAAAGAAATTGTGACAACCCGGAATTTTCATTCGGTTAAACCCTAAAAGTCAATCACTTCTTATTATAAGTTAATGTCGTTATTTCTTATGTTAACAAATTTAAAGTTCGTTTGATTATTTTAATATTATTCTTTAAACGAACGAGTGAAAGAAAGTGCCGTCTCGGGTTTTGAAATTTAAAAACCGCGAACACCTCGTGTCTTAGAAGTTCGCGGCCAAACTTTTATGTTTGGGCTGGAAAATCATCCAAAAATCCTGAACTCATGCATAAGCATGAGTTTACTCCTCAAATTAGTCACTTTTCATTTTTCATCCTAAAAGACTAAACTCAAGAAACACTCTCAAGTGTCATCCTAGAATTAAATCAAGATCTTCAAACTTGTAAGTATTCTAGCCATTCCAAATTGATATAACACTTAATCTAGTGTTTGTGCATCTATTCATCCATTCATTTTTGTGTTTTGATTAGATTTCCAAAAACACCAAGAACACACACTAAGTGTTCTTGTACTTTTAGCATATTTCAACCTTCCTTATAGTAAGTACTTCCATCCTTGAGTCTTATTAAGTTAGTATTACATGTTAGCATCAAGAAAATATGTCAAGAACACAAGGAATAAGGTGTTCACGGTCCAAGAATGTTCTTGGGCCGTAAACACCAAGAAAGGCACCAAAGTATGCCTAAGTCCTTAATCTAAGCCCTAGTTGGATGTTTAAGCCTTCTTTGATATTTTTGAACCTTCCCTTGATGTGTTTAAGCCTTGAAAAACACCAAAGTCCAACACTTTTATGTGTTTACGGTTTGGGAATCTCCCAAAACCGTAAGCACCTTAGAGTGTGTTTATTTGGGCCATATTCTTTCCTTAGGCCTAAAAACTAACCTAGACAATTACCTTGATGAGTTAAGGACTTGAAAACATAGCAATACCAATTTCTATATGGGTTTAAGGTAGTAAACCCAAAGGGAAATGACCATGAGGCCGTAAACTCCTCAAAGGTGTGTTTTGTTGCCCTAGTCCCTTCTTAAGGCCTAACCACCAAGTACAAATGCTTCAAACGACTTGTAAAACCTCAAAACAACATATGGTCATAAGGTGTAGAGTTTATGACCGTAAAACCTTGAGTTTACTGCCATAAACTCCTTGGGTAATGGTCATTAAAACTGTAAACTCCAAAGGAGTTTACCCTTGAACTCCAAAGACTCTAGCTTTTCCCTACAAACACTTGGATGCAACCCTTGTGATATTTAACACTTGAAACAAAGTGTTTTCAGGTTCTAGAGTGTCCCAACTTAATTTATTTGTTATAAATTGGCTAATTAGTTGTATATATGTTCATTATATGATAACTAGTCTCGTGCGTGTGTACAAGTCTCCATTTGTCACCTAGCATAGTATCTGACACTTCAATCCAATCCACTCGTTGCATGTGAGTTCATACCCCTTAATCAATGTTTTAAATGATTTTAAATGCTTTAGTGGGGGGAATACAAGTAGAAAACAGTATGTTATTAAATCACTCATATGTATTTTATAACTGTGTTTTCATCCAGCAGATTTCACATACTTCAAAATGTGATGCATGAAATGGTTTTCTATCTTAAAATACCTTGGTAACAAAAGTATTAATTTTGAAATGTTTATTAAAATGACATCAAGTCATTGTTAATTATTGTTCACAACTCTTAGATGTCTTACAAAACCATTTTTACCTTCTTGAACAAAACTATATCTATACACTTATGTTCTTATATATGTATTGATGTTATAGTTTTCATCCTTCATTCAGTTTCCCACACTCTTGTGTAGCAAGGGTGTATAAACCTGCTTGGACAACCAATTACCTTCTAGTTAACTATTATAGGGATAGTTAGAAGATACAAAACATTATTCCTATTACAAGGAATTACATCAGATTCAGTTCATTCATGAGTCTATACTATACATTACATGGTACATGAATACGCTTACATGAATACGCTTACATGAATACCTTTACATAGATACATTTACGTGTATACACTTACATGAATACTTGTATCTCGATTCAATATGATGATTTATTAGTACCTTTTGTGTACATTGTCCTGCCTATCCCAGTTCAACGGGATATCTAGACGGGACTAACCATTCTGAAACCCACCTGTTAGCAACAGTGGTAGATGAACATCTATGGATGCCTACAGTTATTACTTATACTAGGGGTACCTTTACGGGACTAACCATTCCTTTATCCTACTGTTCGCTACAGAGGTAAATGACCATCTACGGATGCCTACGGTTAATACTTATACTTGGTATACCTTTACGGGACTAACCCTTCCTTAAACCTGTTGTAGCTACAGAGGAAAATTGAACAATCTACGGATGTTCAAAGGTTATACATTTCGCAAATCGCGATGTCGTGTTAATCATAATACAAAAGGATAACAATTACATGATTACATTATTCCTATACCTTTATTTTGTGATACATTCACATAAACGATGAGTTAGACTAAGTACTGTTAGTAATAGTCAAAAGGATGGAAAAACTATCATTTTTATAGCAAAACATTCGGGTCTTGGTAGAAGACTACATTTCATACTAGGAAGACTACATTTCATACTAGTAGGAAATAAGGGATTTTCTAGGGTTTTCATACTTATAGCATCTGTTTCATTTAAAGGTTTACATGGAGTTCATAACAGCTTTCCAAAACAAGACAATGACACTTAAATACTTATGAATTCACCCGATTTAGGCTGATACTCGCTTTCAAAATAACTTGTATTCTCAGGTCACCAGTAGACAGGTACGATGGCCTGGTTTTGAGAAGACGTAGCACAGACAAGACTCGTCTTTTATTTTGATTGTATATTTTGGTGTCTTGTTACATAGAAAGAACACACATGTATTAAAACTTTACTTTTAATGCAATGGATGATGTTGTTGCTTGTTTACTACTATACACTGTTGTGATACTGTACATGACGTCCTCCACCCCGGAACGTTTCCGCCGTTCACGGTTTTGGGGTGTGACAGATTGGTATCAAAGCTTTGTTTATAGTGAATATAGTATATCAACCCATAAAATATACACTTACTATAAATACATTGGGATTAAAACACTGTGTCTAAGAGTTATACTTCTAAATAATAAAATATTTAAGTAAGTATACGTGCCTGCATTCATACTAAAATCAGTGTCACAATGACAAGAACAAAAGTATTACGATTGTCGAATATCACAAGTAAGCTTGGGGATATATGGTCAGTCTTGGGAATGGCATAGCCTGATCAACTATGTTGGTCCAAGGAGTGATTAGCATATGCCCAAGAATGGTTGTGATGTGGCAACAAGTCTAAAAACTTACCAACACAACCATAAAGTAATACCATAGGGGTATTTAGTCTTACTGTAATTATCTTAGTCAGTTCGTCTATTTAGCTATTTCTTATATCCCTTTTCTCGCGTAGATTTTAATGGCTGGATTTCACCATGGCAATCCATACTTCCCAAACCAAGGCAACGCCAGATGGCTAGAGGAAGAACCAGAAAATGATCACACAATCCCTTTGGATGATCACCATGCTGAGGGTTTTTCCGATAGTTCTGACTCAGAGCCAATCCTAAACCCCCGTCCCGCATTTCAAGGACCCACACCTCTGTGGGCCACTAAATTGAATAGATGGAGTCAGGAGCAGGGTCAACCCATTCCCTACAACGGAGACAAAAGTTTCTACAACCTCACTGACGGAGGTTCTGCTGACAGGGTCCTACCCATCATGGTTTGTAGGATTTCTAGGAACACGATACTGGGTCAATCAATTATCAATCGAGTCTTGGAGATTGACCCCAACTCTGGCGTTAACACCGTCCGCATTCTCCAACTAGAGTCTGCTCGTGAAAGGACTATGGTCCGCAATGCAGCTCTGCAGAGGGAACTTGTTGAAACTCAAGCTGAAGTTAGGGAACTTCGAGCTCGGCAAGTGAGAGCTGACAGACGTATGAGGGACATAAAACGCCTGCTGTCGGGATCAGGAACTCATGCTAGCAGTTCTCGTCGCCGATAGAATCTCGATGACTCATCTTTTGGATATAACCTAGTTTATGTAAAAACTTTGGTCTAATTTCCTATCTTTGTAAATCTTAGACCGTTAGGTCTTGATCTAGTCATAGTTCTGTCAAAATTTTCCTATCTTGGTTGATGTAAGGCCTACTTCTAGGCCATTTTTCCCGAACTTGTTACATCTGTAATCCCAGTATTATTGACAGATATCTAATCATATGGAAATTATTATCCAAATGCTATCATCTTCATTTAGTTATACTATTCATTATGTTGTTGGACTATGGGGAGTTAGTCCATGAGACACACTCATTATTCATTTATTCTTATCCATGTCGTCATCTTTTAAACATATAGTTAAAGATGCCGCCACGCAGGAATCCCAAGCGTAACCCAAACAACGAAACACCGATACCACCACTTCCACCACCACCTCAACCTCCTCAACCACCTTCTCCTTTCGATGCCACTATGTTCCAGGCAGCCTTCACAGCAGCAGTAGCAGCTGCTGTGTCAGCCATCAACGCTCCTGTCTCTAGTGGATCGGGAACAGGTGCACCTCCCTCAAACCACGGCGAAAGCCATGGACATCCCCGGGAATGCACCTACAAGGACTTCACAAATGCCAAACCCCACAGCTTCAATGGAACTGGTGGGGTTATGGTGTTAAGGCAACGGATTGAAAAGATGGAATCAGTCTTTGAAATTTGTGCTTGCCAGGAGGGCAACAAGGTCAAGTTTGCAGCTTGTACCTTCTCTGACAGAGCACTAACATGGTGGAACGGCCATGTTAAGTATCTGACTCTAGTGGTGGCATATTCCATCAGCTGGGAACACTTGAAGGACATGCTGATGAGAGAGTATTGTCCTCGAGGTGAAGTACAAAAACTCGAGCAGGAACTCTGGGGTCTACAAATGGTTGGATCCGACATATCAACCTACACGAATAGGTTTTGTGATCTGGCAATTTTATGCCCTTAGATGGTTGCTCTTGAGAGCAAGAAGATAGAGAGATATATCTGGGGACTGTCGCCCCAGATCCAGTCAAGTGTGTTAGCTTCCAAACTTGTCACTTTTGATAGTGCCAAGGAGCTAGCACAATCTCTCATAGATCACAGGAAACCTCAGAACCCAACAATCCCTGCACCCGTGCCACAAAAGGTCAACAACAACAAGAAGAAGGGGTGGAACAAGAGGAAAAGGGGGGCTTCGCAAGAATCCTACAAGAGACAACAACTTGTGGCAATCAATGCCGCCACAGTAACTCTCGTTGTCCCTGCGAACCCCTTACCAGCAAAAACTTATGCTGGAACTCTCTCGAAGTGCAACAAATGCAGCTTCCACCACCACGGATCTTGCAGGGAGATGCAGTGCTCTAACTGCAACAGGAAGAGGCATATAGCCCGTATTTGCAAGACTCCAACAGCTCAGGCCGCCCAGGTTCCTAACGCCGGTATGGGCCAAACTTGCTATGGTTGTGGCAAAGTGGGCCACTACAAGAAGAACTGTCCTAAAGCGGGGATGGCTGGAGGAGTAGGAAGAGTTATGGCCCTAGGCCACGAGGAAGCGGTGGCTGATCCTACGATAGTTACTGGTATGTTTCTCCTCGATAACTCATATGCTTGCATACTTTTCGACAGTGGAGCAGAGAAAAGTTTCGTAAGTCATAAATTTGCACACCTGCTTAAACAAAAACCATGTGCATTAGATAATTCATTCATGGTAGAAATGGCTAACGGGAAAACGGAGAGTACTAACTGCATATACGTAGGTTGTACTTTAACTTTATATGGCCATACTTTCAAGATAGACATCATGTCGTTCACAATTAAATGTTTCGAAGTTATCATCGGCATGGATTGGTTGAGTCTTATTCGCGTTGACATCATGTGCTTTGAAAAAGCAGTTCGTCTTAACCTTCCTAACACCGAAACCTTAGTTATCTATGGAGACAAACCTAGTATGAGCCTTCGCATCATTTCGTACATTCAAGCCCAGAAGTGCTTGCGAAAGGAATATCATGCATTCCTCGCACACGTCGTCGATACGAGTCAAGAAATGAAAGACATTCAGAACATCCCAGAAGTACGCGATTTTCCCGACGTCTTCCCAGAAGAACTTCCCGGATTACCACCACAACGCCAAGTCGAGTTCAGAATCGACTTAGTGCCAGGAGCTACTCCCGTAGCCATATCTCCTTATCATCTGGCACCGGCCAAGATGCAGGAACTTTCCAGTCAGCTTAACGAACTTCTCAAGAAGGGATTCATTAGGCCAAGCTTCTCACCATGGGGAGCACCAGTCTTGTTCGTCAAGAAGAAAGATGGATCGTTTTGCATATGCATCGACTATAGAGAACTCAACAAGCTTACCATTAAAAATCGTTATCCTTTGCCCCGCATTAACGATTTATTTGATCAACTTCAAGGAGCCAACTACTTCTCGAAGATAGATCTACGATCCGGATATCACCAACTACAAGTGCTAGAGGAGGATGTTCCCAAGACAGCCTTCCGAACTCGTTATGGACACTACGAGTTTGTGGTGATGTTGTTCGGATTAACTAACGCACCTGCAGTATTCATGGATCTGATGAATAGGGTGTGTCATCCTTACTTGGATTAGTTCGTCATTGTTTTCATTAATGACATACTTATCTACTCTCGAAGTAAGGAGGAACATGGTCAACATCTCCGTAGAGTCTTAGAAACATTGCGAGCGGAGAAGCTCTATGCGAAGTTCTCCAAGTGCAAATTTTGGATCCGACGAGTAGAATTCTTGGGCCATGTTGTTAGCGAAGAGGGAATACACGTGGACCCTTCCAAAATCAAGGCCATTGAGAACTGGTCAGCACCGAAGACGCCTACAGAAATTCGTCAATTTCTAGGTCTCGATGGCTACTATCGCAGGTTCATTCAGAACTTCTCTGTGACAACCCAAATATTTCCGTTAGATTTAATGTCGAAATTAATTACGTCAAAAATTAGCCAAATTTATCTCAAAAATATTTTTGACTGGAATTAAACCCATTGGAATATTTTAAATAATATTCGTCAAGCAAACCAAAATTAAGGTGGTATAATTTTAAAATGTTGTCGTGTTTAACGATAGTCGTTAAAAACCCTGTTCGCGGTTGGTGTCAGGTGAACCCCAACCAGGCCATAAGCTCCACCCTATATAAGGGTTGAGTAGGTTTCACTCCCACCTTTTTTCCCCACCTTGGACACTCTCTCTCTCTCTACTTTCTCTCTCTACAAAACGGGTTTTGGTCAAAAATCGCACCTTCGAGCTTCAAATCGGTAAGATAACCTTCCTAGCTTGTTGTTTAACTCATCTAGCTTGCAAATTCATGTTTAAATTACCCAAAACCCTCAAGAACATGATTTTACGGTCCAAGAACACCTTCATGGACCGCAAACACTCATAAATGGGGTTTTAATGCTCAAAAACCCTTCCAAACCACTTCTAGTGCTTAGTTATGACTTAGAGGCTTCCATGAAAGGACTTAGAACACCAAAATCGGAACAAATGGGGAGTAAACATGAGTTTATGGTCTAAGAACATTCTTAGACCGTAAACCCATCTTCATAGACCATAAACACTTATTTAAGTGTTAAACTAACCCTCAAACACCTCCAAAGGTTTCCATGAGTGCCTAGAGCCTTGTAATCCTTCGTTTGATGCACCAAAAACATGATTCATGGACTAAAATGAGTTTACTGCCATAAACTCATGTGTTTAAGGTAGTAAACTCCCCAAGAACATCTTCTTAGACCGTAAACACCTTTCCAAGGTGTTTAAGTGCCTTTAACACCTTCCTATGCTCATATAAGTGACTAGAACCTTACATGCATGAGTTAGAACCACCAAATAACAAAAGAAATGGACCAACATGAGTTTACTACCGTAAACTCACGTGTTTACGGTCGTAAACTCCTCAAGTGGTGGTCATTGGACCATAAACTCCCTAAAATGGTCCATTTGGAGCCTAAACCACTTCCTATGCCCTAAAATTGAACCTAGCCTAATTCCACAAGTGTTATAAGACCTTAATGCATCAAAGAATACACCACCCATGAGTTTACGGCTGTAAAATCATGGGGATAAGGTCTTAGGTCTGTAAACTATATAAAGAGTTTACTCTTGAAGAGTAAACTCCCCAACTAGGCCATACACTCCCTTAGATGTTACCCGGGACACCCCTAGCACTTAACCAAAGGGTTTTCCACTCCTTAGGATGCGTATACATGTTTAATTAGTATTATAATTACCAATTGTATGTAAAAATATGCCATCATATGTTAATAGGTCACTAAGCGTGTTCAAGTCTTTACTTGACACCGAGCACCCAACCGGCACCTCCACCCGATCCACTTACAACAGGTGAGTTCATACCCCTGAATTAACCTTTTAAATGTTTTTACATGCTTTTATAGGGGGAATACAAGTTAAAACATGCCAGTTATCATATCAATCACATGTGATTGATAACCCGCATGCACAAGGATTTATTACACTGTCAGCTATTTTACCAAGTATGATACTATAAATGGTTTTCCAAAATGTCTTTACTTGTTTAAATCTTTTCTCAAATTGTCTCTCGCGCTGTATGTTTTACTTCAAAATCAGTTACAACAGTATTTTAAACAAAGTTTTTCTTCACTTATATTGTTTTATCAAAAATTACATTCAAAACATGTTTATGAAAGGTTTTCAAAGGATTTCCAAAGGTCTTCAAGCTTATTTTACAAAAGGATATCAAGTCACGATTTTCTTAAGTGTAAAGGTTTTCCAAAGTTTTCATCAAAGTTTTCTTCTATGCTTCTATACTTGTACTTCGTTAAGTACTTCTACTTAGTTATACACTTCTACTTCGTTAAATGCTACCACTTCGTTAAATGCCTCTACTTCGTTAAACGCTTCTACTTCGTTAAACACTTCTGCTTAGTTAAATGCTACTACTTCGTTAAATGCTTCTACATAGTTAAATGCATGTCTGTACTTGTATAGTTATATAAATATTGTTTAAAGGACTTAGGAAGGCTAGTTCGCTTAACTTCCTTTTCCTCGTTTGGATGTGGTCTGGTGGGATCGGATATCCGTCTGAAGGTCTTTTAATCATTAATTATATATCATGTATACATGTATAGACATAAAGGTTTACATCGATTAGTTCATTTCCCTTGGGTAGCAAGGGTATTCTCCTACTCGTCACTCATAGATCAGAGACACTAATAACTATTATAGGAATAGTTAGGAAGCTCTATTTACTCTTTCTAGTATGTGAATTCCAAAGGAGTCAGTTCAGTTGTGAGTCTTTATCGTTAGTCCAGTACCTACATCAGAATTCACTATACGAGATGCATCTTCAAGACACGGATCTCCCCGTCGTCGAGTTGGTAACCAGAGTCTCCTGTAGGGAGAGCGGACATTGTGTGTATAGATCTATACGGGACTGACACTCCCGCACCCTGACTGCTAGCTATAGTCCACGGCCTACCAAGCCAAGGGGGTGACAAATGTCACATTTATTCTGAAGCTTGCACGGCGTCAAGTACTCTAGTGTCAATCAGTATGGTTACGAGTATCTCCATGTTTACTTTATAATTCATGGCCTTAAGGTAACGAGAATTAACACTGTATTTCCGAGACAACACTTTTAGGATCATTCCTTGTTTTAGACCTTGCTAGCTGTATCTTTCATTTGATATTGTCTGGGGTTTGTGTTTCTTTTAGACCTTGCTAGCTGTATCTTTCATTTGATACTGTCTGGGGTCTGTGTTTCTTTTAGACCTTACTAGTCGTATCATACATTTGATACCATCTGGGGTCTGTGTTTCCTTTTGTTAGACTGAGCCAGGCGTATCATTCAGTCGATAGTCTTCTGGAGTCTATGATTTCTTTGCCTTAGTCGGCAGTATTTTCTGCTGAGGCATATGTTATTTTCCCTTAGTACTTTTACTAGTGATATTCTCTTACTTTCTTTAAAGTCAAATACCATATTTTGGTAATGATAGTATTTCAGGGAAAATTACTCTTTAAAACATAACTCTGTCGAGTCTTGGTAGAAGACTGCTTTTATTTTGAAAATATAGGATTTTTTGGAAAGGACTCTAATACTCCGTAGACTCTAAACTACTACTTTTATAAAGTTATTTTGAATAAAATGCTTACTTACACAAATGACACTAAATACTTATGAGCTCACCATCATTTATAAAAATGCTGATACTCTCTTTCAAAATAACTTGTATTCTTAGGTCAGCAATAGACAGGTACATCCCAGGAGCTTTTGGTGAAGACAGTTTAGTACCAAGTTGCACCTATATTATTACTTGTATTACTTTAATGTCTCTATGAAATGTGACTTATGTAAAACTATTACTATTAATGTAATGGTTGTTGTACTTTAATTACTATATTGCATATGTTGTGATACTTGACATGACGTCATCCACCCCAGAACGTTTCCGTCGTTCCGGTTTTGGGGTGTAACATTCTCCCGCATAGCAAAACCTCTTACAACACTGACCCAGAAGGGTGTGGCCTCTGACTGGGAAGAGAAGCAGGAGAGAGTGTTCCAAATGCTCAAACGAGCCTTGTGCACCGCACCGATACTATCCCTCCCCAAAGGGATAGAAGACTTCATTGTCTATTGCGATGCATCAAATCAAGGACTCGGATGTGTTCAGATGCAGCGAGGTAAAGTCATAGCCTATGCCTCAAGACAACTGAAGACACATGAGGTTAACTACACCACCCATGATCTTGAGCTAGGAGCAGTTGTGTTTGCTCTGAAGATATGGAGACACTACCTGTATGGTACAAAAAGCACGATCTTTATAGACCACAAGAGTCTACAACACATTTTCTACCAGAAGGAGCTCAACATGAGACAACGACGGTGGGTCGAGCTACTCAGTGATTACGAGTGCGAAATTCGTTATCATCCGGGTAAAGCCAATGTAGTAGCCGACGCCCTAAGTCGGAAAGAATATGCTGGTCGTAGAGTCAAATCTTTGACTCTAACTATCCATTCACACTTGTCCACGCAAATTAAGGAGGCTCGGCTCGACTCTTTGAAACCTGAAAACGTGGCAGGTGAATCCCTTAGAGGGATGGATAAGAACTTGGAAGTGAAGGGTGGCGGGGCCTTATACCTCATGGATCGGATCTGGACACCGAAACACGGTGGCTTCAGAGACTTGGTCATGACCGAGGCTCACAACACTCGTTATTCCGTCCACCCGGGTTCAGATAAGATGTATCTGGATCTTAAAAAGTTATACTGGTGGCCTAACATGAAAGCAGATGTTGCTACCTTCGTAAGTAAGTGCCTTACTTGCGCGAAGGTAATGTTCGAATACCAGACACCCTTCGGTCTTCTACAGCAACCAGAGATACCAGAATGGAAGTGGGAGCGGATCACTATGGACTTCATAACCAAGTTGCCCAAGACGACAGGTGGAATTGATTCCATATGGGTCATCGTCGATAGACTGACCAAGTCTGCACACTTCTTGCCAATCAAAGAAACAGACAAGATGGAGAAACTTACAAGAACTTACATTAGGGAGATTGTAATACTGCACGGTGTTCCCTTATCTATTATCCCGGACAGAGATAGTAGATTCACTTCGAGGTTATGGCAGTCGTTACAAAGTTCCCTAGGAACTAGGCTGGACATGAGTACAGCCTACCATCCACAGATCGACGGGCAAAGTGAGAGAACTATCCAAACCTTGGAAGACATGTTGCGAGCCTGTGTGATAGACTTCGGAAAAGCATGGGATACTCATTTACCCCTTGTCAAATTTTCCTACAATAACAGTTATCACACGAGCATAAACGCAGCTCCATTCGAGGCCCTCTATGGCCGAAAGTGCAGATCCCCTCTATGCTGGGCTGAGGTGGGTGATACCCAGTTAGCTAAGGTACGCGTTCCCGAAAGCACTCTCACGGGTCCGGAGATCATTCGGGAAACGACAGAGAAGATCGTTCAAATTCGTGAGCGATTGAAAGCCTCTAGAGACCGACAGAAAAGCTACGCTGACAAGCGAATGAAACCGTTGGAATTCCAGGTGGGCGATCGAGTTCTACTGAAGGTCTCACCCTGGAAGGGCTTGATACGCTTTGGAAAGCGTGGAAAGCTAAATCCAAGGTACATTGGGCCTTTCGAGATTCTCGCAAGAATCGGAGCCGTAGCTTACAAACTTAATCTACCGCGTGAACTCAGTAACGTACATTCTACCTTCCACGTATCGAACTTGAAAAAGTGTCTGTCTGATGAGACTCTTGTTATTCCACTCGACGAGATCGAGATCAACGAGAGCCTCAACTTCGTGGAGGAACCAGTAGAGATCATGGACCGAGAGGTCAAGCAAACGAAACAAAGCCATATCCTGAAACAAAGTCGTATCCCTAAAAGTCAATCACTTCTTATTATAAGTTAATGTCATTATTACTTATGTTAACAAATTTAAAGTTCGTTTGATTATTTTAATATTATTCTTTAAACGAACGGGTGAAAGAAAGTGTCGTCTCGGGTTTTGAAATTTAAAAACCGGAAACACCTCGTGTCTTAAAAGTTTGCGGCCAAACTTTTATGTTTGGGCCGGAAAATCATCCACAAATCGTGAACTCCTGCATAAGCATGAGTTTACTCCTCAAATTAGTCACTTTTCATTTTTCATCCTAAAAGAGTAAACTCAAGAAACACTCTCAAGTATCATCCTAGAATTAAATCAAGATCTTCAAACTTGTAAGTGTTCTAGCCATTCCAATTTGATATAACACTTAATCTAGTGTTTGTGCATCTATTCATACATTCATTTTTGTGTGTTTATTAGATTTCCAAAAACACCAGGAACACCAAGAACACACACTAAGTGTTCTTGGACTTTTAGCATATTTCAAGCTTCCTTATAGTAAGTACTTCCATCCTTGAGTCTTATTAAGTTAGTATTACATGTTAGCATCAAGAAAATATGTCAAGAACACAAGGAATAAGGTGTTCACGGTCCAAGAATGTTTTTGGGCCGTAAACACCAAGAAAGGCACCAAAGTGTGCCTAAGTCCTTAATCTAAGCCCTAGTTGGATGTTTAAGCCTTCCTTGATATGTTTGAACCTTCCCTTGATGTGTTTAATGCTTGAAAAACACCGAACTCCAACACTTTTATGTGTTTATGGTTTGGGGATCTCCCAAAGCCGTAAACACCTTAAAGTGTGTTTATTTGGGCCATATTCCTTCCTTAGGCCTAAAAACTAACCTAGACAATTACCTTGATGGGTTAAGGACTTGAAAACATAGCAATACCAATTTCCATATGGGTTTAAGGTAGTAACCCAAAGGAAAATGACCATGAGGCTGTAAACTCCTCAAAGGAGTGTTTTTTTGACCTAGTCCCTTCCTAAGGCCTAACCACCAAGTAGAAATGATTCAAAAGACTTGTAAAACCTCAAAACTGTTGGATAAGGTGTCTAAGTCCATAACTATTTCGAGTCAGTACTTGACCCGACCCGGCATGGTCCATTTGTGTTGCATGGCGCCATGCAATTGGATAGACTAAATGAGACAAATAACACTTGGAGATTATTAATATATTATAAGTTCTAATATATTAATAATATTATTTGATTAGTTTGATCAAGAATTAATTTAGAATTAATTAAGTGATCAAAGGACAACTAATTAAATATATGGGTTGAGTATGTAAATCATTCATATCTTGTATAGTGGGCTAAGAGGCTCCATGGATTATCAAGTTGGGTTCCACCCATAGGATGCTCCATGGATGCTCCATGGGAGTTACAAACCCATGGGTCATGGAAATGAAGAGTCATGACACATTAGGGTTTACATGGTGTAACCCTAGATGTGTCAACACTATATAAGGATCCCATTCTCCACCAAAATCGGATATACACATAAGAAACTAGAGGTCTTGGCCGATTTCAAGAAGTGTGTATTCTCTCAGAAGTCTTTCCAAGAGCATTTGGTGTTGTGTGAAGCATTTGAGGCATCACACTTGGGGTGCTAGGCTCACAAGGTTTCAAGGAACATAAGCAACAACAAGGTAAGTTATTCTATCTTTCATTCAAGTTAAAGTTGTTCCCCATGTATGCTAGATAGGAATATAACCTTGGAAATTCAACTTTGCATGATAATTAGACAAACATAGATCCAAGGTTATTAGGGTTTCATGTACACTTAGGAAGTGTTAGAAAGCTCAAAACCCACCAGTGGTATCAGAGCCCAGGCTTCTTTGTTTGTTATTTGTGCTAAAAAGTTGAAGAAAGTCGAAAAACTTGCCGTCTGACTGCTGGACTCGTCGAGTCCATGGGGGGACTCATCAAGTTCACTTGTATCTTCAACCTACTCGTCGAGTAGGTTAATGCACTCGGCGAGTAGGGTCGACAGAGTGCAGATTTTCGACTTTAGTTGCTGGAAATGGATTAGAAACATTACCCTAAACTGTTTTGGTACTTGAAAACTTGTTTTAGATGGTGTAATGTCTTGCTAATTCATTTACAACAACTAGTTATCAAAATTACAAAGTTTTAAGTGTAGTTTTGATTCATGAAAGTGCTTATGTTCTTGTTCTTGTTCTTATGATGTTTAGATGATCATAGGAATTATTTGTAACCTATGTGGTAGTTTCATTCTTGATCATAATGTGTTTTAATGGTATCCATAACTTGTCCTCAAGTTATGGAAAACCAAAAGTCACTTGGATTAAAAAACCATTAAAAGAACACAAGAGTTAGAAAAATGAAGAGTCTTCATTTTATTACTCTATTAAACTCATAAGTTACAAGAATTGAAAAGTTTTGAAAGTTTACAAAACTTGCCCTCAAGTTTTGGAACAAATAAAGTCAAGCTAAAAAAAACTTTAGTTCCAACCCTTAGAATTTTAAAAGTTAAAATTCAACCCTTATACTTATATTATTATGATTTAATAATTTTATATATATATATATATATATATATATATATATATATATATATGTATAAGAACAAAGTCGTCTTACCGCTAGTACGCCTCATTTACGAAATCGGTCTATAAGGTGGGTATAAGGTTGTTGCCTATAAAATGGCAACTTAATGGGTGTCCACTCTCACCCACCGCTTGCTTGACCGGTGGAGGGTCGTTAGCCGAATGGGTAAGACAAGGACTTATAAATTCTCATTAAAAGTATGATGAATATTATAAAGTAACTAAATGTTTTATTAAATTCCCAATCTTAGTTACTTTAGGAAAAATGTGAATAAGGTGCTAATCCATGAAATTACACTTTACACTTTGTTTAAGTCGTTGGTGGAGGGTGTGTGGTTAACCGGCACACTAACTTGGACTTAACAAGGTAGGTAAAGGGTGACTTAAGGTTTAATATAGTATCGATGGAGCGTGCGTGGTTTACCGGATTGAGTGATAAACTTTAAGGGTACCAAGTGATTTGCATGGTTACTTCACACCTCGTTTTGTGATCCTCGGTATTCCAGTCACAAAACTTGGAGGGCACACTCGAGATTGAAACATGCCTTTGAAAAGTTCATTGAATCTCAAAGAATCTAGGAATTTCTAAGAACCAATCAAAAACCTAATATCTAATATTTCGGTTTTCATGGTGGAAATTGGTGAATCGTCATTCACCTACCTTTCAAATATATTATAGCTTGGATTACGTCATACCTCTTCCAAGTTATAATATATTGTGATTGGATCCTAACCTTAATATTACATTTGGGTGTTTTATTAAGGACTCTCCTAATATCTAAACTAATCTTGTCCTTTTCTTTCAGATGTCTTCAAACAATGTTGCTTCTGGCTCTAACCCTAATAGCTCCTTTACCCTTATGAACTTGTGTGGGAAAGTCACTTTTGATGGATCCAACTTCAATGAGTGGATCAGAAACATCAGGATGATTACCCACTACGAGGACAAAGAATATGTCCTTGACAAGGAGCTTAAGGAGATTTATGAGACCATTGCAACTCCCCAGGAGATCGTTGACTTTCAGGCACATGAAAGGGATGCTACGAAAGTGGCTTGCATCATGATGGCCACGATGACAGCGGAACTCCAAAAGTCTTATGACGATTTCTACCCTTATGAAATGCACCAAGATTTGATGGAAAGATACCATCAAAGTGCACGACAAGAGAGGTATGAAATCATCTGCTCCATGATAATAACCATGATGAAGGACGGGGAATCCGTCACGAGCCACATGCAGAAAATGCAAAGGTATGTGGATCGATTGCTGAAGCTTAATGTGAACTTCCCTGAGGAGCTTGCAATAGATATCATTTTGCACTCCTTACCATCGTGCTATGATCAATTCCGCATGACATATCACATGAATAAGGAAGAGGTCACGCTCAGCAAACTTCAGGTACTTCTCAAGACCGCAGAAACAGGTCTTAAGGGGAAGTCGGTTGTAAACACTCCTACTCCAAACTCTACTTCAGTTTTGGCAATCGGGAAAAGTCGAGGGAAGAAGAGAAAGAGCTCTGCGAAGGGTACCAAGGCTCGGACCCTTGATGGCTCTTCTTCAAGTGGAACCAAGAAAGGTTTCGTCACTCCTTCTTCTGACCCAAAAGAGGCTGAATGCTTCTATTGCCATGAAAAATCACATTGGAAGCGGAACTGCCCAAAATACCAGCAAGATGTGAAGGATGGGAAAGTTAAACCCAACCATGCAGGTATTTACACTATCATTTCGAATAACTCACCCCATTCTAAATCTTGGGTCCTTGATACCGGTTGTGGTATTCATATTTGTTGTGACTTGCAGGGACTAAGAAGAAGTGAGAATGTGGAGCAAGGAAGAATAAACTTAATCATGGGGAATAGGAAAGCTTTACCTGTTACCAAGATTGGAGTTTATACTTTATTGCTAAGTAGTGGGTTTAATTTAGATTTGAATAAATGTTGTTATTCGCCAGGAATGGCAAGAAATATTATTTCCTTTCATGCTTTGTACAAACAAGGGTTTACCTTTTCGTTTAATAATGAAGTTGGTTCTATTGATGCTTTCTTTAATAATGTTCTTTATTTTAAAGCATTACCTTGTGATGGTGTGTATGAAGCTGTGTCTGTTGTAGATAACTTAGGAAATAATATTTTGTGTATTGATTCTATTAATAATAATAACTTGGATAAAGCATCATTATGGCATTGTCGTCTTGGACATATAAGCAAGAAACGCATAGGCCAACTCCAAAAGGATGGAGTCTTGGAGTCATTTGACCTAAAGTCAGATGACAGTTGCGAATCATGCTTACTTGGAAAAATGACAAAGTCACCCTTCACAGGTTCTTGTGAGAGGGGTGAAGGTTTGTTGGACCTTGTACACACGGATGTGTGTGGACCATTCAAACATGCCACAAGGGATGCTAATCGTTATTATTTGACTTTTACTGATGATTACAGTAGATATGGATATGTCTACTTGATCAAGCATAAGTCAGAGACTTTCGAAAGGTTTAAGGAATTTAAACAGGAAGTCGAGAATCAATTGGGCAGGAACATTAAGATGCTTCGATCCGATCGTGGTGGTGAGTATCTTAGTTCAGAGTTCCTTGACTATCTAAGGGAATGTGGGATAGTCTCACAATTGACACCTCCCAGGACACCACAGTTGAATGGTGTGTCTGAGAGGCGTAATCGAACCTTGTTAGATATGGTTCGTTCCATGATGAGTCGAGCTTCGCTACCAATCTCATTCTGGGGGTATGCCTTAGAGACTGCCGCCCATATCCTTAATCTAGTCCCTACAAAGAAAGTTGCCAAAACTCCTCACGAGATGTGGACTGGTAAAGTACCCAAACTAGACCACATAAAGATTTGGGGTTGCGAGGCTTTCTTGAGACCCAAGACTCATGATAAGCTCGAACCCCGAAGCGAGAGGTGTATTTTCATCGGCTACCCACAACAATCCTTTGGTTACCTCTTCTACAGACCTAGTGAAAATGTGGTCTTTGTAGCTAGGAGGGCTTTCTTCAGAGAGAGAGAGAGTTCATAAGCCAAGGAAACAGTGGGAAACAAGTTGATCTTGAAGAAATTCAAGAGTCAAGCGGTGAAGGAACTTCAAACCCTAGCACTCAACTTGAGGAGGACACTCCTATTGAGCCAATTGACAAGTTTATACCTTTGAGGCGTTCCACAAGGGTTAGGAATGCTCCTGAGCATTACTATGGATTCCATATTACTGCAGAAGGAGATACACTTATCAGTGATGAGAGACTGATAGGTCTGGATGAACCTAACAGTTACGCAGAAGCCATGGCAGGCCCTGAGTCAGCCAAGTGGAAAGAGGCAATGGACAGCGAAATACAGTCCATGTATGACAATCAAGTTTGGAACTTGGTTGAGAATGTACCAGGTCGTAAGACAGTAGGGTGCAAATGGGTCTTCAAGAAGAAGACCGACATAGATGGTAAAGTACACACTTATAAGGCTAGACTGGTTGCAAAGGGCTTCTCTCAAATTCCTGGAGTGGACTATGATGAGACCTTTTCTCCAGTAGCTAAGATTAAGTCTATTCGGGTTCTGTTAGCCATAGCTGCATTTCATGACTATGAAATATGGCAAATGGATGTCAAAACTGCTTTCCTTAATGGAAAGTTGGCTGAAGATGTTTACATGAGTCAGCCAGAGGGTTTTGTCAGCAACGAGTATCCTCATAGAGTGTTTAAGCTTGAGAAATCCATTTATGGATTGAAGCAAGCACCTCGTAGATGGAATCTTTGCTTTGATGAAAAGGTTAAGGAATTTGGCTTTTCTAGGAGTGAAGATGAGTCTTGCGTGTATGTCAAGGCTAGTGGGAGTATAGTTAGCTTTTTGGTGTTGTATTTGGATGACATACTACTCATAGGAAATGACATCCCAACTCTGCAGGAAGTTAAGTCCTGGTTTGGGAAGTGTTTCTCTATGAAGGACCTAGGAGAAGCTACCTATATTCTAGGGATAAGGATCTTGAGAGATCGGAGTAAAAGACTAATTGGACTTAGTCAGAGTACATACTTGGATAGGGTGCTGAAGAGATTCAGCATGCAGGACTCCAAGAAATGAGAGTTACCCATCCAGAGCAACACCAGATTGAGTAAGACACAAAGCCCTAGCACTGAGGCTGAGATAGCAGAAATGAGTCGAATACCTTATGCTTCGGATGTAGGATCGATCATGTATGCTATGACGTGTACTCGACCTGATGTAGCCTTTGCCCTGAGCATGGTTAGCAGGTATCAGGAGAACCCTGGCAAGGCACACTGGACTGCAGTAAAGAATATCATCAAGTACCTACGGAGGACTAAGGACAGGGTCCTTACTCTAGGTAGGAGTGATGACTTGAGAGTTGTAGGGTATAGTGATGCTAGCTTCCAGACTGATAGGGATAATTTCTGCTCTCATTCGGGCTGGGTCTTTACCCTAAATGGAGGAGCAATTCCTTGGAAGAGTTCCAAGCAAGAGACAGTGGCTGATTCAACTTGTGAATCAGATTTTATTGCAGCTAGCGAGGCGGCAAAGGAGGCGATATGGCTGAAGAACTTCATTGGAGACCTTGGAGTTGTACCAGCTATTAAAGAGCCAATGGAGATTTTCTGTGATAGTGAAAGTGTTGTTGCCTTAGCCAAGGAACCAAGGGATCACGGGAGATCCAGACACATCGACAAAAAATACCATTTTATCAGACATCGAATAGAAGAAGGACTCCTCGTGGCAAAGAGGGTATCATCGGATGAGAACCCAGCAGATCCCCTCACGAAGGGACTGACACAGGTTAAGCATCTACAGCATGCTCGGAGCATAGGGCTGAAGAATGATATTAGATTTAGTAGTTAGATAACCTCGAAATTTGTAAAGTGTAATTGACATTAGATGATGAATAAAAGGTGTTTTATTTATGAGTAAAGTGTTGCTATCTCTTGTCGATCGTTTACTATATTTCTTTTGCATGTTTTGACTTCCAGAATATACTTGTTTGGTAAAACATATTATTCAAACCTCCACAGTCGGTCATATGTCGGAAGTAGGTATGAATCAAGACTGTCATGATTGGTTGCAGAGGTCTAAGGTGTTGGACAAGGCTACAACAATCATGAGTGCTCATAAGTTCTGAGCATTGGACTCAACCCACGCTCACTGGAATCACTTCATGGAATTCTATCTCGAGTGATCGTGAGACGGTAATATCATATAAGTCTTCAAACCTAGAGATATGATTTGTTACTTACAAGTTGGTTATGCATTGATTATATGAAAACGCATTGGTAACTCGATGTTATAAAACGTGCTTTTGTGTGTAATTCAATGAGTGGTAGAACAAACATATGAGTCAAAGTTTATCTGTTCCTTCTTGGATTAGAAGCTGATATCTAGGCCCCTCGATGATTTTGTTTTGACCTATGTACCGAGCCCGGTCAGAACTAAGTTGATGTGTTCAATTAAGTTCTTTGTCAAACAAATCGGAAATCGAGAAACAAACTGCTGGACAATAAGTAAGACATTGTTCCATGTATTTGTCCGGCTGATATCTAGAACAGAGGATTATATGATCCCTTATCTAAAATGGCGTACCATCATCTTCTCAGTTCCGAGAGACCTTGAAAGAGCTACGATTGCTGGTCGGTTCCTGAAGTACTGGAGTTATAGTTATTAGACTTATCCAAGTGGGACACTGTTGGATAAGGTGTCTAAGTCCATAACTATTTCGGGTCAGTACTTGACCCGACCCGGCATGGTCCATTTAGGTTGCATGGCACCATGCAATTGGATAGACTAAATGAGAGAAATAACACTTGGAGATTATTAATATATTATAAGTTCTAATATATTAATAATATTATTTGATTAGTTTGATCAAGAATTAATTTAGAATTAATTAAGTGATCAAAGGACAACTAATTAAATATATGGGTTGATTATGTAAATCATTCATATCTTGTATAGTGGGCTAAGAGGCTCCATGGATTATCAAGTTGGGTTCCACCCATAGGATGCTCCATGGGAGTTACATACCCATGGGTCATGGAATTGAAGAGTCATGACACATTAGGGTTTACATGGTGTAACCCTAGATGTGTTAACACTATATAAGGATCCCATTCTCCACCAAAATCGGATATACACATAAGAAACTAGAGGGCTTGGCCGATTTCAAGAAGTGTGTATTCTCTCAAAAGTCTTTCCAAGAGCATTTGGTGTTGTGTGAAGCATTTGAGGCATCACACTTGGGGTGCTAGGCTCACAAGGTTTCAAGGAACATAAGCAACAACAAGGTAAGTTATTCTATCTTTCATTCAAGTTAAAGTTGTTCCCCATGTATGCTAGATAGGAATATAACCTTGGAAATTCAACTTTGCATGATAATTAGACAAACATAGATCCAAGGTTATTAGGGTTGCATGTACACTTAGGAAGTGTTAGAATGCTCAAAACCCATCAAAAACAGCATATGGTCATAAGGTGTAGAGTTTACGACCGTAAACTCTTGAGTTTATTGTCGTAAACTCTTTGGGTAATGGTCATTAAAACCATAAACTCCAAAGGAGTTTACCCTTTAACTCCAAACACTCTAGCTTTGCCCTACTAACACTTGGATGCAACCCTTGTGATCTTTAACACTTGAAACAAAGTGTTTTCATGTTCTAGAGTGTACCAACTTAATTTATTTTTTATAAATTGGCTAATTAGTTATATATATGTTCATTATATGATAACTAGGCTTGTGCGTGTGTACAAGTCTCCATTTGTCACCTAGCACAGTATCCGACACTTCAATCCAATCCACTCGCTGCATGTGAGTTCATACCCGTTAATCAATGTTTTAAATGATTTTAAATGCTTTAATGGGGGGGATAAAAGTAGAAAATAGTAGGTTATTAAATCACTCATATGTATTTTAAAACTGTGTTTTCATCCAGCAGATTTCACATACTTCAAAATGTGATGCATGAAATGGTTTTCTATCTTAAAATACCTTGGTAACAAAAGTATTAATTTTGAAATGTTTATTAAAATGACATCAAGTCATTGTTAATTATTGTTCAAAACTCTTAGATGTCTTACAAAACCATTTTTACCTTCTTGAACAAAACTATATCTATACACTTATGTTCTTATATATGTATTGATGCTATAGTTTTCATCCTTCATTCAGTTTCCCACACTCTTGTGTAGCAAGGGTGTATAAACCTACTTGGACAACCAATTACCATCCAGTTAACTATTATAGGGATAGTTAGAAGATACAAAACATTATTCCTATTACAAGGAATTACATCAGATTCAGTTCATTCATGAGTCTATACTATACATTACATGTTACATGAATACGCTTACATGAATACGCTTACATGAATACCTTACATGAATACCTTTACATAGATACATTTACTTGTTACACTTACATGAATACTTGTATCTCGATTCACTAGGATGATTTATTAGTACCTTCTGTGTAAATTGTCCTGCCTATCCCAGTTCAACGGGATATCTAGACGGGACTAACCATTCCGAAACCCACATGTTAGCAACAGTGGTAGATGAACATTTATGGATGCCTACGGTTATTACTTATACTAGGGGTACCTTTACGGGACTAACCATTCCTTTAGCCTACTGTTCGCTACAGAGGTAAATGACCATCTACGGATGCCTACGGTTAATACTTATACTAGGTGTACCTTTACGGGACTAACCCTTCCTTAAACCTACTGTAGCTACAGAGGAAAATTGAACAATGTACGGATGTTCAAAGGTTATACATTTTGCAAATTGCGATGCCGTGTTAATCCTAATACAAAAGGATAACAATTACATGATTACATTATTCCTATACCTTTGTTTTGTGATACATTCACATAAACGATGAGTTAGACTAAGTATTGTTAGTAATAGTCAAAAAGGAAGGAAAAACTATCATTTTTATAGCAAAACATTCGGGTCTTGGTAGAAGACTACATTTCATACTAGTAGGAAATAAGGGATTTTCTAGGGTTTTCGTACTTATATCAATTGTTTCATTTAAAGGTTTACATGGCATTCATAACAGCTTTTCAAAACAAGACAATGACACTTAAATACTTATGAATTCACCAGCTTTAGGCTGATACTCGCTTTCAAAATAACTTGTATTCTCAGGTCACCAGTAGACAGGTACGATGGCCATGTTTTGAGAAGACAGAGCACAGACAAGACTCGTCTTTTATTTTTATTGTATATTTTGGTGTCTTATTACATTGAAAGAACACACATGTATTAAAACTTTACTTTTAATGCAATGGATGATGTTGTTGCTTGTTTACTACTTTACACTGTTGTGATACTGTACATGACGTCCTCCACCCTGGAACGTTTCCGCCGTTCACGGTTTTGGGGTGTGACAGAATTATTTTTCATTGATTCTGAAAACTTTAGATGTCATAAATGATAAAAGAAACATAAGAATAAACATAGTCATTAAAGACTATGACATATATCTCCTTGAATCTCTCATCCTATCATTATCTATGTACCTTCATACTGCTACCCGTGATACAAAGAAACTAAGTGGGTCAGGCTTGAAAGTATAGCAAACACATAGGATTTCCAACCCACAATATTTTTATCATATTGTTTTAAGTATATATATCGCACCAAATAGATTAATCCTGATTACACATTCCGGTTATTCTAACTCTTTGATCCTAAAATGAAAATCTCAAGGGACCTATCTAAAGGATCTTTATTACAATGTGCAAACAATACTGCCTCAAGGATTCCTTAGCAATGCATGTTAGTAAGGCAACCATGAGGGGGAAGAGTACTCGAATGAACACACAATCCATACTTTAGGATAGCACAATTAATTAACACATACATATTGCGTGTCTGCTAGTATTCCATTAGACAGTCGAGAAGACTCTTTGGTCGTCATCAATACTTTGTTAGATGACTGCTCTTAGTTGGGCATGGTCTCTCACCATCATATTATATCTGTTATGGTCTCTCACCACCGTTTAATCTCTGGCGTAGTCTCTCACTATTATCTTATCTCTTTCACTTTACGCTTTTTACCTGATATAATTTAAGTATTATATATATATATATATATATATATATATATATATATATGTGTGTGTGTGTGTGTACTCCCTCCGTCCTAAATTGATAGTCCACTTTTGACTTTTGAAGTCTTTTTTCTTCAACTTTAACCTAAATATTTTTATTTGTATTATATATTACTTGATAAAACGTATAACAATGAAAAAAACATTTAAAATAAAATTCATTCATATATTTTGCATAACGTATTATCTATCAAAAATAAAAATATTTTAAGGTCAAAGTTGAAGAAAAAAAACTTCGAAAGTCAAAAGTTGACTATCAATTTGGGACGGATGTAGTATAATTTAATGCTAGTAATATTATCTCATTTAGCACATATATCATAAACATATAATAAGAACAAAGGGCATCTAAGTAAATTAAATATTTGATATCTATGTATATGCGCGTTGTGCACCTTGTCTGCGTGCTTGCGCGTGCGATTTAGCATTTTTTTTTTTTGCAAAAACTCATATTTTATTCATATGAGCTCCATTTTCGATGATCTTTACATCCACTCGTAGCTATCAATGAGTACTACAACTTTTTCTTAGACTCCGTCAGATAATTCTCACTTTATTTTTAAAGTTATATTTTTAACAGGCTTAGCCTGTTAAATTCCACATAAAAATATTAGCTTTTTCATACGATATTCGTTCTTGACTTCCTTTATATCGATGGATAGGTATTCATGAGATCTTCAACACTTGTTTAGATTGTTTTTCCTAACAATCGAATGATTTCAATTTCGGTTTCCGACCAGCATGTTACTACGCTAAAATTTCGAAGAATCATAACTTCCTCTCACGAAATTAGATTTAGTCGTTCTATATATGCACGCTCTCAATTTTACAATTACTAAAAATTCCATTTTTATTACTTAGGTTAATAAGCGATCTATCTAAAGTTCACTTTTTACGATGCATGAAGTCATTTTGGTTCATCCGCAGAACTTTGAAGAAGTATAACTTCTTCATACGAAGTCAGTTTTCAGAGTTCTTTATATGTACGAAGTCCTTATCACATATACTATAACTTTGGCTAAGGTTATTTATCCTAAATAACCTTTTATCAAAATTTCGTTTTTATCGCTTATTAGATTTTAACTGACTAGCCCGAATCTGTGGGCGTTACAATTATCTCCCCCTTAGGATGAGCACGTCCCGGAATCATCAGCAAAACAAGGCTTGTATAATGACTTTGCATGTTATCTTTTCATCCTTGGTAATAACCGTAACTCTTATGTCTTTTCAAATGAGTTTCTAACTCTTAGATTTATTGATTACTGGCCATGCTCAAACTTTGACCTGCTTTTCATTCTAAATTCGATCTTCAATGGAGACTCCTACTCCTTCTAGAGTAGACTTAACCTAAGATAAGGTCTTTACTTTGATTAATGTAATAGACCGATGAGTCATGATATAATGACCTTTCGGTGTATGATTCACTAGCTAGACTCAAGTATCTTCGAGTCAAACTCCAGTATGGAAGATACCTTCTTTCATATTCTAATACGATACCAGCACATCATAGCACATAACATTTCTATTTACAGGCTGCTTACCTTTATCGACGGCTGCGATACTTTTTTCGATCGCTTCGATTATCCTTTCCTTAAATCTTTTAACTGTAATCGGATACCACATTGAACATGGTTCTATGAACCGATTAATTTACTTTGCGTATTTTAAATTAGACTCAGTTATGACTACTAGGTTTGGAATAACATTCATCTTATTAGTTATTACAGAAACGATGGTAATGACGAACATGAGCGAAAACAAATTCAACTACTATTGCCTAGTAACCTTGTGACTCTTCTTGATCCAAGTGTGATTCTTGTGCTTCCAGTAGTATAGGCCTCTACTACCTTTCACACCTACTCATACTTAGTCTATGAATTTTCCTACAGTCCCCAAGTTACTACATATAAAATCACATGGTAAGACTGCTCTCAATTAGGCATGGTCTGTCAAAATTATATTATCTTTAGTCTGGTCTCTCACCATTATATTATCTCTAGTATATCTCACACTAATATTTTATCTCGGTCATGGTCTCTCACCATTATATTATATCTGGTATCGTCTCTCGCCATTATTTTATCTTGGGTATAGTCTCTTACTATTATCTTATATCTTTCTCTCTACCCTTTTTACCTGATACAATATAAGTATAATAAAATACATATATAATTTATTAAGAGTGATATAATCTCATTTAGCATAAATATCAGGAACATAAATAATAAGCACAAAGGACATCTAAGTAAATTAAATACTTGATATCTATTTATATACTGAAAATAACTATGCACTCACTTGTTAAGAGTGGATGACTGGAAAGTTGGGAAGAGTTTCGCTTTAACACTTAGTTTTTTCCTTTGATGTGACCTAGGTTCATATCACTAAGTCTTAGTCTTATATTCCTAGTAACTAATGATAGTATATATTCCTCACAAATCCTAATCTGTACATCAATATCTATCACGTAAGGAACAACCAGGTAGGAGCATATCGGAGGTAGGGTCCGTTTGGTATATAGAGTATACTATTTGGAAATCTCACATTAAACACTTTACTAAATCCAACCAAGAAATCATCCCTGTAAGATCAACAGTAAATTAATTTGGAATTACTGATAAATCTTATTTATAGATTCATAATAACGACTATGAAATATTTGCTAGAAACTTAAAACTAAAGAAATATTCGAGACTATAACTTAGAGAATCAAAGGGAGAGTTTGGAAAGGGGTGAGAAAACAAATGAGGTTGATGATGTATTTATAGGTGGATTTTAAAGTGTGCATAACGCGCATAGTCGGTGTGTGTCATACACTTGGTCGACTATGGTGATGTGGCTTCCTATGGGTGGTGACACGTGGTGGAAATGTAGTGGAGTGTCAGATACGCGTCGTGCACCGTGTCTACACATGCGATTTAGAAGTTTTTCAAAATTCATATTTTATTCATACGGGATCCATTTTTGACGTTCTTTATATCTATACGTTGCCATCAAAGAGTAATACAACGTTCATTTAGACTCCGTCAGCTAATTCTCATTTTTTTTAAAAGCTATATTTTTAACATGCTTAGAATGTCAAAGTCCATATAAAAATCATAAACTTTTCATATGATATTCGTTCTCGACTTCCTTTATATCGACATATAGATATTGACGAAATCTTCAGCTCTCGTTTAGATTTTTTTTTCGAAAAATCAACCGATTTCAATTTCGGTTTTTGGGTAGTATACCGCTGCGCTAAAATTTTGAAAAATCATAACTTCCTCTCACGAAGTCAGATTTAGGTGTTCCCTATATGCACGCTCTCGATTTTACTATTACTAATCTTTTGAATGTACTTTTTTGCCGAATGCATCACAATATGCTTGTTCAATAAACATCAGATATTGTTTTGGATATTATCTAAGTTTCCTTGACCTACCTACGTTTAGCAAGATCTATTAGAGCATTAGGTGTGGACAACTAGATGCAACACCAAATTGGTGTCACCTCATATGCCACATCAACAATGGTGTTATAACACTAAGTACAAAAATGATTTTCATGTTATAACAATTTGTAACACCAACTTTTTTCCATGTCGTATATATATATATATATATATATATATATATATATATATATATATATATATATATATATATATATATATATATATATATATATATATATGAAATGGGAAAAAGTTGGTGTTAGAAATTGTTATAACATGAAAATTATTTATGTACTTGGTGTTATAACACCATTGTTGATGTGGCATGTGAGGTGACACCAATTTGGTGTTGCATCTAGTTGTCCACACCCAATGCTTTAATAAATCTTGTCAAATGTAGGTAGGTCAAGGAAATACATTTTTATAATTTTTTTTTTGAGTTTTTTTTTTTTCGTTTGTCTTATTTTTTTTTTAATTAATAAAAGAAATACATTTTTATAAAATATAATATTTAAAAAATAAAAAAAAGACATAACATTTTCCTAATTTGGTCCTAATTAACCCATAACATTTTACTGTTAATCCTAACTAACCAAAATACTTCTTCCTAATTTGATCATACATCGCTTGTAACACCGCTAGATCTTCAGGCGCTAAACCCTCATCGCTAGTCTGAATAATTGACAACTGATGTGTCATTAGTTCTCTCTATTTTTACTCCTGTGTTTCTCCTGTGCTTGCCTTTCTAGGAAACTCCAAGGGACGAAGTTTCAAGTCATTTTTTTCTTTTATTAATAAATTGTGCTCATCAAATATCGCTCTTATTTCCGCCGCATCTTTTGCTTTCACCTCAACCTCATCCTTCGCATGTCTTGCCGCACGCCTCACTTTGTTGCGTCCGGACGGTCGTCGTGGTGGGAATATCTCATCGATATCATCTGGGATGTCATCGGTGTCGGCATTTAGGTCGATGTGAGTCCGTGCGTCCGACACGTCAACAAAACTCGAATTGCGAGACCTTTTAGATTGAACCTCCGACGATGTAAGATTTTTATTCCACTTTGGATCCGCTCACAACAACTCCCATGATTTCTCAAAGTTAAAAATATGTCTCATTTCGACCCGATATTGTTCTTTTGCAGATTTGAACAAATTGAATTCGTTGGTTCCCCGTTACAACATTGTTTTGGCCTTGTCACATCGGCTATAACGAACAAATTTGTGCCCATATCGTATGGTATGCTCTTAATAAAAGTCATATAGGGAAAATGACTTAGGAGGGTAACTACCTCTTATCTATGTTCACATATTAGCAATTTCTTCTTTTTTGTACATAATAAAGCAACTAACTTGTTTTAACGGTTTAAATTACATCAATATTACCGGCTAATACATGTTTTAACTGGTAACTCAAAGGAAAAATGACTTAGGAGGGTAACTACCTCTTATCCGTGCTCACATATTGACAACTTTTTTTTTGTACATCAAAAAGCAACATACTTGTTTTAACTGTGTAACATCCCAAAAATCATGACCAAAAATTTCATTTTTAATTTAATACTAAAACCATAATTGTCAAACTATTAATTTAATACTATGGCATCGGGCCCCGCCCGACATCAGGCCTCGCTTGATATACAGATTTGTCTTTCTTAGACCCTGCCTGTCTCCAGGCCCCACCCGCTAAACACATACAATCATATAACATGCTAACACATAAAGAAACATACTCTACTGTATCCCTGTCCTAAGAAACATACTCTACTAATAATGAGATACGGGACCTCGCCCACACTCACCTTCATGTCAGGCACATACAAGTATCACACATGACAACAAGTATAATCTAACATGCAAACATTCCTCGAGCACCCGCCCGACATTGGACCTTGGTCCGGAATAACATACTAGCATACAATGCCTAGGGCTAACCCTCAGGTCTTCCTACTCATAGACTACATGGGCTGGCATTGTGGCCTTAGACCCATTCACACAGTAAGGAAACTCACATTGCACTGCTGAAGCCCTGGCTGGAACTAGCTGAGTACGGACGAAGTTCCATATCTCATTATTAGCAGAGTATGTTTCTTAGGACAGGGATACAATAGAGTATGTTTCTTTATGTGTTAGCATGTTATATGATTGTATGTGTTTAGAGGGCGGGGCCCAGAGACAGACGAGGCCTAAGAGAGACAGATCTGTATACCGAGTTGGGTTTGATGCCAGGCGGGGCCTAATGTCGGAGAATTAAATTAATGGTTTGACAATTATGGTTTTAGTATTAAATTAAAAACGAAATTTTTTGTCATGATTTTTGGGATGTTACACAATTAAAACAAGTATGTTGCTTTTTTATGTACAAAAAAAAAAAAAAAAAAAAAAAAAAAAAAAAAAATTGTCAATATATGAACACGGATATGAGGTAGTTATTCTCCTAAGTCATTTTTTCTTTGAGTTACCGGTTAAATAATATTGGTGTAATTTAAACAGTTAAAACAAATTAGTTGTTTTATTATGTAAAAAAAAAAAAAATCCTATAAACATGGATAAGACACTTACCCTCATAAATCATTTTGTCAAGTCATATCATGGGAGCTCACCAAAACGAAACATTAACCGGCTCTTACAACCGGCATGACCGTACCATTTCTTATAATTATAAAAATATTAACTTAAAAAATAAACTCTTATGAAATTTGATGTGATTGGATTGACTAAAAAGTAAATAGATACAAGACAACTAGAGAAGTATTGTGGGCTCTATTTAAGATAACCCATATCAATTTTATTGAGATTTTTTTTGTGTCGTATACTCGTATAGCAGTATATGTGAAACCCCTATCTTTCCAAGGGTGTGTAATGTAAATAATATAAAGATATCCCCAATGTCATGCCCTTGACTTGGCATTTTCTCCCGTTTATATGTACAACCCAACACCGGATCTCAAAACACATCCTCCGGTCTCAAAATGAGTTTTCCCTACGAACAACCTCCTTCCACATCATCGGTGGCTCTTAGGATCTTCAATCCTGATCTTCCGGTACAAGGCCAACCCATGGTGGCCGGTGAATATGCAACCGAAGCACCTGCTCCGACCTATTCAACCGGGTTATTTAAAAGTTCCCAGCAGCAGTTCCCGGCAGACGGTCAACGGGCGTTGCCGGCTTATGAATCTGTCATCCCACCACCACAAGAAACAGCTGTTCGTACCCTGGAGCACTCGACTAATCAACTTAACACCGGAGATGGCAACCGTGAGTGGGATGACACCTACGGCGGCGGTCGTATTTCAGGTTTTGTGCGCCAGAACTATTCTTCAAATGTCGCCGTCGACGATTATTATAGTAATGGAGAAGCGGCGCCGGGAATCTCAGGCTATGCTCAACGAGATCATTCGAACACCGGATCATCCACTGTTGATACGGAGTCCGATGAACCACCGAATGCCGGATACAGTATGACCGGAAACAAATTCAAGAATGCGTACAAGCTATTTAATCAGTTTGATTAATTCCAGATGGTTTAGATTTGAACCTGTTTGTGTTTCTTGTTGTAGGCCTACAAATTCGCGAATAAACAAATAAAATCACATGATCACTGAGATTGTTTATGATTTGTAAATCTGCTTTTATGTTTCCATTCTAATTTATTTTTTCTGTCATTGACTATGATTGTTCGATATATCACTATAAATAATTAATTCGCAAATACCTCTTTAATTATCGTCAATGGAAAATCAACGTGCATTATCGTAATTGAAAATTTATGTGTTTATAATATTTGTTAGATACGTTTGGTTTTCTAAAGTTCCATACCGTAGAACTTCTTAATAAACTACCATATAATAATATATCTTTTAGATCCGTAGATGTATTCTTCAAAAAAAAATTGATTTTACCATAAAAAAAGAAAACTTAGTAGCATAACTTATTGTGTGTTTGCCTTCTCACTCGTTGTAATATTTAGTACGTGAAAAAAGCAAATCGGCCAGCGGGAAGCTGGAAGCTAGGAAATTACAATGAAAAAGAAAAACAAGAACAACTAAGCTAAACAATGAAATGAATTGAAATTACGTCTGTGTTTGAGATTGTTTTTTAGAAAAGTTAGGAAATCTTGGCTTTCAATTTTATTCACTAATTTAGTGTTTACAAAACACCATTTTAATTTATTGACACTTTGAAAAAGCCAAAATTAATAAATAATTTTTAAAAGCACTCCCAAACTCCCTCTACATGTAAAATCAAAACATTAATTAAAAATCCAGAAGCCCCAATATTACGACCAATAAAGATCTAAAAATATTTTGACTAACGAGACAAATAAAGAAAGTACACACACCAAAGATATCCCATCCCAATCGAATGTACACCATGTTGAAAAAATAAACAATCAATTTTTTAAAAAATGTCTTTAAAAAACACCTTGTTAAATTGGCAAAACACCAAGAATGTCTTGAAATAAACCCCCTCCCAACTTTAAACGACTTTTCGTCAAGTGAGACACTTGACCTGAAAAAATATGTAACATTTCAAAAATCATAACCAAAAATTTCTTTTTAAAACATTAATAAGATCATAAGTATCAGGTCATTTCATCCATAAACAAAGGTTTATATAACGAATCAGAATATCATCTCAAAACATGTTCTTTTTATCAGAGTAAAACATCAAATGCTAAAGCTTCTTGGTGTGTGTCATGCGATCATCCCGAGCTCTTCCCTCCGCTACCGGAAGTACCTGAAACCAAAACTGAAAACCGTAAGCAAGAAGCTTAGTGAGTTCATCAATCTACCTCATACCATACATAATCATATACTGCAACCATTGGGCCTAGCCCGCTACTTCGGGCCTCGCCCGACATCGGACGAATCTGGCATCAGCCCCCCTGGCATCGAGCCTCGCTCGATATACATATCTGTTTCTCTTAGGGCCCGCCTGTCTCTAGGCCCCGCCCACTAAACATACACAAACATATACATAACACATAACACATAACACATAATCTAAACATATTCTACTACAACCCTGTTCTAAGGCCTCGCCTATCTTAGGCCTCGCCCCTGTCCTACTACTGGTGAGTCATGGAACCCCATCCACTCTCCTGCTGATAGTAAGATACGGGCCCTCGCCCATACTCACCTCTTTCCTATCTCGGGTCTTGCCCCTGTCCACTACTAATGAGATAGGGAACCCCGTTCATTCTATGCTAGTGATGAGATACGAGACCTCGCCCGCACTCACCTCCCTACTAGGCATATACAAGTATCACAGAGAAAACAAGTATAATATAACATACAGCCTAAGAATCTTCCTCGGGATTACCCCGGCATCGGACCCCTAGCCCCGAGACATACTATCATCTAACATACTACGGGCTTACCCCGACATCGGACCCCCGGTCCTGAATATATCATACCTACTCACGATAGAATCACAAAGACCTCTAGCATTCTAACCTTCCTCGTGTCACACCCCCGAACCAAGGATGGCGGAAACGTCCGGGGGTAGAGGACTTCATGTATAGTGTCACAACAACGAGTATAATAGTGCTCAAAGTAAATACAACCATTATAAATATAATCGAGAAAGTTACATGATTTCACAAGTTTACATGTTTCAAAATCTATTACAATATAATGACAAAAGTTATTTTCCCTGACACCGTAGCGTCCCATCCTGAAAAGCTGGTGGTTACTTGTTTTACTGATTACCTGAGAATACAAGTAGTTTTGAAAAAGTGTCAACAATTAAGTTGGTGAGTTCATAAGCTTTTGTAAATGATATGTATAACCAAGAAAAGTCCAATATTTTCCTTATAAAATGTTATGTTGTCTTAAATCCGAAGACCGAGTATATGCATGTTATTTCATACTTGTAACAGTGTATGTAGATTTAAATAAATAAATCCCTTTAATGCAGAAATCCCTGTAAACTATATGTGTTGTTATATCCTTATGTAAGTCGCTATAACCATACTATGACAGAGAAGACCTGCTGCGACGTTCTTCAGACATTGGAAACGAAATGACATTTGTCACCCCCGACTAGCCAGTCGGGCTGTTGCAAGCAGCATGGGTGTGGTTTGTCAATCCCAATATAGATCTATACACAATTATCACGTTCTCCCTACCGGAGACTCTCGTAATAACTTACATGCATTTTAACCCATACTCTAAGAGTACAATGAAGACTAGTCTTACAAATTACGATAACAAGTTTACATATAGTGTGAGTGTAAAACCTTTCCTGTGGTGGAATTGAATCCCCTTTTCGTGTAGTATGTTTGTAATGTGAAATCCATAAACTATGCCTATTATAGTTTATCATGTAGTAAATGAAACCCGTTTGTGTTGAGTGTAAAACCTTTTTGGTGTAAGTAGTAGTTTAGCAAAACATAACTATTCTTATTATGTTTCATCTTGTATGTTTGTGATGACAAAGGACTCTTACAATTCATTGAGTAATTTATGTTATTTAAATGAAACACAATAGAAAACACATGTAAAATATGAAGTCATCTAAGATAAACACTTTTCTCAACATGTTACAAACAGTTATAAAAATTGTAAGCTGTTTAACTAATTTTTAACTTTTCTGAACTATTTTAGAAAAATCACATAAAAATCATACGAAGTCAAAAATTGAATCCGTAAACTCTGAGAGTTTATAAAATGTATCTAGTTTGTTCATAATTTTTATTATGATTGTTAGTGATCTTTAACATGTGTGAAAATGTTCATATTCACAGACTGGTCCGAATTCATAGCAATAGTGATAGACAGTTTTATAAAAATCACCATAATTTGTAGAAAAATCGTATGAATATGTGCAAGTAGTCATTTCAAAGTTATAAACCTGAACTATTTGCACCTATTACAGTTTTGACAACTAAAAAGTTTAAGATGTTCAAAACAGTCCGTGAATGGAACTAAACTTTCCTATCGAAAACTGATGTTTGAGTTTAGTTAAGTTTTTGGTGTTTTCACTTGTAACCCCCCCCCCCCCCCCTAAAACTTGAAGAAAACATGAAAATGTGGGGGTATGAACTCACATTGAGTGATTTTGTGAGTTGGATGGTTGAAGAAAGGGGTTTCCAAGTCAAGAACACTTGGAGAATGCTTAAGGATTTTAAGGACCTAAGAACAAACATGACGATATTTGTGTAAGAAATCCATAATTTGAGTGAAGGAATGTAGAATATTCAAAATTAATAATGAAGAAATTACCAACAGTGAAGTAGAACTCGTGTCATGCTGGAAAGTTTAAGTTCCAGAGAGAAGGAAATGGAAGTGATATATATATATATATATATATATATATATATATATATATATATATATATAGAGAGAGAGAGAGAGAGAATATTTGGTTAAAGGGTGTGGTAAATGAAAATTGTAGGAAATGTGGAGATGTAGATCTCTTGGTGGATTTGGTGTAAGAATGTTGATGGAGTGTTAGAGATGTGTAGAAAAGGACAATGATTTGACATGGTAAAGTGTGAATAGTGACATAAAGTGGATATGGGGATGGCTTGGTGTCATACGACATAGAAAAGTCAACAACCCATATATAACAAAAGATATGACCCATAATAAGAATTTGCCCCAAAATAGGAATAAAATATGAGTTTATGGGGTCTAATATGTCAAAAATACGAGTTTGGGTGAAAATCCCTTGTCAAAATCATCAAAAACGGGCTTAAACGCGAAAGTGGTCGAAAACCGGGAAGAGAGGGCGAAACTGTGAAGGCTTCTGAGGGTCCGAGAAGGTTTGCAATCTAAGAAGGTGGTGACTGCAAAAGTGGGTTCACAGTGAGAGGAAGCTTGGGAGGCAAGAGGATTCGCAGCGAAAGTTCCCGGTGGTAGGTGCGAAATTGCCCGATTGCGAGGGGGGGTTCGGAACAAAGGGGTGGTTTAGTGTGAAACCTATCGAGCACCTACGAACGAGCCCGAGTGATTTGCGAATATTGTCGGATCCTAAAGTACGTTCACTCCAAGTTTTCTTGTTTCGCTGCGAAAGGCACTGGATGCAAAATATACCGGTAGCTACGAACCTCCTCCTAACTACGAAAGTTGTCGTGACATGTGAGGACCCACGAGAGTTCGCAGGTGAATAGTGACCTGCAAACCTCCAGTCCCCTTCTTGACCTCCTTTTTCCGTTAGTTGTTTTCGACCAAGGGAAGGTTTGGGATGGTACGGATGACCATATAAATGTTTGAAAATGTGATTTTTACTACCAGGTGTGCTGAGGGAGATTGTGAGAGATTTTTAGGATAGATCTGGGAGAGATTAAGAGAAACTTTGCGTGCAACCTTTGATTGTGTTTGGTCCCATAATGAAAGGTTCGTAAACCTCATTATGCATCGTTATGAGTGTTTTACACCCCCGAAGGGTATGTAATAGTGCTTTATAGAGTCGTTGCAGCACTTACCTCGGTTAGGGCTTAGAGTTTTTGAACATGTGAAACTTCGGAGTGATACATTGTATTATGATAGAAAGTTGTACATAAGAAAGCATGGAATATACCCTATCATACAAGCACTAAATGAGTTTATCGGTTTAACCTGTTGACTTTGACTTGACCGGAATTTAACAGTTGTCACATCATCCCCCTGTTAGAAGGATTTTCGACCAATATTAGCGTTTTGACTGGGACTTCAAGTGTTGCGGAAAAGATGTGGGTATTTTTGTTTCATATGGTCTTCGCGCTCCCAGGTGAATTCGGGTCCTCGCTTAGCGTTCCATCGGACCTTGATCTCCCGGTCCATGATTTCTACCGGTTCTTCCACGAAATGGAGACTCTCGTTGATTTCAATCTCGTCAAAAGGGATAACAAGAGTCTCGTCGGACAAGCACTTCTTCAAGTTGGACACATGGAAGGTAGGATGTACATTTTTGAGTTCTTACGGTAGTCGAAGCTTGTATGCTACCGGGCCAATCCTAGCGAGGATCTCGAACGGTCCGATGTATCCCGGGTTCTGCTTTCCTCATTTATCGAAACGTATTAAGCATTTCCAGGGTGAGACTTTTAAAAGCACTCGATCTCCAACTTGGAATTCCAAGGTATTTCGTTTGTTATCTGCGTAACTTTTCTGTCTGTCTCTAGAAGCCTTGAATCGTTCCCGGATTTGGACAATCTTTTTGGTAGTTTCTCTTATGATCTCCGGGCCAGTGAGGGCGTTGTTAGGGACTTGCCCCTTTTCTAGTTGTGTGTCACCCACTTCAGCCCAACACAACGCTGACCTGCACTTCCGGCCATAGAGGGCTTCAAATGGAGCAACCTTGATACTAGTGTGATAACTGTTATTATACGAGAATTCGATAAGTGGTAAATGAGTATCCCAAGCTTTTCCAAATTCTATCACACACGCCCTAAGTATGTATTCTAGTGTTTGAATGATCCTCTCACATTACCCATTGGTTTGGAGGTGATAGGTTGTAATCATGTCCAACCTAGTTCCCAAGGATTTATGGAGTGACTGCCAGAACCGCAAGGTGAATCTGCCATCCCGATCAGAGATAATGGACACAGGCACTCCATGCAGTTGAACTATCTCCTGGATGTAGATTCGTGTAAGTCTCTCCATCTTGAAGGTTTCTTTGATTGGCAGGAAGTGGGCGGATTTGGTCAATCCATCGACAATTACCTAGATGGTATCGTACCCACTCAGAGACTTGGGCAATTTAGTGATGAAATCCATCGTGATCCGTTCCCACTTCCACTCAGGTATTTCCGATTGTTGCAACAGACCCAATAGTTTTTGGTATTAAACCTTGACCTTAGCGCAAGTCAGGCACTTGCTCACGAAGGCAACAATTTCGGATTTCATGTTTGGCCACCAATAGAGTTTCTTGAGGTCCAGGTACATCTTGTCTGAACCGGGATACACGGAGTAGCGAGTTTTGTGTGCTTCATTCATGACGACATCCCTGAATCCTCCAAACTTGGGTGACCAGATACGATTCATGAAATAGCGTATTCTGTCGCCTTTGATTTCTAGGTTCTTATCCATTCCTCTTAGGGCTTCCCATGTTACATTTTCTAGTTTCGTGGCTTCCAACTAGGCCTCTTTAATTTGCATAGACAGATGTGAATGTATTGCCATGGTTAACGACCTTACTCGATGGCCCGAGTAATCCTTTTGACTGAGGGCGTCAACTACTATATTGGCTTTGCCTGGGTGATAACGAATTTCACATTCGTAATCATTTAGCAGCTATACCTTAAGGGTGAGCAAAACCGAACTCGGAAACCGGAAAACCGATAAAAACCGACAAAACCGAAACCGAGAAACTGAAACCGAAGCATAAACCGACGGGTTAGGTTTAGATTTTTTGAAAACCGAAAATTTCGGTTTGGGTTCAGTTTTTGGGTTTGGTAAAACCGATAGAAACCGAACCGAACCGATTATATATATTGTTTATAAAATTATATAATTTATATTCAAATATAAATATGTTTAGCGAAGTAATGTCAAAAGGAATAGCTGGTTCAGGTGGGTAAGGCGCTTGCGAGTTTTTCAAGAGGTCTCAAGTTCGAAACCTATGTCCAATATTTAACTTCTTTTATTTTTGCAGCTAGCTAAACTCATCCCATATCGACACATGATTGAAACTTAGCTACACATGCTCGCGTACATAAGCAGAACATACACCCTCTTCAGTTTTATCAAGCAATTATCTTTGTCCCACATCGATTGAGGGATCAAAGTAGAAACTATCTTCACTTCTATATAAGTGGGGATATGAGATTGTAGAAAAATAGTTTAAGGTTTGGTTTATCTTATAAACCGAAACCGAACCCGAAAACCCGATTTAGAAACCGATAAACCATAAAACCGAACCCATGGGTTTAGGGTCGGTTAGGGTTCAAATTTTTAGAAACCGATGGTCATCGGTTTGGGTTCGGTTTTGGAGCAAAACCGACCCAAACCGACCCATGCTCAGCCCTAGATATACCCATCGTCTGTGCCTCATGTTGAGCTCCTTTTGGTTGAGAATGTGTTGAAGGCTTTTATGATCGGTGAAGATTGTACACTTCGTCTCGTAGAGGTAGTGCCTCTAGATCTTTAGAGCGAACACCATTGCTCCCAATTCGAGGTCTTACGTGGCATAATTGACCTCGTGTGTTTTTAGCTGTCTTGATGCGTAGGCTATAACCTTGCCTCTTTGCATCAACACATACCCGAAACCTTGGTTTGATGCATCGCAGAGACCACGAAGTCTTTGGTTCCTTTTTGTAGAGATAGAATCGGAGCGCTGCACAGAGCCGATTTTAGTGTTTGGAATGCAACTTCTTGCTTTTCTCCCCAGTCGAAGGTTACTCCCGTCTGGGTCAGGGTAGTAAGTGGTTTAGAGATTTTGGAGAAGTTTTGGATGAACCTCCTGTAGTAGCCGGCAAGGCCTAAGAACTGACGAATTTCTGTGGGCGTCATTGGTGCTGACCAGTTTTCAATTGCCTTAACTTTGGAAGGATCCATGTGTATTCCTTCCTTGCTAACTACATGACCGAGGAAGCTCACCTCTCGGATCCAAAATTCGCACTTTGAAATTTCCGCATATAATTTCTCCGCCCTTAGAGTCTCCAATACTTGTCGTAGGTGTTGTCCGTGTTCTTCCTTAATCCTCGAGTAGACCAAGATGTCGTCTATGAAGACAATTACAAACTTGTCTAAGTAAGGCCGACACACCCGATTCATTAGATCCATGAACACAGCGGGTGCGTTTGTTAGTCCGAAGGGCATCACTACAAACTTGTAGTGCCCGTACCGGGTTCTAAACATCGTTTTATGAATATACTCCTCCTGGACTCGTAGTTGATGGTATCCCGACCTCAGATCGATCTTTGAGAAGTAAGTCGCTCCTTGGAGTTGGTCAAACAAGTCATCGATTCGGGGTAGAGGGTATCGGTTTTTTATGGTAAGGTTGTTCAACTCGCGATAATCGATGTACATACGGAACGACCCATCTTTATTTTTCACGAATAGGACTGGTGCTCCCCAAGGCGAGAAGCTCGGTCGGTTGAATCCTTTGCTTAGCAGTTCGTTTAGTTGACTAGACAATTCCTGCATCTCGGCTGGCGCTAAGCGGTATGGCGTTTTGGCTACGGGGGTAGCTCCAGGGATTAGGTAAATGCAGAAGTCGACCTGTCGTGCGGGCGGGACACCGAGAAGGTCTTCTGGGAATATGTCAGAGAAGTCACAGACCTCCAGAATGTCCTTGATGTCTTTCTCCTCTTGTTTCTTATCGACTATGTGGGCTAGGAAAGTGTGGTATTCCTTACGGAGATACTTTTGGGCTTTGACGCAAGAGATGATTTGTAGGTTCGCATTAGGTTTGTCGTCGTAGACAACGAGAGTTTCACCACTTGGCAGATTAAGGCGAATGGCCCTTTCGTAACATAGAATGTCAGCACGATTAGAACTCAACAAATCCATGCCAATGATGGTATCAAAGCTCTTTATTGAGACCGGAAATAGATAGATTTTGAATGAGTGATTGTCTAGAGTGAGGGTACACCCTGATTATATGTCATTAATGCTTTCTGTCTTTCCATTTTCCATTTCTACGACGTATGTATCTTTTAGTGGTTGGGGATTTTGTTTTAACAAGTGTTTGAATTTGTGGCTAACGAAACTCCTCTCCGCTCCATTATCGAATAATATGCATGCATATGAGTTATTGAGGAGAAACGTACCGGTAACCATCGTGGGATCTTCTATTGCTTCCCCTTGCCCTAAGACCAAGACCCTTCCGACACCGCCGGTGTTTGTGCTATTAGCTTTTGGGTTGTCTCACTTGTAGTGCTCAGTTTCCCCGCAGTCGTAATTGATGAGAATAAAACTCTAGATCGATTAGATCTTTCACAGGTGTGAATATGAAAATCAAACAAGACAAACACAATAAGAGTATGAACACTGAATAGAGTCAAATATGTGCTTATGATTCAACAAAGTCACACCTCAGCAGAGCTCGATGAAGAACTTCCACTATAGAGGCGAGCTAAGGTTTACAAAACTCAAAGAGAAAAATTATAAAAGCGTTAACCCCTAAGACTGCATGCATGCAGCTTATATACTAAACCTTAGAACAAAAACATGTACGGTTGGACAAACCCAATATCGGCAATCAAAATTGGGCTAAAGACCGAGCCCATGACGCAACATAATAATCCCAACAATCTCCCCCCTTTGCGTCAAATGAGGCGAGAGATTATTTCTTCTGTGTTGGCTTCACGGTCTTTATAACTTTGAACAACCAAGGAATTATTGCAAGAAGTGTCTACCGAAATTAGATATACCACCTCAGCATATCAGTGAACAACTTCTTGTCAGCTGCACTGTTCTAATCACACCTCTGAATGATCTCCAAGATATGTTCCAGGCAAGACGTTGAGAAGAGGTGTTTGTCAACGAGAGCGAACAGGCATTCCTGACCTTCGCCTCTGATGAACATAACAGTGTGGTACTTCGAATCAATCTTCCCCTTGACCATTGTGTTGACATTGCCTGCTTTGCCCATAGTCTTGATCGTGGTGCGCTTGTGAATGGCAGAGGCAATCTCCTGGTCCATTTTCGCTACCTCGTGAATGTAGCACACAAGCATTTGCTTGACATGATCAATTATTGGCTAGTAATCCTGTGGATTTGACATAAGAATGTTGTTGAGGAGTATCCAGTCGTGGGGATTAAGGTTCGGTAGATCAGCAAGGGTGAAGTTGTGAACTGAGCCTTCAGTGCCTCGAGTCACTTTAAATTTAACGTTAATAAACTTCCCCGCTGAGTAGGGCTTAAAAACCTTGACAGTAGTAATCTTCTTCGAACTCCATGTCAAGTACTGGGGTTGAGCAAACTCCAAGTAGAACTCCAGCAGATCCCTATCTACCTTCGGGTCTGGGGAAGGAATAGCAGCAGTCGAATTAAAGCGGTGAAAGATGAATGCCTTTCGTGTGATCGACATGTCGAACTATGCATCCTTGGATTTCTCGAGCCCAAATGACATTACTGGCTCAAGCCAAAGTATGTTGGGCTCATCAATTGCACACCTTTGAAGCGAATCTATAGTCTAGACATGAAACATGGACTTCTTCTTTTCTAGGAGCTCCGCCTCCTTTCGCTTTTGCTCGAGCTCAGCCTGTTGTTTCTTGTAGTTTTCTTTCAATTCTTTTTCAGAGGGCTTTACCTTCTGAAAAGGGTTTTTAGGATTCTCAGTATAGACATCATCCTCATTGTCTGTGTCATCCTCCCCAATTTTCTTCTTCTTTTTCTCCTTGTTACTAACCGAAGCTTCATTACCCTTTGGTTCAGTAGATGGTTTCGGTCCAGGAGGAGGTTGAGTTGTTACCTTCTCCCCCTTGTTTCGGCTGGACACCAATCACCGGAACACCCTCGATACGACTAAGGATGTCCAATGCTGGTCTGAGCTTGTCAGCCAGATGGCGCCTGATAGTTATGGTGATGATAGGATCATGAGCTTCAAGGAGATGAAGGAGGATGGAGTAAACATCAGCAGCAGAACTCCGAATGACCTCCCTTTCTGACTTCAGGTCGTTGACCTCAGCAGTAGCAGTACGCAGCTTGTAATTTTGCATTTTCAGCTGTGAGGTTCTCCTGTCTAGCTCATCCAAGATACGATTCTCTACAGCTAACTCAGCCTCCAGTTGAGTCAATCGATCATTGACGTTAGCATGTAAAGTTTCGTTTGCAGCTTCAATTGCCTGGCGTGCAGCTTCAAGGTTGGAACATTCAGATTGAAGAGAACGTTGAAGATTATCCACCGAAGCATTGACTGTTTGAGCATTCTTCTTAGCTGTTGCCTACAAAGAATCTAGAAAAAGATGAGCTTTAGAAACTAGTTTATCGACTTTTGCGGTTGCTTCCTTGAACTCATTGGTAGAAGCCTCAAGAGCAAGAGAGGCTTGCTAGCATTGAGAAGTGGATGCTTCAATGGCTTTAGCTGCAGCAGAGAGTGAGGCACTGTGTTCTTGAACAACAGTTGAGAATAAAGCCTTTAATTCCGCTTCAGAGTAAGCTCCAAAGGAAGAGGATGAGAGCAGTTGGTCAAGTTTTTCGTTCACTGCCTTGAGATGACGCTTTGTAACAGGCTCATCATCATCATCGTCACTCTGTACACGGTAAGGAATAAAATACGTGGAATCAAATTCCAAGTGCTCAATGCCTAGAACAGGGGCTATTTCTGTAGATGGAGTAGGAGATAAGGGTTGTAACTGGTGGAGTGGGAGCGGTAGAGTGAGCTCCTATGGTAGTAGTGGTAGTAGTAGTATCTGTGAATATGGGAGTAGGGATGAGTGAATGGTTGAGTGGTTGGAATGGGAAATATGGGAGGGATGGATACTAGGATGGTTACAGGTGGAGGTGACGGAGGGTGAGAGCGAACTGGGATTTCTGGGGTATGGGAGCGAGGCGGAGTATCACCTCGGCCCGAAGCCTCATCATCAAAGCTTTTTCTCTCAGATTCTGAAGGAGGAGCATTCTTATGTTTAGGAGGAACATACTCTGAATCTGAATCACTTGAGGATCATAGTATAAGCCTCCTAGCGGGCTTCTTCTGCTTCTTCGGTTGAGCTTGTGATGTAGCAGCCTTGTCAGACTTTTTCTTCTTGGGGGTTTGCCCCTTGGTTGGTTTGGAAATAGGTTCCTCCTTTTGATTCTCAGTCTTCTTGCCACTTTTAGCTGGCTTGTCAGCCTCTTCAATGGAGTGAACCATGGCTGGCGTTAGCTCCCTTGGACCTGAAGATGGATGCTTCCTGTATTGTTGTAGAATGTTACTCGATGCAGAGATACGAGCGAGCATGGCTTTAGGAATAGATCCAATAAAGGAGTACTTGGCGGGATCTATGACAATGATTTTGGTTGTGTGAAAAGTAGCAATGGAGGAGAGAAGAGAATCCGCCATGATTGGAACAGGAAGACGGTCCATTGCCCAGTTGGTGATAATTGACCAAAATCGCGCACACGAGATCTCAGAGTGCTTGGATGAAGAGACCAAGCTTTGTATCAATTGCGGCCAGATAATAGTTCCATAATCCAAGTCGATCCCATGGTACATACCTTATAGCACAGTCATAAAAGACTTGCTCTCACTATCTGAGCCGATGCTTCGCTCAGAGAGTCCCTTGAATAGCGACGTGAAGAGGCCATTCCATTGAGGCAGAAGGCAGGACTTCTTGAACTTGGTGATTGTGGAGAGGGTTTCATTATACCCCATCTGATAAAACTTGGACAACAATTGACCAGTGGTGATGGATTCAGGGTTTACCAGAGATTGTTCTTGAGAAAGACCAATTAGGGCACAGAAGCGGTGCTTGGAGATAAAGGTCTTCTCATTGTGGATTTCGAAGTGAATCCTTTCATGAACCTTGTCGTAGTAGGCAGTGGAGTAGACAAGAGAAATGCATGACATTGGTACGACTTCGACTTTGGTTAGCGCTTCGACGAGAGGTGAGTATTTGAGACACTCAACAACATATAACATGTAGGGCTCATAAATAAACGGAGTGAGATCAATGATCAGGTTCTGTTGGGGTTTGATTGTGAGAAGTGGTTGACGAACAGAAGTATCATGAACGGACGAAGAGTCTGCCATTGTAGAAGCGTGGAGAAGATGATGAACAGTAAGAGAAATCGCCTTTGTTCTTTAAGAGAGGTTGGTAAGTGATAAAAGGTTAGAGAGTACCGTTTCAATTCCTTTTAAACGTACAAGGAAGAAAGAGAAAACCCCGGCTAAGATCTTGGATTATCTCAAAAATAGCGCCTGACTTGACGGATGAACAGTTGGCATACCGATGATGACACAGGAAAGAGAAAGGACGTTTCCTTTTTGCATGCCATTCCATAAAATTCACTTTTTCAAATCTCCAAATCGATTGGATAACCACTGAGTCAGCTTTCACTTTATCCCAATCATCACTCCAAAATACATTTGAATAGTCGTTGCCTATTATGCTTTATTGAACAGCCTTAAAAGAAATAGAGTGTGGAAAATTAAAAAATTTTGTGCATAGGGTGTAAAAGATAAAGAAATAAAGCAAACATTTTGGGATAATCTGTGATGTCTTACATAGACATAAAACAATGGATTATGGGCACGAATCACTTCCTTCAAAATCAAGAGAGACATTAAAGTGCTTGCTTGGTTTCCCATTAAATAATGATCAATAACTTGTTGAGAAGTATTGAAAGGCATCTTTTTGAAGGTTATAAATGGTGTCTTTCGCTTCAATTCAAAATTTCGATACTTGACATAAGACCGAAACTGAATGAAGTACTTGTGAGATCATTATGATCTGTTGAACAAGTAGGTAGGATAAATTTTATAGTGACAAAAGGAAGTAAAGAAATTTCAAAAAAAAAATAAACTGGATCTTTAGGGTAAGAAAAGCCTTGGTGTAAGAAAAATTCATAAAGATCACTCAAAAGTAAAAAGGGATTTCATTAGGTAATACGTAAGATCTTGAATATGAGAATTCACCGTCAATTCATTATTTGTGTTGAACTTTGGGTTTCACTTAGTACATAGTGGCATGAAACTAAGATCATGAACGCATATTTGGTATAACCATAAACCTCAGTGGTTAATACTGAGAGTCTCAGGGGTTATATTGGTGAAACGAATTATAATGGAGAAAAATGACGGAGATGGTTAAAGAAGCGAATGTACCTCTACTTTAAAGAAAAAGAATGACCAAGCAGAAAACTCTAAACTCAACGTGAGTAGAGTAAGGTAGGTCATGATTCGAGTGAATATTACAGCCTGGATTGGGAAAACAAGATTTGTATATATCATGTTATTAAGGCTTCACTCAAAATCTTTCAAGGCTTTAGTCAACATACAACAACATGCTTCTAGGGACTCCTAACTAATAAAAACATTTACCTACCTTAGCTTCACCATCGAGAATCACACTTAGACAAAAGGAAAAACTTTAGATAAAAAGAAAAATAAAAAATAAAAAAAAGTAAAAATATTTTTGTATTTTGTGAGAATTGACCAATTGAACGAAAGAGAAAAATATTTTTGGATTTTATAAGTAGAAAAGAAGTATTTAAAAAGAATGTACAAAAGAATACAATCAAAATGCCTTGATAAGAAAAAGAAGCGAACAAGTTCAGAAGCACCGAACCCGAAATAGACCGAACGTTCGGTTCATTTCGGTTCATGGTCGAACTTCACCCGAAATAGACTGAACGTTCGGTTCATTTCGGTTCGCTCTATTTCTCTTGTTACCTTTATTGAAGCGAAGGCGATTTTGGTACGGATTTGGCTTGCATCATTCCTAGGCCTTGTAGAATCTTATTGAAGCTCGCTTCAAGTAAAGCCTTAGTGAATATATCTGTCAGTTGATCGGTTGTCCTGACGAAGTGAATTTCTACGTTACCATATTTGACGTGATCCTTGATAAAGTGGTACCTCAGTGCTATATGTTTAGTCATTGAGTGTTGCACTGGGTTGTGACAAATCCTAATAGTGCTTTCAGAGTCGGAATATAGTGTGATTATGTTCATGTTTAGCCCGTAATCCCTAAGCTGACTTTGTATCCATACGACTTGAGATGTGCATGATGCTGCAACAATGTATTCAGCTTCTGCAATGGAGAGGGAGACACAAGTTTGTTTCTTCGATTGCCAATTAACCAATTTGCCATCTAGAAATTGGCATCCTCCAGTAGTGCTTTTACGATCTAATCCACAGCCACCTAATTCAGCATCTGAGAATGCTTGAACAAAGAATCCTTAGTTGGCTGGATACCACAGACCAAGAGAGGAGGTTCGCTTCAGATAGCGAAAGATGTTTTTCACGGCTTGTAGATGAGGTTCGCGTGGGTTGGCTTAAAATCTTGCACAGTAACAGACTGAGAACATGATGTCAGGTCTACTAGTTGTGAGATACATCAGAGATCCAATCATTTGACGACAGATCATCATATCAGCTGTTGGTTTCTCCAATGAGGGTGTAAGCTTTGTCCCAAAGGCCATAGGTACTTTCACTTTGGAGTCTCCCATCATTCCAAACTTAGCCAATAATGTCTTGGTGTATGCCTCCTGGTTAATAAAAATACCTTCGGGTCCCTGTCTAATGTTTAATCCTAGGAAAAAGTTAATTGGACCCATTGAACTCATCTCAAATTTAGTTTCCATCAACTTCCTTAATTCAACTGTTAAGCTAGGATTCGTGGAGCCAAAGATGATATCATCAACATAAATTTGGACTATCATAAGGTGGTTACCTTCTCTCTTGGGAAAGAAGGTTGGGTCAACCAAACCTTGTTTGAATTTAGACATTTTTAATAAATGAGTGAGAGCTTCATACCATGCTCTGGGAGCCTGTTTTAGGCCATATACCGCTTTGTCAAGGACATAACAATGATCTAGATACTTTTCGTTCACAAAGCCTGGCGACTGCTCAACATACACAGTTTCTTCAAGTTCCCTATTGAGAAAGGCACATTTGACGTCCATCTGATAGACTTCAAAGTTCTTGTGAGCTGCATAGGCAAGAAAGATACGAACAGACTCTAATCTTGCAACTGGAGCGAAGGTATCTTCATAATCGATGCCTTCTTCCTGACAGTATCCTTTGACCACTAGCCGTGCTTTGTTACGAATGACATTCCCTTCCTTGTCCATCTTGTTTCTGAATACCCATTTGAGACCGACAACCAAAGCATCCTTTGGAGTTGGAATAAGACGCCATACTTTGTTTCTTTCAAACTAATTTAACTCATCTTGCATGGCTTGAACCCAGTCTGAATGATCAAGTGCAGAGTTAACAGTCTACGGTTCAACTTTGGAGACAAAGCAGTTGAACATGCAAAACTCTACTTGAGAAAAGAGTGCAACTTGTTTCGCTTTGATTTGAATTTAAGGGTGATCTTTGGTCCATTTGACAAGAGGTAGGTAATTTGGATCATAAGTGGGACCCAATTCTGCATTTATTTCTTCTTCTAATTCAGACAGAATGTCATCATCATTGACGTTGGAGTTCTCCCCCTCGAAGAATGACTCCTGTTGAGTACCTGTATTGGTATTCCCTCCTTTGATTGGATTCTTAGAAGAGCTTGAAGAATGAGACGATAAGCTCTCCCCTGTAACGATGAACCTTGATTATGATGAAGAGATGGACCCTCCCCCTGGACATTAGGACGGTCACTTGAAGGTTCGCTTGCTTCTGGCCTTTTGGTTTCTTTGGATTGTTCATTAGCCATCTTTTGAGCAGCGTCGTTGATAATTTGTTTTAGATTATAAATTTTGTTGTCTTTTGCAGTTGATTCAGAGTCAGTTGCCTTTGGAGGCTCATCAAACAGAAGCAAATATTGCTCGAAAAGATTTGAAATAGAGGTCATGACTTGACCATTCTTTGGAAAGATTTCTTGCATTGCATCTTCTGTTGATTTCATCTTCTTAACATATCTATCGTCAAAGGTGACATAGTATGTTTCTTCAATCTTCTTTGAGCGCTTATTGAGAACTCTATACGCCTTGGAGTTCAGGGAGTAGCCTAAGAATATTCCTTCATCAGCCTTAGCATCAAACTTATTTCGATTCTCTCTGGAGTTGAAGATGAAGCATCTTGAACCGAACACATGAAAGAATTTCACATTCGGTTTACGATTATTCAAAATCTCATAAGGTGTAATGGAGAATCGCTTGTTCAAATATGATCTGTTTTGAGTATAACAAGCAGCAGCAATTGCATCAGCCCAGAAATACAGAGGTAAGGACGCGAAGCATAGCATTGTTCGAGCTTCTTCACACAGAGATCGGTTTTGTCTTTCAACGATACCATTTTGCTGTGGAGTGTATGGAGCTGAGAAATTTTGAGTCGTTCCCTTTTCAGCAAGAAAGTCTTTAAAATCCTTGTTCTTGAATTCTAAGCCATTGTCACTTCTCACATTACGAATGACTTTCCTTAGTTGTGTCTCTATCTGTTTTATAAAGAGCTTAAGCTTTGGAGTGGCTTCAGACTTTTGCTTCAGGAAGAACACCCATGTAAATCAAGAGAAATCATCCACAATTACCAGAATGCACTTGTTTCCACCAATGTTTTTAATGGACGAGGGACCACACAAGTCAATATGTACCAGATCCAATGGTTCTATCACCTTAGTATTGATAATAGAAGGATGGCTTTGCCTGCTTTGCTTTCCCATTTCACAGGCAGCACAGAGGTGTTCTTTATCAAATTTTAGAACTGGAAGACCTCGAACATGATCACCCAAAACCAACTTGTTGATATCCTTGAAATTCAGATGAGAGAGTCTCCGATACCATAACCAACTTTCATCAGAGTGAGCCTTTGTGAGTAAGCAAACTGCTGGTTTACCTCGAATTGGGTTGAGGTTCAAAGGATACATTTCCCTCTTTCGCTTTGACTTCAGCAGAACATTATTAGATTTCTTCTCGACAATCTCTGAGCCTTCATCGTCAAATGATACTTTCAATCCAGTGCCAACTACCAGCTGTGATACACTGATAAGGTTGTGTTGGAGCCCTTCAACAAAAGCCACTTTTCTTATAGAGAACTCGCAATTAGTGATCATTCCATAGCCTTTGATAGTACCAAATGAGTTGTTGCCATACTTCACAATACCACCATCCTTGAGAGACCGAAACTCCCTCAGTTCCTCCTTCCTTCCTTTCATGTGACGCGAGCAGCCACTATCAATGTACCATTCTTCGTCAAACTGCTCGTCACGAATAACCTGCAAATATTAAGCAGATTTAGGAACCCAAAGTTTCTTGGGTCCTTGTGAGCCTTTTACAGGACAGGGAATAGTAAGAGAAATATCAACGACGTAAGTACATTTAACTAAAGTTGTTTCATCTTTTCTTTTTATGGTGAAAACTTTAATTTTGGTTGATTTAGTAGGATTGGAATTTGTGGTGTTGACGTCAGCATTCTTTTGGATCTCTTTTGGAAGTCTGTTATCTTCAGGAAAGAGTTTTCCTTTTCCCTTTATATCAATTGAAGAATGAGAATTGGAATGTGAAGTGTTGGATTCAGAAGTGGCTTTGGATCCCCTGTGTTTTTGATTGGACTTGTATGGATGGGGACCGAAACTGCTCTTTCGGTTGTAGTTGGGTGGAGAGCCGAGACCGCTCTTTCGGTTGATATTGCTTCGAGGACCAAAAATCTCATTTCGGTTCCTTTCGGTCGAGGGACCGAACCTCTCCTTTCGGTACCTTTCGGTTGAGGGACCAAACCTTTCCTTTCGGTAGAGGGACCGAAACCATCCTTTCGGTTCCTTTCTGTTGAGGAACCGAAACTACCCTTTCGGTTGGAGTTGTTCTGAGGACCGAAACTACTCTTTCGGTGCATTTCGGTCGTGGGACCGAAACTCCCCTTTCGGTTCCTTGATTCCTCTTGCGATTTGTGCTTCTTGTCTACCCTTATAAAGTGAGGATTTTGTGATTTCCAAAACTATTTTCTTTCTGCGAGATTCTTCTTGTATCTCAGATTTCTTTGGTGTTTTCGATCAGCCACCTGTTTTTGGATTTCTGTGGATGTTGGCCTTTCTCTTTGAAGCATGAGCACAACATTCACTTTTTGCTGAGGATGTTTCACTAGTGGTTTGCGTAGGTTCGCACAATGAGGTTTTGGTTCCACTTGTGCTTGGCACATCATATCTTGCAGGCTCATTTAGTGGTTAGGGTATATATCTACCTTTCACTCTCCATGAGGTTTTCTGAGATAGGCCCTTAGTCTCACCAGCGTTGTCTATTGGTGCTGACCAGAAAAACTCGTCACATCCACCATCATTATCTTCTTCCACCATAGCTATCAATTCTGCAGTTTCTTGTGGAGTGACACCTGGTACCGTGTAGACTTGATTTGGAGTGGTTTGTACCTTTTGGTACACAACAACTTTTTCTTTGAGAACTTTGGTCTTGTCAGTAGACGAGCGAGCAAACTCAACAGAGTTTTCAAAAATCAGGTTTTTGCGTGACTTAGGTTCGCTTTTGACAAATTCTGAACAGTCCACCACATCCTCTACATAGATTTCACTCAGATCATCATCCTCGTTAAGTTCAGATGCATTTTCAACATCAATTTTATTTTCTGAACTTAATTTGGCATTCAAAGAGTCAAATTTCTGTACGGTTTCGGCTCTTACTTTCAATCTATCATTCTCGTCTAACAGATTTTAACCATGTCCTTGTGGTCTTTGGACTTAATGTAGGATTCAATTTTGTCCAGACCTATTTTATATGTAGGAGAGACCTCGTCAGAAGATACAACGCTTTCACAGTTGTAGGCTTCAGCATCGATTTCATTCTCCTTTAATTCAAGGAAGGGTAAATCATGCGATGTATCTTCTTTCCTATTTCACAATCAAGATGCAGCTGAGTGATGTTAAAATAAAGTCTTTTAGCAATTAAACAAAACACATTTCGCTGTTTAAGAAGTTTAAGATTGTCTCTTTGCAAATAAATTGAATCATCCTTAGACCTAATCAACTCCTTCTCCTTCTGCTCGATCCACATCCTCCTTTCCTCACTCTTTGATGAAATCCTGCTAATTTGATCAGTTAGGTTAGAATTTGTGACACGGGTTTGGGTGAGACTGCTACTTATGCTTGAAAACTTAGATTTTAAGTTATTTAATTCCTTTTCATAGTTAGTAACATGTATTTTTAGAAAAGCATGAATATTTTGTACCTTCTTGATCAACTCATCACATTCGTTGATCTGTGCACTGATAGGTTTGGCAGCAAAACACATATCCTCTCGCTCATTCTCACCTTCTATTTCCCTGTCGGTTGTATATCCTCTCATTTGAGACAAACCTTTGGTCACCACAAAGCACCTTCCTGTTATAGGTTATTCTTTCGCCAGCATAGCCTTCCCATGAGTGGGCTTCCTGACTTCTTCATCCTCTGAATCTGTGGACCAAACTTCCACACCACCAAATTCATCACGTTTGTCTTTATCCTGCACAATTAAAGCATTCATAGTAGTATTGTTAGCAGCAGACTTTCTTTTCTTGATTTCCTCCAGTCTTCTCAGGAGGCTCGCTTCCTCATCTTCATCATTTATCTTTTCTTCTTTCTTTTTCAGCATACAATCTTATGCAAAATGGTTCTTGCCTCCACAGTAATGGCAATCAAATCATGAGTCTCCTCTAACTTTTGCTTCTTCTTTGACTCTTCAGACTTTGACCCCATCTTCGGTTCCTCCTTGATCTTTTCGGCATTGTAACTTCCCCGCCAGTTTCGGTTCTTGTTGGCTGGGAATTTCTTCTTAATGAATTTTCTGGGATTGGATACCATCATGGCATATTCTTCCCCGGTTAGATCATAATTGGCAAGATCCAATTCCTCTTCTTCTTCAACTGAGCTCTTTCCTTTAGAGACAAGAGCTAAAGAACCTAAAATAGAAACCACATTCGTTTCCTTAGACAGTGCACTTTCATGAGAATTCAAAATACCCACTAGTTTCGCCAGAGAGTATGACTTGAACTGTTCATGAGCTTTAACTGTAGATACAACAACCATCCATTCGGATCTAAGACCGTTCATGAAAGTAACTTTTTGTTCAATAACTTTCCTTTCAATCCCATGCTTTATCATCTTGCTTAAAAGATGATTGAAGCGATCAAAGGCTTAAACTAGTTTCTCTTCAGGCTTCTGCTTAAAGTCTCCAAATTCAGACAGCAAGAGAGTTTGAATTGAATGTTCCAATTCTTCGTCAGTGGACTACAATTCTTTTAATCTGTCCCAGATCTCTTTAGCTGTGGCACAAGAACTTACCAAATGAAATGTATCTGACTGCATCGCAAACCTTATCATCCACAGGGCCTTGATGTTGCATTGAAACTTTTCCTTCTCGTCTTGAGGAATATCTTTGACATCGTTAACAAGCAGATTGTACTCTTTCTGAGTTTTGACAATCTTAGAGGTGCTTGAGTGAGCGAATGGCCCAACAGTGATCGCTTCCCAGATCAAGTATCCATTGTCCTTCGATCCAATCACATAGTCTTCAAAGCGAAGCGTCCAAACTTCATAGTCTTGAGTATACAAGATTGGAATCCTTGTAGTAGAACCAATGCTGTTGGAGAAGTTGATTGGATTGGTTTGTGAATCATCCATGGACATTGTAATGACTTTTGATCGAATACCTGTAAAAGATCAGACTTGTAATATCTCGTTAGGGTTAGATTAACGATTAATGAGATACGTCAATATTGAATGACGGCTCAATTAATATCAATCAATGCGGAATTAAAAACCCTAATAACTTCTTCGACAGAAGAGATGTGTATGAATTACACAGTCTCCTGCTCCGATACCAAATGATGAGAATAAAACTCTAGATCAATTAGATCTTTCACAGTTGTGAATATGAAAATCAAACAAGACAAACACAGTAAGAGTATGAACACTGAATAGAATCAAATATGTGCTGATGATTCAACAAAGTCACGCCTCAACAGAGCTCGATGAAGAACTTCCATTGTAGAGGCGAGCTAGGGTTTACAAAACTCAAAGAGAAAAATTATAAAAGCGTTAACCCCTAAGACTGCATGCATGCGGCTTATATACTAAACCCTAGAACAAAAACATGCACGGTTGGACAGGCCTAATACCGGCAATCAAAACTGGGCTAAGGACCAAGCCCATGACGTAACATAATAATCCCAACAGTAATAGGTTTGGCTTGTTACGGGGTTGGCGGCCGAGTAGGCTTGTTCGACAGTCGCCCTACAGAAACGGATGGTATGCCCTTTCTTCTTACAATTGTTGCAGTGCATCTCGCGAAAAGGGCTATTGTGGTAAAAGTTACACTTGTTACATTTGGGAAGATTCCCAGCATACTATATCAGAGGGGTTGGGGCGACGGCAGTGGTGGCAGCGTGAACCGCCACTATTTGTTGTTTCATGGCAGAATCCTGGGCCAGTTGGTTTTTCATGTTGTTCCAGAATTACCTTTTGTTGTTTCCCCCTTTTGTTTGCTCGGAGGTGGCCACCACGGTGCCATGGCTGGCACAGTGGTCGATGAGTTGATGTGCCAATCGCTTGGCACTGTCAAAAGTAGTCGGCTTTGAAGCCAACACATTCCCTTGGATTTGGGGTGTTAATCCCCAGATGTATTTTTCCACCTTCTTGCTTTCCGGGGTGACCAACCTGGGACATAGAATGGCCAGATCGCCGAATCTAGCTGTGTAGGATGTGATATCCTAGCCCGCCATTTTAAGGCCCCAAAGTTCCTGTTCCAATTCTGAATTTCTCCTCTTGGGCAATATTCTGCTAACATAAGAGTCTTCAGATCGTCCTAGCTCATCATGTTTGCTACCGGGAGAGTTAACGATTTCACGTGACCGTTCCACCAAGTAAGGGCTTGGTCAGTGAAGGTGCAACCTGCAAATTTAACTTTGCTTGCTTCAGGACAGGCACATATTTCGAAGACTGATTTAGTCTTCTCAAACCACTGCATCAGGGCAATAACGCCCCCAGTTCCGTTGAAGGATTTGGGTTTGCCATTCGAAAAATCTTTATAGGAACATTCCTTCGAACGTCCCTGAATGTCCCCCTGATTGGAGGTAGCAGCACCAATACCCGAACCACCAGCACCATTTGTACCAATTTGTGACATTGCAGCTGCCACGGTTGCTATTACAACATCTTGGAACATGGCGGGGTCAAACTGTGGAGGTGGTGGTGGAGATGATGGCGAAGAGGGTGGTATGTTGGGAGTAGGCCTGGGATATTTCCACGGTGGCATAATTCTGCCATAAATTTGAAAAAAAAAACTTTGGTAAGCCTTTAATAGTAGTGAACAGTCGGTTTTTATTGAACTAAAATTGTCTGTGTTATGTTCCAACTTTTTAAAGTAATTGTAATTAATTCATGCTGGAGAGTTCATATGATTTAGAGCCCATGAATTTAGTAGTGTTAGAGTGCAAACGACTTGATCCATGCGAGGTCCTTCTACATCTGCTTAGTGCATGCTTGTTATATGTAATTAAGATCGAATAGATCGTTGAATCTAATGGGTCTGCCTCAGGTCAACAACCAAACAAGGAACAAGGCCTAAAGCGGAACCACCATTTCTAAACCGATAGAATCTTAATTGCATATAATTTTATTGCCTACACCAAGTAGCTGTAGACTCACCATAAGCAACGAAATGTATTGTTTTTATGAATTTTGTGATAACACTACTAGTGAAATATAATAAGCATGCTACTTTTCATTGATATGATTTTTGTACATAGAGTTTGGAAATTTTTTGATCTTGACACAGGTCAACATCACATCATTGAAAGAGAAGTTTTTGAAGGAATTAGGCTCCTTCGATTACTGTAACCCATAATCGCATGATTGTACATACACATAGTGAAGAAAAGATTAGCACCAATGCATACTCATAAACCTAACTTATAGAGATTTGTGAGCAGTGTGGACACTACTCATGAAGACTAGTCCCTTGCGGGTTTTGAGACGAGGTCGAGGCTCCTTGTAGCTCTGCTATGAATACTCCCTCCTCGAGATCTAGGTGCCTTCCCGATATTCCCTTACCTCCGCCTGTGCGATGGAAAGGTCCTCCATGAGTCGGTCCCTGGGATAGTGTTCTCTTTCCAAGTTGTGAGTGCGCACGTTGGCAACTTCTGCAGCGACACTCAGCTCCTGAACACGGTTGGCAGTTTCCCTATTCTAATTTCCCAAGTTCTTGATTTTTTGGATCACGACTGGGAGGGCCTTGTCATCCGGTCCTCCGTGGTTGAGGTCGTAGTAACCTCGTTGATCGCCAAACGGTGACCGTTGTCGCTGTTGGCGACTCCACCTTTCGATTTTGGTTGCCCAATGGGGCTCAGGTCTGTTGTAGCCAAAGCGGCTCGCGGGAGCCCTGGCTATGTAAGGAGGGGTGATGACCTTCGGCTCCTCCTCCAATTCCTCCTCATCTTCTTCGAGTTCTTCCTCGTCGACTTCTTCTCTTCTTCTTCAGCGTCTTCCTCGGGTTCCTCCTCGAGCAATTCTTCGGGATCTTCTTCCGGGTCTTCTTCTATCCAACCACCGTTTCCTTGATTCGGAAATTAAGGGTCTCCGGGTAAATAAAATCCTGTCATGACGTCTATACGAGTATAGGGGTGTAAGAGGCACATAATGAATCTAGAAATATCGTACTTTAGTAACATAAAATAATCCTATAGTATTTTAAACATTTTGTTTGATTCTAATTGTAGTTCCTATATAAGTGTTGGTAGGTTGATAGACTTGTTGCTCACTACAACTATCCCCTGGCATACGCTAATCATTTCTCGGACGAATATAGGTGATCGGGCTATATTCCACCCAGACTTGATTACATACCCCAAGGCATAATGTTAGTATACAACTCATCCACTTTTACTTTTCATGATTTTCCTAGATGTGCCACTATACCAGCATGCATGCACGTACTTATACTTTTTAAAAAAATAATATATTATTTTTAAAAGTATAATTATATGAAAACAGTTTAATCAGAGAACCTTAGTCCCATCGTGTTTATAGTTTGTATATCTTATATGGTTTGATGTACTAAGTTCACTATAAACAATGATCTGATACCAATCTGTCACACCCCCGAACCAAGGATGGCGGAAACGTCCGGGGGTGGAGGACTTCATGTATAGTATCACAACAACGAGTATAATAGTGTTCAAAGTAAATACAACCATTATAAATATAATTGAGAAAGTTACATGATTTCACAAGTTTACATGTTTCAAAATCGATTACAATGTAATGACAAAAGTTATTTTCCCTGACGCCGTAGCGTCCCAACCTAAAAAGCTGGTGGTTACCTGTTTTACTGATTACCTGAGAATACAATTAGTTTTGAAAAAGTGTCAACAATTAAGTTGGTGAGTTCATAAGCTTTTGGATGTAAAGTTTGAAAACCTTTGTTTGTAAATGATATGTATAACCAAGAAAGTCCAATATTTTCCTTATAAAATGTTATGTGGTCTTAAATCTGAAGACCGAGTATATGCATCTTATTTCATACTTGTAACAGTGTATGTAGATTTAAATAAATAAATCCCTTTAACGTAGAAATCCCCGTAAACTATATGTGTCGTTATCTCCTTATGTAAGTCGCTATAACCATACTATGACAGAGAAGACCTATTGTGGCGTTCTTCAGACGTCGAAAACGAAATGACATTTGCCACCCCCGACTAGCCGGCCGGGCTGTTGCAAGCAGCATGGGTGTGGGTTGTCAACCCCAATATAGATCTATACACAATTATCACGTTCTCCCTACAGGAGACTCTAGTTATAACTTACAGACATTTTAACCCATACTCTAAGAGTACAATGAAGACTAGTCTTACAAATTACGATAACAAGTTTACATGTAGTGTGAGTATAAAACCTTTTCTGTGGTGGAATTGAATCCCCTTTTCATGTAGTATGTTTGTAATGTGAAATCCATAAACTATGCCTATTATAGTTTATCACGTAGTAAATGAAACCCGTTTGTATTGAGTGTAAAACCTTTTCGGTGTAAGTGTAGTAGTTTAGCAAAACATAACTATTCTTATTATGTTTCATCTTGTAAGTTTGTGATGACAAAGGACTCTTACAATTCAGTGAGTAATTTATATTATTTAAATGAAAACAACAGAAAACACATGTAAAATTTGAAGTCATCTAAGATAAACACTTTGCTCAACATGTTACAAAGAGTTATAAAAATTGTAAGCTGTTTAACTAATTTTTAACTTTTCTGCAGCATTTTAGAAAAATCATATGAAGTCAAAAATTGAATCCGTAAACTCTGAGAGTTTATAAAATGTATCTAGTTTGTTCATAATTTTTATTATGATTTTTTAGTGATCTTTAACATGTGTGAAAATGTTCATATTCACAGACTGGTCCGAATTCGTCGCAATAGTGATAGACAGTTTTGTAAAAATCACCATAATTTGTAGAAAAATCGTATGAATATGTGCAAGTAGTCATTTCAAAGTTATAAACCTGAACTATTTGCACCTAGTACAGTTTTGACAACTAAAAATTTTAAGATGTTCAAAACAGTCCGTGAATGGAACTAAACTTTCCTATCGAAGGCTGATGTTTGAGTTTAGTTAAGTTTTTGGTGTTTTCACTTGTACCCCCCCCCCCCCCCTGAAACTTGAAGAAAACATGAAAATGTAGGGGTATGAACTCACCTTAAGTGATTTTCTGAGTTGGATGGTTGAAGAAAGGGGTTTCCAAGTCAAGAACACTTGGAGAATGCTTAAGGATTTGATGGTCCCAAGAACAAATATGACAACATTTGTGTAAGAAATCCATGATCTGAGTGAAGGAATGTAGAATATTTAAGATTAATAATGAAGAACTTACCAAGAGTGAAGGAGAACTTGTGTCCTGCTAGAAAGTTTAAGTTCCAGAGAGAGAGAGAGAGAGAGTGAGTGAGGGTTAAAGAGTGTGGTAAATGAAAATTGTGGGAAATGTGGGAGATGTAGATTCTTGGTGGATTTGGTGTAAGAATGCTGATGGAGTGTTGGGGATGTGTAGAAAAGGACAATGATTTGACATGGTAAAGTGTGAATAGTGACATAAAGTGGATATGGGGATGGCTTGATGTCGTACTTCATGGAAAAGTCAACAACCCATATATAATAAAAGATATGACCAAGAATTTGCCCCAAAATAGGAATAAATTATGAGTTTATGGGGTCTAATACGTCAAAAATATGAATTTGGGTGAAAATCCCCTGTCAAAATCATCAAAATCGGGCTTAAAACATGAAAGTGGTCGAAAACCGCGAAGAGTGGGTGAAATTGCGAAGGCTTCTGAGGGTCCGAGAAGGTTCGCAGGCTAAGAAGGTGGTGACTGCGAAAGTGGGTTCGTAGCGAGAGGAAGCTTGGGAGGTGAGAGGATTCACAACGAAAGTTCCCGGTGGTAGGTGCGAAATTGCCCAATTGCGAAGGAGGGTTCGGAACGAAGGAGAAGTTCAGTGTGAAACCTGTCGAGCACCTACGAATGAGCCCGAGCGACTTGCGAATATTGTCGGATCCGAAAGGACGTTCGCTGCGAGTTTACTCGGTTCACTGCGAATGGCGCTGGATGTGAAATCTCCCAGTAGCTGCGAACCTCCTCCTCACTACGAACATTGTCGTGGCCTGCGAGGACCTACGAGAGTTCGTAGGTGAATAGTGACTTGCGAACCTCCAGGCCCCTTCTTGACCTCCTTCTTCCGTTTTAAGTTGTTTTTGACCAAGGGAAGGTTCTGGATGGTACGGATGACCATATAAATGTTTGAAAAAGTGATTTTTACTACTAGGAGTGCTAAGAGAGATTGGGAGAGATCTGGGAGAGATTGAGATAGAGTGGGAGAGATTGAGAGACACTTTGCGTGCAACTTTTAATTGTGTTTGTTCCCATAATGCAAGGTTCGTAAACCTCATTATGCATCGTTATGAGAGTTTTACACCCCCGAAGGACATGTAAGAGTGCTTTATAGAGTCGTTGCAGCACTCACCTCAGTTAGGGTTTAGAATTTCTAAACATGTGAGACTTCCGAGTGGTACATTGTATTATGATAGAAAGTTCTACATAAGAAAGCATGGAATATACCCTATCATACAAGCACTAAATGAGTTTATCGGTTTAACCTGTTGACTTTTGTTGACTTTGACATTACCAGAATTTGACGGTTGTCATATCTCGGGCCTAGCCCAGTATCAGGTCTTAACCCGGAACATATACAATAAGTGCCTAGGGCTAACCCTCGGGTCTTCCTTATAGACATAAACATAACATAAAACATAATGGGCCGACATTGGTGCCTTAGACCCATACCCCAGTGAGGAGACTCACCTCGTACTGCTGAAGACTAACTAAACACTTCTGACTGCTAACTGACAACTCCTGAACTGTTGACCCTTCGGCTTCCCGAACTATCAATACCCAAAATAACATTTAGACCACAATATTCCAAAAGTCAACCCAGGTCAAACTTGGTCAAAGTCAACGGTCAATGTCAATGCTCTGAGTTGACTTCAACTCGCCGAGTTGGCCTACAAACTCGTCAAGTCCCACATTCCACACAAAACTCTGGACTTCGATCCTACTCGTCGAGTTCTTCGTGAACTCGTCGAGTACACCTTCATCCGACTCGCCGAGTTCTCCCTTGAACTCGTCGAGTCCACTTTCATAAATTAGGGAGATTGCCTTGGACTCACCGAGTTCCTCCTTGAACTCGTCGAGTACGATGATCTCCAGGTCCCATAAGAACCCAGATTGGCCGAGCCCTTTTCCAACTCAACTCATACCCTTTAACAGAAGGGTTTTGGGCAAGAAAACGATCTGAATCGCCGAATCCCTCTATGTCCCAATCTATTTAGACGATTTTTGAGGGTCTCAAAGCATCCAAAACATAGATCTGGACCCAACCACCTCATGACCATGAAAAGTTACTGCCTTTTTCCTCCATTCATGGCCTTTTAAGCTAAAAAAAGGCCAAAAGAACACTTCATATGCTTGCATGGGGATTCCTATGCCATAAAGCTTGCACCTTTATGCCATAACAACCCTTACTGGTGCTAGATTTGGAAACACAAGCTCTTGGGACGTCCATTCCTCTCATGGTAGGGTTCATGGACCCCCCCCCCCCCCCCCCAAAGTAACAAAGAGGAGATCTACATGCATAATGATCAAGGTGGAAGCTTTATTACCGGAAAATGAAGGAGAATGCAAGAGGTTTTTGGATTTACTAGACTCTTCTTGTATCCCCAAGGCTTCACCTTCTTCTTTAAGCTTCACAACACTCAAGAATGTTCACAAACTCATGGAAGGCACTAGGGTTTCGTTCTGGTCATGAGAGAGCATCAATGAGGCTGAGGAAATGAGAATATGATGCTTAAATAGGGCTCCAAGTCCCGAAATTAGGGTTTCCCAACCCAGGTCAGACTCACCAAGTCGGTCCCCTGACTCGCCGAGTTAGCCACTTAATCCGCGACATGGAAGTCGCTCCTACTCGTCGAGTTCCTCCCTAGACTCGACGAGTAGACCTCATGACTTGGAGTTTTCTTTCCTTTTTTGACCTTCTGAATTCAGGGTGTTACAAAATAATGTGGGGCTAACGACATATGATCACACTTTTGTCCGTTGTTTATTGTCAATATTTGTACTAATGATTCGAGAACCTTATGTTACAACCGAGGAGGTATACTATAATATTTTTTGTATAGGTTTTTCTTTATTTACATTTTGTATAGTGTAGGGTCTCTTCGGTATTTGTTTTATATATATATATATATATATATATATATATATATATATATATATATATATATATGATGCAATGCAAACACCAACGATTCTTTGTATATATTAAACAGATTAGTATTTTACATGTATTTATATAGCAAATGAAGATGAAAATTGTTGTTATATAAGTTTGACAGATCAAGATGGAGCTCCATCGAGAGTTGAAGCTTTTAGGTTTTTAAGACTACCCCATTGACAATTCTTGCGAGCGGATCGTAAGAAAATAAATATTGGAAAAAATGAAAATTAGACAATCTTTGGTGATCTGGTTTGTGCCCACGCCTTCGCTCACTCTTGCTCACTCTAGGTTGTATAGAAAAATCATTGCCACGTGTACAACTTTGTTAAAGGAAATCCATTAGTTTTCATACAAAAGCAATCTTTAATTAATAAGTAGATTTTATCTTTAATAAAAATAAATAAAACTTATCAAAATAATTAATTTATTTTTCTTTACAAATGAGACTAATATTGATATGCCTTTATAAATATAAAATAAGTTGGGTTGGATTGCTAATGAGGTAAATAATTAGATATTATTGGGTTGTACAATTTGAACAGAAATAAATTATTTATTTACAGAAAAAATTGGTTGGATTTGATTGCTAAGGCTGGAGTGTGGTAACGACTACTTTTTTTTTTTTTACTATTTTTTTATTTTTTTATACCAGCGGTAGAATATGGCACGTTTTGTGAATCCAGATTCCAAAATCCAAAGGTTATGGGTCGGACCTTCCAAACAAATTAGTCCCCACCTGTTCCCTTTATTTCATTATTTAATTTTATTATTCTATATTCATCTAGAAATTAAATTATCTACGTCGTAGTTGTAAACAACAAACTTTATTTATAACGTTATTATATATATATATATATATATATATATATATATATATATATATATATATATATATATATATATATATATATAACCTTATTTTTTAATTTTATGTTATTTTTTATTTTTAAGATTTATAAAATGTAATTTTTAATATTAGTATGTTTTTTTTATTAAAAAAGCTCTTATTTTTTATTGAAATTAAAAAAAAAAAAAAGATTATATGTAAACCTAATGAAGATAGTTTAAGGCATTTCTTAATAGTTTGCAGAAATTGTCGGTCAAGTTTTAAAATGACAGAAATGATAAAATGTTAAACAATATATGTAGTTTTGCAATTTTACACCCATTTAACATAGACGGGTTCGCAGTGTTTAAAACCGACAAAAATAATAAAATGTTAAAAAAATATATAGGTATTTATATCATTTTACACCCATTTAACATACACAGGTAGACGGTAATGTCTTAAAGACCACGGATCCAACTTTTGAAAACCATAAAAAAAAAAAAAAAAAAAAAAAAAAAAGAGAAATTAAAATTTAAAAAACGAGACTAAAGTTGCATATAAATATGAACTACAGTGACCAAAACCGTAAATTAATGTCAATTTCTGAATGACGTTTTTGAATGACGTTGACGATGAAACGAGGTGGTTGTGTATGTATAAAGATGTTATGTTCACATGTGCCTAATGCCTGCATGTGAACGCGAATTTAATCAGTTTCTTGCACGTCGACGACGATATATATATATATATATATATATATATATATATATATATATATATATATATATATATATATATATATATATATATATATATATATACTAGATACGTTTTAGGCTCGTGCTAAACACGACCCATGAAAGATAATATGAGTCTTTCTTTTACCATTGACTGAATCTTTAGAGAAATGTTTGTTCATTGATATTATAGCCGGTGGATTTTAAGTACGTTGTCATTATCAATAAAGAAAAAACTATATTGATATTATTGGAAATCCAAATACCAATGAATACTACGAAACTGTGATCTCAAGTTGTGATGAAGGATTGTTGGATAAGAAAATGTATTTTTTGGGCAGATTGAAAAAATAAATAAAAAAAGACACTTCTTTCTACACATATGCAGTGAAAGAGCTAGACTTTCATATGGAGGCATTGCTATATTTTCAATGGATATAGTTAATCCGCAAATCTTTCCCAAATCTGTATTATTTAAGGTAAGGGCAATAGTACATTTGTATGATGTAACAGAACTTGGATTATTTCTTTCCATATATGTTTAATTGTATAGCTAAAACATAATTTAATTTAAATGCACAAATATATCTATCACCTCTCATCACTAAAAAGTTTGCATAGATGGGGTAATAGTATCCAACCTTAATAGATAAATTGTTACATGTTTGTGGATTTTCTACAATCATAATTACCAAAAAGTCTAACTAACATTTATATTAACCCTATTATTTTTTTCAACATCACGTTATGTATGTCATAATTTAAATATTATGAGATTTCATCACTGCTAGATTTTGATAATTTGCATCCTTGAAGGTTACCAATCCAACTTCTCCATATTTTGACACCTGTCAAAAAAAAATCTTTTGAGCTTTTAGGTTGGGCAAGATCTTTTTTACAGGTTCCATCTAATTATTTGGGCTTAAACTTTTGACATTTCATTTGGCATGATTTCTATTTGGTGTCCTTTGAAACATAAACAAAAATAAAACCGTAGTTTGAATTTGAAATGGGCGAGTCATCTACTTCCTGCGTTTTATTTGTATTGTCATGCCATGTTTTGGACAGTTGCCCTTTACCATGGATACCACCAATTTTGTTAAAGACCTATGGATCTTCTTTACAAACAATTATATCTAATTCCCATCTTTATCCCTTCTCATATTTTTATTTGTTTCCGAGGAAACAAATAGAGCTCATGCGAGATATAGAGGAATCGGTTGAAAATCTAGCATACACCTATGTCTCCTTCCATTTGTTTTTTCTCTGTAAATACACAATGGTTGTATCGCAAACATTTTTATATTTAAACTGATAACATGATACTATTTAAACATTTAACATTGACTACTTCATTTTTAGTGCCAACTTAAGAAGGATATCCATAAACATAAAAATGAATAAATAAAATGTGTGAAGATATAAAAAGAAAAGTAAAATAATAATTAAAATCATTTCAAGTGGTGGTTGTTGTGATGCAATGAAATAAAGAAGAGTAACAAGTTCTACTTAAAAGTGGAGAAAGAATTTTCAAAAAAAAAATCCACAGAAAAAAGAATAAAAAATATTCCAAAATAAGATTCTTACAGATGTGTTGAGTTTATCCACGTCAACTTTTTGATGACCCTCAAAAACATCCAAACATGTGGCAACATTTGCAACATATAATTTAGTCGTGTGTCCCTATAAATCCCATCAAACATGCAAAGAAACTCTTTGTAATGTAAGGGGGTAGAAATCCCTCATAATTTGTTGGTGTTGAGGCATTAGAATAATAATGAGCAATATGTTTCCCATGATTCCTATAACAATATTTACGTGTATTCATAATGGTCGGGCCACACTCAACGAGCTTTGCTATAATCCCAATACCCATCTCTATCCTTCAAAGTCCATGCTTAGCTGTTAAAAACTTAGAAGTCATATTCAGTAAATCTTTGTTTTCACATTTTTTTATCAAGAATCAGGATGTACATCATACCACATCTTAAGCCATAGCTCTTGCATAAAAATTGGCAATCTCACAATTGTAATATGATTTTTTGCAAATAAACAGCCAAATCCATAGCCACACACATACATCAACATTTCTCAATTAAGACTAAAAATCGACACATCCCCAACATTAAACCCTTAAATCAAAGGAAAAAAAAATTTGTTCATGAAAGGCCTAATTAACCCTACATCACTAATATCCTGATACTAATTCACAGAAGATTGTACTTTTACTTTATTTGTTACATAATGGAGATTGAAGTGTGATTACCATAAGATATGCACTGAAGGGTAAATTAAATTGATTACCATACTCAAATCGGCATTGATGAGAATCACAAATGTGAAGAAAATTGATAGGGGAATAAGTAACTTACAATATAAGGGTTAGAGCTTTTGTAGGCTTTCCTTTGCATTTGTCATTAGATGGGGTCAATTTTGAGATCTCATAACCCTTTTATTAAATTGCAAAACAAAAAAAATGATTTTGAGGGATATATAATACCATAGAACGAACACCACCACCTTGCACATTGTCGTCGTACACAGCCAGCACCAAAAGATGGAAGATAAAGAAAACCCTAATTTCAAAAATAAGATGAAGATGAACGGAGGCTTTTAGAAAAGTAATACACCGGATGGAGGGTTAGGGTTTGCAAGAGACGTGTAAGAATAAAATATATGATAAGGAGCGGTGGTTATATACTGGGGGAGGAAACAGGAACAAGTGTGACGGTATAGGTATGCATATAGAAGAAAACGTCGTGTATGTGGCGATTCGTTGCCATAAGGAACAAGATGCGGTGGGAATCCAGTTTGATGTCCATGGCGTCGTTTCAGAAGGTGTGATGTGTCGTCCTAAGAACCGTATGAATTTGAAAATGGAGCCTGGAGAAAAAAAAGGTTTTTTTTATATAACAACTAGATTATGACCCGCGTTAAATTCGGGAAAACGAATAAATAAAATATAAATGTATATAGATATTGCAGAATAATTAAAAAAAAACAGGGTTATTGGTATTATTGAAATGTATAGAAAATACATTGAAATCGGCAAATATATATAGTTGTTGAAGGATCTCTTTGTAGACAATATTTTTTTTTTTAGTTGAATGATCTTCCTCGTCACAAAGTAACTTCAAATCCTTTTTACTTGTGACACGGGAAACAATTACATATAGCTGACCATGCGCGAAAACGGGTCTACGCAAGTATAATCCAACATTTGACAATGTACTTTCAAAATACTTTGTTATTTTATAGTTATATTGTGAAATATAATTATTTATTTAAAAAAATAACAACTTATTTATGTTCATTTGAAATGAACCACATAAACCCCCCATAATATTAAACATAAAGAAACTCTAACCAATAAATATAAAAACAGTTATGTTTGCTCGATTTAGATATCGCCCATGACTCATTGAAAATGTCAAATATATAATTGGCACAAAACTTACTTGTTATTATGATACGAAGAGGTTAGTTTTTGGAAGAGGTTAGTTTTTGGTTATTTATTTGGGAAGCATAATATGTATTCTACATTACAAGTGCTTACATTTTGAATTTAGCATTTCTTACTTTAGAATTATATTTTGGCTTGACATAGCCATGATCATCCCATATTTAATACTTTGCTCTTCTTGCACATTTACTACCTGCTAACTTACATTCATTAAATCAAGATTTAACATTTTTTTAAAACCAAATACAGACAGAAAACTTCTAAACTCAATGGATACAGTAAAAGAGACATGAGACTTGCCTTTTGTGAGATCAATAATACCAAATTAGACTACTCTCTACAAAATAATTTAAGAACCGAAGAAAACCTAATTGCCAAAATATCTAATATCATTATTTAAGTCATAACCTGTTTATATGCCGAAAAATTAAAAATTTCAATCAAAACTCTGTTACATGCCATCAAAGTTGAAAACATATCATTTATAGTTAGATGATGGTATTAATTTAAAAAAATCGTCTTTCACTTTTTGTTGGATGTATTTTTTGATGACAAAAACAATTATCAGGCCAAACATAATCCGTAAAAATCATCCTAGCCAAATCATAGATCGCTTAATCAACAAAATAGAATACCACAGTCGTAGATGGTAATACAGTTAGAATATATTTTTCTAATAGATCAAGAAATTGACAATTTATTAGAATCTTATGACATTGATAAAAGTCATAACAAAGTGCAATAAATTGAATCGATAGTTTACAAAAAAATATAAAAAAATGAAGCACTATCAGAGATAGAAAAACCTGAAGACAAGACAAAAAAAACATGTAACACTACAAAGTTGCAAACAACAAAAACACATGATGCTAAAAATCTAGAAAACAAAAACCAAAATTTATACCAGGTTGTGAGGTGAGTGTAGACAACTTGTGTCAAATTCCTTTTTACATTTCGTCAAACACCTAAAGTGTCTGTTCTAATAACCCATATTTTGAATGTAACATGACAAAAAAAATCCAATCTTACAGGAAAGTGTAGGGAATGAACTAAATTAACATGTATTTAGATTATGTAAATTATTTTGAACAATGTTCCGTCGAAAATATACTTATTATTGTTAACCTACATACAAAGTTTAATAAATAGATGTTAATTGTAATTATACAATTTGATTCTACCATATAAATACGACCACATAGAAAATTGAAGAATCAAATAAAAAAATTTGTCTATAATACCGTAAATCTGATATGCAAGGAAATAAGATCATTTCTAATTTAGATTCTAACTTCTTAGCCTACTTTTGATATAGTTCATGTATTAATATTTAGAGAAACTGGTAGGCAATGATGTTGATATTAAGTGTTGCATATTGTTGTTACCGGTAAAAAACTAAGTTTTATTTTAAACTTAAAAGTTTTTTTTTTCATGGTAATTATATATGTTGCTACAATTTGTAAAAAGCCACATAGTTATTGCAGTATGTAGATATTGTTGAGTATCGAGTCCAAGTTAATAGGTTACACATTTAATATGAAAAATTATACATTGTTGTTTTGTCTGACTTAATCTAGACTGAATGATGTAATACGTTAAGCCAAAAAAACCTTATGTAATGTTTTATGAAATTTCAAAAATAGAAACATAATTTTGTTAGTCATAGAAAGCAATATTTGAATGGTTGTATTTACTGTACAAAAAGATATACAAATTAGAATAATTATAGTTTAACCATTTCTAGATGATTTTTTTTTATAAAATTCATCTCCTTAATAGTGAATAAAAGATAATTAAAAGAGACATTTAAAATATAAAAAAATAACAATAAGTTATTGTTAAAAATGGTATAACAATGTACTTTAAAAATACATTCCTCAAAATGGTATAATGTGAAGTTATTATATTCGACAATAAAGTACAACATAGTAACCAAGTTGAGATAATCAAACAAACAGAAATAGTAGCAACAACCGATTTGATCCGTTTTTAAATTAAATTGCCGATTTTCCCTTATGATTGAACATTGTCCATACTAAATTAATGATTTAGCCTTCGGATAAAAAATGGAAGTATCATGCAAAAAGAATTATTTTAGTACATGTGTCATCTTAATATCTATTGTTGAATTGTTTTTCCAGCCCAATGTTTTTCTAGTTTCATAAGTCGAATTACTCTTTTGCCCTTATATTTCCTTACTTAAAGGTTTCCTGCATTACTTTGCTATTAAATTAAAATAAATCACATAAATTTAGGAGTTTATTGATACCTTCAAAAGGTCAATTCGAATCTTCCTTCTTTATTCTATTCCAAATAAAATTACCGTTCTGCCCCTAAACCTTAAAATCATACTTAGCATTTTAAAAAAAAAATTTCATCCAACAATATCAATAACCTTTAGTTATGATTTCAATTTAAAGTTAGAAATGTTGTAATTCAACCATCATATTACGATATTAATCTACATTCAAACACTAAAAACATATCTCTTTATCCTATTATACCATTGTCCTCCATTTTCCATTCGGTATTACCATATATATATATATATATATATATATATATATATATATATATATATATGCTGTAATATATTATTTGAGTTCTATATCAAGATTGCAATCCATGTAATTCAACCAACAATTTAAGATATTATATACAATCAAAGACAGTAACCATGTTGAGGTAATCAACACAAACAGAAATAACAGCAGCTCATGATTTGATCAATGTTTAAATTAAATTACTAATTTACCATTCTGATGAACATTGTACATACTAAATTCATGATTTTCCTTTCGGATAAAAAATGGAAGTATCATGCTAAACGAATACACAAAAAATTGATTACAATGTACAGGAAAATGGGTGGGGTGCATTTGTCATTCCATCAAAGTACTTTGCTATATTGTGTTTTAACTGGTTTCCATCAAAGTATATTATTATTTTTTCTGGACTAAAGGTATGTAATATATTTTCCTATTTATTTGAAAAGTTTCAGAAAAGTAGTTAACTCATATCATGTAATTTGTGACAAAGAAAATCGAAATATATGAATACATATATTTGATACAGGAACAAAAAAATAATCGAAAAATATAAATAAGCGAAAGAAGGTACGGACCTTCTAGTGCACAACAACGAAGGTTTGAAGCAGAGAACGATGATGAAAGTTATAATCAATAAGAATGATGTTGTAGGTGAAGGTTTGAAGAAAAGCAACGATTGAAAATAAGTGTGAGCTGCGAATTCAGAGATGAATCATATATGTATGTGATAATTTGAATATGATGTTTTGGTATTAATGGTTTCCTAATAAAAATGAATTTTATATTAATGGTTTACTAATATAAAAATGGTTTACTAATAAAAATGGTATTAATGGTTTCCTAATATAAAAAGGATTGTATATTAATGGTTTACTGATTTTTTGGTATTAATGATTTCCTAATAAAAATGGTTTACTAATATAAACAGATTTATATTAATGGTTGATATTTTATGCCTTAACTGAAATGATTTTTAGTAATATGTTTTTAAAGTTGACCATTTTAAAACCTTGATAACCGAAAATTCAAGATTTCAAATTTGGGAATCTTTTATTAGAATTAAATACAATCCATTTCAACGGATTTAAGTTAATTTTATGGAAAACTCTTATTGAAATTAAATACATTCCATTTTGGGAGGATGATGTCAGCAATCTTAGGGTGAAAAACATAGGATTGGAATACAATATTAATTAGGGTTTGAATTTTGAAGCGAAAAGCTATAAATAAGGGAGTTAAATTATGGACAATATTAATTAGGGTTAATGATGACATAGATTGTCAAAAGATGTCTTAAAGGAGATGCATGCTTCAGTTTGTAGAGATTTGTGTGAAACCAAAAAGAGGTGTGATAATTAAAGATGCAAGGAAGAGACAATACACAAATTCTAAGAATACATGAGTAAAAAGGAACCACCTTATGATGTTATATTCTGTTATGAACACACAAAGAATCAATTGAAGCACAACCATTGATATGAGGACGAAGAATATTAGAGAACTATGGTTTAAGAGAGAAAAATAGAAGAAAAAGATGGGGGCAAGTATTCATGTTTTTTGGCCAGATTTATGGAGAAACTGATATCTTATATATAAAGAGAATGATATGTTTTAATCGATAACATAATTGCTGATTTTAAAGATTCTATAATTAAATGTAATTGTGCTCGAATTGTGAAATATATTTTAGAAAGTATGATAGATTCTATAATTAAAGATTTTATAATTAAATGTAATTGTGTTTGAAATGTAATTGCTAAATTTAAAGATTCTATAATTAAATGTTTGGATTATAATTTGGAAAGATGATGTCAGCAATTTGATCTAAGGGTAGAAATTATAGGATTAAAATACAATCAAGGGCCCTCGTTGTTTCATTGATGAATTAAGGGTTCTCTTTTAATAATATTTTGAGATGATATATATAGGTTATTTTGATTTTTTATATTTACTGTGTGTCCTTAAGCACAACTGTGGACCAATGGATGAATAAAATCAATAGTCATCATCTCAGGATCTACGATATTACAATATGGTAACATGTACCATATAACCATATAAACTACATTAAAAAATGAAATTTCTAGATTTTAAGGGATAATTAATTTTTTTTTTTAAATTTGAATTTTTTAAGTTAATTCAAATTTAATTCAATTATAATTTTTAATACTAACCGATTTTATTCTGTCAGAATGACAGAGAGTCAAACATAAACTAGTAAATATATTTTCGATTTTATTCTTACAAAATATGGTTCATTCAATATATTTTTTATAATTAACATACTTAAAGAATTATACAACAGATTGTCAAAAATAACATTTTTCTAAACAATACGGATTTTATTTTTTAAGAATCACTAATTACATTAATTCATAAAGAATAAGCCTAAACAATTATTACAATCATTCTTAAAAAAAAGAATTAATAATGGTTTAAGAATTACATTTATTCTTAAAGATTAAAACTAAGAATGGTTAAAAAAAATAAAAATAAAAAACATCAAAATCTAACAAAAATATCTAAAAGAATATTATTGTTAAGAAACACTTTATACAATCTGGCAGAATACATTCTGCTAGAATACTCTTGTTCTCTATGTTTTCTTCTGTTTCCACATCAATGACAGCCTTTTCAAAATCTATATCCACAAAAAAAACATAATCAACTTTAAAATATTAAAACTTTTAGTATATTCTAAAAGAATAAAACTATAAAATTCTAATAGAATGTGTTAGACATTAAAGAATTTTAATTTATTCTAACATAATATAATACTCAAGTCACTTGATCTAAATAATCGACTTAATCTAATTACAATGATTCTAGAGCCTATATTGTAGCTAACACATAGGACAATATGTTGGAAAAAGATCCTATTATTACAAGCAAGAATGTGGGAAATATGACAGTTCAAAGATCACAAAAAATTTATGAACAAAGTAAACGTGCTAAAAATATAGCTGTAACATCCAATGTTCAAAGGACTGTAACACAACCAATATCAATCGAATTAAAATGACTTCAGAGCCTAACTTGTAGCTAACACAAATGAAAACATGCAGAAAAAAAATTCAAATCATTCCAAGCTTGTATGAGAGAGATATGATAGTTCAAAGATTATAAAAAATTGTTATACATAGCTTTATTAAGACCTAGGGTTTGAGATCTTTATCTCTTTGAGTGTCTTAATGGATAAAGTTGGAAACTTTATCAATGTAGACCATAGAAAGGACCAGATTTGAGCTTTGGAGCTCCTGGGATCGAAGGAAAGAACTTAACCCATTAAGCTATTAGGAACCTAGTGCACATAGCATGGACAAAGGTCACCACAACATGGCGATTGGGAAATTCTTGACTATATCGTTGTATGAGGGCCACACAATGGCCATGGATAGCCACAGCGTAGCGGTTGACTAAAGTCAACATTGATCATTGACTTTGACTGTTAACTTTTGGAGGTGTTTAGTACATATATTTTGGCGAAGAGAGTCGTTAGCTGTGGTCGGCACGACAGTGAGTGGGGTTTTTGTCAGCACTGTGATTTAGGTGAGTCTTCTCACTATACTTGTGGGTCGAAGGTACGAATTCCTACCCACTGGACTGTGTTATGTAGGATGCTAGCTGTCTTTTTTACTCTTACATGTATGATTGGGTTGAAATATACACTAAGGCTGGGCCCATGATTGTTGGGTTGAAAGAAACCCTAAGACTGGGCCCATTATTGCTTGTTCATGTTGAAAGAAATCCAAGGGCTGGGCCTATGATTGTCTATTGGATTAGAATATATGCCATGGCTAGGCCCACTAATTTGTATGGTATGTGGTATTTTGGGGAACTCGCTAAGCTTTGTGCTTACATTTTAGATTTAAAATGTTTTCATGCACTTCTGGTTTCAAAAAGAAGGGCCCGACTTGATCGCACTGCATCCCTTGGAGATTATTCCGCAATGAATGTTTATGATTTTACCCCGATGTTTTGAGGATACTTTTACTCTGATCACCTTTTGGAATAATGAATGAAAGGGTTTGATAATTAAAATGAATATTTGACTTAGTATTTTTGGGACATTACACGAAGGAGATAAAGAATTAAGCATTGAGTGTAAATGATGAAGTCGTTGATGGTCTATGTATAGATTGTGATGGAGGTTTTGGTGATGAAGGAAAATGGTGAGAATCGATGGTAGTGTGATCTGGTATATATGAAAATCATGAAGCTCGACAATTGTTTTTCTCCAAATTAAGGAAGTTTCTCATTTTCTTTATTCAAGAATGTATGTATATAGTGGGGGAGAGAGGCAGAAAGAGATAGAGAAAGAGAGAGAGAGATATGAAAAATGAGAGGGGTAAGAGAGATTGATTATTTGAACTAATAAATATAGGGAACTTAAAATTACTCAAATAACCTTATAATATAATTATTTTAAAATTAATCATTTTTAAATATATTAATATTTCTAAAATATCCATTTATTTATAACCTTAGATTTAAAATAGTAAATGATCCTAAATTGTTTTCATTTTCTCTATCTTTTTGGTGTTCTCCATTGAACCTAGTTCTCTCTCTCTCTCTCTCTCTCTATATATATATATATATATATATATATATATATATATATATATATATATATATATATATATGGGGTCAGGATAGAGTAAGAATGACGTGTATTGTGTAGGCATATGAAAAATTTTGGACCAATGGAAGAAATGAATGAAAAGATAATGATATTTGTAACATCCGGATTCCCAGGTATCCTATGTTAAGTATTTATACTAAATATATGAGAGGGACTCGGCGAGTAGGCGCTCAGACTCGCCGAGTGGGATCGCGCATCTTTTGGTCTGATTTAATGAAGGACTCGGCGAGTCCATGAGTGGACTCGGCGAGTCCACGCTGTTTAATGAAACCATAATTTCTCGGGTTTGGGACCTATTTAAGGACCCTTATAGCCACCATTTGCGGCTACCAGACCCTTGAGAGAAACCCTAATAGTGCTTGAGAGTTTGTGAGAGAGAAGAAGCCATTATTGGACCTTTGTGGGTTTGTTTTGCAAGAAGAAGTTGATTCCAGCTTAGAGGAGGCCAAAGAGGTTGCATATTTGTGGATTTCAAGCAGAGGGCATCATATTTGTAGATCTTAATTTTAGCTACGCGTGCATATAAAGAACGTCAAAAACGGAGCTCGTATGCGAAAATTATGAATTTTAGAAGATTTTGGCACAAAATTCGAGAAATTTCACATAAATAGGCTTCACCCGGAAGTGCCACGTGTCCTCGCTTCGCATGTGCCACGTATCCGGAACCTGCTGAGTCACCGAAGCCACCTGGCGAGGCGTGTCATGTCCTTCCGAGTCCGAGCTTCGGTCCAATCCGCTGACTACATGTAGAAGCCTCGGTGGCGAGCCTCGCATCCGACGCGTGTGTAGTGACTCATGAGTCCGAACCCTCGCAGGCGCCACGAACCCCCTACTTCGGACCCTAGACCTCGGTCCAATCACAAGCCGCCAGAGAGCCCTTCGCACGCGCAGCCCTCATGCGAGCCTCCCCCTCTGCGAGCCTTCTCAGCCGTCGGATCAGAAGACTCCTGACCGTCCGATCAGAAGCATCCCCCTATAAATAGGAGGGTGCGAGACCTCCCGGGTATTTTTGGAATTTTGCCATATTTAGCCCCTAAACCCATATTTTCTTCATATTAACATCCCGCAAAGCCCCGGTATCGATTGTAAAGCCCGGAATACCCCACGAAGTGCCCGAGAAGCCCGAAAAATTTATCTTTTCGGTTTCGAAGCCCGACTTTTACAAAGCCCGGTTTCTCAATAAAACTCCCGGTTTTATTAGAAACGATCGTTTTAGGAAACGAATTGCTGCCCGATTATCATCAAATCATGTGAGTGTATAGTCACTTTCATTTTACACATAGATATGAAGTATTTACCTTCTAATATGTGCTATGTGTAAATATATTAATTATTTATTTGAGGTGATTGTTGTGTTGATGTTTTATACAAGTTTTAAACTGTATAAGTATTTTTATCTACAAATATGTTGGGTAGAACATGGGTAGATTGTGATGTGTGATAAAATAAAATTGATGAGAGGCCTCGATGTGTTTTGATATCCAGTCATCTAGCGGAGTTTGGATGACGACCACGGACTTTCTAGACAGTCTAGTGGGAAACATTAGCAGGTCCGCAACCTGTAGGTGTTAATGAACTAAGAGTGTTCATTCGCTGTACTCCATCCCCCTCATGGTTGCCTTTAGGACATGTATGGTTGAGGAAACCCCTTAGCAGTAGTGTCCATCCCGATGATATTCTTTAGGCTAGGTCCCTTGTGACAAGTGTTTAGGGACATAAAGTGAGGATAACGGGAACGGGTAATCAGGGTTATTGTTGATTGATGAACTTAGTAAGTTTATTATTATTGTGGGTTGAAAACCCTATATGCTCACCAGGCTCCCAAGCCTGACCCACTCAGCTTTTTATGTTACAGGTAGTGGACCCCGAGCATAGTCGGAAGACAACGAGAGATTTTTGGATTATAGGCCAGTAGTTGTAAATAACTGTTGAAAGGCTTATAATGTCTTGTTTATGCTTTTGGATCTGTATCGGAACATGACATCCCGAGGTTTTGATATATATATGGAAAACATATACCTTCTTAATGAAGGGTTTTGATAAACTTTTATCATATTTTGTTTGGGGACCAATTCCGCAACATCTTTTATAAAGATTTCTCTGATTTGATTTTTAAAAAGCATAAATTAAATCGGTCTTTTCTGGCCGAGAAATTTGGGGATGTCACAGTTGGTATCAGAGCATTAGTTTAAGCGAACTAAGAAATTGTAGAATTTCTAGACTTGAACTTAGAATGCTAAGTGATGATTGTGAGATGAGTGTCTACCATATTTTAGACACGAGCACTAGTTTATTTTAGGGAAGATGCCTAAAATGCCCTTATGTGCTAAATGCTATGTGTTTGCCATGTGTGCCATTATTTGTTCGGATCTATGGTCTGTTGCCGGCCGGATCTGGAAACCTTATGTGTGTAGGATTCTAAGCGTATGATTACGAGATTAGAACTAACACGTAAACGTTTCGGAGTGATAAGGGAATTGACATGTCTAACAAGGATAAAGACCTAAATTCATCTTATTCGTTATATAGATTGTAATGGCCATAACTCGTAGTGGAGCTGCAAATGCAAACGGAAACAGGGATCAATAGCCTCAACCTCAAGTAGTTGAGCAAGTACCTATTGTAGGAGCTGCACCTGAGCCAATGACGATGGCTGGGGTACAAGAAATGATGCAAATGATGTTAGATCGCCAAATGGAGGAGACAAGGCGATTACTACAACAACATAGGGAAGAGACTACGATGCCTGTTGAACAGCCCGTATTGAATGAAGGGCAATCAGTAGGAGGGAACTACAGTGGGACTCTTGGTCAAGCCAACCCACCGATAGTTAGACAAAACAACCAGGATGGAGGAGTTGATGGACATGGATGCAAATACAAAGATTTCATGGCATCCAAACTGCCTTGTCTATCTGGGAGTCCGACACCGGTGGAAGTCATGAATTGGATCTCCGAAATGGAGACGATGTTTGAAAGTTGCGAGTGCAGCAACAAACAAAAGACCGCACTTGCAATTCCTCTGTTAAAGTCTGGTGTGTTGAGCTGGTGGAAGTTACTAGCTGATTCGATGCCCAAGGGTGAAGCTAGTAAGATGTCTTGGGAAGAATTTGTGGTCCAACTGAAATTGCAGTACTGCTCTGAGCAGGATCTTCTGGAAATCAACAATGAGTTTCAGAATTTAAAGAAAGGAAAGATGAGCGTTATTGAATATGCTGCTAGTTTTATGGAAAAGATGAAGCTAGTTCCTCATCTAGTTCCAACTGAACTCTCTAAGGTCAACAAGTTTGCCCTCAGATTACCAGCGGACTTTGGTCCGATGGTTAAGCAAGCAACCACTTTGAAAGCCGCCATATGGGCTGCTAAGAATGTCGAGGTTCAGATCAAGGAGAAGGGTCTGGAGAGGGCAGAAGTTGGTGAAAAGAGAAAATTTGAAGGAACTTCGGGTTCCAACAAGAAAAGCAAATTTTCTAAGTCTAAGAAGTTTGGAGGAGGAGGAGGTGAAGTGAAATGGTGTGAGAAGTGCAAGAGAAAGCACTCTGGGAGATGTAGTGAGGAGGTGACTTGCTTCAAATGTGGAAAGACTGGGCATTATGCCAACGTGTGTCCGTCCGACAAGAGGGTATGTTTTGAGTGCCATGAAGTAGGGCATGTTCTTAAAGAATGTCCAAAGAGGAAGGATGCCGCAAAGCCCAATCTACCACCAAAGCCGAAGGCGAGAGCCTTTCAGATGACACTTGATGCTGCAAAAGAAGAAGTCGATGTCGCTTCAGGTACCTTTCTCGTAAACGAATTGCCTGCCCAAATTTTGTTTGATTCTGGAGCCAATTACTCCTTTATATCGCATGAATTTGGTAGAAAGCTAGCTTTGCCTGAAGATAGGCTAGTTAATGCCTTATTAGTCGAGATTGCTAGTGGCAAGTTTGTACCTGTTAGCCATCGTATGAAAAACATCCTCATTGACTTGGATGGGAATAAGTTCCAAGAGGAATTATTGCCTATCGAGTTTAATGGATTCGACATAGTTTTAGGAATGGATTGGCTTAGCGCCAATGATGCAGAAATACTATGTAGAAAGAAGATAGTAAAAGTAAACCCGCCAGGGAAAGAGTAGTTTATGGTGTACGGAGACAAACGCAGAGTAAACTCTGGAATCATTTCCCTAATGAAAGCCATAAAGTGTTTGGCCAAGGGATGTACATCATATCTAGCGTTCGTGATCGATGCCAAGATGGAAAAGAAGGAGGTGCAGAATATTCCGGTGGTGTGCAATTATCCGGAAGTCTTTCCCGAAGATCTTCCCGGATTGCCCCCTGATCGACAAGTAGAATTTCGTATCGACTTGTTACCAGGAACGACGCCGATAGCGAAAGCACCTTATCGATTAGCGCCAACCGAAATGAAAGAACTTATGACACAACTTCAGGAGTTATTGGACAAAGGTTTCATTCGACCTAGTTCATCACCCTGGGGAGCCCCTGTGTTATTTGTAAAGAAGAAAGACGGAAGCATGAGAATGTGCATCGATTACAGAGAGCTGAACAAAGTGACGATAAAGAATAAGTACCCGTTGCCAAGGATCGATGACTTGTTCGACCAGTTGCAAGGTTCGAGATATTTCTCGAAGATCGATCTTAGGTCGGGATACCATCAACTAAAGGTGAGAGAGCAGGATATCGAAAAGACTGCTTTTAGAACGAGATATGTACACTATGAATTTTTGGTTATGTCGTTCGGACTAACCAATGCCCCAACAACTTTCATGGATTTGATGAATAGGGTTTGTAAACCATTCTTAGATAAATCCGTGATAGTATTCATAGACGATATCTTGATTTATTCGAAAAGCAAGCAAGAGCATGAAAAGCATCTGCGTGAAGTGCTAGAAGTCTTGAAAAAGGAGAAGTTGTATGCAAAGTTCTCCAAGTGTGAATTTTGGATTCAAGAAGTCCAATTTTTAGGTCATGTGGTTAACCAAGAAGGAATAATGGTTGACCCAGCAAAGATTGAAGCTGTAATGAAGTGGGAACAACCAAAAAGTCCTACGGAGATTCGAAGCTTTTTAGGATTAGCTGGATATTACCGAAGGTTTACCCAAGGCTTTTCTTCGATTGCTACTCCATTAACAGCTTTGACCCACAAAGGAGCCACTTATACTTGGAATGAGAAGCATAAGGAAGCCTTTGAGAAGTTGAAGAAGAGATTGTGTGAAGCACCGATTCTTTCATTGCCTGAAGGAGTTGATGACTTTGCAGTTTATAGCGATGCATCCGGAGTTGGGTTAGGTTGTGTTCTGACCCAAAGGGATAAAGTGATCGCGTATGCATCGAGGCAATTAAAGGAACATGAAAAGAACTACCCCACTCATGATTTGTAGTTGGCAGCGGTAGTATTTGCCTTGAAGGTATGGAGGCATTATCTTTATGGCACCAAGTGTAAACTTTTCACTGATCATAAGAGTCTCCAATATCTCTTTAATCAGAAGGAATTGAATATGAGGCAACGACGCTGGCTAGAGTTACTCAAGGACTACGACTGTGAGATACTTTACCACCCTGGTAAAGCAAATGTTGTTGCCGATGCTCTCAGTCAGAAGGTAAACCTTGAAAAGAAAAGGCCAAGAGTGTTGAGAATTGAAGTTGTCTTGACAATTGTGGAAAGTATAAAGAAAGCTCAAGAGGAAGCTTTAGAGAAAAATGACCGAAAGGAAGAACGTTTGGGCAAAACGTTAGTGTTCGGTACAAACAACCAAGGGTTGAAGGTATTTCAAGATAGAATTTGGGTACCTAAGACGGGCGGAATAAGAGATCTTCTGATGGAAGAAGCTCACAAGACCATGTACTCAATTCATCCCGGCAGTACGAAAATGTATAGGGATCTAAAACCCTATTATTGGTGGCCGACGATGAAGCTCGACGTTGCTAAGTATGTGGCCGAGTGTGTAACTTGTGCTAGGGTTAAGGCACAACATCAGAAACCGTATGGGAGTTTAGAACCTTTACCCGTACCCATGGGTAAATGGGAAGACATCACCATGGATTTTGTGACTAAACTGCCTAGAACAAGGAACGATATGATTTGGGTGGTCGTTGATCGCTTCACTAAGAGTGCACATTTCATAGCAGCCAAAGAGAAGTGGTTTATGGATAAACTTGCGAGTTCTTATGTGAAGGAAATTGTGAGGCTTCATGGTGTTCCGTTAACGATTGTGTCCGATCGTGACAACCGTTTTACCTCAAGGTTTTGGAGGAGTCTACAAGAGGAATTGGGTACCAAGTTGTGTTTGAGTACAGCTTACCATCCGCAAACCGATGGTCAGAGCGAGCGAACGATTCAAACATTGGAGGATATGCTGAGAGCATGTACCCTAGAATTCCAAGGTAACTGGGATGAACACTTACCTTTAGTAGAATTCTCCTATAATAATAGTTTCCACTCAAGCATTAAGATGGCACCTTATCACGCTTTGTATGGGGAGAAGTGTCGAACGCCATCATGTTGGCTGGAAGCTGGGGAAAAGCAGTTTATGGGACCTGAAATAGTCCATGAGACTGCTGAAAAGTTGAATGTGATAAGGGAAAGGATGTTAGCTGCTCAAGATCGACAAAAGAGTTATGCTGACAAGAAAAGACAACCGATATCCTTCGATGTTGGAGATTCGGTTTTACTTAAAGTCTCGCCGTGGAAGGGACTTATAAGATTTGGTAAGAGAGGGAAGTTGAGTCCAAGGTTTATTGGACCATTTAAAGTTCTTTAGAGAATCGGGAATCAAGCTTACAAGCTAGAGTTACCGAAAGAACTAGAGGGTATTCATAACACCTTTCATGTGTGTTATTTGAGAAAGTTCAAAGGAGATGTGCCCGACATAATTCCGATTTCTGAGTTAAGGTTGGATGAAAACAAGAGGTTGATCGAAGAACCTGAGGCAATCGTTGACCGTAAGACTATGAAGTTACAACACAAGATGGTCGATTTAGTGCTTGTGCGCTGGAAACATACGAATGGACCAAATCTCACTTGGGAAACGGAGAGTGACATGATGAGTCGCTACCCGCATTTGTTTGGTGATATGTGATTCTGGGGACGGAATCATCCTAAGGGGGAGAGAATTGTAACACTCGTGTTTCTAGCCTAGGCATTTATATTGAGTTGATAGTCTAGGTTAACCTTTGTAACTCATTTTGAAGAAATGAAAAGGAGTTATGTGAATATTATGTGAATTATGTGTTTTATGCTTAATTATTAGGGCTTAATTAATTAAGAATAAAAATAAGCGTCAAAATTAAAGTGTGAGATAATCCCGATATCTTTACATAAAGTTGTAGTGGTCGAAACAAGGATTTTGGGGATATAAAGAATACCAAAATCCGAGTTATAACGAAGAAGTTATGACCTGTCGAAGTTTCGCGACAAAACCGGCACGGTGCTGAATGTCGTAAAAAGTGAGTTTTTTGTAAACTACTTTTTAGCCTTAGTAATCTAAACGAAAGTCGTAGTATTCGTTAAACCGAGAAGTTCGATAAAAAGAACACCGAAATCTGACTTCGTATGAGGAAGTTATGATTTTTCGAAGTTTCAGCGTAGCAGTAGACAACTAAAAACTCGAATTTTAGATCGAGCGATTTTTAGCCGACACAACCTAAACGAGAATTTAAGGTCTCGTCAAAAGTCTGACGAAAACGGACGTCGGATGAAGAAGTTATGAATTTTTAACGGATTTCCTGTCCCGGTCTGTTAAAAATAATAATATAAAATTTAAAGTCAAAATTAGCCGATGAAGTCTAAACGGAAGTTGTAGATGTTAATTTTAGCTACGCGTGCATATAAAGAACGTCAAAAACGGAGCTCGTATGCGAAAGTTATGAATTTTAGAAGATTTTGGCACAAAATTCGAGAAATTTTGCATAAATAGGCTTCACCCGGAAGTGCCACGTGTCCTCGCTTCGCATGTGCCACGTATCCGGAACCTGCTGAGTCACCGAAGCCACCTGGCGAGGCGTGTCATGTCCTTCCGAGTCCGAGCTGCGGTCCAATCCGCTGACTACACGTAGAAGCCTCGGTGGCGAGCCTCGCATCCGACGCGTGTGTAGTGACTCATGAGTCCGAACCCTCGCAGGCGCCACGAACCCCCTACTTCGGACCCTAGACCTTGGTCTAATCACAAGCCGCCAGAGAGCCCATCGCACGCGCAGCCCTCATGCGAGCCTCCCCCTCTGCGAGCCTTCTCAGCCGTCGGATCAGAAGACTCCTGACCGTCTGATCAGAAGCTCCCCCCTATAAATAGGAGGGTGCGAGACCTCCCGGGTATTTTTGGAATTTTGCCATATTTAGCCCCTAAACCCATATTTTCTTCATATTAACATCCCGCAAAGCCCCGATATCGATTGTAAAGCCCAGAATACCCCACAAAGTGCCCGAGAAGCCCAGAAAATTTATCTTTTCGGTTTCGAAGCCCGACTTTTACAAAGCCCGGTTTCTCAATAAAACTCCCGGTTTTATTAGAAACGATCGTTTTAGGAAACGAATTGCTGCCCGATTATCATCAAATCATGTGAGTGTATAGTCACTTTCATTTTACACATAGATATGAAGTATTTACCTTATAATACGTGCTATGTGTAAATATATTAATTATTTACTTGAGGTGATTGTTGTGTTGATGTTTTATACAAGTTTTAAACTGTATAAGTATTTTTATCTACAAATATGTTGGGTAGAACATGGGTAGATTGTGATGTGTGATAAAATAAAATTGATGAGAGGCCTCGATGTGTTTTGATATCCAGTCATCTAGCGGAGTTTGGATGACGACCACGGACTTTCTAGACAGTCTAGTGGGAAACATTAGCAGGTCCGCAACCTGTAGGTGTTAATGAACTAAGAGTGTTCATTCGCTGTACTCCATCCCCCTCATGGTTGCCTTTAGGACATGTATGGTTGAGGAAACCCCTTAGCAGTAGTGTCCATCCCGATGATATTCTTTAGGCTAGGTCCCTTGTGACAAGTGTTTAGGGACATAAAGTGAGGATAACGGGAACGGGTAATCAGGGTTATTGTTGATTGATGAACTTAGTAAGTTTATTATTATTGTGGGTTGAAAACCCTATATGCTCACCAGGCTCCCAAGCCTGACCCACTCAGCTTTTTATGTTACAGGTAGTGGACCCCGAGCATAGTCGGAGGACAACGAGAGATTTTTGGATTATAGGCCAGTAGTTGTAAATAACTGTTGAAAGGCTTATAATGTCTTGTTTATGCTTTTGGATCTGTATCGGAACATGACATCCCGAGGTTTTGATATATATATGGAAAACATATACCTTCTTAATGAAGGGTTTTGATAAACTTTTATCATATTTTGTTTGGGGACCAATTCCGCAACATCTTTTATAAAGATTTCTCTGATTTGATTTTTAAAAAGCATAAATTAAATCGGTCTTTTCTGGCCGAGAAATTTGGGGATGTCACAGAAGGGCCGCACTTATGGGAAGTGCGGCAAGGGACATGATGGGGTCTGTTGATCGGGTGCTTGCTACAAATGTGGCAAGGAGGGGCATATCGCCAAGGGTTTCCCCAAGGGATTTATGGTATGCTTTCATTGCAACCAGACTGGCCATCGGAAGGCCGAGTGCCTGCAGTTACATCATGGATCTGCACCTGCTGCTAGGGTTACCGAGGTTTGGCCAGTGAAGGCTGAGGCACTGAAGGCTCGTGGGAGAGCTTTCCAGTTGACAGCGGAGGAGGTCCGCGTAGTGCTTGATGTAGTGGCCGGTATGTGTTCTTATTTATTTTTATGCTGAGTTGAGATTTTGTGCTTATATGATGATATGCGTAGGTACTTTTCTTATGAGTTCTGTACCTGCCTTAGTGTTATTTGACTCGGGTGCGATTCGATCTTTTGTGTCGATAGCGTTTAGTCGGCACATCAGTAGCAGACGAGAGGCATTGATTCGACCTCTGCGAGTTTCCATAGCTGATGAGCGAGCAGTGTATGCTACGGAGGTAATACGAGGATGTGTACTTGAGATCTTCGGTGTTGAGTTCCCGATAGATCTGGTCCCGATAGAAATGGGGGACGTGTGTGTCATAGTGGGCATGGATTGGTTGAGCCGATTTGGGGCTGTGATAGACTGCAAGAAGTAGTTGGTGATGATACGAGACCCTAGTGGGGGAGTACTTATGGTGTACGACAAGGGTACCCGAGGTGGGTTGGCGTTCTGTTCGGCGGCCAGAGCAAGACAGAGTTTACAGTAGGGCTGCAATGGGTTCGTAGCCTATGTGATGGACACACGAGAGGCCGCTGGGAGGCAAGGTTCGATTGAGGACGTTCTGATAGTGTGTGAGTTCCCGGATGTTTTTCCCGAGGAGTTTTCGGGTGTGCCTCCCGAGAGGAGGTAGAGTTTCGCATTGATTTGGTTCCGGGGGAAACGCCTATCGCCAAGGCGTCTTATCGCCTTACGCCGCCAGAGATGCATGAGTTATCCTCGCAGCTTCAGGAGCTGTTGGGGAAGGGGTTTATTCGTCCGAGTAGCTCGCCATGGGGAGTGCCGATCCTTTTTGTCAAGAAAAAGGATGTTTCACATCGGATGTATATTGACTACCGGGAGTTGAACAAGTTGATGGTCAAGAACCGTTATCCATTACCGAGGATCGATGATTTGTTCGATTAGTTGCAGGGAGCGTCTTGGTTTTCCAAGATTGATCTGAGGTCTGGATATCACCAAATGATAGTGCGTGATGAGGATATCCAGAAGACGGCGTTCAGGACTCGTTATGGGCATTACGAGTTCGTGGTGATGCCTTTCGGGCTCACCAATATACTGGTGTTCAGTGATTGTGTTCATCGATGATATACTGGTGTATTCGAGTTCTAGAGAGCAGCATGATGAGCATTTGAGGGAGATCCTCAAAGTTCTGAGGTCGGAGAGGCTTTATGCCAAATTCTCCAAGTGCGAGTTCTGCTTATGGAAGGTCCAGTTCTTGGGGCATCTCGTCAACCATAATGGGATTTTGGTCGATCCGGCCAAGATTGAGGCAATCATGAGGTGGGAGGTGCCGAGATCGCCCACCGAGATCAGAAGCTTTTTAGGATTGGCCGGCTATTATCGGAGATTTATCAAGGATTTCTCCAAGATCGCCATGCCACTCACCAGGTTGACCCGGAAGGGTGTTTCTTTTTCATGTGATGTATTCTCATAAGAATGTAATTCTTTGAAAATAGAGTTGTCCTTGAACTCGATTGCCAGTCTCTCTCTTGTGCATGTGTGTGTGTGTTCATGTAGCTGAAAAAAGGTAATCAAGCTCCACCCTATTGTTTTAAAGTAGCAATTACAGGTTTACTTATATAGAAAACCAAAGAATAAGCAAAATAAGAAATACTCTATGGAATGTAAAAAAGTATCTTTAAGTAAGTTTTTTGTAAAAAAGTTCTGATATGTCTTCACCTACCAAACGACAATTGTTTTGTTGGAATACGTGAAATTCATGTCTGCATGTACCACATTTCAGTAATTATGTTAGAATTGACAAAAAGAATATGTGCTTGAGTTGTAATGGATATTAAAATTTAAAAGCATTCTAATAGAATCACAAGTTCCATGTTAACGTATAAGCTAGATACTAATGGAGAAGCAATATATGAATACTCTGATATACACAAAATACAAAATACTGATATGGCCCAAGAAAGCTCAAACCTTAAAGTGAAGTTGTGCAGGCATGGGGATTGAAGGAAGACCGAAGCGTGGTATAATGAAAATGCAGATTTATAGGCGTGGGATATGGTAATCTTTAATCGATGAAATAGAGTAGATATTTCATTGATCCCTAATGGATTAAAGTCTCAAATTCGAAGAAAATGTACCGGTTGTGATTGTGTCATGGTCCCTCTGCGAGGTTTGTAAGGGCTAAAGATTGGAATGGAGATGTGTCTAAACTCAAAAGAAAACCTTAATTTCTAAAAGTGTGGTATTGCTTACCGTTTTACACATAGTGGCATGAACTCCTATTTTTCATAAAAATTGAAATATATAGGTTACCTCCTTAATTATAGGGTAAATCAAATACCAGTTACCATAACAATAAGATATAATTTATATTTAACTAAATGATTATATGTTATGTATTGTCCTACATTTTTAACCAAAATGTTCTTTTAAAATATAAATAGAGTATTCCTAAACCAACTTTTAAAAAACATGAAACCCATTTGTTCAAATATAATAAATACTGTTCAAATATAATAAATACATAGTATCAAATCAGATAAATATAGTAAAAATTAGCAGAAGCCTCAAAATAAAGTTAAACACCGATGTCATTACAGTTACGTCATGCCCTTTTCAAACAAAAACAACTTAAAAAATATTCAACTTTAAAATGTAAGCATAAATCTTGTTGGGTTCCCCAATATCCCATACATTTCATTACACATACGAGGAAGACCACCAGATGGCTCATGACTTTTCGTCGTTTCGCCGATATATCGCTATTTCGTTATCACCTTTAGACTTTCGACCTATCACTGATCTGTCATCACTTGTAGACTCACTGACTTTCGTTGATCCTTTATCACCCATATATTCACGACCTTTCAACGATCCATCATCATTCCATACCCATCATAAGAACATAGCATGCGACCAATCAATCAACATACAAAAGACTATTGAAGTCTAATCAGACATTTTCACTTCAACAATACATCTACATCTGTAGTATAGTGAGAAAATTAACGTGAACTAAGATTTGAAACCACACATGTAAGTCCTCAATGGAATCAGCTACATGAACCACCCCAATCCACAAACATAGACAAAATCCCAAGTCTAATGCTCAAATCCTTCAAAGTTTGAAAAAAAGTCAAACTTACTAAAAGTCACTAATCAACGGTGAATGGCCATACATGTCGTGACCAGCACATGGACGTGTAGCATCTACTGGGTGACAAAATAGTCTCGTTATCATTCCAACTTCGCGCCGCGACTCTTCTTTGGTTGTGTCGCACTTTTTTGGGTTGAATTTCTTTGTTAGGCACTTAAACTAGTAAAACATAAGCTATAACTTTCCATAAACCTTGAAATAAGGCCTTTAATGGATACAATCTTGTCATATTCATTCCTGATCATTAATTTTGTGTTGTTCTACATTTCATACATCAAGAATCAGTTTCAATTCCATGTTCCATTCTTCAAGAAATAGTTAGAATTTTTCTTTCCGTTCTTCAATAAGAATTCAATTATGCATTTCATTCTTCTGTGTTCCATTCGAGCACCAATTTCCATGTCACGTTCCATCCTTATTTGTTCCATAAAAGATATAAATAAATAATAACATAAAATAATGAAATATCCAGAAGAAAGGAACCAAAATTTTGTTTTACTATTTTGTGTATGTGTGTGTCTACTCTCCTAATTTGTATGATGGTTGCCTAACAAGACAAGTAAAGCAACCCTTCATCCTTCATGTTTCTCTCCCTTCTATTATGTGTGTATAGCTCTGACCACATAAAGAAAATAAATCCACTACCCATCCTCTATATTCGAGAAGCATGTTTGTACAAGGAATAAATTCCAATGAACAACCTCTGGTTGAAGGTCCGATTGATTTAGGCATTAAAAAGATTTAAAAAAATCAAAATATCAAGCATAAAGAAATAAGTAGATGATTATTCAAGATGATGGTGGCATAAGGCAAATGAACCGAAAATGAAGTCGATTGTGTGATCCAGAGGCGAGGGGATGCGGAGAAGATGATGTGTTTTTATGATGGTAGGGTTCAAGATAAGAAGATGATGATAAAAAAGGAGATATAATTTGTAACTATCAATTTAATCCGTAAATACTTATTATCATATTAATTAATATAAATCTCATCATTAAATAGTGGTCATATTCTTAATCAATATATAAGTAAATTTATATAATGCCCATATCAAATGATTGGCCGAGAAGTTGTCATACATTTATACAATAGATATGGTTTATAATGAACCTAAGGCGTTGTTTGTATTTTTCAAGAACTTTCTGACTAGTGCGCAAATGTTTCCTCTCGTTGACTATCGAGTTTTCAGAAGGCCACAAACCTAAAAAGGTATACGAGTCTTCTTCTTGGAGCATACAAGAACTCATATTTTTCATGTTTGCATATGTAATCTTGACAAAATAAAAAATACATAATTTCATTTTATATCCTTACAAACTTTAGATATTACTTTTATGTCCTTATAAATTTTAAAACTACATATATCTCCACCTAATTAAAACTATAAAATACACATCTATATCCAAACTAATATCATAATTAGGATTTAACCAAATGTAATAGTAAAAAATAATTTAAACTAAAAAATACCATATGATATTATGAAAATACCTTTCTCAAATTAATAATTGGGATTAAACCACATTAACTAGGATTATAACCAATTTAATCTTTAAAAGAATCAAGCATTCAATGTCATTTTTTAAAGTTTTTAATGAACATATTAATAAATAGATAAACGTCATAAAACTAAATGATTTAATATTATAAATATTAATGTAAAATAAGTCTATGACAAAAAAAAATCTTGTGATTCCAATGTCGATTGTAATTTTTTGATGTTATTACCTTCAATCAAACAACAATATGATGGATTATGAGCATAACATCATTCCTATGGTGTTCATGCAACCATCATTGCTTTGATCAAGGTTTTCTAATTTGAACATACAGAGTGAATACCAAAGCAATAAAACCTAAAACTAGCATACCAAATCCGAAAATCACACATGATTAGGGTTTAGATCTTACCTCACTTGTTATGTAGCAATAACAAGTGCAAACCATAAAGTCCTTGACTCTAGAAAGCTTAGTGCCCTAAATGTTGCACCTCTAATGGAGTCACAAACACCACAAGCAACAAGATGACTTAGGAGAGGGAGGAGGAGGCACAAAATTTATCCAAGGCACTCTTGGAAAGCATAGGGCCGAGTTTTGGGAGCCTTAGGGTTCCTTTTATAGGTGAGATGCTAGGGCTTCAATTGAAACCCTAATTGGATTGCTTAGCCACCAAGTAGCCCTTTAGATCCTTCCAGAATCAAGGCCTGAACGATTTCTAAGTGGGCTTCCACCTTGAATTCGTCCACCTTCTTCCTAAGGGATCTACCACCCAAAAACCAATTATCTTATAATTGCAATTCCAGTCCCCTAAGTTTAATTAATCTCTTTTGACCACAAAATTAATTCTAAATTAATTCTTGATCAATATTAATTAAACAATATGATTTCTCTTTTAATATATTATTCATATAATATATTAATAAATCATAATTAATCCTCTTTCTCCTTAATTCATCCTATTAGTTGCTATGGTGAAGCAAACCCAGAAGGACCATGCTCATAATCGGTTCAAGTACATACCAAAATAGTTATGGACTTAGACACCTAATCCAACAGTCTCGCACTTGGATAAGTCTAATAACTATTTTGCAAGTACGACTTCAAAACCTGATCAATAATTGTAGCTTTCAAAAGCCGCTGTCAACTCTGATCTTATTAGTAACGCGTCCTTTAGATAAGGGATCATATATTCCTTCATTCTAGATATCGTATAGACATGAGACATGGATTATAATCTTTCTCTCAGTCTATATGTTGTTTCCCGATTTCCGATTTATGACGACTTACAACAGACGACAATTGAACACATCAACTTAGTCCAGACTTGGCCAATCGCTTAGGTGTCATCACTAAATTATCGATGGGCCCACAAATATCGTTTTTATCCTCTTAGGGTAAAAGGAACGAATAAACTTTGACTCAAATGCTCGCTTGTACCTACTCTTTAAATCACATACAACAATATGTTTTATAACACCAAGTTTCTGGTGTGTTTACATATGTCAATGTGCAACCGACTTGTAAACTACGACTCACACGTCTTGGTTTCAAGAATATAAGATATTATCGTCTCACTAATCACTCGTGATAAAATCCATGAAGTGATTCAAGTTAGCGCGAGTTTAATCCAATACTATAATCTTATTAAAGGAGCACTCATGAACACTGCAACAGATTTTTGCTATGTCTAAACGCTTTAGACAATCTACAATCGGATTCATGACAATCTAGCTTCAATACCTACTTCCAAAGTATTTATCAAATGTGGATGGTTTGAATAATCTTATTATTCGGGAAGTCAAAGCATGCAAAGTGAAACACAAGAATAATACTAATCCTATATGGCCCCAAAACTTTTGAGTATAAATAAAATGCCTTTATTTAATCACCATATTGATTACTCATTATTCATTGTATAATGTTTCGGATAATCAACTTATTACTTGAATTATAACAATAGTTGTCCCATGCTCCAAGCATGCGCTCTATGTTTAGCTATGGTCCTTTCTTTGTGAAATAGATCAATTGAACACATTTCAATGATACTCATTTGTCAACTCCTAATCCTTATTATTAGTGTAAGAATACCAAATTCTTCCCACTATTAGAATATGTTAGATTCTAACATTTTATGCAATGATCCTTTCGTAAGGTCATAGATTCAAAATTACCAAGACTATGCCAATGAAATTACAAAGTGCTCTATTAGAGATTGTTACAAGGCAATTCCATAGATATGAAGTCTCACATTTAAAGTACATTCCTTTAAATAGCCTTCTTGCATAAAAGTTTCTAATCTAGACATAAATTCCTAACGTCAAACTCCGAATATGGAAAAGTTTCCATATTTTTCATATGATAACTCATTCTTAATATAATCCTATCTATAATAATAATGTCAATATGGTCCATTCATTACTATACTTCCAACTGCCCACCAGTGACCAATCCTTGGCGAACCTTAGATTGTCCTTGACAGTTGCTTAATTATTTTAGTTATATCCGTTTCTAGTCCTCTTTCCCTCTTAATGCCCTAGGCATTTGGAAAATTCAGAACGGTCGAATATTACAACATATGTAATCGATCCTATACCAGAAGCATATGGGATACGATTCATGAAAAATGTGATACTTTACTAGTTTCTTGCTATAATATTGCCATATATAGAATCCTTTTAAGTTGAACCTTTTCAACATAACATTCATATGTGTCCTTTGACTAAATTTGATTAAAATTTCTCGAACTAATCGATCTAAGATTTTATATTTGAAACAAAGTATAATATTCTCTCCCTTAATTATAGCAAAACAACTTTTCAACCCCTGCAACTTTGCAAAGTGAAACTTTTGTTTTCTATAATTAATATTGTTAACTTGCAATACTTTAAATAATAATCATGCTCCCACTAACATGATAATTATATCCATACCAGTATAACATTTATGCTCCCACTAGCCTTGACATGTACTCAAAAAATAGCTGGACTTCTAGAAATGAATACTTATTGACTTCCAAAGTTCATATTTCTGATACGATATGCTTCGATAAGCCTTTATCTAAGCTTCTCAAACTCATAAAACTTTCCTTAGATAACTTATATGAATGTCTAAACTAATTCAGAACTTATAGCAATAAGTCCCAAATGTTCAGACCCTTTTGTTATTTCTCACAATTCGAACTATGAAGAGGGATGTCGTAATCATAATCAAATTCGAGAATGCAATTTACACAATCACTATCTACTTACAATATTCCTAGTGAAAGTGTTTCCTTACAATCATTTTCATGAAGTGGAGAGAAACCTTATGAAACTTTTGATTTTGTGGTGTATGTGTTCCTATCCATGTGAATTTTTCATAACCATCATCGCAATAAAATTTTTGTGACAAATTCAAACTCTTATGGATCGAACTTGTTCATTCTCAATCTCTTGCCACTGGGGAGGATGAGGGCCTACCATGTCTTCCAAGTTTATTCAGCAGATCACCCTCATAGACCAATGAACTTTCACTGATCAAGGTACTTTGCTTTTGTGCAGTCGAATGAGAACTCATAGAACTCATATGCATAGTTGTCTTCAAATTGGAATGGCACAGAAACAAGAATATGTCAACACGATAGGTTATAAACCAAAAGTCGTGTGCTAGTTATTAATTCTTGAAACTTTTCAAGACCATTAAGACTCCCACTGACCTCTTGACATATAAGATTCTTTTGTCAAAGAACATTACTTGACAAACAAATATTCAAGAGTTAGTGCAGATTTTTATGAAGACACACACTTCACACAATTGGTCTTAGTTGGTCTCTGTCTTATCCAAGACATCACAACTTACTAATTTCAAATGTACAAAAGTAAGAACCTTTTCTACTCCACATTTGATAAGTGTCATAAACCTTCTTAAGATGATGTCACTCAAATCACAATCTTGGAGTACAACTCTAAGACTTGATTTTGGAATGAAGTATGACTCATCCTTTTGATTTAACCATTTCAACAATTCCGGATTCCTCTTCTTAGTCATATTTATGCACTAAGGTGTTCTTAAAGGATCAATTATGATACGGTTTCATAATCATTAGGACGATCATAAAATACAATACTTAAGTACTCTCCCTTCTTTTCAGATTGGAGAAACTTTTATCCTTCTGCCTAATTGATTCTTCTGATTTGTTTTGCTATTCATTGAGACTTTTCCAATAATTCAGAATTATAATTAAACTCTTAAGTATAACCATATTTACTAAACTTTTAGTAAATCATAACGAATAGTCTTATGTTCTTTGTGGTGGACTTGACCAGTGCACAACAATGTGTACTAGATCCCCTAGTCCTTCACTTGACTCGCATTCATATGTGATCAAGGAATTAATCTTAATTTCCCAAAGATGAAGGTTCTCATTCAACATACAATGCAAGTCGCATGATTCCAAGTTTCTTTCCAATTGAAACTTGGGTGTTGAGAGTCTTCCCTTATTTGGTAAATTTTGACATTACCACAAACAACATAACTAAGAATCATATCCACATTTCAATAGAAACATATAAACACAATTTTCACTACTACCATTATAAGGATGTATAATAAGACAAAACAAAATTTATTTTATTTATGAAGTGCGGAAATATTTGTCCTTACAACTCAAGTACAAATGAAAACTATGCTACTAAATATTCCTAAGAAATCTATCCTAGCTCTTAAATAGTAGCTCAAAAATCCGATCTTCGAACCATGCGATCAAAATCCATTTCTTCGTGATCAGGCTAAACTCACTCTTCCTTTGAGTTTCCTTTCTTTTCTTCGATCCTACAAAACATCAAAATGCAATCTTATGACATCATGTATTAAGAATCTATAAATAGGAACTCAATAGAGTTAGATAGTGGATTTTTACCTGAAGTAGAGTCATACATCTTGACTCTCCCATCCTTGTGATCTCTTAGGTAACCATGGCAGCTTAGCATCCAATGCCCCTTCTCTTGGCAGTAGAAACATATGGACTCTTCTGGAATGGTACACGGGACTATCTCAGACTTAGTCTTTTCTTGCATAGAGAAAACTTTTCTGGACTTCCAATGTTGCCATTATCCATAGAAGTATGGGAGGTTGATCTACCAGACAAATTTGCTTGACCGGTGCGCCAAATCATTGTTGATTCAACAGCAATAAGAAAATAGGTGAGATCAATGATGGTTACGTCATGGTCCATCATATAGTACTCTTTAATGAACTCACTATATCATTTGGGAAGTGATTGAAGAACCCAGTCAACAACCAACTTCCTTGAGGCATCGACATCCAACATCCTCAACCAGTCAATGTGTGACTTCATCTCTAAGACGTGTGCACACACGGACTTTCCATCTTCGTACCTTTTTTCCAATAGGGCTTGAGTGACCTTGAACTTTTCAAGTCTTTGAACACGTAGGTCAGGAAGAACAATAGTAGGAGGTGGAGGAAGTGAAGAATGATTCTTATTTCCTTGATCCAATCGTGGAACATCAGCTTCACATGGAAAACTTTTTCCAAAGGATTCAGGAAGACCATAGTCATATGACATCTACAAAACGGAAGAAAATTCTAGTTAGTTGATTGAGTCTTTAAAAAAACACCCAAATAAGATATTAAGGCTAGGATCCAACACAATATTCTACAACTCGGAAAAGGGATGCCGTAATCCAGCTGCAGAATATTTGAAGGTAGGTAAATGATGATTTACCAATTTCCACAATGAAAAACGAAAATTGAAAATTAGGTTTTAAATGAATTGAAATTCCTAGATCTTTTGAGATTCATTGAACTTTTTAATGCCATGTTTAATCTTGATCATGCCCTTCGTGTTTGCAACTGGGATGCTGAGGATCACAAACAAGGTGTGGATAACCATGCAAATTAGCTTAGTACTCTCGAAGATGTCCATCACCTAATCAATGTGCCGGTTAACCACACACGCTCCATTGATCTATGATAGTCTACGAGCTACCCATTGCCATCCTTCATTGGTCCCATATTAGTGTGCCGGTTAGCCACACACGCTCCACTAATGACTAACTAGGTGCAATGTGCAATTTCATGGATTAGTACTAATTCCACATTTTTCCTAAAGTAACTAACGTGCTATTTGTTTCTTTGGAAAAAACCTCTTCAGACCTCTTATTGATGCGCGGCGCAACACACGCGCAACACTTTTCATCTCACAACTATTTGTTTTTTAGAAGTCTTTGGATTAGAAAACATCTACGCGTGTTCTTCTTGGCGCAACACTTGTTTTGCATCTGTTTACCTATTCCAACCTCTTTTTCTTCTTTTTTTTCTTGCTAAAATATTGATTATATATTGCTAAAATCTTATTTCACATTTTTTTTTTTCGTTTTTTTTGTTTATTCTTGTTGATTTTTTTTCTTTTTTTATATTGAAATAATAATAATTTGTTGATGAAATATCATTATTTCATGCTAAAATATCTTTATTTTTTTTTGTTAAAATATCATTATTTTTGCTGAAGTATCATAAATTCTTGTCGAAATATTATACATTATTAAATTTTCGGTATTAAAAAACTATTTTCGGATTATAAAATCAGTTTATTTTAATTTTTTAATATCTGCAGCAACATGCAGATGTTAAAAAAATAAACACGCTTCTTATTACAGTCTACAGCCGTTTGGTCCACCTATTCTACCGCAGAGGGTTATAGAGGTGGTTCGCAGACATTATGGATTTTTGCTTCAAAAAAACATACAACACCTATGATTTGGGAATTTGAAAAAGTTTTTAGTTACTTCGTATTTCATTATACTTATAATGGAAGGTTGTGTCCTATTCTACCCGTTCGGCTAACGACCCTCCACTAGTCAAGAGTGCGGTAGGTAAGAGTGGATACTCATTCAATCGCCATTTTATAAGCAATTTCCTTAAACACCCCTTATAGACAAGCTTCGTGAATGAGGCCTACTAATGATAATACTGACTCTTTACTCATACATATATAATATTAGACTTTTAAATTTATATAGTATAAGGATGTATTTTACACTTTTAGAATATTGTGTGGTCTAATAAAATTACACTTTTAATTTAATTAAACACAAACCATATCATTATGGATTTATTATCTCTATTTTAATTATAAAATTAATTAATTTAATAAAACCATAAGGGTGTAATTTGAACTTTTCAAAATACTAGGGTTTTAGAATTTAATATTTCAAAATTAATACCTTTTAATTAAATTTTAAATTTCAAAACTTGAGGACAAAATTTGAAACCTTTCAAAATATCAGGGTTTAACTATTTAAATTTCAAAAACTAAAACTTTTAAGTTCAAATTTAAACTATAAAACCTAAAGGGTGTAAACTGAAAATTTTCAAACTTACTAGGTCAAATATATGAATCATAATAATCCTATAGTATCCATATTTACCCAAATCCATTAATTTTTGATAAGGATAAACATACTAATCATGAAAAATCGATTTTGGGCAAGAAAAACGAGATTAGGTAATTATCCTCATAAAAAACTGCTCAAAAAATCGAAAATCCCGGCAACTGCACCCTGGACTCGCCGAGTCCACTGATGGACTGGCTGAGTTCATGCAACTCGCCAAGTCCACTGATGGACTCGCCGAGTCGGCAACACAGACAACATAAATTCGACTTTTTTATCCTTTGGCAGTTCACTTTTGCATCTATTTAACTAGAAAAATGACCTAGGCTCTGATACCACTAATGGATTATGAGCATAACATCATTCCTATGGTATTCATGCAACCCTAATTTCTTTAATCTAGGTTTTCTATTTTGAACATACAACATTGAATACCAAAGCAATAAACCCTAAAACTAGCATATCAAATCCGAAAATCACACATGATTAGGGTGTAGATCATACCTCACTTGTTATATAGCAATAACAAGTACAAACCATAAAGTTCTTGACTCTAAAAGGTGTTGGGATTATTATGTTGCGTCATGGGCTCGGTCCTTAGCCCAGTTTTGATTGCCGATATTGGGCCTGTCCAATAGTGCATGTTTTGTTCTAGGGTTTAATATATAATCATTTTCTCATTGAGGTTTGTAAAACCCTAGCTCGCCTCTACAGTGGAAGCTCTTTATCGAGCTCTGCTGAGGCGTGACTTTATTAGAATCATAAGCACATATTTGATTCTATTTTGTGTTCATATTCTTATTGTGTTTGTCTTGTTTGATTTTCATATTCATACATGTAAAAGATCTAATCGATCTAGAGATTTATTCTCATCAATTGGTATCAGAGCAGGAGACTGTGTAATTCATACACATCTCTTCTGTCGAAGAAGTTATTAGGGTTTTTAATTCCGCATTGATTGATATTGATTGAGCCTTCATTCCATATTGGCGTATCTCATTAATTGTTGATCTAACCCTAACGATATATTACAAGTCTGATCTTAAACAGGTAATCGATCAAAAGTCATAACAATGTCAATGGACGATTCTCAAACCAATCCAATCAACATCTCCAACAGCATTGGTTCTACGACAAGGATTCCAATCTTGTATACCCAAGATTATGAAGTTTAGACGCATCACTTTGAAGATTATGTGATTAGATCGGAAGATAATGGGTACTTGATCTGGGAAGCAATCACTGTTGGCCCATTTGCTCACTCAAGCACCTCAAAGATTGTCAAAACTCAGAAAGAGTACAATCAACTGGTTAACGATGTCAAAGATATTCCTCAAGACGAGAAGGAAAAGTTTCAATGCAACATCAAGGCATTGAGGATGATTAGGTTTGCTTTGCAGTCAGACACGTTTCGCTTGGTAAGTTCTTGTGCTACTACTAAAGAGATTTGGGATAGATTAAAAGAATTGTATTCCACTAATGAAGATCTGGAACATTCAATTCAAACTCTCGTGCTTTCTGAATTTGACGATTTCAAGGAGAAGCCCGAAGAGAAACTGGTTCAAACTTTTGATCGCTTTAGTCATCTTTTAAGTAAGATGATAAAGTATGGGATTGAAAGGAAAGCTATTGAACAAAAGGTTACTTTCATGAATGGTCTTAGATCTGAATGGATAGCTGTTGTATCTACTGTTAAAGCACATGAACACTTCAAGTCGTATTCTCTGACGAAACTAGTGGGTATTTTGAAATCCCACGAAAGTGCACTGTCTAAGGAAACGAATGTGGTTTCTAGTTTGGGTTCTTTAGCCCTTGTTTCTAAAGGAAAAAGCTCTGTTGAAGAAGAAGAGGAATTGGATCTTGCTGATTATGATCTAACCGGTGAAGAATATGCCATGATGGTTTCCAATCCTAGAAAATTCATTAAAAAGAAATTTCCAGTGAACAAGAACCGAAATTGGCAGGGAAGTTACAGCGCCGAAAAGATCAAGGAGGAATCGAAGATGGGGTCGAAGTCTGAAGAGTCAAAGAAAGAAGGGAAAGTTAGTGGAGACTCAAGATTTGATTGCCATTACTGTGGAGGCAAGAACCATTTCGCAAAAGATTGTATGCTGAAAAAGAAAGCAGTAAAGATAGATGATGAAGATGAGGAAGCGAGCCTCCTTAGAAGACTGGAGGAAATCAAGAAAAGAAAGTCCGTTACTAACAATACTACTATGAATGCTTTAATTGTGCAGGATACAGAAAATCGTGATGAGTTTGGTGGTGTGGAAGTATGGTCCACTGATTCAGAGGATGAAGAAGTCAGAAAGCCCACACATGGGAAGGCGATGCTAGTGAAAGAAGAAAATGTTACAGGAAGGTGTTTTATGGTGACAGAAGGTGTGTCTCAAATGAGAGGATACACAACCGATGGTGGGATAGAAGGCGAGAAGGAGCGAGAGGACAGGTGTTTTGCTGCTAAACCTGTCAGTGCACAGATCAACGAATGTGATGAGTTGATCAAGAAGGTACAAAATATTCTTGCTTCTCTAAATATACCTGTTACTAACTATGAAAAGGAATTGAGTAACTTAAAATCTAAATTTTCAAGCAAGTAGCAGTCTCACCCAAACCCGTGTCACAAATTCTAACCTAACTGATCAAATTAGCAGGATATCGTCGAAGAGTGAGGAAATGAGGATGTGGATTGAGCAGAAGGAGAAAGATTTGATTAGGTTAAAGGATGATTCGATTTATTTGCAAAGAGACAATCTTAAACTTCTAAAACAACGAAATGTGTTTTGTTTGATTGCGAAAATACTTTATTTTAATATCACTCAGTTACATCTTGATTGTAAAATAGGAAAGAAGATACATTGCATGATTTTACCCTTCCTTGAGTGAAAGGAGGATGAAATCGATGTTGAAGCCTACAACTGTGAAAGCGTTATATCTTCTGATGAGGTCTCTCCTGCATATAAAATTGGTCTTGACAAAATTGAATCCTACATAAAGTCCAAAGACCACAAGGACATGCTTAAAAATCTGTTAGATGAGAATGATAGAGTGAAGTTAAGAACCGAAACTGTACATAAATTTTACTCTTTGAATGCCAAATTAAGTTCAGAAAATAAAATTGATGTTGAAAATGCATCTAAACTTAATGAGGTTGATGATCTGAGTGAAATCTCTGTAGAAGATTTGGTGGACTGTTCAGAATTTGTCAAGAGCGAACTCGAACCACGTAAAAACTTGATTTTTGAAAATTCTGTTGAGTTCGCTCGCTCGTCAACAGACAAGACCAAAACTCTTAAAACAAAAGCTGTTGTATATCAAAAGGTACAAACCACTTCAAATCAAGTCTACACGGTCCCTGGTGTCACTCCACAACAAACTGCAGAATTGAAGCTATGGTGGAAGAAGATAATGTTGTCGGATGTGACGAATTCTTCTGGTTAGCACGAATAGACAACGCTGATGAAACAAAGGGCCTATCTCAGAAGACCTCATGGAGAGTGAAAGGTAGATATATACACGAACCACTAAATGAGCCTGCAAGATATGATGTGCCAAGCACAAGTGGAACCAAAATGTCATTGGGCGGTCCTACGCAAACAACTAGTGAAACATCCTCAGTAAAAAGTGACTACTATGCTCCTGCTTCAAAGAAAAAGGCTAATACACAGAGAAATCCAAAACAGGTGGCTGATCGAAAACACCAAAGAAATCTGCGATACAAGAAGAATCTCTCAAAAAGAAAACAGTTTTGGAGATCGCAAAATCCTCACTTTGTAAGGATAGAAAGGAAGCACAAATCTCAAGAGGAATCAAGGAACCGAAAGGGTAGTTTTGGTCCATAGAACAACATCAACCGAAAGGAGAGCTTCGGTCCTCAGAACAACATCAACCGAAAAGGTGGTTTCGGTCCCTCGACCGAAAGGAACCGAAAGGAGAGTTTCGGTCCTCAGCGCAATATCAACCGAAAGAGCGGTTTCGACTCACCACCCAATAGCAACCGAAAGAGCAGTTTCGGTTCTCCACCCAACAACAACCGAAAGAGCAGTTTCGGTCCTCATCCCTACAAGTCCAATCAGACACACAAAGGATCCAATGCCACTTCTGAACCCAACACTTCTCATTCTAATTCTCTTTCTTCAAAAGATTTAAAGGGAAAAGGAAAGCTCTTTCCAGAAGATAACATACGCCCAAAAGAGATCCAAAAGAATGTTGACGTCAAAACGATAAATCCCAATCCTACTAAATCTGAACCAACCAAAATTAAAGTTTTCACCAAAAAAGAAAAGATGAAACAACTTTAAGTGAACTTACTTACATGGTTGATATTTCTCTTACTATTCCCTGTCTTCTAAAAGGCTCACAAGGACCCAAGAAACTTTGGGTTCCTAAATCTGCTTAATATTTTGCAGGTTATACGTGACGAGTAGTTTGACGAAGAATGGTATATTGATAGTGGCTGCTCGTGTCACATGACGAGGAGGAAGGAAGAACTGAGGGAGTTTCGGTCTCTCAAAGATGGTGGTATAGTGAAGTACGACAACATCTCATTTGGCACTATCAAAGGCTATGAATGATCACTAATGGCGATTTCTCTATAAGAAAAGTGGCGTATGTTGAAGGGCTCCAACCCAACCTTATCAGCGTATCACAGCTGGTAGTTGGCACTAGATTGAAGGTATCATTTGATGATGAAGGATCAAAGATTGTCGAAAAGAAATATAATAACGTTCTGCTGAAGTCAAAGTGAAAAGGGGAAATGTATCCTTTGAACCTCAACCCAATTCGAGGTAAACCAACAGTTTGCTTACTCACGAAGGCTCACTCAGATGAAAGCTGGTTATGGCATCGAAGACTTTCTCATCTGAATTTCAAGGATATCAACAAGCTGGTTTTGGGTGATCATATTCGAGGTCTTCCAGTTCTAAAATTTGACAAAGAACATCCATGTGCTGCCTGTGAAATGGGAAAGCAAAGTAGGCAAAGTCATCCTTCTATTATCAACACAAAGGTGATAGAACCGTTGGAGCTGTTACATATTGATCTGTGTGGTCCTTCATCCATTGAAAGCATTGGTGGAAACAAGTACATTCTGGTTATAGTGGACGATTTCTCTCTATTCACATGGGTGTTCTTCTTGAAGTGGAAATCTGAAGCTACTCCAAAGCTTAAGCTCTTCATAAAACAGGTAGAAACTCAACTAAGGAAAGTTGTTCGTAACATGAGAAGCGACAATGGCTTGGAATTCAAGAACACAGATTTTGAAGATTTTCTTGCTGAGAAGGGAACGAATCATAATTTTTCAACCTCATACACTCCACAGCAGAATGGTATCGTTGAAAGACGAAACCGATCTCTGTGTGAAGCAGCTCGCACAATGTTATGCTTCGCATCCTTTCCTTTGTATTTCTGGGCTGATGCAATTGTTGTTGCTTGTTATACTCAGAATAGATCTTATCTAAACAAACGATTCTCCACTATTCCTTACGAGATCTTGAACAATCGTAAACTGAATGTGAAATTCTTTCATGTGTTCGGTTCAAGATGCTTCGTCTTCAACTCCAGAGAGAATCGAAACAAGTTTGATGCTAAGGCCGATGAAGAATATTCTTAGGTTATTCCCTGAAATCTAAGGCGTATAGAGTTCTAAATAAGTTCTCTAAGAAGATTGGAGAAACATACTATGTCACTTTTGACGATAGCTATGTTAAGAAGATGAAGTCAATAGAAGGTGCAACGTAAGAAATCTTTCCAAAGAATGGTCAAGTTACTACCTCTATTTCAAATCTTTTCAAGAAATATTTGCTTCTGTTTGATGAGCCTCAAAAGGCGATTGATTCTGAATCAAAGGCAAAAGACTAGAAATTTGATAATCTAAAACAAATCATCGACGATGTTGCTCAAAAGATGGCTGATAATCAACCCAAAGAAACCAAAAGGCCAGAAGCAAGCGAACCTTCAAATGATCTTCCTAATGTCCAGGGGGAGGGTCCATATCTTCAACATGATAAAGGTACATCGTTCCAGGGGAGAATCTATCTTCACAATCTTCAAGCTCCTCTGAAAATTCAATCAAAGGAGGTGGCACCAATCCAGATACTGAACAAGCATCATCCTTTGAGGGGGAGAAAACCAACGTCAATGATGATGACATTCTGTCAGAATTGGAAGAAGAAATTAATGCAAAATTGGATCCCACTTGTGACCCAAATTTCCCACCGCTCATCAAATGAACCAAAGATCATCCTCAAAGTCAAATTATTGGGGAATCTTCAGAAAAGGTGTTAACTCGATCTCAAATCAAAGTGAAACAAGCTGCACTCTTTTCACAAGTAGAGTTTTGCATGCTCAACTCCTTTGTTTCCAAAGTTGAACCGAAGACCGTTAATTCTGCCCTTGATCATTCAGAATGGGTTCAAGCGATGCAAGATGAGTTAAATGAGTTTGAAAGAAACAAAGTATGACGAATTATTCCAACTCCAAAGGATGCCTCGGTTGTCGGTCTCAAATGGGTATTCAGAAACAAGATGGATAAGGAGGGAAATGTCATTCGCAACAAAGCTCGGTTGGTTGTCAAAGGCTACCGTCAGGAAGAAGGCATCGATTATGAAGAGACCTTCGCTCCTATTGCAAGATTAGAGTCTGTTCGTATCTTTCTTGCCTATGCTGCACATAAGAACTTTGAAGTCTATTAGATGGATGTCAAATGTGCCTTTTTCAACGGGGAACTTGAAGAGACTGTATATGTCGAGCAACCGCCAGGGTTCGTGAACGAGAAGTATCCAAATCATTTTTATGTCCTTTACAAAGCGGTATATGGCCTAAAACAGGCTCCCAGAGCATGGTATGAAAGTCTAACTCGATTCTTAAAATTGTCTAAATTCAAACAAGTTTTGGTTGACCTAACCTTTTTTCGCAAGAGAGAAGGTAACCACCTTATGATAGTCCAAATTTATGTTAATGACATCATCTTTGGCTCCACGAATTCTAGCTTAACAGCTGAATTCAGGAAGTTGATGGAATCTAAATTTGAGATGAGCTCAATGGGTCCAATTAACTTTTTCCTCGGATTAAACATTAGACAGGGACGCGAAGGCATTTTTATTAATCAGGAGGCATACACCAAGACACTATTGGCTAAGTTTGGAATGATGGGAGACTCCAAAGTGAAAGTGCCTATGGCCTTTGGGACAAAGCTTACACCCTCATTAGAGAAACCAGCTACTGATATGACACTCTATCGTTAAATGATTGAGTCTCTGATGTATCTCACAGCAAGTAGACCTGACATCATGTTTTCAGTCTGTTACTGTGCAAGATTCCAAGCTAACCCCCGCGAACCTCATCTACAAGCAGTGAAAAACATCTTTCGCTATCTGAAGTGAACCTCCTCTCTCCGTTTGTGGTATCCAGCCAACTCAGGATTCTTTGTTCAAGCATTCTCAGACGTTGACTTAGGTGGCTGTGGATTAGATCGTAAGAGCACCACTGGAGGATGCCAATTTCTAGATGGTAAATTGGTCAGCTGGCAATCGAAGAAACAAACTTGTGTCTCTCTCTCTCTCCACTACAGAAGCTGAATACATTGCTGCAGCATCATGCACATCTCAAGTGGTATGGATACAAAGTTAACTTAGGGATTACATACTAAATATGAGGAAAATCCCACTATATTGTGACTATGAAAGAGCAATTCGGATTTGTCATAACCCAGTGCAACACTCGAAGACTAAACATATAGCACAGAGGTATCACTTTATCAAGGATCACGTCGAAGATGGAAACGTAGAAATTTACTTTGTAAGAATGACCGATCAACTGGCAGACATACTCACTAAGGCCTTACCTGAAGCAAGCTTCAACAAGATTCTACAAGGCCTAGGAATGATGGAAGCAAAATCAGTACCAAAATTGCTTCGCTTCAATAAAGTTAACAAGGGAAATAGAGCGAACCGAAATGACCCGAACATTCAGTCTATTTCGGGTGAAGTTCGACCAAGAACCGAAATGACCCGAAAGTTCGTTCTATTTCGGGTTCGGTCCTTCAGAACTCGTTCGTTTCTTTTCTTCTCAGGGCATTTTGATGGTATTCTTATGTATATTGTTTTCAATACTTCTTTTTATATTTATAAAACTCAAAAATATTTTCCTTTTTGTTCAATTACGTCCTTTTCACAAAATACAAAAATATTTTGCGTTTTAATCATTTTTTTGTGTTATTCTCAATAATGAAGATCCACAAGGTATGATTTCTCTTCTTCACTCTATCCACACATCCCTAGAAGCATGCAGCTGTATGTTGACTAAAGCCTCAAGAGATTTTGAGTGTAGCCTTCATAACATGATATATACAAATCATGTTTTCCCAAACTAGGCTGCAATATTCACTCTAATCCTGAGCTACCTTACTCTACTCACATTGGGTTTAGAGTTTTCTTCTTGGTCCTTCTTCTTATAAGTAGAGGTACATTCTCTTCTTACACCATCTCCATCATTTTTCTCCATTATACTTCGTTTCACCAATATAACCCTTAAGACTCTCAATATTTACCACTGAGGTTTATGGTTATACAAAATCTACATTAATGATCTTAGTTTCGTGCCACTATGTACTAAGTGAAACCCACAATTCAACACCACTAATGAATTAACGGTGAATTCTCATATTCAAGATCTTACTTGTTACCTAATGAAATCTCTTTTTATTTTTGAGTGATCTTTTATGAATTTGTTCTAGGGTTTAATATATAAGCTGCATGCATGCAGTCTTTGTAGTTAACACTTTAATCATTTTCTCATTGAGTTTTGTAAAACCCTAGCTCGCCTCTACAGTGGAAGTTCTTTATCGAGCTCTGCTTAGGCGTGACTTTATTGGAATCATAACCATATATTTGATTCTATTATGTGTTCATATTCTTATTGTGTTTGTCTTGTTTGATTTTCATATTCTTACCTGTGAAAGATCTAATCGATCTAGAGATTTATTCTCATCAGAAAGCTTAGTGCCCGAAGTGTTGCACCTCTAATGGAGTCACAAACACCACAAGTAACAAGATGACTTAGGAGAGGATAGAGGAGGCAAAAAATTCATCCAAGGCACTCTAGGAAAGCATAGGGCCAAGTTTTGGGAGCCTTAGGGTTCTTTTTTTATAGGTGAGCTGCTAGGGTTTCAGTAAAAACCCTAATTGGATTTCTTATCCACCAAGTAGCCCTTTAGATCCTTCCAGAATCAAGGCCTGGACGATTTCTAATTGGGTTTCCTCCTTGAATCCGTCCACCTTATTCCTAAGGGATCTACAACCCAAAAACCAATTACCTTATAATTGCAATTCGAGTCCCCTAGGTTTAAATAATCCCTTTTGACCACAAAATTAATTCTAAATTAATTCTTGACCAACATTAATTAAACAATATGATTTCTCTTTTAATATATTATTCATATAATATATTTATATATCATAATTAATCCTCTTTCTCCTTAATTCATCTTATCAGTTGTTATGGTGAAGGCAACCCAAAAGGACCATGCTCATAATCGGGTTAAGTACATACCAAAATATTTATGGACTTAGACACCCTAGTACACTGGGCGTATACGCGGTAAAAGCGCAAACCCTAATTTTTAGGGTTTGCTCCATATGTAAGCATCATTAACTCTTCATTCCTCATTCCTTCTCCAACCTCCAACCTTTATTTCATCCTTTGCAATCCTAATCCTTTGTGTGTGATCATTTGAGCTCAAAAGCGTGTGTTTGTGGTGCCTTTGAAGCAAGGTGAAGAAAGAAGGATCATCTTGGAAGATCAAGACCTTCTAGATCCAATAACACCTCACTTTCAAGATCTATTTTGAGGTATAATGTTATGAACTTGATGATTCTATGCATAGATCTAAGTTAGCCATGGAGTTTGTGTCTTTTTGGTCCCATTATTTGGGTATTTTGAGTTTGAGCTACTCTAATCCATTTAAGCTGCCCTTTCAGTCTATTTGAGGTGTTTAGAAGCCTAAAAATGTAGTGTTGATCATATATCTCCTTCCATGCATGTGTTTTGAGGTCTTAGTGGGATAAGTGGTCGAGGTTTTTGGTGTTAAGACCTTATTGGCCGTGCAAGACCATAAAGTTGGAAACTTTATGGTCAAAAACATTATTTGAGACTAGGATCTGACTTTGTATGTGAAACTTTGGTGTATTAAGCTCTTAATGGAGAAATGGTTGACCAGGCACGTACGCTGGGCGTACCAAGTGGTATGCTATGAGTACACGATCAGAGTCTCGTCGTCTGGTCAACCAGCAAGTATGATCCGCATACAAAGGAGTGCGTCCAGCATACTCGAATGGGTTGACTCGATTGAGTTGGCTCGGTTGGTTTGACTTAGCTGGGTGTTAACTGGACTTTTGACCGTTGACCAAGGGTATTTTGGGAAGTGTTATCAATCTAGAATGGGAAGTGTTCTAATTTCTAGGAGTCGAGTAGTACCAGTTGTTGGAGTAGAGATTCGTTCAGAGTGTTTTTGGAGGTGAGTTTTCCTCACTGTACATTCCGGCCGAAGGCGCCAAGGCCGATCCATTGGATTGGTATCTTGGTTTATTGTATTTTGATATGATGTGGTGATCTATTAGATATGTATTCTGGTGTATAGGATGTTGCTTTGTTGTAATAATCTGTTTCATCTGTATGACTACCTATATTTGCTAGCTATTGATTGTTACGATGTATGTTGATATTTGATGGTTACTTGGTTGAGGAAAACTGACTGAGACTAAAGGCCAAGACACCCAGGGTGGTTTAAATAAATTAAAGGCCTGCAGCAAAGTGGACTAGTCACACCGAAGGCCCAAAGAGCAGTCCAGATAGGCTGAAGGCCCACTGAGGTTGTCCAATCATGCTAAAGGCTCTATATGCATGTTGTGTTTATTATATTTATGTGGGGGTACATTGGGGGAACTCACTAAACATTGGCTTACAATTTTAGTTTTGTTCTAGGTACTTCTGATGACCGTGGCAAGGCGAAGGTGTGACCGTACACATCCTTGGTTTTATATTGTTAATCTTAGGAGACTCTGGTTTTGAGTTATGTTTTCGGAGACAGTGGTTATGTAATCCCTTTTTTTTAGTAAATGGGCTATTTTGAAAAGTTTAAATTTTTTGTGATTTTTGAGATGTTACAATGTAGACGCTGATGCTTATGTTGGGACCAACGTTGAAGCACACGCTAGTGGACAATATGTGAATAATGTTTGACTCATCAGATCATAAGGTGTGAGCTTACAATCTCCCCTATCTGACGATGTCAAAACATTTAGCTGCGTACTTGATCTCCCCCTAAGAGAATGAATGTAACATCGCAAAAACCAATGTAAAATTATTCATTTTTAAACCCCAACCAAAACCATAATTGTTTACAAAACATTATTCTTAACAACAATAATCACAAATCATAGTATCTCAATAATCCAATTACATAAAACCAGAAGGATGTGCACGATCACGTCTTTGCTTTCGCATGATGATCTGAAATACCTGAAACATAAAACTTAAACCCTAAGCCAACGCTTAGTGAGTTTCCCCCAATGTACCATACACGACTAATACATATACTAGCATGCAAATATGAGCCTTCAGCCTGAGTGGACTGCCTCACAGGCCTTTGGTGTAACTGAACAAAGCGACCACCTCAACCAAAAAAAGCATAACATGTCAACATATATATAATAACAATCAATAACCAACAACACATGTAATCATATGGATCTACCAATATAATTCAAACTCAATGAACACAGGTAATCATACATATTTACGAGTTTAACACATACTCAATATAACAACAATCCAATATCTAAGGATACAAAATCCAGTGGGCCAGACTTGGTGCCTTCAACCTACAATTACAATGAGGAACACCCACCTATACATCAAACAGTGACCAAATCTCAAGTATAGCTTAAAATACCCAAAATACCCCTAGGTTAAAGTCATCAAAATCCCGGTCAAGGTCAAAGGTCAAAAAAGTCAACCTAGTTAACACAAGTTGAGTACGCCTAATGTACGCAACATGTACGTATGGCGTACTCACCAATGTAAAAACAGGGCTCCAAGGGAGTACATGCAGTGTACTAAGAAGTACGCCCAACGTACTTAACCAGTGTCCAACCATTCTATTAAGTAGTTATTTTCTTAAGTCCTTTCGTCCAAAGACTAGATCTAGTCCCAAATAGTATTCTACATCATAAAGTGTCCAACTTTATGATCTTGCATGGCTATTAAGTGTTCAAATCTTAAAACCCTAACTTCTTAACCCATTAAGGCATCATAACCTTTACATGGTAGGAAAAGAAGGACCAAGATCCCATTTTTATCACTCTGGATAGTTTAAGACGTCCAAAAAGTTCAGCGCTTTATAAATTTTATAGGTTTCTCAAGGATTGAAAAACTTAGATCTACCAAGCTTAGAGTTCCTTCCTTGCTTTCCAATGGCTTCCTTCCATCATAAATGGAGACCAGCTCCAAAAATAAGCTCAAAAAACCACTAATGGAGATTATGTTGGATAAGGTGTCTAAGTCCATAACTATTTCTGGTATGTACTTGACCCGGTTTGGCATGGTCCATTTGGGTTGCATGACATCATGCATTTGGATAGACTAAAATGAGAGAATTAACACTTGTGGTTTATTAATATGTTATAAGTTATAATATATTAATAATAATCTTATTTAACTAGTATTAATCAAGAATTAATCTAGAATTAATTAAGTGATCAAAAGGTGACCAATTAAATATATGGGTTGATTATGTAAATCACTCATACTTGTATAGTAGACTTAATGCTCCATGGATTATCAAGTTGGGCTAAGGTTCATAAGATGCTCCATGGATGCTCCATGGGAGTTACAAACCCATGGGTCATGGAAATGAAGGGTCATGTCACATTAGGGTTTACATGGTGTAACCTTAGATGTAACACACTATATAACGAATTTGATGCACACCAAAATCGGCCACTAGAAGAACCAGTGAGGGCTAACCGATTTTAGAAGTGTTATAAAGTCTCTCTAAGTCTTTCCAAGTGTATTTGGTGTTGTGTGAGACATTTGAGGCATCACACTTAGGGTGCTAGGCTCACAAGGTTTCCAAGGAATCAAATAAACTACAAGGTATGTAAATCTAGCCACCATTTATATTTCAAGTTCCCCATGCATGCTAGATAGGATTATGAACCTTGGAAAAGTATTATGCATGTATTTAGACAAACATAGATCCAAGGTTTTCTAGGGTTGCATGTACAGCTAAGGAGTTTTAGAATGCTCAAAACCTAACAGTGGTATCAGAGCCTAGGCTTGTTTGTTTGATACTTGATGCAAAATAGTGAAAAATTCCGATTTTCTTGCTGTCTGCACAGGTGATGCACCGAGTCCATGGGGGGACTCGACGAGTCCAAGTGTTTCTTCAACCAACTCGGCGATTTGGTTATCGCACTCACCGAGTTGGCCATGAAAAGTGTAGATTTTTGACTTGTGCTGCTGGAAATGGACTAGGAACATTACCCTAAACTGTTTTGGTGTTTTAAAATTGTTTTAGATTGTGTAATGGTAGTTCTAATCCATTTACAATGGCTAATATCAAAGTTACATGATTATATGTGTTCATATGTTCTTGAAATTTTGATATGACTATTCATGTTCTTATGAGTTCTTGATAGATCATAGTGATCACTTGTTTAGTGCTTAATTCATGATCTTTATGTGTTTTAGTGGAGTCCATAACTTATCCTCAAGTTTTGGATAACCAATAGTCACTTTGTATTAAATCCATTAAAAGAACACATAAGTTACAAAAATGAAGAGTCTTCATTTTAATAACTCATAAGTTATGAATTGAAAGGTTTTGTAAAGTTCCAAAACTTGTCCTCAAGTTTTGGAACATGTAAAGTCACTTAATAAACTTTAGTTCCAACCCTTAGAATTTTTAAAAGTTAAAATTCAACCCTTATACTTTATAATATTATAAGTTAATAATATATATATATATATATATATATATATATATATATATATATATGTATAAGATCAAGTCGCTTTACCGTTAGTAGGCCTTATTCACGAAGCTGGTCTATAAGGGGTGTATAAGGTTGTTCCCTATACAATGGCAGCTTAATGGGTGTCCACTCTCACCCACCGCTTCCTTGATCGGTGGAGGGTCGTTAGCCGAACGGGTAGGACAACGACTTAAAATTCTCATTAAAAGTATAATGAATATGATAAAGTAACTAAATGTTTTTTAAATTCCAAATCTTAGTTACTTTAGGAAAATGTGAATAAGGTGCTAATCCATGAAATTACACTTTGTACCTTGATTAAATCGTTGGTGGAGCGTGTGTGGTTAACCGACACACTAACTTGGACTTAACAAGGTAGGTAAATGGCGACTTAAAGTTTTTCATATCTCGGTGGAGCGTGTGTGGTTAACCGGGACATCGATTAAGTGAAAAACATTAAGGGTATCAAGTAATTTGCATGGTTACTTCGCACCTTGTTTTGTGATCCTCGGCATCCCAGTCACAAAAGATGAAGGGAACACTTGAGATTAAAACAAGCCATTGAAAAGTTCAATGAATCTCAAAAGAATATAGGAATTTCTAAAAACCAATAAAAAACCTAATAATTCATATTTCGTTTTCATGGTGGAAATTGGTGTATTGTCATGCACCTACCTTTCAAATATGTTATAGCTTAGATTACGACATCCTTCTTCTAAGTTATAATATATTCTGATTGGATCCTAGCCTTAATATTACATTTGGGTTTTTTTTTTATTAAGGACTATCTCAATATCTTTTACAATATGTCTTCAAAAAATACTACTTCTGGCTCAAACCCTACCGACTGCTTCTCTCTCATGAACCTTTGTGGGAGAGTCATCTTTGATGGTTCCAAATTTATAGATTGGATCCAGAACATCAGGATGGTCACACGCTACGAGGCCAAGGAATATGTCCTCGACAAGGAGCTAAAGGATATTCATGAGTCAACTGCTACTCCTAAGGAGATCATTGAATTTTGGACTCTTGAGAGGGATGCCACGAAAGTGGCTTGTATCATGATGGCCACAATGACAGCCGAGCTCCAAAAGTCCTATGAGGACTATTACCCTTTTGAGATGCACCAAGACTTGATGGACCGCTACCATCAGAGTGCTCGCCAAGAGAGGTATGACATCATCTGCTCCATGATAACAACCCGAATGAAGGATGGTGAAACCATCACCAGTCACTTGCAGAAAATGCAAAGGTATGTGGGCTGGTTACTGAAACTTAATGTGAACTTCCCTGAGGAGTTAGCAATAGATATCATTTTTCACTCCTTACCCTCGTTTTAGGATCAATTCCACATAACATACAATATGAACAAGGAGGAAGTTACCCTCAGCAAGCTTGAAGGACTCCTTAAGACCGTTGAAACAAGTCTTAAAGGTAAGTCGGTTGTTACCACTCCTACTCCTACTCCAAACTTCGCCCCTTTCCTGGCAATCAGGAAAGGAAGAGGGAAAAGGAGGAATAACCCTTCGAAGGGTACCAAGGGAAAGACCCTTGAAGGCTCCTCTTCAAGTGGAACCAAGAAAGGTTTCGTCACTCCTTCTTCTGACCCATTAGAGGTTGAATGCTTCTATTTCCATGAAGAGTCGCATTGGAAGCGGAACTGCCCAAAGTACCAGCAATATATTAAGGATGGGAAAGTAAAACCTACCTATGCAGGTATTTACACAATATTGTCTAATAACTCACCCTATTCTATCTCTTGGATCCTTGATACAGGTTGTGGAATTCACATATGTTCTGATTTGCGGGGACTAAGAAGAAGTGAGAATGTGGAGCATGGAAAGATAAACTTGATCATGGGGAATAGGAAAGCTTTACCTGTCACCAAGATTGGAGTTTATTCTTTATTGCTAAGTAGTGGGTTTACATTAGATTTGAATAAATGTTGTTACTCGCCTGAAATGGCAAGAAATATTATTTCCTTTCATGCATTGTACAAACAAGGTTTTACCATTTCTTTTGATAATGAAGTTGGTGGAATAAATGCTTTCTTTAATAATGTTCTTTATTTTAAAGCATTACCTTGTGATGGTGTGTATGAAGCTGTGTCTGTTGTAGATAACCTACGAAATAATGTGTTGTATGTTGATTCTTCTAATAATAATAACTTGGATAAAGCATCTTTATGGCGTTGTCATCTTGGACATGTAGGCAAAAAACACATAAGCCAACTCCAAAAGGATGGAGTCTTGGAGTCGTTTGACCTAAAGTCAGATGATAGTTGTGAATCATGCTTACTTGGAAAAACGACAAAGTCACCCTTTAGTGGCTCTTGTGTAAGGGGTGAAGGCTTGTTGGATCTAGTACACACTGATGTGTGTGGACCTTCAAGGCTGCCACAAGGGATGCTAATCGTTATTATGTGACTTTTACAGATGATTATAGTAGATATGGTTATGTCTATTTAATCAAGAATAAGTCAGAGAGTTTTGAAAGGTTTAAAGAGTTTAAACAAGAAGTCGAGAATCAATTGGGCAGGAATATTAGGATCTTGCGATCCGATCGTGGTGGTGAGTATCTTAGTACATAGTTCCTCGACTATCTTAAGGAATGTGGGATTGTATCACAATTGACACCTTACAGGACACCACAGTTGAATGGTGTGGCTGAGAGGCGTAATCGAAACTTATTGGATATGGTTCGTTCCATGATGAGTCGAGCTTCGCTACCAATCTCATTCTGGGGGTATGCCGTAGAGATTGCCACCCATATCCTTAATTTAGTCCCTACAAAGAAAGTTGTCAAAACTCCTCATGAGATGTGGACTGGAAAAGTTCCTGATCTAGACCATATCCATATTTGGGGTTGCGAGGCTTTTGTGAGGCGTGATACTCACGATAAGCTCGAACCTCGAAGTGAGAGGTGTATTTTCATTGGCTAGCCACATAAATCCTTTGGTTACATCTTCTACAGACCGAGTGAAAATGTGGTCTTTGTAGCAAGAAGAGTTGTCTTTCGAGAAAGAGAGTTCATAAGCGAAGGAGACAATGGGAGGAAGATTGACCTTGAAGAAATTCAAGAGTCAAGAGATGAAGGAACTTCAGACCCTAGCAGTCAACCTGAGGAGGAAACTCTTGTTGATTTAATTGACGAGTATGTACCTCTGAGGCGTTCCACAAGGGTTAGGAATGCACCTAAGCACTACTATGGGTTCCATATTACTGCATAAGGTGAGACACTTATCAGTTATGAGACACTGGTAAGTCTGGATGAACCTAACAACTATGCGGAAGCCATGGCAGGCCCTGAGTCTGCTAAATAGAAAGAGGCAATGTACAACGAGATACAGTCCATGTATGACAATCAAGTTTGGAACTTGGTTGACAATGTACCAGGTCGTAAGACAGTTGGGTGCAAATGGATCTTCAAGAAGAAGACCGACATGGATGGTAACGTACACACATATAAGGCGCGACTGGTTGCAAAGGGCTTTTCTCAAACTTTGGGAGTTGATTATGATGAGACCTTTTCACCAGTAGCAAAGATTAAGTCTATTAGTGTTCTGTTAGCCATTGCTGCATTTCATGATTATGAAATATGGCAAGTAGATGTCAAAACAGCCTTCCTTAATGGAAGTTTGGCTGAAGATGCATACATGTGTCAGCCATAGGGTTTCGTCAGTACAAAATACCCTAATAGAGTGTGTAAGCTTGCGAAATCCATCTATGGATTGAGACAATCACGTCGTAGATGGAATCTTTGTTTCAATGAGAAAGTCAATGAGTTTGGCTTTTCGAGGAGTGAAGATTAATCTTGTGTATATGTCAAGGCTAGTGGGAGTATAGTTAGCTTTTTGGTACTATATGTGGATGACATATTACTCATAGGAAATGACATCCCAACCTTGCAGGAAGTGAAGTCCTGGCTTGGGAAGTGTTTCGCGATGAAAGACCTAGGAGAAGCTACCTATATTCCAGGGATAAGGATTCTGAGAGACCGGAGTAAAAGACTAATTGGACTTAGTCAGAGTACCTACTTGGATAAGGTGCTGAAGAGGTTCAACATGCAGGATTCCAAGAAACGGGAGTTACCTATGCAGAGTAACGTCAGATCGAGTAAGACTCAAAGCCCGAGTACTAAGGCTGGGATTGCAAAAATGAGTCGAGTACCTTATGCTTCCGCTGTAGGCTTGATCATGTATGCTATGACTTGTACTCATCCTGATGTGTACTTTGCCTTGAGCATGGTCAGCAGATATCAGGGTAACCCTGGAAAGCCTCACTAGAATGCAATAAAGAATATTCTCAAGTACCTTCGGAGGACTAAGCACAGGGCCCTTACCCTCGGTGGGAGTGATGAATTGAGAGTTGTTGGGTATAGTGATTCTAGCTTCCAGACTGATAGGGATAATTTCCGCTCTCATTCGGGATGGGTCTTTACCTTAAACGGAGGAGCAATTACTTGGAAAAGTTACAAGCAGGAGACAGTGGTTGATTCAACTTGTGAATTAGAGTATATAGCAGCAATCGAAGCGGCAAAGGAGGCGATATGGATGAAGAGCTTCATTGGAGACCATGGAGTTGTACCAGCTATAAAGGAGCCTACATAATTTTCTGTGATAGTGAAAGTGCAGTTGCCTTAGCAAAAGAAACAAGGGATCATGAAAGATCCAGAAACATCGACAGAAAATACCATTTCATCAGACATTGAATAGAAGAAGGACTCCTCGTGGCAAAGAGGGTATCATCGGATGAGAACCCAGAAGATCCCCTCACGAAGGGACTGGGTAGGGTTAAGCATCTCCAGCATGCGAGGTGCATAGGGCTGAAGGATGATATTAGTTTTTAGTTAGATAGCTCATAAATTTGTTAAATGTAATTGACATTTGATGATGAATAAAAGTTGTGTTTATTTATGAGTAAAGTGTTTCTATCTTGAAAGATCCAGAAACATCGACAGAAAATACCATTTCATCAAACATTGAATAGAAGAAGGACTCCTCGTGGCAAAGAGGGTATCATCGGATGAGAACCCAGCAGATCCCCTCACGAAGGGACTGGTTAGGGTTAAGCATCTCCAGCACGCGAGGTGCATAGGGCTGAAGGATGATATTAGTTTTTGGTTAAATAGCTCAGAAATTTGAAAAATGTAATTGACATTTGATGATGAATAAAAGTTGTGTTTATTTATGAGTAAAGTGTTTCTATCTTTTGTCAATGGTTTACTATAACTTCTTTTGCATGTTTTGACTTCTAGTTGATTTATGTTGTGTATTACATAGTATTCAAATTTTCCACAATCGGTCATATGTTGGAAGTAGATATGAATTAAGACTGTCATGAGTTGGTTGTAGAGGTTTAAGATGTTGGACATGGCCTCAACACTCATGAGTGCTCATAAGTTCTGAGTATTGGATTCAACCCACGCTCGCTGGTATCACTTCATGGAATTTATCTCGAGTGATCGAGAGACGGTAATATCGTATAAGTCTTCAAACCTAGAGATATGTCTTGTTGGCTATGAGTTGGTTATGCATTGATCGTACGAAACCGAATTGGTAAATCGATGCTACAAAATGTGCTTTGTGTGTGATTCAACAAATAGTAGAACAAGCATATGAGTCGAAGTTTATCTGTTCCTTCTTGGATTAGAAGTGATATTTGGGCCCCTCGATGATTTTGTTTTGACCTATGTATCGGGCCCAGTCATAACTAAATTGATGTGTTTGATTAAGTTCTTTGTCAAAAAAATTGAAAATCGAGAAACAAACTGCCGAATAGCTATTAAGACATTGTTCCATGTATTTGTCTGACTGATATCTAGAACAGAGGATTATATGATCACTTATCTTAAATGGCGTATCATCATCATCTTAGTTTCACGAGACCTTGAAAGAGCTACGATTGTTGATCGGGTCCTGAAGTCATACTTGCAGATATAGTTATTAGACTTATCCAAGTGTGAGACTGTTGGATAAAGTGTTTAAGTCCATAACTAATTCTGGTATGTACTTGACATGGTTTGGCATGGTCCATTTGGGTTGCCTGGCATCATGCATTTGGATAGACTAAAATGAGAGAATTAACATTTGTGGTTTATTAATATGTTATAAGTAATAATATATTAATAATAATCTTATTTAATTAGTATTGATCAAGAATTAATCTAGAATTAATTAAGTGATCAAAAGGTGACTAATTAAATATATGGGTTGATTATGTAAATCACTCATACTTGTATAGTGGGATTAATGCTCCATGGATTATCAAGTTGGGCTAAGGTTCATAAGAAGCTCCATGGATTCGCCATGAGAGTTACAAACCCATGGGTCATGGAAATGAAGAGTCATGTCACATTAGGGTTTACATAGTGTAACCCTAGATGTAACACACTATATAAAGAATATGATGCACACTAAAATCGGCCACTAGAAGAACAAGTGAGGGCTAGACAATTTTAGAAGTGTTATACATTCTCTCTACATCTTTACAAGTGTACTTGGTGTTGTGTGAGACATTTGAGGCATCACACTTGGAGTGCTAGGCTCACAAGGTTTCCAAGGAATCACATCAACTACAAGGTATGTAATTCTAACCACCTTGTATATTTAAAGTTCCCCATGCATGCTAGATAGGATTATGAACCTTGGAAAAGTATTTTTCATTTATTTAGACAAACATAGATCCAAGGTTTTCTAGGGTTATATGTACACCTTGGGAGTGTTAGATTGCTCAAAACCCAACAGATTAGGGTTTGTAAGGGATGAAATGCATGGGCAATGGAGGTTGATGAATGAAGGGGTATCAATGAGATAATGATGCTTAAATAGAACCCGGGCTATAAAAATTAGGGTTTGGACATCGGCCACCAATTTGCAAATGTATTACATTATAAGGGTCAAAATTGAAAATTACATGAATAATGAATGTTAAATTTCTCCCCCACTTGAATTAGACTTCATCCTCGAAGTCCGGTGCTACGAATAATTCAGGGTAATGCTCTCAAATCTTTGCTTTGGGTTCCCAAGTCTATTCGGAACCCTTCCCATGCTGCCACTGGACCTTGACAAAAGATATCACCTTGTTCCACAAGGCCTTCATTTTCCTATCCAACATCGCCACTGGCCTCTCAACATAATTCTGGCAGTCATCCACCTGGATGTTATCCAAAGGAACAACTGTTGAATCGTCAACCATACACTTCTAATGTTGACAAACATGGAAGGTGTTGTGAATGTGACTCAGGTCATCAAACCAATCCAACCGATAAGCTACCCTACCAACCCTGGAAATCACTCGAAGTAACCCAATATATAACGACACCACCTTGCTCCTATTCCTGTAGCGTATCACACTCTTCCAGGTTATAACTTCAGTAAAACCATGTCACTAACCTGGAATTCCAATTCCAATCGACTCCTATCAGCATACCTCTTCTACCGACTATGTGATATCTGCAGCCTCAACCTGATCTGCTAATAAGCTCGATCGTCTAAAGAACTACTCCGTTCTTCCCCATGACCCTGTGACCAACCTCTCCAAACATACCAGGGTACGACACTTTCTCCTATAAAGAAGCTCAAAAGTTGGCGCATCGATACTAGAGTGATAACTATTATTTTAAGAAAACTCAGCAAGTGGAAGGTAGGAGTCCAACTCCCACCAAAATCTATTGTAACATCCCAAAAATACAGGCCAAAAATTTCATTTTTAAATACGTCATTATAAAACCAACAGTGTAATAAAACATCCGTAATATCATGTCATGTCAAAACCAAAGTAGAAATAATCAAACGTGTTATCATAAAATAATATCAGAGCGTAATCCCCAAGATCTCATGTGCGGAAAACCATAGTGTGATGCGTTGCAATCAAGCCGGCTCCTTTCCTTTAAACACGAAGTACCTGAAACCAAAACTGAAAACCGTAAGCACGAAGCTTAGTGAGTTCCCCCATCATACCACATACCATACAATCACATAGCATACATACTGCCGGACAATTCTGGGGTGCCCGACCTACCTGATACGGCCATTCTGGGGTGCCGACCTACCCGGTACGACCATTCTGGGGTGCCGACCTACCCGTGTCAAGCCATTCTGGGGTGCCGAACTACCCGTGTCAAGCCATTCTGAGGCGCTGATCTACCCATATCAAGCCCTTCTGGGGTGCTGACCTACCCGTCGATCCTAACAACTGACCCTCGGGGACTATTCCACCCCCTACTGCTACTATCACATATATCATAACGGAAACATACAATCAGTCATATCTGGGGTGTCCGATCTACCCTTCGGTCCTAAAGACTGAACTTGGGGACATTTCCCCTCCTACTACCACTATCACATATAACATATAATGCCAGCATATAAACATATCATCACATACTGTCAGACATATCTGGGGTGTCTGACCTACCCTTCGGTCCTAAGAACCGAACTCTACTACTATCACATATACATATCATGCCAGCATATAACATATCAGGTAGTAGCAAACCTAGATGATATCACAAAGACAATCATCTAACATATAACTCCTACTGGTGGGCCGGCATTGTGGTCGTAGACCCACCGCTACTGGAAGGTAACTCACCTCACATTGATGAAGTCCCGTAGACACAATCCCACACTGCTGAAGTCCCACAGACTCGACCCCAACTGCTGGCTAACAGATTCCCGAACTGTCAACACCAAAATAACACCCAATTAATAATTGGGTCCCAATACATAACCATATTACATACTTGGTTAATTGCTACATTACCCCAGGCTTGGCTCATTTAAGCCCAATGCCCAATCCATAGGCCCAAAGGTCAACTATGAGTATAAGCCCAATATATGGCCCAATTTTCCAAGGCCTAAGCCCCTTACATGGGCCTTACCCCGGGCCCATTAAATTATTCTAGTTCATTGGCTTGACTTTGGATGGCCCATTAATTACCCAACCCTCAAGGCCCAAAAGAAAGGCCCAACAATAAACCCAAGTGAAATTAGGGTTTCACATAAAATGATGATTAGGGTTAAGTTTCCGACTTGACCCATTAAGGACTTAATCCATTAAGTCCATTATCGCTTAGACTAATCTTTGCCAAAGTTCATTATTTAATATCTCAAGTTATTAAATAATTCTTGTGTGTGTGACCTGATTAATTCTTAAAGTTAGGGTTTCATTGGTATTAGGGCTTTCCAAACCCTAATTAGGGTTTCCAACCCATATACTAGCCCATTTATTTATTTGTTGGGTTTTTAGATCAATTAGGGCTTTATTGGGCCTATTAAGCCCACTAGAATATTATTAAGCCCATTAAGGTTTCATTAGGGTCCATTAACGTTTTATTAAGCCCATTAAGTCTTATTGGGTCAATTAGGGATTCCTTGGGCCCATTAGGGTTTCAAACCCCCAAACGAATCAACACAATCGAGACAAAGCACACCGCCACCCGACACGGTGGCCGGTGGCGGCAGCCACCACCCTACGGTGGTGGTTTGAGTTTCTTTTCATTATTTTTCTTTCCGGTTACATTTTACAATGCTAACACCCCAAATAATCACACACATACACACACACACTAATACAAGTACAAATACAATAACCTAATGGCGGCCGGTAGTGGCACATGGTGGCAGCCACCATGGCTGGCGGCCATGGTGGTCGTCTTCTCCGTCTTCCATCCAACTAACACCCCTACAACACCCCACACACATTCCTTAACTGCACCAGGACCCAGCCACCCTTCGGTGGCGGTTGGCGACGACAACAACCCGGAGAGGCGGCAGCGACGACTTGACAGCGACATCTTGCGGTGGCGTGGCGCGGCTGACGACGAGACTAAAGAGGAGGCGAAAAGGTGGCGGCAGGCGCAACCCTTGACGGAAGGAACTAGGAGCGAGGCGGAGACGACGACAAAACCCTCCCCTGATGATAACATTGGCGGCAGGACGGAAAGAAGACGCATGCTTGCGTCCTTGTCGGTAACTGTGGTAGCAACTGTGCTGGGAGGCCGTCGGCACATTCCGGCAGCAATGTCGTTAGCTGGGAAAGGTAGTCACGCTAAACCCGATGTCGGTCTTCCGTTTCCTCGGTTTACCAGCGACGGCTTGTGGTGGCGTTGGACTGAGGATAAAGGCAACAACAGACTCGTGGGGGGGGGGGGGGTAGCTTCGGTGGTTCACGGTCTTAACCGTGGCGGTGAGTTTCCGGAAATGAAGAAGGAGATGAATGATGGCGGCATCGGTGAGGGGGCATAAGGGTGGAGAGAAGTGGCGGCTGCTTCATACGTGAATATGGTTAGGGATGAGTTAGGGTTTTTGCAATGAAATAGTGAGATAAAGAGGCTACCGGGTATATCCCGTGTTCCTCTAAACTTTAATCCAAATGTCCATCTTCGGCCCCTCCTCACATAAATCCTTTCTTAAGAATCAATAAATTTCCATTTAAACCCTGTCCCTTCAATTCCTTTACAATTTAAGTCCAAATTTTACTAAACAACCCTTCTCTCAACAAATCCTTATCAAAATCAATCCATAATTTATCTTTTAACCCCTAATTCTCAGTTATGACATAAGCAGCCCTTCCACCTCATTTCCTTTTAAATTAAATTCAAATAATTACCACGGAGCCCCTGTCTTCATAAATATTTATAAAATGTGTCCCAAACTCACGCTTTTAACCCCCAACAAATAAAAATGTGGCAATTAACTCGTCAAAGCCAACACCCTGCATATATAATTATTTATTTTTGGCTACCATTCGTTCATTAATTTATTTATTTAACTAAATAAATAAACGGGTGTTACATCTATGACATAATCCCTCAACATATCATCAAATATATGAATGGTCTGGTTATTCTGTTCGTCAGTATGCAGATGACAAGCAGTTCTAAAGTGTAACCTCATACCCAGTTCCCCACGGAACCTCTGCGAAAATTGAGAAGTTTACTGGACATCTCGATCCGATACAATAGAAATAGGAGCACCATGTCGAGCGATAATCTTGCGCATATAAAAATCGACAAATTTCTTGGCCGAGGAGCTCTCCCATATGGCTAAAGAAAGGGCACTCTTGGTCAGATGATCCACTATAACCCAAATTTCATCAAATACCTTAGCCGTCCGAGGTAACTTGAGGATGAAATCCATGACGATTTGTTCCCATTTTTACATGGGAACCTTCAAAGGCTGAAGCTTACCATACGGCCTTTGGTGCTCGACCTTGACCATCCGACAAGTCAAACACCTCTTAACATACCAGGCTATCTCCTTCTTCATACATGACCACCAATAACTGAGTCTCAAATCCTTATACATCTTGGTGGCTCCCAGGTGTATCCAAAATCAAGACTTATGTGCCTCCTCTAACACTGTATGCCTGATTCCACTAAAATCTGGCACATAAACCCGACCACACTAGATCAAAAATCTACGAATGTTGGTAGAGAACCTGCCGATCTTATATGATTCACTCCTGCTTCCAGTTCTACTTCTTGAATGCCTTTGCATGTGCCTCTCTAATCAAATCCAAAAGTGGCAAATTGATTGAAATCGTCATATATAAACTCCCAACCAAAGAACTAGCCGACTTGCAGCTCAAAGCATCAACGACCATATTTTCTTTCCCCGGGCAATAAAGAATCTCAGAATCATAATACATCGAACCCCGTACGGACAATGCCGCCAAATATTGAGGGTAAACACTACTGCCCCCAAATGCAGATCATGCGTAGGATATCACTCCTCATACAAATTCGGTTATCGGGAAGCATACATAATAACCCTCCCTCTCTACATAAGATCTGCCCCAAGACCGGTGATGGATGCATCACAATATAAAACATGATCCTCCACACCGTCAGGGAGGTTCAGCACTGGGGCCTCACATAATATCTGCTTTAGACTCTCGAATGCAGCCTACTGCTCAGGCCCCTAGCAGAAATCCATGCCCTTCCTCATCGAAAAAGTGAGAGGTACCGCAACCTAGGAGAAATCCTGAATAAATCTCCGATAATACCCGAATAAACCCATAAAACCCCTGATCTCTGAGGGAGAATTTGGGTCTTCCCATTACATAACAGTCTCAATTGTGTCCTGGTTGACCAAAATCCCATTCTAGTTAACAAGGTGCTCCAGGAACTGGACCTCCCATAACCGAAACTCACACTTCGAGAACTTGGCATACAACCGTTTCTGCCACAAACCTCTAAGAAGTTCTCGAAGGCGCTCTAAATGCACTATCTGGTCTTGGAGTGGAATAGGATGTCATCAATAAAAATAACGATTTATCAATCAATCATCGGCTTACACACCCGTTTCTCGAATCCATAAATGTCGTCGGCACATTGGTGAGCCCAAACGGCATCACCACGAACTCGTAATGACCATATCGAGTCCGAAATGACATCTTCTCCATATCCTCTTACCTAACCCTCATCTGATGATACCCTGACCTCAAATCAATCCTACAGAACCAAGATGCACCCGAAAGCTGATCGAAAAGATCATCAATCATTGGAAGCAGGTAATGGTTCTTCAACGTCAATTTATTGAACTCCGATAATCAATACACATACGATGAGACCCATTTTTATTATTTGCGAACAAGATTGATGCTCCCCAAGGCAAACTGGTCGCCCTAATAAATTACTTGCCCACCAGCTGTTGCAGCTAAGAGGACATGTCCTGCATCCCTAGTGGTGACAATCATTACAATGCATTAGCAATTGGAGTCGCACCAAGAACTAAATCAATCATGAACTCAACTTGCCTCTCATGAGGTAAACCAATTAATTCCCTCTGAAAAACATTAGGGAAGTACCTGACCACGGGCATATCCGAGATTGAAACCTCCTTCCCGACCTGAGTGTCAACCACATACGTGGGGCAACCCATACACCCAAGATGTAGATACTATCAACCCTTGGTAGTAGAACAAAAGGCTGATCCAACTCCGCTACCCTCTCCACAAATAATCAGTTATCCTCCACATGGCGATTGAACTACCACCTGCCGACCCTCACTATCATCCATCACACCAAAAATGCTCAACCTGTCCATATCTACAATCAGGCACACTTACCCCGTGGGGATAAGGATCATGTCAATTAGGTAAGACACCCCGAAAATTGTTGGATATAGTGTCTAAGTCCATAACTATATTTGGTATGTACTTGACCCGACCCGGCGTGGTCCATTTGGGTTGCAGTTCACCCGAACAATTTATGGAGAGAATAGTATAAGTTATGATTTATTAATATATTATAAGTTCTAATATATTAATATAAGATCATATTATTTAATTAGTATTGATCTATAATTAATCTAGGATTAATTTAGAGATCAAAAGTACTACTAATAAAATATAGGCTCCTATATTTATATAGTGTGGGCTAATGCTTATTTGGAATGGGCTAGGCTTGCATGGAAAGTCCATGGATACTCCATGGAGCTTTAATCCATGGATCTCATGGAAATGAAGAGACATGGGTATTAGGGTTTACATGGATGTAACCCTAATCCACCACACTATATAAATGAGGCTTTGGTTCTTGAAATGACACGAGTAGTGGTGAGAAAAAGGAAGAGGGCCGATTTCAAGAAGAGTTACTATTCTCTCAAAGTTCCAAGTTTGTGGTGATTTGTGATTTCCATTTGAGGCATCCACACTATTGGTGCTAGGCTCTAAACTCCAACCAATCAACTACAACCACAAGTTAAGTAATTCTACTAGCTTTATTTGTTTCAAGTTCCCCATGCCATGCTAGATAGGATATGAACCTTGGAAAAATAATTATTTGCATGTATCGTAGACAAACGTAGATCCAAGGTTTATTAGGGTTGCATGTAAACTTAGGAAGTGTTAGAATGCTCAAAACCCATCAACGGTATCAGAGCCTAGGCTTGTTTGTTTGATACTTGATGCAAAATATTGGGAAAAGTCGATTTTTTGCTGTCTGCCTGATGAACTCGCCGAGTCCATGGGGGGACTCGCCAAGTTCATGTGTAACTTCATCCTACTCGCCGAGTAGGTTCGTGCACTCGACAAGTAGGAGCCTCAGAATGTAGATTTTCGACTTTTGCTGATGGAAATGGACTAGAAACATTATCCTGAACTATTTTGGTGTTATAAAACTTGTTTTAGATGGTGTAATATTTATGCTAATCCATTTACAATGGAAATAATCAAGAATTACAAGTTTTATGAGTAATTTATGATTCTTGAAATGTTAATATTCATTTTCTTGAAATTATAAAGATTACATGATCATAGGAATTGTTTGTAATTTCTAGATAAGGGGAACTAGCTCACTAGCCAATAGGAGTCTAGGGCGGAGTCGCTAAACCTTCTTTCTTCCTTTTCCGGTGAGTCGGAGACAAAGCACCTAGATAGGGGCCCGTAACGGCACACTTACTCTATGGCAAGAGAGAGAACATAAAGGGCATTAAAGGGGTCATCAGATCGGATGGCAAAAGCGCACTACTTGGTAGTTTAATTCTTGATCATAATGTGTTTTAACGGAGTCCATAACTTGTCCTCAAGTTATGGAAAACCAAGAGTCACACTTGAATTAAAACCATTAAAAGAACACAAGAGTTAGAAAATGAAAAGTCTGCATTTTAATACTCAATTAACTTCATAAGTTATAAGAAATGAAAAGTTTTGAAAGTTTACAAAACTTGCCCTCAAGTTTTGTAACAAGTAAAGTCATGATTAAAGCTTTAGTTCCAACCCTTAGAATTTTAAAAGTTAAAATTCAACCCTTATACTTTATATAATATTATAAGTTAATAATATATATATATATATATATATATATATATATATATATATATATGTAAAAGATCAAGTCGTCTTACCACTAGTACGCCTCATTCACGAAGTCGGTCTATAAGGGGGGTCGTTAGCCAAACGGGTAGGACAAGGACTATATATATATATATATATATATATATATATATATATATATATATATATATATATATATATAAGATCAAGTCGTCTCACCCACCGCTTCTTTGATCGGTGGAGGGTCGTTAGCCGAACGGGTAGGACAAGGACTTATAAATTCTCATTAAAAGTATAATGTTAATACTAAAGTAACTAAACTTTATTGGATTCCCAATCTTAGTTATTTTAGGAAAATGTGAATAAGGTGCTAATCCATGAAATTACACTTTACACTTTGTTTAAGTCGTTAGTGGAGCGTGTGTGGTTAACTGACACACTAACTTGAACTTAACAAGGTAGGTAAAGGGTGACTTAATGTTTATCATAGTATCGATGGAGCGTGTGTGGTTAACCGGCACATCGATTGAGGGGTAATACATTGAGGGTACCAAGTAATTTGCATGGTTACTTCACACCTTGTTTTGTGATCCTCGACATCGGTGTCACAAAAGTTGAAGGGCACACTCGAGATTGAAACATGCCATTGAAGAAAGTTCAATGAATCTCAAAGAATCTAGGAGTTTCTAAACCAGTTAAAACCTTATTAAATATTTCATTTTTCATGGTGGAAATTGGTGAATCGTCATTCACCTACCTTCAAATATCTTATAGTTTAGCTTACGGTATGCCTCTTCTAAGTTATAAAATATTGTGTTGGGTCGTAGCCTTAATACTACATTTGTGTGTTTTATTAAGGACTATCTCTAAATCTAATATAATCTATTCCCTCTTCACTTCAGATGTCTTCCAATAACAATGGTTCTTGCTCTAACCATACTAGCTCCTTCTCTCTCATGAATCTTTGTGGGAGAGTCATCTTCGATGGATCCAAATTTACTGATTGGATCAGAAACATCAGGATGGTCACTCGGTATGAGAACAAAGAATATGTTCTCGACAAGGAGCCAAAGGTACCCGAGCCAACTGCTACTCCTGAAGAGCTTGCTGAATATGAGGTACATGAAAGAGATGCTAAAAAAGTGGCATGCATCATGATGGCCACCATGACAGTCGAGCTCCAAATGTCCTATGAGGACTATTATCCTTTTGAGATGCACCAGGACTTGATGGACCGTTACCGTCAAAGTGCTCGTCAAGAGCGATATGAAATAATCTCCTCCATGATAACAACCCGAATGAAGGATGGTGAACCCATCACGGGCCACATGCAGAAAATGCAAAGGTATGTGGACCGTTTACTGAAGCTGAATGTGAACTTCCCCGAGGAGTTAGCAATAGACATCATTTTGCACTCCTTACCATCGTGTTATGATAAATTCCGCATGACATATCACATGAACAAGGAAGAAGTCACTCTCAACAAACTACAAGGACTCTTGAATACCGCCGAAAGTGGTCTAAAGGGTATGTCGGTTGTTACTACTCCTACTCCTACTCCAACTGCGGCCAATGTCTTGGCAATCGGGCATGGCAAAGGGAAGAAGAGAAAGAACCCTTCTAAGGGTACCAAGGGTAAGACCCTTGAAGGATCCTCTTCAACCAAAACAAGAAAGGTTTTGTCAGTCCTTCTGCTAACCCTAATGAGGCTGAATGCTTCTATTGTCATGAAAAGTCGCACTGGAAGTGAAACTGCCCAAAGTACCAGCAAGATTTGAAGGATGGGAAAGTAAAACCCAACCATGCAGGTATATACACTATATTGTCTAATAACTCACCTCATTGTAAGTCTTGGGTCCTTGACACAGGTTGTGGTATTCACATATGTTGTGATTTGCAGGGACTAAGAAGAAGTGAGAATGTGGAGCAGGGAAAGATAAACTTGATCATGGGAAACAGGAAAGCTTCACCTGTCACCAAGATAGGAGTTTATTCCTTAGTGCTAAATACTGGGTTTACATTAGATTTGAATAAGTGTTATTATTCGCCAGAAATGGCAAGAAATGTTATTTCCTTTCATGCATTGTATAAACAAGGTTTTACCTCTTATTTTGATAATAATAATGGTACTATTGATGCTTTCTTTAATAATGTTCTTTATTTTAAAGCATTACCTTGTGATGGCGTGTATGAAACTGTATCTGTTGTAGATAATCTAGGAAATAATGTATTGTTTATTGACTCTTCCACTAGCTTAGATACAACATCTTTATGGCATTGTCATCTTGGACATGTAAGCAAGAAGTGCATAGGCCAACTCCAAAAGGATGGAGTCTTGGAGTCATTTGACCTAAAGTCAGATGATAGTTGTGAATCTTGTTTGCTTGGTAAAATTACAAAGTCACCTTTTACTGGCACTTGTCCTAGGGGTGAAGGTTTGTTGAACCTCATACACGATGTGTGTGGACCCTTCAGAACCGCCACAAGAGATGCTAATCGGTTTTATGTGACTTTCACTGATGATTTTAGTAGATATGGATATGTCTACTTAATCAAGCATAAGTCAGAAACCTTTGAGAAATTCAAAGAGTTTAAGCAAGAAGTGGAGAATCAGTTGGGCAGGAACATTAAGATGCTTCGATCTGATTGTGGTGGTGAGTATCTTAGTACTGAGCTCCTTGACTATCTTAAGGAATGTGGGATTATCTCACAATTAACACCTCCTAGGACACCACAGTTGAATGGTGTAGCTGAGAGGCGCAATCGGACCTTGTTGGACATGGTTCGTTCCATCATGAGTCGAGCTTCACTACCAATCTCATTTTGGGGGTATGCCTTAGAGACTGCCACCATATCCTTAATCTAGTCCCTACAAAGAAGGTTGTCAAAACACCTCACGAGATGTGGACTGGAAAAGTTCGCAATCTAGACCACATCAAGATTTAGGGTTGTGAGGCTTTCATGAGACGCGAGACTCACGATAAGCTCGAACCCCGAAGCGAAAGGTGTATTTTCATCGGCTATCCACAGAAATCCTTTGGCTACATCTTCTACAGACCCAATGATAATGTGGTCTTTGTAGCAAGAAGTAGATGCTTTCGAGAGAGACAGAATTCATGAGGCAAGGAGACAGTGGAGGCAAATTGACCTCGAGGAAATTCAAGAGTCAAGTGATGAAGGAACCTCAAACACTAGCCCTCAACCTGAGGAGGAAACTCTTGTTGAGCCAACTGAAGAATCTACACCTCTGAGGCGTTCCACCAGAGTTAGGAATGCACCTGAGCGTTATTATGGTTTCTATATTACTGCAGAAGGTGAGACACTTATCAGTGATAACACACTGGTAAATTTGGATGAGCCTAATAGCTACATGGGAGCCATGGCAGGCCCTGAGGCTGCTAAATGGAAAGAGGCTATGGATAGTGAGATACAGTCCATATATGACAATCAAGTTTGGAACTTGGTTGAAAATGTACCTAATCGTAAGATAGTTGGGTGCAAATGGATCTTCAAAAAGAAGACCGACATGGATGGTAATGTGCACACTTATAAGGCACGACTGGTTGCAAAGGGTTATTCTCAAACTTCGGGAGTTGATTATGATGAGACCCTTTCACCAGTGGCCAAGATTAAGTCTATTAGGGTTCTGTTAGCCATTGCTGCATTTCATGACTATGAAATATGGCAGATGGATGTCAAAACTGCTTTCCTTAATGGAAAGTTGGCTTAAGATGTTTACATGGTTCAGCCTGAGGGTTTTATCAGTTCAGAGTACCCCAATAGAGTGTGTAAACTCAAGAAATCCATTTATGGATTGAAACAGGCAACTCGCAGATGGAATCTTTGCTTTGATGAGAAAGTCAAAGAATTTGTCTTTTCAAGGAGTGAAGATGAATCTTGTGTCTATATCAAGGCTAGTGGGAGCAGTCAGCTTTTTGGTACTATTTGTGGATGACATACTACTCATAGAAAATGACAACCCAACCCTGCAGGAAGTAAAGTCCTGGCTTGGGAAGTCTTTCGCTATGAAGGACCTTGGTGAAGCTGCCTATATCCTAGGGATAAGGATTTTGAGAAACAGGAGTAAAAGACTAATTGGACTTAGTCAAAGCACCTATGTGGAAAAAGTGTTGAAAAGATTCAACATGCATAACTCCAATAAAGGTGAGTTACCCATCCAGAGTAACGCCAGATTGAGTAAGACACAAAGCCCTAGTAGTTAGATAATCTCGAAATTTGTAAAATGTAATTGACATTTGATGATAAATAAAAGCTGTTATTTATGAGTAAAGTGTTGCTATCACTTGTCAATCATTTACTATATTTCTTTTGCATGTTTTGACTTCCAGAATAATTATGTTTGGTATATCATATTATTTGAACCTCCACAGTCGGTCATATGTCGGAAGTAGGTATGAATCAAGACTGTCATGATTGGTTGCAGAGGTCTAAGATGTTGGACATGGCTACAACAACCATGAGTGATCATAAGTTCTAAGCATTGGACTCAACCCACGCTCACTGGAATCACTTCATGGAATTTATCTCGAGTGATCGTGAGACGGTAATATCATATAAGTCTTCAAACCTAGAGATATGATTTGTTACCTATGAGTTGGTTATGCATTGATTGTACGAAAACGCATTGGTAACTCGATGTTATAAAACGTACCTTTGTGTGTAATTCAACAAGTAGTAGAGCAAACACATGAGTCGAAGTTTATCTGTTCCTTCTAGGATTAGAAGCGATATCTGGGCCCCTCGATGATTTTGTTTTGACCTTTGTACCGGGCCCGGTCAGAGCTAAATTGATGTGTTCAGTTAAGTTCTATGTCAAACAAATCGGAAATCGGGAAACAAATGTTGGACCATAAGTAAGACCTTGTTCCATGTATTTGTCCGGCTGATATCTAGAACAGAGGATTATATGATCACTTGTCTAAAATGGCGCGTTCTAGTTCAACATAGTTTAAAGAGCTATGATTGCTGATCGGTTCCTGAACTCATACTTGCAACTATAGTTATTAGACTTATCCAAGTGGGAGACTGTTGGATATAGTGTGTAAGTCCATAACTATATTTGGTATGTACTTGACCCGACCCGGCATGGTCCATTTGGGTTGCACTTCACCCGAACAATTTATGGATAATCTTTGGAGAATAGTATAAGTTATGATTTATTAATATATTATAAGCTCTAATATATTAATATAAGATCATATTATTTAATTAGTATTGATCTATAATTAATCTAGGATTAATTTAGAGATCAAAAGTATTACTAATTAAATATGGGCTCCTATATCTATATAGTGTGGGATAATGTTTATTTGGAATGGGCTAGGTTTGCATGGAAAGTCCATGGATACTCCATGGAGCTTTAACCCATGGATCTCATGGAAATGAAGAGATATGGGTATTAGGGTTTACATGGATGTAACCCTAATCCACCACACTATATAAATGAGGCTTTGGTTCTTGAAATGACACGAGTAATGGTGAGAAAAGGAAGAGGGCCGATTTCAAGAAGAGTTACTATTCTCTCAAAGTTCCAAGTTTGTGGTGATTTGTGATTTCCATTTGAGGCATCCACACTATTGGTGCTAGGATCTAAACTCCAAGCAATCAACTACAACCACAAGGTAAGTAATTCTACTAGCTTTATTTGTTTCAAGTTCCCCATGCCATGCTAGACAGGATATGAACCTTGGAAAAATAATTATTTGAATGTATCTTAGACAAACATAGATCCAAGGTTTATTAGGGTTGCATGTAGAGTTAGGAAGTGTTAGAATGCTCAAAACCCATCACAAATATCCAAAACACAACCCTGATAAACGCTCGATTTTAAAACCAAGTGTTCGTTGGCGATAGAAACTCGCAACAGACTCTCCAACTCCGCAAGAGTAATATCAAAACCCCTACTGAAAGATTAGACACAAAAGGCTGAGTTGCACTCGAGTCAAAAAGCACAAGAGAAAGCAGAGGGTTCTCTAAGAAAGTACATAACATAATCATAAACATAAGCATACCATAAAAATAATTGACAGAATAATAAATGATAACATACCAGTAACAACGTTTGGTGCCGCCCTGGCCTCCTCCGCTATGAGTTGGAAAGCATACCCTCGAGCCCTCAGTGGATCCGCCCTACTCTAGCGTCCATATGTGATCATAAAAGTAGCTAGGTTTAGATCCTACATCGGCCTAGCAGCAAGCAAGGCACACGGGGCCTTTACATGGCCCACCTGATCACAATTGTAACAAATCCATGTGCTCAATAGTGGGGCCTACTGGCGGCAATCCATCGTATAGTGCCCCTCCTTTCCATACTTGTGGCACCCAGAAGAACAAGATCGAAAAACACCCTCATGAACATTGTCGCGCTTGCCACAAGTGCATGCCTTCTGGCCTCCTAATCGAGTATCAGCGAACCTGACCCACTTCGCTGCACATTGGGATAGAACTGGAGCCTGACGTTGCTCTCTCGTCTAGGTCTCTATCTCAATGTCTCGCCTCCTTGTGGCATCGTGGAAGCTCAATGAGGGTAGTATATCACGGGGTAGACACAAAATTCCGGATATCTGTCTTGAGAATGCTCAACTACCAAGTTATTTGGGCCTGCTTTGTAGCAACAAGCTCAAAGTAGAAAAAAAGCCCTCTCCGTGAACAGGTGATCTTTTTCACCGTCTCATTTGACTGTATCAAGTCCAAGTACTCCTGATCCAACCTCTCCCTCTTTACCAGTGGAATATTCCTCATGTGAAACATCTCCAAGAACTACTCCCAGGTCACAACATTCCTCTACTCAGGAGTGTAGGAACCAGTTACCGGGTTCCACAAATTCTTCATGCCCAATCGAAAGAGGTTCAAGGTGCATTTGAGCTTCTGGTCATCCAGTAACGATCATGTGAAGAAACAAATTTCCACATTAGACAACCACCTCATCGCCACAATCAAGTCCTTGACCCTTTCAAAATTTGGGGGCTTCATGTTGCCAAAGTCCCAATACTAGAATTATCTCCCTCCCAAAATCTCTATAGCAGCAGCAGCCTCAGTCACAATGCGTACCACTTATCAAACAACTCAATCATAATGGTCTTGATATACCCAAAAACCTTAGGGTGGAACCCTGAACAGAAAAAACTACCTCAGTAGCGATCAACTCATGGATGTCATCATTTGTCAATCCCGACCTATCTTGGCCACCAACACCAGGACTAGATCCTCTCGTGATCACCATACTGAAAATGAACCAAAATATATCAGAAATGCCACAAATCATACCAACACTATCATCACAGATAGACTAAACCCTCGGGGCTCGTGACTTCCTTGTACGGGTTATGTGCTTCCAGTAGTACGGGTCCATACTACTTTCCATACCTATTCGTATTTGTGTCAACCAATCATCATAAACTGCCCAAAAAACAAACCCACAACTAAGATACTTATACATCCTATACTTACTCTCTCTCGAGTGGCTAAGGATTCCTTATCTGACCAAATGCTCACATACTCACTCATGAAACTTCCACCAACCCTATTACCATTCGTGCATGCTAATCATACATAACACTGGATCTCATGGACAATTGAATACTTGATTCTACCCTAAGCCCACAACAAAAAAAGGGATAGGAAATAAGGCTAAACCAAACATTCATGGGTAATAGAATCTTAGTTATATACTACAATGATGTGAACACTAAGAAACTACACTAATGATGTCTATTTCATCTAACACAACTAAAGTCCCCCTAGGCTATCAGGCATCATACATTAGACTATTCTACCATGCAAGTTATGAGCATCCCTAGTCTACCACTAGCATGCAGTTCTATCCTAAACATCATACCATATAACAATATGAGTATCTTGAGGAATACTTTCTTGCTCCGGCTAATCGCAAACATCTCATCCTTCTTGTTATCGTTGAAACAATTTTGAAAATCAATTTAAAAATGGTTTTGAAAACAATTTGAAAACTTTTACAGATCCATAGTTGGAGTCTGAATTTACACGAATGTTCTCCTAATTCTCTCAACCCATGGCTCTGATACCAACTTGTTACATCCCAAAAACCATGGTAAAATTTTTACATTTTTAAAACCCAAACAAAACCGTAATTGTTTACAAAAAATTGTTCTCAAAAGCTACAATTACAAATCAGAGTATCTCGCAAATCCAATATAATAAAACTAAAAGGGTGTGCAAGATCACACATTAGTTTCCCAGGATCATCTGAAGTATGTGAAACATAAAACATAAACCATAATCCAACGCTTAGTAAGTTTCCCTCATAGTACCATAAACACCCAATACTGATAGCATCATGCATATATGAGCCTTCGGCATAACTGGACCGCCTCGTAGAGCCTACAACCTATCTAGACCGCTCTCTGGGCCTTTGTCCTGACTGGACCGCCTGCCAGGAATATAGTCTATTCAGACTACCCTGGGTATCTTAGCCTTCAGCACAAAGCATGACCGCGTCAACCCAAAAAACCCTAACATGTCAACATATATATAATAACAATCAATAACCAGCAACACATGTAATCATACATATCTACCAATCTAAAGTATACTCAATGAACACATGTAATCATACAGATCTACCAATTTAAAACATACTCAACATAACATCAATCCAATATATATATATATATAATATATATATATATATATATATATATATATATAAGGATACAAAATCTAGTGGGACGGACTTGGTGCCTTCGACCCACAAGTACAATGAGGAACACTCAGCTCACAGTATCAAAAGATATTTGAACAGGTCAAAGATCTGACTTCTGACTCAACAGGACACCTATACATCAAAATTGACCAAATCTCAACTACAACTCAAAATACCCAAAATAACCCTAGGTAAAAATTATGGTCAAGGTCAAAGGTCAAAAAGTCATCCAAGTGAACTCTGGCTGATTACGCCCAATGTACTCAACATGTACGTATGGCGTACTCACTAATCTAAAAACGGGTCTCCAAGGGAGTACACGCAACATACCCAGAAGTATGTTCAGCGTACTCGGCTAATGTCCAATCTTTCTATTAAGTGCTTATTGTCTTAAGTCTATTCGTCCAAAGCTCAGATCTAGTTTCAATAGTGTTCTACATCATAAAGTTTCCAACTTTATGATCTTGCATTGCTATTAAGTGTCTAAATCTTAAAACCCTATCTTCTTAACCCATTAAGACATTGTAACCTTTGCATGGTCGGAAAAGAAGAACCACGATCCCCATTTTATCACTCTAGACACTCTAAAACGTCCTAAAGGACAACTCATTTGGTCTAGAGTATCTCATCACAAATAGACCAAGATTATGGGGCAAATAAGCACAAAACTTCACATCTAACAAAATCTAATGAAATAACCAATAAGTTCAGAGCGTTATACTTTATGGAGGTTTCTCAAGGAGTGTAAAACTCAGATCTACCAATCCTTGAGTTCCTTCCTTGCTTTCCAATGGCTTTCTTCCTTTTAAAATGGACACCAACATGAATAATGAGCTTAAAACACCACTAATGGAGATCAAGGTTTATAAGGGATGAAGTGGGCAATGGAGGCTGATGAATAAAGAGATCTCAATGAGATCCACATTTGAAAACATATTACATAATAAAGGTCAACAGTGAAAATTACCTGAATAATAAATGTTACAATGATTGCTTTTGAGACACTTTGAAAACTTTTGTCTATAGCTCCCCCTTGAGAAGGTGTATGGATCTCCCCCTTTTGGCATCAACAAAATGTCTTGGAGACGTAGATTTATCGTATCATGAAGGTATTTCCAAGACACAAGTACAATTTCCTTCCTAGAAAGCAATCTCCTCATTTATCATCATTAGTCAACGTGGGGAGTTCTTAGGAGAATCACCAACCTCTTTTGTATTCTCCATAATGTTTACGATGAATTCAATATATTCCTCATTAGCTTCAACTTTACTAAGTTTTTGCCCCAAGTACTATGTTAAATTAACCAAAACTTTAAGCTAAGAAAGCATTGATGCTTGAAAAGTTGAAGAGCTAGATTCCCCCCTAAAAAGTAGAAGAAATTTTAAGAGTAGAGATAAGAAGGATAGAAACAAAAACTTTTCATAAAGGAGATAGAGGAATTTTAGTGATAGATTGAACATGGGATGACTGTAAAAGAGTATTGTTATCTTCAGGGGAAGACTATATTTTCTTTGAAACCTTGAAAGGAGGATAGGACGAAGGAGAAGATAACGAAAATCAAATGTGCTTGTTCATACCTAAAGGAGGAACATTTACTTTTGTATCAATAGCTTGGATTGAAGCATCAATCTTTACAGTATACTGCTAACATTAGAAGATCTGGATTCCTCATCATCATCATCATCGGCATCATATGAGGAATTAATGGATTTTTCATCAATAGTTTCAGGTGCTGATATAGGGGTTTCTTGATATTCCTTAGCTTCATGTGTATTCTCATCATTGGATTAGACAAGTAAGGATCTTCATCGACATAATCGACATTAATGATTCTTGAGAATAAAACAGGAATTGGTGTAGATTCTCCACGATTTACGCTGTATCCCATACCAGCATGTGCTAGGAACAGAGCAAGCCATCTTGGATATGCACATATGTTGGTCTCCTTTTGCCCCTGATACACTCAACCAATTGACCAAAGAAAATTTAAGCGAAATCCAATTTATTTTCTCGAGCCAAAGCATATCGAATGCATAGTTCAAATAGATTCAACTAGTCTATATTACCAATTTGGAAAAGTGAATCCACAGTTCTAGATACGGGTTATTTAATGTGACCGGTAGATTCCCATGTATATCTCCCTGCTCAACCTATCCAAGCGTCATGAAGTCAGGTTAAACGGATCTAACTAGGTCAAAGTTTGTCAAGTCCTTAAATTCATTAGGTTCAACTTTCCCTAGTCAAGTCCATTTAACTTCTTTCGTGCCTACCAGCGCATCGAACACAGAGCGTAGACGATTCAACTTAGGTACGTTACGCCGATACAGATTGCCCGTTATCACTTGTTAATTTCATTTCCCGTCAGAACACCTACAAACAAAACTATCAGCAATATTTTTAATTTTCTGGTTTTTTATTGTTATTGGATTTTTGAAATTGTTTTATTGTTTTTGGATTTTTGATTATTTCTCCCCCTAAATTTGTGCATGGGTGAGAATAAAAATAAAAGAAAAACGAAATGCACAAATTTAATCTATCCTAAGAAACTAAAAATTAAAAAATAAAAATAAAATTGAAGAATTAAGAAAGAGAAAAAATAAAAAAAAATAATAAAATAAAAAAAAAACCTTAATCCTCAAAACGAATCATTTTCAGGAAACTCACAAGCACATCAACGCGAGCTTTGTTAAATGGCTTTGTTAACAAATCCGCCACATTATTAGCAGTAGGGACCTGTTCAAGCCGGATTAGTGAACGCTCATAACAATCTCTGATAAAGTGAATTTTAATGTTAATGTGCTTGGTTTTAGAGTGTTGGACTAGATTTTTGGCAATTTGAATAGCAGCCTCGTTATCACAATAAATAGGGGTTTCTAAATAATTCAAACTGTAATCCAACAGCTGATGTTGGATCCATATAACTTGAGAACAGCAGGCCGATGCAACAACGTATTCCGCCTCCGCTGTGGAAGTTGAGACAGTGTGTTGCTTCTTGCATTTCCACGAAACTAGTCTGTCACCTAGGTATTGACATCCTCCTGAGGTTGATTTCCTGTCAAGCTCACAGCCTCCATAATTACTGTCAGCAAAAGCATAAAGATCAAATTCAGAATTCTTCGGATACCAAAGACCCAATTTTGGGCTCCCTTTGATATACCGAAAGATTCTTTTGATAGCATTAAGATGTGAAAGTTTAGGATTAGCCTGATAACGTGCGCATTGATAAACTACAAACATCATGTCAGGTCGGCTTGCAGTAAGATACATTAGCGATCCAATCATCGATAGATAGTGAGTCTGATCTACGGATTCACCTTCAGGATCTGGAGTCAGAAGAGGTCGTTCAGCCATTGGTGTTGAAGAAGATTTAGCGTCGTGAAACCCGAACTTCTCAAGAATATCCTCCACATACTTGGCTTGATGTAGCAGGATTCTGGTTGAATTCTGTTAAACCTGAAGCCCCAAAAACATGGTTATTTCTCCTAACGAACTCATTTTGAACCGTTTCTTCATTACACCTTCGAATTCTTTACAAAGCTGCGGACTGGTCGACCCAAAGATAATGTCGTAAACATAGATTTACACAAGAATTTGATCATTGCCGACATGCTTGATAAACAAAGTCTGATCGATGGTGCCACGAGAATAACCATGCTCGAGCAAACGCTTGGTTAGAGTTGCGTACCACACTCGAGGAGCTTGATGTAACCCATACAATGCCTTGTCCAACTAGTAGACATGATTAGAAATTTTGAGTCAACGAACCCAGGAGGTTGATCAACGTAGATTTCTTCCTTCACCTTGCCATACAAGAAGGCAGTCTTCACATCCATTTGATACACGGTAAAGTTCATGTAAGAAGCATATGCTAGAAAGATACGAATAGCCTCCAGGCGAGCTAATGGAGCATAAGCTTCAGTGTAATCAAGACCCTCGACTTGCTGAAACCCGCGAACCACCAATCAAGCTTTATTTCGCACAATAACCCCTGAATTGTCCTGCTTATTGCGATAAACCCATCTTGTGTCAAGAGACTTCTTGCCCTTTGGTAACTCAACTAACTTCCAAACACTAAGTTTTTCAAATTGATGCAGTTCCTCATGCATTGCATCTACCCAAATAGGCTCATTCAGAGCCATTTCAACATTCTTCGGCTCTAGATAAAGTAAGAGTAGAGACAAGTATTAACATCTCCACTCTGACTTCTTGTTTTAACACCGTTGCCCAGCTGACCAATGATGTTATCGATCAGATGATCGCGTTGAATTCTTGAAGGTATCTCTTGGCTGATATCATTGAGAGAGACAGGAAGAGTGTGAATGTTGATTCCTCCTTCATTTGTTGATTAAACCGCTCCAGAAGGCTCTTGCCACAAACTCATTTGAGATAAATTTAGGAAAGAGTAGTTCCATAAAGGTTGAAGTGGTTGCGGAAGCGTCATTAGGCATGAACTCTCTCTCCATAGGTGTAGATGGCGTAGCTTCAACATCAAGAGTATCATTTTGGACTGGAGATTTAGGACTATCATGTTGCGTAGATGACTCCCCCTCAGGTGTAGTAGAGGACTCCCCCTCAGGCATAGCAGAGGACTCCCCCTCAGACGAAACCGGAGACTTCCCCTTCAATGATGAAGAGGATGCAGATGGAGGTCTGTAGACAACTTCTTCGTCTTCGTCTTCAGAAATCTTCTTCAAACCAGAAACAGATCCAGATGAGCCACTCGAAGACACATTTATTGATTTGAATAGCGATGTGTAATCAAACAGCCAATCCGGACCCACTCTAGCGTCCGTCTCATTTTCTTCCAACCAACGCACGTCATAAGATTCCACCATATGTTTTGTCTTCTTATTGTAGACTCTATAGGCAGTGCGAGCAGCATACCCTACGAAGTAACACTCATCATCCTTGGCATTAAACTTCGGGTTGGCATCTAAGTGAAGAAGAGTGCAAGGACAGCCAAATGCTCGGAAATGACTGACTGATGGCTTGTCACCATAGAGAATCTCATACGGGGTCTTCATCTGAGCTTTGTTGATCAACACTCGATTCTGAACGTAACAGGCAGTGTTTATCGCCTCAGCCCAAAAGAAAACCGGTAGCTTTGAATCACACAGCATCGTCCTTGCAGCGTCCTTTAAAGTTCTGTTTCTCCTTTCAGCAACACCATTTTGTTGGGGTATGTGAGCAGAGCTGTATTGACGCATGATACCCTTTTCTGCGCAAAAGTGATCGAGAACAGAATTCTTGAACTCTGTTCCATTGTCGGTACGAAGCGCCTTCACCCGATGGTTAGTCTTGTTCTCAATTAGTACTATGAATTTCTTAATCAAGTCAGCAACTCCAGCTTTTTTGGATAGAAAGAAAACCCACGTAAATCGAGAGAAATCATCAATCACGACCAGACAATAGGAGCTTCTGTTGATGCTGAGAACGTTTACTGGACCAAACAAATCCATATGTAGCAATTAAAGCACCTGACTAATTGAGTTAACCTGTTTTGGCAGGTGTGGTTTTCTATGATGCTTTCCTAGGGCACATTACACACATTTTTCAAACGTGATGAAGTATTTGAAAGGCAATCCACGAACCATCTCATTTTTCACAAGACGATTCAAGTTCTTGGCATTAGCATGACCTAGTCTTCTATGCCACAGCATTGCAGTTTGTTCGGAGATCTTGGAGAAAAGACATGTAACTTGTTTTGGAAGATTGCTATTCATATCAATGATATAGGCATTCCCATCCCTTTTAGATTTTACAAGAATCCACTCTTCTGGGATGACGAAGCCTGGCTTGAGAATCATGCATTCCTCATCAGTGAAATGAGTAGAATAGCCCTTGTCACAGATCTGAGATACACTTAACAGACTATGCTTCAGTTCGGGAGCAAAATTAACATTCTTGAAACTTAAAACCCCGTTTGTGACAGTTCCTCTTTGAGTGATCTTGCCACCATCTCCACCCGCAAAGGAGATGTATCCCCCATTAAATGATTGAATGTAGTGCAGTTGGGCGATATCTCCTGTCATATGCCGGGAACAGCCGTTGTCGACGAACCAGGGTCTGACGACATTCCCCCGCAACTATCCCTGCAAAATGTGTGGGTTTAATTAGATTTTGGAACCCAGGTAATTATTTTCCTGGGTGGCCCCGATGCCTTTTTAGATTGATAATTTTCAGATTTTTCAGAGGACGCGGAAGATGAATTGGAAGCTAGTTTGGGCAGCCATTCATAATTGGGTTTTCTAATGGTCCCGGGTGTTTTTAAGATTGAATGTTTATCAGTTTGCTTAAGGAATGTGGGTTTTCTACCAGATTTGGTTGAAGACTCACTGATTCTTCTTGACGAAACCGACCTTGGCTTGGCCATGCTCGGTTTTGGTAAACTGCCTGGGACTTTGTGATAAAAACATTTTTATGCTTTTGAAAAATGGCTTGTTTTCTACTCCGATCATCTTTCCAATCATTATTCCGGGAACGATTTTTAGAGGACTTTCTAGTTAAAGACCTTCCTCTGGATTCGTTCTCTCCTCTTGGAAATTTGAAATGTACAAACATATGATTGTGACAATTTCTAGCTATATGACCACCAACACCACAATTGAAACAAATCTGTTTGTTATTGTTATAACTTGTGCTACATTGATCAGATTTGTTTTCCATACTATCACCCTTGCTTCTCTCACAAGAACATGAACAAGAATTAGGTTGTGAGGCAAGTGAGGGTACATTAGATGGAGAAGTTTGTGAAACTGGTGGTTCTTCAAAATTATTATCACACACATCAGAATCGTCAACCAAATTGGTCAAACTAGACACTTTCAAACCATTCAAAACAGTATCAGAAGTAATAGAAACACCACCAAAAAAATCATTGTCACTTAAAACATCATCAAAATTATTGTCTTTATTAAAAACTAAAACTTCATGTTCGGACTTAGTTTTATTTTCAGAAACAGTTCCTTCAACTTCGTGCTTTGATTGATTCAAGGATTAATCTGCAGGAGAAGTAGAAATGTTAGTACTTTCAACATTAATAAATCCTCCCGAAACAAAACCAGATGACTTGCCATAAACCATGAATGGTTCATTGGCAATCTCTTCTTTGGACAGGGGCTTATGCTGATATGAATGATTAAAGGGAGGAGGCACTTGATTATAACCTAGACCCTTTGATTGATTTCTCTTAAATTGCATGCAGTGGTCTATCATATTTTCAACTACCTCACTCGAGACATCAAATTTCCTAAAATCAAAATCAGCGGTTTCAAATTTTCCCTTTAAAGATTCAATTCCAGCCACTAGTTCAACGTTCTGTTTCACTACATAATCATAATTTTCGCATTTATTACTGTAGTCTTCCTGAAGTCTCCTAAAGTTCTTTATTTTTTATTCCAATTGGGCTTTAAGTGGTTTTTGACCTTTTCTGAGTTGGTAACCTTTATATCTAAGGTCTTCTACTTCCCTTTTTAATGGGTCATTAAGTTCACAAAGAATCTTAAGGATTTCTACTTCACTATCTAATGTCTCAATTTTCTCATGAAGAATTTTAACATAATCAATACAGGCTTGAGAGCATAATGGTAAACGTACCTCGGTTGTATTAGGTTCATGACAAGAAGATACCATCAACGCAAACTGCAGCTCCATCATCTTATCTTCAGCTGCCACAATCTCTGCCGGAGCATCATCACAAACTTGTGCCAGGTGGGCAGTTTCAGGTCCAGACAAGTTCAGGGCCTGCATTTGATCCTCCCAGTCAAATGATTGAGCGACCATAGCCTTCTCGTTGTTTATTTGAGTACCACTTCGATTGTTTACGACTGCAACTATTGTCTTATCATTATTTAATCTTTTGTCTGGCTGTGGACAATCACGAGCAAAATGCCCTGGCTCATGGCAGTTGAAACATCGAAGCTTTCCCTTGCTGAACCTAACTTTCTTGTTAGCACTCATTCCCCAGTTGTTCTTTCCAGTCTTTTTGGCATATTGTTTTTCCCTAAAGACTGCCATGGCAATTTGCCACGTAATATCCATCTCCTCAACATCTTCAGGGTGAATCTGATCAAGATCGGCAAATGATAGTTAGGGTGGAAGATCCCCGGCTACGAGTGCATTGTAGCAATTGACAAGCCCTGAAGCAAGTGCAAGATTTTCATCACCCTCCTTTCCCATTGAAGAAGAAGCCCTAGTTGAGGATGAAACAGCTTGAGAAGCCACGAACGATTGATTCTGCGTGAAAGGCATGGCTGATGTAGAGGAAGCTGATGGAGTGGGAAAAGTCTGAATCTGAGCTTGCGGAGTAGTAAATGATTGACCTGCAGAAGGAAGAGAAAAAGAAAAGGATGAAAGAGCATTGTTAGAAGAGATGCCAAGGTTTGCAGGTGAATATGAGCTCACATGGTTGATCTCCCGCTGCTTGTCATCAATATCACACGCCTTGATGACTGCCATCACTTCAGCGAGAGAGAGACGGCTGAGATCCTTAGTCTTCTTGATGACAGCTACATTCATGTCCCAAGATTTTGGGAGAGCATTCAGTAGCTTCTTGTTTATCTCTGACTTTGTATAGAAAATCCCAGCCACAGTCATTTCAGTATTGAGAGATGTGAACTGCTGCAGTTGTGCTTCAAGAGTCTCTCCAGGAACATAATTGAACATATTGAATCGTTGTTGCAGCATGTCTTGGTGACTCTCCCGCATGTCTTCGTTCCCTTCATAAACCTCAATTAGGGCTTCCCACAAAGCCTTAGCAGACGTATACTCTCTAAAACCTTGAGCAATATCTGGTGACAGGGCCATGGTCAAGATGGCCAAAGCCTTCTCCTGCTCTTCCACACTCTCGGAGTCTTCATCAGTATAATTTTCTATCTTCTTGTCAACCACTTGCCCTGCAACTGTAGTGGTTATTCTGACTGGATTGTTGATGATGCATTTCCAGATCTTGAAGTCTTTCATTTTTATGTATTTCTCTATTTTGTACTTCCACTTGGGAAAACCATCAGCAGACATTAACCTTGGAATTCGTGTAGTGGTGCCCATGACAGCATCAAGTTCTTGAAAATGATTTTGACTTTGAGATTCCATTTTTATTTTTAAATTAATGTGAAACAGAAAGCAAATTAATTAAAATTTAAATTGAGTTTCTGGTCAAACACAGTTAAAATCCGATTTACTGTCCAAAAAGAATTTACTGCCGAAAATCAGTTTGCGGCCGTAAACTCCGAGTTTGCGGTCGAAAAGAGAATATGGTCTAAGGTTCACGGTCTAAGAACAATCAGTCTTCGATTTATGAAAATTCCGTGTTTACGACTCAAGAATGCAGTTCACGGTTTAAGAACTATGATGAGTTTGTGGCTGTAAATAGTGATTACGGACGTAAGCTTGAGTCGTAAGCTACGATTTTTTTCAGTTTTTCGATGACACCAAAAACCCTCTTGCAGAAAAAAACGAACTTAATCTCAAGCCAATAAAAACTCGCTCCAAAATCGATTGTAGAGTGCCTTTGACGCTGGTTCTGCTCTGATACCAATTATAAGGTCCTGAGAATGGATTTTACCAGTGATCAATAGCAAACACAATCACAGAAACAAGAACAAAAGTAAAGAAGCAATGAAATCAAGCTTGCAGACATTCTATTGAAGTAAACGTCTGGTACACCTCGATATAGGGTCGTGAACAATAATGCATCAACTACGAAACACGTCTGACTAGCCATCTATTTATAGGGAACTCGACCGAGAAGGGTTTACGGCCGTAAGGTGTTTACGGCCATAAACTCATTACAAACCGTAAACGGCTATTACACCTACTAAAATACTCTATCTATACATACCACTATTACAATGCAAAGCCTAGACCAAACCACTAATTTGGGCCCTTTAGACAGATTGCATTGAAGCATCCTCAATCAGTCTGCTGCTATTTATGAACCTGTTGATTCTCTATCGTTCTCTCTGATGATTCTCTGTAATGTAATATACTTTTGTGGCTGTGTTCACGTCCAACTGAGTGTTCACGGCCGTAAACCAGTTCACGGTCGTGAACCCATCTACGACCCGTGTTCCCCATATACATATAAATAGATGTTAGGTGGGTGAGGAGTGTACGGCTGAGAGAAGAGAGGAACATAATTGTATGAAAACCAAGGTGTTTTAGAGAGGGAAGAGCTAGTGTGTGTGTGTGTGTACTATGTGTATGAAGCATCATTGTATTCATTGAATACATCATAGATGCACTTGTTGTTCTTCTTCTTCTCTTTTATTTTGATATGGCATCATCCGCTTGATTGGGATTCCGCACTATCAAGCGGATCTGATTGATACACAAACAGATTTGGACTTACATAAACATATATGAAGATAAAAGGAACTTATATAAACGAACATAAATAAACGTAAACGAACAACATATACGAACGTTCATGAACATAATTGAACAACGAGACAATTGTTCATGTTTGTTCGTTTAATTAAACGAATAAAATTTTGTATTCATGTTCATTTATTTATTAAATAAAGGGAAATAAACGAACTTCCTGTCGAACGGTTCACGAACAGTTCGTTTATGGCCCTAATTAATTAGTATGGTGATTTTGACCGATGGGGATGGTTGGTTGTGGTCTTTGAATGGTAATCATGGTTGGATGTTAATTCGATAAGATGGAATGGTGTCATGGTGTGGTTCTCATTAAAGTTAATATATATATATATATATATATATATATATATATATATATATATATATATATATATATATATATATATATATATATATATATATATATATATATATATATATATATATATATATATATATATAGTGGAAACTTGAGTTGAATAAGCTCGCTACCCGAGTCAATTTGGATAGATGAAATATTGATATTGGGTCTTTTGCTTTGTCCGTTTTGTATTAATGATATGTAGACTATTGATCATCTTTCTTCACGTACGAGATGGCGATTGATTTATGGATTTGGTTGGCTACTTCGTGCGAGTTGGATCTTCCATTCTTTTGTAATTTTGAGGATTGGACGTATGGTTGGCTGCTTATCGTTCAAAGAAGCCTATTAGATTGTATTTGCATGATGTGGGAGCTACTCTTATGTGGACTATTTGATCTTTTGGAAATAAACTACTGGTTAATTATAAAAAACCTTTAAAGGTTGTGACATTTTATAGTTTTTCAATCATTTTTTTTCGCCTGTAACAAACAAAATCTTTGTACTGTCTTAATTGGATAGGTTTTTGGCAAAATCATAATTTACCAATTTCCGCTGTGTTACTCTCTGGTATGTAGTTTTTAATATTATGCTGTCCGTTTAATAATAATAATAATAATAATAATAATAATAATAATAATAAATTACTAGTATATATGAAAATCCTATAACGCCGTAAAGATGTTTACAGCAGTATAAAAAAGTGAACCACTAGTATAACGTTGACTTCTACAATTTCCAGTCTATATCTACCCACATCCAATTTCTTTATTCAATACCCCCATCTGAAAACCTTCTCTCCCATCTCAAAATGAGTTTCTCGGCCTACGCGCCACCTCCAACCGCTTTGTCGGGGGCGCTTAGGATCTTAAAACCTGACTTCCCGGAAGGTCAAACCACGGTAGCCGGTGATTATCCATCCGAAGCACATGCTCCGAGCTTTTCAACCGGATTACTTAACAGTTCCCAGCTGCAGCACCAGATTGGTGATCAACGCGCGGTGACGGTGTCGGCCGATGTAGTTGATCTCTCACCTCCAGAAGAAACAGATCTACGTGCCTTTGGGCACTCGATTGTTACTAGCCTTACCGGAAATAACAACCGTGTGCTGGATGAAAACTATGCCAGCGGTGCTAGTTATTCCGATCTTCTGCACCAGAGAAATTCTGGATATGACCTTGCTAATCATTTCAGTAACGGGGAAGGGCCGAGAATCTCACAGATTAACCAACGACCTCATTCGATCATCGGATCATCCATTGATAATACACCGTTCGATCCACTAGCGAATGCAATGAACACTTTGACCGGAATCAATTTAAGGAATGCATACAATCAATATAAGCAGTTTGATGATCTTGATGATGATGATGATGATGACCTGCCGACCTGGAGTTAATATTGATGAATTAAAGAGATAAAATCACATCTCTGCAACTTTCTTGATCAGATTTGTAGGAACAAGGCTTCCATGACTGTTGTTTGTGATTTGCAATCTGGTTGTAAGCGTCCATTTTATGTATTGGTACTGTCCATTAACAATGTTCGTTTGATGTCTTTAATGGAAAATATTTTCATTCTCAATTATAATAATTACGTGTAAACAAGATATTCAACCTTAGCATAATTTTGTACTTCAAAAACATATATGGGTGAATGGCGATTATCAGGAGAACTGGAAATATCATTTATGTCTCCTGGTGAAAACATTATCATCTACCTACATCAAATTTTGCCACTAGGCAAGAAAATTATTATATATCACAAAAAAAAAAAAAGAAGAACTCAAGAGTGCTAATCAAATTTAGTCTGTTAATTCTTTTGTTTTCTTTGAACATTAATATTGAGTCATAGACAGTGGATAACGTCTTCATAAGGCATAGTCCAGTTTCCGATAAGTGACTTGTAGGGGTGCAAACGAGTCAAGCTACTCGCGAGCTACTCGAGATCGGATCGTTAAAAGCTCGACTTGAAATCTATTTTAAACGAGCCCGAGCCGAGTTCGAGCTTAATATTAAGCTCGTTTATTAAACGAGCTCGAGCTCAAGCCTATGTCATTAAGCTTGATTAGGCTCGCGACCCTAAACGAGCCTTTATATAATATAATTTAATATTATTTATATATATTAAAATAAAAACATATTAGGGGAATTATAGATTTAGGATATTAGTAAACGAGCTTCTTAATGAGCTCGAGTCGAACTTAAGCTTATTTAGACATGTCAGATAAAAAAACGAGTCGAGCCCGAGCCGAGCTTGTATAATTCTTTACGAGCTCGAGTCGAGCTCAGTACAAGGAAGCTCGAATCGAGCCAAGCTCGAGCTCGAGCCTTATATAACTTAAACAAGCCCGAACCGAGCCTGGCCAGGCTCAGGCTCGGCTAGGCTCGTTTGCACCCCTAGTGACTTGGAACAATTCAGTCGTAAAAAACACTAAATATATACGATTATCAAAACTAAATCTGACAATGTTTAATTAAACTATTGGTTTGATGCCCCGTTTGGCCATAAATTATGTAATAAAAGTAACAAAACTATTATGAATTTCATATAAGGTTATGGATTTTATCAAAGGTTAGAAAGAGTGGTAGTATTTTTAGAAAGTTATCATATATATTTTTTAGTTTTTTTTATTGACATGTAAGCTTAACATGTGTATATTGTAAAATTTGGAAAGTGATAGTGATATTTTAATAGGGTTTATTTTAAAGAAAATTAAAAGAAGAAACAACAAAATAAACAACCAATCAAAGCTCAAATACCAACTTTTTCTATCCTCTCTTCTCTCACTACAACCATGACGAGGCACCGGTGACGAGCACCTTTGCGCAAGCTAAGGCAGTGTGTGGCGAGCCTAGCGAGCCTTGACAACCTCCTTAGCGTCCCCAATCCCTAGTCCATGCAGCCTAAGAGATAATCTTACTTTAACCTCAAAAAGTATTCGTTTTTGTTTTAAAAGGTCTATTGATGTTATTTTTTTATAGTCCGATAAATGAATTATTTTTAACTATTAAAATAGAGAGCAACTAAATTATTATCTAGTTTTCAAGTTCTTAATTGTGTTTGGCATTGGTGACATAATCCACGTCACTTCCATGTTGTCTCTAGATTATTAATTGAAACTCTAACTTAGATATCTAAAAAAACATTGTTCCCCTTTATGCTTCACCTGAAAAGCATCCACAACATCAAGCTTCAAATACCCTAACAATGTTGTCTTCAACCTATGGACATACCGGAAGAAACAATTGACTATAACATGTGCATAACTATATGTTGGTCCATTATTCTGGATTTAGAGGAATGGAATACACCTCATGGAGCTTCGATGGGATTTGGAAGTGTAACTGATGAAGCTACTCTCTCAGTGGGATTTCTACTATGTTGTCGCTTGATCATTCATTGAATAGCAGACACTTCTAAAAGAAGAAGATTATTTATCTAAGGGGGAGCAAACCTCAAATGTTGTTTGTCTGAGGGGGAGCTAAATCTAAGGGGGAGCCGATATCAACATTCTATCATCTCCTTATCATCTATCATTCTATTGCAACTCATGATACATTGATTGTTTTCGTTGCTCGTATTACCTCTACTGCTGATAACCAAAATGGGGAAGGGAAGAAAAGTTCTTACTCTCAAGGGGAGCACAAGCTGGAGAATTTATTGAAGATTAGTTTTGACATCATCAGATAGGGGGAGATTGTAAGGTCATACTTTATGATCTGATGAGTCAAACACAATAACACATTGACCTCCAACACCAACGTCAACACCAATGCCAACGTCAGCTCCAGAATGATCAGCGTCGGCGTGAAGTCCATGATCTTGGTGATCATTATTAGGAAGATAGCTTTGAATATTAGGTAGTTATACTCTGTAAATATAGAATAGATAATAGATCTGATATCTTGGTGATAAGGATTTGTTTATATATAGATTAGATACAATCCCATGATTGAAGGGATTCACTAGATTAGATTAGTATGTATATATATATATATATATATATATATATATATATATATATACACAACATTAGGGTGAAACCCTAATGTATGGCTTTATGTCGTCATGTCTTGGTGATCGTCTTTGTGACAACCCGTTTTCTTCATGAAAACAACCACTTTCTTGGTGAAAGACAATTTGGTGAATTTATCATGTTCTTTACTTTTTTTCCCTTTATTTTCTTAGTTTAGTTTGTTGTTACTTATTATACTGAAGGGTATCCGATCGATAAAAACCTTCAGGCTCTATCTACATGAAGTTTGTGTAAGACTTCGGGATCTGCAGGTTACAGATAAATGAGTATGTTCTAATCGGTATGGATTAAGGATGTCGTGCGAAGATGGTCCACCAGTTTCCTAGTTCTCACTAAATAGTGTTGGCAGAAGTGTCGGGTGATGGTCGGCTGTTCAATAGGTGTTGTAATAGATGTGATTCAGACCTTGGAATCTTTGCTCGCATTGGCGTATGAGTATGATCTTGGAACCCTTGATGTTGAGGGTTGCAAATGCTAGTATTCAAGTGGTCTCAACCCACATTGATGGATTCGGGTTAGGAGGACCAACTAGGAGTTTGAAGAGTGTATGAGAGTGGAAGTACGAACCGATGTCGATGAAGAAATCTAATTTAAGTAGGGGAGAATTGTAACACCCATTTTACTATGTAGGTCAGCGGAGAACTTAGAAGAATCAAATGGAGGGTTTTTGGGAAAGATTGAGTACCACAATGTGGAGGATGGATAGACACATTGTGGAATGGAAGATATAAAATGCATGTTTTGGATGGTCGTCATGGCGTGGTAATAAGAATACCACGATGTGGCAGTTGGTGCAACCTAAGGCCATGAAGTTTTAAGGTTTTGTCATATTTAAGCCCCTAAAATTTAGGTTTAGGGCATCCTCTTCAACCTCAAGCCCTTCCTTCCATAGTGAAACCCTATCCTTCATGCATGCTTGAGAGCATGTTCTCTTAATTTTAAGCTTATTCATTGAGTTTTGGTGGAGTTTGCGAAGAGTGAAGTTCACAAAGAAGCAAGGAAGCAAGAAGCAAGTTTAGATCTAACATTCTCTTCAGTTTTATGAGTTTTTAAAGGTACAAAGTGATGGGTTTTGAGCATTCTAACACTCCTATGGTGTACATGCAACCCTAGAAACCTAGGATTTATGTTTTCTCTAATATTCATGAAAATTTGATTTTTCCAAAGGTTCTCATCCTAACTAGCATGTCATAGGGTACTTGTAATATAAAAAAATAGTAGAATGACATACCTATCTTGTAGCTTGGATTCCTTAAGACCTTGTGAGCCTAGCACCCCAAATGTGACGCCTAAAATGTTTCACACAACACCACAACTCTTGGAATAACTTGAGAGAATAACACTTGATCACAAAATCCGCTAGCCCTTACCCTTTTTGTCTTAGTGCCGATTTTACTCCATATGAGGTTCTTTATATAGTGTGTCACATGTAGGGTTACACCATGCAAACCCTAATGTGTATGGCTTTTCATTTCCTCCATGATCCATGGGTTATAACCTCCATGGAACACCCAATGGGTCCTAGCCCAATCTAGTGAATCATGAACCATAAGCCCACTATACAAGAATGAATGATTTAAAATCAATCCCCATATATTTAATTAGTCTCCTTTTGATCACAAAATTAATTTCAAATTAATTCTTGATCAATACTAATTAGATAATATGATTTCATATTAATATATTAGAACTTATAATATATTAACAAACTGTAAGTGTCCTTTTCTCATTTTGTCTATCCAATTGTTATGACGTCATGCAACCCAAATGGATCATGCCAAACCGGGTCAAGCACATAATAAATATAGTTATAGACTTAGACACCTTATCCAACAGTCTCCCACTTGGATAAGTCTAATAACTATAGTTATAGGTATGACTTCAAGAACCGACCAGCAATCGTAGCTCTTTCAAAGTCTCGCGGAACTAAGATGATGATGCACCATTTAAGACAAGTGATCATATAATCCTCTTTTCTAGATATCTAATGGACAAATACATGGAAAAATGTCGTACTTATTGTCCAACAATATGTTTCACGATTTCCGATTTGTTTGAGATAGAACTAAACGTAACACATCAATTTGGTTCTGACCGGGCCTGATACATAGGTCAAAACAAAATCATTGAGGGGCCCAGATATCTCTTTTCATCCTCCAAGGATTAAAAGGAACGAATAAACTTCAACTCATATGCTTGTACTAACTACTTGTTGAATCATACACAAAAGCACGTTTTATAACATCAAGTTACCGATGCGTTTTTGTACAATCAATGCACAACCAACTCATAATAAACAACTCATATCTCTAGGTTTGAAGACTTATATGATATTACCATCTCACAATCACTCGAGATAAATTCCATGAAGTAAAACAAGTGGGCATGGGTTGAATCCAATACTCAGAACTTATGAGCACTCATTAATGTTGTAGCAACTTTTGCTATGTCTAACATCCTAGACATCTACAAGTCCAATTCATGATAGTCTTGATTCATATCTACTGTCAACATATGACTGACTGTGAAGAGTTCGAATAAAGAAATTGTTCTAGAAGTCAAAACATGCAAAATTGAAACAATAGTAAACAATTGACACAAGATAGCAACACTTTACTTATAAATAAACAAAAACTTTTATTTAATCATCAAATGTCAATTACATTTTACAAGTTTCAGAAATAACTATCTAATATGTAAAACTAATATCATCCTTCAGCCCGATACACCTCGCATGCTGTAAATGCTTAACCCTACACAGTCTCTTCGTTGGGGGATCTGTTGGGTTCTCATCCGATGATACCCTCTTTACCACGAGGAGCCCTTCTTCTATCCGATGTCTAATGAAGTGGTATTTTCTGTCGATGTGCCTAGATCTGTTGTGATCCCTTGGTTCCTTAGCTAAGGTAATTGCACCCTCGTTGTCATAGATAATCTCCATAGGATCCTTAATAGCTTGTACAACTCCAAGGTCTCCAATGAAGTTCTTTAGCCATATAGCCTCCTTTGTCGCCTCACTTGTTACTATGTACTCTAATTCGCAAGTTGAATCAGCTACTGTTTCTTGCTTGGAACTCTTCCAAGTAATTTCTCCTCCATTTAGGGTAAAGACCCAGCCCGACTGAGAGTAGGGGTCTCGAACGCATAAAATTTTTTGGGTTTCGGGTAGAACAGGTAATTCTTTAAGAAAATAATACTCGATACCCAACCTATATTGTAATTCGGGTTTTCGGGTTTCGTGAATTCGGGTTTGAGGTCGGGTCGGGTAATTATCGGGTATACCCAAAAATTTATTAAGTGACACTTATTGATAATTTTTTTTACATGTTAGTTGGTTTAATAAAGAATTGGGTAGGAAAATACTCCAGACAATTAACAAGTACATATATACTCAATTACCACGTCATTAGCACTTGCGTTGTCAACGAAAATTATGAAAACGTTTTTTATTCCGCAATACATTAAACAGTTCTCAACCACTAATCCAATATCAACCCCACAATGACTCTCTTGAGGACAAAAACTGAACACTTTTTTTTTCAATTTCCATTCATTGTCTACAAAGTGGGTGGTGAGACACATATAACTTGATTGTTGTGTAGAAGTCCAAGTATCGGTGGTCAAACAAATCCTACCAACGTTTTTTTCATAAAAGCTCGAATTTTTTCTTTTTCTTCAGCGTTGAATTCCCTTTGCAAGTTTGCGTCGACTATCGAGCCGTTGTTCATAAGAAGGAAACAAAAGGTTTTGTTTTATTTGAAGTGTGCATACGTGACTGCATTTTGTATTTGGTATTATCTAAAAAACGAATTTGGGTATTCGGGTATACCCGAAAATAAATATTCATACCTAAAACCCAACCTATATTATTATCGGGTTAACCTATTACCCGAATGTTCATACCCGTTACCCGTTCTACCCGACCCATTCTACCCGAATTCGGAACGGGTCGGTTGGGTAGAGTATTCAAAAAAATTAATTTAACCTAATCCCTTAATCCCCTAAAATTCGAAAATTTGGGATGGAATATTCAAAAAATCTTTAATTACCTTTTTAAAGAATTAAAGGGATAATTATAAGATATGGCATTATCCTAATCCCTTAAATTTAGGAATCTTATCTTGGGGAGGAGGCAATTTCTTAAACCCTAGGGTTAGACAACCCTAAATTCGAAATCTTGGGGCCTAAGGAAAGGGTTTGGGAAACCCTAACAAAATTTCGAAAACTTGGGTTTAGGAACCCTAATTTTGAAAATCAAGCCCTTAGGGTTTATTTGCCATAAACCCTAATTTATCATATTTATACTCTTGTATGAAATCTAATTGAAAACAAAACTAAAAGCTCTGATACCACTGATGGGTCTTATACAAACAATCATATGTGTGCATGCAACCCTAATTGGATCAATGTTTTCACTATTAGACATATAAATTTATGAACACAAAAATATACCTAGCATGCTTCTAGAATTTTTGAAATTCATATAAAAGAATAGAATACATACCTTTTGTTGTTATGTAGTAATAACAACTTGTTTCTTGAATCTCCTTAGCTTTTGAAAGCAAGTACCACAAGTGGTACCTCTAATGGCTCACAAACACACTTGCGTGAGAGGATGAATGTAAGAGAGAGGATGGAGGGTAACAAGCCCACAAAATCGGCTCTACTAGGGTTCATCCAAGCGGTACCAATTTTAAGTGCCTTAGGGTGCTATTTATAGTTGAAGTCAACGAGGGTTTCAAGGTGGAAACCCTAATCCTTTAGCTTAGGGCCTAAGCAAACCCATGGACTCCTTTCCTTAAGCCCTTGGACGAAAACTCCTAGATCCTTCTAGGATTTTTGGCCAAGCCTTAATAAAGGTGATCCAATGGCCCAAAGTCTCAACTATCAAATAATTACAAAACAGACCCTACACTTTTAATTAATTCCTTTAATCCCAAAATTAATTCATAATTAATTTCTGATTAAACACTAATTAATAATATGATTCCAAATTAATATATTATTCATATAATATGTTAACAAATTATATTTATTCCCCAATTTATTATTCTTAACAATAAATCAGTCTCTCTCCTCAACAGTCATCTTGTCTAGTCACCAGTGTAAAGGCAACCCGAAAGGACCATGCTATAACCGGGTCAAGTACATACCAAAACTAGTTATGGACTTAGACACTAATCCATTAGTTATTGTAATTAGCAATTCAAGTATAAAGTTACTAATATTTTTGTAACGCCCGTAGATCCGGGCTAGTCAATTTAGAGGCAATAGGAGTCGAAAACGAATTTTCGACAAAAGATTATTAAGAATAAATAATCTCAACCAAGTTTTAGTATATGTTACAAGGTTTCCGTACATATAAAGAGCGTCGAAATTCGAGTTATAACGAAGAAGTTATGACCCGTCGAAGTTTCGCAACAGAACCGGTACGATACCGGGAAGCGTAAATAGTGAATTTACAATAGAGCGGGATTTAGCCTTAGCGCTCTAAATGAAATTCGTACAATATGTTAAACTAAGAACATCGATAAAAAGAACGCCCAAATCTGACTTCGTATGATGAAGTTATGATTTTTCTAAGATTTAGCATAGTAGTGCACAGCCCGAAATCTGAATTTTAGATCGGTCGATTTTTAGACAACGGGATCTAAATGAAAGTTGTAGTACTCATAAATACCAACGCATGGATATAAAGAACATCGATAATAGAGCTCGTATGCGAAAGATATGGACGAAGCTTAGTCTCTATTTTTTGAGCGCGACGAATTCAATACAGTTTTGTAAATCCGAGATAGAATTCGAATTAGCCAACGAGGTCTAAATGAGAGTTGAATATCTCATTAATAGGAACTCAATGGTAAAAAGACAGACAAAAATGGAGCTCGCATGCGAAAGTTATGGACGAAGCTTAGTCTCTACTTTTCGAGCGCGGCGAATTCGATACAATTTTGTAAATCCGAGATAGAATGAGAATTAGCTAACGAGGTCTAAATGAAAGTTGAAGATCCCATTAATAAGAACTCAACGGTAAAAAGACAGACAAAAACGGAGCTTGTATGCAAAAGTTACGGACGAAGCTTGGAGACTACTTTACTATACACTTCCTATAAATAAGAGATGAACTCTTTATTATTTCCTCACACCTTCAAACCTTTATTTCTCTCTCTAACTTCTCTCTAACATCCCTAAACCCCTCCCAAGTCTAGGGAACCTCCCTAGCACGAGAAGAAAGCCCCGGAGTGCCCGACGACTCCGAGAAGAAAAACTTTCGGCTCGGAAACGCTGCTCCAGCGAAGCCTGGTTTTTAATAAAAACCCGTTGTAAGTGACTTACGCCTATACTATATTTAATATAGCTTTTATTTAATTATAGTAACATTATTAGGACCTTAAAATAATTATTGGGCTATTATTATGAGTCATATTAAGTGTTATTTAACGCTTATATAATAGCAAGGTTGTAAAAATCGTTTGACGGTAGCTCGACGATCAACTGGTGTTAAGGGATTAATCGGTCTTGGCGGGGATTAATCGAGGATTAGTCGGGGACCATAGATTATTAACAAAATATTAAAATTAATTAAACATTAATATATCTTATGTAAAACAAATACTTCAAAATTAGAAAATAAGAAAAATTGTAATTTGGAAATTTGGAAATACGAAAATATGAACATTTTGGTATAATATTTGAAATTTTGAAAACTTGAAAATTTTGGAGTAAAAGAAGAAATATGGTTTTTTGAATTTTTAAAATTTTTTTTGACCTTTTTTTTGAATTTTTTCGACTTTTTTGACTTTTGTTGACTGATTAATCCCGCCAATGCCGATTAATCCCGCCAAAACCCGATTAATCCTAAATTTCCGATTAATGCCCTAATCCTCAACGGTTGTAGAACGCCAAGCGATTAATCCACGATTAATCGCTGATTAATCCCGATTTCTGCAACCATGTATAATAGTAATAATAGCTAGACTATTAATTAGTTGCGATTAACATTAAAACTAAACTCTAGTGGTATTAATACTAGGTTTTGGTCAAGGAAAAATTATTTTAAGAAGTAACGAAGTGCTGTCCGAGTGCCGAGTCACCACCTAATCAAGTGAGTGCATAGTCCCTTTCATCTTACACATAGATATGAAGTATTTTATATAAACTACGTGCTATGTGTGCATATTATCTGAATACTTGTTGTCTATGTTGGATGAACGCTTTATACATGTTTTAAAGGATTTAAACTGTATATGTATGTTATATATAAAAATATGTTGGGCATGACATGGGTAGATGAATGATGAGAGATAAAAGAGGATGTGAGTAAACATTGGCAACTATGGACTTAGTGCCTAATAAACATCGACAACTATGGACTTAGTGCCTATTGGACAAACACCAGTAGCTATGGATTTAGTACCTGTTAGGAATTGGTAGCTATGGACTTAGTACCTATTAGATAAACACTGGTAGCTATGGATTTAGTACCCGATAAGTAGACTATAGCAGCTATGGAATTAGTGCTTTACGAACGAACATTGGCAACTATGGATTTAGTGTCAGTCCTATAACCCTGGAAGTAAGGGACTTCGGAATAAACGAATGCAAGATAGATGACTCTTAGGATAAATCCTTAAGAGTAAAGAAGATAATGGGGATGGGTAATTGGGTTGATTGTTTGATTGTTTAAACATAATAATTATATTATTGTGGGTTGAAAACCCTATGTACTCACCAGGTTTCCCAACCTGACCCACTCAGTTTATTTATATCACAGGTGTTGATACGACGTCACATTACACTAAGAGATTTAAGAGATGTAGATCACTAGTGTAAATAAATGTAAGTTCCGTTTATGCTTATGTTTATGTATTGACGATGACATCCCAAACATTGTAAAATGAATAAAATACGTTTCTTGGAAAATGTTTTGATAACGTATTTATCGTGTTTTTCTGGGAACAAATTCCGCAACATCTTTATGAAATGAAGTACTCTGATTTTTATAAAGCATAAACAAAATCGGTCTTTTCTGGCCGTGAAAATTGGGGATGTCACAGTTGGTATCAGAGCATTAGTTTAAGCGAACTAGGAATTTGGATTTATTTCTAGACTTAAACAAAGAATGCTAAGCGATGATTGTGAGGTGTGAGCACTAGCTTATTTAAGGAATGATGCCTAAATTGCTTTTATGTGCTAAATGATTTGCTATGCTATAGTTTGATCGGATCTATGGTCTGTTGCCGACCGGATCTGGAAACCTTATGTGTTTAGGATTCTAAACGTACGAATACGATATTAGAACTAGCATGTAAACGTTTCGGAGTGATAAGGATGATTTAAACGTCAATCCTAAGTAAAGGTCTAGATTCACCTTATTCGGTGTATAGATCAAGATGGCAAGGACCAGTAGCGGAATGTGAATGCAAATGAGAATAGGAACCAACCCCTAGTGGTTCAGCAAATACCTGTTGTAGAAGAAGTTGCACCTGAGCCAGTCACCATGGATGGAGTTCAAGCCATGATTCGGGCTATGCTAGCTGAACAAAGGGAAGAAATGAGGAGGATGTCAAATAGGGACGAACCTACTATGCCCACTGAGCAACCCGAGCTGATTCCCGAGCAATCGAAGGAAGGGAACTACAGCCGCCAAGTGAGTCAAGTGGGGACTCAAGATGGCCCGGAAAGGAGAAATGACAAGGATGGGCGAATGTACAAAGCCTGTTGAGATTATGGATTGGATCTCCGAGACGGAAATGGTGTTTGAGAGCTACAACTGTAGCGAGAAACAGAAGACCGTCTTCGCCGTAAGACAACTGAAAACTGGAGTCTTGAGCTGGTGGAAGCTATTGGCAGATACGATGCCACGAGGAGAAGCCTTAAGGATGTCATGGGAAGAGTTCTTGGAACAGTTGAAAATGCAGTATTGCTCGGAGATAGATCTGATAGACCTAAACAACGAGTTTCAGAACCTGAAGAAAGGGAAGATGAGTGTTGATGAGTATGCCACCGCATTCACCAAGAGGATGAAGCTATTCCCCTACTTGGTGCCTACTGAACTCTCCAAGATTGATAGGTTTGCTAATGGACTGCCCACTGACTTTGGCCCAATGGTCAAAATGGCAACTACCTTGAAAACAGCTGTTAGGGCAGCTAAGAACGTAAAGGCCTAGATAAGAGAAAAGGGTCTAGAAAAAGATAAGGCAGGAGAGAAGCGGAAGTTTGAAGGATCTTCAAGGTCCAACAAGGAAAGCAAATTCTCAAAGCTTGGAGGAGGAAATGGAGGTGAAGCGAGATGGTGTGATAAATGCAAGAAGAAGCATTGTGGGAAGTGCAAGGAAGAAGCGACTTGTTACAAGTGTGGGAGGACTGGCCACTATTCCAAGGACTGCACACCTAATGATAAAGTATGCTACGGATGTGGAGGCAAGGGGCACATGTCCAGAGACTGCCCAAGGAAAAATAAAGCAGGAAGACCAGAAACACCACTAAGGCCAAGGGCATTTCACATGATCCTCGACGAAGAAGAAAACCATGTGAGGAATCAAGGATGAGGACTTTAAATCCGAAGATCAAGTTATGCAGTAGCCATAGTTTCGTAAGATGTAGCCCATCAGAGGCATAGTCCAGGGTGAACTTGAACACCTATGTAATAGTTTCAAGAAATAATAAAATCTTCGTTTTGTTATCTGGTGTGTTAAATTGTTATGTGATTTTCTTTTATGGTGACTTGGAAAACTGCGAGACGATACTTGGGACGAGTATGAGTAGGTGTGAATGGTAGTAGAGGCCTATACTACCAGAAGCACAAGACTCACACTTTGATAAGGGAAAGTCACAAGGTTACCAAGAAACTAGTAATTGATTTTGTTTTATTCAAGTATGTCGTTACCATTGTTTCGGTAATGACTAAGAAGATTGTTGTTATCCCGACCCTATTGGTCATATCACATTGAGTCCTACTACGATGAGTAGGTTACGTGGTTCAGAGAACCAAGTTTGATGTAGCGTCCGACTTAAACCAAACGATTGAAATCAAAGTGATCAATAGAAGTATCACGCTCGTTGTTATAGAAGTTGGTAGCTAGAAATGCTACATGTTAAAATGTGATTATATCACATTAGACGATGAAGGAAGGCATATTCCATTCCGGAATTTGACTCTAAGAGACTTGAGTCTAAGCATTGCTACATATGATGATAGGTCATTAGAATATGACACATCGGTCAATTGTAGTAATTAAATTAACTTATCCTAAGTTTGTTAAGAAGAAGAAGGAGTCTTTGATAAAGAATGAGGTTGTGACACGAAGGTCATGATTGAAAGTCTAACGAGCAGGTGCAAGACCGAGCACCGCCTGCAGTCAAGGAGTCTAAGAGTTAGATACTCGTTCGAAGCAACATAGAAGTTACTGTTATTACCTAGGCTGAAGAGTAACGTATGGAGTCATTATACAATCCTGTTTCGTTGATAATTTCGAGACGTAATCATCCTAAGGGGGAGATAATTGTAACGCCCATATATCCGGGCTAGTCAATTTAGAGGCAATAGGGGTCGAAAACGACTTTTTGACAAAAGATTATTAAGAATAAATAATCTCAACCAAGTTTTAGTATATGTTACAAGGTTTCGGTACATATAAAGAGCGTCGAAATCCGAGTTATAACGAAGAAGTTATGACCCGTCAAAGTTTCGCAACAGAACCGGCACGATATCGGGAAGCGTAAATAGTGAATTTACGATAGAGCAAGATTCTGCCTTAGCGCTCTAAACGAAATTTGTAGAATATGTTAAACTAAGAACATCGATAAAAACAACGCCCAAATCTGACTTCGTATGAGGAAGTTATGATTTTTCTAAGATTTAGCATATCAGTGCACAGCCCGAAATCTGAATTTTAGATCGGTCGATTTTTAGCCAACGGGATCTAAATGAAAGTTGTAGTACTTGTAAATACCAAAGCGTGGATATAAAGAAAGTCGATAATAGAGCTCGTATGCGAAAGATATAGACGAAGCTTAGTCTCTACTTTTCGAGCGTGACGAATTCGATACAGTTTTATAAATCCGAGAATTAGCTAACGAGGTCTAAATGAAAGTTGAAGATCTCATTAATAGGAACTCAACGGTAAAAAGACAGACAAAAACGGAGCTTGTATGCAAAAGTTACGAACGAAGCTTGGAGACTACTTTACTATACACTTCCTATAAATAAGAGATGAACTCTTCATTATTTCCTCACACCTTCAAACCTTTCTTTCTCTCTCTAACTTCTCTCTAACCTCCCTAAACCCCTCCCAAGTCTAGGGAACCTCCGTAGCACGAGAAGAAAGCCTCGGAGCGCCCGACGGCTTCGAGAAGAAAAGCTTTCGGCTCGGAAACGCTGCTCCAGCGAAGCCCGGTTTTTAATAAAAACCCGTTGTAAGTGAGTTACGCCTATACTATATTTAATCTAGCTTTTATTTAATTATAGTAACATTATTACGACCTTAAAATAATTATTTGGGCTATTATTATGAGTTATATTGAATGTTATTTAACGCTTATATAACAGTAATAATAGCTAGACTATTAATTAGTCGCGATTAACGTTAAACTAAACTCTAGTGGTATTAATACTAGGTTTTGGTCAAGGAAAAATTGTTTTAAGAAGTAACGAAGTGTTGTCCGAGTGCCGAGTCACCACCTAATCAAGTGAGTGCATAGTCCCTTTCATCTTACACATAGATATGAAGTATTTTATATAAACTACGTGCTATGTGTGCATATTATCTGAATACTTGCTGTCTATGTTGGATGAACACTTTATACATGTTTTAAAGGATTTAAACTGTATACGTATGTTATATATAAAAATATGTTGGGCATGACATGGGTAGATGAATGATGAGAGATAAAAGAGGATGTGAGTAAACATTGGCAGCTATGGACTTAGTGCCTAATAAACATCGACAACTATGGACTTAGTGCCTATTGGACAAACACCGGTAGCTATGGATTTAGTACCTGTTAGGAATTGGTAGCTATGGACTTAGTACCTATTAGATAAACACTGGTAGCTATGGATTTAGTACCCGATGAGTAGACTATAGCAGCTATGGAATTAGTGCTTTACGAACGAACATTGGCAACTATGGATTTAGTGCCAGTCCTATAACCCTAGAAGTAAGGGACTTCGGAATAAACGAATGCAGGATAGATGACTCTTAGGATAAATCCTTAAGAGTAAAGAAGATAATGGGGATGGGTAATTGGGTTGATTGTTTGATTGTTTAAACATAATAATTATATTATTGTGGGTTGAAAACCTTATGTACTCACCAGGTTTCCCAACCTGACCCACTAAGTTTATTTATATCACAGCTGTTGATACGACGTCACATTACACTAAGAGATTTAAGAGATGTAGATCACTAGTGTAAATAAATGTAAGTTCCGTTTATGCTTATGTTTCTGTATTGACGATGACATCCCAAACATTGTAAAATGAATAAAATACGTTTATTGGAAAATGTTTTGATAACGTATTGATCGTGTTTTTCTGGGAACAAATTCCGCAACATCTTTATGAAATGAAGTACTCTGATTTTTATAAAGCATAAACAAAATCGGTCTTTTCTGGCCGTGGAAATTGGGGATGTCACAATTTTCACCAATACATAAACTACCTTGTATGGTCATACACAAGCAAAACACAAAATTAGTTATTCATAATAGATGGGATATGTAAGATTTATCTAAACAAATGCAATTATGGTCACAATTATGTTCTCTAGCATATCTAACTTTGTTATTTTATTACTTATCTAATATTTGGTCGATCCTAGCTCTAGCAATTTAATGGTCATTATATCACTAGGTATCCAAGTTCATGTAATTTAATGGTCACTAAGCTACACTACACTTGAAATTAAGCAAAAAAGTTACAAACTTTAACATGCTAGGTAAGATAATCAAACACATGCATAAACCAAATTCATATAATCCATAAAGTAAGAAACTAACTCATAGTTTTAGGTTTCATTTAACTAAACAAAAGCAAGGGTCTTTAGCCCATAATTACAGTTGATGAACACATAAACATAAGGTAAACTAAGCTAAACATCATTAAACTAAGCAAATCGAATGTGTAGATGTGAATCCTTGCTCCAATCGACTTCCTAGCTTCAAAACCGACCCCAAAGGGTTCTTAGAAGGGTTTTTTGTCACAATACTTCTCCAGAAAGTCACCTCCAAGTCCCCCAATTTATCATAATGTTCGGATATATATACTTGCCTAAAATCTGGCCACCACAACATGGTAATGGCACCACGTCGTGGTCCTGGTGTTTATCCCGTATTCTCCATGCCAGCATCAAGAATCGTGAAGATTCAATTCACCACGTCGTGGTGGTTGGAAATCCCCCTTTTCTAACAAAAGTCGTCCGAAATTGTGTCTAGTTTTCGTATCATTTTGAATCGCCTAAATTGGAGTTACGAGTCATGAGATATCGTCAAAATACTGAGGAAGGGTCAAGCTATCCACCAACATCCTTCTTGTGTCCTCTTCTTGCCTAAGCTCGCATTTTCCTGCTTCCAACTTCCATATTGCTTCCAAGCATGTCTTTTATGCTAAATAAAAAATATTAAACATAATAAGTAACTTTTGTTCTATAATAAGCATAAATATAGCTAATAATATTAAGATATGATGTAAAATATATATGTAGATATGCACATATCAAAATACCCCACACTTAGCATTTGCTTGCCCCCATGCAAAAATATATATTTTTTTTAATTCAAACCTTCATCACCATCATCACATAGAATAATCCATTTTGAACTCAGCCATTATACCAAGACCGATATGCGCATATTTGTGTCTAAATCTCCTAATAACTTCCCAATCCTAAATACTCACAATCCTTATGAACCTTTATCCCTTAGCTTATACAACACTCATTTTTGCAACCCTCCGAATCAATCCTCAAAAATCTTTCTTAACCTCAAGGTATTTTTGTTCAGCATCCCAAGCATACATAATCTAGAAATTACAACTTTTGATACCACAATGGAGCTCTTTGGAATTTTCACTTCTTTGATATTTGATCTTTGATTTCTTTGAATTCACCACCTTTTTGTTTGATTTTTGGTATCTTCAACTTTTGAATTTCTTTAGAATTTTGATCTTTGAATTTCATACTTTGACAGCTTCTCAATTCTTCAACTTTTCGGTAATATCTCTCTTTTTTTCTTTATATATATCTCACTTTTTCCACTCAAAACCTATATACTTAAGCAAAGGAGCTTAACTTCAACCTTTATTGGTTAGAGATATTAGTCTAAGTGCAATGACTACATAAGCTCTCCTGGATAGATTTCAGGTACATGATGCAAAAAATTTTATACCATATAAACTACCAGATTGTCTTTCATATCTCATGACTTTTCACTAAAACTTGGGAAGCCACAAATATACTATAACATATGTTGGCTCAATTAAACATTTGAGCTCGCATCGGATCATCCCACGCAACACTAGCAACTTATGTTTAAACTAATACTAGATCAATTTTTAGATTATCATTTCAAATCTATTTTTAATTTTTTAATTTTTTTAGTTTTATAATTTTAATTTTTTTAGCAACTTACTTAAACTTTTCTAGCAATTTACTTTTTCGACCCCTACCCCACACTTAAATGATACAATGTCCCTATTGCATACTAAAACAATTAAAGAACATAAAAAATTAAAAAGGAAGAATTGGAACATACTCCCCTTGGGTAGTAGTGGCAAGATCAAACTCTGAGACTTGTGTGGAAAGCTTAGACTTCTCGTATAATTGTTGGAAACAGTACTTCTAGACCTTCGTCTAGTAAAAGCAAATGTGTCAGATTGAATGAAATCAAAGAACCATTCTTGAAAAATGTGGTGAACCGCTGCCACGACGTAGGAAGCAACACCGCATCGTGGTGTCGAGCAAATGGTCATGAAGGTGAAGCAAAATAATGTCGCCACGACGTGGTTTAAGGATGCCACGTCGTGGTGTAGTCAGATTCAGTCGCGATTAAATTTTTTGCCACGATGTGTTGATGATGTCAACGCCGTGGTGTCTTCTCATAGAATCTTCTAAGATTGAAACAGGTGGGCATCGACTCTTTGTAATGTGTAAGACCATTCCCACTATTCTTTTCAGTAAATATGCTTCAAAATGCTTTTCTCTTCATTATGTGGGAACCCCACACTTATTCAAAAAAAACTTGTTCTTCAATTATGATCTTCAAAAATCGCATGACTTCTTCAAAGTAAGCTCCTTTACTGCTTCACTTTCGTTCAACACTACCAAATAAGATCAAGAGTTAGAGAAACACATCATCATTCGGTTAAGGTAAAATAAAACTAAAATGAAAAATAAAACTAAAACTAAATAAAAAAGAAAAGAAAATGCAAACGCTAAAAACATCGGGTTGCCTCCTGAGAAGCGCTTCTTTTTGAAGAGTCGTGAGACGGACTCCTTCCCACTCTACGTTGCGTCAGGTGGAAGTGTAACCTCCCCGTTCTCCATCATCTTAAGCCTTGTTCGTTTGTAGGAAACCCTTCTGTTGAATGCCTTTCTTGATCTTTCTTGCATTGATGGGTTGACATCTTCTTTGTGCTTTTGCTTGGGTTCTTTCCTCATTCCCATGTCTTTAGCTTTTGTCTTTTCTCTTTTCAGGTTTTTCTTGTCAAAATTGGACTCATCAATCTCTTCTTCTTTTTCGCCAATCGCCTCTGTTACTAGATTTGGTTGTCTTGTAAAAGAAAACACCTCAAACATCATTGGCGTTGACACTGGAGGTTTTGAATAATTCACTTCTTTTTCCAATTCATCTTTAAGTTCTTTATGCTCCATGAACATTGTGTTTCCTTGCTCTACCAGATTTTCCTTGGCACGGGATGGGAAAGGAAGAGGTGGTCGATACAGCTCAACAACAGAAAAGTCATAATCATTTTTTTTCCACGATGTGGCACTATTGCTTCCACGTTGTGGTTAACTGTCAAAATCACGACACTCTTCTGCTTCTTTCTTTTTTATTTCTAGTGACTGATTAGAATGATCTTCGAGGTCCTCCATATGCACCAATTCGTCTTCTTCTTCTGTGTCAACGGACATGACTTGATCTATAGGGATTGACTCGACTTTTCTTGAAAGTAGATCCGATAACTTTTCTTGTACAAGTTTTGTTAATTGCCCAACTTGTGTGTGGATGATCAAAATAGATGCTTGTTGAACTCTAAGTGTTGCATCAGTTGCATCATGTCTTATTTCGCTAACTTCCATGAATTTGAATAACATTGAATCGAGAGCATCTATTTTCTTGGATTGGACTTGCTCAATTTGGTAGAGATCATGCTTAAGTTCTTGAATTTCTTTCACATCTTGTTCTCTCTTGTAGTCCACATCACAATCCATTGTAGAATGAGGTCCTCCACAATCTCTGCATCTATCATGTACGATATTAATGGATTCATCTACCTTCGTGAGCCTATTTTCCATGGCATCGAGCTTTACCATTACCATTCTTAGGACTTCAGAAGCTCCATCTCCATTCACTCTTGTTCTTGTGATATCCCCCCCTTGGGTTGTGATACTCCCTTGAATGATTGGTGAATTCTTCAATTAAAGCTTTATTTGTTGTCAGAGCCTTCTTTGTCATAGGACCTTGAGAGTCTAGTAGTTGGCGAGTACACACATTGACTCCATCATAAAATATCGAGATTTCTTGTTGCTCATTGAAGTCATGTTGAGGGCAACGTCGTAACAATCTCTTGTAATGTTCCCAAGCTTCGTATAAGGACTCCCCTTCTAATTGTTGAAAATTCTGGATATTTTATTGGATTTAGTGTCTAATCCCATAACCAATGATTACATAATAATTTTATATTATACAGTTAACTCATGACAACATAATAATTTACTTTTTTTTATTTGTATTTAAATAGTTAATTATCAAATAATGATATATATATATATATATATATATATATATATATATATATATATATATTATTTTAAATCAATTATATAGAATATTATAAAGTATTTGTAATACTTTTGGTTTTGATGTTTTATTCGTTTAAGTTTTAACGTTTTGTCCGAATAATTTTTTTTACAATTTTTCATTGCTTGACGTTCTCCGACCGATTAGGATTACTGTGTTTTCCAGAAATTAGTGATTAATCGGGTTTGACGGGTTAATTAATCGGTCAACAAAAGTCAAAAAAGTCAAAAGAAAGTCAAAAAAATCAAAAAATTTAAATTTTTTGTAACAATCATAAAATTCTTGAAAATTTTTAACTTTTTACATAAACTCAAAACCATCATTGTTTACAAATTGTTTTCAACATATGTTGCAACATCAAATAATTTCCAAGATCAGAAAACAAAATATGGGGAGGTGTACAATCACATCTTCGCCATCCCGTGATCATCTGAAGTACCTGAAACAAAATCCAAAACTGTAAGCTCAAAGCTTAGTGAGTTCCCCCAAAATACAGATACATATCAAATAGCACAAATATAATAACAACATGTAATGGGTCCACAACTAAAAGACTGGATTACCCCTAAGCCTATAGCATAAGACTGGCTTGCCTCATGGGCCCACAACTTATGTCTGGCTTGATCCCTGGTGTGACATCCCCAAATTTCACGGCCTGAAAAGACCGATTTGTTTATGCTTTGTTTTATAAATCAGAGTAATCTTTTAAAGAAATCAGTTGCGGAATTTGTTCCCAAACAAGATATGACAAAACTTTATCAAAACATTTCTCAAAGAGAATGTACTTTTCATTAAATAATAAAATCTCGGGATGTCATGTTCCGATACATACTGAAAGCATAAACAATATAAAATAGACCTTACAACAGTTATTTATAACTACTGATCTATAATCCAAAATCTCTCGTCAAGTCCACCAACTTATACTCTTGTGCCATTACCTGTAATACAAAGAAAACTGAGTGGGTCAGGATTGGGAGCCTAGTGAGAATACAGGGTTTTCAACCCACAAAAATATAATTATTATATTTAATCATCAAACAATCAATCCAATTGCCCATCCCCATTATCTTCGTTTAATCTTCCCTAAAGATATTATACTAAGGGTCATCTCCTATATCGTATTTACCTCTCATATCCTTACATCTTATTTCCTTATATGTTAGTTCCTAAGAACTTTTCCTAAGGATCATCGCCTACATCGCATAAACAATACTAATTTGAGGATCACTCCCTCAATATGTGTCTAGTAAGGGTTAGGGTATCATCGCATGATTACGCAGCCACAACATCGCCTGGACTCGTAAATCATAATAAGGGTTAGACTATCATCGCATGAATACGCAGCCACAACATCGCCTGGACTCGTAATTCAACACATAGCTGTCATCACCTAATTATCATCACCATTATATCCTCGCTTATATCTTATCACATTATTTCATCACACACCAACTATTTCATCTATCCATGTTCTACCCAACATATTTGTAGATATAAATTACGTATACAGTTTAAAACTATTTAAATACCTGTCTAAAACATTCATTCACATCCATCTTAAGTAAACAACAATATATAAACACGTAACATGTATTTCATAGCAAATACTTCATATCTATTTGTAAGGAGAAAGTAACTACACACTCATTTGATCAGAAGATGATCGGAGAGCACTGTGGATCTAAGAGTAGTATTTCTTTGGTGAAACTAGAATATCTTCAAACACCAGGCTTCTCTCGGGAAGAGCTTCGGCTCGGAAGCACTTTTCTTCTCGGGATCTTCGGGGCTTTGGGACACACTTCGGGTCTCGGGATGATACCGTGGCTTCGGGGGTATAAAATAGGGCTTAAAGAGGGTATCGGGAGTGGAAGAGTATGGGAGGACCAACCAAAATCGGCTGACCCTTGATTTCTATTTATAGGGCTAGATTTTGACCCTCACGTCGTGAGTTTCTAAAGATCACGTCGTGGAACTTGATCGTCACTGCATGCGTCTTCACAACTTGCGTCTGTCAGGCTCCAGAAGGTGTCAGAAGTCAGTTCACGTCGTGAACACTGTTTTCACATCGTGAACTCTAACACAGCTTTGGGGTTCGCGCCCCGAACTTCAGAATATCATAACTTTCGCATATGAGCTCCGGTTTCGACGTTCTTTATATCCACAAGTAGCTGAGATTATGCTCTACAACTCTTTTTTAGACTCCGTTGGATAATTTTGATTTTAAGTTTAATATTTTATTAATATATTATTTTTAGTAGGCTGGGACAGGAAAACTCCGTTAGAAAATCATATCTTCTTCATCTGACGTCCGTTTTCGTCTGTCTTTTTACCGTTGGACTAATATCAACGAGATCTTCCATTCTCGTTTAGATTGTTTCGGCTAAATATCGTTCGATCTCATATTCGAACTTCGGGTTGTACACTGCTAAGCCGAAACTTCGAAAAATCATAACTTCCTCATACGAAGTCAGATTTGGGAGTTCTTTTCATGCATGCTCTGAGTTTAACATATTCTACGATTTTAATTTAGATCGTTAAGGCCTAATACCACTCTAACATAAATTCAATATTTACGTCGCGTTGTGTCGTATCGGTTCTGTTGCGAAACTTCGACACGTCATAACTTCTTCGTTATAACTCGGATTTCGGCGTTTTTTATATGTACGAAATCCTTGTAACATATACTATAACTTAGTTAAGATTAATCTTTATAAATAATCTTCCATCAAAAAGTCATTTTTGATGCTTATCATCTGTAAATTGACTAGCCCGGATCTACAGGCGTTACAATTATCTCCCCCTTAGGATGATTACGTCCCGGAATCATCAACGAAATAAGACTTGTATAATGATTCCATACGTTATCTCTTCATCCTAGGTAATACCTATAAATTCTATTTTTCCTCGAAAGAGTATCTAACTCTTGGACTTCTCGATAGCAGGTAGTGCTCAATCCTGCATCTGCTCTTCATACTATGTTGGACTTTCAATTGTAACCTTCGAGTTACAAAATAAATCTTTACTGAGGACCCCTTCTTCTTCTTAAAATAAATACTTTCCTTCATTTATTGTAACATACCAATGGGTCATGTTCTAATGACCTCTCATCGTATGATGCAACGCTTAAACTCAGGTCTCTTAGAGTCGATTTCCAGAATGGAATATACCTTCCTTCATATTCTAATGTGAAATAATCACATTTTTTGCATGTAGCATTTCTAGCTACAAGCTTCCTTAACAACAAGCGTGATGCTATCGATCGCATTGATTTCAATCTTCTGCCTTAGGTCAGATGTTACATCGAAGTTGGTTCCATGAACCACATAACAAACTCCTCGTAGTCGGACTCAATTTGATATGACCACTAGGGTTGGAATAACAATCATCTCATTAGTCATTACCGAAACAATGGTAACGACATACTTAAATAAAACAAGACCAATCACTCGCTTCTTGGTAACCTTGTGACTTTCCCTGATCCAAGCATGAGTCTTGTGCTTCCAGTAGTATAAATCTATATTACTATTCACACCTACTCATACTTATCCCAAGTATTGTCACGCAGTCCCCACGTCCTAAAATCACAAAACAATTTAACACAAACGAATGTGTTCAATTAATCATAAAAATTTTCCTAGACTTTACTAGGACTTCTTCCATATGTATCTTCAATCATCAATTCTACTTCAAGTCGGTTGGTGATGGAAATTCCAGACGATGCGACAACTTCAATAATTACACCAATCGTTCCACCATCTTTCCAATCGAAGGTGTGCCTCAGACGTACCATACTCTTCTAAACGTTCCGTTATTTTATCAGACATATTCTAAAGGCAAGATACCACTCTTACGATATCTTCCGATAGGTGACATTCACTATCATAAGCCTTCCATTTCCTCCATTTACTCAATTATCTACGAGTCTTCACCATAACGCTTTGTACATCCAAGCAGACGTTCGGTGTACCGGGCGAGAATTTAAGATAAGAAAGTTTTATATGCTAGTTCTAATACCATAGTCGTACGCTTAGAATCCTACATACATAAGGTTTCCAGATCCGGTCGGCAACAGACCATGGATCCGAACAAATAATAGCATTGATATAGCTATCACACAAAACATTTAGCACATAAAAGCATTTTAGGCATTATTCCTAAAATAAACTAGTGCTTGTGTCAATTTAGGTGTATTACCTAACATATTTTAGACACACTCCTTACGGTCGTTACTTAGCATTCTAAGTTTAAGTCTAGAAATTTCCTACAAATTCCTAGTTCGCTTAAACGAATGCTCTGATACCAAGTGTGACATCCCCAAATTTCACGGCCAGAAAAGACCGATTTGTTTATGCTTTGTTTTATAAATCAGAGTAATCTTTTAAAGAAATCAATTGCGGAATTTGTTCCCAAACATGATAAGATAAAACTTTATCAAAACATTTCTCAAAGAGAATGTACTTTTCATTAAATAATAAAATCTCGGGATGTCATGTTCCGATACATACCAAAAGCATAAACAATATAAAATAGCCCTTACAACAGTTATTTATAACTACTGATCTATAATCCAAAATCTCTCGTCAAGTCCACCAACTTATACTCTTGTGCCATTACCTGTAATACAAAGAAAACTGAGTGGGTCAGGATTGGGATCCTAGTGAGAATACAGGGTTTTCAACCCACAAAAATATAATTATTATATTTAATCATCCAACAATCAACCCAATTACCCATCCTCATTATCTTCGTTTAATCTTCCCTAAAGATATTATACTAAGGGTCATCTCCTATATCATATTTACCTCTCGTCTCCTTACATCTTATTTCCTTATATGTTTGTTCCTAAGAACTTTTCCTAAGGATCATTGCCTACATCGCATAAACAATACTAATTTGAGGATCACTCCCTCAATATGTGTCTAGTAAGGGTTAGGGTATCATCGCATGATTACGCAGCCACAACATCGCCTGGACTCGTAAATCATAATAAGGGTTAGACTATCATCGCATGAATACGCAGCCACAACCTCGCCTGGACTCGTAATTCATCACATATCTGTCATCACCTAATTATCATCACCATTATATCCTCACCTATATCTTATCACATTATTTCATCACACACCAACTATTTCATCTATCCATGTTCTACCCAACATATTTGTAGATATAAATTACGTATACAGTTTAAAACTATTTAAAAACCTGTCTAAAACATTCATTCACATCCATCGCAAGTAAACACCAATATATAAACACATAACATGTATTTCATAGCAAATACTTCATATCTATGTGTAAGGAGAAAGTAACTACACACTCACTTGATTAGAAGATGATCGGACAACATTGCGGATCTAAGAGTAGTATTTCTTTGGTGAAACTAGAATATCTTCAAACACCAGGCTTCTCGCGGGCAGAGCTTCGGCTCGGAAGCACTTTTCTTCTCGAGATCTTCGGGGCTTTGGGACACACTTCGGGTCTCGGGATGATACCGGGGCTTCGGGGGTATAAAATAGGGCTTAGAGAGGGTATCGGGAGTGGAAGAGTATGGGAGGAGCAACCAAAATCGGCTGACCCTTGATTTCTATTTATAGGGCTATATTTTGACCCTCACATCGTGAGTTTCTGAAGCTCACGTCGTGGAACTTGATCGTCACTGCATGCATCTTCACAACTTGCGTCTGTCAGGCTCCAGAAGGTGTCAGAAGTCAGTTCACGTCGTGAACTCTGACACAGCTTTGGGGTTCGCGCCCCGAACTTCAGAAATTAATAAATTTCGCATACGAGTTCCGTTTTCGACGTTCTTTATATCCACGCATAGGTGAGATTATTCTCTACAACTCTCATTTAGACTCCGTTGGATAATTTTGAATTTAATTTTAATATATTATTTTTAGTAGGCCGGGACAGGAAAACTCCGTTAGAAAATCATATCTTCTTCATCTGACGTCCGTTTTCGTCTGTCTTTTTACCGTTGGACTAATATCGACGAGATACTCCATTCTTGTTTAGATTGTTTCGGCTAAATATCATTCGATCTCATATTCGAACTTCAGGTTGTACACTACTAAGCCGGAGCTTTGAAAAATCATAACTTCCTTATACGAAGTCAGATTTGGGCATTCTTTTCATGCACACTCTCGGTTTAACATATTCTATGACTTTAATTTAGATCATTTGGGCCAAATATCACTCTAACGTAAATTCACTATTTACGTCACGCTGTGTCGTACCGGTTCTGTCGTGAAACTTCGACATGTCATAACTTTTTTGTTATAACTCAGATTTCGGCGTTCTTTATATGTACAGAATCCTTGTAACATATACTATAACTTAGTTAAGATTATCCTTCTAAATAATCTTCCATCAAAAATTCATTTTTGATGATTATCGTCTCTTAATTGATTAGCCCGAATCTACGTGCGTTACACCTGGCCTGATCAGTCATCGGACTGAATGCCACTAAGCATTCAGTACGAGTCTAGTATGCCCTTCCTGGCCATCAGTTCGCATCTGGAATGCTCATGATTCCTCAGTATGAGTCTGGCATGCCCTCCCTGGCCCTCAACTCATATCTAGCATACTCTAGGGTTTGTTGGCTATAGCACAAAGTACTACAACCTCAACCCAACCTCACAATATGTCGAAATATAAAAGATACTATCATATACAGATAAACATAAAATATCATAGGTAATCCTACAGATCTACCAGACTAGAATATCAAGACTAGAATGCATATTTATTCCATATTCGGCATAACAACAATACCAGGTTATCAAACCAATGGGCCGGCCTTGGTGCCGTCGACCCCTAAGTATAGTGAGGAAACTTATCTCACAATGACAAATCTATTGGGTTTTGTATACTCTAACACTCCTATGGTGCACATACAACCCTAATAGTTTTGGATCTAAGTTTTCTCTAATTATACATGCAATAAAATTTCCAAAGCATGAAGCTACAACTAGCATACAATTTTGACATATAAATCATAAAAGTAAGTTAGAAGATTACCTCTTGTTGTAGTTTGTTGAATTTGGCCTTTCAAGAGCTTAGCACCCCAAGAGTTGTGCCTCAAACAAGTCACAAACATCATGAACAATTGGAATATAAATGAGAGAGAGGTTAGGCACCAAAAATCATCCATACTCTTGCAATGTCACTCTTAGGTCCCATTTTGGCTAAAAGGGTTACACATATATAGTGTAGAATTCCAAGAGTTATATGTAACCATAATTCTTACACTTAGGCTTATGATCCATAACTTATATGGGCCAATAAGTTATGGACTTTCACATAAGTTTAGCCCATTACAAATTAATCATGGATCATTAGCCCAAACCATATGTCTCATTGATTTACATAATCAGTCCCCGTTAATTTAATTAGTCTCTTTTGATCACTAAATCAATTCCAAATCAATTCTTGATCAATACTAATTAAATAATATGATTTCTCAATTAATATATTATACTTATAATATATTAATAAATCACAAATAACCTCTTACTCAAATATCCATCCTATTAAATTGTCCTGATGAAGGCAACCCGAAAATGGACCATGCTACTCTTGGGTCAAGTACATATCAATTATAGTTATGGTCTTAGACACCTATTCCAACAAAATCTGCACAAAAATCTCCGATTGATGGCTCATGAAGAATCCCGAACTATCACAACAAACAAACATCCAATTAACATTTGGATTACCATCCTTGACTAAGGATCTACACTTAGGGTAAATTTCCACTTTACCCTTTCCCCAATTGGGCCAAGGCCCAAGTCCAACTCTTTGATCTACAAGGCAAAAAAACTACAAGGCCCATAATTCTCCCAATTTTCCAAATTAGGCCCAACTCTTTATTGGGCCTCATCCTAAGGTCCAACTCTCCAATCAGCCCAAAAACACTCATATCTAGAAGTCTAAAGAGGCCAAAATATCCAAGCCCGAACAGAAGGCATATGTGGGGTGTACACCTTCGGTACACTGGGTGTACTCCGCCTCGCATTGACCACCATCGGGGTGGTTGACTCAGTACGCAGGGCATACATCGCCTTATGTGGAACGCACCCTCGCAAATCTTAAAACCCTTATAAGTTCTTAATGGCTTACACACTTAAGCCAAAACTTCAGATCTATGGTCCAAATGAATCATAGAGTCATAAACTTTCCAATTTTATGACTTTAGGCATCCAAAATCTCTTAATACAAGGTCTTAATCCATTAAGACCTTTCTACCAAATGCATGTGACACTTATGGCCATTGGGACCTCATTTTTATGTCTTAAAACCCTTACTAGGGTCGGGAAGGACAACCTAATACGTCCAACACCAACCATGCACAAAAATGAGACTTCTTGGGACAAAAGAACCTTATTAAGCCACCAAGACAAGATCTAAACAATTCAAACATAAAGGTAAAAGCTTTTACCTCCTGGAGCTTCCCAAGAAGGTGATAATCCTAGATCTACAAGCTTGCTTCCTTCTTTGACTCATTGATGCACCTTCTTCTCTTTTTAGCACACAAATATCACACTTGATACTCAAAATACTCACTTATGGGGTTAAGGTTTATTAAAAACGGCTCAAGGATTTGGAGGCTGGAAGAATGAAGCAAATGACCCATAATGGTGCTTAAATACTCCTCAAACCCTAAAATTAGGGTTTTCACCCGGACACAGGTACGCCCAGCATACTAGGGCGCGCCCTAGTACACTTAGCGTACCCACATGACATATTTAAATACTAAAGGAAAGATATGAAAATACCATTATGCCACTAGGGCATCTTAAGGCATCTTCAAAGATTTACCATTCTGCCACTAGGGCTTCTTAGGGCTAATTTCATCCAACTCCAAGGACCAAAAATGACATATTTGAATACCAAAGGAAAGATTTGAAAATACCTGAAAACCCGGGATGTTACATTTTTTTTACTCCAAAATTTTCAAATATTATACAAAAATGTTCATATTTTCGTATTTTCAAATTTTCAAATTACAAATTCTCTTATTTTATAATTTTGAAGTATTTATTTTTCTTAAAATATATTAATCTTTGATTAATTTTAATTTTTTATTAATAATGTATGGTCCTCGATTAATCCCTACCAAGACCGATTAATCCTTTCACACCAGTCGACCGTCGAGCTACCATCGAACGATTTTTAGAACCTTCCTATTTTTTAATAATTTGTTTAAATATATATATTTTTAATGTATTTTTTATGTTTTGTTATTTTATATATATTTCATGATACTATTTTAATTTTTTGGATAATCCATCTTTTTAAACTCGAATTTATTTTAACAAAATAAATAGTTATTAATGTGCTAAATACCTTGACCTTTTAAACTTATTTTTATTTGTGCATATTCGTAACTCCAAAACGAGAAAATGTAAAAGAAAATAGTTATTAAGGAATGGCTTCGAACAAAAAGTAAAAGAAAACGTTACATATTTAAGTTTGTGTCCAATAAATTTTTTAATAGTATAATAGTATATTAAATTAAAAAAATTGTTTTACGTTTTGTTTAAATATATTGCTTAATATATTTTTTGGTCATTTAATATATATTTGAGCGACATGTTAAAAAATTAAATTTAATATAAAAAATATAATGATAAATATAATAATACTTAAAATTAAATAAAATATTAATATATTTATTTAAAATAAACATTTTAATATATTTAAATAAAACATTAAATTAATTAGTTTAAAAGAAATATTTTTTTATTTATTTAATAAATAAAAAGAAAAATAATAATCCAAATATATGATTAGATTAGGAAAAGTAATCATTGAAATTGTATGATTATTGAAAAGGAGATAAGAATACTAGTACCTTTCCAGTTTATATCTACCCTTTATCCTAATTTGAGTACCCAACACTGAACACCCAATCTGAGGTCCTTCTTCTCCGAGCTCAAAATGAATTCTTCCTATGCACCACCTCCTTCCGCATCATCGGGGGGTCTTAGGAGCTTGAAAGTTGACTTTCCGGAAGAAGTCCAACCCACGGTGGCTGATGTATATGGAACAGAGCCACCTCCTCCGACCTATTCAGGTGGATTTACTGAAAGTTCCCAGCCGCAGTTCCCGGCAGTTGGTCAACGCGCGTTACCCGCTTATGAAGCTGTCCTCCAACCTCCGCCAATAACAGCTGTACGTTCCCTTGAACACTCGAGTAATCAACTTAGTGGAAATGGCAACCGCGGGTGGGTTGACACCGACGGCGGCGCCGGTGGCAGTCTTTCAGGTTTAGTGCACAAGAACAATTCTGCATACGGCGTCGTCGATCCTTATAGTTATGAGGAAGCGCCAGGTTTATCAGGATTTGCTGAACGAGATCGATCCAACAACGGATCATCCACTAATAATATGAAGTTCGATCCACTAGCGAATCCCATGCACAGTATGACCGGAAATAATTTCAGGAATGCATACAAGCAATTTAATCAGTCTTATCATGATGATGAGGATCTGGACAGTGATTAAATAAACGAATAAAATCAGATCTGCATCTTTCTTGACATGATGACTGTGGTTTATGATTTGTAATCTGGTTCTTTTTTGTCGATTACATGTTTTGTGTATGTGTTAAAAGAAGTTTAAGTTGATGTTGGTTTGAATTGATGTTGTAGAAAAATCCATTAGAAAAGAAACGAATTCGGGATAATAGTATGAAGTTGTTCATGGTGTCATCTTTTAAGTGGATCTTTCTTGATTTACAACAAAGTATGGTGGCAGAATCATGTTTTTCCCTCTTTCAAAATCATGTTCTCTTACGTATTGATATTGTTTTGAAATTATGCTATTTTTCTTGCGAATTAATTTTAGTTCCTTTAATAGTTTCTCTCTTTCAGAAACTTTACTATCTGATATCAAGAAAATGGAGCCAGTTAATGGGTTAAGTGCAATAGCTAGCTGTTTGTTTAAAATGGAATCTTAATATGTGTTCGTTGCTCGTTTGAAATGGTTTAATCATATTTTTGCATTAATAATACATTGACTTGAATACGATCTTTTCATAATATTTAAAAATAATATGGAACAACTAATAGAGTGTAACATATACGTTTTGAAATCGTGTTATATAATTATTAAAAGTGAATAATATTATGAAATATTTTATGATATTGAGCGTTGAGTTCTAATGGATAATTTTTACTAGAAATGAAGTAAAATTATTTTTAGAATTACTCATAAAATATTAAAAGTCTTATAAGATTCCAACTAAAAGCCAAATACTGAAATTTAGCGAAAATATCAAATTTGAAATAAGTAAAATTTTATTATTTAAAATTGTAAAGAATCTCGTTAGAAAAATTTAGGCGAAAACCTTGTCGAAATCCGAGTTATAACGAATAAGTTATGATCAATCGAAAATCCGCGATAAAACCAGCAAACACTATGTCGCGTAAAAAGTGAGTTTCCGATAAACTACTTTTTAGTCTTAGTGATCTAAATGAAAGTTGTAGTACTCGTAAAAATAATAAACTTTCATATAATGAACTTTATATCTGATTTCGTATGGGGAAGTTATAATTTTTCTAAGTTTCGGAATAACGACAGACAGCTAAAAACTCGAAATAAAGATTGAGCGATATTTAGCCGAAACAATATAAACGAGAATTGAAGATCACATCAATAGTAGTACAACGGTTCAAAGTCTGACGAAAACAGACATCGGATGAAGAAGTTATGAATTTTTAACGGATTTTCTTGTCCCAATCTGTTAAAAAATAATAATATTAAAATTGAATTCAAAATTAGCCAACGAGGTCTAAACGAAAGTTATAGAATATATTCCCGCCTACACGTGCATATAAAGAACGTCAAAAACAGAGCTCATATGCGAAAGTTATGAATTTTAGAAGTGCGAGGCACAATTTTCGAGAAATCTCGCATGAATAGTAAGCGGCTCACCCGAATCGCGCCTCGTGTCCGACATCGTGAGTCATCCTCGCATGCAGTCGATGCGTGCCTAGCCACGTGCCGCTTCCGGATTCGATCGACGTCGCGGCCAGTAGCCTTCTGATATGCACGGAAGTACCCACTAATTTTGATATTTATAACCTAACAAACTTAGACTAACTATGCACTTATAGACAGTGTACCCAGTCAGATTACAGTATAGCTAAGGTAAGTCGGGTGTCGATCATAGGGAACGGTGTTATTAATTACTTTATTTACTACTAAATTAATCTAATTATTAACAAGCTAAAAGGGTTTTTTTTATCTAATTTTGCAAGTTTAGATGAACTTAATCCTTTAACAAAAACTCAATCAATAAACAAAACACTTCTATTAGTTCGAATCCACTTTTACTCAATGGTTATACATTAGCTATAACTATTACTGTTGGTGACCAATTAAGAAAGAATTAGCAATTTAGTTCTAAATCTACTAATTATTAATCAATTCATGTAAATCTATTTATGTTCATACAATAGTTAACACAGAATCAATTATTAGATAAGGTTGGAGCCATGAAAGATTGATTAATCAAAACACAATTACAGTCATAATATGAGTTCTCTAACACAGCTTGTTTTAATGATTCAATTACTAATCTAAGATTGGTTTGATCTTAGCTCCAATAAACTAGTGTTCACTATATTATTAGGTATTCAAGTTCATGCAGATTTGTGTTCACTAACTACACATAACAAGAATTCAAAGCAATCGAATAACTAATTCAAGCATGCTAGGTAAAATCAATCAACACAAGCATATCACAAACAAATAAAATGAAGTCTAATGCATTAAAACCATGAGTTCCAGCTTCATCTAGCTAACAGAAGCAGCTAGATTTAGCTGGAAATATTAACAGCTAAACAAACAAACACTATAATCAAAAACATGTTTAAATGTACCAATCTATAAAGACAAATTATGAACTTCTCCTTCCTTGGTGTTAAAACCAACTTCCAGATCTTCTTTTCCTCTAAATTTCGTCTCCAAGAACCCTCTAAAACCAGCCAAAAAGTTCCCTAATCGTAATGGAGAAGGATATATATAGTTTCTGGAAAATCACCGTTCACATCGTGAGCATTTAAAACTCACGTCGTGAACTCGAAGTAATCGTAATCGCCAAGGATTCCTTCACCCGGATGCTTATCTTCTCATTCCTTCCACTCACGTCGTGAACCATAAACCATTCACGTCGTGAACCATAAACCATTCACGTCGTGAATACGTCTTTTTGGATGTTTTCCTTGTCTTTCAAGCCTTCAACCTCCAAAGTTTCATCATTTAACGCTTTTAGTCCCTTTCTTCAAAATGTCTTCTTTTTTGCTGCAAAATATAATTTAACCTTATAAGTATCATTATTCTATGCAAATGACCGAAATATATATAAAAATGTACTTAAATATTGCCTAAAATATGTATAAATATGGCAATATCAAAATACCCCACACTTAGGCTTTGCTTGCCCTCAAGCAAATCTACTTATTCAAACTCATACTTTCATTACTAGCATTTCATCGAACAATCCAATTCCAGCTCAGCCATTATGCCAAGACCTCAACGCAAGCATTTGTGTCTAAATTTTTTCCTAAATGACCCCCCATACTTTAAATACTCACAATCTTTATAAACAATCACCCACTTCTTTCGAACAATGCTCATTTTATGCAACCCTCCGAATCCATCCTCAGAAAGCTTTCTAACCTCAAGATATTTATGTAAAGCTACCCAAGCATACATATTCTAGAAATTACAACTTTAGACACCACAATGGAGCTCTTGGATTCTTCCTTTCTTTGATGTTTACCCTTTAAGTTCATTGAATTCATTTCTTTCATGATTTTTGGCATCTTCAACTTTTGATTCTTTGGAATTTTGATCTTTGATCTTCATACTTTGATAGCTCCAAAATTCTTCAAGAATTTCACTTTTTAGTAATTTCTCTTTTTTTTACATGCATAACTCACTTTTTTTTTCACTCAAAACCAACATGCTTAAGTAGGGGCGCTTAACTTCAACTTTTATTGGTTAAGACATATCTTTCCTGGATACATTTCAGGTTTAGGCTGCTAAACATTTTGCATTCCTCAAACTAAGCAGGGTCATGTTTTTGTTCCATGATTTCACTAAAATAAGGGAGGCCACAAATGCACTATAACGTGTATTGGCTCAACTAAACGTTTGAGCTCTTATCGGATCATCCCATATAACACTAACAACTATAGTTCAAATTATTATTACTAGATTTAATTATTAAAAATTTCAAAATTTTAAATTTCACAATTATCTAGCAATTTACTTTTTCTACCCCCTACCCCACACTTATTTCATACAATGCCCTCATTGTATGCCTAAAAAAATATAAAAATTAAGAGAAGGGAGAAAAAGGAACAAACTCCCCTGGGATAGTGGCGTGATCATCTCCAAACGTGCGGATGGAATGTGCATCTTGAATACAGACTTTGAGAAATAGAAACTTGGATCTTGAATACGCGAGATAAGGAATGTACCGACAAAATATGGAATCAAGTCTTCAATCTTCAACAAATATGGTGCACGAAAATGTTCACAACGGAAGGAACAATGTGGGAAAGCAAACGACACATTGTATGGTGGAGAAAATGAGCCCTTATTATCTTCATAATATTCCCAAAAAGAATGGTGGTGAACCACATAAGGAATATAGGAAAATATGATTCTTTTTGTGAAAAGTACAAAGTCACGACATGAGTACTGGAAATGTTCACGTCGTGAATTCGATTTGAAGCGGGTTCTAGAAAGTCACCATATACTGACTCACGACGTGAACACCAAAAGGGTCACGACGTGAAAACTGAAATATCAGAAATATATTCCCTCCAACCTTTGTTCTCACTTCTTATATTTAACTCATGTCTTAGTGGATTAAGACTCTTCTAAATTCACCATTTTTGACTCTTCCGCTGACTATCTTCTCTCTTGACTCACCCCACACTTATTTTAAATTGTGGGACTCGACTCTTGACTTTAAACACTCCCGGGTAAACAAATATGCACTCGTATCTCGACATCATTTATATGTGCTCTGAGCAATTCTGAAAAATAATAACAACCAAGAAGAGAAAAAGTAACATAATATCTTAATAGTTTTACAAACCAAAACAAATAAAAACAAAATAAAACCAAACCAAACTAAGATAATAAAACTAAAAGAAACAATCAATCATCCTCTTCATCCTCGTTCACCCCGCTAGTACCCGCTCCACCGCCTCCATGTCCTCTATACTCCGTCCACCTTGGGCAAATTGGGTAATGATACCCCAAATGAGGCGGCTGCTCCACCCCAAGGTGTCGAACGACGATCTCCATGGTGCCACCAATCCAGTTGACACTCAAAGATAACTGGTCAAAATAACCAGCCATATCACCCCCAAAAGGTGCTCCTACCATGGATGTGGGTGGATGTATTGGTTGCACTCTTTTTCCCCTTCCTCTTATGTTTCTATGCCTTGGCCTTGGTTGTGGTTGTTCTGGTTGTGTATCAGGCTGCTCATCACCCTCATCGTCCGAAGGTACTATTCCCCAATGCGACCCAAAGTTTATGACAACCCGCATGGTTTCCAAATACCCCATGCCAAAATCATGCTCATCCACACAAGTCATAGAACGAGTAATATCAGGGACAAGCAAATGATATGAACGTGCCAGACGTGTAATAAAGTGCCCTCCACAAATAGGGGTCCCTGGGCGAGAACTAGTTGCTGACCCGGACAGAAAACGTGCCAGAAAATAAGGAATGTTGCAACACACCCCTGGCTGCAAGATACACCATAGGAAGAATTGATTTTGTTTTGTAACATTATCTCCATGCCTCCTATGATTGATGGAGAATGTGATGAAACGGTGAAGTAGGCGATGGATAAGGGACCGAATACTACTCTCGGGAGACAATCCGGAATTAAAAATCCCGGATGCAATACCATGCCTGAAAGCATATCCAGTGACTCCTTCTGTATACCTTCTAGCTGCCTCGCTCAAGATCATACCAAATTCAGGAGTCATTGCTTCTTGGCGATCATATAGTCCAACTTTCCAAGCAAATTCAACTAGACTGCACTCCCGATACTCACCCCCCAACCGGAACACCAAAGCTTGTGGCCAATGTGGGTCTTGGACAGTCTCCTGGAATGTTACTGTTGAGAAAAACTCAACACAAAATTCCTTATACACACGCTCTTGGATTCGAAACAGGTTGCGCCATCCAGAACAAGTGAACGAATACCCATTTCCAATAAACATTTTCGTCAAAAATAGGGACAACCGGTCCACGAGCCCAACTTCCCTCAACTGCGTCCAATTAATTGTTGGGGCAACTGCAATCTCTCGGTTGTAGAGCCATCCTAATTTGTTGTTCCATCGGTTTAATATGTCGCGGGACATTGTTGCGGGAAAATTGTAAAACGGGTGTAAACTTGCACTCCAATTGGAACCTCTCTTCTGGGAGCCATTTCTACAAAAAACAACAACAAACACACCTAAAAGAAACAACCCACAAAATAATAAATTAAAGAAACTGAAAACTGTTCATCCCAAAATTCATGTCGTGAATCCTTTAAGATTCACGTTGTGAATTGTAACCCAGCAACCAAAAGCGTGAAAATCAGATGAGAAATCAGGTCACAATAATAATGGGGTTTACTTCCATAGCATTTCCATGCATAAAGCATCAACATTTCAAATCTATTTTGGGAATTTTAAGAAGTAAATTTAACATTTCATCTAAGTAGAAAACCCTAACCCTAAGTTCAACTATTAAAGAAAAATTAAACTTAAGAATTAAGAATCATTACCTTATATTGTAGTATTACGTAAGCACAAACGAAAATAGAAGAATTGTCGGCCAAAATTGGAGCAAGGGGGACTAGATCGTGTGTTTCACTTCATGGGGAATAAAGAAATGAGGTCAAACTGATTCTTATCTCTTTAATCAGTGGTCCCGAATAATTTACAACTCACGTCGTGAGTCCTTAAGGATTCACGTCGTGAGTCCTGTTCTGGACTTAAAATTGGGTCAATTTAATAAGAAGTGGGCTAAGTCTTGGGCCAATTTGTTTAATAGAAAATGGGCTGATATGCATCATTTTTATATTATCCAGCTTATTCAGAATTCACGTCGTGCATTCTTAACCATTCACGTCGTGAATCCTGCACGAAATTTTTTATTATTATCAAGTAAAGTATGTCTATTAACTAACTTCTTAATTATCACCAATTCATTTTTAAGGACCCCACACTCAATGTTTAATTATGAATGAAGCGAGTTGGATGATATGATCTACGTGTCTAAGATTAAAGTGCAAAAACTGAAAAGAAAAGAAAAAAAATGCAAACCAAACTCGGGTTGCCTCCCAAGAAGCGCTTCTTTTTCTTGGAGTCTTGAGTTGGACTCCGTGCCTCCTACGTTGAGTCATCCGAAGAATCCACCACTTTGATCTTTTGTTCCTTGAAACGCCTCTTGTAAGCTTGAACTCGTCTTTTGTACGCCTTTTCCGAATTTTCCTTTTTAGCCTTGACCTCGTCTTCATCAAGCTTGCGTTTTGTCCCTTTAGTTTCCTCCTTGCACTCCATAGCATTCCTTTCTTCTTTCATGACTGGAATTGTTATTTTTGAAGTAACCTCCTCATCATCACTCGTTGTCACATCATCTTCCTTGCTCACCCAAGAAAGCGGACTTGTATAGGCAATGACTTCAACTAAATATGGAACAGATGCTCTTGGTTTTGTTCGTTTGACTTGATGAATTGTCTTGATCTCTTCTTCCATGAGCTTCTCTAATTCTTCAAGTTCATTGTCTTCATCAATGCTAAACAACTCTTCATGATCATGATTCTTTTGAAAGCCATTTTCCATCCCAAAGATTTCCTTTTCATCACCAACCTCAAGGTGAGCTTAGACTCGCGAATATCAACAAGAGCTCCAGCAGTGTTTAACAGCGGCCGACCAAGAATAATTGGTACATTGGGATCTTCTTTCTTGTCTAATACCACAAATTCTATTGGAAAAACAAATTTCTCAATTTTTACTAAAATATCTTTCACAATGCCCCGGGGCTGTGTCACTGAACGGTTCGCCATGTGAATAGTCATTCTTGTAGCCTTCAACTTCTGATAAAATGAATAAGGCATCAAACTAATGCTAGCCCCAGAATCGGCTAAAGCATCAACCTTCATGTTGTTACCAAACTCACATGGAAGAGTGAGGAATCCAAGATCCCTCATCTTCTTAGGTATCTCTCCTAACACAACTTTTGAGCTTTGCTCACTTAGAATCACCTTAGAATTCTTCTTTAGTTGCTTACGAGTGTCTAGCAAGTCTTGTAAAAAAATTTCATACTCGGAAATTTTGGATAACGACTCGACAAAGGGAGTATTAATCGGGATATCCTTCACATGCTTAATAAACTCGATATGCTCTCTTTCCAGTGGACCAAGGGCAGCTCGGGAAGGAAACGACAAAGGCGGCTGATAAGCTGGAGCAAAGACATAATTTTTCTGTTGAGACCGAGCCCAAGACGTGAGCATTACGGGTTCACGTCGTGAACTGGGTGTTCCACCAGCTTCTTCATTTTCGAGCTTTGGCTTCTTTGGCTTTGGATCGGGCTGCTGTGGTTCTTCTTCTAATGCTTCTAGGAACTCAGAGATAGCCTCTTCTTCAGTATCTATGGACATTACATGAGATTGGGTCTTCGTTTCAGGATTTTTCGGGGAAAGCTTCTCATGAACCAAAGTGGTTAGTTAACCAAGTTGCACTTCAAGATTATTGATGGAGGCTTGTTGATTTTTTATTAAAGCATGTTGTTCTACCATCAATGCATGATGATTCTTAACCAAAGTTATTTCTTCATTAATAGCAGAATCAGTAGCCTTGTGTCGCTTTTCTGAAGCTTCCATAAACTTGATTAACATGGTCTCTAGATCGGGTTTCCTCTCAGCTGGTGGCTGCTCCTTTTGGTAGAAGCCTCGTTCTGTCTGCTTATACTTCTCTTCTTTTTGCTTCTTATATTCTTCATATAGCAGCCACTCTTTCTTTGGTTTCCTCCAGTCTTCATCGTACTTGTCCCCACTCGAGTAACATACTTGAGCGTTTTTACTCCCAAACTCATCTAAATTGCAGTCCTTGGTCAAGTGTGGACCATTACACCTCTCGCAACCAACTCTTATAGCATGAATTGGTTGGTCCATTTGTGTTAACCTCCGGTCCATATTATTCAACATAGCCATCATAGCTGTTATTTCTTCAGTTTGTGCACCTCCACTGCCTTTGATTCCATCTTGCCTAGGGTTGTGGTACTCACGAGAGTGCTTCGCGAATTCTTCAATCAGCTCCTTGACCTCTCTTGGATTTTTCTTTGGCAAAGGTCCTTGAGAATCAAGGAGTTGTCTTGTCATAACATTGACCCCATCATAGAATATCGACATCTCTTGTTGAACATTAAAATCATGCTGAGGGCAATTTCTGATCAAGCCTTTGTACCGCTCCCATGCTTCGTATAATGACTCCTCCAGCTGTTGTTCAAAGTTGGCTATTGCCTTCTTGAGTTTAACTGGTCAAGAAATTGCTCACGCATTTGAGCCCAAGTGGTGATCGTACCCGGTGGAAGTGATTTTAACCATTCTTTAATAGCTCCCTTAAAAGTAATGGGAAGCATTCTGAGCAAGACGGTGTTTCTGTTGACATTTGGGACATTGAAGTAATCCGCAATGTCATTGAATTCATCTAGATGCTTAAAAGCATCCTCATGATCCTTCCCGTAAAATGGGATATCCTTCAGTGTAGTCAAGATATGTCCCTTCAGCTCGAATGTGGCAGTGGCAGGTATTGCAGGTTGGACTAAACCAGTACCCACATCTTCTCGGATCCACTTCTTGTAAGCTCCCATGGACATCTCCTCAATGTTGGCCATTTCGTTTTCCAGCTCGTTTTTGGGTTCACTTGTAAATAGTGCAAATTCTGAATCGGTTTTGTATTCGAACTCGGCGTGGACGGGTATTTGATCTAGGTGTTCAAGCTTGCTCTTGTTCCTTGAAGACGAACTCGACTCCCCTGCTTTCTTTCCCGACTTCCTTGAAAAAGCTGATTTTAGTTCTTGCAAAGGTGTCATCTTTGGTGTTTGGTCTTCTTTCACGTTCTTGTTCTTATTTTTGTGAAGGGCTGACTTCGGATCTTCAAGTGGTGGCACCAAAGGTGTGTTAGAGCCTCTGGTCATGAACTCCTGCAAACTAAAAAAAATAACAACGTAAAAACGAACTAAAATAGAAAAATAAACTGAAAACTAAAGAAAACTAAAAATCACAGTTCTCACGTCGTGAGTTCTGTAATCAGAAAAAAAAATCAACCTTCCTAGAAATTAAAAACAGGTAAAAAGTAATACTAAAAAAAAACTTTGCTGCAAAACTAACTCTTTGCAAGTTTTACCCCACAAAAAGGATCAATTAACCTAATGCAAATAAATAATAAACTAAGTCGTTCCCCGAGAACGGCGACAAAAATTTGATGTGCACGGAAGTACCCACTAATTTTGATATTTATAACCTAAAAAACTTAGACTAACTTTGCACTTATAGGTAGTGTACCTAGTCAGATTACAGTATAACTTAGGTAAGTCGGGTGTCGATCATAGGGAACGGTGTTATTAATTACTTTATTTACTACTAAATTAATCTAATTATTAACAAGCTAAAAGGGTTTTTTTTTTTATCTAATTTTGCAAGTTTAGATGAACTTAATCCTTTAACAAAAACTCAATCAATAAACAAAATACTTCTGTTAGTTCGAATCCACTTTTACTCAATTGTTATACATTAGCTATAACTATTACTGTTGGTGACCAATTAAGAAAGTATTAGCAATTTAGTTCTAAATCTACAAATTATTAATCAATTCACGTAAATCTATTTATGTTTATAGAATAGTTAACACAGAATCAATTATTAGATAAGGTTGGAGCCATGAAAGATTGATTAATCAGAACACAATTACAGTCATAATATGAGTTCTCTAACACAACTTGTTTTAATGATTCAATTACTAATATAAGATTGGTTTGATCTGAGCTCCAATAAACTAGTGTTCACTATATTTTTAGGTATTCAAGTTCATGCAGATTTGTGTTCACTAACTACACAGAACAAGAATTCAAAGCAATCGAATAACTAATTCAAGCATGCTAGGTAAAATCAATCAACACAAGCATATCACAAACAAATAAAATGAAGTCTAATGCATTAAAACCATGAGTTCCAGCTTCATCTAGCTAACAGAAGCAGCTACATTTAGCTGGAAATATTAACAGCTAAACAAACAAACACTATAATCAAAAACATGTTTAAATGTACCAATCTATAAATACAAATTATGAACTTCTCCTTCCTTGGTGTTAAAACCAACTTCCAGATCTTCTTCTCCTCTGAATTTTGTCTCCAGGAACCCTCTAAAACCAGCCAAAAAGTTCCCTAAATCGTAATGGAGAAGGATATATATAGTTTCTGGAAAATCACCGTTCATGTCGTGAGCATTTAAAACTCACGTCGTGAACTCGAAGTAATCGTAATCGCCAAGGATTCCTTCACCCGAATGCTTATCTTCTCATTCCTTCCACTCACGTCGTGAACCATAAACCATTCACGTCGTGAACCATAAACCATTCACGTCGTGAATACGTCTTTTTAGGTGTTTTCCTTGTCTTTCAAGCCTTCAACCTCCAAAGTTTCATCCTTTAACGCTTTTAGTCCCTTTCTTCAAAATGTCTTATTTTTTTCTGCAAAATATAATCTAACCTTATAAGTATCATTATTCTATGCAAATGACCTATATATATATATATATATATATATATATATATATATATATATATATATATATATATATAAATGTACTTAAATATTGCCTAAAAATATGTATAAATATGGCAATATCACCTTCCGACGCGCCTCGCCTTCGTGTCTCGCATGCGTGCCTCGCACTGCTGCTGCCACGTGTTCGCTTCTCAGCCGTCGGATCTGAAGCTCGCACCCTATAAAAGGGAGGCTGCGAGATCTTCTGGATACTTTTGGATTTTTTCCATTTTCACCCCTTATTCCATATTTTGGCTATTTCCACTTCCCCCGAAAGCCCCGGTATTATTTTTAACACCCGAAACACGTCCCGAATTGCCCGTGAAGCCCGATAAATTTATCTTTTCGGTTTGAAGCTCTACCTTCGTAGAGCTCGGTTTTCAAGAAAGCTCTCGGTTTTATAGAAGAAAGTCATATTTAAAGCCGAAGTGCTGTCCAATTTACTATTTTAACCCCCGGTTATTTCAAGGTGAGTTCAATATATAGGAAAAATTGTATGTTATGTGTTATATGTCCTATGTGCTTTTTCCTTGTTATATTTCATGCTATATTTGTAGCAAATTTATACCTTCGACCATGTGATCAGTGAAAGGACTTAGATTCACGGTGGTACTGGTATGTAGCCTCTGGCCATGTAGAACATGTCTCGTATGAGAATGACTTCTATTCTATGGCATTGGCAGAAGGTTAGATAGGACTAGTATGTAGCCTCTGACCATGTAGAGCATGTCTCCATAACAGAATGACCTCTATTCTATGGTATTGGCAAATGGTTAGACGGAGCTATAAGCCTGAAATCTACCAAAATGTTAATCAGAAATTGTATGTCTTCTGTGCCATTTGGGCCAAAGCTTTATTGATGCATATCAAGTATTGAAATCGTTATGTCTCATTGATCGTAAATCTTTGAATCAAATCTTGAGTTGATATTGAAAGCCTGACATATGATACGCATATGTTATTGTTGCTCTTGTTCCTCTTTGCTTCTGTCATAATAGTATGTATATGGCATAAGATTATAATGTATCTATTTATTGAACTCACTAAGCGTTATGACTTATCCCACTCAATGTTTAACAAATGCAGGTGATAATCATCCAATATAGTCTTATACTATAGTTAATACTATTTTTTGTATTTAATGTTCAAGTATGTATAAAAGTATGGTATCATGGGTAGTTGTGTAACATATAACACGTTGTAATAGTCAGTTTGTATCAAGTCGTTTGTAATCACTTTATCAATGTAAGATATTGTTTTTATGAATATGCAAGTAGCATGTTTTGGAGTAACAATATTTTCAAGTATGAAAGTTTGGGTCTTTCAGAAATTCGAAAGTTCTTAACTAAAAATAAGTTCTGAACTAAAAATATCACTTGAACAAGTCTTTGGGTCAAAAGTGTCAAGAAAATGGTTTAAGGGCTTAAAATGTCTTTTTTTATATAAAGGACTAAAATTGTCAATTTTACCAAAGAAGTGCTAAAAGGGGTTCAAACCAAGATTTTTGAGTCAATTATTTTATTTTTAAGATATTTGAGTTAAAATAAAAATACCAAACTACAATTCATGAAAATGGAAAGATGAAAATACGTATAATTTCAAACATCGTTAAAAATAACCGACCGGCCTTGTTCCGGTGCGAAAATAACAATCACCCAATCAAACTTTCCAACAATTAAACTATACCTAAAACAAGTAAACATTCAAATCTTTGGGCTTGAAAGTTCTAATTATGCTTGTTGGGCCTTTGCGACCCATTAACATGATTTTTGGGCCCAAGGGATAATAATAAATGTTATTGGGCCTTCTATGACCCAATTTCATATTTAAGGGACCCTCAATGGCTTTTAAGTGCTATTGGGCCTTAGTGGCCCATTAGCAATGTTAGTAAGGTCCAAATGAATCAAATGCGAAACCGGTCATCGTGCTCTTCGTATAACCAATAGCCATAAATAATACGCGGAAATAGTAGGATCTTGTAATCCTCTTCTCCTTGTTTATTAGGCCTATCGTCAATCCAAGTAAATAAATACATGTCCATAATCAATAGTAATCAAAGTCAATTGAGATTTAGTGAGTAATAACGGGTGGCACCAACGTGTGTCGGTCATAGTCTGTAGTTATAATCAAAGTCTCCTAGAGGGAGAGCGAGAGTTTGTGTATAAATCTATACGGGGGTGACTCTCCCACACCTCAGCTATTCGCTACAGTTAGACTCGGCCAATCTAGGGTGACAAAATCTTAAGATCAATTCCGGCATTCACCAGAGTGCCAAGACAGATGAACTAGCCATTATCATGCATGGTTATAACGACTCACATAAATAAATCCAATATTAATCAAGTAATCAAGGTAAATCAAAATCATTCACGTGATGGAATAACAATTCGAACAGTTATATGATATTTTTATTATTGAAAACATCGGGTTTTCCGAGAAAGTTCAACATTTTTCACTGTACTTTTAATACAAAGTTTTTCAAATATACACGTCTGGAAATCATCATGCATATATTCACGGATCTTCATACTTTTATATAAACAATGGTATTTTCAGAAAATATCGGATTTTCTGGGTTGTTTTCTTACAAACTACACAAAACATTTTCACATCAAACCTGCTTATGAACTCACCAACATTCCATATGTTGACCGTTTTCAAAATAACTTGTATTCTCAGGTAATAGGTAAGCTAAGGAGTAGAACCAAATATGTTAGTGTGTTGTGCTTTTGAAATCTATCAAACAATTTATGTTATGGATTTGTAATGAAAAAACAACGTACTTGATGTGAACAATGTAAGTTGTAATATATTAATGCATGGTAATGTTTATGTTATGATTCATGTATATTCATTGTGATGATATTCAATTTAAGTCATGTGAGCCCTCAGACATTTCCGCCGTCTGGTTCGGGGGTGTGACAGTAACTATGAAACGAAAATTAGAATCTCAAATTGTTCTCAGCATAGTTTATCATTCCAAGAAAGATAGTCAAACGGAGAGAACGATCCAAACAGTAGAAGATATGCTTCGTGCATATGTTTTGGAGTTCGGTGGTAACTGGGATAAGTATTTACCGCTTGTCAAATTTTCATATAATAACAGTTACCACGCTTCAATCAAAATGGCATACTCCATTATCGTGGCGTGAAGTAGGACAAAAAATAATTGGAGGCCTGGATTGATTCAATATACCACTGATAAGATTCAATTGGTATGAGAAAGAATGAAAGTGGCCCAGGATCGAAAAAAAGTTCTATGCAGAAAAGAGAAGATGACCCATAGAATTCCAAGTGGGTGATACTGAAGGTATCCCCGTAGAAAGGTATTATGAAATTTGAGAAGAAAAGGAGATTGAATCCTAGATTTGTTGGACTTTTCAAAATTATCTAGAGAATTGGTCAACAAACAAATCGCTTGGAATTGCCTAACGATTTGGCAGATATACATGATATATTCCATGTAAGACATCTACGTAAATGCTTGAGCGTATATGATGAAACGATTTCATTATCTGAGGTGAAACTGGATAATAAGTTAAGTAGAAGAGATCATAAATGAAAGAACGACTAATCTACGTAAAAAAGAAGTGAATTTGGTGCTTGTCAAGTGGAAACACCATCGATGCCCAAATTATACTTAGGGAAAATAAGAATGAAATAAGAGCGAAGTATCCCCATTTGTTTTAATCGTTGTGATTTCGGGGACGAAATCCTCAAAAGGAGGAGGTATTTGTAACATACACGTTTTAAAATCGTGTTATACAATTATTAAAAGTGAATAATATTATGAAACATTATATGATATTGAGCGTTAAGTTCTAACGGATATTTTTTACTAGAAATGAAGTAAAACTATGTTTAGATTCATAAAATATTGAAAGTCTTATGAGATTCCAATTAAAAACCAAATAGTGAAATATACCGAAAATATAAAATTTGAAATAAGTAAAATTTTATTATTTAAAGTTGTAAAGAATCTCGTTAGAAAAGTTTAGGCGAAAACCTCGTCGAAATCCGTGTTATAACGAAGAAGTTATGACCAATCGAAGATCCACGATAAAACCGACAAAATGTCGCGTAAAAAGTGAGTTTCCGATAAACTACTTTTTAGCCTTAGTGATCTAAATGAAAGTTGTATTACTCGTAAAAATAATAAACTTTCATATAAAGAACTTTTAAATCTGACTTAGTATGGGGAAATTATGATTTTTCTAAGTTTCGTAATAGCGGTAGACAGCTAAAAACTCGAAATAAAGATCGAGCGATATTTAGCCGAAACAACCTAATCGAGAATTGAAGATCTCGTCAATAGTAGTACAACGGTAAAAAGTCTGACGACAACGGACGTCAGATGAAGAAGTTATGAATTTTTAACGGATTTTCCTGTCCCGGTCTGTTAAAAATAATAATATTAAAATTAAAGTCAAAATTAGCCAACGAGGTCCAAGCGAAAGTTATAGAATATATTCCCGCGCACGCGTGCATATAAAGAAGGTCAAAAACGGAGCTCGTATGCGAAAGTTATGGATTTTAGAAGTTCGGGGCACAATTTTCGAGAAATCTCGCATGAATAGTAATCTCCTCACCCGAATCGCGTCCCGTGTCCGACATCGTGAGTCATCCTCGCATGCAGTCGATGCGTGCCTAGCCTAGTGTCGCTTCCAGATTCGACCGACATCGCGACCAGTAGCCTTCCGACACGCCTCGCCTTCATGTCTCGCATGCGAGCCTCGCACTGCTGTTGTTGTGTGGCCTTCGCATCTGCTGCCGCGTGTTCGCTTTTCAGCCGTCGGATCTGAAGCTCGCACCCTTTAAAAGGGAGGCTGCGAGATCTTCCGGCTACTTTTGGATTTTCGCCATTTTCACCCCTTATTCCATATTTTGTCTATATCCACTTACCCTAAAAGCCCCAGTATTATTTTTAACACCCGAAACACATCCCCAATTGCCCGTGAAGCCCAATAAATTTATCTTTTCGGTTTGAAGCTCTACCTTCGTAGAGCCCGGTTTTCAAGAAAGCTCCCGGTTTTATAGAAGAAAGTCATATTTAAAGCCGAAGTGCTGTCCAATTTACTAATTTAACCCCCAGTTATTTCAAGGTGAGTTCAATATATAGGAACAATTGTATGTTATGTGTTATATGTGCTATGTGCTTTTTCTGTGTTATTATCTCGTGTAGTTATTTCATGCTATATTTGTAGCAAAGTTATACCTTCGACCATGTGATCAGTGAAAGGACTTAGATTCACGGTTGTAACGCCCCGATTCTCAGGTATTGTCCAGTTATAGTTTCTTGGGTTGGCCCTACTCGACGAGTTGGTTGCCCTACTCGTCGAGTAGCAGCGGGAATGGATTGTGACTTAAGTGACTTACTCGGCGAGTCCACGAGTGGGACTCGACGAGTAGGGGCTGGCAAAAGAAACCCTAAGTCCCGGGTTCTACACTCTATTTAAGGAGGCTTAAGCCCCATTTAGCCTCCTTACAGTCAGTTAGAACTCAAAGGAAAACCCTAACCGTGTATTTTGTGCCATTTGTGCCTTGAAAGCTTGAAACGAGAACTTGTGGAAGGAAGAACTTGGAGAAGCAAAGGGTTAGAAGCAAGGGAGGATTGGAACCCGAAATCTACCTCAACTAGCACTCATAGAAGGTACCAAGTCGACACCTTTATCCGTTTTCCCTTCTAGATCTCATATAGTGGAAATCTAGGGTTTTTGAGGTATAAGTAAGGTGATATTGCAAAACATAAGCTAGATCTGAAATTGTAACTTCAGATCTGGACCATTCCCTAGTTCTAGATCCATAAAGTTCATGTCTTGGACGTGAATGAGGTTTTCCTTGTACATGAAACCCATTAAGAGCTTAGTTTTGGACATTAAGGATCTTTTTAGCCATGCATACACGTAAAGTTTGCAACTTTACGTGAAAGGCATGCCCTGGAGGCTTGGATCTGTGGTTTGGAGTCGTTGCATGGCTTAAAATGGATCTGTATGGCTTAAGGACTGAAGGAACTCGGCGAGTCGCAAGAACGACTCTGCGAGTCGTATGAATATAGCTGTGAACTCGATGAGTGGGTAGAACAACTCGGCGAGTCCGATGAAGGATGCCTTAGACTCGACGAGTTGCATGAACAACTCGGCAAGTCGGATGAGTTTTCTCCAAGTGAGGAATGTGTGTGCATCGACGTGTTACTAGAAGGAAATACGACGAGTGGCTCTAGGGCCTCAATCTAGGATTGTGGGAACTCGACGAGTCAAGTCGATGACTCGATGAGTGGGTAAAAGTTTCAAGGAACTCGGCGAGCAGCCGAGGGTACTCGACGAGTTAAGGTCAACATGGACTGTTGACCTTGAATAAGGACTTTGACCTTGATCAGGGTTAACTAGTTGGGATATGGAGTACTCTATGAGGACAGAGACTTATGAGCATAATCGTATTATGGTAATAGGTGGTGGAGTCTTTGACAAGTGATCGGAGAGATGTGATTATTTACCGAGCTGACATCTACAAGGTGAGTTATCCTCACTATACTAAGGGGTCTAAGGCACCAAGGCCGGCCCATCAGATTTGATATCCTAGTAGTTATTGATATGTTGAGTTGAATTAATAATGTATGCCTGTTGATATGTTAGTCGGGTAGGTCTGTAGGACTGCCTGTGATACTGATTGATTACATGTACGTGCATTTATATGTTACATGTCGACATGTTGTGTGGGGTGGGTTGAGGTTGTACTGCTCCGTGCGGTAGCCAACAAACCCGGGAGTATTCCAGATATGATCTGAGGGCCCGGTAGGCATTCCAGACTCATACTGAGGACTCGGGAGCATTCCAGATACGAGCTGAGGGCCCGGTAGGCATTCCAGACTCGTACTAAGGGCTCGACGGCGTTCCAGATACGAGCTGAAGACCCGGTAGGCATTCCAGACTCGTACTGAGGGCCCAGGGGTAGTCCAGCTTGCAAAGCTGTGGACCCAGTGCATGGTGTTCTGTTTTGATTGATACGATATGATAACGTTGATATTGCTATGTGGACTGTATGTGTATCGGTATTTTGGGGGTGATTCACTAAGCTTTCGGGCTTATAGTTTCAGTTTATTGTTTCAGGTACCTCAGGGGATCGTGGCAAGGCCAAGGCGTGATCGTACAACTCCTTGTAGCCTGAGAATGTCTGATTTAGCATGAGAATGTCTGATTTAGCCTTATGTTATGTTCTTGTTTGATTGGGAGCTTAGGGTAGGATTGAATATTCAAAAGTCTATCGGGTCCAGTATTATGTATGGCTAGCATGCACTAGTGCTGCAGGGTTGGTGGAAGTTTCGTGAGTGGGTAGGTTGTTGGGATAAGTCTGCCGATTTCGAGTCGTCTAGTATTCCTTTAGGAATCGGACTTGAGTGCTCGATGTGATTATATGTATTGTTAGGGAATTGTGGTAATACTTGGAACGAATATGGGTAGGTGTGGAAGGTAGTATGGACCCGTACTACTGAAAGCACAGGACCCATACGTGTGACAAGGAAGTCACAACTCCCAGGGTTTTGTTGGGGGCTGGTCCCTAGTTGTTGTAAAAATTATCTAATGCCTTGTGTTGTGTTTCAGAATGGTGATGACTAGGCGCTTTGTGACTGGATCCGGGTTAGGATCAGGGTCGGGATCAGGAGAGGGCGGACAGGGGGAGCTGACAGCATCCGAGACGATCGGCCAAATGAGGCCGGAGGAGATGGACGACAGGATTCGAGCAATCTTGCACGACGAGGTTGCTGTGTTGTTTCGGGCCGAATTTCCGGAAATGTTTGGGTCAATTAAGACCGCCATGGTGGAGTATTTCGATGAGCGTTACGCAGCCCTCGCAGAGACAACCGCCGCAGCAGCTGCATCAGTTGTAACTACGGCAGGGGGAGGAGTAGGTAGGGGTTTTCAGTACCGGGACTTCGACAACACGAAGACCCCTACGTTTGATGGGATACAGGATCCCATCAAGGCGATGAGATGGATTTCATATGTGGAGGGGTGTTTCTTCACCGGCTCGTGTCCTACTGACCAAAAAGTCAGGTGTGCTCTTAACCTGCTTAGGTCCGGAGCCAAGGATTGGTGGAGACTTGTGACTGTGGCTTATAATGATGATCAGAGAGCTGCTGTTACTTGGGAGCAGTTCAGGGATATGTTCCGCGCTCGTTACATTCCGAGGGTTGAGCGGGAACGTTTGGCACAGGAGTTTCTGAGTCTGAGACAGGATGGAGAGTCGGTGACGAAGATCACCCGTATGTTCACCGAGAGGGCGATGTTCTGCCCAGAGTTTGCCTCCGAGCAGTCTCATATGACCCGTTATCTGAGTATGCTCAAAACTGATATCCGACAGTTCGTATCTACCCAGCGATGTGATACTCTTCTAGAGTTACAGGAGGCCGCCAGGCGGCGGGAGTTGGATATTGAGCTGCAGCTGAGGGAGCAGCGGCCGGCCCCGGTACTATCACAGTTGGCGCCGAAGCGGCCTATGACCGTAGATACTAGGACCGGGGGTCAACAGGGACGCACTTGTGGGAAGTGTGGCAAGGGTCATTCTGGGGTATGTCGGGCTGGTAGTGGGTGCCACAAATGTGGCAAGGAGGGGCAATACGCGAAGGATTGTCGCCAGACTACCACAGTTTCTGGTATGAGGTTATGTTACCACTGCAACCAGGTCGGCCGCAAGAGGGCCAACTGTCCACTACTTATTGCCAAGCCGGTGCAGGCTGCAACACCAGCTACTTTGAGGATCACAGACGAGAGATCAGACAGGACAGAGCCTCCGAAGGCTCAGGGTCGTGCTTTCTAGCTTACGGCGGTGGAGGCCATAGCAGCACTAGATGTGGTTGCTGGTATGTTTCGATCCTTACCTTGTTTTATTTATCTGTTATATGATTATCTGTTGTGCCTGTAATTAGGTACGTTTTTGGTGAATTCTTTGACTGCTTTGGTCTTATTTGACTCGGGGGCGAGTCGGTCTTTCGTGTCTCAGTCTTTTAGTGGGGAGTTCAGTATGCCTATGGGCGAGTTAGAGTGTCCGTTGCGATTGTCCATTGCTAACGAACACAGGGTTGCTGCTTCTTCAGTTTATAGAAAATGTGACTTGGAGATCTTTGGGGCGTCTTTTCCGATAGACTTGATTTTGATTCCCATGGGGGAGGTGTGCATGATTGAGGGTATGGATTGGCTCAGTTGGTTCGGTTCTATGATTGATTGCGAGGGTCAGCAAGGGGTAGTTCTACCCCAAGTGGGGGAGAACTGGTTATATACGGTGAGGGCACCAGAGTAGGCTCAGGTTTTTGCTCAGCTGCCAGGGCTCGGCAGTACATTCAGCACGGGTGTATGAGTTACCTAGCATACGTGGTAGATACGCGAGTCCAGGACCAGATTTTGGTCTCCGATGTACCAGTGGTCAGGGAGTTCGCAGATGTGTTTCCGGAGGAGTTGCTAGGGATACCTCCGGAGAGGCAGGTCGAGTTCAGGATCGACCTGGTGCCAGGTGCGGCCCCTATCGCTAAGGCGTTGTACCGATTGGCGCCGCCTGAGATGCAGGAACTGTCATCGCAACTGTAGGAACTGCTGGGCAAGCAGTTCATTCGACCTAGCAGTTCTCCATGGGGAGCGCCGATTCTTTTCATCTAGAAGAAAGACGGATCACACCGGATGTGCATTGATTACCAGGAGTTAAACAAGCTAACGGTGGAGAACCGTTATCCACTCCCGAGGATAGACGACCTCTTTGATCAGCTGCAGGGTGCATCTTGGTTTTCCAAGATCGATTTGAGGTCCGGGTACCACCAGGTCAGGGTCAGGGAGGAGGACATGGAGAAGACCGCATTCCGAACTCGTTATGGACATTACGAGTTCGTGGTGATGTTGTTTGGGCTCACCAACATGCTAGCAGTATTTATAGACCTGATGAATCGGATCTGCAGACCGATGCTCGACCGCTCGATCATAGTGTTTATATATGATATCTTGGTGTATTCCAAGACCCGAGAGCAACATGAGGAACATCTGCAAGAGCTGTTGGGGGTCCTGAGGCGGGAAAGGTTGTACGCCAAGTTCTCAAAGTTTGAATTTTGGTTACGAGAGGTCCAGTTCCTTGGACATCTCGTTAACCAAGAAGGGATCTTGGTCGATCCGGCCAAGATCGAGGCGGTTATGCAGTGGGAGGTTCCGAAATCCCCCTCGGATATTAGGAGCTTTTTGGGATTGGCAGGATACTATCGGAGATTTATACGGGATTTCTCTAAGATTGCAGTACCCCTCACTCGTCTCACAAGAAAAGGGGTGGATTTTCAGTGGGGTCCCAAACAGCAAGGAGCGTTCGAGACCCTCCGTCAGCGTTTGTGTGAAGCGCCAGTCCTGACACTCCCGGAGGGAGTTGAGGATTTTGTGGTGTTCTGTGATGCCTCCATCACAGGGTTAGGGGCGGTTCTCATGCAGAGAGGACGAGTGATAGCCTATGCATCGCGGCAGCTGAAACCGCATGAGACTCGATACCCTACGCACGATTTGGAGCTGGGGGCGGTGGTGTTCGCCCTCAAGATATGGAGACATTACCTTTATGGGGTCTTCTGTACCATTTACACGGATCACAAGAGCTTGAGACACATCATGGATCAGCCGAACCTAAACATGAGGCAGCACAAGTGGCTCGATGTAGTCATGGACTACGATTGCAAGATCCTTTACCACCCTGGTAAAGCGAATGTGGTTGCGGATGCTTTGAGCCTCAAGTCAGCGGGGTCTTCTACTCCCACAATATGTATGAAAATAGTTGTGGACTCCCCGCTTGTGAGCTTAATCAAGGATGCCCAGATGGAGGGCATGCGACCGGAAAATTTGAAGAGAGAAAGGATCAAGGGTGAAAACACCAGGTTCGTGCAGGATAGTCGGGGATTACTGACCAGATATAGTCGGGTTTGGGTTTCGATGTCTGGCGGGATTACTGACCAGATAAGTCTCAATTCTCCATCTACCCGGGGGCCACCAAGATGTACCGGGATTTGAGTTTGAGCTATTGGTGGCCGGGTATGAAACGCGAGATCGCTTGGTACGTCGAGAGGTGCTTGACCTGCAGGATCGTCAAGGCCGAACATCAGCGGCCGCATGGCAAGCTGCAGCCCCTGGAGATTCCCATGTGGAAGTGGGAGCAGATCACGATGGACTTTATCACCAAGCTGCCAAAGACGGTGAAGGGGTACGACGCCATTTGGGTCATCGTGGACCGATTGACCAAGAGTACCCATTTCTTGGCCATACGGGAGAGTTCGTCGGCCGAAAAGTTGGCCGAGGTGTATGTTCGTGAGATCGTGTCTCGCCATAGGATTCCCGTTTCTATTGTCTTAGATCGGGATGTCAGGTTTACCTCCCATTTCTGGCAGAAGTTTCACGAGGAACTGGGCACGCGGTTGCACTTCAGCACATCATTCCACCCTCAGACAGACGGCTAGAGCGAGCGGACTATTCAGAACTGGGCGTGCGCCATCGACTTTGGTGGGAGCTGGGATTCTCACCTACCGCTTGCAGAGTTTGCCTACAAAAACAACTATCATTCTAGCCTTGGCGCCCCGCCATTCGAGCTATTGTACAGGTGGAGATGTCGCACCCCGATTTGTTGGGGTGAGGTGGGCACAGGGTAATGGGCCGAACACAGGTGGTTTTGTAGACGACCGAGAAGATTCAGCAGATCAGACAAAGGTTGCAGACAGCTCAGAGTCGGCAGAAAAGTTACGCCGACAGACGCCGATCCGAATTGGAATTTCAGATAGGCGACATGGTACTTCTAAAGGTCTTGCCCTAGAAGGGTGTGATCCGTTTCAGGAAAAGGGGAAAGTTGGGCCCTCGGTACATTGGGCCATTCAAGATCATTGCAAGGGTTGGCAAGGTGGCTTATAGACTAGAGCTTCCGGAAGAGCTTAGTCGAATCCACAATACTTTTCACGTATCGCAATTGCGAAAGTGCATTACGGATCAGGAGGCTGGGGTATCATTGGATGATGTTCAGATCGACGAGCGCCTGAACTATGTGGAAAGGCCTGTGGCCATTTTGGAAAGAAAGACGAAGATTCTGCGGAACAAGGAGATACCTTTGGTAAAGGTACAGTGGGAAAATCGTAGGGGATCCGAGTGGACATGGGAGTTGGAGGCGGAGATGCGCGAGCACTACCCAACATTGTTCAGGCCAGCGGACTTCGAGGACGAAGTCTAGTTCAAGTGGGGGAGAGATGTAATGCCCTGATTCTCAGGTATTGTCCAGTTATAGTTTCTTGGGTTGGCCCTACTCGTTGAGTAGCAGCGGGAATGCATCGCGACTTAAGTGACTTACTCGGCGAGTCCACGAGTGGGACTCGACGAGTAGGGGCTGGCAAAAGAAACCATAAGTCCCGAGTTCTACACTCTATTTAAGGAGGCTTAAGCCCCATTTGGCCTCCTTACAGTCAGTTATAACTCAAAGGAAAACCCTAACCGTGTATTTTGTGCCATTAGTGCCTTGAAAGCTTGAAAGGAGAACTTGTGGAAGGAAGAACTTGGAGAAGCAAAGGGTTAGAAGCAAGGGAGGAGTGGAACCCGAAATCTACCTCAGTTAGCACTCATAGAAGGTACCAAGTCGACACCTTTATCCGTTTTCCCTTTTAGATCTCATATAGTGGAAATCTAGGGTTTTTGAGGTATAAGTAAGGTGATATTGCAAAACATAAGCTAGATCTGAAGTTGTAACTTCATATCTGGACCATTCCCTAGTTCTAGATCCATACAGTTCCTGTCTTGGACGTGAATGAGGTTTTCCTTGTGCATGAAACCCATTAACAACTTAGTTTTGGACATTAAGGACCTTTTTAGCCATGCATACACGTAAAGTTTGCAACTTTACGTGAAAGGCATGCCCTGGAAGCTTGGATCTGTGGTTTGGAGTCGTTTCATGGCTTAAAATGGATTTGTATGGCTTAAGGACTGAAGGAACTCGGCGAGTCGCAAGAACGACTTGGCGAGTCGTATGAATATTGTCGTGAACTCGACGAGTCGGTAGAACAACTCGGCGAGTCCGATAAAGGATGCCTTAGACTTGACGAGTTACATGAACAACTTGGCGAGTCGGATGAGTTTTCTCCAAGTTAGGAATGCGTGTGCATCGATGTGTTACTAGAAAGAAACACGACGAGTGGCTCTAGGGCCTCAATCGAGGATCGTGGGAAGTCGACGAGTCACGCCGATGACTCGACGAGGGGGTAAAAGTTTCAAGGAACTCGGCGAGCAGCCGAGGGTACTCGACGAGTTAAGGTCAACATGGACTGTTGACCTTGACTAAGGACTTTGACCTTGATCAGGGTTAACTAGTTGGGTTATGGAGTACTCTATGAGGATAGAAACTTATGAGCATAATCGTATTATGGTAATAGGTGGTGGAGTCTTTGTCAAGTGATCGGAGAGCTGTGATTATTTACCGAGCTGACATCTACAAGGTGAGTTATCCTCACTATACTAAGGGGTCTAAGGCACCAAGGCCGGCCCATCAGATTTGATATCCTAGTAGTTATTGATATGTTGAGTTGAATTAATAATGTATGCCTGTTGATATGTTAGTCGGGTAGGTCTGTAGGACTGCCTGTGATACTGATTGATTACATGTAGGTGCATTTATATGTTACATGTCGACATGTTGTGTGGGGTGGGTTGAGGTTGTACTGCTCCGTGCGGTAGCCAACAAACCCGGGAGTATTCCAGATATGAGCTGAGGGCCCGGTAGGCATTCCAGACTCATACTGAGGACTCGAGAGCATTCCAAATACGAGCTGAGGGCCCAGTAGGCATTCCAGACTCGTACTGAGGGCTCGACGGCATTCCAGATACGAGCTGAGGGCCCGGTAGGCATTCCAGACTCGTACTGAGGGCCCAGGGGTAGTCCAGCTTGCAAAGCTGTGGACCCAGTGCATGCTGTTCTGTTTTGATTGATACGATATGATAACGTTGATATTGCTATGTGGACTGTATGTGTATCGGTATTTTGGGGGTGACTCGCTAAGCTTTCGGGCTTACAGTTTCAGTTTATTGTTTCAGGTACCTCAGGGGATCGCGACAAGGCCAAGGCGTGGTCGTACAGCTCCTCCTATTATTTTATTTTTGGGGACAAGACTCTGATAATCAATGTTTTGAAAACTAAGTTGTAATATTTTGATGAACTTGACATGTTTTTAAAAGTTTAAATTTGTTTGAAATTTTGGATGTTAAAACGGTGGTACTGGTATGTAGCCTCTGACCATGTAGAACATGTCTCGTAAGAGAATGACTTCTATTCTATGGAATTGGCAGAAGGTTAGATAGGACTAGTATGTAGCCTCTGACCATGTAGAGCATGTCTCCGTAAGAGAATGACCTCTATTCTATGGTATTGGCAAATGGTTAGATAGGGCTATAAGCCTGAAATCTACTAAAATGTTAATCAAAAATTGTATATCTTCTGTGCCGTTTGGGCCAAAGCTTTATTGATGCGTATCAAGTATTCAAATCGTTATGTCTCATTGATCGTAAATCTTTGAATCAAATCTTGAGTTGATATTGAAAGCCTGACATATGATACACATATGTTATTCTTGCTCTTGTTCCTCTTTGCTTCTGTCATAATAGTGTGTGTGTGTGTATATATATATATATATATATATATATATATATATATATATATATGACATAAGATTATATTGTATCTATTTATTGAATTCACTAAGCGTTATCGCTTATCCCTCTCAATGTTTAACAAATGCAAATGATAATCATCCAATATAGTCTTATTTTGTGTTTAGAAGATTTAGAATAGTTAATACTATTTCTTTGTCTTTAATGTTGAGGTATGTATAAAAGTATAGTATCTTGGGTAGTTGTGTAATATATAACACTTTGTAATGGCTGGTTTGTATCCAGTCGTTTGTAATCACTTTATCATGTAAGATATTGTTTTTATGAATATGCAAGTAGCATGTTTTAGAGTAACAATATTTTCATGTATGAAAGTTTGGGTCTTTCAGAAATTCAAAAGTGAGGGTCTTTCATAGAGAATGTAGCGAGTAATAATTTGAGTTATTAAGAAGCATGTATATTCGGAAGAACAACACAATTGCTTATTGGTAATGCCATATATATTTTGAAAAAACTTTAAATATTTATAGTTGTACAAATAAGTTGTCGTAAAAGTAAAAGTAAAATTGTTAATTTGTATGAATTTGTTATTAAGGTCTTAATTTAGTGGTAAATAATAGATAATACTAAGCATGTGGAGTCTTGTACCGAATGCACTTCCCTGTGTCTTGTCTCGAAGATCAAATCTGAAAGATGATTAAATCAAATGAAGTTGACTTAATGTAATTAATTTTTGGGCTCGTTAATATCTTTGTAATATTTTTTTTTTGTATATATTTAGATAACGAAATTTTAAGAAGTGTTCACATACGATCATTACGTCGTGCCGGCTGTAGCAGGTTACATCCGGTCATAATGCACGTATGTAAATACTTTAATCAAGTTCGTTACCTAAATGTGAACAAAAAAATAAATAATCCACTTTAATCAAGTTTGTTACCTAAATGTGTACAAAAAAATAAGTAACCCAAATCTTAACAAAACGAAAAGGTAATTACACTAATAATTCAATTTATTTTTACCTTCTAACTTTTACTTGGTATAATATTTAACCTAAATGATAAATATTTTAAAACCACATCATTTTGGTAAATATCTTTTCAAAATACATTGCTTTGATTTTTTTTTTTTTAAATCTCAAGGTTTGACATGTAAACAAAACATATGGTTGTTTTATATAATTTTATTGTTTAAGATATTAAATATAAAAATTTAAATTTATCAGAGACTAAAGTATCGGAGATGGATACCAACAACATGAAAAAGAACATCATCTTCAATAAATTTTGTTTCATGTATTATAAGAATTTTAAATATAAAAAATAGAAGAAGTTTTTATCTACATCGATAGCATTGCTCATGTCTCATATATGTGTAGAAAAAAAAAAGAAGTAACATATATATATATATATATATATATATATATATAACCATTACGACCGACTGTAGCAGGTTACATTCGGTTATTATGGTCGTATGTAAACACTTTCATAAAGTTCGATATCTAAATGTGTACTAAAAAAAATTATTAAAATATGAACAAAACGAAAAGACAACTACATTGATAATTCAATTTATTTTCTTTTTTTATTTTACCTTCTAACTTTGACTTGGTATAATATTTAACCTAAATGATAAATATTTTAAAACCACGCCATTTTGGTAATATATTTTCAAAATACATTGCTTTGATTTTTTTTTTCCAAAAAAACCTCAAGGTTTAACATGTAAACAAAACACATGGTCGTTTTATAAAATTTTATTGTTTAAGATATATTAAATATAAAAATTTAAATTTATTAGAGGCTAAAATATCAGAGATGGAGACCAACAACATAAAGAAGAACATCTTCTTCAATAAAGTTTGTTTCATGTATTATAAGAATTTTAAATACAAAAAATAGAAGTAGCTTCTATCTACATCCATATCATTGCTCTTGTCTCATATATATGTGTACTTTTAGATGGGGTAAATAGCATAAAAAACACCCCGTTTACACCAAAATTCTAATTTGACACCATATTTTTTTTTGTCTCAAATTTGACACTATGTTTTCCAATTTGTTACAATTCTGACCACTTGACCGGTCAACCAGGTTATATGCTGACGTGTCAGTTTTGATGACGTGGCATGCTGACATGTCAAATTTGAATTTTTTTCCCACAAAAAACACTAAGTTTTCACTCTTTTCGATTTTGACACTAAGCTTAATATTTTCTTTCAATTTTGACACTATGTTTTTTTTTTCCAAATCGAACATCATTTTTTCTAATTTTGTTTAATTTTGACCATTTTCCATTTGAAACCGTATAAATATATTTTTTTATTACATTTTAAATCATATAAATATATTTTTTTTTTTGTTTAAAACCACATTTTTATTTAAGTACAAGGTGTTTTTTTTGTTTTGTTTTGTTTTGTTTTTTACATTCAAAGCATAATGTATATATGCATTAGTTATATAATGAGAATCAAACTAACCATAAACTTCTAATAAGATCTAAAATTTTTACGGGTTGTAAACTTGACATCCGGGTTGTGATCGACTACATGCCTCCAAACCTCTAAACTCATTTTAAAGTTGCATATTTAATATAAATTACGGTTTTTATATAACTAATACAAATTTATACATAAAATTATGGTTTGAAGGTAAAAAAAAACCTTGTATTTATACAAAACTTTGGTTTTTAATTGAAAAAAACGTATTTATACGATTTAAAATATAATAAAAATATATTTATATTGTTTCAAATGAAATATGATCAAAATTGAACAAAATTTAATAAATGATGTTCAATTTGGAACAAAAAAAACATAGTGTCAAAATTGAAAGAAAAAAATTAAACTTAGTGTTAAAATAAAAAAAAACGTGAAAACTTAGTGTTATTTGTGAAAAAAAAAATCAATTTTAACACGTCAGCATATCATGTCGGCATGTCACGTCATCAAAAGTAACATGTCATCATGCCACATCAGCATCTAACCTGGTTGACCGGTCAAGTGGTCATAATTGTAACAAATTGGAAAACACAGTGTCAAATTTGAGACAAAAAAACACGGTGTCAAATTGGAAAACGGAGTGTCAAATTCGAGGCTAAAGTATCAGAAATTGAGACCAACAACATGAAGAAGAACATCATCTTCAATAAAGTTTGTTTCATGTATTATAAGAATTTTAAATACAAAAAATAGAAGTAGCTTCTATCTACATCGATATCATTGCTAATGTCTCATATATATATATATATATATATATATATATATATATATATATATGTGTGTGTGTGTGTGTGTGTGTGTGTGTACTTTTAGATGTGTATAAAAAGAAGAAGTAACATATATATATATATATATATATATATATATATATATATATATATATATATAGGGTTTCAAAGCACTCCATGGATGATGACAATGGGCCCCATTGATGATTGTAGGTTAAAAGCCCAAGACTTGTCTTTTCCCTATAAATAGTCATGTATTATTCATTATTAGGGTTAAGAGTGAGGTAAAATGTAGCCGTGGGGTTTCTTATGTAGTGTTAGATTCTTTAGTCTATGCTGAAAGTGTAATTTATTCCTCATATTTGAATAAATCGAGTGATCATTCAACTTAATCTTCATATTTGTGTTTGTTCTTATTTTCTGCATCTTGTTCATCAAATCTCAATTAGGGTTTTAATCCTAACAAGTGGTATCAGAGCGGGTCTTTGAAGATCTATAGATTTTTTAAGTATCGGTTCTTGATTTGATGATTTTCTACACAAGTTATTGAAGATTTTGGTGTTTTGGCGGTATGGAACCAAAATTTTTGTTTAGGTCACTGTTCATCTGGTATTATTTCAATCTCATTCGTATCTTTCCTATACTCTATTTAGATCTGATCAATTCTTTGATCCGATATCGATTTTATTGTTTTGATCGTTTAGCCATATTTGTTCCACCGATTTGCTTCTGTTATTGACCCCATTATAGTCGCTACTGTTCATCAATTGGATAATACATAATCAGTTCTCAATTCTAAAACTTCCGATTCACAAATTTCCCTTGCTCGATTTCATCACTCGATTCTTTGATCCAGATCGTATAATGTGTTTCTAATAATCAATCTTATTTGGTTTAACAAATCGATTTCATGATTCGACTATATTTTGATTCTCAATTTTATTCCCAACACATCCCGTATCCTTGTTGAATCGGTGTGTTTAACCTGAAATATCGATTGGAATAATGGTTTAGTTGTTCTTCGCTTGTGGTGAAATTAATCGTTGGCTTCCGATTCAAACTCGATGGGTCAAACCAAAAAGTCAAAATCAGAATCGTGACTACAATCGGAACGAATGATTGATTCGGAGTTTGATTCCTTGGATTCGTGGTTGACTAGGATTTGCAGCGAGATTGAAATCACTTGATTCACAGTGAAACGATTTGAAATTGAGACTGCGAATGGCTTAGATTCACATGTTTGCGCTCAGAACGGAAATATAAATGGGAGTTGTTTGGATTCGTGTTCAAATTACGAATGTTCGCTGTTTGGATTCACCATTCCAGTCGTGTTCTTTTAATCAGGGGTATTTGGGAAGAATATATTCAAGTTACGTTTCTGGTCCCTGAAGCTTCACTGATTTGACACTTTTGATCCATGTTGTTTTCAAAGCTTGGCATTTTTGGATCAATTCTAGAAATTGTTACAAATAAAGGGGAATATTGATGCAGAATTACCATTCCAGCCCCTGTCTTTCAACAAGTGATAGTTTCTGCCCAATATTCAGAAAAGTTTGCAAATTTGACAGCTGGTGAACAATTTTGAATTCTTTAACGCACATATTTTTTCGTGAACAGAAAAATAAAGATTCCATCAAGTCTTGGCAGTTTGGAAAGTCGTTTTTCGCAATAACGTCAAATTTTCACGACTTTTTCGGATTTTATGCTTCATCGGTTATATCATTTTGTCGCGGGGGAGCATAGTAATTTTTTTATCCATTCATGATCATTCTCATTTGAAGGCTTTATAATCATGTTTTTGATTATAAATCGGGGGAGAATTTGGTATGGCCATTCGACATTGGATTTGTGACTTTCCAAATTTGAAGATTTTTGATAAAGCTTGTGGTAGAATTATGAAGGTAGCTTTTTACAGTGGAAGTTCTTCATCGAGATCTGCTAAAGCTTTTACAGAGAAGTATCCTTTACAGTAGAAGTTCTTCATCGAGCTCGGCTAAGGACTTGTTATATCTCCGACTTCTAGTATTTTCTCGATCAAGTGGCATTACGAATTTTAAAGTTTGGGTTGCTACATGATATTTTTTGATGGCTTATATCATTAGCTTATGTGAAGATCATTGTGACTTGGAGGGGGAGCTCTTCAAAGACAAGAAGTGATTCGGTTTCTTTGTTCTGAAATGGGTTTTTATGGCGGGTTTGGTTTTCATGATTTTTTTTTGGGATTACATTCGAAAATGAAGTTTAAAGACATTACTTCAGTGCTTGGTTTATATATCCTAGAGCCCGTGTTTGAAGATTATTAAAGAATCATGATTCGTGGATTGCTTCATATATTCCTCGTTGCAGATTTTTTTATTTGCTAGATGCTTGTTTTGGAAGTTAAAGCATTGTCATCCATTCCATACTTTGAGGGGGAGATTGTAGGGTTTCAAAGCACTCCATGGATGATGGCAATGGGCCCCATTGATGAATTGTAGGTTAAAAGCCCAAGACTTGTCTTTTCCCTATAAATAGTCATGTATTATTCATTATTAGGGTTAAGAGTGAGGTAAAATGTAGCCGCCATGTGAGGTTTCTTATGTAGTGTTAGATTCTTTAGTCTATGCTGAAAGTGTAATTTATTCCTCATATTTGAATAAATCGAGTGATCATTCGACTTAATCTTCATATTTGTGTTTGTTCTTATTTTCTGCATTTTTTTCATCAAATCTCAATTAGGGTTTTAATCCTAACAATATATATATATATATGCCGTTGCAATTGTGCTCCCTAGACCACTACCATGTAGTTAGGTAGGGCCAAGGGAGTGGTTACGTCCAGTATCCCCTCTTATTCCCGAAATGCTATGGTGCCCGGGTGACTTCACCATGTCCAGATCTGATCTATCTACTTGAAAATTCATCCGGTGACTTCACGATCGTAGAAGAAGCCCCAAGAAGCACCAAACATTTATGATAAGATCCATGGAGCTAAGTGAAAGGAGTCTACTTTTTCTTTGAATTCTTACCCAAGCTCTTAGACAGACCCGACTCTGAACAAATCCTCTCTCAGAGAATCGACTGTTCACTCATGCTTTGGACAAGTAAAATTTTGATTAGTCTTCCGCTTGAACGGTAATATATGTAATAAAGAATACATGACTCACGATATATATATATATATATATATATATATATATATATATATATATATATATATATAGTTGTTTGATTGTAATGCTACAAAAAATGGCTCCCAACATGTCGTGATCAATTTAAATGTTTCTAAATGGTCATAAATATTGTTTAAAAGAAATTTAACTGAATCTATTAATATTGCAAACATTATGATCAACTTCCTTAATAAAAATGCAAATTGACTTATCAAGGTAATTATCTTCTCGTTTTGTTCACATCTTGATAACTTCTTCTTTTTGTACACATCTAGGTTACGAATTTGTTGAAAGTGTTCACATATGACTATTATGATTGGATGTAACCTTCTACAACCGGTCATAATGGTCTTATGTAAACACTTTCAACAAGTTTATTACCTAGATCTGTACTACAAAAATAGTCATCATGATGTGAACAAAACAAAAACTTAATTACCTTAATAAATCAATTTCCCCATAAACTATCAAGCAAGTAACGATGCAGCCATCCTCAATCCTAGCTTGTGTCTTTACTCTTCATTACAAAACACTTTTCTATTCTAATACAATTTTCCTAACCAAACTACTACATTATAATTAAAAAGTGAAATTTATGTATTATAATAGAAAACAAAAGACACGAAGGTCATAAAGACCAAAACTAGGGATGAGTTATAAATTCGAAAACTGAATTGGAACCGAAACTGGTATAACTGGAAAGTTCTTAACAAGTCTGGGGATTGGGTCTAAAATTAAACTCATCCAGGTTCCAAGTATTCCGGGTCCGGATCAAATGGGTCCGGGTATTCCGGGTTTTAGAACAGGATTTGTTAAGAAAATAGGAACCAGGTTTGATGAACCGGAACTGGTTTAGTGAGACTTGAAACAAAATTTGAAGGGCTACTCAACAATCCTCTTAGTGATGAATTACTACTAATTGATTACTTGGAGGCAATGTGGCATTCTCACTAAATTCCCATTCTTTAAACATTTTTTCCAATTATACTAATTCTTTTACATTAATTTATTAGAAGATTTACAAGAAAACAATCAAGGAATATACATGAAGTCACACACGACAGCTCCATAGGTTAGTCTATTCTAATACAATTTCCCAACCAAACTACTACATTATAATTAAAAAGTGAAAATTAGGTATTACAATTTGCTTACTGATGAACCGGAACCGATTTAGTGAGACTTGAAACGAAATTTGAAGGGTTACTCAAACAATTTGCTTACTGATGAATTACTACTAATTGATTACTTGGAGGCAATGTGGCATTCTCACTAAATTCCCATGTTTTGATTCATTTGTTCCAATTATACTAATTCTTTTACATTAATTTATTGTAAAATTTACAAGAAAGCAATCAAGGAATATACATGAAGTCACACATGACAACTCCATAGGTTAGTTTATTCTTCACCCCATTTTAATATATCAGTTATATATGTTACCAAAAATATATAAATCAAATTATAATAATTTTTTTTTGTTTGATCTACAAAATCTAGAAGAAAAAAACAATTGAAATCACACGTTTAGTTTTTCTTTTCTTCCAAAATTCTAGGTTTTCGGTTCCATTTATGGGTTTCAGTTATTTCCGGGTCTAATACACGAATTTGGTTCCAATTATCAATTTTCGGTTCCAACCGATTCCATACTCACTTTACCTGGTTTGTAACCCGAAACCAAGTGAACCGGTTCCCGTATACCAGTTCAGATCTCGGTTCTTATAAATCGTTAATTTCAAAATTTGAGTTTTCAGGGTCTGGGTAAACTGGTCCGGGTTTGGACTCTTTTTCATCCCTAACCAAAACATAACCATTCAAGCAACACATAGGTCAATTCGTGGCACGGTGTGTCAGATCCATACAATTTGTGACAACCCGTAATTTTTTTGCTTTGAAAGCTCAGTTAGTCAACTCAACTGAGTGTTAGACTCATTAGTAATGAGTTCTAGCCTTGTTAAAGGTCATTCTAAGGAGTTTTAGCCTAGTACACTTAAGGAATAAGTGTTGGGAAGTTCCTGCTAAAGTCATTGAGCATCATCAAAGCCTAAGCACCACCAAAAAGGAGTTCACGACCAAGGCACAAAAGTTTACGGCCGTAAACTCCTCCATATAGTCTCATATCCTTCAACTTTCTTTCATTATTTCACTTCCACCTCAAGAACTTCCAATTCTCTCTCAAGTATCATCGAGTTCTTCATCTAAGATCATCAAAAACGTAAGTGTTCTTCCTTTGATTTGTTGATACATCTCTTTATCTAGTAACACCCTCATGATTCATCCATAAAAAACATCCATTTTAACTAGATCTTCAAATCTTCAACTTTCACCAAGAACACATACTAGTGTTTTTGGCCGAAATCAACCCTTTCAAGCCTCTATATCGTAAGTACTTTTTCCTTAACTTGTTATCTAGCTGAATCACCTGATTAGAGCCTTGAAACCATCAAGAATGCAAGAAAAAAACGATTTTACAGCCAAGAGCATCTCCCTTCGCCGTAAACCCCTATAAGTGTGCCATTTTGGCCACAAACCCTTCCTAAGTCCAAGCCTTTGACCGTGAACCCTTAATGGATGTTGTAGGACCTTAAAACACACAATTTGGCAAGATTAACCATGAGTTTATGACCGTAAAATCCTTTGGCCGTAAACTCATGGCCGTAAACTCCATTTGTGTCCGTGAACTATCCCTTGATCAATCACATGTGATTCAAAACTTCACTTCAAGTGTTTCCTAGTCCCTAAAGGTGTTTCCTAGCATGTTAGTTTCTTTAAACACTATTTTTACACCAATATATGCCATTATATGTCATTTAGGACTCGTTAAGTCTCGGGACTTCATTCGTGGAACTTCTTATCCTTACACACACATTCGTTTGAATCACCCACATCGGGTGAGTTCATACCCCGTAATGAATCTTTTAACTATTTAAAATGATTTTAAGGGGGGGGGGGAATACAAGTTGAACACAATGATAATTGTGTAAATGTTTGTTATAAACATCTTTCAAATGATTGCTTATGTCTTTTATAAGTGATCAAAACATTTCAAAAACTCTTTTAAAGTTAAGGCCGTGTTTGTTTTTTGTGCGCAGATCTTCCTGGCCTCTTCTGTCTGCCCGGTGCAGACCACGCCCAGACATCAACATTCGCAGACTGTTTGTTTTGTTGAAGACTGCACACCTAAAAATGTCTGCGTGCCTTCTTCTTAGCGCAGATATGAATCAGGGTCTTTTAACATCTTCAAACACCTTCTAGCCTAAAAAAACACATACTTTATTTATTTTATTTTTTTTTGAATTTATATTTATTCCAACTTTATTAGTGATAAACAATTTGAAAAAAAAAGTTCGACGGCACAAACATGATATTTTTGAAAAATTTATAAATAAAAATTTATTACAATAATGGGCATTAAAGTTGTTTATATAAATGTGAAAAATAAAAGAATAATATATTCTTATATTTTTTGTAACAAATTTTATAAAACATTATTTAATAAAACATCATCAATTTCTTAAAAAAAATATTTATAACACGTTTTTAATTGATTTAATTGAAAAAATCGAAGTTTATTTCCATTGATTTATATATATATATATATATATATATATATATATATATATATATATATATATATCTCAAATTCTTTGATTCCTAATTAGGCATAATTTTGCGATCAAAATTCTTGGTTTTTATCAAATATATACGTTAATTTGTACCATTTTTATTTTCACTTTTTATACAATAATAAATAAAAGTTGATTTAGATTTGTTAATTATTTACAACAAAGTTATAAGTATATTAAAAATCATTTTGTAGTTAAAAAATCATTATATTTAGATTTTGGTTTATTTTAGTAGCCTGCAGATGTTAAAAAAATAAACAGTCTTCTTTTTTCATACTGCAGACTTTTGGTCCACCTCTTCTGCTGCAGAGGTCTACAGATGTGGTCTGCAGACTGCAGACATTTTGCCTCAGAAAAAACAAACAACAACTTATGCTACTTTATAGTTTAACAAAACTCAATTTTTAAAGTACAAGCATAACGTAGTAGTAAAATGAGTCATTTCAATAACAGTTTGAGTAAAATACTAGTAAACTATAAGGGGTATAGTTTAGCGGTTCAGTTCATACTATAACGAGAACATACTAAGATACTATAACAGAACGAACATACTAAGATTCTATAGCACTACTAGAAAAAAGCCCTTTAATGACGCGCAAACAATGACACGCGCTGATAGACGATACGCATTTGTGCGTGCCCTAAAAAATAATGTCAGTTTTGCAAAATATGAAGGATAGAGGGCACCGCATTTGTGCGTGCCCTAAAATTAGTGTCAGAAAAGAAAAAAAAGAAAAAGCGGAGGGCACCTTTCATAAAACATGTGTCATCTAAGAGTGTCGCTTTATAATTTTTTAATGAAACACGCGTTTTAAGTGGGATTTCACCCGCCTATACTGGATCCCAAAAATTAAACCCCCCCGCCTCTTCCGATTAGCAAGAAAAAGCCCTACGGCGTTGGTCTTCATAGCAGCATCGCACCACCACCCAACCTCCGATCTCGCACCGCCAATCTTTAATAGCTAAGCGGGAAACGAAACCCCCAAAAATTAGAAAACCCCGCCCTGTTCTCATCTTCCTTCGTTTCTACTTTTCTCTTTTCCATGGTTTGGCCTAATGATGTTCTGTGAATTTGTCACACCCCAAAACCGGAACGGCGGAAACGTTCTGGGGTGGATGACGTCATGTCAAGTATCACAACACATGCATATAGTAATCAAAGTACAACAAAACATTGCATTAATAGAATAATTTTACATGGTTACATTACATAGTATCAAAGTAATACAAGCAAAATATATAAAGTGCAGCAAGGTACTTAAGCCATCTTCATCAGCAGCTCCGGGGGATGTACCTGTCTAATTGCTGACCTGAGATTACAAGTTATTTTAAAAGCGAGTATCAGCATTTTTACAAATGCTGGTGAGTTCATAAGTATTTAGTATCATTTAGTCAAATAACATTAATAGGTAGTAGTTTAAGTGGTTTCAGTGCATCAGTGTTCTTTCCAGAAAATCCTATATTTTCTTTAAATAAAGCAGCCTTCTACCAAGACTGTTCAGTGTAATGCGGTCAAAGGTAGTTTTCCCTCAATTGCTATTATTATCAAAATACTGAATTTGATTATTAAAGAAAGCAAGAGATATCAGGGAATAACATATGCCTCAGCAGTGAGGACTGCTGACTAAGGCAAAGAATCATAGACTCCAGGAAGGTATCGAACTATCGACACGCCTGGTTCAATCTAACAAAGGGGGAACACAGACCCCAGAAGGTACCAAATGAAAGGTACCTAAAACAGTGAATATAGACCGAAGACGATACCGGATGAAAGGTATCTCTCACAAGGTCAAAAAAAAGACTACAGACCCCAGACAGTATCAAATGAAAGATACAGCTAGCAAGGTCGAAACAGAGACTATAGACCCCAGACAGTATAAAATGAAAGATACAGCTAGCAAGGTCGAAACAGAGACTATAGACCCCAGACAGTATCAAATGAAAGATACAGCTAGCAAGGTCGAAACAGAGACTATAGACCCCAGACAGTATCAAATGAAACATACGTCTAGCAGGGTCAAAACAGTGTGACTCTGAAAAGTGACATCAACATACAGTGTAAATTGCTGACGAAATACCGTTACCTTAAAGCCATGAATTATAAGGCAACCCAGGATACTCGTAACCATACTGACTATAGTTCCAGATGCCCTACAAGCATCTATATAATGTGACATTTGTCACCCCTTGGCTTGGTGGGCCGTGGATTATAGGTAGCAGTCAAGGTGCGGGGTTGTCAATCCCGTATAGGCCTATACACACAATGTCTGCTCTCCCTACAGGAGACTCTGGTTACCAACTAGACGACGGAGAAGGCCGCATCCCGAAGATGCATCCCAAATAGAGGATAGTGTGTTTCTAGAGGTAAATGAGTTTCTAATGTAAGTGATATACTAGAGGTAGAGACTTCCAAACAGTGAGTAGTGTGTTTCTATGGTAAGTGTAGAATAGAGGTAGAGACTCTTAACTGACTCGACTAGAGAATTTCCTGTATGTCCATACTCATACACATAGTATATAACTAATGAACCAAACGACCTTCGGACGGCTACCCGATCCCACCAGACCACATCTCAACGAAGAAAAGGAAATAGGGCAGACGAGCCTTCCTAAGTCTTTCAATCATTACTTATATATATACCTATATAAGTACAGACATACATCTAACTAAGACTGAGTGCGTTTCAAGTAGAAGTGATCCTTGTGAAGTAGAAGTGTCTATCAAGTAAAGTAGAAGCGGTCGCAAGTGAAGTAGAAGTGTCGAACAAGTATAAGCGTATCATGAAGTAGAGGCGACAATAAGTGAAGCAAAAGCGTATCAAGTATAAGTGAAGTAGAGTTGTTATCAAGTATAAGTGAAGAAGAATCGCATCGCTAAGTAAGAGCGTGAATAAGTATAAGCGTCATCAGGTATAAGCGAAAGCATTACATAGTAGGAGTATAAAATAAGTATAAGCGAATCAACAATAACTTCAAATAAAAATATACGTAAAAAAAAGGAATCTTAATGATAAGGCTTTACGAACAGAAAATTTCACACTTTGTATTCTTTTGTAAAATATGTTTGAAAATCTTGGAAAATCTTTCACAAACCAGTTTAGAATGAATTTAGTTTAAAAGGGTATAAGTAAGAGTTTTAAAACAATTGAAGAAGCGTTAAAACTTCCTACTCGGTAAAAACAGTGTATAGTGGCAAAATCTTGTGCATGCGGGTTATCAATCACATGTGATTGATATGATAACTGGCATGTTTAACTTGTAATCCCCCCTATAAAACATTTAAAAACATTTAAAAGGTTCATTCAGGGGTATGAACTCACCTGGTGTAAGTAGGTCCGATGAAAGTGCCGTTTGGGCGTTCGGGGTCACGCAAGGACTTGAACACACACAAGGACCTATTTTAACATATGATAACATATCTTCACATACAATTAGCATATAATATACTAAGTAAACAATTATACACACTCAAAGGAGTGGAAAACACTTTTGGTTGAGTGTTTGGGGTCCCGGGTAGTGTTTAAGGGTGATAAGGGTCTCTTATCAGTTGTGGAACTTTGCTAAACTCAAATATCAAGTGTGTAAATGGGTTTAAAGCATCAACATGGACCAAACAAGGAGTTTACGGCCCAACCTAAGGGAGTTTACGGCCGTAAACTCCCAAGGTCATATTCTTGGGTGTTGATGCTTCTAGCTTGTTCATAGAATTATTCCAAGCACTTTTCCTCAAAGGCATGAGTGGGTTTGAGGCCTCTAAGGGTATGTTATAGGAGTTTATGGCCTAGGAACTCTCCCAAGGGAGTTTACGGCCGTAAACTCTCAATCTTTGAGTTTAGTGAAGTTTTAAGCCCTATTGCCTTCTTAGAATTTTCTTATGAAGTTTGATGCTATTTTGGGTGATTAAAACCAACATTTGAGGGGGTTTTGGGGAGTTTACGGCCTCGATAAATGCTTGGGCCGTAAACTCCAAGAAATCCCTCATTTTCCTTGTGTTTAAGCCCTTAAATCCTTCCTAGCATTTTATAGAGATAGCCTATGGTCATTTGGGGGGCAAAAACTAACTTTTGGGCATGATTTAGGGTGTTTACGGCCTTAACCTTTGTCTGGGCCGTAAACTCCTTTCTTTAAATCATTTTGGAGTGTTTCAAGTGTCTAAACTCAAGAGGATAAGTCCCTAAATTATGTAATAAGCCCTAGGATGAGTTTGGAGTGCATTTGGGACCTTTATACAAGATTTTGAGTTGTTTACGGCCTAAGCTTGTGCTTGGGCCGTAAACTCTCCTTTGTCCTCTAAATCCATGAGTTTTTATGTTAAAACACCCCTAGCCTAATTCCCCTAATAGTTTCTAAGCTTATGGACAAGTTTAAAGGCATGTTTGGCACCATTTTAGGGGTTTACGACCCTAGAATGTTCCTGGGCCGTAAACTCCTTATACCATGCCTTCTTGGATGATTTTTGGGCTATAAACATGAATCACTTTGTTTTGAATAAGCTAGGGTAGGCGGACTTACAATTTGGAAGCGTTTGGTTGCGAATTCGGGGCGAAAACGGGTCTAGAGAGAGAGTATAGAGAGAGAGTGTAAAAAGTCTCCCATTTGACTCCACTCACCCATATATAGGTTTCACAGTTGGGGCTCAGTGGAATTTTACCCGATACTGCCGTTATACGGGGCTTTTGGTCGCACCCGATTTAGTGGTCGTAATAATAAAACTTGACATTTTCCAAATGAATGAAAATGTGCTGTCCTGTGTTTTTATTTCCTTTTATCACGACTTAACGGCATGTTAAAGGTAATCAAATGGAATGTTTATTAAATTGATGCCCTCTAATTAACGGAACTTTTATACAGTGGAATATTCGGTTAACGGTAACGGGGAAATGTAACGGGACAACTTGGGTTGTCACATCATCCCCCCGTTAGAGGGAATTTCGTCTCGAAATTCAGGTCTAGGCAAGGAAGTAGGTATGAACTGCCGTGTAGACGTAAGGGAGTACTTCCTATACGGTTGCCCTTGCATTCCCAAGTGATCTCTAGTCTGTGCTTGTCATTCTCACAGACCTTCACACACGGGATGCGGATTTCATCTAGTGTAGTTAGCGGGTTCCGACTGGTGTATCTATGAAGTCAGGGTTCTCGATGGATTCTACCGAGATGAGTGGGGCACGAAGAGTGTTGTCGGATAATCGCATATCAAGTCTAAGAAGTGGATCGGTCGAATGTGAATCTTGTGGTATATCCGAAAGTAGTAGTGGTCTGAAAAGGATTGGACCAAATTTCCATGAGGATTCTCGGATGGTCCTAAGCTCTCGGAAAGGGGTAGAGCTTTTCAGTACTCAAAACATAATGTACTTCTATGGCAAGATCATCACTGGCGTGATCGCCATTCCGAAGTTCCTAACGTTCTCTCTCGTACTGGCAGTGTAGTCCTTCGGGTTGGTTCTTAGGAATCTCAAGTGGTCTTCAGTTTCGTGTTTTCTGCCAACTGGCTGATAAAGGCTTCCTAGATTGTCAAGTGGGTTGCGCGACTATGGTTATCGGTTTGCTATAGAGTGTCTATCCCAAGCTTGTGCAAAATGGACCTGCACTAACGACGCTTGAGATACGGAAACCCTGAGGATCGGGGAGATAGGGTTTCACCAGACGAGTGTCGGACTATCTCGGGAGGTGGTTCTACTATCTCTGCTTGAGACAGTATTCGTGGAACACCTTTTAGTCCAAGGAATCTCTAAGACTATGGTTTATTCTAGCGTGGAAAGTGCGTGCTCCTGCATAATCCCTCGACTAACACCAAAGCTGGTGTCGAGTCCATAATCTCTTCGGGATCCGGGTCCTGAGATTTAACGCAACTACTTTCGCACTTGACCAAGTATTCTTGGCTGCGAAGGTTATCCTATGGTTCTCGGTATCCTAGTGTTTACTTCGGAAAATATAATTCATCGTCTACAGGGCGACGACGATTTCCTCCTTGCGAGAGGGTGGAGGATGATAAGCACTACCTGCCTATAATTGGGTGGGCAAGGTGCCTGAGTAGTCAGAGCATCAATTGCAACTACTCTTCCGAAGGTTCTAAGTTTTCTCGGTCTAAGTCAAATCTAGTGGGCATAGGGTCTCTTCACTCGGAACTTTACTAGCTCAATCCGCAGTAGTTCTCTTGATTTCGGCCCCTATGTTATCGATTAGGGTGAAAGTGTTTTGCGAAGAGGTTCATGGTAGAGCTCATGCTTGGCTTAACCGCCAATACTTGATGGATGCCAACAATATACCTGGTTATAGTGGTCAGCCTCATGAGTTCTATTCTCTGGGTTCACGAACCTGATGTGCGAGGTGCGACGGATTTCGCAGGGAAATCTAAGGAGTATGCTCCGGTTGGTTGTCGTCTTCTAAAGTATCTGCAGTGTCCTTCGCTTCGGTGTTCATCTGACTATGAGGGGTCGGTCCATAGCGCGGGGTACCCTCACTTGGGTACTTCGGAAGGTTTGAGATAAGAGGGACGATTGACAGATTGCATTAGATGTGATTATTTGTGTTAGGTTCGGGTTCGGGAGAACCTTTATTTGCCGACAGGGCTTCGGAGAAAGTTCTTTTTGCACAGCACTAAGGGCGTACACACGGTTGCACGAAGTCAAACCATGATCAATAGAGTCGTCGAAGTTGGCACACTTCGACATGATATAAAGTGAAGATCGATAGAGTCATGTGCCGAACAGGCACACAAGTTCTAGGAGTCTCGGGTTTCATCCTATGTATCGCTACCGCGGATACTTGGACCGATAGAGTCGACGCGGAACTATAGAGAGTTCTAAGTGTTTCCGAATAGAGTATCTTTTCATGAACGAATTCTCACAAGGCATTTCTATAATCGCCTCACATATACTAGTCAAGTATATTTAAGGTGGGTAGGACTGTTGACTGAGCGACCCCGCCCTAAATCCACAACCAAACAAGGAACAGGAAATGAGGCGGCATTCGCTCACTCTAGGTCTATCCATCTTAAATATACATGGCCGTAGCGTATATGTTCAGCCATTATAGTTTTACCTAATGGATTTTAAATTTTATAACAGTGCTGCGACTTTCGCCTTACTGGAAAGAATTTGCATTTGAATTAGTCTTTTATTGTTCTTAGCTTAGTTATCCGAGATCGAGAGACGTACCAAAAATCTACCGAGTTCCTTGACGTTTCCTCCTAAGCGGTAGAGTTAGGCTCCTCCTGTGCCTTTGTTGTTTCTTTCATTTGGGCAATCCCTTTTAAAGTTTCCTTTTCCACCACATCAGTGACAAACTATGTCGGTTGCTACTCTAGTGGTTGGTGTAATAAACTCCACCGGGGCTCTGCAGGTACGGGAGGTGTGCCCCTTCCTGTTGCATCTAAGACAGTGAAGTTCCTGACAGACACCATGATGATGGTAGCTGCACTTGTCGCAGTGGGGAAGGTCTCCTAGGTATGGTCTGCTTGAAGTTGGGAGGGAAGGGTTGGCAGGAGTTGCTTCTGCTTGTTGCCCTTCGAAGGGTCCTTGGGCCGAGGTACTTCCTTCCTCCATCTTGAGTTTTCTCTTTAGTAGGTTCGTTTGAGGTTCTTGGGAGACTGGGCATGGAAGTATTGGTTGTTGCTGTCCATTGTCAGGATCGGAATTCCCGACAGGGCCCTTGCTAACATTGGCGGTGTTAGCATTTAGGTGAGCCATGACAGCTACTACGGCTGTTGAGACCGCAGCTTGGAACGTAGCTTCATCGAATAAGAGAGTAGGTTTCTTGCTTGGGGGCTGATTGCGCTTCTTCGGTAGCATGGTTTTCCTACATGGAAAAGAATACAAGATGATAAGAGGCTATAGCTAACCCTGGACATTTCTATCCTAAATGGGCCAGGCCTAAATTTTCCCGTGCCTCGGGTACTGGTTGTTTGAACGTTGACCTACATCCCTATGATGTAGTCCTGGTAATCGAGGTAGGAGTATGAGTATCGGAAAAAGGCCATAAGATGCGAGTCGTTCCTACTAAGTTACCTTTTATACTGGGATAAGTTTCACTCTCCGGCCTGGAGAGATATGAGAACGGTTCGGAACGAAACTTGCGGAAAGAGAGACTCTCAAGGGCAGATGGCTAAAATTCTCTCATTAGAGATGCGGGGATCCGCCCTATTCGTGTAACTAGCAACAGGAAACGACGATTTACCTAACACATAGCGTGAGTAGTGTAGACACTAACTCACTAATTTGTATTATTTTAAGGGTGTATTAGCGTGAGGAACACGAGGAAAAGACAATTCCCGGGTTCCATGTACTGGCTCCCTCGGTCTGCCTCGTGTTTTTGACTGGAATCGGCGTTGGTTTCCTCCGGGTAGTTTCCTAGGGTTCTCTTCTCGTATGGACATATTGAATTTCTATTCCGCCTTCCTTCTGATTCCAACTGTGGGTGTCATCACTTCATGATGGATGACTGGGAATCTCCGAAGTTTAGGCGAATCTCTCACCACTGTCCCTAAGAGAATATGGGCACTTGATGCATTCAATAGTCTCGACCCAGTTCATTCATTTCCGAACAAGAAATCTTCTCAATGAATCTTCTCGGGGTCGGAATTAACTCTTCTGTCAAGCACTGAAGTGGGTAGGGTTTTCTACAGGGTTCGCGCGAGAATGGAAATGTCTAAAGAATCCTAAGGGATTATTAACATTTCACTGTATGATCCATATCGAGTCCTGCTACGATTACATAGGGTATACAAATCATATATAGCTTAGATCTGATAGGCCTTCGAATATGTGATACTACTCCAGAACCACATCCCAACGAGGAAAAGGAAATAGAGCGAAACCACACATTCTCAGCCTATGGGGTCCTTATTATATATAACCTTGGGAGTACACCCTCTGTAGTTGTAGGTATATCAATAAGGATCTTTTTAGTTATTCACGCAAGGTTGCTTATGTATTCTAAAATACCCATATGGTATTTTAACTCTTGTTTGTTTTCTTATCTCCTGAATATGACTTCTGGGATTAGTGTGGATCTTTTAGCGTTCTAAAATACTCCTATAGTATTTTAACTTTATGTTTTGCTCTAGAATTCCTATTTGGTAAGTTTCAGATCTGCTGCACACAACTATCACTCCCGAGCACACGCTCATCGCATCTCGGATAAATGTAGTTGATAAGGTTACATTTATCCCAGCTTACGATTACATAACTGCCTAGGTTTGACTGTAGTGCTCAACATCCGAAGACTTTTATTATTGTTCTTCTTGTGATACTTTTGTTCAAGTGTTTAGATTCTGGATGTTATTATACTTTGGTAAAATATGGTTATATTTTAAAGTATAATTCTTGGTCAGAGTGTTTTATCCCATTGTATTTATAGGCTGTATATCTTTTATGAATTGATATACTTAGCTCACTATAAACAATGCTCTGATACCAATCTGTCACACCCCAAAACCGGAACGGCGGAAACGTTCTGGGGTGGATGACGTCATGTCAAGTATCACAACACATGCATATAGTAATCAAAGTACAACAAAACATTGCATTAATAGAATAATTTTACATGGTTACATTACATAGTATCAAAGTAATACAAGCAAAATATATAAAGTGCAGCAAGGTACTTAAGCCATCTTCATCAGCAGCTCCGGGGGATGTACCTATCTAATTGCTGACCTGAGATTACAAGTTATTTGAAAAGCGAGTATCAGCATTTTTACAAATGCTGGTGAGTTCATAAGTATTTACTATCATTTAGTCAAATAACATTAATAGGTAGTAGTTTAAGTGGTTTCAGTGCATCAGTGTTCTTTCCAGAAAATCCTATATTTTCTTTAAATAAAGCAGCCTTCTACCAAGATTGTTCAGTGTAATGCGGTCAAAGGTAGTTTTCCCTCAATTGCTATTATTATCAAAATACTGAATTTGATTATTAAATAAAGCAAGAGATATCAGGGAATAACATATGCCTCAGCAGTGAGGACTGCTGACTAAGGCAAAGAATCATAGACTCCAGGAAGGTATCGAACTATCGACACGCCTGGTTCAATCTAACAAAGGGGGAACACAGACCCCAGAAGGTACCAAATGAAAGGTACCTAAAACAGTGAATATAGACCGAAGACGATACCAGATGAAAGGTATCTCTCACAAGGTCAAAACAAAGACTACAGACCCCAGACAGTATCAAATGAAAGATACAGCTAGCAAGGTCGAAACAGAGACTATAGACCCCAGACAGTATCAAATGAAAGATACAGCTAGCAAGGTCGAAACATAGACTATAGACCCCAGACAGTATCAAATAAAAGATACAGCTAGCAAGGTCGAAACCAAGGTTGTAAAAATCGCTTGACGGTAGCTCGACGGTCGACTGGTGTTAAGGGATTAATCGGTCTTGGCGGGGAATAATCGACGATTAATCGGGGACCATAGATTATTAATAAAATATTAAAATTAAGTAAATATTAATATATCTTAAGAAAAAAAAGTACTTCAAAATTAGAAAATAAGAAAAATTGTAATTTGGAAATACGAAAATATGAACATTTTGGTATAATATTTGAAATTTTGAAATTTTGAAAATTTTGGAGTAAAAAAAAAGTTGGTTTTTTGAATTTTTTTGACCTTTTTTTGACATTTTTTTTTGACTTTTTTCGACTTTTTTGACTTTTGTTGACTTTTGTTGACCGATTAATTCCGCCAAGGCCGATTAATCCCGCCAAACCCGATTAATCCTAAATTTCCGATTAATGCCCTAATCCTCGACGGTTGGAGAACGTCAAGCGATTAATCCACGATTAATCGCCGATTAATCCCGATTTCTGCAACTATGGTCGAAACAGAGACTATAGACCCCAGACAGTATCAAATGAAAGATACGTCTAGCAGGGTCAAAACAGTGCGACTCTGAAAAGTGACATCAGCATACAATGTAAATTGCTGACGAAATACCGTTACCTTAAAGCCATGAATTATAAGGCAACCCAGGATACTCGTAACCATACTGACTAGAGTTCCAGACGCCCTACAAGCATCTATATAATGTGACATTTGTCACCCCTTGGCTTGGTGGGCCGTGGACTGTAGCTAGCAGTCAGGGTGTGGGGTTGTCAATCCCGTATAGGCCTATACACACAATGCCCGCTCTCCCTACAGGAGACTCTGGTTACCAACTAGACGACGGAGAAGGCCGCGTCCCGAAGATGCATCCCAAATAGAGGATAGTGTGTTTCTAGAGGTAAATGAGTTTCTAATGTAAGTGATATACTAGAGGTAGAGACTTCCAAACAGTGAGTAGTGTGTTTCTATGGTAAGTGTAGAATAGAGGTAGAGACTCTTAACTGACTCGACTAGAGAATTTCTTGTATGTCCATACTCATACACATAGTATATAACTAATGAACCAAACGACCTTCGGACGGCTACCCGATCCCACCAGACCACATCTCAACGAATAAAAGGAAATAGGGCAGATGAGCCTTCGTAAGTCTTTCAATCATTACTTATATGTATACCTATGTAAGTACAGACATACATCTAACTAAGACTGAGTGCGTTTCAAGTAGAAGTGATCCTTGTGAAGTAGAAGTGTCTATCAAGTAAAGTAGAAGCGGTCGCAAGTGAAGTAGAAGTGTCGAACAAGTATAAGCGTATCATGAAGTAGAGGCGACAATAAGTGAAGCAAAAGCGTATCAAGTATAAGTGAAGTAGAGTTATTATCAAGTATAAGTAAAGAAGAATCGCATCGCTAAGTAAGAGCGTGAATAAGTATAAGCGTCATCAGGTATAAGCGAAAGCATTACAGAGTAGGAGTATAAAATAAGTATAAGCGAATCAGCAATAACTTCAAATAAAAATATACGTAAAAAAAAGGAATCTTAATGATAAGCCTTTACAAACAGAAAATTTCACACTTTGTATTCTTTTGTAAAATATGTTTGAAAATCTTGGAAAATCTTTCACAAACCAGTTTAGAATGAATTTAGTTTAAAAGGGTATAAGTAAGAGTTTTATAACAATTGAAGAAGCGTTAAAGCGTCCTACTCGGTAAAAACAGTGTATAGTGGCAAAATCTTGTGCATGCGGGTTATCAATCACATGTGATTGATATGATAACTGGCATGTTTAACTTGTAATCCCCCCTATAAAACATTTAAAAACATTTAAAAGGTTCATTCAGGGGTATGAACTCACCTGGTGTAAGTAGGTCCGACGAAAGTGCCGTTTGGGCGTTCGGGGTCACGCAAGGACTTGAACACACACAAGGACCTATTTTAACATATGATAACATATGTTCACATACAATTAGCATATAATATACTAATTAAACAATTATACACACTCAAAGGAGTGGAAAACACTTTTGGTTGAGTGTTTGGGGTCCCGGGTAGTGTTTAAGGGTGCTAAGGGTCTCTTATCAGTTGTGGAACTTTGCTAAACTCAAATATCAAGTGTGTAAATGGGTTTAAAGCATCAACATGGACCAAACAAGGAGTTTACGGCCCAACCTAAGGGATTTTACGGCCGTAAACTCCCAAGGTCATATTCTTGGGTGTTTGATGCTTCTAGCTTGTTCATAGAATTATTCCATGCACTTTTCCTCAAAGGCATGAGTGGGTTTGAGGCCTCTAAGGGTATGTTATAGGAGTTTACGGCCTAGGAACTCTCCCAAGGGAGTTTACGGCCGTAAACTCTCAATCTTTGAGTTTAGTGAAGTTTTAAGCCCCAATTGCCTTCTTAGAATTTTCTTATGAAGTTTGATGCTATTTTGGGTGATTAAAACCAACATTTGAGGGGGTTTTGGGGAGTTTACGGCCTCGATAAATGCTTGGGCCGTAAACTCCAAGAAATCCCTCATTTTCCTTGTGTTTAAGCCCTTAAATCCTTCCTAGCATTTTATAGAGATAGCCTATGGTCATTTGGGGGGCAAAAACTAACTTTTGGGCATGATTTAGGGTGTTTACGGCCTTAACCTTTGTCTGGGACGTAAACTCCTTTCTTTAAATCATTTTGGAGTGTTTCAAGTGTCTAAACTCAAGAGGATAAGTCCCTAAATTATGTAATAAGCCCTAGGATGAGTTTGGAGTGCATTTGGGACCTTTATACAAGATTTTGAGGTGTTTACGGCCTAAGCTTGTGCTTGGGCCGTAAACTCTCCTTTGTCCTCTAAATCCATGAGTTTTTATGTTAAAACACCCCTAGCCTAATTCCCCTAATATTTTCTAAGCTTATGGACAAGTTTAAAGGCATGTTTGGCACCATTTTAGGTGTTTATGGCCCTAGAATGTTCCTGGGCCGTAAACTCCTTATACCGTGCCTTCTTGGATGATTTTTGGGCTATAAACATGAATCACTATGTTTAGAATAAGCTAGGGTAGGCGGACTTACAATTTGGAAGCGTTTGGTTGCGAATTCGGGGCGAAAACGGGTCTAGAGAGAGAGAGTATAGAGAGAGAGTGTAAAAAGTCTCCCATTTGACTCCACTCACCCATATATAGGTTTCACAGTCGTGGCTCAGTGGAATTTTACCCGATACTGCCGTTAAACGGGGCTTTTGGTCGCACCCGATTTAGTGGTCGTAATAATAAAACTTGACATTTTCCAAATGAATGAAAATGTGTTGTCCTGTGTTTTTATTTCCTTTTATCACGACTTAACGGCATGTTAAAGGTAATCAAATGGAATGTTTGTTAAATTGATGCCCTCTAATTAACGGAACTTTTATATAGTGGAATATTCCGTTAACGGTAACGGGGAAATGTAACGGGACAACTTGGGTTGTCACAGAATTCCATGAGTTATCACTTTGAAATATGGAAGAAAGGATCTATGGGACAAATGGGGAGCTAGGGTTTCCTATTACAGTGTTTTTGTTGTATGAAAGCATTGTCGCTCAAGTTAAAACACGCGAGAAAGAAGGCATCACTGCTTTACCAGACCGATCACTTTGTTTCTTCTCCCTGAACAACAACAAGTATGTTTTGTATACTCTCAGTGCTTGCTGGCCTCTCCAAAAATCGACTATGTCACTCACCTCATATGCATTTGTCTTGTCAAATTCATCTGTTTCTTTGTTAATTTTTGTTTAGTTTTCCAATTTGGGGGTAATTTAGGTTGTTATTTTTAAGTACTGTGTTTCGATTTAAGCCTCACTCATTTTTTATCAAAGTAATTTAGTGGTGATTCACCGGTGTTGAAACGAAGAACATTATTGGGACCTAATTATGTACTCAATCTGGAAATGAGAGATCTGAGGTCTTTAACACTTTCTTTATTTCCATTTATATTTGGAACTTGATGCATCGACATATTGAAGTTGTATGGAACCAATTATTGGGGTAACATAATGCCCACCAACTGTTTGATGAAATTTTCGGTTCTTCTGACAGTGAAAGAAGTCATATTTGTTTGGTTTTTTTCATTTTCTCTTTGTTACTTATGTTCTTATTAGGGATTTTGAAGTTCTGGTTGTTCTTCATCATACAAGTGTTCCTCTTTGGGCAGGTTTATATGGAGAAAACTTTGCACTAAGTTCAGTTGATGGAAAGAAAAATAAGATGGATAGTAGTTTCTAATGATTACCACATCATGAGGAGGTTAGGTTTCTTTTCCAATTTTCTTCTGTCACTAACTACTATATATCCCTTCCTGCTTTGTTTTTCTTTCTGCAATAAAGCAACAACTTCCTCTATTTTATTATTTGTTGTTTACAACTTTGTCTTCTATATTTTTTTTTATGTTTCAGGGAATTTGGCACAAATAGTTTTAATGATTTGTTGGTCTACTGCGTATAGTTTAAATATAAGTGGCCTAAAGAGAATCATAATATGTAATTGATATTACACGAGGAAGAATAGAAAAAGGAAGATGAGCAAGCCAAGAAGAAGAACTTATTGGAAATGAGGAAGATATGACATCATTATAAGAGGAGATGATTAATATAACATCCTCAGAGGCATAAGAAGAAGCAAGAACATGTGCATCAGAAAAACAAGAGCATCTCTGTAAAGTCAGTGAGCTTTGGCTGTATTAGTTTATAAATCTGTAAGGATAAACTAGAAACAATTTGATTAATTTGTGCATTTTTTTTTGTTTTTCTTACTTTTCTGTTGTTAATTTGTGCAGTGTTTGATAGTTTGAGTAGGGAGAGAGAAGAGTTTTTGATGCTTGTCAACAACGAGCTATATATATATATATATATATATATATATATATATATATATATATATATATGCCTGTACTTGTGTATAATACAATGTTTTGATGAAGTTGCATTTACATGTAATCATTTTTATGTGGCACAGGGGAAGAATGCAGATTTGACTAAGAAATACACCTGCTAGATGGGAAGATTTTGATGTAGAAATGACATCAACTTGGGAAGTAAGTATGGGTTTTTAAGATATCATAAATATAATCACATTGTATAAGAAAGTAAAACAAAGCATTTAATGGACAGGCATTGTGTAATGCGTATTGTAGTGAGACATACAAGTCAAATGAATTTGGTACCCTTGAAAATGTAAGTGAAGCAATCTTAATGATGACTTATTACTGTGATTTCAATTACTTAATGGTTTTTAGTTTCTTGAATAGTATAAGAAAGTATATAAGAAAGTATATAATAATGTGATTTGCTACACTTAGCTCATATTCCACCTAAAATAGATAAAATCTCCTTTTCTCATACAAATACTACATTTTTATCCCTACTTGTACTTTACAACCTCACTCCCTCTGATATGTCAAATGTTATCGATTTAGTCTACAAATCAAACAACTGAATTAAATCCTTTACTTTTGACATAATGGCATACCACAATGTTTAATTGAAGTTTTCACAACGTTTTAGGTGATTATTTTTCAAAACTAATGAAATTGAGGCGAAATTGATCCAAGATATGCACAAGTGTTGGTAGTTAAGTTTATTCTGTAGCTTTTTTGGTTGTGGTTTTCAGTGCATACAAGTTAGTTTATTAGGATGAACATGTGTGAAGTTTTTAACGATACTTGTTTTTTATTCAAGAAATAAGTTATACAATTTTTTTTCTTTTTGTTGTAACTTTTTTTTAGTCTAGTTACTTGTACACCAGATGTTAACCTGTTACATTGTAGTAGTAATAACCCACATGACAGGAAAATAACACTTAAAAAGTGGGAAAAATTAACCATGGATTGAAAGTGAAAATTGTGAGGTTCTTATAAAGCAATAATTCTTACATAAGCTATATTAACGACTTAAGTTGTGGTTATAAGTTATTCCCAAGAGTACAATGTTTCTTTTCTGTTTGTTAAACCTCCTTTTTAAAATTTAAGATGTGGGCATAATAAATATTATCATTGTAAAGAGCACAACTCTTGAAAATGTGCAAGTAATTGTAAGCTATTTACTTAAGATAAAAAATGATTTTTATTTATTTATAATATCCATAAAATATTAGGCTCACAGTCATTTTTCATACAATGAATTATCTGAGACACTTCCTTCTTGGAACAAGAAGTCAACTATACAACTAGACATGTGGGTCAACAACATAACTCCATGCCAGCGTCAGTGATTTCAAGCAGAAGCATTCGCCTTGGTGTTCTTGCAACTGCTTCACATGCGGTTTCTACACAAACCAAATTTGTTGTTTACTACAAACCAAGGTTTTTTCTTTTATTATTATTTTTTTTACTTTTCTCGATTCCATAAAAGTGATATTTACTATATTAAATATTTTTACAGGATAACTCAGTTTACATAGGCTTGAACAAGTATATTGAATCTGTGAACAATAAATTTAATATGCAGTTTGACTATGAAGACTCTCCAGAAAGAAGGTAAACATAATATTTATAAGCAACTAATACAAAAATATATTTTTCCATGAAAAGTTTCTTCATATTTATTAGGTTTACGGGCATGATTACTAGAGTAGAAGACTCTCTCATCAATGGGAATGCTCTCAAAAGCCTGTTGATAGTCACAAACTGAAGATCTCGAGGTTTAAATAACGTAGAGGTAGGCAGACATTTATTTATGTAACCTTTATTGTATATTTGTATTAAATAAATAGCTGATTGATATAAATTTAATTTATGTGAGCGGGAGCAGGAGGTTTTGTCAATGATACGGGGTAAGTTTGACAAAGAAAAGGAAGAAGTGGATGCTAATCTTCATATATTTGCTGGGGATTTACTTGGCATTCTAGAAAAGAATGTAGAGAGTCAACCGTAATGGCAGGAAACTCTATAGGACTTACTGATGTTGGCTCAGAGGTGTGCCATGACATCTCCTGGAGAGTTTTGGTTGCAGTGTGAGGGGATTGTTCAGGAACTGGACGACAGGCGCCAAGAGCTCCCCATGGGTATCTTGAAACAGCTTCACACCCGAATGATGTTCATACTCACAAGAGGTACAAGGCTCCTGCAGTTCCATAAAGAAAATGGATTGGATGAAGATGAACCGGTTCTTCAACTCCGTCCATCCCTTCATTCAGCAGATAAACGTATTCCTCCAAGACCCTCAAAACCACCATCATCATCATCATCAAGAAAATCTTTCAGTCAGGAACAACACGGGATGCTGGAACCTAAGAAAGAAAAACCCATACTACAACATCCTGCAAATGTTGCATCTCCGCCTACTGTAGAAATACCTAAAAACTTGGACTCGGGTAAAGACCGAATGGCTTCTTGGAAGAAATTCCCATCTCCTAGACCTGGACCGAAAAGCCCCCAAGAAGAAGTTGTGGTGAAGGAACAAACTGATATAAAGTTCGATGCTATTATTGAGAGGGTAGCCAGTGAAAAAGATGTGGATCCGATTACTACTACTATGAAGGCATCGCCTGTTAAAGTTTCACATGCGCAATCACAATCACAGTCACAATCAAGTACTTCTTTTAAGCATCAGCATCGAGTTTCATGGGGGTGGGGGATCAACCAAATATCTCCGATGAAACTTCCATCATTTTTCGGATTTGTGAAGAGGAGGTTCTGACTTTACACGTGGAAGAACATTCTAGAATTTGTGCGATTGCTGATTGTTGCGATCAGACAGGTATAAGTGTAGATGAAAGGCTTGTAAGGGTTGCTGAAACCCTAGAGAAGTTAATGGAGTTGATTTCACAAAAGGATAATAGAAGTCCAGATGCTGCTAAAGCAAGTTCAAGTGTTACCGAAGTCTGTGATTTCATGTCCCCTAAGCTTAGTGATTGGTCACGTAGAGGTTCAGAAGACATGCTTGATTGTTTTCCTGATCAAGGCGATAATTCTGTATCGATGGATGATCTTAAAGCTCACCCCTCCATGTCATGTAGGACCCGCTTTGGTCCTAAATCTGACCAAGGAATGACCACATCATCTGCTGGCAGCATGACTCCTAGGTCGCCATTGATGACACCGAAAAGCAGCCAGATAGACTTGTTATTGGCAGGGAAGGGTGCCTATTCTGAACATGATGAACTTCCACAGGTAGGTAATAGGTTCTTATTTGTTATGAGATATAGGTATTGATATTGAAATATTTGTAGATGAATGAGCTTGCTGATAATGCTCGATGTGCTGGCAATACGCCATTGGATGATGACCGATCTTTGTCGTATCTGCTGACGTGTTTTGATGACTTAAGAGTCATGATCGACCGGAGAAAGTTTGATGCCCTGACCGTTGAGACATTTGGAGCACGCATAGAGAAGCTTATTCGGTGATAACATTTTTATAATAAACATGTTTTTTATGAGGTGTGTGTTTGTTAAATCATAAATGTTAATTATTAGTTGTTACAAGCAGGGAGAAGTATTTGCAGATTTGTGAGATGGTTGATGATGAAAAAGTTGACATCGCAAGCACGGTTATCGATGAAGATGCTCCATTGGAGGATGATGTGGTACGGAGCTTAAGAACCAGCTCTATACATTCCGGAAATAAGGACCGCACTTCCATTGATGACTTTGAGATTATAAAACCGATTAGTCGTGATGATGCAATTGTATATAAATGAGTTTATTTTTTATAACATTTACTCACTTTTGGAATAATTATTTGTATTTGACATATTAGTGAAATGAATTATCTTTGTTCATTATGGTATTTTATTTTGTATTATGAGATTTTTAATGTATTATTTAATTTGAAAATTAGTAAATCTATAAATAATATTTTTTTAAACATTTAAAATTATGATACCCAAAAATGGGTGTCATACTCATTTATGACATGGCCTTTCTTGACAAGGGCTTTCTTGATACGCATTGCGTGTCATTAACACGCGTGTCGTAAGGTTACGACACACGAATGCGTGTCGTCTTCCTTTATGACATGACCTTCCTTGATACGCAATGCGTGTCGTAAACGCGCGTCGTAAACGCGCGTTGTAATTGCGCGTCATAAATGAGCGTCGTAAATGCGCGTCGTCTATAGACAACGCGCAAAAGCGCGTCGTCTCTCTTTATGACAGGGCCTTCCTTGACGCGCATTTGTGCGTGGTCTGAGCCTTTTACGACGCGCAATGAGCGTCGTAAAAGGCTGTTTTTCTAGTAGTGTAGCATGGAACAATTACAAGATCTAATTATACCAATGAATCACTAACTCATTGTTCTAAACAAAAGGTGATAGTTAAATTGAGTATACATGATCACATAACTTTAATGTGGATTACACGACCTAGCAATTGGTTTTCGGAAGTCATGCTTGGTTCCCAAAATCTCTTGACAGCGAGAGCGTATAGTATGGGTACTAGCCTTCACATTATGACCGTAATAAAACAACCATGTTTTAAGGAAATCAGTACGCCAGGATGTCAATTTAAAAGAAAACAGAGTACTTTCATTTTTTCATTACTTTCATAACTTGAAGGTTAATGCAAACTATTTTCGAGTCAAGATAGTTATAAACTAGGGAAAACTTACATTTTACTAACGACAATCAGAACAGTCGAGTCTAGTACATTCAGTAGAAAGGGAGCATAATGCTAACTTTGTGATTCCTTAATGTATACATCAAGGGATATATACTAATAGGATCCGACATGTAATAGTATGTGTGCCTTCCGCTTCATTTCCTGTTCCTTGTTTGGTTGTAGGCTTAGAGCGGATTCACCCAGCCTATTATCCATTCGATCTTTGTTATATATATGTTCTGTATACATTAAGTCATCATAAGGGGTACCAGGTATGGGTCAGGTCATAGGACACTAATTCAATGCACATTTTTCTAGTACAAAACATACTTTTCAAATAGAACATTTGGTGTACAAAACTAGAAACTTACCAGTAAAGGATTTAATCCATTTTATTAAACCAAGTATAAGCTTAAAGGACCTTAGGTGGTTAACTCTATAATACCTTAGTTTATACATCAGGGTATATATAATTAATACCCGATAGGTAGTTGGATGTATACCTTCCGCCTCATTCCCTGTTCCTTCTTTGGTTGTGGGCTTAGGGCAGATTCACACAATTAACTATATGTTCGATATTAGATTATATATAGATAGTATAAACTAAGTGATTATAGAAGGCACCACTATGGTTAGTATTTTATTATAAGAAATAAGGGTTTTCTTAAAGAGTCTTTTCATCAAATTTAAAGGAACTATTACAGTTAACTCCGTGAGTACCAAGTGAATACACCATGGTTATATACAACAATGATCTAACAACCAATAGGATGTGTGCCATCCGCCTCATTCCTTGTTCCTTGTTTGGTTGTGGGCTTATGGCAGATACACACAATCGATTTATTGTTTACTCTGAGTTTTATATAACTTGTATCCATTTAGTACTCATAGAAAGGATTGTAGAGTCATTTTTACTTATCTTTCATCAAAGCAGGAAATATAGGATTTTCCGGAGGAACAAGCGAACTTTTCTAAAACAAAACTTACAATTTACTACAACTTATTAAGCTTTCTACAACATACTTACATCTCTAAAATCCTATGAACTCACCAGCTTAATTGCTGATAAACTCTTTTAAAATAACTTGTAATCTCAGGAAACTAGTAGACAAGTACTCGCACTGTGAATTTAGAAGATGGAGCAGTATAGCTTCAAGTCTTGTTTTGTTATTTGCTTATGTACTCTATGTTTTGTGAACACATACTTTATAAACACTTTCTTTCTAATGAAATGGTTTTTTATTACTTTGATTACTATGATGCATGTATTGTGATACTAAACATGACATCCTCCACCCAGAACGTTTTCGCCGTTCCGGTTTTGGGGTGTGACGGATTGGTATCAGAGCATTGTTTATAGTGAACTAAGTATATCAATCGATAAAAGATATACAACTATAAATACAATGGGGTTTAAGTGCTCTGGATAATAATATATTTTAAGAATATAACAATAAGTTATAAAAATATACCTACTTGCTTATACATGTATACATACTAGAACAAGTATCACAAGAAGAACAGAACAGAAGTATTTAAAGGTTGAATATTGCGGTCAAACCTAGGCAGTTATGTAATCATATCTGGGATCAATATAGCCTGATCAACTATATTGATTTGAGATGCAACCGACATGTGTTTGGGAGTGATATGGTGTTGCAACAATCTTAAAACTTACCAAATTCTATTCAAGATATTTCTAGATCAGAACATGAATGTTAGAATACTATAGGAGTATTCTATGATACTATAACACGATAACAAGTTTGAAACATACTAAGTACATTACATTTAAAATACTATAGGAGTATTTTAGGCACTATATATATATATATATATATATATATATATATATATATATATATATATATATATATAAAACTTGTGTGATAACTTAAAAGACCCTTACAAATAGGTCTATAATCTTGCAATGTGTACTCCCAAGGTTTTATACAATTGAGATTTTATAGACTTAGAATTTTTGATCTACGCTTCATTACTTGTTCCTTGTTTGGTTGTGATTTTGGAGTAGGATCACTTATTCGAAGGCCTATTTAATTTTAAATTATATACAACCTGTATACATTGTATATTTATAGGAGAACTCTGTAAGGATCACCCCATAAATTTACCCTAAATTTCATAGATTCTTTAGACATTTCCATTCTCGCACGACAAACCCAGACAGATGTAACCACTTCCTCATAGTAGTTAGCAGAAGAGTCAAGGAGGAACAAGATCAAGTTCAAGAAGAATTTTTCAAAGAAGTATCAACCAAAGTAACCAAAACGTCATATGCGTCACACTAATAAGTAATAATCTTAGTTAACTTAAGGAGTTAGTGGCAACACTACTCACCCTATGTGTTAGGATTATTTTCTCTACATGCAGCTGGTAACAGTTATTCAGGTCACAGATATTCATTCGAGGATAGCCATTCCAAATTCATAAAGTTTATTTGGTATAGAATTTTTATGAATTGTTTCCAGAACCCTGTGGAAGTCAGGATCAGATATGCTCAGAACTAGGATAACCTTGTGTTTCAGCTTTAGGCTTTATCCACTACTATAGACTTATTTCCTTTTCATCTTGTATTCTTTTTAGAAAGATGCATCCACGTCGAACAGCGAGACACACTACTCCGATAACTGCAACTCAACCGTCACTACCTCCGCCACAATTCGATCCTGCTGCTCTCCAAGCAACGATATCCTCCGCAGTGGAAACTACTGTAGCTCACTTTGGCGAAAGTGGTACCTTCGAATCTGGTAGCGGTACCCACGTAAATATCCCCGGAGCTACTCACTAACACCCAAGGGAGTGTTCGTATAAGGAATTCATGAGCTACAAACCCAAAAACTTCGATGGAAATGGTGGAGTCATCGCTCTGATGCGATGGTTCGAGAAAACAGATTCGGTCTTCGCAATATGTTTGTGCCCAAAAGGGAGCAAAGTGAAGTTTTGCTGCCTGAACCTTCTCTGACAGAGCCCTAACATGGTGGAACAGTCATGTTAAGTCACTGACCCTATCAGTGGCTAACTTAATAGGTTGGGAGAACCTAAAAGCGATGATGCTAGAAGAATACTGCCCAAGGGGCGAAGTTCAAATGCTGGAACAAGAACTGTGGGAGCTCACGATTGTCGGCTCAGACATAGTGGCCTACACTGACAGGTTTAGAGACCTGGCAACATTGTGCCCCGGGATGGTTACCCCGGAGACAAAGAAGATAGAAAGATACATCTGGGGTCTAACTACCCCGACCTAAGGTGATGTGTTGTCTTCTAAACCATCTACATTCGATAGTGCAAAACGCCTGGCCCAACGACTCATCGACCATGGAGTCTGCCATGGCATAGAAGTCCCAGTTCCTGAGCCATCAAAGGGAGAGGACTATAATCAGAAGTCGGGGAACAGGAGGAAGACGAAGCAAACAACACAGGAACCCCCGCAAGGGCAGCAAACAAGTACCATGTACGCCGCTACAATGCCTGCTGCTTTAGCGCCTATCGGTCGATATGCTGGAACCCTCCCAAAGTGTGGAAAGTGCAACTACCACCACACCGGAGTATGTTGGGAAATTGTTGGATTAGTGTTTAAGTCCATAACTATTTTGGTATGTACTTGACCCGATGGTGCATGGTCCTTTTGGGTTGCCTTCACCAAAGCAACTTGATAGGATGAATTATGGAGAGAAAGGATTAAATATGATTTATTAATATATTATGAGAATAATATATTAAAGAAGAAATCATATTGTTTAATTAATATTAGTCAATAATTAATTGGTAATTAGTTTTGTGACTAAAAGAGATTAATTAAACTTAAGGGACTGGAATTGTAATTATAAGATAATTGCAATTGGGCCATGGATTGGCTTGTATTAAGGAGTGGACGAATTCTATGGGGAAACCCATAAGGAAATCGTCCAAGGCCTTAAGGAAAGGGGTCCATGGGTTGCTTAGGGCTTAAGCATCCAAATTAGGGTTTCCTTGTTAGATAACCCTAATAGCCTCACTATGTTTAGAACCCTTATGACCCAAAAACGTGGCTAAGCATCCTTCTAGGGTTTCACACATTTTAGGGCAGCCTCCATCCTCTCTCCTCTTCATCCTCTTGCTCTTGGTGTTTGTGAACCATTAGAGGAGTGACATTTGTGACTCTAAGCTTTCTAAAGTCAATAGAAAAAGGATTTGGGATTGTTATTGCTATATAACAATCAAGGTATGCTCTAAACCCTAATTATATGTTATATTGATTGTCATATGCTAGATCTAGGGTTTATAGTCTTGGATAACTTGCATGTACAATAGAGAAACCTAGATCCAAGCATTAGGGTTTGTATGAGCACATAGGATGTTCTTATGGCTAAAACCCATCAGTGGTATCAAAGCCTAGATTGGTTTCTATTGTATTGATGCCTTGTATGTTGAAAAAATTCGATTTTTGTGGTTCTGCTTGCTGAACTCGCCGAGTCCATAGATGAACTCGCCGAGTCCATGCTGACTCGACGAGTCCATGCCTGACTCGACGAGTCGGCTGGTCAGAATGAGGGAAAACCGGGATTTCTTGCTGTTTTTGCTTGAGGATACTTGTCTTATCATATTAGATCAATATAAATCCAATTTTTTTTTGATATATATGACTATATTCTTGATCTAATTGAAGATATTTATCAATTAATAAAATATTTGTTTCCTTATGTGATAATTGATTAATTATTTTGATTAAATTGGTAAATTGTTTTGAAAGAAATCATTAAATAAATCAAATATGGATAATTATATGATTAAATGTTAATTTAGATTATTTGTTATTTAATCCTTATGTTATGAAATGTTTCATATTTTCCCCTTTAGGTTTTATAGTTTAAATTTGACCTCAAAAGTTTTTGTTGTTTTGAAATTTAAATAGTTGAAACCCTAATGTTTTGAAAAAGGTTTCAAAACTTGCCCTCAAGTTTTGGTATTTAAATTTTGATTAATAGTTTAATTTTGATGTATATTTAAATTCTAAACCCTAATGTTTTGAAATGTTTCAAAACTTGCCCACAAGTTTTGGAATTTAAAAGTTGATTAAAGGTTTAATTTAGGAATGTTAAATTCTAAAACCCTAGTATTGTTTTGAAAAAGATTCAAATCACACCCTTATGGTTTTATTAATTAATTAAGGCGTATAATTAAAAGAGGCTTAATAAATCCATAAAGTTTTGGTTTACAATTTAATTGAATTAAAAGTATAATTGTTAAATTTGACCACCTAATATTTTAAAAGTGTAAAATACACCCTATACTATATATAACATTAAAAGTCTAACATTATATATATGTATGAGTAAAAGTCAGTCTTACCGTTAGTAGGCCTCATTCACGAAGCTGGTGTATAAGGGGTGTTTAAGGAAATTGCCTATAAAATGGCGATTGAATGGGTATCCACTCTTACCCACCGCACTCTTAACTAGTGGAGGGTCGTTAGCCGAACGGGTAGGATAGGACGAAACCTTCCATTATAAGTATAATGAATTACAAAAGTAACTAAATGTTTTACAAATTCCCAATCTTAGTTACTTAGGCAAAAGTGAATTGATGCAATTCCATGAAATTACACTTTGTGCCCTTGCGAAGACGTTAGTGGAGCGTGTGTGGTTTACCGGCACACTAAATGGTTCTAAGCAAAGGTAGCAAAGGGTGACTCAATGTTTGTCATAGTTCGGTGGAGCGTGTGTGGTTTACCGGCACATCGAATAGGTGACTGTAACATGTGAGGGCACCATGTAAGTTTGCATGGTTATTCACACCCGCTTTGTAATCCTCGACATCTCAGTCACAAACTAGAGGGGCATATCGAGATTTAAACATGCCATTGAAATGTTCAATGAATCTCATGGGATCTAGGAGTTTTCATAGATTTAAAACTTAAATTTCTTTTTCGTTTTTCATGGTGGAAATTAGTGAATCGTCATTCACTTACCTTCAAATGTTCTGCAATTTGGGTTACGGCATCCCTCTCCCGAGTTGTAGGATATTGTGTTGGGTCCTAGCCTTAGTATCTCATTTGGGTGATTTACTAAGGACTAAATAAATCGACTAAATTGAATTCATTTTCTCCCGTTTTGTAGATGTCAAAGTTCGACAACTATGGTCTTCCTAAATCCCGTGGAACAAGCATTCCACATGAAGATGGTATTCCACGATTCGATCGAGGAACAAGAAATCATGCTTCACTTCCTCCACCTCCTACAATTGTTCTCCCTAACCCAGAAGATCGAAGAATTGAAAGGTTCAACATCACTAAAGCCCTATTGGAAATGAAACATGAAGATGGTAAACCCGTGTGTGCCCACATTCTAGGAATGAAATCACACATTGATAGGTTGATTATGTTGGGTGTGTCATTCCCCGATAAGCTGGCTGTGAACTGGGTTCTGCAGTCACTTCCTGAATCATATAATGAGTTCAAAAGAAAGTATTATATGATGGATCATGATGATAACCTTATTGACCTAACTTACATGCTCATTGCTGCTGAATCAGAAATGATTTGGCAAAGCAATGGAGCATATTTGTTGGGAAAGTCAACCAACCATGCTTCCGAGGACGTTCTAAGAGAACCGACCTGCGTTTGCTGCCAAGAGAAAGGGCGTTGGATACAAGTCTGCCCAAAGAGCCTGAAGAGTCCACAAGATGGGAGAGTCAAAGAGTATGGCTGTGCTTCAGGAAAAATCCACTATCTAACTCCGTCAAGTTCCTATTCATTGATTCTTGATACATGATGTGATAAGATTGCATTTGAATGTTTTGCAGGATCGGTGAAAAGAAAGGAAGCTTGGTTAGAGAGCAAGAAGAATCTAATCACAAAGAAATGGATCTAGATCGCATGGACTTGAAGATTAGATTTTGAGCTTAGATAGTTATGATAGAGTTGTTAGGAACTTTCTTTTTGAATACATAGTTTTCAGTTGATTTTGCATTGTAAGGACAAATGTTTTCCGCTGCTTTTATAAATAAAATAAATTTTGGTTTGACTTATTTATTTATTTGGTTATTTCCTTGCAATGAAATCGTTATGAAAATTGATGTTTGCATATTTCTACAACAAGTGGATATGATTCTTGTTTATGATGTTTATGAAAAGTCAAGAATTTACCAAATAGGGAGAGTTTCTCATCGCCCAAGTTTCAATTGGACAGAAACTTGGAATCATGTAACTTGGTTGCACGATGAATGAGAAATTTCATATTTGGAAATTAGACTAATTCATTGACAAAGTGTCAAGTGAAGGACTAGGAGATCGAGTACACAAAGTTGCGTGTTGATCAAGTCCACCATAAGAATAACAAAAATATTCGTCATGATTTACTAAAGGTTTAGTAAATATGATTATACTTACAAGATTAAGTGTAATTCTGAATTGATTGAAAAGGTTTACATCAATAGCAGAACGAATAAGAAGAATCAAGTAGGCAGAAAGATAAAAGTTTCTCCATTCTAAGAAGAAGGGAGAGTAGCTTTTATGCTTTATGATAGGTCTTAATGATTAAGAACCATATCTCAATTGATCCTCTAAGTGAGTCTTAGTACAATTGCATGTCTAAGAAGAGGATTCAAGAATTGAAGAAATGGTTAAATCAAGAAGTCAATCATACTTCGTTCCAAAACAAGTCTTAGAGTTAAGATTGTGACATTGAGTGAAAAGTATTAAGAAGGTTTATAACATTCATCAAATGTGGAAAGTTGTGATGTTTTGGATAAGACAAAGACCAACTAAGACCAATTTATGAAGTGTTTTGATAAAAACTACACTAACTCTTGAATATTTGGTTGTCAAGAAATGTTTATTGACAAGAGAATCTTATATGTCAAAGAGTCAGTGGGAGTCTTAATGGTCTTGAAAGGTTTCAAGAACAAATCAAAATAGACCTTATCGATCATCACTAGCACACAAGTTGAGGTTTATAACCTATCGTGTTGACATTATTTTGTTTCTGTGCCGTTCTAATTAAGTTAATTATGCATGTGAGTTCTATGAGTTCTCATTTGAATGCATAAAAGGCAAGGACCTTGATCAATGAAAAGTACATTGATAAGAAAAGGTGAGCTGCTTAACTACTTGGAAGACATGGTGGGCAGCTGTGTTACCATAAGGCAAGAAATCGAGATTAAGAAAGTTCAATCCATATGAGTTTGAATTTGTCGTAAACTTTGGTTTTGACAAATTCACATGGATAGGAACAAATACACCGTTTAAATCTAAGTGTCATAAGATTTCCTCCTTCATGAAAATGATTGTGAGGAAATACTTTCACTAAGAAAGATTTTAAGAAGATAGTAATTGTAAAATTGCATTCTCGAATTCGATTATGGTTACGGTATCCCTTTCCATAATTTGAATTGTGAGGTTTGGCAATTGTTTAGACACACATATGAACTATCTAAGGCAAATGTGTATAAGTTCAAGAAGCCTTGATAAAAGATTATCAAAGCACTAAGTATTAGAAACATGAACTTAAGAAATTCAATAAGCATTGTTTTTCTGAAAGTTAAGCTGTTTCTGAATACATGTCAAAGCTAGTGGGAGCATAAGTGTTATGTTCATAATAATCATCATGATAGTGGGAGCATAAATGTTATGATTGTATGATTATTAAGGAAAGTATTGCAAGTTGGCAATATTAATTATAGAAAACAAGACTCATTCTTTGCAAAGTTGTAAGGATGGAATAGTTGTTTTGCTATAATTAAGGGAGAGAATATTATGCTTCATTTCAAATCTAAAGGCTTAGGTTGTGGAATGTTAATAAATTTAGTCAAAGGTATATAGTGTGTTCTTAAGATTTTGATTATGATTACCGCATTCCTCTTCACAATTCTAATTTTGAGAACATAGCAAATGAAATATTATGGCGGAAGATTGATAAAGCATCAAATCGAAATGTAAGACATTATGCATTGTGTCCCATACGCTTCGGGTATAGGATCGATTGCAAATGCTATAATATTTGACCATTCTAAAATTTTCCAAATGTCTAGCGCATTTAGAGGGAAAAAGGACAAGAATTGGTTTTGACTAGGATAATTAAACAACTATCAAAGGAAAATCCAAAGTTCGCCGAGGATTGGTCGCTTGTGAGTAGTTGGAAGTATAGTATTGGAAAATATGGAAATGTTTCCATATTGGATGGACCATATCGACATTATTATGAATAGATAAGATTGTATTAAGAATGAGTTGTCATATGGAAAATATGGAAACGTTTCCATATTGGGAATTGAATATTGAAAATCTATGACTAGATTAGAAACTTTTATGCAAAAGGATGTTCAAAGGAATGTACTTTGAGTGAGAGACATCATATCTAAGGAATTGTATTGTAACAATTTCCGATAGAGGACTTTGTAATTTCATTGGCAATAGTCTTTGTAACCTTGGTGCAGTGACATTACGAAAGGATCATTACATAAAATGTTAGAATCTAACATATTCCATAAGTGGCAGGAATTCGATATTCTTTCACTTATGAAAAAGGATTAGGAGTTGTGAAATGAGTATGATTGGAAATGTGTTCATTTGATCTATTTCACAAAGTAAGAACCATAGGTAAACATTGTGTGCATGCTAAGAGCGTAGGACAAGTGTAATAATTTAAGTAAGAAGTTGATTACCCGAAACGACAAATAATGAGTAATCGATATGGTGATAAATAAAAGGTGTTTTATTTATGCTCAAAGGGTTGAGGCCATATGGGATTAGTATTATTCTTGTGTTTCACTTTGCATGTTTTGACTTCCTGAATAATTTAATTGGTTAAGAACAGTCAAACTATTCGAACGGGCCACAGTCGTTCATATGTTGGAAGTAAGTATGAATGAAGACTGTCATGAATCGGTGTGTGGAATGTCTAAAAGAGTATTAGACATAAGCAAATGTTTGCTGCAACGTTCATGAGTGCTTATGAATATGATTTGAGCATTGGATTAAACCCATGCTCACTTGGATCACTCCATGAATTGTATCACGAGTGATTGGTGAGACGATAACATCTTATATTCTTGAAACCGAGATGTGTGAGTTGTATCTTGCAAATCGGTTGCACATTGATAATATGTAAACGCACTAGTAACTTGGTGTTATAAAACATATTGTTGTGTGTGATTTGGTGAGTAAGTGCAAGAAAGCATTGTATCAAAGTTTATCCATTCCTTTTATCCAAAGTAGGATAAAAGCGATATCTTTGGGCCCCTCAATGATTTAGTGATGACAAACGTAAATGCTCGGCCGGGCTAGGGCTAATTTGATTTGTTCAATTAGTCAGTCGTCATAAATCAGAAGTCGAGAAATAGTACAAAGAGAATGATTAGAAATCATGTCTTATATGATATCTAGAATGGAGGAATATATGATCCCTTATCTAAAGGACATGCGTATCTGATAGGATCAGAGTTGACAGCGGCTTTGGAAAGCTACGATTGCAGATCAGGATCTGAAGTCATACGCATAATAGTTATTAGACTTATCCAAGTGGGAGACTGTTGGATTAGTGTCTAAGTCCATAAATATTTTGGTATGTACTTGACCCGATGGTGCATGGTCCTTTTGGGTTGCCTTCACCAAAGCAACTTGATAGGATGAATTATGGAGAGAAAGGATTAAATATGGTTTATTAATATATTATGAGAATAATATATTAAAGAAGAAATCATATTGTTTAATTAATATTAGTCAATAATTAATTGGTAATTAGTTTTGTGACTAAAAGAGATTAATTAAACTTAAGGAACTGGAATTGTAATTATAAGATAATTGCAATTGGGCCTTGGATTGCCTTGTATTAAGGAGTGGATGAATTTTATGGGGAAACCCATAAGGAAATCGTCCAAGGCCTTAAGGAAAGGGGTCCATGGGTTGCTTAGGGCTTAAGCATCCAAATTAGGGTTTCCTTGTTAGATAATCCTAATAGCCTCACTATATATAGAACCCTTATGACCCAAAAACGTGGCTAAGCATCCTTCTAGGGTTTCACACATTTTAGGGCAGCCTCCATCCTCTCTCCTCTTCATCCTCTTGCTCTTGGTGTTTGTGAACCATTAGAGGAGTGACATTTGTGACTCTAAGCTTTCTAAAGTCAATAGAAGAAGGATTTGGGATTGTTATTCCTATATAACAATCAAGGTATGATCTAAACCCTAATTATATGTTATATTGATTGTCATATGCTAGATCTAGGGTTTATAGTCTTGGATAACTTGCATGTACAATAGAGAAACCTAGATCCAAGCATTAGGGTTTGTATGAGCACATAGGATGTTCTTATGGCCAAAACCCATCAGAAATGTAGTGTCTGAACTGCCACAAAAAGGGACACACAGTCCGTTTCTGCATGGCACCGGCTCAACCGATCTCCCAAGCCCCCGGAGTTGTAGAAAACCAAGCCTGCTATAGCTGTGGCGAAGCTGGACACTGCCAGAGGGACTGCCCGATAACAAAGAACTCAGGTGCGAATGGACGTATTTTGATGTTCACCGTAGGAGAATCAACCCTGGAGTCGCCTTCGAGAAGCGGTACGTTTTCGAAATGTTAATTATTTTTAAAATTAATTAATATTTATATATTAGATTAAAACTTGGGGAAAACACTTCAAATTAATTATAATAACTCACTTATTGAAACAAGTCACAATATTCAAGAGAACTAAAAGATCCGTTCAGAGAAGCTATGATGGCTTAGCATATACATCAGGGTTGTGCATAGCTAAGATGTTGCGGACTTAGAGCGAGTGGTTCTGCCTTAATTCTTGTTCGTTGTTTGGTTGTGCATTTGAGGCAGAGTTACTCAGTCGACTGTCTTATTCATCTTAATTATTCATAACTTGTATATGATAGACAATCATAGTGGTACCAGGGAGGGTGGTATAAACTATCGATACTAGTTATCAAGACACTTCCATTTGTATGTACTCGCTCATCGCGGTACGAATGTAGAAGTGTTAGTATCAAAGGGAAAACATAAAGCACTAGAACAGTTACAAAGAGTACATTGTCGAACACACTAGGAGTACATTGTCGAACACACTAGGAGTACGTCATCGTATACACAGACGTTTCTTTCAAATTGGCCAAAACTTTGTTCAGTAAAGAGTATGTTACTATCATTCGTCATGAATTGGCATGGTCCTCACCATACTAAGTTCATATGTTTTTATTGCCTCAACCGTAAAGTTCACGAAACCTTCGTCATTTGTATTGACTCTCCGACCTAAACCTTAGTTTTGTCTTTCATATTCTAAACCCCGAAGTACTCGTGTGAAGGGTGCTTTGTCCTCCGAAGCCTTGCCGTCGTATGTTCCACAGACCGTCACGAAATACCACTCGTCCAACAGACCAAGTTCGAGCACAGAGGCTAAGGATGAATACAACCCACCTATCACTATTCAGTGTATATGCGAGGGTGGTATATGATTATGATGATGCAGATTTAGGATGTGTGCTTCCGCCCTATCTCCTGTTCCTTGTTTGGTTGTGGACCTGGTGCATAGTCGCACAACCGACCGTCTTACGAATCCTAATTCTATGTGACTTGTATACATGAGGTAATGATAGATGGACCGAGTATGAGTCATATAATGAACTCCAGGACAAAGTTGCAAGGTCTACGAATGGATATTCTACAAATCAAAGGAGCACAACCCCAGTAGTACAACTAAGAAAGCTAATTTCGAGACGAAATTCCATCTAACGGGGGAGATGATGTGACAACCCGAAAAGTTTTTCTTTGAAAGCTCAGTCGGTCAACTCAAATGAGTGTTAGACTCATTAGTAATGATTTCTAGCCTTGTTAAAGGTCATTCTAAGGATTTTTAGCCGAGTACACCTAAGCAATAAGTGTTGGGAAGTACCTGCTAAATTCATTGAGCATCATCAAAGCCTAAGCATCATCAAAAAGATGTTCACGGCCAAGGTACAAGAGTTTACGGTAGTAAACTCAAGGCTGGCCGTAAATTCCTCCATATAGTCTCATATCCTTCAACTTTCTTTCATTATTTCAGTTCCACCTCAAGAACTTCCAATTCTCTCTCAAGTATCATGGAGTTCATCATCTAAGATCATCAAAAACGTAAGTGTTCTTCCTCTGATTTATTGATACATCTCTTTATCTCGTAACACCCTCATGATTCATCCATTAAAACATCCATTTTAACTAGATCTTCAAATCTTCAACTTTCACCAAGAACACCAAGAACACACACTAGTGTTTTTGGCCGAAATCAACCCTTTCAAGCCTCTATATCGTAAGTACTCTTTCCTTAATTTGTTATCTAGCTGAAACACCTGATTAGAGCCTTGAAACCATCAAGAATGCAAGAACAAAACGATTTTACGGCCAAGAGCATCTCCCTTCGCCGTAAACCCCTATAAGTGTGCCATTTTGGCCGCAAACCCTTCCTAAGTCCAAGCCTTTGACCTTGAACCCTTAATGGATGTTGTAGGACCTTAAAACACACACTTTGGCAAGATTAACCATGAGTTTATGACCGTAAAATCCTTTGGCCGTAAACTCATGGCCGTAAACTCCATTTGTGTCCGTGAACTATCCCTTGATCAATCACATGTGATTCACCACTTCACTTCAAGTGTTTCCTAGTCCCTAAAGGTGTTTCCTAGCATGTTAGTTTCTTTAAACACTATTTTTACACCAATATATGCCATTATATGTCATTTAGGACTCGTTAAGTCTCGGGACTTCATTCGTGGAACTTCTTATCCTTACACACACATTCGTTTGAATCACCCACATCGGGTGAGTTCATACCCCGTAATGAATCTTTTAACTGTTTTAAATGATTTTAAGGGAGGGGGGGGGAATACAAGTTGAACACAATGATAATTGTTTAAATTTTTGTTATAAACGTATTTCAAAAGATTGCTTATGTCTTTTATAAGTGATCAAAACATTTCAAAAACTCTTTTAAAGTTATGCTACTTTATAGTTTAACAAAACTCCATTTCTAAAGCACAAGCATAATGTAGTAGTAAAATGAGTCGTTTCAATAACAGTTTAAGTAAAATACTAGTAAACTATAAGGGGTATAGTTTAGTGGTTCAGTTCATACTATAATGAGAACATACTAAGATACTATAACAGAACGAACACACTAAGATGCTATAGCATGGAACAATTACAGGATATAATTTTACCAATGAATCACCAACTCATTGTTCTAAAGAAAAGGTGATAGTTAAATTGAGTATACATGATCACATAACTTTAATGTGGATTACACGGCCTAGCAATTGGTTTTCGGAAGTCGTGCTTGGTTCCCAAAATCTCTTGACAGGGAGAGCGTATAGTATGGGTACTAGCCTTCACATTTTGACCATAATATAACAAACATGTTTTAAGGAAATCAGTATGCTAGGATGTCAATTTAAAAGAAAACTGAGTACTTTCATTTTCCCATTACTTTCATAAAGTGACAGTTCCAGTTGAAGGTTAATGCAAACTATTTTCTAGTCAAGATAGTTATAAACTAGGGAAAACTTACATTTTACTAACGACAATCAGAACAGTCGATTCTAGTACATTCAGTAGAAAGGGACCATAATGCTAACCTTATGATTCCTTAATGTATACATCAAGGGATATATACTAATAGGATCCGACATGTAATAGTATGTGTTCCTTCCGCTTCATTTCCTGTTCCTTGTTTGGTTGTAGGCTTAGAGCGGATTCACCCAGCCTATTATCCATTCGATCATTGTTATATATATGTTCTGTATACATTAAGTCATCATAAGGGGTACCAGGTATGGGTCAGGTCATAGGACACTAATTCAATGCACATTTTTCTAGTACAAAACATACTTTTCAAATAGAACATTTGGTGTACAAAACTAGAAACTTACCAATAAAGGATTTAATCCATTTTATTAAACCAAGTATAAGCTTAAAGGACCTTAGGTGGTTAACTCTATAATACCTTAGTTTATACATCAGGGTATATATAATTAATACCCGATAGGTAGTTGGATGTGTGACTTCCGCCTCATTCCCTGTTCCTTCTTTGGTTGTGGGCTTAGGGCAGATTCACACAATTAACTATCTGTTCGATATTAGATTATATATAGCTAGTATAAACTAAGTGATTATAGAAGGCACCACTATGGTTAGTATTTTATTATAAGAAATAAGGGTTTTCTTAAAGAGTCTTTTCATCAAATTTAAAGGAACTATTACAGTTAACTCCGTGAGTACCAAGTGAATACACCAAGGTTATATACAACAATGATCTAACAACCAATAGGATGTGTGCCATCCGCCTCATTCCTTGTTCCTTGTTTGGTTGTGGGCTTATGGCAGATACACACAATCGATTTATTGTTTACTCTGAGTTTTATATAACTTGTATCCATTTAGTACTCATAGAAAGTATTGTAGAGTCATTTTTACTTATCTTTCATCAAAGCAGGAAATATAGGATTTTCCGGAGGAACAAGCGAACTTTTCTAAAACAAAACTTACAATTTACTACAACTTATTAAGCTTTCTACAACGTACTTACATCACTAAAATCTTATGAACTCACCAGCTTAATTGTTTATAAACGCTTTCAAAATAACTTGTATTCTCAGGAAACTAGTAGACAGGTACTCACACTGGGAATTCAGAAGATGGATCAGTATAGCCTCATGTCTTGTTTTGTTATTTGCTTATGTACTTTATGTTTTGTGAACACATACTTTGTAAGCACTTTCTTTCTAATGAAATGGTTGTTTATTACTTCTATTACTATGATGCATGTGTTGTGATACTAAACATGACGTCCTCCACCCCAGAACGTTTCCGCCGTTCCGGTTTTGGGGTGTCACACAATTCAAGCCACATAATTATTGCAAACTTGGATTACAACTTTTAGATTAAATAAATAACCATAAAATTTAAAGCAAGTTGACATATAATTGTTTCTATGATGTCAAATGCAAGAGATCTTTTAAACAACAATGCCATAGATTTATCTTTCTTAATAACTATAATTAAACAAATTAAAACCAACAAGCAAGGTGATAATCAATATTTGTAAAACTATCAAATTTTCATTAAATTTTATTAATCTGATTCGGATTTATTAATGTGACCAAAGCATAATTAGTTTAGAAAGCTTAAAATGTTCATTTATGTGAATAAATAGTAAACATGTGTCACACACCAGAGACAATTTGTTGCATTCCATGTGTGAACACTCATTCCAAACCAGAGAGATATGCTTCGCATTCCACAAATTAGGGTTCAGGTTTCTAGCTACTTACACACCATAAACAAATAGGCGACACTACGTGTATACTTGGCAGAAATGATTTATTCTTAATCCATAATTGATTTCAGTTGTAAAATGCTTATGAAGGACTTTAAAATTTATAGTGGTCTGACCTAATCAATCCACATTCATGCAAATATATTTACACAAAACAGACTAGAAATCGAATTGAAAAAGATGTGAACTAGAGGCTTAGATACCACTATTGGGTTATAGGATACAAAAGGACACAAAGGCACATAAGAAGCAATAACAAATAATCTCAAAATCCAAAAGACGATCCAAGTTCAATCAAATCTATTGCAACTAAGTTCGTCCATAAAAAATACATACCCTTGTAGACTTTTTCTTGTGTGTTCTAGCAAGTGAAACAAATTATGAGAATCCAAAGTAGGATTCCTCTTTCATAATCACACCCTAAGAGCAGCAAAGCAACCACTTGATACATCCCTTGAAGATGAACATACTTGAAAACAGCTACAATCTGCTTTTAGCATGATATAAAACCTTTCTTGGCAGTAGATATCAAATAAATACAAATCATTAGTGAAGTTCTTCATCAAAAGTAGCTACATTCTTCTTTCATTGTGATATAAAACCATTCTCGGCGTGCCACCAAGATGAAACTTTTGGACAGTCTTGACATTTGGTTGGTATTTATTTTTTGTCTACAAATCTTCTAGTGTCTTATATCTGCACCACACATACCATACGTAGACATTATCCTTCACATACTATTTGATTTTTAGAAGACCACAGACCTCAAAAGGTCGGTACGTATTTTTCTTAGCACAAATATGAACTAGAGTCTTCTAATCTAGTCTAAAACACACACACACACACACACACATATATATATATATATATATATATATATATATATATATATATATATATTCTAACACCCAGCAATTAGGTATTTTCCTTTTTACACTAAAAGGTATAAAATTGTTACAATTTGGGCCTTATGTCATGCGTAATTGGGTTCTATGTATGGCGTAGATCATTAAAGGAATCGCGGGTTCATGTGCGTATGTTGGGCATACTTAGGGGTATGTTAGGCGTACTCAGCAGGTATGCACACCCTAATTTTAAGTTTTTGAGCATTATTTAGGCATCCTTGACTCTAAAAACCCTTTCAACCTCCAACCTCCATCTCCCAAAAACGTCCCTTACAAACCCTAGTTCCTTGGTATGTGATTTTGAGCTTGAAATGTGTGTGTTCTTTGTGCTTGTGAAGGTGTTAAATCATCTTGGAAGCCAAATGCAACTTAGATCCAGAAGTATCTCACCCTCAAACATCCGTTCAAGGTATAAACCTTGGAACTTGATGAATGTTTTCCTTAGATCTTTCTAGATCTTAAGATTCTATGTATTTTGGTCCCATTGTGTTGGTATTCATGAGTATGGCTTACTCTAAACCATAAGAGTTGTCCTTTCAGAAGATTGTGATTTCTAGGAACCATAAAAATGTGGTCTTTGTCTCTTTCTTCCCTTCATGTAAGAGTTATGATGCTTTGGTTTGTGTATTAAGTTAGGGTTTTGGTTTTTGGACCTCTTCTAGCCTTGAAGAATCATAAATTTGGAAAATTTAGGAGTTAGAATGATATTTGGGACTAGATCTTAGCTTTGGACGTGAGATCTTAATCGAATAAGCACTTAATGGGGAAAATGGAACCGGTCGCATACACTGGGCATACATGGTGGTATGCTACACGTCCCAGGCTAGAGCCTTGTAACTAAGAAAGGATCCATTATGCTAAGCATAGTGACTGAGTACGCAAGGCGCACTAAGTCTATGTTAACTTCCTTTAACTTTTTGACTTTTGACCTTTGACCAGGGGTTTAACCAAGTTTGATTTAGGGGCATTTTGGGTAATTTGAATAGTATTTTGAGATTACCTCCCTTTTTATTGTATATGTGACCATTAGAGACAGAGTTAGAGCAGTGATCTATACGGCTACATTCCAAATTATGAGGTGAATTTTCCTCACTATACTTGTAGGTGAAAGGCACCAATGTTGGCGAATTAGAGTATGTGGTCTTATTTATAGGATGATGATATGCTAGATTGGTAGATCAATAAGATTACCTGTGTATGCTAATTAGATGTTAGACTGGTAGATCTATATAATTACCTGTGTGTGCTAGTTATATGTTTATTTAATGTGCTTTTCGACATGATAAGGGTCAGTAACAATCCAGTCGGGAGACTTTGGGCCAAGGGAAATCCAGTCGGGAGATTGTTAGCCAGGGGCAATCCATTCTGGGGACTGTATAAACAGGCAAATCTAGTTGAGAGACTGTGGGCGCAACATGCATTATGTGTATCTGTTTAGCTATGTATGTGGTACTTTAGGGGAACTCACTATGTTTTGGTTTATAAGTTGACGTTTATGGTTTTATGTACTTCAGAGGACAAGAGAAAGGCAAAGCATTGATTATGCACATCCTCCCGAATTTTTATGAGATTTGATTTAGGACTCTCTGATTCTTGTTTATGACATTTGGAAACTATATTTTGTAAACACTTATGATTTTTAGGTTGATTTAAAAAATAAAAATTTTACCTTGATTTTTGGGATGTTACAAGTTGGTATCAGAACCATGGTTTAAGAGAATTAGATAAGCATTCATGTGAATCTACACTCAAGCTAAGGATTTCGTAAATGTTTTCAAAAGTATTTTCAGAATTTTTTTCGAAAGTACCCAAGGAAGGATGAGATGTATACGATCAGCTGGAGCAAGAAAGTATACCCTTAGATACCCACACTATTATATGCTTATGATGATTATGATATAAATACATGCTAGTAGTAGGCTAGGGATCTTCAAGGATTGCATGATAGAATTTCCTGATGTATGATGTCTGATAGCCTATGAGAATTTCTTGTATGAATAGATGGAATTAACATCATTACTGTAGTTGCTTACTATGTGCATCATAGTTGTATATAACTAAGATTTTATAGCATGACATTCACAATTTGATCTCCATTGAGGCAGCTGAGGCTATTCGTGGTGCCATCCAGGAGGTCTTTGGGTCTATCAAGACCATGATAATTAAGGTGTTCGTTAAGCATTACGCAGCTGTGACTGAGGTTGATGCTGTTGTAGCTACCGCAGTTGTAGTTGTTGCAGGGATTTAGGGGAGAGGGTCATTCCAGTACCAGGACTTTTGAAATACGAAGCCCCCAGAGTTTGATGGGGTCAAGGACTAGATTATGACTATGAGGAAGATTTCTAACGTGGAGGGCTATTTATTCATATGTGTGTGTCCGAAGGACCAAAAGGTCAGGTATGCCCTGAACTTTTTTCGTTTGAGGGCGAAGGATTGGTGGAAGATGGTGTCAATGCTTATTCTCCTGTGAAGAAAGTTGTAGTGAATGGGAGTAGTTCTCGAAGATGTTCTACACTAAGTATGTGTCGTTGGTGGAGAGAGAGAGAGAGAGAGAGAGAGAGAGATTAGCCCAAGATTATCTATCGCTGAAGTAGATGAAAAAGTCAGTAACGGAGATCACCAAGATATTTAAACAAAGAGCTCTCTTTTTCCCTGAGTATGTTGCTTTGGAGTAGTTTCAGATGTCCTGTTACTTGAGCATTTTCAAGACTAAGATCATGGAGTTTGCGTCCACCCAACAGTACAGTTCCCTTTCCGAGATGCAGTCTTTTGCTCAGAAGAGGGAGATTGAGATTGAGACATATACTAGAGAGGGGAAGCAGACCCCGTTTCAATCACAACCAATAGCAAAGTGGTTCAAGCCCACTGATTCACCATTTGGAGGTTAGAGGAGCCGCACTTGTGGCAAGTGCAGGAGGGCTCATGAGGGAGTAAGTCATTAATGGAGATCACCAAGATATTCACACAAAGAGCTCTATTTTTCCATGAGTATGCTGCTTTGGAGTAGGTTCAGATGTCCTGTTACTTGAGCATTCTCAGGACTGAGATCATGGAGTCTACGTCTACTCGACGGTACAGTTCCCTTTCCGAGATGCAGTCTTTCATTCAAAAGAGGGAGATTGAGATTGAGACATATACTAGAGAGGAGAGGAAGACCCCGGTTTAATCACATCCGGTAGAAAAGCAGTTCAAGCCCCCTGATTCATGATCTAGAGGTTAGAGGAGCCGCACTTGTGGCAAGTGCAAGAGGGATCATGAGGGAGTAGGTTGATCATCGATAGTGTACAATAATTATGGCATGGAGAGACATTTTGTGAGGGACTGTCATCGGCAGGCTCTACTGCTGAGCATCCGGATTTGTTCCCACTATGATCAGGTTGGCCATGTGAAGGCCAATTGTCCATTGCTTACTGTGAAGTTGATGCAGACACCGGCTCTGACTACTCTTTGGATTACGGATAGGCAACAAGGGAGAGCTGAGGCCCCGAAGGCCAGGGGTACGTCATACTTTTCATATCATGGAAATGATGTCGGGGCGGTGTTGAACATCATTACTGGTATGTTTTCATTTATGATTTTGTCAAATTATTTTATTGTATGCTTATGAATATATTTTTGTTAGGTACATTCTTAGTAAGCTCCTTGCCTGATCTTGTGCTTTTTGACTCGGGTGTGAGTTGATCCTTTGTGTCCTAGTCCTTCATTAGGATTTTTAACACGTCGCGAGGAGAGTTGTATTGCTCGTTATGAGTTTCCATCACCAACGAGCATGAGGTTTCTTCATTGATCGTTTTTTAGAATTGTACCTTTGAGATTATTGGGTTGTCTTACCCAATCGATTTGATCCTTATCCCTATGGAGGACGTATGTGTCATAGTAAGGATTGACTGGTTGAGCAGGTTTAGTGCCATGGTAGATTGTTAAGGGTAGCAGGTGGTAGTTCGAACTCCAAGTGGGGGAGAACTAACTATTTATGGTGAGAATATCGGGGTTGGATCGGCCTTTTTCTCTACTACCAGGGCTCGACAGTATCTACTGTTGGATTAATGTCTAAGTCCATAACTATAATTGGTAAGACTTGACCCGACCCGGCATGGTCCATTTGGGTTGCATGACATCATGCACTTGGATAGACTATAATGAGAGAAATAAGACACTTATGGTTATTAATATATTATAAGTTATAGTATATTAATAATAAGAATAATAAGATTATTTAATTAGTATTGATCAAGAATTAATCTAGGATTAATTAAGTGATCAAAAGAAGACTACTTAAATATATGGGTTGATTGTGTAAATCATCCATACTTGTATAGTGGGCTAATGCTCCATGGATAATCAAGTTGGGCTAAAACCCATAGGATGGTCCATGGATGCTCCATGGTGTATTTGAACCCATGGATCCAAGGAAATGGAAAGTCATGACAATTAGGGTTTACCCTAATTGTAACACTATATAAAGATCTTATCCTTGACAAAAATCGGCCACTAGTGTGTGAATATCAAGGGCTAGCCGATTTCATGAAGTGTAGATTTCTCTCAAGTTATTCCAAGTGTATTTGGTGTTGTGTGAACCATTTGAGGTGTCACACTTGCGGCACTAGGCACTCAAGCTTCATGAAGACTTTCTACATCAAAGAGGTATGTATTCTATCTTGTTATATTTATTGTTTTGTATCCTAGATTAGGATAATACCTTGGATAGTTCTTATTTGCATGTATAATAGAGAAAACATAGATTCAAGGTATTTAGGTTTGCATGTACACTTAGGAGTGTTAGAATGCTGAAAACCCAATAGTGGTATCATAGCCTAGGCTTGTTTTCTTGTTATACTTGCAAAAGGAGCTGAAAAAACGAGTTTTGATGCTGTCTGCCTAGCAGACTCGCCGAGTCCAAGGCAAAATGCATCCAACTCGCCGAGTTGGTTCGTGCACTCGGCGAGTTGGAACCCCAGACAGCATAAATTTGACTTTTTTTGGCTGGAATTGGACTAGGAACATTACCCTAAGATGTTTTTGAACTTATAAACTTGTTTTTGATGTGGTAATGTTCATGCTAATCTAATTTCAAAGATAATTGTCAATAGATTCATGTTTTGTATTAGTTTAAGGTTTAGACTAATTACATGAAAAAGTTTGATTTGAATTATCTTGTTCGTATGAGTTGCTTAGATTAATAGAAAGTTGAGTGAAATAGTTCTTTTCAATCCAAATTAATCTAAGAGTTGATTCTAAAATGTGTTTTTGTAACTTGTCCTCAAGTTATATGAAAAGTCGCATTTAAGTTTCATAAAACTCATAAAAGTTGGCAAAGGTTACAAAAATGAAGAGTCTAGTTCTAATTAAATGGTGTTATGACTCCATAATTTGTCCTCAAGTTATAGAGGACCAAGAGTCTCTTCATTAAATAATAAATTAAAAAAAGTGTAACCTTAATTAATTCCATAAGTTATAAAATAAAGAAAAGTTAATTCTTTTACTAGTTTAAAGTCTTCCATAACTTGTCCTCAAGTTATGGAACTTGAAGAGTTTTTGGATTAAAACTACTTTAAACACATAAGTTATGGAATTAATTAGTTTTGAATAGTTTCAAAACTTGCCCTCAAGTTTTGGAATTTGTAAAGTTTTCACTTATGAATACTTTAATTCCAAGTTAGCCCTTAGAATTTTAAAGAGTTAAAATTCAACTCTTATACTTTATAATATTATAAGTTAATAATATATATATGTATAAGAGTAAAGTCAGTTTTACCGCTAGTACGCCTCATTCACGAAGCCGGTCTATAAGGTGGGTATAAGGTTGTTGCCTATAAAATGACAACTTAATGGGTGTCCACTCTCACCCACCGCTTGCTTCACTGGTGGAGGGTCGTTAGCCGAACGGGTTTGACAAGACTTTAATTCTCCCTTCATTAAAAGTATTAATGATAAATACTAAGTAACTAAACTCTTAATAATACCCAATCTTAGTTACTTAGGAAAATGTGAATAAGGTGCTAATCCATGAAATTACACTTTGCACTTTGTTTAAGTCGGTTAGTGGAGCGTGTGTGGTTAACCGGCACACTAACTCGTATTTAACAAGGTAGGTAAAGGGTAACTTAATGTTTATCTTAGTATCGATGGAGCGTGTGTGGTTAACCGACACATCGATTGAGTGGTAAACACTTAAGGGTACCAAATAATTTGCATGGTTACTTCACATCTTGTTTTGTGATCCTCGGCATCCCAGTCACAAAACCTGAAGGGCACAATCGAGATTGAAACATGCCATTGAACAGTTCAATGAATCTCAAAGATCTAGGAGTTTCAAAACCAATTAAAACCTAATAATACATTTCGTTTATCTTGGTGGAAATTGGTGAATCGTCATTCACCTACCTTCAAATATTTTATAGCTTGGATTACGGCATACCTCTTCTAAGTTATAAAATAGTTTGTTGGGTCCTAGCCTTAATATTTCAGATTGGGTGTCATATTAAGGACTTTAAAATCAACTATCTTGAATATCTCCCAAAAGATGTCTGGTTTAGACATTTATGATCTTCCCAAATCTCTTGAAACAAGCTTTTCTAAATGAAGATGATGTCCCTTGGAAATCATACTTCATTCACCTCCTCCAATTATTCTCCCCAACCCACAAGTTCAAGGTCACTCAAGCCCAATTGGCAAGGCAAGGTCTAGGTGTGGTCATGTCTTGGAGATGTAGTCACATATTGACAAGCCGGGAGAGTTGGGTGTCAAAGTCTTGAGAAAGTTGGTGGTTCAATCACTTTCTAAGTCACATAGTGAGTTCCTTTGGGACACCTATGAAACAGACTATGACAAGACCCTTAATGATCTTATCTATTTGTTAAGATCAACTTCCTTAAAACTTGATGGACATTGACAATAGTGACACAGGAAATCCAGAAAAACATTTCTCTTCCCAATGGAAAGGGATCGGCCATAGTCAACTCGGTTGACCAAATGGTAAAGAGAAAAACTAAGTCGGTGATAGTCCCGTGTACCATCATCAAAGGGTCCATATGTTTATATTGCCAAAGGAAGGGGCATTGGTTGCGAATCTGCTAATTTACCTAAGGGTGTTAAAGTCAATAAGTTTGACTCTACTTTAGGTAAAGTCCACTATCTAACTCTGCTAAGTTTCTATTCTGAGATTCTTATTACATGATGTGATTGGGTCACATGTTGATGTTTTAAGAATCAAAGAAAACTAAAGGAACTTAAAGAAAGAATATGCTGAATCTGATCGCGTAGATGGATTTCTATCGCGTAGTTTGAAGATCGGATTCTTGAGCTACTTCTTAGGAGTTATGAGATATTGCTTAGGAATAGATAACAACAAGTTTTCATATGGAATGTAAGGATAAGTTTTTCCGCAAAGTTTTAAAATAAAAGAAAATTTTCGATTTTATTTATTTTAAAATATCCTTACAATGGCATTTGAGGAAAAATTGTTGTTTATATGATTCCATTAATAGCAAGAGTGGAAATATGAAATTGATTCTTTCATTTGTGGTAATGTCTAAATTTACCAAATAAGGAAAGATTCTCATAACCCAAGCTTCAATTGGACCGGAACTTGGAATCATGCAAGTTGTATAGCATGATGAATGAGAACTTTCAAGTATTGGAAAAAGTAAGACTAATTACTCGGTCACATGGATGTGTGAGTCAAGTAAAGGACTAAGGGATCGAGTACACATTCTTGTGCACTGATTAAGTCCACCACAAAAGATCGATAAGATTATTTGTCATAATTTACTAAAGCTTAGTAAATATGGTTATACTTACAGGCAAAAGTATAATTCTGAGACATTGGAAAAGTTTCAATGTAAGGTAGAGTGAATAAGAAGAATCAACTTAGGCAGAAGGATAAAAGTAGCTCAAATCTGAAAAGATGGGAGAGTACTTTAGTATCAGTTTTTTGTGATCATTTGAATGATTAAGAAACCATATCAAAGTTAGTTCTCTAAGGAAATCTTAGTGTATTCTTATGACTAAGAAGAGGAACTTCAATTGTTGAAATGGTTAAATCAAGAAGATGAGTCATACTTCGTTCCAATACAAGTCTTAGAGTCATACTCCAAGATTGTAACTTGAGTGACATGTCTTAAAGAAGGTTGAAAACACTTGTCAAATGTTAGAGTAAAAGTTTTTTACTCTTGTACATTTGAAATTGGTAAGTTGTGATGTTTTGGATAAAACAAAGACCAACTTAGGCCAATTTTTTGAAGTGTTTGTCTTGATTAGAATCCACACTATCTCTTGAATAAGTGACAAGAAAGTCTTATATGTCAAAAGGACAGTGTGAGTCTTAAAGGTGTTGAAAGTCTCAAGAACTAATCAAGAATAAAACCTGAAGTTCTTCATTAGCACACAACTTGACGTTTATAACCTATCGTGTTGACATATTCTGTGCCCATTCCAGTTAAAGTTGGCTTTGCATATGAGCTCTTAGAGTTCTCAATTAGTTGCACAACAACTTGGAAGAAATGGCAGGCCCTTGAGCTGCCAGGTGGCAAGAAATTAAGATTGAGTTCAATCCATATGAGTGTGGATTTGTCATTATCCTTGTCTTGTGTCTATGGTTTTGATAATTCACATGGATAAGAACACATACACCATTAAATCTAAGTGTCATAAGGTTTCTCTCCGATTCATGAAAATGATGGTGAGGAAACACTTTCACTAAGTAGATTTTAGCTTAGATAGCAATTGTGATATTTGCATTCTCAAATTCGTTAGTGGAGCATGTGTGGTTTACCGGCACACTAACTTGGACTTGTGAGAAGTGGCAAAAAGGTCTAACCATTATGATTACGACATCCCTCTTCATAATTGTTTAGACACACAAGTGTGCTATCTAAGGGAAGGTGTACGATTTTGATAAAGTTTTATCAAAACAATCTAGTATCAGAAATCTGAACTTTGGTAAGAAAGTCAGCTGATTTCTGAGTACATGTCAAAGCTAGTGGGAGCATAAGTGTTATGCTAATAATCATCATGTTAGTGGGAGCATGATAATTATGATAAGTATTGCAAGCTAGCAATTTTAATTATTGAAAACAAAAGTTTCAATTGGGAAAGAGTTGTTTTGCTATAATTAAGGGAGAGGAAATTATACTTCATCTCAAATCTATAAGCTTAGATCGTGAGGTTTTAATCATTTAGTCAAGGATATATATGAATTTCATGTTGGAATGGCTCAACATAAGGAAATTTTGTATATGAGTCCATTATTTGCGTTCTAAAATTCGATTGTGATTACGGCATCCCTTTTCATAATCTAAATTATGAGAACTTGGCAAATTGAAATGGAAATGTTATAGCAAAAGACTGGTTTAGTCTTTATGTGAGACATCATGAATCGTGTCCCATATGCTTCGGATATAGGATCGTTTACATGTGCTATATTCATCCTTTCTAAAATTTTCCAAATGCCTGGGGCATTAAGAAGGGAAAAGGTTTAGAACTGGATATGACTAAAAGGATTAAACAATTGTCGAGGACAATCTAAAGTTTACCAAAGATTGGATGCTCAAGGACAGTTGGAAGTATAGTGATAATTCTGGAAGGACCATATTGACATAGTCTGTAAGGAGGAAACTCTTGTTCAGAAGTGATAGTCAAAATGGAATCTGGAAATGTTTCAAAGTTAGAATTTTCAATCTGTTTAAGATTAGGAAACTTAATGCAAGAAGGATGTTTCCAAGGAGCTGATCTCCTTTGGAATACTCTGTAATGATTGTTGTCAAGTCTTTCTGACTTTGTGCATAATCATTACAAGAGGATCAATGCATATAAGTTTAGAATCTAACAGATTTTAGTAAATGGCATGAATTTGGAATTCTTGCATTTGCAGTAAGGATTTGGGAGTGTGAAAAGAGAATCATTGAAGTTATGTTCAATTGATCTAGTTCACAAAGTAAAGATCATAGACAAACATAGTATGCATACTTGGTGTGTGGCATGACTAGTGTTTAGAAAACATAGTGTACGTGCTTGGAGCATGGGACAACTGTTGTTTTAAATTCAAGAATAAAGTTGATAGCTGAAACAGTATACAATGAATAATGTGTAATCATATGGTGATAAATAAAAGGTGTGTTATTTATGTTCATAGGTTTTGATACCATATTGGATTCAATTATTATTGTGTTTCACTTTGCATGTTTTGACTTCCCGAATAAACTAGGTTATTCTTCCGGAATGAATAAGTTATTCAAACCATCCACAGTCGGTCATATGTTGGAAGTAGATATGAATTAAGACTGTCATGGGTTGGCTTGTAGAGGTCTAAGGTGTTGGAAAAAGGGCTACAACACTCATGAGTGCTCATAAGTTCTGAGTATTGGATTCAACCCGCGCTCATTGGAATCACTTCATGGATTTTATCCCGAGTGATCATGAGACGATAATATCTTATATTCTTCAAACGTAGAGATATGAGTTGTTACTATGAGTTGATAGTACATTGATTGCACGAAGACGCATTCGGTAACTCGGTGCTATAAAACATGCCTTTGTGTATGATTCAACAAGTAGTAGAACAAGCCATATGAGTCGAAGTTTATCCATTCCTTTTACCTTCGGGATAAAAGCGATATCTATGGGCCCCTTGATGATTTGATGATGACAAATGGAAGTGCTCGGCCGGGCCAGGACTGATTTGATTTGTTCAATTAGTCAGTCGTCATATATCGGAAATCGGGAAACAACAAATGGACAGAGAGAATGATTATAATCCATGTCTCAGTCCATATGATATCTAGAATGGAGGAATATATGATCCCTTATCTAATGGACAAGTCATTGAAAAAGGTCAGAGTTCATCTACAAGGTCAGAGTTCGACAGAAGCTTTTGAGAGCTACGATTGCCAGTCGATTCTTGAAGTCTTACGCAATAATAGTTTTAGACTTATCCAAGTAGGAGACTGTTGGATTAATGTCTAAGTCCATAACTATAATTGGTAAGACTTGACCCGACCCGACATGGTCCATTTGGGTTGCATGGCATCATGCACTTGGATAGACTATAATGAGAGAAATAAGACACTTATGGTTATTAATATATTATAAGTTCTAGTATATTAATAATAAGAATAATAAGATTATTTAATTAGTATTGATCAAGAATTAATCTAGGATTAATTAAGTGATCAAAAGAAGACTAATTAAATATATGGGTTGATTGTGTAAATCATCCATACTTGTATAGTGGGCTAATGCTCCATGGATAATCAAGTTGGGCTAAAACCCATAGGATGGTCCATGGATGCTCCATGGTGTATTTGAACCCATGGATCCAAGGAAATGGAAAGTCATGACAATTAGGGTTTACCCTAATTGTAACAATATATAAAGATCTTATTCTTGACAAAAATCGGCCACTAGTGTGTGAATATGAAGGGCTAGCCGATTTCATGAAGTGTAGATTTCTCTCAAGTTATTCCAAGTGTATTTGGTGTTGTGTGAACCATTTGAGGTGTCACACTTGGGGAACTAGGCACTCAAGCTTCATGAAGACTTTCTACATCAAAGTGGTATGTATTATATCTTGTTATATTTATTGTTTTGTATGCTAGATTAGGACAATACCTTGGAAAGTTCTTATTTGCATGTATAATAGAGAAAACATAGATCCAAGGTATTTAGGGTTGCATGTACACTTAGGAGTGTTAGAACGCTCAAAACCCAACATCTACAACATAGGTGCATGGGTTATCTTGCATATATGTTGACATTTGGGTAGAGAAAGGGGTTTTGGTTTCAGATGTGCATGTAGTTAGAGTGTTTCCAGATGTATTTCAGGAGGAATTACATGGCTTGCCTCCCGCAAGGTAAGTGGAGTTCATGATCGATTTAATCCCTGGTCTAGCGATGATTGCTAAGGCATCATATCGATTAGCTCCACTATATATGTAGGAGTTATCCTCTCAGATTCATGAGCAGTTGGGCAAAGAGTTTTTCAGACATAGCAGTTCTCCGTGGGGAGCGCTGATTTTTTTTGTCAAGAAGAAAGATCGTTTACACCAGATGTGAATTGATTACTGGGAGTTGAACAAGTTGATGGTGAAGAACCGTTACCCATTTATATGGATTGATGATCTCTTCGATTAGCTATAGGGAGCATCTTGGTTCTCCAAGATCGATTTGAGGTCAGGGTATCATCAAATCGGAGTCAAGGAGGAGGACGTGGAGAAGACAATGTTCTGAACTCGTTATAGTCATTATAAATTCGTTTTGATGTCATTTAGGCTCACCAATACACTGCTAATATTTATGGATTTGATGAATCAGGTATGCAGGCCAATGCTCGATCATTCGATCATTGTTTTTATTGATGATATCTTGGTCTATTCCAACACTAAGGAGTAGCATGAGGAGCACCTTCGAGAGCTACTGGGAGTTTTGAGGAGGGAGAGGTTTAATACCATGCTATTGAAGTGTGAGTTCTAGTTATGGGAGGTCCAGTTCTTGGGACACCTCGATAACCAAAATGGGATCTTGGTCGACCCGACCAAAATAGAGGCAGTTATGTAGGGGAAGATCCTGAAGTCTTCTTCGGAGATCAAGAGTTTTATGGGCTTACCGGGTATTATGGAGGTTTATTTAGGATTTTTCCAAGGTTGTTGTACCTCTTACTCGTTTGACAAGGAAGGGCATGGATTTTTGCTAGGGGCCTAAGCAACAAGTTGCGTTAGAGACGAGGAGGCAGAAATTATATGAGTCCCTGGTGTTGACCCTTCTAGAGGGCATGGAGGATTTTGTTGTATATTATGATGCTTCTATCACCGGTCTAGGGTAGTGCTCTTGTAGTGAGGGAGAGTCATTACGTATGCTTCTAGGCGACTGAAGTCACATGAGGTTCAGTATCTGACGCATGATTTGGAGTTAGGGGCAATATTTTTTGCCCTCATGATTTGACGACATTATCTATATGAGGTTCGATATACCATCTACACAGACCACAAGAGTCTGAGATATCTCATGGATCAGCCGAATCTGAATATGAGACATTATAGATGGCTTGACGTGGTCAAGGATATGACTTTGAGGTTCTTTATCACTTAGGGAAAGCGAATGTTGTCGCTGATACTTTGAGCCACAAGTCAGCTAGCACATATATTTGTAAGGTCCCAGTCCAATGATCCAAACCAGTAATCAAAACAAATACAAGTAAGAAATGAGTAGATTAAGAAGATGATCAACCAATGCACACGTTTATAAGCAAAAAACGTCTAGTATACCTTAAGAAACACATAGTTGACCACAAACACTCTTGACACGTCACTGTACACTGACAAACTCTGACAATATATATAGGCAATAGACTGGCTGTAAACTGGGTTTACGGCCGAACACACTTTTACGGCCGTGAACCCCAACTCAGCCATAAACAAACACAAACACATAAAATACATAATCAAGACCCCATAAGACTTATACAAATGATTTCCTAGTCCAAACCACTTATTTATGGCCTATCAATCTCCCCCTTGGTTTTTGGCTAGCATGAGCTCAGTCTTCTTTTATCTTGGAATCTCTAGGAACCTCACATCCGATCTTCCCATCGCCCCAATCCAAATCCTATTGTCAATTATCTTCATAACCATTCCATTGAACTCCTTAGCAACTGCCTCCATGATTTTGGTTTTGCAGATTACTTGATGTTTTGACAAGGTGTGGATATCTCTTTCTCTGAACCTTAGAAGATCTTTAGCTTCAACAAGTCGAAGGATAGTGTCGTTGTCGGAAAACTTGGTAACTACAGTGGTTGTGGCCTCATCAAAAGCCCAAAATTCCATCCGATCCAGATATCCATCTTGAAAATGTTGAGGAATTGGGATTTCTTTTAGCTGTTTAGTAGCAAGCCACAACACTATCTTCATTGGCTCGTTGGTTTGATGATCTAGCACATCCATTTATTTTCTAACTAGAGATCCTGCAGTCTTCATCCCTGAAAAATTCTCTTTTACCTGTCTTTCTAGAAAGAGTTTGAAATTTTTAGCCTGAGGATCCTTGGAGGGATTGTGGAAAGGAGCATTTGAAAGCTCTGTAAGATCGATTTTTGTCCAGTAACAAAAATCTTGTGTATTTTTGTAGTATTCAGGAGCAACAAATTTCCTCGTCACTAACCACATATTTAAGTCAGCATGATATCCCCACATCTTAATTCCTGATCGATTGCCAAACGTGTCATCGAACCTCCATTTTGAATATCAGTCACTATGAGTTGATGTTGGTCTCTACTACAGTTCTCATCAGTGTTCCTCATGAAGAGAAAACCTTGTTTCTTCTCAGCAGTGACCTTTATTTTAGCTTGCTTGATAGTGATTCATGTGTTGGCATTGACAGGCTCAGTTTCGAATCGATCAACAATTTGTGTGGTTCTGGGAGGTGGTTGATTCATAGGATAGTCATTTAAAGGAGGCTAGATCGGGACACTAGGAAAACCTTAAGACACTACAGACTGATCAACAGATGACTTAAGCTTATCACAAAATTCTTCATAAAGTTTGTTCTTCAAGTCATAATAGCATACAATTAATGCTCCCAGGTGAGTTTGGAGATCAGTTATCTGCGTTGACTTGGAATTGACATCAGCTTCAAGATCTATCACTCGAACATCAAGTTTTCCGATCAAAACATCTTTCTCAATGATTGTTTCCTTTAGAACTCCAATCTTGACCTTGAGCTCTAAATTGGATGGTTCATTTCCCTCTGAGTTGCCTTCCTCGATTGATATGCCTTTACCATGAGGAGGAAGACCTGTTGCTTCTTGTGCTGCCAAGGCCCTTACAAGCCTCACAGAGGCAATGTCATGTGATGACCTTGGTGGGGAGGAACCTCCAGGAGCTGAAGAGCCCCCTGCTTCAAATATTGTGTTGGGTCCTTCTTGAGTCTGATTGATTGGTGTAGAATGTTGTGTTGTGATTGTCGGCTAAATTGGTGAGGTCTGTTCTCGAATTAGTACCCCCGGCCTCAGATCATGTCTTCTTCTCTTCAACGGAGGCTGGGAGGTATGAGTCATCAAAGGTTCAATCACAGATGACGTAGAGGTTGGAACATCAACATTAAGGGGAGGATTCCTTGATGCTGCATCTGTATCAATTGGAATACTGGCCATTTGTTCAGAGGTAGAAGGCATAGCTTTGTGAATATTTTCTACTTCTCGTGTCTCTATTGTCGGTTGTGCAAATTCATGGACACCTTCAAAGAATGAGTGAAGGTCCTTGTTTGTAGGGAAATAGTTAACCATAAAATCGAAATTAAAGTCCACATCATCATGCCTAGGCAAGTTACCACCAAAAATTGAATCATCATCACTGAAACCCTCATCATTACCATCATCATCACCATCACCACCTACATCTTGACTCTTATTGAAATCACTCTGCACCTCCACATTGATCATATTATCATGTTCCTCTGCTACAATTGTAACAGGAGGAACTCTTTCCTCTTCATGCTCAGAGATGGTAATGATGTCATCTTCAGATTCCATGTGGTCAGAGGAGTCATCAAACTCAAATTCATCACTTAATTCAGCAAATATCCTGAATTTCACCAAGGGTTGCTTTCCTTCGAACAAGTATTTACCTTTACGATTCTGTTTCATTAGACTAAAAGTGTGTGACCCATGGGATTTCATGTCTAAAGTTTCTCCTTCCTTTTCCATCTATGTATTTTGAATGTGTTTTTCATTAGACCTTTTGTAGAATCTTCGTAACTTCCTTCAACACCTACCTTATGTATATTTGCATTGGTTTTTTTGATGGATTATTGGAAGAGGTTTATCCGGTTTTTAACGAACAATTTCAATTTTTCACTATAGTTTTTGTAATAAAATTCAATATACCAAACTACATGTAATTGGTAAAATATTTTTATACATGGTTTGTGATGCAAAATTAAACTCATAAAACTCCAAAAAATATATATATACAAGGCCTAACGTAAGCTCTAATAGAGGACACAAGAAATATGATAGAAATATTTGATTGAATTTTGTTAAAATTATGTAGTTTTTAATGGTTCTATAACTAATATTAGGTACATGACAGCCACATATTCCACATATATATATATATATATATATATATATATATATATATGGAGAGAGAGAGAGAGAGAGATGAGGGTCCAAGGATAGGGTTAATTATTTCTTTATTTCTTTTTTTTAAATGGTTTTAATTAAAGAAAAATGTAAAAGTAATTAAAAAAAGGTAAATAAGTCTTTTTATGTGGGTAAGTAACTGTTTATTAAAAGTTTTGAAACGATATGGACCATCTATGAAGTTTTTTAAACTTAAGGACTATATCTCAGATATTAAAAAACCATATGGACCATTGTTGAGTTTTTATCTTGATTTAATTAAATAAATGTAAAATGAAAATTTTGAAAATTCTCATTTTAAAATCGAAGTTTATTTCCAATAATTTAATTTGTTAAATTCTTTAATCCCTAATTACAATATTTAGATATTACTTTGCGACCAATGTTTGTTGGTTGTTATCAAGAATATGTGTTCATTTGTACCATTTTATTTTTATTTTTTATACAATAATACATATGTTTTTATCTAGATTTGTTAGCTATTTATAATAAATTCATAAAAGTATTGAACAACACCTTAGCCTCTTATTGTGCACTATTTCCAACTAACCACTACAAATATAAGAAATGATAAACATAAAGATGTGAGTGCAATTTGGTAATTTTGATCTATTACCAAATGGAGATTGTTCTGTAAGAAGAATAGAATTTCATCAACACATTCTCTTAAACATGCATGAGTTGCATGTGTAGACACTTGACAAGAGATAGAGGAGTATGAAAGGATGAACCTTATTTGTAATAACAAAGGTCTATTAATGAGGAAATTAGGTCATCATCTTGCATATCATTCAATCAAACCAAGAAATTTTGTGTTATTATAAAACATTGGATTGAAATCAAATACAGAAAAATAAGGGTATTTTTTCTTTTGTTGTCTCCGGTATAATCAATGAATGCGTAACGAATTTATAAAGACATAAGGCCACCCACACCTAAGTAGCATACCATTTTTGAAACCCAAAAGGATATAAGGTGTATCAAATTGTATAACACATGTTGAAGAAGAATGAATAAAGATGAAGAGAAGGGTTTATTGGATTCACTAAAATCTTTGCTAGGTGGAGTTAGGAGTTGGAATGTTGTTATGAATATTCTATTTCATCAATTAGATACATTTGGATTGTACTTTAACTTTGGATAGTGGGTATAATTTTTAAAAACAAAATTGTTATTAAAATTAATATCATGAGGTCGAAGATTGTAGGAATAGGTTAGCTACCTTAGCTAATTTGAATAGATGAAGAACTGAGTCGAACAATCTTTTGCACTTGTTTAGTGAGGTAGAGTTAAAAACTCAAGTTCATCATTCTGTTAACTGTAAATTTGCTAAGGAGGTGTGGAGTTCTCTAGAAACAACATTTTTGTCAGTCAATCAGTCAAAATCCATGGAATGTATCCGCTTGATTTGATTGAAGGAGTTGCAAGTCATGGTAGATTTGAGTTTGATGTTTTCTATACTAGATGTTAATTTTAATGATTGTAAGGATAGTAACATTTATTATTAACAACACTAGTATTTCCTTTTTTTATAACAATGATGTGGTTGTTTATTAGTTGAACTAAATTATTTTTCTTATTATATCATTTGTTAAATTTTTTTATGGCACAAACGTTAGCACACTCGAATATCAAAATAATATTGAAAAAAATGCAAACTAAAGGTATGAAAGAAAAAAAAATGATATAAAATTTGATAAATGCGAAACATGTGTAAAATCAAAATTTGCAAATAAAGATTTTCCAAGTGTAAAATGCATTACTACATTTCTAAAGTTAATCAATTTGGATATGCGAGCAAAACAAAATACTCACGCGAGAATGTAAGAGATATATTATTACTTTCTATGAATACTCAAGCAGTTACTTACATGTTAATTTGTTGTCATACAAATATAAAGCTTTTGATGCACTTAAACTATATAAGGCTAAGGTAGAAAATCAACATGATAAATGCATAAAGATATTCGCTCAGATAGAGGAATATAATTCTTCAATCAAGAGTTTTACATATCTTGCAAAGAGAATGGTATCAAACATAAAAGAACTAACTATTTACTCCCAACATAATGGTTTGCATGAAAGGAATAATCAAACCCTGACTGAAATGTTGAACTGCATATTAAACCAATCAAGTTTACCACACAATTTATGGAAGGAGCATTATTGACTACTTATTATATACACAACATGATCACTAGTCATGTGATTCCTACAAACCCTTATGAGGTGTGGATAGGAAGAAAACCTAACCTAGACTAGTTTAGATAGTATGGAGTGTTGCCTAATACCGTATACCTGATTCTAAGCAATTCAAATTAGGAGTCCAAGCTATGAAGAATATTAACTAGACATTCTTAAACCAACAAGTCTTACTGACTATTAGATAATGAATCATGTATAGTAGTAGAATCCAGAGATATGGAATTCTTCAAGGGAAATGTTTTAAAAATGATGAAAACTTAAAGCCCATAACAGCTCCAAAGTACTTCTTGAGATAACGTATGATCTTCTTAAATTATAGAAGAACCAATGAAAAGTATAAGGGATAGAAAAGAGAATTTTATCAGATGATTATCTATCTTATTTGATTAAGGGGACTTAAAAGAAAGTGTCGAGCGATGTTTCTTCATTAACTGAGATGATGATCCTCAGACCCTTGATGAATTTAAATCCCTTCTAGGTATGTTCTTCTAAGGAAGGAACTTTTCAATGATAAAATGGATTCTATGGTGGGAAATGGAACAAAAAATTTAGTTGATGTACCTTAGGAAAAGAAATCGATAGGATCCAAATGGACTTTCAAAAGAAAATATAATACAAATGGATTTATATCTTCCTATAAAGCAATATTAGCTGATAATAGATATAGGTAGAGAGAAGGAATTAGTTAATTCAATACTTATGATTTGGTTATTTTGATTATTTCTATAAGAGATCTTATAGTAATCATAGCCTTGAAAAGAATGTACCTTTATCAATTAGATGTGAAGAGATCCATTTTGAATAATTATATACGAAGATTGTTTAAAATAATATGTATAGTTTAGTGATGGTAACCCGTGAGAGATTTTATACCATTGAGATTGATTTTGCTTTTTATTACATTTATACCAATTTCTTAGTCAAATACACAACTATTGTATGCATGTAGGTTGATGATATGTTGATCATTGGTACTCACCTAGAAGATATTGTTGAGATGAAGAAATATATATCCTTGAACTTTGAGATGAAAGATCTAGGATAAGTAGATACCATTCTTGGTATCAAGGTAAAAAAATAGGTAGTTAGACTTCAGTAACTCAATATCATTAAATACAAAAAAAATTTGACAAAGTTTCAGCATTTGAATATTAAGGAATTCAAAACGCCTTTTGATTCAAGCGTGAAACATAATGTGAAATCTAGTTGAGAAGTAACTCAACTAGATTATGCAAGTATAGTTGAGTAGCATGATGTATGTCATCATTACACTTGACTTGACAATGTATTCTCTATAAGCAAGCTAAGTCGGTATATTGTCACCATTGGTATGAACCACTAGAAGGTAGTTGTTCGAGTACTAGATTCACAAAATTACTCTCAAATTTATGTATACATCTTCTCCTGGTATACTATAAGGGTATTCAAATGCTATATGGATAGATTACACCAACAATTCAAAATACAGGAGTGTTTAGATACATACTCTACTTGGACAAACTATTTCTTGGTTTAGAAAGAAATATACATTTATAGATAACTTAATGTTGGAGTTCGAGTTTCTTGTCTTAATATCAACATGAAAAGAGGTGGAGTGGATTAGATATCTACTCTTAGATATCCGTCGGTGGTGTACTCCAATGTCATCTATTCTAATGTATTGTGATAGTTAAACCACATTGTATAAAAAATACAATCTTATACATAGTTTAGTGATGGTAACCCAACTTTAAATTAATGATAATATTCAAGTTTTAACACTAAAATATTCAAGTTTAAAGGGTAATAACGAAGTCACTAACAATAGAAATTATCAATAATGATAAATATAAGTGAGGTAAGACAATATTTGATTTATGAGAACAAGATTGAGTTAATACTCTTAAAAAAGTTTTAGAGACATCTAAGCAACTAAGATGTTATAAAACTGTGCATATATGTGATCGAGAGTGGTCGTACCTCAAATAAATAATAATGGGTTATCTTCTAAAGGGTTGTGAAAAGAGTTTATACTACATGTTTATATTCACGCTCAGTGAAAATTCATCCAAATATGGTAGGTGATGTGTGTGGGTAAATTGGAAAGGCAACCAGGTTCTTTGTTAAAATTCATTAGATAGCATTGAACTGACGTCTTCTTGTTTTGTTGACATTAAACTACGGTTTAAACTTCAAGACACCTAAGATACATTATCTGTCTAAAAGAAAGGAAACTTACCAACTTTATATGAATTATATGAAACTTATAGGAAAGTTTTTGAAGTAGGTAAATTCCTTTTATCCTACATAGGTGGGGGGGAAGAACCTTGAGAGTTTTTATAAGGTATGCTTTGGAAATAGCCATCAAAGGCTTTAGTGTATCAAAATATGGGTCGTTTCCCACATGCGTGCCCAGCCAGGACATGAATACAAGATGCAAGGTTCACAAAGTGTTACGATTTAAGCACACTTTAAACTTTACACCACCATATCGTCGTTAGGAGTCGAGTATCTTCTTTTAGATGCATTCTAATTGGATAAGGTTGGACCCACCCTATGATAGTTAACCACACATTGACCGCACTGTAAGCATCAAGAAACTTCCATAAGCTTCCATATAATGACACCAACTCTTAGGATTTTATGTGGTCAACAAAGTGTCATGTGGAAACCCATGAGAGACAAGACGTCATCAACAGTTCATTTTTATTATGGGATTCCAAGGTTATAATATTAGTACAAATAGGACCTCTCATGTCCCATTTATTACACACCAAAAATGAGATCTCATCACTCTTTTTGTCTCTTTACCAATTATTTGCAATTAATGACAATTAACTCTCATTACTATTTTCCGACTTGTTTGTTTTAGATATTAGTAATGGTTCAATATTATTAACAATACTAATTATCAAATTATTTATTTCTCATAATTGAAATAAAACAATATATGTTAACATACTTTCAATCAAGCATATACAATATGCCATGACATCTACTATGGAGTGAAAATATGATTTTATAAAAATATAATCCTATTTGATGATACTAATCCGTGTGTGTGTGTGTGTCTATATATATATATATATATATATATATATATATATATATATATATGGTTGAGATCCATTGAGAAGTTAAAGATATGTGAAAATCCAAAAACTTAAAAAAAATACAAAAAAAAATACTTTAAAACATCTAATTATGTTTGACTTTATAGGCTACTAAGTATGTTATTAAGAAGTAATTTGATGCTAAAAGAAAAAAAAAACAAGCGATTTTTTTGTGCACATATGAACATTTTCATATATGTATGTATCCATATAAGAAAATGTGTATATATGCACAAAAATAATTCGTTTCAAATATTTTTCAGCGAATTTACATCTTAATAAGTGACTTAATGCTATAAAATCAAAGAAATATAAGATGTCTCAGAATATTTTTAATATAAAACAAAAAAAATTAGGTTTTCACTATCTTTGAATTCTCAAATAATCTTAAGCCTATAAATACATATATATATATATATATATATATATATATATATATATATATATATATATATATATATATATATATATATATATATAATAGAGGAGTATGATCAAATGAGAACACTAAAAAGGTTGAGAACGCGAGAACAAATCTGGACCATTTAAATACTTAAATCTAAGGTCATTATTGAAAGGGGGATTTATGAAAAATTCTTAAACTGTTGGCATTAAAATGTAATTTTTAAATGGTTTGAAGGACATAACAGGAGTTTCAACTTTAATATCTCCTATAATTTCTCACCCGCTCATATATTTCTTTTAATCTGTCTTGTATATATTTGCACCTCTTCTTTTTAGGGTTTCATAAAACTCATGCCATCATCGATCTTGGCATCACCTACAACCCACCACAAAGATCTGTTCCCATCATCATTGGTCTCGGTAGGTGCAGCAAGGGCTGCTCAAGCAGTTTTTGGTTGCTTCTCCTTCGATTCCGGTGGCATATGCGAAGGGGAGGAGAACATTTGGCCCGATGGAGCAAGGCAAGCAGAAACAGCAGCTCCGGTGAGGGTTTTCACCGTGGTGCTCGATAGAAGAAGAGGAAGGTGTGAGGGGACAACGAAACAGGCAGTAACAACGATCTATCAACAAAAATCGATAGGTCACGACAGGGGCAGTTCATCGGGTATCGCTTCTTTTTCATTTACTTTTAATTTGACTGTAAATCAATAGGTCTTAATGATGGGTGTTCGACTTTGATTTTCCAACAGAAACTGATGGGTTTATATTACTAGATTTAGATTGGTGTTTTGTTTGCTGGAAGTTGATATGAAGAAGATGAAGCAATAATCCCAATGGTTGTATTTCTTGTTTGTAGGAAATCACGAGAACAAAAAAAAATTTGTTCTTGACTGTAACTTCATAGGAAGGAAGAAGAAGGGTAAAAATGGGTTTGGTTTTTATTTTGGTTGATTCATTTGAAAAGAACAAGGAATAAGAAAACGAGGGTAATAGATGTGAAACAGTATTACATATTGATTAACTGTTAATGATTAGAACTATGTTTTTTAGATAAAGTTTCAGTTGTAATCTTATATGAATACAATGTCAAATGTCTCATTTGTAATTAAACATCAATGAATAGAAGTATATTATAATCACATGATTTCATATCTTAACGATTTATGTTTTGAACAGATGTAATTAAGCGCTTGATGTTTCTAATAAGGATAACCTTAAAGCATGGAAATTGATAGCAGGATCAAGGGCATCCCTCTTCGTTTATATATGTATGATAGCAGCAAGAAAATATGAAGAAAAAAAAAACAATGTTGTAGTAATTCATCTATGATTCACATTATAATCTTATATGAATATAACTACAAGAAATATAGGAATTTACATGTTTTTTGTATTCTTGTAAATTTATTCATGTATGATTAGAGTTGTATTCATTTATGATTGTAATAAAAGGCGTATTCATTTGCAACGAAATGATGAATTCTTAAATATTTTTTAATATCAATTCATGAACAAAAAAAAAGGACAAATCCAGTCAGGACATTTTCAGTTATGAATATGACACTATTTGACAAACTTAAATTACAAAATTAGTTAACTGTTATATATTTTTAATTGATTGTATACTCAATAAATTAGTTTGATATTTATTCATTTATGGACAATAATCACGTAAAGCAAGATAAAATCATTTTAAATTGATAACTTTTTTTCTCTTTCATTAATGATATAAAGAAAATGGAAAATTTTTTTTTGGTAACAGTCAATTAGAATCCCAAAAATTTAAGAAAATATCATTTAATTAAAAGACAAGTTTACCTATATGCCCTTATCTATTGATTGGTTCAGAACTGTTATCGCGTTCTCAACCTTTTTGGTGTTCTCATTTGATCATTTCCCTATATATATATATATATATATATATATATATATATATATATATATATATATATATATATATATAGAGAGAGAGAGAGAGAGAGAGAGAGAGAGCGAGAGAGGTTATAATATGGATGACATATATTGTGAAGACGTGTGTGGACAGTACTATTCTATAAGAATAACTATAAGAATAGGTTGTTTGGTAATATGAATGCGTTCAACCTCACACAACTATCATCATTATCATGTATTGTCACTAATTCTTATTCATATTTGTTCTCATGCATAAATTTTTAATCATTTTCATTTTTACAGAATATGATTATCAATAACGTATTATGATAAAATGAGAATCATAAAAAAAAGTCTGTAATAAGTATACTATTTATTATTATTATTATTATTATTATTATTATTATTATTATTATTATTATTATCATATTAAAAATATAAATATGTATATTATTTTTTAAATTTGTTATTATTAATATTGTTAATAATATATATAAATACCTCTAAGTAAAAAAAGAATATTAAAGATATTTTTTACGGATGAAGGTGTAAAGGATGGTGATGCTTTAAACATTAAAATAATGAATGTTGTATATTCTCACTTTATATATGGTCATTTCTCATTTGTTATTATTATTTTCAAGGGAAATAGACTTATTAAGGTAATTAACTTTTCGTTTTGTTCACATCTAGGTAATTATCTTTTTCTTATACACAATTTGGTAACGAATTTTTCGGAAGTATTCACAAATGACCACTATGACCGGCTGTAGGAGGTTACACACGGTCATAATGGTCATATGTGAACACTCCCAAAACGTTCATTATCTAGATGTATACAAAAAAAAAACAGTTACCCAGATGTGAACAAACCGAAAATGTAAGAGTAAATTACATGAATGGTCCTTGCGGTTTGGGTATTTTGTGCGATTGGTTCCTAACTTATTTTTTTAACTCGGATAACCCCTACTATTTATTTGTGTTGTTTGTTTGGTCCATGTCTTACCTCAAAAGACTATTGTTCCCTTTTTAAGTTATTTTCTTATTAATGTATTTATTTTTTATATATTTAGAAAAACTTCATATATATGTATCTCCTTACCTTAAATCTAAAACAACATTTGAATATTTTAAGTTGGATCCCACCGGTCACCATCCCATCTCTCATCCTCCTCAACTTCTATTTCATTTCCATCTTTAAGAGATACAAATATGTAGGATCTATTAATTTCGTGGCTAAAAGACATTAATTAAACTTAAGGGACTAGAACTGTCAATTGTATGAGAGTTGAATATTGGGCTAATGGACTCCATATTAGAGGGGTGGACGAATTCTATGGGGAAATCCATTAGAAATCGTCATAGGCCTCTAAGGAGGGAGTCCATGAGTTGCTTAGGGCCTAAGCAGTCAAATTAGGGTTTCCTTGTTAGATAACCCTAATAGCCTCACTATTTAAGGATCCCTAGAGCAACAAAAACGTGGCTAAGAGTTTTCCTTGGGGTTTCCACACGTTTTTTGGGTGCCTCCTCTCTTATCATTCTTCAACCTCTTGCTCTTGGTGATTGTGAGCCATTAGAGGAGTGACACTTGTGACTCTAAGCTTTCTAAAGCCATTACAAGGAGGATTTGAGTTGTTATTGCAACATAACAACAAGATGTATGTAATCTAATCTTCTTGGTGAATTTTGAAAATAATATGACTCATTAGGGTTTTATTATGTGTTCATAATGTTGTGTATCTAATAGTGAAAACATAGATCCAATTCTAGGGTTGCATGCACACATAGGATTGTTTGTATAAAACCCATCATGTATTACTAACAATATTAATAATAAGATAGTATACTTATTTAAATTTTTAATATAATAATAATAATAATAATAATAATAATAATAATAATAATAATAATAATAATAATAAAAAGGTTTTTGTTTGAAGAAAAGTCATAATAGTTTTATTTGCAGATAAGTCATAATATTTTAGGTCAGCTTACGTAATACTTCCAAATTAATTTGTTACTGGTTGCAGCCGGAAAAAGGTTCAAAATGCAAACTTTTGCCGTTATCTATGACTTTTTCGTAAATAAAAATTAATTTATGACTAAAACGTAAAGTGAACCAAAATTTTAGGGCTTTATTGACGATTTCCCTTTAACAGCATTATTTGAATATTAGAATATTCTAATATTCCAAAAATTTGATTTGAATATTTATAGTGTAATATTGTATTAGAATATTTTGCATATATTTCGAAAAACCAATATTGTTTTTTTTATAAATTAAATGATGAATATAATATTTAAAAAAAAATAATTTTCAAAATTTTCTTTTTATTTTATATTTTATAATTTTTTTTGATCTCCAAGATGAATAGTTGGAACATATGGTCTCAAATGAACATTTCTCTCTCTCTCTCTCTCTCTCTATATATATATATATATATATATATATATATATATATATATATATATATATATATATATATATATATATATATATATAAAAGACGTATTGCATCTTATAATAAAACAAACTTTTTTATTAAATAAATAATATAATTATATAAAAAATAAGAAGTTTTTTGTTCACAATTGAAAGACTAATTTATGTTAAAGAAATTTTAGCATTATATAATGTGATTATATTAATGAGACTAATCTACCTCTTCTAATAAATGAAACTTCAAAAATGATACGTGTCAGTTTTTTAAAATGTCTCTTTGACACTTGTTATTTTTCAATGATTTTTATTATTTATTTTTTAGTAACAAATCAAATTTAATTCGAATTTTGAAAACACAAAATCATATCCTAATAATATTTTTATGTTTATTTTGCTTAACAAATTAATTTATAATTACTTATTTCTTGATATTTTTTGACATTTATTATTTTTTTATCTATATAAAATTTTTAAATATACCCGTGGTTTCCATGGGTTATAACCTAGTCTACTCTAATAGGTTTTTTTTGCCACATGTTACATTCTCATTTAATTTGCCAAATGTCATTTTTTGGGTTTTCTATTTTAATAACTTCTACGTAATAATTTAATGTAATAATTACAATAAATATACTAATAAATGAATGTCAATTTCATTAATAGACTTACTTTCTTATTTCAAAGTAACCAAATTAAAGTTCTTTACTTTATTTTATTTTATTTATTTAAATTATAAAGATAAAAAAAATCAATTTTAATAATTCATTATTTTTCTTATTTTCTTATAAATCCAAATTGCTTAAATATTTAGATTTTTATATTAAATTTTTTAAATTAACCTATGTAATATATGGGTCTTACACCTAGTTTATATTAATAAAACTTTATCATTATTTATTAAATAGAGGGGTAGAATGGTCAAGTTGATTCAATAGAGGTCAGAGAGGGGTAGAATGGTCTTCTACCCATTATTAAAGATGAGAACATGAGAGGATTTTGACTTGATGTTATCTTGTTGATAGGAGGAGACTAGGTCGGGGTATTTGAGCACGAGAGTTTATCCGACTTCATACGAGGTGAGTCTTCTCACTATTCTTTACCTAGAGTGGTAATTAGAGTTATGTGATAGAGTAATCTGTATGCTATTTATATGATGTGATTTCTATGTGATTTGTGCCATGTATGATTCAGATTTTATAGAGTTAGGACCGGAAGGTCCACAGAGTTAGGACCAGATGGTCCACAGAGTTATGGGACTGGAGGGTCCCACTGAGACACATTGACCAGAGGGTCAAACATAGTTATAGCCTCGAGTGGCTAATATGTGTTGTATGTGGTATTTTGGGGAACTCACTAAGCATTTATGCTTACAGTGTTATGTGTTTGAGGTACTAGCGAACATCGCGGAAAGGCACCGACATTCGTACACACTGACAGAGGTTTGTATTTTGTGATCTTGGGATATGTTTTATTATGATGATATTTGATGAATATGAGATTTCAAAATATTGTATGAGTTTTATGTTGTTTGAAAAATGAAAAAAAAATGTTTTAAATTTTCACGTCATTACAGTTACGCCTGGATATTGCACCATCTAAAAATCGAGTCCAAAGCGGCTTTCGAGAACAGACACTTTACTAGAACATGATCAGTATCGTCATCACCGTAGCTGCATAATTGACAAGATGTGTTCGGCACATTCAATCTCCTCTTAGCAAGCGCCACCCAAGTTGGAATGGATTTAAACAAGCACGCCACCCAAAACACCCAACTTTAGAAGGGACCAGATGAACTCACACCATGGGATTGTTGAATGAACGAGTAACCTTTAAGTTGATAAGGGTTCGTAAATCGTTAACATGAAAAACTCCATCTCGAGATAACTTGGATTTTCAAGAGTCTGGACTTCCGGATAAATGAATAGAAAAGATAAGCCCAAAAAGTCTATTGAGTTTACTGACCTTCACCTGGTTTAGATTAATTTTTTTTCAAGCCCAATTAAATCCTGTATTTGACAATCTTTCATAAACAAAACAAAAATTTTGTTTATCAAATTCGAACAGGGAAAAGAATAGAACAACGAAAGTATCGAATACGGACCAATTGTCATACCAAAACATTAACCCGATCCAATACAATCTATTTGGATTTTATTTTTTTTATAATGTAACTCAATATAGTATCAACATTAAAAGAGATTATGACCACTTTACGAATCAAACATTTAGAAAAAATTGCGAATATTTAAAAATTTTATATGCTTCAACTTTAAAAAGGTGTGACAAATAATAATGCAATTTAATAGTACATTTTATTTTATCACTGTCTTGACAAAGTCAAGCGTCTGTCATGTATTTTACTACAACTTGAGCATTTCATTTTAGTTTTCTAATTTTCGTCCTCTATTACAAAGGTAATCGCTAATCTTACACACATGAATTTGTTTTTGTGTTTGCTTGATTTGATAGTATGCAACTAAATTGATGAAAATTGTTTTATTAATAACATAAAGTTTGTTCACATTTTAATGCACTTAATCGTCCTCTGAAATATAACCGACGAAAATGTTAATCATCATTTAATATACATCTAACAAATAGCAAGTCTTCTAGATATTTTGGGTAGTATATGATACAACCCCATAATGTTAGGGGTGTTTATTGTAAATAACGTAAAAACCTGAGCGAAAAACTTCGTTGACTTATTATTTTTTTCCGGTCTATATCTACCCCATCAGATTTCAGTACCCAACACCACATCTCAAAACCTTGTTCTCCGGTGTCATAATGAGTTATTCCTATACACCACCTCCTACCCAATCATCGGGGGCTCTTAGGAGCTTGAAAGCTGACTATCCGGAAGAATTTGAACCCACGGAGGCCGGTGTATATGGAACAGAGGCACCTGCTCCGACATATTTAGCCGGATTTATTAGCTCTCAGCAGCAGATCCCAGCAGTTGGTCAACGCGGATTGGCGCCTACTGAAGTTGTCATCCAACCTCCACAAGAAGCAGCTGTACGTGTCCTGATTCATTCGAGTAATCAACTTAGTGGAAATGACAACCGTGGGTCGGTTGAAACCGATGGCGCTGCCGCCGGTAGTCTTTCAGGCTTTGTGCACAAGAACAATTCTGCATACGGCATCGTCGTCGATCCTTATAGTAATGGAGAAGGGCCGGGTTTCTCAGACTTGGCTCAACGAGAAAGATCCAACAACGGGTCGACATCCGCTGTTATTACGCAGGTTGATACGAATTACGGACACAGTATGACTGGAAACAATTTCAGGGATGCATACAAGAAACTTAATTTGCTTTATAAAAATGATGAGACCCCGGTTGATGATGAGTAAACAAATAAAATCAGATCTGCATCTTTCTAGATTGGATTTGTGAGAACAAGGCTACCATGATCATCGATGTTGTTTATGATTTGTAATCTGGTTGTTTCTGTGCGTTAACTATGTTTCTTTATGGTCATTTATGGAAAATTGGAAATTAATTAAGTTCTGGGCCAGTTGTATCTAAAATATCCAGGTGTCTTTGAAAAAAAATCGAGTCTTACATGATTGTGTATGTGTTGAAAGAAGTTTGAGTTTATGTTGTTTTTAGTTGTAGACAAATGCATTAGATCAAAAACCAGTTGGAGATAATAGTAGGAAGGTATTCATGTTGTCATCTCTAAGTGCATCTTTCTTGATTTCAAACAAGGAATAGTGGTGACAGAATCATGTTTTCCCTCTTTCAAAATCATGTTCTCTTGCTATTATTTATGCTAATTTTCTTGTGTATTAATTTAGTTCCATTAATGGTTTCCCTCTTTTAGAAGCTTTTCTATCTTATATCAAGAAAGTTGAGCAAATTGATAGGCTAAATGCATACTATTTCAATTGACAATATGATTTTCCCAGGTTAAGTGCAGTAGCAAATTGATGTGTTTATTTCTAGATTGAAATGGTTTAATCATCCTATTTTTGCACCATAGTAGATTCATTTGAATATGAATCTTTTTCTTAATATTTTAAAAGTAATTTAGAAAAATCATACTATATATTAAAACCAATTGACTTAGGAATAGTATATTTTTGTGGTTTCATATTTTGGCCATAAAACTTTCTTATTACACATTTTGGCTATAAATGACCTTAACAATAGTTTACTTTTGTAGTTTCATACTTTGCCACAAAACTTTCTTATATTGATAGATTTGGTCCCTAGAGTTTCGTACGTTGGCAATTTCCATCCTCTTACATTGTATGTTATGTCTCAATTTTCATAATAAAAGTGTCTTTTTTAAATAAGATAAAAATGCCAATTTTCACAAATCATAATAACGATAATAACCATTTGTTCAATAAGTCATAAACCCAAAATAAGAGTGTAACAAAATAAACGCGGAATCTCAAAACATGCGTGTTGTTGATAAATGTGTACAGTCACACACTCGTCTTTCCATGATCTAATGAAGCATCTGAAAACATTTAATTCACAGCTATAAGCCAAAACTTAATGAGTTCTCCAAAATATCACATACAACATAGAATATCATACATAAAAGTAACGGCTATCCCAACCAATGGTTTGTTTCAGTCTACGGCCTCTTTCAGCCATACAATATATGTAATCATACAGGCATCAAACAAGACCTTACTAGTTTAGCACAGCACACGACCATGTCATAAAAACTATGCGGTAAGTAATAGAGTAAGAAAACTTACCTGAATCAATGAGTTGGAAGACGAACACTCGAAGTCTCGCCAAGTCAGATACACAGACCTCCTAAACCTAATGGAGGTTAACCTTAGTCTACAACTCAAAACCCATAGTTTGACCAAAAGTCAAAGTGGTCAAAAGTCAACGGCCAACAGTCAACAGTAATCACGTCGTGACTAGCTACTGGTCATGTGGTGATCACTAGGTGACATGCTAGTTGGGAAATAACTAGATGTTGAGCTGGGAGATCTGGTCCATTGCCTCGTGAACTTCGGCTTAATAACCACCCTCTATTCATTCCTTAACCACTTAGGTAGAGGTCCATAACCTTATATCTAGACCTTCTCAGTGACTTAATGGATAAAGTTTCCAACTTTATCCATTCCCATGGTTTAAATTCATCCAATATCTAAACCTAACTCTAAAATTTCCAAATCCCATGCATGGACTAAAAGAGAAAGCATGTACACATCTTTTTTGTTCAACAAATAAGTCCAAAAGCCATTTTGGTCACTCATATTGTAACAGCCGGATTTCCAGGTACCATATTTAAAATTTTTATTTTGAATTATGAGGAGACACTCGACGAGTAGACGCTTGGACTCGTCGAGTAGGATCGTGATTTGCTGACTGGATTAATGAACGGACTCGACGATTCAATGGGTGGACTCGACGAGTCCATGCTGTGGACAGAAACCCTAAATCTCCGGATATGTGCCCTATTTAAAGGACCTTATAGCCCTCATTTGTGGCTACCAGTCCAGAGAGAGAAACCCTAGAGAGCTTGGACGAGTTGTGTGTGTGTGTGTGAGAGAGAGAGAGAGAGAGAGAGAGAGAGCCTTTTTTATCCTTGTTAGTGTGATTTTGCCAAAAAGAAGGTGTTTCCAGCAAGAGGAGGTCAAGGGGATTGCTATTCTGTGGGTTTCCAGCTTGGATCTGCAACTTTGAGGTAGTAAATCGATCTATATTTCTGTTTAGTATGAGATCCTTGAATTTTAGGGTTTTCTATACCCTTTAATGGCTTGGAATGTTGAGTATGTCGTCCCTTTGAGTGTTAGACTCTGGATCTGGACCTCTAGAGGTCCAGAGGGCCTTATCCATTCTGCTTTATGTTGGTTCATGGAGGATATGAGACTATGTTGCCATTTTAGAAGCCATTTCACCAAGGAAAGCCTTGTGTGCGTTGCATGAATGTCAAGACTGAAACTTTACATGATTATCGTGCTTGGGAAGGTCATATCTATAGGTTAGTGATGAGATTAAAATTTAATCTTGAAGATCGATTAGATCTCAAACAGGTAATTAATGATTAAACAGCAAGAACACGAAAATAAAGAACAAGTCAAGAATGAATCAAACGTGTCGAATGATTATAAAATAACCCTCAGAAGAGCTCGATCAAGAACATCAACTGTAGAGGGTTGGAGGTTTACAAGAACGATCAAAGAAATCTGTAATGCTATCGTAATCGTTATTCTCTAGATCGATAACCTAATATGCATGCAAGCATATTCTTATATAATAGACCTAGCAAGCTTACGGTTTGGACATGCCCAAAACCAGAGTATAAAATAAATAGACTATCAGCCGAGCCCAATGACGCAATCTTCAAACGAATCTTCAACCCAACAATCTCCCCCTTTGCGTCAATTGGAGCGAGATCTTTACTTGTTACTTGGGCCAGCAGCGGAGGCAGGTACCTTCTTCTTCACAGTATTAAACAGACGCGAGATGAGAGCAAGTATCGTCTGTCTAAACCTGATGTACCATTGGATCATGTCGTTGAAGTACTTGACATCATCCGATGCATTCTCTTTACACCTTCGGATGATCGATAACACGTGCTCTAGACAAGCAGTGGTGTAAAGATGTTTGTCAGCTAAAGCAAAGAGACATTTCTGTCCTTCTGCTCTAGTGAACATAACCGAATTGCGTCTCGGGTCGATCTTGCCCATTTGCATTTGATTGAGATCACTGGCCGATCCCACAGGAGCTATCTTCGGTTTCTTCTTGAAGACTGTGGCAACCTCCTGATCCATTAGAGCAACCTCCATGATGTAACAGACTAACATCCTTTTGAGATGGTCTATAATTGGACCATATTCGGCTTCATCAGTCAAAAGGATATTATGCAAGACAATCCAATCATGAGGATTTAGATTCGGTAGATCTGCCAGGGATATAAGATGTTCAGTTCTTGCAGACCCTCGAATCACCTTGAACCGAACATTGATGAATCTTCCTTCGGCATAAGGCTTCAATACCCGAACATTCACTATCTTCTGGGCGCTCCATGTTTGATACTGAGGACGAGCAGCCTTCAGATAGAATTCGATCAGCTCCCTATCAACCTCAGGGTTCGGATGAGGGACTTCAAAAATATTTGAGAAGGCGTGGAAGATAAACGCCTTTCGAGTCAACGGCATGTCGAACTGCGAATCGACAGAATTATAACAGTCGAAGGAGATCACCGGCTCGAGCCATAGGATGCTAGGAGTATCTATGGCCTCCTTAATCATTCGCTCCCGAGTCCAGGCAGGGAAGAGAGTCTTCTTGCTCTCAAGGAGATCGTGGGCTTCTTTCTTCTTGCGTTCGGCTTCTTCAGCCTCTCGCGCCACACGATTGATATCATCATCAACATTGCGACTGTTTTTACGTTTCAACATGTCTGCAATGGTTTCATCATCTTCGTCATCATCTTCTTCCTCAGCTATGTTCTTCCCTTTATCCTTCACACCCGAACCCGAAGCTTGGCCAGTCGGAGGTGGTTCGGTTGTGTGATTAGCTTTGGAGGAAGGTGGTTTCGATCCAGACTTCACTTCTCCCCCTTATTTCGGATTGGGCACGAAACTAGGTAAGCCTTCAATTTTGCTGAGAAGGTCCATGGCAGGAGCAAGTTTTTCAGCAAGGGTTCGCCTCACCGAATGATTGAGAATTAGATCGAAGAGCGTACATCCGAAACACAAGTTTTTCGGATCGGGCACGAAACTATGTTCTAGGATGTTAGATAGGGCAGCATGTACATCCGAAACACAAGTTTTTATGACCTCCCGTTCGGATCGAAGAGCGTCAAGCTGTTGCTGTGAGTGTGAAAGCTGAGTGCTCTTGACCTTGAGGGCGGTGCTTTTGCTTGCCAGAACGTCCATTAACGAATTTTCAGTTGCGAGATCCTCCTGTAGCTTAGCGAGGCGCTCGTCAATGGAGGCACGAAGGGCCGAGTTGTCATCGCTGATGGACTGGCGAAGAGTAGCGAATGACTGTAACTCCGTTGAGACGAACTTGGCCAATTGCTGAACGATTGGTTCCAAAGTTGTCTTGGTGGCATCAGCGCTCTCCTGTAAGGACTTCAACAGGGAAGAGGCGTCTGAGAATAGTTTATCGACTTTTGCGGTCACAGCCTCACATGCTTTTGTGGAGGCGTCTATGGCGGCTGTGGCTGAAGCTACAGAATCATGCTGAGCCCTGGAGAAGGCATCAACAATCTTCTGAAGAGCGGCTTCAGAGAGAGAGGATTGAGTGTTTGTGGATGACGCAAGAAGCAAATCAACCTTCTCGTTTAGCTCCTTTAGATGTTTCTTTGTTACTGGAGCATCATCCTCTTCGTCACTTTGAACCTGAAACGGACTAAAGTAGACCGAATCGAAGGTCATGTTTTCACCGCCAAGGAACGGGTTATCTCTATCAGAGGCATGATCTGGAGATGGTGGGGGTGATGAAGCTGGGGGTGTGGGGGTTTGGGTAGGATTAGGGTGAGTGGTTGTGGGGGTAGTTTCGGGTGGTGGTTGAGTGTGGGTAGGTTCGGTTATATGCTGGGTTTCGGTTTGAGGTGGTTTGGTTACGGGTGGTGTTTCGGTTGCACTGGTATGAACCCCCGTATCAGATACGTTGGTTGTAACCTTTGCAGTGGTTGTAGTTGTATCTGTGAAAATGGGTGGTGGTATAGGGAAAGAGGTTTGAGGAATTGTGGTAGTGGGGGTTATGGTGGGAATGGAAGTAGGGATGGTTTGAGGAGGTGAAGGAACTGGCGAGACATGAATTTCCATGTTTGGGGTAGTGATCGGGGTGGGGTGTTGCCTCTTTGAGGGGTTTCGCCTCTTTGAGAGCCGTCCGAACCCGAACGCTCGTCTTCTGAGTCACTCGAAGAGGAAGGGATAAGAAGTTTTCGCTTCGGTTGAGTCTTCCTTCTCTTCGGCTGTGGTGACTGTGCAGGTTTTGTTTGTTTCCTCTTCCTGGGAGAAGGACCTTTAGGAGCTTTGGTCACTTGCTTCCCTTTTTCCGCCTTTTTGCCCCTGTTAACCGGTTTGTCAGCATCGTGGATGGACTTGAGCATTTCCGGTGTAAGTTCCCTAGGTCCAGTCGCTTTGAACTCCTTAATCGTCCGGATGAGCCTGCTGTCAGAGGGAACGTCGCCATACATTGTCTCCGGAATAGAGCCAATGAACGAAAATTTAGATGCATCAGAGACGATGATCTTCGTGGTATGAAACGTACCGATCGAAGACATCGATGCACCAGCAGCAGTTGGGACATCAAGCTTATCCATCGCCCATTTGGTGATAAGAATCCAGAACCGGGCAAACGACACCTCAGAATGTCGTGATGAAGAAGAAAGGCTCTGGATGAGCTGTTGCCAGAGGACCAACCCAAAGTCAAGATTGACTCCGTTGTAAATTGCATACATAATCGACAGGAACAGTCAACTTGAACCATCGGATCCTGAGCTCCTTTCAGATAAGCCCTTGAAGAGGACTGTAAACATGTCGTTCCACTATGGCGGCAAGCAGGATTTCTTCGCAACGGAGGTGAGCACCTCCATGTACCCCATATTATAGAACATGTTGTACAGATGCCCAATCGGAATCGTTTCCGGATTGATTCTTGTAGGATCAGCAGCCAACCCTAGCAAAGTGCATAATCGCTGTCGAGAAATGGAGGTCTTGTGATCAGCAACCTCGAAGAACACTCGCTCGACTGCTTTGTTGTAGTGTGCAGTCGCATACACCTGCGATAGAATCTCCATGGGCACAGACTCAATCCTGGAGAGAGCTGGAGCGATTTGGGAGTACTTCAGGCACTCGATGATCGGCGACATATAAGAGTCGTATGCCAGAGGGTTTAGATCGATCACCAAGCATTGTTGTGGACGAATAGGAAGGATGTGTGAGGTAGCATGGACTGAGGATGATTCTGCCATTGTTGAAGGTAGTAGAAGAAGATGAACAGTAAAGCTTTTGGGATGTTTTTGCTCTCTAGAAAATCTGAATGCAGTAAAAAGGTAAATGAGAGTATAGACTGCCTTTTATAGTGGGTGAAAGGAGAGAGAAAAATCGTTTCAAATCTTCTATGCGATGATCACGTAGGAGAGAGAGTGTCAGATTCCTAGGATCACGTCGCCCAACAAGCGCCGTTTCAAAACAAACCGTTTCAAATCCTCACGCGCCTTTAAGTGCCAGAGAGAAATCGCTTGAAATTCGCACACGCGTCTATTATGTCAGTAAAAGAGTGGGCGTTTCAAATTCACACACGCCCCTTTTTACCACCGGTTGAAATTCAATCCTTTTATTTCCCGCCTGAGTCAACAACCTTTCGTCTTATCTTTTAAATGGCATCTTTTGAATTAATTGCCCACGTGGATGATTTTTGACCACAGCTTAATAATTAACCACCAAAGCAATAAGACAGACTGTAATAATTAGTAACCGAATTTTGGAAAATCAAAGATTTTCGTGCTCAGAGTGTAAAAAAAAAAGGAATAAAGCAACTCTTTTTAGGAATAAATGTGATGTCAATAATGACACGAAACAAGTGATCCCGGGCACGAATCTCTTCCTTCAAGATCAAGAGAGACCTTAAAGTGTTTATGTGGATTCCCGTTGAATAACAATCAAACATTTATTAATAAATGTTGAAAGTCTTCTTTTAATTAGGCTAAGAAAGGGTGGCTTTCGCTTTGATTCAGCAATTCTAATCTTGAAATAAGAAAGAAAGTGAACAAAGTACTTGTGAGACCGGTGTAGTCTGTTGAACAAGTAGGTAGGAATTAATTTTAAATAGCTTGGAAAATATAAAATCTCAAAAAAAAAAAATTAAAGCTGGATCCCAAGGGAAGAAATGTTATGGTGTTTAACAATTTCATAGGAATCACAAATAAAAATTTGAGATTTCAGTAGGATACATCCGTCAATTCGTTGGTGAAAACTTGAACAAATTAATTGTTCACCGTCAATTCTTTAGGTGTTGAATTTTGGGTTTCACTCAGCTCGTAGTGGCACGAAACTAAGATCATAAACACAGATGTTGTGTAACCATAAACCTCAGTGGTAATTTCTGAGAGTCTCAAGGGTTACGTTGATGAGACGAATGTAATGGAGAAATGTAATGGAGATGGTGTAAGAAATTAAAGTACCTCTGCTGCGAAAATAAGGACCAAGCAGAAAAACTCTTAACTCATGTGAGAAGAGAGTGAGGTAGCTCACGATTAGAATAAATGTAGTAGCCTTATTGGGAAGACAAGGTTTGTTTATACCAGGTCATGAAGGCTATTATTCAAAATCTTATGAGGCTTGGGACACATACAGCAGCATGCTTCTAGGGACACTTAAGTAATCCAACAATTATATCCCCATAGACGAACAAACACAAAAAATAAGAAAATATTTTTGGAGTTTTTGATATAAATAAATAGAAGAAAAAAATAAGCAAGAAAAAAATAGACTTAGAAAGAGTAAAAAAAAACTTTTGAAAAATTTGGTAACCGAACCCGAACGTTCGGTTGGTTTCAATTGGGAAAAAGTTGAAAAACCGAACCCGAGCGTTCGGTTGGTTTCGGTTCAAGAAAATTTTGAAAAACCGAACCCGAGCGTTCGGTTGGTTTCGGTTCAAGAAAATTTTGAAAAACCGAACCCGAGCGTTCGGTTGGTTTCGGTTCAAGAAAATTTTGAAAAACCGAACCCGAACCTTCGGTAGGTTTCGGTTTTGGAAAATTTTGAGAAACCGAACCCGAACCTTCGGTAGGTTTCGGTTTTGAAAATTTTTAGGAAACCAAGGAATTTAGACATGCAATCAGAAAATACTTTTAACAATAAGATAAACAACTTTGTACAAGAAATATACAACCAAGAAAACTACCTTTGTGGTGATGATTCTTACGTTTGAGGTTGAGAGGTAGTTTGAGGTACTGACTCTGATTCCATCATACCTAGCCCTTGCAATATTCTGTTGAATGACGCTTCAGGAAGAGCTTTGGTAAAGACATCAGCCAGTTGATCAGTGGTTCTTACGAAGTGAACTTCGACGTTTCCATCTTCCACGTGATCTTTGATGAAGTGATACCTCAGTGCTATGTGTTTGGTTTTAGAGTGTTGCACTGGGTTATGACAGATCCTAATTGCACTTTCAGAGTCACAATATAGTGGGATCTTCTTCATATTGAGTCCATAGTCTCGAAGTTGACTCTGGATCCAAATCACTTGAGAGGTGCAGGATGCAGCGGCTATGTATTCCGCTTCGGCAGTAGACAACGACACGCACGTTTGTTTCTTGGATTCCCAGCTAACCAAATTCCCGTCAAGGAATTGACAACCACCAGTGGTGCTTTTTCTGTCGAGTCCACATCCTCCAAGGTCTGCATCTGAATAGGCTTGAACGAAAAAGCCTGAGTTGGAAGGATACCATAGACCTAAGGAGGCAGTTCGCTTGAGATAGCGTAAAATGTTCTTTACTGCAAGCATGTGAGGTTCGCGTGGGTTTGCCTGATATCGAGCACAATAACACACAGAAAACATGATGTCAGGCCTGCTAGCAGTAAGATACATTAGTGAGCCTATCATTTGACGATAGAGCGTGATATCAACAGCCGGTTTGTCTAGGGATGGAGTTAGCTTGGTGCCGAATGTCATTGGGACTTTGACTTTGGAGTCTCCCATCATACCAAACTTTGCTAAGAGAGTCTTCGTGTAAGCTTCCTGATTGATAAAGATGCCTTCGGGTCCCTGTCTAATATTTAAACCAAGGAAAAAGTTAATAGGACCCATGGAGCTCATTTCAAATTTAGTCTCCATCAGCTTTCTGAATTCAACTGTTAGGCTGGGATTCGTTGAGCCAAAGATGATGTCATCGACATAAATTTGAACTATCATAAGGTGGTTACCTTCCTTTTTGCGAAAGAAGGTTGGGTCAACCGAACCTTGTTTGAATTTAGACATCTTTAAGAATTTAGTTAGCGTTTCATACCAGGCTCTCGGAGCTTGTTTGAGACCATACACAGCTTTATCCAGAATGTAGCAATGATTTGGATATTTTTCATTCACGAACCCAGGAGGTTGCTCCACATACATGGTTTCTTCGAGTTCTCCATTAAGAAATGCACACTTGACATCCATTTGGAAAACTTCAAAGTTTTTGTGGGCAGCGTAAGCAAGAAATATTCTTACAGATTCCAGCCTAGCTACAGGAGCGAAAGTCTCTTCATAATCAATCCCTTCCTCCTGACAATATCCCTTTACCACCAGATGAGATTTGTTCCTTATAACATTCCCTTCCTTGTCCATTTTATTCCTAAAGACCCATTTGAGACCAACAACCGAGGCATCTGGAGGAGTTGGAATGAGGCGCCAGACTTTGTTCCTTTCAAATTCGTTCAGTTCGTCTTGCATTGCTTGAACCCAATCGGAGTGATCGAGAGCAGTGTTAACTGTCTTCGGTTCAACTTTTGATACGAATGAGTTAAACATACAAAACTCAACTTTGGAAAATAAGGATGTCTGTTTTGCCTTGAGTTGTGATCGGGTCAGGACCTTTTCAGAGACATCACCAACCACTTGAGAGATAGGATGATCTCTGGTCCATTTGACAAGAGGAGGGTAGTTTGGATCAAAGGTGGGGTCTAGTTCAGCGTTGATCATTTCTTCTGGCTCGGATTGGCTTTCGTAGTCGAGCGTCATATCAGCTTGCTCCCCCTCGATAGATGAGCTTTCTGGAATGTTTGGAGAAACTTGAGGTCCAGAGGTTTCTTGTGGTGCTTGGTATTCAGGCGTTGATGCACCTTCGGTTGGTGAAGTACTTTCGGTTGGAGAAGTGCTTTCGGTTGCAGTTGTAGAGCTTGGCTCCCCCTCAACATGTGAGCTTGGCTCCCCCTCGACTGAAGCATCGTTGGATGGAGGTTCATCAGAATTCGATCCTCCTTCGTTTATTCTCCTGGCAGCTTCTTCGACAATTTGCTTCATATGGTCTACCTTGTTGTCTGATGCGCCTGCTTCTGAGAGAGTAGCTTTCTCTGGTTCGTCAAACAGCTCCATAAACTTCTCGAATAGATTAGCGATCGAGACTGTGACCTGGCCAGTTTGAGGAAAGATTTCCCCAGCGGTGTCTTCTTTGGCCTGTAGCTTTTTGACATAGCTATCGTCAAAAGTCACGTAATAGGTTTCTTCGATTTTTCTCGAACGCTTGTTTAGGACTCTGTATGCTTTGGATGTGAGAGAGTAGCCCAGAAAGATTCCCTCGTCGGCTTTGACATCGAACTTGTTGCGGTGTTCTTTAGAGTTAAAGATGAAACACCATGAGCCGAACACGTGGAAAAATTTCACATTGGGCTTCTTGTTGTTGAGAATCTCATAAGGTGTGAGCGTGAATCGCTTGTTGAGATAGGACCTGTTCTGTGTAAAACAAGCAGCAGAAATAGCATCAGCCCAAAAATAAAGAGGTAAGGAAGCGAAACTTAGCATAGTTCGGGCAGCTTCACACAAAGATCGGTTTCGTCTTTCGACAATTCCGTTCTGTTGAGGTGTGTAGGGAACTGAGAAGTTGTGACTTATTCCCTTTTCTGCTAGAAATTCTTCAAATTCCCTGTTCTTGAATTCCAGACCATTGTCTCTCCTGATGTTGCGAACGACCTTCTTGAGCTGTACTTCAATCTGCTTGATGAACACTTTCAGCTTATGAGTCGCTTCAGATTTGAGCTTTAGAAAGAACACCCATGTAAATCGTGAAAAGTCATCAACAATAACAAGAATATACTTGCTACCACCGATGCTTTCGATAGATGATGAACCACACAAATCAATATGAAGTAACTCGAGTGGTTCAACAACTTTTGTGTTAATTATAGATGGATGACTTTGACGACTCTGCTTCCCCATTTCGCATGCATCACACAAATGATCTCTGTCGAACTTGAGCAGTGGAAGGCCTCGACATGACCTCCAGTGACAAGTTTGTTAATATCTTTAAAGTTGAGATGAGAGAGTCTTCGGTGCCACAACCAGCTTTCGTCAGATTGAGCTTTTGATAACAGGCATATAGTTGGGTTTCCTTTGATGGGTTTAAGATTTAGAGGAAACATTTCACCCTTACGCTCCGACTTGAGAATTACTTTCTTTGTCTTCTTCTCAATAATTTCAGAACCTTCATCGTCGAATGAGACTTTGAGACCTGTACCTCCAACAAGCTGAGATACACTGATGAGGTTGTGTTGTAGTCCTTCCACATATGCCACCATCCTTATAGTAAAATCACCATTAGTTATCATTCCGTATCCCTTTATGGTGCCGAAAGAATTGTTTCCAAACTTAACGTTGCCACCATTTGAAAGAGACCTGTATTCCCTGAGCTCTTCTTTCCTCCTTGTCATGTGACGTGAGCAGCCACTATCGATGTACCATTCTTCGTCGAACTGCTCGTCACTTATAACCTGCAAAAGTTAAGCAGATTTAGGAACCCAAAGTTTCTTGGGTCCTCGTGAGCTTTTCATAGGAACAGGAATAGTAAGAGAGATGTCAACAAGATATCTTCGTTTTATAAGTGTTGTTTCATCTTTCTTTTTGATGGTAAAAAATTTTATTTTATTAGGATTAGGTGCGTTCGGTTTAGACTCTGGTTTGGATGCATTAACCTTCTATTTGCCCTTTTGTTCAGCTGACGAATGAGATTTTTGAGAACGAACAGAATGAGCTTGAGAGCAAGATGGAGATGAATTGGAAGATTAGAAGAATTAGATGAATGAGAAGGAGTGGGCTTAGATTGAGATGACTTCTTGGCTGGAGACTCCAGGTGACCCTTTTGCTTTTGATCATTGGTGGGACTGACCTTAGAGTTTTGATCTCTTTTGACTTCAGAACCGAACCTTTGCTTTCGGTTGGAGCAGTTCTCTGTACCGAACCTATGCTTTCGGTTGGAGTCATTCTCAGAACCGAACCTTTGCTTTCGGTTGGTATTCTTTCTGAACCGAACCTTGGCTTTCGGTTGTTGTGGCTCTCATGCTTTTTGACAGGATTGTTCTCAAACTTTAGATTCTTGTCTTGATGTGAGAAATATGCATTCTGGGATTGCCAGAATTGTTTCCTTTCAGATAGATTCTTCCTGTATCTCTGGTTCCTTTCACGTTTCTGATTCCTCATCTGCTTCGGTTGATGATGGATATTGGCTTTCATTTTCGGTTTCTCCTTAGCTGGTTCACTTTGAACTGTAGGAGTTTCACTTTGAACTGAGGAACTAGAAGGAATGTCTTCTTTTGCCGAACTTCCATTCTCTTGAGGAATGTCTTTCGTACCACTAGTACTTGGCACATCGAAATTATCTGGCTTGTTCAGAGGTTCTGGTATGTATCTACCTTTACTAATCCATGAAGTCCTTTCTGACAAGCCCACCGTTTCATCTGCATTATCGATTGGAGCTGACCAGAAGAACTCATCACATCCATCAGCATTGTCTTCGTTAACAATAGCTGTGAGTTCAGCGGTCTGATGTTCGGTTACTCCAGTGACCTTGTACACTTGATTTGGAGTGGTCCTGACCTTTTGATATACAACCGCTTTCTCTGCTAAGATCGGGGACTTTTGTTGGGACAATCGAGCGAACTCCACTGAATTTTCAGAAATTAGATTCTTGTGGTTTTCAGGTTCGCTTTTTACAAATTCTGAGCAGTCAACCGTGTCCTCTACAGAAATTTCACTCATGTTGTCGTCCTCATTAAGCTCAGATGCATTTTCAACATCAATTTTGTTTTCTAAGCTCAAGTTGGCGTTTAAAGAGTCAAATTTTTGTATGGTTTCGGTTCTCAGTTTAAGTCTATCATTTTCATCCAAAAGGTTTTTAAGCATGTCCTTGTGGTCCTTGGATTTAATGAAAGATTCTATTTTGTCCAGTCCATACATGTAGGTCGGATTAATGTCATCAGATGATATCACACTCTCACAATTATAAGCTTCAGCATCGATTTCATCCTCCTTAAACTCAAGGAAGGGCAAAATCATGCGATGGATCTTTTGGCCTATTTCACAGTCCAAGTGAAGCTGAGTAATATTAGAATAAAGACGTTTTGCAATTAAACAAAAAACATTCCGTTGTTTTAACAACTTTAAATTGTCTCTTTGTAAATAAATGTTTTCGTCTTTTATTTTAACTAATTCAGACTCCTTCAACTCGATCCACATGCGCCGCTCCTCACTCTTCGAAGACACCCTGCTTAATTGATCAGTTAGGTTAGAATTGGTGACTCGAGTTTGAGTTAAACTACTATCTAGATGAGAAATTCTTGTATTAACATTTTTTAGTTCTTTCTCATATGAGGATTGTGGTACTTTAAATGAAACGAAAACCGATTGTACCTTCTTGATCAGTTCATCGAGCTCGTTGAACTGCACGTTGAGCGGTTTAGCCGTAAAGCACATATCCTGCTGCTCCTTCGGTTCATTGCTTCCACCATCAGTGTTGTATCCCCTCATCTGAGATACATCGGACACCATGAAGCACCTTCCTCCACGGCTCTCCTCCTTTGCCACACAAGCCTTTCCATGAGAAGGCTTCCTCACTTCATCGTCTTCAGAGTCGGTTGACCAAACTTCCACTCCACCGAACTCGTCATCAGCAACCGAACCCTGCACAATAAGAGCATCCATGGAAGGGTTAGCGGTAGATTTCTTCTTCCTCATCTCATCAAGCTTTTTCTGTAGCAAAGCTTCCTCATCATTTTCCTCATCTTTTTCAGCCATCTTTTTGAGGACACAATCCTTAGCATAGTGATTTTCCCTCCACAGTAGTAACAGCTTACTCCAGAATCACCATCTGCTTTCGGTTCCTTCTTGGGCTCTTCAACCTTCGGTTCATTATTAACCTTTTCTGAACTATAACTCCCCTGCCAGTTTCGGTTTTTGTTGCTGGGGAATCTCTTCTTAATGAACCTCTTGGGGTTAGACACCATCATAGCATAATCCTCAGACGTAAGATCATACTCCTCCAAGTTGAGGTCTTCATCCTCCATCACAGCTTTACTTTTTGACAGGAGGGCCAGCGAACCTAGGCTTGAAACAACATTCTTTTCCTGCAGCACAATCTTCTCCTGAGACTTGAGAATACCCACCAGTTTCGCCAAAGAGTATGATTTAAACTGCTCATGGGCTTTAACTGTTGACACCAATGCTCTCCATTCTGACCTTAGACCATTTAAGAACGTAACCTTCTGCTCGATAAGCTTCCTTTCGATGTCATGTTTGATCATCCTGCTGAGAAGATGATTGAAGCGATCGAACGTCTGGGTCACAGTTTCTTCGGCTCCTTGCCTGAATTCTCCAAACTCAGATAAGAGCAAGGTTTGGATAGAATGTTCAAGATCCTCGTCTGTAGAGTACAGTTCGCGAAGTCTATCCCAAACTTCCTTTGCCGTCGTGCATGAGCTGACCAACCTGAAGGTGTCAGACTGAAGGGCGAATCTTATCAATCTTAATGCCTTGATATTACACTGGAATTTATCCTTTTCATCTTGCGCAATATCTTTGACATCCTTCAGCAGATCATTATACTCCTTTTGAGTTTTAATAATCCTTGACGTTGCAGAATGAGAAAAAGGTCCATTAATGATTGCTTCCCATATAAGGTATCCATTATCCTCAGATCCTATAACGTAGTCTTCGAAGTGATGCGCCCAGACTTCATAATCATGGGTATATAGGATTGGAATCTTTGTGGTTGAACCGATGTTGTTGGAAATATTGATGGGATTTGATTGCGACTCGTCCATTATGATCGAAAAACCTGTTCAAAGATCAGACTTGTAATAAATCAGATTAGGGCAAAACAATAAATATCAAGATACGTCAATAATGAGATGATGGCTCAATAAATATCAGTAATTGCGGAAAAACCCTAATTGAAACCTTTTCATAGAAAATATGTGTATCGATTACACAGCCTCCTGCTCTGATACCAATTGATGAGATTAAAATTTAATCTTGAAGATCGATTAGATCTCAAACAGGTAATTAATGATTAAACAGCAAGAACACGAAAATAAAGAACAAGTCAAGAATGAATCAAACGTGTCGAATGATTATAAAATAACCCTCAGAAGAGCTCGATCAAGAACATCAATTGTAGAGGGTTGGAGGTTTACAAGAACGATCAAAGAAATCTGTAATGCTATCGTAATCGTTATTCTCTAGATCGATAACCTAATATGCATGCAAGCATATTCTTATATAATAGACCTAGCAAGCTTACGGTTTGGACAGGCCCAAAACCGGAGTATAAAATAAATAGACTATCAGCCGAGCCCAATGACGCAATCTTCAAACGAATCTTCAACCCAACAGTTAGAGAAGCAAATATGACCTCAGGAGGTCATTTGAGTGTAGCCATGGAAGCAACTCGCTGAGTTCATAAGTGGACTCGACGAGTCGAGACGGGGTTGCCCCACGATTCGTGACAGGAGGAACCCGTCGAGTGAAGGGATGACTCGACGTGCCAAGTGAGGCTAGAAGGATTCAGAGGACCCCGCATGAACTTGCCGAGTTGCCCATGTGCACTCGACGAGTCGGGTCAAAGTTTGACCGTTGACTTTAGTTGACCTTAGGGTTTTGGTCAAGACTGATCCAAGGGAGTTCAGGGAGGGGTAGAATGACCTTCTACCCAATCTTTAGAGATGAGATTATGAGAGAATGTTTATTAGGGATGTTATTTTGAGAGGAGGAGGCTAGGTCGGGTATTCGAGCACCGGAGATTATCCGATATCGTACGAGGTGAGTCTTCTCACTATACTGTACCTGGAATGGTACCTGTGTGTGACCTGAAGGTCTTATATGCTATGAGATGTATGTGTTGTATGTTGTTATATGATATGTATGTGCTATGTATGTTATGAATGATAAGGACCGGAAGGTCAAGATGATATGGGCCGGAAGGTCAGGAGGTTACGGACCGAAAGGTTGATAAGGGTAGGACCGGAAGGTCTACCAGGATTTCGGGACAGAAGTCCCCTGAGACACTTGGACCGGAAGGTCTCACAGAGTTATGGCCTTGAGTGGCATATGTGTTGTATGTGGTATTTAATGGGTTTTGAGCATTCTAACACTTCCTAAGTGTACATGCAACCCTAATAACCTTGGATCTATGTTTGTCTAATTATCATGCAAAGTTGAATTCCAAGGTTATATTCCTATCTAGCATACATGGGGAACAATTTTAACTTGAATCATAGATAGAATAACTTACCTTGTTGTTGCTTGTGTTCCTTGAAACCTTGTGAGCCTAGCACCCCAAGTGTGATGCCTCAAATGCTTCACACAACACCAAATGCTCTTGGAAAGACTCTTGAGATAACACACACTTGTCAAAATCGGCCAAGCCCTCTAGTTTCTTTTTCTCTACCCGATTTTGGTGGAGAATATGATCCTTATATAGTGTTGACACATCTAGGGTTACACCATGTAAACCCTAATGTGTCATGACTCTTCATTTCCATGACCCATGGGTTTGTAACTCCCATGGAGCATCCATGGAGCATCCTATGGGTAGAACCCAACTTGATAATCCATGGAGCCTCTTAGCCCACTATACAAGATATGGATGATTTACATAATCAACCCATATATTTAATTAGTTATCCTTTGATCACTTAATTAATTCAAAATTAATTCTTTGATCAACTAATCAAATAATATTATTAATATATTAGAACTTATAATATATTAATAATCTCCAAGTGTTATTTCTCTCATTTAGTCTAACCAATTGCATGGTGCCATGCAACCCAAATGGACCATGCCGGGTCGGGTCAAGTACAAGCCCGAAATAGTTATGGACTTAGACACCTTATCCAACAGTCTCCCACTTGGATAAGTCTAATAACTATATCTCTAGTACTTCAGGAACCGACCGGCAATCGTAGCTCTTTCAAGGTCTCTCGGAACTGAGAAGATGATGATACGCCATTTAAGATAAGTGATCATATAATCCTCTGTTCTAGATATCAGCCGGACAAATACATGGAACATGTCTTGCTTATTGTCCAGCATTTGTTTCCCGATTTCCGATTTGTTTGACATAGAACTTAATTGAACACATCAACTTCGTTCTGACCGGGCCCGGTACATGGGTCAAAACAAAATCATCGAGGGGCCCAGATATCAGCTTCTAATCCAAGAAGGAACAGATAAACTTCGACTCATATGTTTGTTCTACCACTCATTGAATTACACACAAAAGTACGTTTTATAACATCGAGTTACCAATGCGGTTTCGTACAGTCAATGCATAACCAACTTGTAAGTAACAAATCATATCTCTAGGTTTGAAGACTTATATGATATTACCGTCTCACGATCACTCGAGATAAAATTCCATGAAGTGATTCCAGTGAGCGTGGGTTGTGTCCAATGCTCAGAACTTATGAGCACTCATGATTGTTGTAGCCTTGTCCAAGACCTCTACAACCAAACATGACAGTCTTGATTCATATCTACTTCCAACATATGACCGACTGTGGAGATTTGAATAATATTTTATACCAAACAAAATTATTCTGGAAGTCAAAACATGCAAAAGAAATATAGTAAACGATTGACAAGAGATAGCAACACTTTACTCATAAATAAAACACCTTTTATTCATCATCAAATGTCAATTACACTTTACATATTTCCGGGTTATCTAACTACTAAAACTTATATCATCCTTCAGCCCTATGCTCCGAGCATGCTGGAGATGCTTAACCCTACTCAGTCCCTTCGTGAGGGGATCTGCTGGGTTCTCATCCGATGATACCCTCTTTGCCACGAGGAGTCCTTCTTCGATCCGATGTCTGATGAAATGGTATTTTCTGTCGATGTGTCTGGATCTCCCGTGATCCATTGGTTCCTTGGCTAAGGCAACAGCACTTTCACTATCACAGAAAATTTCCATTGGCTCTTTAATAGCTGGTACAACTCCAAGGTCTCCAATGAAGTTCTTCAGCCATATCGCCTCCTTTGCTGCTTCACTAGCTGCAATATACTCTGATTCACAAGTAGAATCTGCCACTGTCTCTTGCTTGGAACTCTTCCAAGAAATTGCTCCTCCGTTTAAGGTAAAGACCCAGCCCGACTGAGAGCGGAAATTATCCCTATCAGTCTGGAAGCTAGCATCACTATACCCTACAACTCTCAAGTCATCACTCCCACCGAGGGTAAGAACCCAGTCCTTAGTCCTCCGCAGGTACTTGAGGATATTCTTTACCGCAGTCCAGTGTGCCTTGCCAGGGTTTTCCTGATACCTGCTAACCATGCTCAAGGCAAAAGCTACATCGGGTCGAGTACACGTCATAGCATACATGATCGATCCTACAGCCGAAGCGTAAGGTGTTCGACTCATTTCTGCTATCTCAGCCTCAGTGCTAGGGCTTTGTGTCTTACTCAATCTGGTGTTACTCTGGATGGGTAACTCTCCTTTCTTGGAATCCTGCATGCTGAATCTCTTCAGCACCTTATCCAAGTAGGTACTCTGACTAAGTCCAATTAGTCTTTTACTCCGATCTCTCAAGATTCTTATCCCTAGAATATAGGCAGCTTCACCAAGGTCCTTCATAGCGAAACACTTCCCAAGCCAGGACTTAACTTCCTGCAGGGTTGGAATGCCGTTTCCTATGAGTAGTATGTCATCCACATACAGTACCAAAAAGCTAACTATACTCCCACTAGCCTTGACATACACACAAGATTCATCTTCACTCCTAGAAAAGCCAAATTCCTTGACCTTTTCATCAAAGCAAAGATTCCATCTGCGAGGTGCTTGCTTCAATCCATAAATGGATTTCTCAAGCTTACACACTCTATTAGGGTACTCGTTACTGACAAAACCCTCTGGCTGACTCATGTAAACATCTTCAGCCAACTTTCCATTAAGGAAAGCGGTTTTGACATCCATCTGCCATATTTCATAGTCATGAAATGCAGCTATGGCTAACAGAACCCGAATAGACTTAATCTTGGCTACCGGAGAAAAGGTCTCATCATAATCCACTCCAGGAATTTGAGAGAAGCCCTTTGCAACCAGTCTAGCCTTATAAGTGTGTACTTTACCATCCATGTCGGTCTTCTTCTTGAAGACCCATTTGCACCCTACTGTCTTACGACCTGGTACATTTTCAACCAAGTTCCAAACTTGATTGTCATACATGGATTGTATCTCGCTATCCATAGCCTCTTTCCATTTAGCAGACTCGGGGCCTGCCATGGCTTCGTCGTAGCTGTTAGGGTCATCTTGACTTACTAGTGTTTCATCACTAATAAGTGTCTCACCTTCTGCAGTAATATGGAATCCATAGTAATGCTCAGGTGCACTCCTAACTCTCGTGGAACGTCTCAGAGGTACAGATTTGTCAATTGGCTCAACAGGAGTTTCCTCCTCAAGTTGAGGGCTAGAGTTTGAAGTTCCTTCACCGCTTGATTCTTGAATTTCTTCAAGATCAATTTGCCTCCCACTGTCTCCTTGGCTTATAAATTATCTCTCTCGAAAGACTCCTCTTCTTGCTACAAAGACCACATTGTCACTAGGTCTGTAGAAGAGGTAATCAAAGGATCGCTGTGGGTAACCGATGAAAATACACCTCTCGCTTCGAGGTTCGAGCTTATCATGAGTCTCGCGTCTCACGAAAGCCTCGCAACCCCAAATCTTGATGTGGTCTAGTTTAGGTACTTTACCAGTCCACATCTCGTGAGGAGTTTTGGCAACTTTCTTTGTAGGGACTAGATTAAGAATATGGGCGGCAGTCTCTAAGGCATACCCCCAGAATGAGATTGGTAGCGTAGCTCGACTCATCATGGAACGAACCATATCTAACAAGGTTCGATTACGCCTCTCAGCCACACCATTCAACTGTGGTGTCCTGGGAGGTGTCAATTGTGAGACTATCCCACATTCCCTTAGATAGTCGAGGAACTCTGAACTAAGATACTCACCACCACGATCGGATCGAAGCATCTTAATGTTCCTGCCCAATTGATTCTCGACTTCCTGTTTAAATTCCTTAAACCTCTCGAAAGTCTCTGACTTATGCTTGATCAAGTAGACATATCCATATCTACTATAATCATCAGTAAAAGTCAAATAATAACGATTAGCATCCCTTGTGGCATGTTTGAATGGTCCACACACATCCGTGTGTATAAGGTCCAACAAACCTTCACCCCTCTCACATGAACCTGTGAAGGGTGACTTTGTCATTTTTCCAACTAAGCATGATTCGCAACTATCATCTGACTTTAGGTCAAACGACTCCAAGACTCCATCTTTTTGGAGTTGGCCTATGCGCTTCTTGCTTATATGTCCAAGACGACAATGCCATAATGATGCTTTATCGAAGTTATTATTAGTAGAATCAATACACAAAACATTATTTCCTAAGTTATCAACAACAGATACAGCTTCATACACACCATCACAAGGTAATGCTTTAAAATAAAGAATATTATTAAAGAAAGCATCAATAGAACCAACTTCATTATTAAATGAAAAGGTAAACCCTTGTTTGTACAAAGCATGGAAGGAAATAATATTTCTTGCCATTCCTGGCGAATAACAACACTTATTCAGATCTAAACTAAACCCACTACTTAGCGATAAAGTATAAACTCCAATCTTGGTAACAGGTATAGCTTTCCTATTCCCCATGATCAAGTTTATCCTTCCTTGCTCCACATCCTCACTTCTTCTTAGTCCCTGCAAGTCACAACAAATGTGAATACCAAAACCGGTATCAAGGACCCAAGAATTAGAATGGGGTGAGTTATTAGAAATGATAGTGTAAATACCTGCATGGTTGGGTTTAACTTTCCCATCCTTCACATCTTGCTGGTATTTTGGGCAGTTCCGCTTCCAATGAGATTTTTCATGGAAATAGAAGCATTCAGCCTCTTTTGGGTCAGAAGAAGGAGTAATGAAACCTTTCTTGGTTCCACTTGAAGAAGAGCCATCAAGGGTCCGAGCCTTGGTACCCTTCGAAGATCTCTTTCTCTTCCTCCATCGATTCTTCCCAATTGCCAAAACCGGAGTAGAGTTTTGAGTAGGAGTGATAGCAACCGACTTCCCCTTAAGACCTGATTCTGCGGTCTTGAGAAGTCCCTGAAGTTTGCTGAGGGTGACTTCTTCCTTGTTCATGTGATATGTCATGCGGAATTGATCATAGCACGATGGTAAGGAATGCAAAATAATATCTATTGCAAGATCCTCCGGGAAGTTCACATTAAGCTTCAGCAAACGATCCACATACCTTTGCATTTTCTGCATGTGGCTCGTGACGGATTCCCCGTCCTTCATCATGGTTGTTATCATGGAGCAGATGATCTCATACCTCTCTTGTCTTGCACTTTGATGGTATCTTTCCATCAAATCTTGGTGCATGTCATAAGGGTAGAAATCTTCATAAGACTTTTGGAGTTCCGCTGTCATCGTGGCCGTCATGATGCAAGCCACTTTCGTAGCATCCCTTTCATGTGCCCGAAATTCAGCGATCTCCTGAGGAGTTGCAGTGGACTCATTAATCTCCTTAAGCTCCTTGTCAAGGACATATTCTTTGTCCTCGTAGCGGGTAATCATCCTGATGTTTCTGATCCACTCATTGAAGTTGGATCCATCAAAGGTGACTTTCCCACACAAGTTCATAAGGGTAAAGGAGCCATTAGGATTAGAGCCAGAAGCATTGTTGAAAGACATCTGAAGGAAAGAGGACAAGATTAGTTTAGATATAAAAGAGTCCTTAATAAAACACCCAAATGTAATATTAAGGCTAGGTTCCAATCACAATATAATATAACTTAGAAGAGGTATGCCGTAATCTAAGCTATATCATATTTGAAAGGTAGGTGAATGACGATTCACCAATTTCCACCACGAAAACCGCAATATTTTAGTATTAGGTTTTTGAATGGTTCTTAGAAATTCCTAGATTCTTTGAGATTCAATGAACTTTTCAAAGGCATGTTTCAATCTCGAGTGTGCCCTCCAAGTTTTGTGACTGGGATACCGAGGATCACAAAACGAGGTGTGAAGTAACCATGCAAATCACTTGGTACCCTTAAAGTTTATCACTCAATCGATGTGCCGGTTAACCACACACGCTCCATCGATTCTATAATAAACCCTAAGTCACCCTTTACCTACCTTGTTAAGTCCAAGTTAGTGTGCCGGTTAACCACACACGCTCCACCAACGACTTAATCAAAGTGTAAAGTGTAATTTCATGGAATAGCACCTTATTCACATTTTTCCTAAAGTAACTAAGATTGGGAATTTAATAAAACATTTAGTTACTTTATAATATTCATCATACTTTGAATGAGAATTAATAAGTCCTTGTCTTACCCGTTCGGCTAACGACCCTCCACCGATCAAGCAAGCGGTGGGTGAGAGTGGACACCCATTAAGTCACCATTTTATAGGCAACAACCTTATACCCACCTTATAGACCGGCTTCGTGAATGAGGCGTACTAGCGGTAAGACGACTTTGTTCTTATACATATATATATATATAATTATTAAATCATAATAATATAAGTATAAGGGTTGAATTTTAACTTTTAAAATTCTAGGGGTTGGAACTAAAGTTTTAACTTAACTTTACTTGTTCCAAAACTTGAGGGCAAGTTTTGTAAACTTTCAAAACTTTTCATTTCTTGTAAGTTATGAGTTTAATAGAGTAATAAAATGAGGACTTTTCATTTTTCCTAACTCTTGTGTTCTTTTAATGGTTTTTAATCCAAGAGACTTTTGGTTTTCCATAACTTGAGGACAAGTTATGGACTCCATTAAAACACATTATGATCATGAATTAATCTACCACATAGGTTACAAATAATTCCTATGATCATCTAAACATCATAAGAACAAGAATATGAATATGAACACTTTCAAAAATCAAAATCACATTTAATCTTTGTAATTTTGATAACTAGTTGTTGTAAATGAGTTAGAAAAGACATTACACCTTCTAAAATAAGTTTTCAAGTACCAAAACATTTTAGGGTAATGATTCTAATCCATTTCCAGCAACTCAAGTCGAAATTCTGCATTCTGTCGACCCTACTCGCCGAGTGCATAAACCTACTCGCCGAGTAGGTTGAAGATACACATGAACTCGACGAGTCCTCCCCATGGACTCGCCGAGTCCATCAGTCAGACAGCAAGATTTTCGACTTTCTTCAACTTTTAAGCACAAATAACAAACAAACAAGCCTAGGCTCTGATACCACTGATGGGTTTTGAGCATTCTAACACTTCCTAAGTGTACATGCAACCCTAATAACCTTGGATCTATGTTTGTCTAATTATCATGCAAAGTTGAATTCCAAGGTTATATTCCTATCTAGCATACATGGGGAACAATTTTAACTTGAATCATAGATAGAATAACTTACCTTGTTGTTGCTTGTGTTCCTTGAAACCTTGTGAGCCTAGCACCCCAAGTGTGATGCCTCAAATGCTTCACACAACACCAAATGCTCTTGGAAAGACTCTTGAGATAACACACACTTGTCAAAATCGGCCAAGCCCTCTAGTTTCTTTTTCTCTACCCGATTTTGGTGGAGAATATGATCCTTATATAGTGTTGACACATCTAGGGTTACACCATGTAAACCCTAATGTGTCATGACTCTTCATTTCCATGACCCATGGGTTTGTAACTCCCATGGAGCATCCATGGAGCATCCTATGGGTAGAACCCAACTTGATAATCCATGGAGCCTCTTAGCCCACTATACAAGATATGGATGATTTACATAATCAACCCATATATTTAATTAGTTATCCTTTGATCACTTAATTAATTCCAAATTAATTCTTTGATCAACTAATCAAATAATATTATTAATATATTAGAACTTATAATATATTAATAATCTCCAAGTGTTATTTCTCTCATTTAGTCTAACCAATTGCATGGTGCCATGCAACCCAAATGGACCATGCCGGGTCGGGTCAAGTACAAGCCCGAAATAGTTATGGACTTAGACACCTTATCCAACAGTATTTTGGGGAACTCACTAAGCATTTATGCTTACAGTTGTTGTATCATGTTTTTCAGGTACTAGCGAGGATCGCAGGAAGGCGCCGACATGATCCGTACACACTCATGGAGTTTATGTCTTGAGATATTGGGATATGTTTTTGTGATGATAACCTTGGATACATTATGTTTTAATATTATATTATGAATGAAAGCATGTTTTAAAAATGAAAAATTGTTTTGGAAATTCATGTCGTTACACATATGATTCTAGAGATGTCCAAAATCAAATAACGTCGAGAAAGGGATTCAAACTACCAAAGGAGACATACAACATAGATATATAGAAGCAACGGTCAACATTGAAGCTTTATACCTCCAATAGACCAGAAACCCAATGAGAATGTTGGATCTAGGATAAAACTTCACTTCCTTGCACCAAGAGGGGGCACATTCTTCACCAAACTCTACAAGATTAAGATCAAAGGCACAAAACATAACTATCTAGGCTAGGGCTTGAGAGTGAGTTTCCCAAATAAGGTAACCCTAGAAGTTAGAGCCTTTAAATAGGGCCCAAATGCAGAGAATAAGGGTTTCACTCATCAGCTAGGTCGCATTGTGCACAAGGCACATCACATCGCGACTTTCATTAAACAATCATGTCGTGATCATCACCAAGGTGATGTCATGAATCTAATAAATTTTCAAACAAATGATTTAAATGAGAAACATAATGGGAAATTGAAAAGTTGGTGTTACAATTCTCCCCCCCCCCCCAATTTGAATTATATTTCGTCCTTAAAATCTATTGTCATGAATAACTCAGGGTAGGGATCTCACATCTCCTCATCCGGTTCCCAAGTACACTAGGAACCCTTCTAGTGCTGACATTTCACCTTAACCAATCTCACTATCTTGTTGAACAAGGTATTCTTCTTCCTGTCTAAAATCGTGATCAATCGCTCAACATAATTTATGTAACATCCCAAAAATACGGACCAAAAATTTCATTTTTAATTAAGTGATTTGCAACACGTAAGTAACAAAATATCATACGGTTATAACCTTTAGTAAAAACATGTCTCTTGACTGTAAACCAAAACGTAAAACATAATAATGTCAGAGTACAAAATCCCAGAATGACTCATGGTGCGAAAAAAAAAAGAGTGTATGTGATGCGCCGCTACCGCGCCAGCTCCTTCCCCTTGACAGAAGAGGTACCCGAAACAACAACTGAAAACCGTAAGCACGAAGCTTAGTGAGTTCCCCCATTGTACCACATACCATATAACCACATAACATACATATATTGTCAGGCATATCTGGGTGCCCGACCTACCCCTTCGGTCCTCTCGACCGGATACTGACTAGCATATCTAGGTGCTGGCCTACCCTTCGGTCCTCTCGACTGGATACTAACTAGCATATCTGGGTGTTGGTCTCCCCTTCGGTCCTCTCGACCGGATGCTGGGGACTATTTCACCCATACTACTACTACCACATAACACATATCACATAATCTATCTAGCATGGCTGGGCATGACTGCCCCTTCGGCCCTATCGACCGGTAATCTGGGGACTATCTCTCCCTACTGTCACTAGGACATAGCATCATATCATACTAGCACATAAACATATCACAGGTCGTACCAACCCTAGATGAATATCACAGAGACAATCATCTAACATACAACTCCTACTGGTGGGCCAACATTGTGGCCGTAGATCCACCGCTACTGGAAGGTAACTCACCTCGAAAGTAGCTGCTGAAGTCTACTTGCTAAGCGCCTGACTGCTGAATTGGAAATCCTCCAGCTATAAATCATAAACATAGGTTAGCCTCTCTTATACATCCTTAGGTCAGATGACTGACCCACCCCTGGTCCAAGGTCAACTTCCAGTTGACTGGACTCGCCGAGTCATGGCACCGAATTGCCGAGTCCTTCTCCCACTAACCCGGTCCCACTCTACAAGTCCCTTTTTCCCACTCACTGAGTTGTCCTTAACTCACTACTTGAGACGATAGAACCGGCTCGCGACCCGACTCGCCGACTCCAAGAACAACTCGCCGAGTCCATGCGAGCAGACCTCCCACTCGCTTCCAGATCCTTATCCGAGCATCCTTCATGAGGATTTGGGTTTCTGGGACTATTGTAACACGTTAGATTGCTAATTCTACATGCAATCACGAAGGGTTGGACTTCCAACACGTAAACCCCTCGTACTTAGTAACAGTTCATACGACTCACCGAGTTTGAAGAACAACTCGTCGAGTACTAGGAAATCTTCATAGGACTCGCCGAGTTGTTCATCCAACTCGCCGAGTCTAAGGCCATCTTCATAGAACTCGCCGAGTCCCTTGACCCATTTCCCATATAGGCCAAATCTGAGACATGCAACGCTTCAAAACCATAGATCTATGGTCCCAGGGCATGCTTATCACGTAAAGTTGCAAACTTTACGTGCATGCATGGCCCTTTAAGCTCAAAAATGCAATTCCAAGCTCTTTAAGAGGTCATACACTCAATGGGGGCCTCAATTACTTCAACCACAGTAACTTTATGCTTCTAATACGTCCATAAGGTCTAGATCGGAAGTCCTTTCGGATCATTAAGCACAAACACATGGAGTTTGGTATTTTAGGGCTTGAAAACCACTAAATTGGGACAAAAATGGTATCTAATGACCTAAAGATCAAGGTAGGAACTTTTCTACCTGAATGGAAGCTTCTCCTAGTGTAGATTTCAGATCTACTCCTTTCCGTGCACTCTTCAACCTCCTCTTTCTTCTTCTAAGCTCCAAACTTCCTTCCACCAAGCAAAACTCACTCACAAGAACAATATGGGGGCTAGGGTCTCTCACTACAGGTCTCTGGAAGTGTTAGGGACAAGGGAGGCTGAGTTAGTGTGCTTAAATAGGGTGACAATACTCGGGTTAGGGTTTTTGCCCAAACAGGGCCTACTTGCCGAGTCGAGGAACCGACTCGCCGAGTCCAAGGCTCAGACCTCGCGTCTCATCCTGCTCCTACTCGGCGAGTCGGTCCTTCAACTCGCTGAGTCCAAGGCAAAAATGCATGAATTATAAATTTTTATTACAAGAAATACATACCGGGAACCATGTGCTACAATTTAGGTGCTCATTATGACAACCGTCAAATTTTGGTCAGCGATCGTCAATCATAAACATGACGAACAACAATGTAATAGACCTAATGTATAATATTTGACTCTTTTCATGTAAATACAATATTATACTTTGTAATACATTTTTATGAGTTAAATCATCAAATTGTGAAAATTTTGGATGAACGGATACTTGTCGTTGTACACGAAAGGTGAAATAAAATGTATTATTGAAATGGATATATGTATTAAGTATCATTTTGTATATATAATACCATAATCAGAAAGTATGTGTAATTACGATTATGTGGATATAAAGAACATCGAAAACGGAGTTTGTATGCAAAATTTATGACAACCTAAAGAAAACGTACAAGTTTTCTGTCTAAAGATGTAATTAATGAAACTTCTAAAGCTTCATTTGTAACAACCCAAAATTATGAGGTAAAATTTTCATTTTTAATTCAACCAAAGCATTAATTATCTTTAAGCCAACATTCATTATCCCTTTCCAAAATATTTAAAAGAACTTTATAAGAAAGATAATTATCATAGTGCAATCCCAAAATCATCATTGTGCGGAAACATGGGTCGATGCGTTGCGATCAAGTCGGGCCCTTCCCTTTCGAACCAGAAATATCTAAAACCACAACCATAAAAAACATAAGCACAAAGCTTAGTGAGTTCCCCAAAATACCACATACCATACATAATAATCACACACTGCCCCCCTCCCCCCAGCCGACCCTTCATCGGGTCCCGTCGGGCATCAAATCGCCAACCGGTTAGGTTTCACCTGCATTGCCATAGACACACGAGCCTCGCCCCATGGGTCTCACCCAGTCTATACCAATGATTAGGCCTTGCCCGCAGGTCTCACCCCATCGAGACCTACCCCAACCTTGCCTCAGACCCCAGTGGTCCTCATCCCATAACAGAGATATGCTTTCCGACCCCACTGTCCGCTTTGCCCAAGGCACGAGTTGGTCATCCTTTATACTCATGACCACCCTAATGATAGTCTACCTTAATCTGGTGAATGTTATGTAACATCCTCCTCTGGCACATATCACAATATTGTCTGCTTTGGGCTCCCAATGCGAAAACTTCCCAGGGGGTCACCCATCCCAAGATTTGTCTCACCTGAGCACACTTAACTGCAGAGTTCTTATGGGATCTGTTGCCCTCATGGATTTAAAATACGTTGTGACATGGAAGTTATCCACACCCCTTATAAGGAAATGTTTCGTTCTCCATCCAATCCAATGTGAGATCAGGTGCAACCCACCTTCACCCTCCATTATAGGTTTCGACATCCCTGTCGAACACATCGACCCATGCCCTAGCTCTGATACAATTTATAACATCCCCCTCTGGAAATTGTCACAATATTATCCGCTTTGGGCTCCCAACACGAAAACTTCCTAGGGGATCACCCATCCCTGGCTTGCTCTCGCCCGACATGCTTAATTGTAGAGTTTTTATGGGATCTGCTGCCCTCATGCCTTTAAAACGTGTTGTGACAAGGAAGGTATCTAGACCCATTATAAGGAAATGTTTTGTTCTCCTTCCAAGCCGACGTGAGATCGGGTGCAACCCACCTTCACCCATGTAACGCCCGCAGATTCGGGCTAGTCAATTTAGAGACAATAAGCGTCAAAAATGTCGTTTTTAAATAAGATTATTTAGAATAAATAATCTTAACTAAGTTATAGTTGTTGGAATAGTGTCTAAGGCTGCAACTATATTAGGCAAGTATTTGACCCGGTTGTGCATGGTCCTTTTGGGTTGCCTTCACCATAGCAACTTGATAGGATGATTTATTAAGAGAGAGTAAATATTATTAATATATTATGGGAATAATATAAAGAATAATATATTGTTATTTGATTAATATAAGTCATAGAATTAATTGGAATTAATTTGGTGACTTAAAGAGGTTAATTAAATAAAGGGGTATAAACTGTCAATTGTTTGATAGTTAAGCTTTAGACTATAAATCCTTATAGATATATAGGGGACGGATTCTAGAAGCTAGGATAGCTTCAAAAATCGTCCAATGAGTTATCTAAGGAAAGGATTTGGATAGCCTTAAGATAAGATTATCCAATTAGGGTTTGGGTTGTAACCTTTAAGGAGTCTACAAGTATAAATAGACCCCATGGGCAAGGGAAATCGACACCTCACCTAAAGTAAGAGAACCCTGGCTGATTTCCTCCCCTCTCCTCTCTCCTAAATCATCTTCCTTGCTATTGTTGTTTGTAAGCCATTAGAGGAGTGACAATTGTGACTCTAGAAGCTCCAAGACTACAAGATCAACAAGGAACTCAAAGGTATGGTTCTAGATCTATTTCAATGTTGTTATTTAACCTAATTAGCCATTAGAAGTCTTGGATTCAAAGCATGTTTAATTAGAAAGCCTAGATCCAAGCATTAGGGTTTTGCATGCGCACATAGCAAAGTTCTTATGGCTAAAACCCATCAGTGGTATCTGAGCCTTGCTTGGTTTTCTTTAAATTGTTGCTTGATTAACTGAAACAAACCTGCAAAATTCGATTTTTTGGTTTCTGAGTCATGGACTCGGCGAGTAGGCCTGACTCGGCGAGTCCCTTTGTACACTCGGCGAGTCCAAGCGTCAGGAATTGCCAGATTCGGGATTTTTTCATAATTATCTTATGGAAACTTACCTTAATCATAATAGATCAATCTAAATCCGATTTTTTTTATATATATGGCTATTATCTTGATCTAGTTAAAGGTATTTATCAACTAATAAAATATTTAATTTCCTTATATGATAATTAATTAATTATTTTAATTATTTTGGTAATTATCCTTCAAAGAAATCTTGAATAAAATCAAATATAGATAATTAGGATATTAATTGTTAATTGGAATTATTTGTTATTTGATCCTCTATGTTTTAAATGTTTAAAACTTGCCCTCAAGTTTTGAAATTTATATTTGTGATTAAAAGTTTTAATTTAGACAACTTAAATTTCAAACCCTGGATTTTAAAAGGTTTAAAATACAACCCTATACTAATATGATATTACTAGAATAATATATATATATATATATATATATATATATATATATATATATATATATATATATATATATGTATAACTAAATGCTAGTCTTACCGTTAGTAGGCCTCATTCACGAAGCCGATCTATAAGGTGTGTATAAGGTTGTGACCTATAAAATGGCGCTTAATGGGTGTACACTCACACCCACCGCTTGCTTGATTGGTGGAGGGTCATTAGCCGAACGGGTAGTATAGGGCAACCTCATCCTCTCATTAAAAGTAATACAAAGTAACTACATTTTTTAAAATTTCCCAATCTTAGTTACTTTAGGAAAAAGTGAATTGATGCAATCCCATGAAATTACACTTTGCACCCTTGCTAAGAAGTTAGTGGAGCGTGTGTGGTTTACCGGCACACTAATTGGTTCTAAGCAAAGGTGGCAAAGGGTGATTCATTGTTTATCATAGTTCGATGGAGCGTGTGTGGTTTACCGGCACATCGAATAGGTGATCGTTACAATGAAGGCACCATGTGAATTTGCATGGTAATTCACACCCGCTTTGTGATCCTCGGTATCCCAGTCACAAACAAGAGGGGCATATCGAGATTTAAACATGCCATTGAATAGTTTCAATGAATCTCATCCGAACCTAGGAATTCTCAATACACTTAGGGATAATAGTTTAAGTTTAGTGTTGGAGAATTAGTGAATCGTCATTCACTTACCTTCAATTTATTTGCATGTTAGATTACGACATCCCTTTTCTAGTATGTAAATGTTATTGTTGGATCCTAGCCCTAATTTTTCTTATTGGGTGATAATTAGGGATTCTTATTCTAATCTATCTTTGTCCTTTTCTTTGTAGATGTCGAACGCAAACAACGTTGCTGCTAGTTCTTTCACGTTGATGAGCCTTTGCCAAAAGGTCACCTTCGATGGAACGAACTTTAGCGAATGGATAAGATACATTCGCACCATTGCTCGCTCTGAGGATAAGGAGTATGTCCTCGATGAGAAGCTCGAGAAAATCAACCCCGAAATCGCTACTCCAGCCGAAATCACCGCTTTTGAGACTCATGAGCGAGATGCAACGAAGGTACATTGCATCATGATTGCTAACATGAACTCCGAATTCCAAAAGTCCTACGAGGACATGTACCCGTACGAGATGCACCAAGACTTATTGGAGAGGTACCACTAAAACGCGAGACAAGAGCGTTATGAGATTTTCACTAACATGATTTCCGCTAAGATGGGTCATGGAGAATCTCCTATCGTGCACTTGCAAAAGATGCAAAGGTATGTTGATCGCCTTCGTAAGTTAAATGTTGACTTTGGAGAAGACTTGGCGATCGACATGGTGCTTCACTCTTTGCCTCCGATGTACAACCAATTTAGGATGACCTACCACATGAACAAAGAAGAGGTCACCCTAAGCAAACTCCAAGGTCTCTTGAGGGTTGCTGAGAGCAACTTCAAAGACAAGTCTGTTGCGCCAACTCCCAATCTGCCTGCTGCTCCTGTCTTGGCTATTGGTCAAGGAAAGGTAAAGAAGAGGAAGGCTTCATCGAAGAACTATCACAAGGTCAAAGCCCGAGATGGTGCCTCTTCTAGTGGGACCAAAGTTGATCCCGCTAAGCCCTGTCCTAACCCGAAGGAGGCAGAGTGCCACCACTGCCACAAGATAGGACATTGGAAGAGAAGCTGCCCAGAGTACCTGCAAGCAATCAAAGAAGGAAAGATCAAGCCATCTTTCGCAGGTATATACACAATTAAATCTAACAATTCTAATCATGCTATTTCTTGGGTTCTTGATACCGGTTGTGGTTATCACATTTGTTCTAATGTGCAGGGACTAAGAAGAAGTAGGGATGTGGAGCAAGGAAGGATCAATCTAATCATGGGGAACAGAAGATCGTCGCCTGTGACCAAGATTGGAGTGTATTCTTTAGTGCTTAGGAGTAATTTGTGTTTAGATTTGAACAATTGTTGCTATTCGCCAGAAATGGCTAGAAACATCATTTCATTTCATGGTTTATATAGACAAGGATTTAGATTTTCTTTTAATAATGAGAATGGTTCTATTTTGGCTTATCTAAATGGTGTCTTTTACTTTAAAGCTATACCACGTAATGGAATATATGAAACTGTTATGATTGTTGATAACTTAGGAAATGATGTTTTGAATATAGATTCTTCCACTAGTATGGATAAATCATCCTTGTGGCATTGTCATCTTGGACATGTCAACAAGAAACGCATAGCCCAACTCCAAAAGGATGGAGTGTTGGAGTCATTCGACCTTAGGGAAGATGACACATGCGAGTCTTGTTTACTTGGAAAGATGACTAAGTCACCCTTCACGAGTATATGTGAAAGGGGTGAAGGTCTATTGGACCTAATATATAACGATGTATGTGGACCGTTTAGATCAACCACGAAGGATGGGAACCACTTCTATGTGACCTTTACCGATGATTATAGTAGATATGGGTATATCTATTTAATCAAGCAAAAGTCAGAAACCTTTGGAAAGTTCAAAGAGTTTAAGAATGAAGCGGAGAATCAATTGGGCAGGAAAATCAAGATGCTTCGATCCGATCGAGGAGGAGAGTACCTAAGTCTTGAATTCCACGATTATCTCAAGGAGTGTGGAATAGTTTCGCAATTGACGCCTCCTAGGACACCGTAGTTGAATGGTGTGGCAGAAAGGCGTAATCGAACCTTATTGGATATGGTTCGCTCTATGATGAGTCGTGCTTCACTACCTATCTCTTTTTGGGGGTATGCCTTAGAGACTGCCGCCCATATCCTTAACACCCTACTAAGAAGGTTGCCAAAACACCTCACGAGATGTGGACAGAGAAAGCTCCCTCGTTGGCACATATCAAGGTTTGGGGTTGCGAGGCTTTTGTAAGACGAGATACTCACGACAAGCTCGAACCTCAAAGTGAGCGATGTATTTTCATCGGCTACCCGCGGACATCCTTTGGATATCTCTTCTATAGACCGAAGGATAATGTTGTCTTTGTTGCGAGGAGAGGAGTTTTCCGAGAGCGAGAACTCATAAGCCAAGGAGATAGTGGGAGGCAAATCGAACTTGAAGAGATTCAAGAGTCGATAGATGAAGGAACCTCTGCCGCTAACACTCAACCCGAGGAGGAAACTCCAGTTGAACCGATTAACGAATCCTTACCTCTTAGACGTTTCGATAGAGTTAGAGTTCTACCCCAGTTTGATGGTTTTCATATTACTACCGAAGGGGACACGTATATTAGTGATGGCACACTAATAAATCTTGATGAACCTAATAGCTATAAGGAAGCCATGGCAGGCCCGGAGTCTGCAAAGTGGAAAGAGGCAATGGATAGCGAGATCCAATCTATGTATGACAACCAAGTTTGGAATTTGGTTGATTATGTGCCCGGACGTAAGACCGTTGGGTGCAAATGGATCTTCAAGAAAAAGACCGACATGGATGGAAAGGTACACACATATAAAGCACGATTGGTTGCGAAGGGCTTTACTCAAACTCCCGAAGTTGACTATGATGAGACCTTCTCACCAGTTGCGAAGATTAAATCTATTAGAGTGATGCTAGCAATTGCCGCATTTCATGATTATGAGATTTGGCAAATGGATGTCAAGACTGCTTTCCTTAACGGGATGTTGGCTGAGGATGTTTACATGGCTCAGCCAGAGGGGTTTGTGGATCCGAAGCATCCGATTAGAGTGTGTAAGCTTGAGAAGTCCATTTATGGACTTAAGCAAGCGTCTCGCAGATGGAATCTTTGCTTCGATGAGAAAGTCAAAGAGTTTGGATTTGTACGAAGTGAAGACGAATCTTGTGTATATGTCAAAGCCAGTGGGAGTGTAGTAAGCTTCCTCGTTCTATATGTCGATGACATTTTACTCATAGGAAACGACATCCCGACTCTGCAGGAGGTTAAGTCCTGGCTCGGGAAGTGCTTCGCTATGAAGGACCTCAGAGAGGCTTCTTACATTTTGGGAATAAGGATAGTAAGAGAAAGAAGTAAGAGACTAATTGGACTTAGTCAGAACACTTACTTAGAGAAGGTACTAAAACGTTTTAGTATGGAAAACTCGAAGAAGGGAGAATTACCGATAAAAAGTAATGCCAAGTTGAGTAAGACTCAAAGTCCGAGTACCGAAGCTGAGATAGCAGAAATGAGCCGAGTACCATACGCTTCCGCAGTTGGCTCAATCATGTACGCTATGACTTGTACTCGCCCTGATGTAGCCTTCGCTTTGAGCATGGTTAGCAGATATCAAGGGAATTCTGGCAGAGCACATTGGATTGCGGTGAAGAATATCCTTAAGTACCTTCGGAGGACGAAGGAATGGTTCTTAGTCCTTGGAGGGAGTGATGACTTGAAGGTGCGAGGGTATAGTGACGCCAGTTTTCAAACCGACAGGGACAACTACCATTCGCAGTCGGGCTGGGTCTTTATCCTGAATGGAGGAGCAGTGACATGGAACAGTTCCAAATAGGAAACCGTAGCTGACTCAACGTGCGAATCAGAGTACATTGCAGCGAGCGAAGCATCGAAGGAGGCAATATGGCTAAAGAACTTCATCGGTGATCTTGGAGTCGTACCTGCCATAAAGGAGCCCATGGAGATTTTCTGTGATAACGAAGGAGAGGTTGCCTTGACCAAGGAACCGAGAGATCATGGTAGATCAAGACATATCGATAGAAAATATCATTTCATTAGACATCGTGTAGAAGAAGGACAACTCATAGTGAAGAGGATATCATTAGAAGATAACCCAACAGATCCGCTTACGAAGGGACTGAGTAGGGTTAAGCACTTGCAACATGCTAGGAGTATTGGGCTGAAGGATGATATTAGCATAGATTAGATAGTATTAGAAACGTGTAATAGATAAATGTAATTAACATTTGATGATTAAATGAAGGAGTTTTATTTATGAGTAATGTTACTGTCTTATGTTAATTGTTTAACTATTGTTTCATTTTGCATGTTTTGACTTCTAGAATAATTGAGCTTATTAGGAATAATCGAATTGTTCAAATTGTCCACAATCGTTCATATGTTGGAAGTAGATATGAATGAAGATTGTCATGAATTGGTGTGTAGATTGTCTAAATGTTGTTAGACATAGCAAAGGGTTGCTGCAACGTTCATGAGTGCTTATGAACTAGTTTTGAGCATTGGAACAAACCCGCGCTTGCTGGAATCACCTTATGGAATATGATATAAAAAGGTGATCGCAAGACGATAATATCGTATAGTCTTAAAACCTAGATATATGGTTTGTTATTTGTTAATTGATTGTACATTGATAATGCGAAAACGCATCAGTAACTCTGTGTTATAAAACGCATTGTTGTGTATAGTTGATTATTGAATAAGTAAATGCATATAAGTCGAAGTTTATCTGTAACTTTTATCTAAGAAGGTAAAAGTGATATCTCGGCCACTTGATGATATGATTTGACTTATGTGTCGGGCCCGGTCAGAACTGAATTGATGTGTTCGATTAAGTTCTATGTCAAATAAATCAGAGATCGAGAAACCTAAATGCTTGACTAACCATTCCATAGGATTGTCAGCATGATATCTAACAGAGGACTGTACGATCCCTTATATAAAGGACAAGATTGATTAGATCAGAGTTTGACAGCATCTTTGAGAGCTACGATTGCAAATCGAATTGTACTTGTGCATATAGTTACAAGACTTATCCAAGTGGGAGACTGTTGGAATAGTGTCTAAGGCTGCAACTATATTAGGCAAGTATTTGACCCGGTTATGCATGGTCCTTTTGGGTTGCCTTCACCATAGCAACTTGATAGGATGATTTATTAAGAGAGAGTAAATATTATTAATATATTATGGGAATAATATAAAGAATAATATATTGTTATTTGATTAATATAAGTCATAGAATTAATTGGAATTAATTTGGTGACTTAAAGAGGTTAATTAAATAAAGGGGTATAAACTGTCAATTGTTTGATAGTTAAGCTTTAGACTATAAATCCTTATAGATATATAGGGGACGGATTCTAGAAGCTAGGATAGCTTCAAAAATCGTCCAATGAGTTATCTAAGGAAAGGATTTGGATAGCCTTAAGAGAAGATTATCCAATTAGGGTTTAGGTTGTAACCCTTAAGGAGTCTACAAGTATAAATAGACCCTATGGCATAAGGAAATCGGCACTTCATCTAAAGTATATAACCCCTGGCCGATTTCCTCCCCTCTCCTCTCTCCTAAATCATCTTCCTTGCTATTGGTGTTTGTAAGCCATTAGAGGAGTGACAATTGTGACTCTAGAAGCTCCAAGACTACAAGATCAACAAGGAACTCAAAGGTATGGTTCTAGATCTATTTCAATGTTGTTATTTAACCTAATTAGCCATTAGAAGTCTTAGGTTCAAAGCATGTTTAATTAGAAAGCCTAGATCCAAGCATTAGGGTTTTGCATGCGCACATAGGAAAGTTCTTATGGCTAAAACCCATCAATAGTGTATGTCACAAGGGTTTCGTACATATAAAGAACACTGAAATCTGAGTTATAACGAAGAAGTTATCACCTGTCGTAGTTTCGCGACAATACTGGCATGACACTGTGTGATGTAAAAAGTGAGTTTTCGATAAGATACTTTTAGCCTTAGCGATCTAAATGAAAGTCGTAGTATACGTTAAACCAAGAGCGTGCATAAAAAGAACATCCAAATCTGACTTCGTATAAGGAAGTTATTTTAAAAGGTGTTATTATAATATATTTTAACTACTCGCGATACATGAAATCTGGTTTGAAGGACCGCATAGGGTTGATTGATTTCAGAAGTGCTTAAATGCCAAAATGATCATGCCCTACGGTGTTTCATGTATGGCCGATGTCTGTGCATAGTGGTTGAAAAGTATTGTTAACACTTATAAAACAATATCACTCGTAAATACTCGCGATAAATATTAGACTAAAATTCAGCGGTAATGATACTTGGTTTAGTCAATGGAAAATAGAATTGTTAGAAGCGAAGCAGAGCCCGAGTTTGGAATCATCACTTTAACACGTGAGTGCATAGTCCCTTTCATGAACATGATTTTAATACAAGTATTGATTAAAGTATTAAATATATGTTTGTGTGTGAAATATTTGATATTTCCTTAAATACGAGTTAAGAGCATATATGTCTGCTGCTCGATCCTGAATCAACCACTATCTCCTGCTTGGAACTTTTCCAAGTAATTGCCCCTCCGTTTAGGGTAAAGACCCAGCCCGACTGAGAGCGGAAATTATCCCTGTCAGTCTGAAAGCTAGCATCACTGTACCCTACAACTCTCAAGCGATCACTCCCACCAAGGGTAAGGACCCAGTCCTTAGTCCTTCGCAGGTACTTGAGGATATTCTTTACCGCAGTGCAGTGTGCCTTGCCATGGTTCCCCTGATACCTGCTAACCATGCTCAAAACAAAAGCTACATCAGGTCGAGTACACGTCATAGCATACATGATCGATCCTACAGCTGAAGCATAAGGTAGTTGACTCATTTCTGCTATCTCAGCCTCAATACTAGGGCTTTGTGTCTTACTCAATCTGGCGTTACTCTGAATGGGTAACTCACATTTCTTGGAGTTATGCATGTTGAATCTTTTCAACACTTTATCCACATAGGTGCTTTGACTAAGTCCAATTAGTCTTTTACTCCTGTTTCTCAAAATCCTTATCCCTAGGATATAGGCAGCTTCACCAAGGTCCTTCATAGCGAAACACTTCCCAAGCCAGGACTTTACTTCCTGCAGGGTTGGGATGTCATTTCCTATGAGTAGTATGTCATCCACATACAGTACCAAAAAGCTGACTATGCTCCCACTAGCCTTGATATAGACACAAGATTCATCTTCACTCCTTGAAAAGCCAAATTCTTTGACTTTCTCATCAAAGCAAAGATTCCATCTGCGAGGTGCCTGTTTCAATCCATAAATGGATTTCTCGAGTTTACACACTCTATTCGGGTACTCTGTACTGACAAAACCCTCTAGCTGAACCATGTAAACATCTTCAGCCAACTTTCCATTAAGGAAAGCGGTTTTGACATCCATTTGCCATATTTCATAGTCATGAAATGCACCAATGGCTAACAGAACCCTAATAGACTTTATCTTGGCCACTGGTGAAAAGGTCTCATCATAATCAACTCCCGGAGTTTGAGAATAACCCTTTGCAACCAGTCGTGCCTTATAAGTGTGTACATTACCATCCATGTCGTTCTTCTTCTTGAAGATCCATTTGCACCCAACTACCTTACGATCAGGTACATGGTCAACCAAGTTCCAAACTTGATTTTCATACATGGACTGTATCTCGCTATCCATAGCCTCTTTCCATTTAGCAGCCTCAGGGCCTGCCATAGCTTCCATGTAGCTGTTAGGCTCATCCAGACCTACTAGTGTCTCATCACTAATAAGTATCTCACCTTCCGCAGTAATATGGAAACCATAGTAATGCTCAGGTGCATTCCTAACTCTCGTGGAACGTCTCAAAGGTACAGACTCGTCAATTGGCTCAACAGGAGTTTCCTCCTCAAGTTGAGGGCTAGGGTTTGAAGTTCCTTCACCACTTAACTCTTGAAGTTCTTCAAATTCAATTTGCCTCCCACTGTCTCCTTGGCTTATAAACTCTCTCTCTCAAAAGACTCCTCTTCTTGCTACAAAGACCACATTATCACTAGGTCTGTAGAAGAGGTAACCAAAGGATCTTTGTGGGTAGCCGATGAAAATGCACCTCTCACTTCGGGGTTCTAGCTTATCATGAGTCTCGCGCCTCACAAAAGCCTCGCAACCTTAAATCTTGATGTGGTCTAGTTTGGGTACTTTACCAGTCCACATCTCGTGAGGAGTTTTGGCAACTTTCTTTGTAGGGCCTAGATTAAGGATATGGGCGGCAGTCTCTAAGGCATACCCCCAAAATGATATTAGTAGCGATGCTCGACTCATCATGGAACAAACCATATCCAACAAGGTTCAATTACTCCTCTCAGCTACACCATTCAACTGTGGTGTCCTGGGAGGTGTCAATTGTGAGACAATCCCATATTCCCTAAGATAGTCGAGGAACTCTGAACTAAGATACTCACCTCCTCAATCGGATCAAAGCATCTTAATATTCCTGCCCAATTGATTCTCGACTTCCTGTTTAAATTCCTTAAACCTTTCGAAAGTCCCTGACGTATGCTTGATTAAGTAGACATATCCATATCTACTGTAATCATCAGCAAAAGTCAAATAATAATGATTTGCATCCCTTGTTGTCACACCCCCAAACCGGAACGGCGAAAACGTTCGGGGGCGGATGACTTCATGTGGTAACGTAATAAATGAATACATAGTAAAGAAAGCAATACAACCATCATATATATAATTGAAAGTTTACATTTGTCAAAAGTTACATGTTCAAAACCAATTACAATATGATGTCAAAATATGAGATTAAACTGGCGCCGCAGTGTCCCTTCTCCAAAAGCGTATTGATACCTGAAATTACTGAATCCCTGGGACATACAAGTAGTTTTGAAAGAGTAGATCAGCATTTAAGCTGGTGAGTTTCATAAGTATTAAATGACAATGTTTGTATGAAATGAAATGTTTTGTCCTTGTTTGTTTGATTCTAGAAAATCCTATATTTTCTATTAGTATAAAAGTAGCCTTCTCTCAAGACCAATGTTTGTTTCTAAAAATGTATGTAAGTGTAAAATAACCAATGTATTTGAAAACCTCATAAATCAATGTATTTTTAATACCCCATGTGAGTTTTATAACCATACTATTGACTCGGAATGCCTATACACAATGTTCTTCAGGCGTTGGAATGTTATGACGTTTGTCACCCCAAATGGTGGACTGTAGCTAACAATCAAGGCGCGGGTTTTCAAGCCCGTATAGATCTATACACAAACACCATGCTCCCCCTCCAAGGGATTCTAGTATATAATACAGGACTTGAAATGTGTACTCGAATGTACGTGAAGTTAATGTCTCACAAATCTTAGTATAAAAATAGATTTACGTGTTAAAATGTTCGTTTGTTCTTGTATATGAAAATGACTTCTTGAAAATGGTGTTTCTAGTATGTAAAAGTTAGAAAAATTCTCGTAAAACTATACCTATTATAGCTTTCTAAAAGTGTGTCTCATTTGTTTTGACATCCCTAGAAAATGAATCACTTGATGTGAAAGTATAGATTTTTATAGTGTCTAAGAGAGACACGTATACATATAATCTAAGCAAAATGTTTAGTTTATACATGCATTACAACAATTTATATTTCAAAAGATAGAATGCTATTGTACTATAAATTGTATACAAGAGTTCCCTATAAAGTTTATAAATCACATATGATTCTATTTAATAAAAGTGTATAATAAAACTTTATATATAACACCCGATAATAATCGTGTGTTTTACTTGTATTCCCCCCCCCCCCCTTGAAAGCATATAAAAGCATTTACAATATTTAAAAAGGTTGATTAAGGTGTATGAACTCACTTGAAAGTTTGAAGAAAGCGAGATGGAAACTGAGCAAAATTTCGTCTCGGGAAAACGGATTTTCTCGGGATTCTCGGGAATCTCGGGAGTACAAACGATCTTCGGGACTTGAGCAAAATGACCAGGGCTTCGGGTTAGCACGGGCACGGAAAATGAGGCAAGAACGCAAAGGAAATGAGAGAAATGGATCCATTTCTTCGGAACCCTCGCATCCCTCTTATAGGGGCTGGAACCGCCTCGGTACGCAGGGCGTACGCGTACATCATGCATGACCGAGTCCTCGACTGCCTCGGACTTCGGATGGGACAAGGCTAGTTTCGCATAGACCGGGATGTGGACGATCCGAGGTCGTGGCTTTGAGTACGCGGGGCGTACGAGGGTACGCAGGGCGTACTTCGGCCCTATCTGCTGACTCCTCTTCGGATATTACCAAGAGTTTATAATTAAATTTATATTTAATTTAATTAATAAACTTCTAAAATTCATATCTTCCTCATACGAATTCCGTTTCTGATGGTCTTTATATCCACGCGTAGGTGAGACTATGCTCTACAACTTTCGTTTAGATTCCGTCGGCAAATTTTGAAATTATTTTTATTATTTATTTTTAAAATGTCGTGTTTAAGGAATTTCTTTAGAAATTCATAACTTCTTTATCTGACGTCGGTTTTTGCCAGACTTTTTACCGCTGAATTACCATTGTCGAGACCTACGATTCTCGTTTAGGTCATTCCGGCCAAAAGTCGCTCGGTCTCCGATTCGAGTTTTTAGCTGTCTGCTGCTAAGCCGAACTTGGAAAAATCATAACTTCAATATACGAAGTCGGATTTGGGCGTTCTTTTTACGTACGATCACGGTTTAATGAAATCTAACATAGTAGGTAATTAAATAGAAACTTTTTGGACATTTTATTTTCGAAGTTAATTTCATTATCACAAAAGTAGTTACAATAATTTACATTTTAGGTCATTACATAGAGTTGAAATAACGGGTTGCCACATCATCCCCCCGTTAGAGGGAATTTCGTCTCGAAATTTAAAGTAGTAAGGATACTAGTGAATATGAAAAAGTTGAGGGTACTTTTGTTTCATCTGATCCTCGCGTTCCCATGTGAATTCAGGTCCCCGCTTGGCGTTGCAACGAACCTTCACGATGGGTATGCGACTTTGTTTTATTTGTTTGACCTCTCGGTCCATGATTTATACCGGTTCTTCCACAAAGTTGAGGCTCTCATTGATCTCGATCTCGTGGAGTGGAATAACAAGAGTCTCATCGGACCGACACTTTTTCAAGTTCGAGACATGGAAGGTTGGATGTATGTTACTAAGTTCACGCGGTAGTTTAAGTTTGTAAGCCACAGGGCCGATTCTAGCAAGAATCTCGAAAGGCCCTATGTATCTTGGATTTAGTTTCCCACGCTTCCCAAAGCGTATTAAACCCTTCCACGGTGAGACCTTCAATAAAACGTGGTCTCCTACCTGGAATTCCAAAGGTTTCCTCCTTTGGTCCGCGTAGCTTTTTTGCCGGTCTCTAGAGGCTTTCAACCGTTCACGAATCTAAACGATCTTCTCTGTCGTTTCTTGTATGATTTCCAGACCGGTGAGAGTGTTTTCAGGAACTCGTCCTCTAGCTAACTGGGTATCGCCAACTTCAGTCCAGCACAGAGGGGATCTGCACTTTCGACCATAGAGGGCTTCAAACGGAGCACCCTTTATGCTTGTATGATAACTATTGTTGTATGAAAATTCAACAAGGAGTAAATGGATATCCCATGCCTTTCCAAAGTCAATCACACAGGCTCTCAGCATATCTTCCAAAGTTTGTATCGTTCTCTCACTTTTCCCGTCAGTTTGTGGGTGGTAGGCTATACTCATATCTAGCCTAGTCCCCAGGGAACTTTGTAGTGACTGCCAGAATCTTGAAGTGAATCTACTATCTCTATTGGAGATAATGGATATCGGAACACCGTGCAGTCGCACTACTTCCCTTATGTAAGTTCTTGTAAGCTTTTCCATTTTGTCAGTCTCCTTGATTGGTAGGAAATGCGTGAATTTGGTCAATCTGTCGACGATGACCCATATGGTATCAAGTCCACCAGTCGTCTTGGGCAACTTGGTTATGAAGTCCATAGTAATCTGTTCCCATTTCCATTCTGGTATCTCTGGTTGTTGTAGTAATCCTGAAGGTTTCTGATACTCGACCTTAACCTTAGTGCAAGTAAGGAATTTACTTACGAAGGTAGCAATTTCTACTTTCATGTTAGGCTACCAATACAGTTTCTTAAGATCCAGATACATTTTATCTAAACCTGGGTGAACGGAATATCTCGTGTGGTGTGCTTCGGTCATGACTACGTCTCTGAAACCACCATGCTTCAGCGTCCAGATTCGGTCCATGAGATAATATGCCCCGCCACCCTTGATTTCTAGATTCTTGTCCATTCCTCTCAGGGATTCACTCGCCACATTTTCAGGTTGCAAAGCTTCCAGTTGAGCCTCCTTAATTTGCATGGATAAGTGGGAATGGATAGTCATAGTCAGAGATTTGACTCTCCGTCCAGTGTATTCTTTTCGGCTTAGGGCGTCAGCTACCACGTTGGCCTTGCCGGGATGATAACGAATTTCACATTCGTAGTCATTGAGTAACTCGACCCATCGTCGTTGTCGCATGTTGAGTTCCTTCTGATCAAAAATGTGTTGAAGGCTCTTGTGATCGGTGAAGATAGTACTCTTTGTTCCGTATAACTAGTGTCTCCAGATCTTCAGAGCAAATACCACTGCTCCTAACTCAAGATTGTGGGTTGTATAGTTCACTTCGTGTGTCTTAAGTTGTCGGGAGGCATAAGCAATAACCTTCCCTCTCTGCATAAGAACACAACCAAGTCCTTGGTTTGATGCATCGCAATACACTACGGAATCTTCTATTCCTTCGGGGAGGGATAGTATCGGTGTGGTGCACAAGGCCTATTTCAGCGTTTGGAACGCCTTCTCTTTTTTCGCTTCCCATTCAAAGGCCACGCCTTTCTGGATTAATGTAGTAAGAGGTTTTGCAATGCTAGAGAAGTTCTTTATGAATCTGCGATAGTAGCCGGCGAGACCTAGAAATTGACGAATCTCTGTAGGTGTCTTTGGTGCCGACCAGTTCTCAATGGCCTTAATTTTGGAGGGGTCCATGTGTATCCCCTTCTCGCTAACAACGCGGCCCAAATATTCGACTCTTCAAATCCAAAACTCGCATTTAGAGAACTTCGCATAGAGCTTCTCCGATCGCAATGTTTCTAAGACTTTTCGTAAGTGCTGACTATGCTCTTCCTTACTTCGGGAGTAGATGAGTATGTCATCGATGAAGACGATGACGAACTGATCTAAGTAGGGACGGCACTGTTGGATTAATGTCTAAGTCCATAACTATAATTGGTAAGACTTGACTTGACCCGGCATGGTCCACTTGGGTTGCATGGCATCATGCATTTGGATAGACTATAATGAGAGAAATAAGACACTTATGGTTATTAATATATTATAAGTTCTAGTATATTAATAATAAGAATAATAAGATTATTTAATTAGTATTGATCAAGAATTAATCTAGGATTAATTAAGTGATCAAAAGAAGACTAATTAAATATATGGGTTGATTGTGTAAATCATCCATACTTGTATAGTGGGCTAATGCTCCATGGATAATCAAGTTGGGCTAAAACCCATAGGATGGTCCATGGATGCTCCATGGTGTATTTGAACCCATGGATCCAAGGAAATGGAAAGTCATGACAATAATTGTAACACTATATAAAGATCTTATCCTTGACAAAAATCGGCCACTAGTGTGTGAATATCAAGGGCTAGCCGATTTCATGAAGTGTAGATTTCTCTCAAGTTATTCCAAGTGTATTTGGTGTTGTGTGAACCATTTGAGGTGTCACACTTGGGGCACTAGGCACTCAAGCTTCATGAAGACTTTCTACATCAAAGAGGTATGTATTCTATCTTGTTACACTCATTGTTTTGTATGCTAGATTAGGATAATACCTTGGATGTTCATATTTGTATGTATAATAGAGAAAACATAGATCCAAGGTATTTAGGGTTGCATGTACACTTAGGAGTGTTAGAATGCTCATAACCTACCAGTGGTATCGGAGACTAGGCTTGTTTTCTTGTTATACTTGCAAAAGAAGCTGGAAAATCGAGTTTTGTTGTTGTCTGCCCAGCAGACTCGCCGAGTCCATGAATGGACTCGCCGAGTCCAAGGCAAAAAGCATCCAACTCGCCGAGTTGGTCCGTACACTCGCCGAGTTGGACCCCCAGACAGCATAAATTCGACTTTTTTGGCTGGAATTGGACTAGGAACATTACCCTAAGATGTTTTTGAACTTATAAAATTGTTTTTGATGTGGTAATGTTCATGCTAATCCAATTTCAAAGATAATTTTCAATAAATTCATGTTTTGTATTAGTTTAAGGTTTAGACTAATTACATGAAAAAGTTTGATTTGAATTATCTTGTTCTTATGAGTTGCTTAGATTAATAGAAAAGTTGAGTGAAATATTTGTTTTCAATCCAAATTAATCTAAGAGTTGATTCTAAAATGTGTTTTTGTAACTTGTCCTCAAGTTATATGAAAAGTCACATTTAATTTTCATAAAACTCATAATAGTTGGCAAAGGTTACAAAAATAAAGAGTCTAGTTCTAATTAAATGGGTTTATGACTCCATAATTTGTCCTCAAGTTATGGAGGGTCAAGAGTCTCTTCATTAAATAATAAATTAAAAAAAGGTGTAACCTTAATTAATTCCATAAGTTATAAAATAAAGAAAAGTTAATTCTTTTATTAATTTAAAGTCTTCCATAACTTGTCCTCAAGTTATGGAACTTGAAGAGTTTTTGGATTAAAACTACTTTAAACAGATAAGTTATGGAATTAATTAGTTTTGAATAGTTTCAAAACTTGCCCTCAAGTTTTGGAATTTGTAAAGTTTTCTCTTATGAATACTTTAATTCCAAGTTAGCCCTTAGAATTTTAAAAGTTAAAATTCAACCCTTATACTTTATAATATTATAAGTTAATGATATATATATGTATAAGAGTAAAGTCAGTCTTACCGCTAGTACGCCTCATTCACGAAGCCGGTCTATAAGGTGGGTATAAGGTTGTTGCCTATAAAATGACAACTTAATGGGTGTCCACTCTCACCCACCGCTTTCTTGACTGGTGGAGGGTCGTTAGCCGAACGGGTTTGACAGGACTAGAATTCTCCCCTTCACTAAAAGTATTAATGATAAATACTAAGTAACTAAACTCTTAATAATACCCAATCTTAGTTACTTAGGAAAATTTGAATAAGGTGCTAATCCATGAAATTACACTTTGCACTTTGTTTAAGTCGGTTAGTGGAGCGTGTGTGGTTAACCGACACACTAACTCGTATTTAACAAGGTAGGTAAAGGGTAACTTAATGTTTATCTTAGTATCGATGGAGCGTGTGTGGTTAACCGACACATCGATTGAGGGGTAAACACTTAACGGTACCAAGTAATTTGCATGGTTACTTCACACCTTGTTTTGTGATCCTCGGCAGTCACAAAACCTGAAGGGCACACTCGAGATTGAAACATGCCATTGAACAGTTCAATGAATCTCAACAGATCTAGGAGTTTCAAATCCAATTAAAACCTAATAATACATTTCATTTATCTTGGTGGAAATTGGTGAATCGTCATTCACCTACCTTCAAATATTTTATAGCTTGGATTACGGCATACCTCTTCTAAGTTATAAAATAGTTTGTTGGGTCCTAGCCTTAATATTTCATATTGGGTGTCATATTAAGGACTTTAGATCAACTATCTTGAATATCTCCCAAAAGATGTCTGGTTTAGACATTTATGATCTTCCCAAATCTCTTGAAACAAACTTTCCTAATCAAGATGATGTCCCATGGATATCATACTTCTTTCACCTCTTCAAATTATTCTCCCCAACCCACAAGTTCTTGAAAAGTTTAAGGTCACTCAGGCCCTATTGGCAAGGCAAGGTCTAGGTGTGGTCACATCTTGGATATGTAGTCAAATATTGACAAGCTGGGAGAGTTGGGTGTCAAAGTCTTAAGAAAGTTGGTGGTTCAACTACTTTCTAAGTCACATAGTGAGTTCTTTTGGACCACCTATGAAACAAACTATGAAAAGACCCTTAATGATCTTATCTATTTGTTAAGATCAACTTCCTTAAAACTTGATGGACATTGATAATAGTGACACAAGAAATCCAGAAAAGCATTCTCTTCCCAATGGAAAGGGATCGGCCATAGTCAACTCAGTTGACCAAATGGTAAAGAGAAAAGCTAAGTCTGTGATAGTCCCGTGTACCGTTATCAAAGGGTCCATATGTTTATATTGCCAAAGAAAAGGGCATTGGTTGAGAAGCTGCCAAATTTACCTAAGGATGTTAAAGTCAATAAGTTTGACTCTAATCCAGGTAAAGTCCACTATCTAACTCTGCTACGTTTCTATTCTGAGATTCATATTACATGATGTGACTGGGTCACATGTTGATGTTTTAAGAATCAAAGAAAAGTAAAGGAACTTAAAGAAAGAATATATTGAATCTGATCGCGTAGATGGATTTCTATCGCGTAGTTTGAAAATTGGATTCTTGAGCTACTTCTTAGGAGTTATGAGATATTGTTTAGGAATAGATAACAACATGTTTTCATATGGATTGTAAGGATAAGGTTTTCCGCAAAGTTTTAAAATAAAAAGAAAATTTTTGAATTTATTTATTTTAAAATATCCTTACAATGGCATCTGTGAAAATTTTTGTTGCTTATAAGAATCCATTAATAGCAAGAGTGGAAATATGAAATTGATTCTTTCATTTGTGGTAATGTCTAAATTTACCAAATAAGGAAAGATTCTCATCACCCAAGTTTCAATTGGACCGGGACTTGGAATCATGCAAGGTGTATAGCATGATGAATGAGAACTTTCAAGTATTGGAAAAATTAAGACTAATTACTCGGTCACATGGATGTGTGAGTCAAGTAAAGGAACAAGGGATCGAGTTCACATTCTTGTGCACTGATTAAGTCCACCACAAAAGATTGATAAGACTATTCGTCATAGTTTACTAAAGCTCATTAAATATGATTGTACTTACAAGGTTAAGTGTAACTCTGAGACATTGGAAAAAGGTTCCAATGTAAGGCAGAACGAATAAGAAGAATCAAATTAGGCAGAAGGATAAAAGTTTCTCAAATCTGAAAAGATGGGAGAGTACTTTAGTATCAGTTTTGTGATCATCTTAATGATTAAGAAACCATATCAAAATTAGTTCTCTAAGGAAATCTTAGTGCATTCTTATGACTAAGAAGAGGAACTTCAATTGTTGAAGTGGTTAAATCAAGAAGATGAGTCATACTTCGTTCCAATACAAGTCTTAGAGTCATACTCCAAGATTGTAACTTGAGTGACATGTCTTAAAGAAGGTTTAAAACACTTGTCAAATGTAAGAGTGAAAGTTTTCTACTCTTGTACATTTGAAATTGGTAAGTTGTGATGTTTTGGATAAAACAAAGACCAACTTAGGCCAATTTTATGAAGTGTTTGTCTTGATTAAAATCCACACTATCTCTTGGATGTTTGACAAGGGATTCTTATATGTCAAGAGGACAGTGGGAGTCTTAAAGGTCATGAAAGTCTCAAGAACTAATCAAGAAGAGAACCTGAAGTTCTTCACCAGCACACGACTTGGGGTTTATAACCTATCATGTTGACATATTCTGTGCCCATTCCAGTTAAAGTTGGCTTTGCATATGAGTTCTTAGAGTTCTCAATTGGTTTCACAACAACTTGGAAGCAATGCCAGGCCCTTGAGCTGCCATGTGGCAAGAAATTAAGATTGAGTTCAGTCCATATGAGTTTGGATTTGTCATTATCCTTGTCTTGTGACTATGGTTTTGACAATTCACATGGATAAGAACACATACACCAGCAAATCTAAGTGTCATAAGGTTTCTCTACGATTCATGAAAATGATGGTGAGGAAACACTTTCACTAAGTAGATTTTAGCTAGATAGCAATTGTGATATTTGCATTCTCAAAGTCGTTAGTGGAGCGTGTGTGGTTTACCGGCACACTAACCTAGACTTGTGAGAAGTGGCAAAAAGGTCTAACTATTATGATTACGGCATCCCTTTTCATAATTGTTTAGATACACAAGTGTACTATCTAAGGGAAGGTGTATGATTTTGATAAAGTTTTATCAAAACAATCTAGCATCAGAAATTTAAACTTTGGTAAGAAAGTCAATGAAGTATTGATTTCTAGAAGTCCAGCTGATTTCTGAGTACATGTCAAAGCTAGTGGGCGCATAAGTGTTATGCTAATAATCATCATCTTAGTGGGAGCATGATAATTATGATAAGTATTGCAAGCTAGCAATGTTAATTATAGAAAACAAAAGTTTCAATTGGGAAAGAGTTGTTTTGCTATAATTAAGGGAGAGGAAATTATACTTCATCTCAAATCTATAAGCTTAGATCATGAGGTTTTAATCATTTAGTCAAGGAAATATATATGAATTTCATGTTGGAATGGCTCAACATAAGGAAATTCTGTATATGGGTCCATTATTTGTGTTCTAAAATTCGATTATGATTACGACATCCCTTTTCATAATCTGACTTATGAGAACTTGGCAAATTGAAATGGAAATGTTATAGCAAAAGACTAGTTTAGTCTTTATGTTAGAAATCATGAATCGTGTCCCATATGCTTCGGATATAGGATCGATTACATGTGCTATATTCATCCTTTCTAAAATTTTCCAAATGCCTAGGGCATTAAGAAGGGAAAAGGTTTAGAACTGGATATGACTAAAAGGATTAAACAATTTTCGAGGACAATCTAAGGTTTACCAAAGATTGGTTGCTCAAGGACAGTTGGAAGTATAGTGATAATTCTGGAAGGACCATATTGACATAATCTGGAAGGAGGCAACTCTTATTCAGAAGTGATAGTCAAAATGGAATCTGGAAATGTTTCAAAGTTAGTTTTTTCAATCTGTTTAAGATTAGGAAACTTAATGCAAGAAGGATGTTTCCAAGGAGTTGATCTCCTTTGGAATGCTCTATAATGATTGTTGTCAAGTCTTTCTGACTTTGTGCATAATCATTACAAGAAGATCAATGCATATAAGTTTAGAATCTAACAGATTTAAGTTAATGGCATGAATTTGGAATTCTTGCATTTGCAGTAAGGATTTGGGAGTGTGAAAAGATAATCATTGAAGTTATGTTCAATTGATCTACTTCACAAAGTAAAGATCATAGACAAACATAGTATGCATACTTGGTGTGTGGCATGACTAGTGTTTAGAAAACATAGTGTACATGCTTGGAGCATGGGACAACTATTGTTTTAAATTCAAGAATAAAGTTCATAGCTGAAACAGTATACAATGAATAATGTGTAATCATATGGTGATAAATAAAAAGTGTTTTATTTATGTTCATAGGTTTTGATACCATATTGGATTCAATTATTATTGTGTTTCACTTTGCATGTTTTGACTTCCCGAATAAAGTGGGTTATTCTTCCGGAATAACTAAGTTATTCAAACCATCCACAGTCGGTCATATGTTGGAAGTAGATATGAATTAAGACTCTCATGGGTTGGCTTGTAGAGGTCTAAGGTGTTGGACAAAGGGCTACAACACTCATGAGTGCTCATAAGTTCTGAGTATTGGATTCAACCCGTGCCCATTGGAATCACTTCATGGATTTTATCACAAGTGATCATGAGACGATAATATCTTATATTCTTCAAACCTAGAGATATGAGTTGTTACTATGAGTTGGTTGTACATTGATTGCACGAAACGCATTTGGTAACTCGGTGCTATAAAACGTGTCTTTGTGTGTGATTCAACAAGTAGTAGAACAAGCCATATGAGTCGAAGTTTATCCATTCCTTTTACCTTCGGGATAAAAGCGATATCTGTGGGCCCCTCGATGATTTGATGATGACAAATGGAAGTGCTCGGCCGGGCCAGGACTGATTTGATTTGTTCAATTAGTCAGTCGTCATAAATCGGAAATCGGGAAACAACAAATGGACAGAGAGAATGATGTATAATCCATGCCTCAGTCCATATGATATCTAGAATGGAGGAATATATGATCCCTTATCTAATGGACAAGTCACTGACAAAGGTCAGAGTTCATCTACAAGGTCAGAGTTCGACAGAAACTTTTGAAAGCTACGATTGCCAGTTGGTTCCTGAAGTCATACGCAATAATAGTTTTACACTTATCCAAGTGGGAGACTTTTGGATTAATGTCTAAGTCCATAACTATAATTGGTAAGACTTGACCCGACCCGGCATGGTCCATTTGGGTTGCATGGCATCATGCATTTGGATAGACTATAATGAGAGAAATAAGACACTTATGGTTATTAATATATTATAAGTTCTAGTATATTAATAATAAGAATAATAAGATTATTTAATTAGTATTGATCAAGAATTAATCTAGGATTAATTAAGTGATCAAAAGAAGACTAATTAAATATATGGGTTGATTGTGTAAATCATCCATACTTGTATAGTGGGCTAATGCTCCATGGATAATCAAGTTGGGCTAAAACCCATAGGATGGTCCATGGATGCTCCATGGTGTATTTGAACCCATGGATCCAAGGAAATGGAAAGTCATGACAATTAGGGTTTACCCTAATTGTAACACTATATAAAGATCTTATTCTTGACAAAAAATCGGCCACTAGTGTGTGAAAAAGGAGGGCTAGCCGATTTCATGAAGTGTAGATTTCTCTCAAGTTATTCCAAGTGTATTTGGTGTTGTGTGAACCATTTGAGGTGTCACACTTGGGGCACTAGGCACTCAAGCTTCATGAAGACTTTCTACATCAAAGAGGTATGTATTCTATCTTGTTACACTCATTGTTTTGTATGCTAGATTAGGATAATACCTTGGATGTTCATATTTGTATGTATAATAGAGAAAACATAGATCCAAGGTATTTAGGGTTGCATGTACACTTAGGAGTGTTAGAATGCTCAAAACCCAACAGTGGTATCAAAGCATAGGCTTGTTTTCTTGTTATACTTGCAAAACTGCTTAAAAAAATCGAAATTGTTGCTGTCTGATCATCAGACTCGGCGAGTCCATCAGGAGACTCGGCGAGTCCATGCCTAAAAAGTGATCAGATCGATCCAACTCACGAAGCTTCTCTCCGCTCCACTATCGAATAATATGCATGCATATGAATTATCGACAAGGAACGTACCAGCAACTACAGTCGGATCAGCTACGACTTCATCGTGGCCTATAGCCAAAACTCGTCCCACCCCGCTGGTATTTGCTGCCTTTGGACAGTTTCTCTTGTAGTGGCCCACCTCGCCACAATCGTAGCAAGTTTGGCCTACACCCGCGTTAGGAACTTGAGTGATCGGCTTTGCGGGATCCTTGCAGAAACGGACAGTGTGTCCCTCTCTGTTGCAGTTGGAACACTGCATTTCCCGACAAGGTCCATGATGGTGATAAGTGTATTTCGTGCACTTTGGAAGGTTACCCCCATAAGGCTTTGTTGGGTAGGGATTCGTAGGAACGGTAGTAGGTACAGTGGCAGCATTCACTAAAACCAGTTGTTTCTTCGCGGGTTCTTGGGAAGACCCTCCCTTCCCTTTATTCCATACCCTCTTCTTTTTATTGTTGTTGTTGTTTCCCTTTTGTGGTTCTGGTGTAGCAACCATTGAGTTCTAATGACCTCCGTAGTCAAAAAGAGATTGTGCTAGTTCCTTGGCACTTTCAAAAGTGTCAGGTTTCGAAGCTAACACGCTTGACCTAATTTGGGGCGACAGCCCAAATGTATCTTTCTATTTTCTTGCTCTCAGGAGCAATCATATATGGACAGAGGATTGCCAGATCGCAGAATCTGTTGGTATAAGTTGCGATATCGTACCAACCATTCCAAGAGTCCAGAGTTCGTGCTCGAGTTTTTGAATCTCTCCTCGTGGACAGTATTGTCTCATCAGCATGACTTTTAAGCTCTCCCAGCTTATGGAGTTTGCCACTATCAGGGTAAGTACCTTAACGTGGCCATTCCACCAAGCTAAAGCTCTATCAAAAAGGGTGAAGGTTGCAAACTTGACTTTGCTATGCTCGGTACAGGAGCAGATTTCAAAGACTCATTGTGTCCTTTCGATCCACTACCTCAGCGCCATCACGCCGCCAGTTCCATAAAACATTCGGGTTTGACATTAGTAAAGTCCTTATAGGTGCATTCTCGGGGTTGCCCATGACTCTCGCCATGGTTGGATAGGTGTGTGCTAGTTCCCGAGCCAGTAGTACTCGAGTTATTGATATGTGACATGGCAGCTGCTACCGCTGCGGTGACTACTGCTTGGAACATGACAACATCAAATTGAGGAGGTGGAGGTGGTGGTGGTATAGGTGCTTCCCCACCGTTGTTTCGCCTTGGGTTCCTACGCGGAGGCATCCTTCAACTATAGGTTGAAAAGATAAAGATAAGAATTCCATAGCATAGAAACTATATGTGACTCATGAACTATATTGCTATAGCCCAACAACAGATGATAGTACGGGTCTCAAATAGAAGAATGAAAGTTATTTGTAAGACTGAAAATATGAAACAAGCATTTTATTTTTCCATAACTTTTTAGGGATTGAATGAAATACTCCACGAATTAATAATAGTGCCACTTATATTAATATAATAGTTGATACAATGATCACAAAAATTTGACCCCTATAAGGGTCTCCGGTTACAAAGTTTAAGAAAATTTAAAAACTTTTAGCCGAGGTCCTAACTTATAACAAAATTTGAGATTTTGGCAAGCACTACTTGCGACGTAGGTTGCGCTTGGAGCTTGACTCCGCATCCGATTGCTTCGATTCCATAAGACGCCTATCAAAAGCGGCTTGTTGTTCCCTCAATTCGGCTAGGGTCGTAATCATTTGCACTTGGAATGCCTCAGTTTGGAGTTGGGCATTGTCCTGAATTTTGTCCAGCCTACGGATGTCAGAAGTATGAACCTGTACTTCCATGTTGACATCCCGAATCCGGCTAGCTTGAACTCCGGATTGGTAGGACTGATTGGCTAGTTTGCTAACCATTACTGGGAGTGCCCGATCAGCCGAACCTCCGCCTCGGACATCGTAGAAGTCTCGACACATGCCGTAGGGAGGGCGTAGGTTTTGTTGTTGGCTCCAGTGGTGGAGGTGACTTCCCCAGACGGGAGTCGGTCCTTGAAAGTTCCTGATGAAGACGGGAGGTTGTGCGGGAGGTGGATTGATCACTTCCGGCTCTGAGTCGGTACCGGAGTCATCATCCAATTCTATAGGTTCTTCGTCCTCCTCGGGATCGTCTTCGACCCATCCTCCGTCGCCTTGGTTAGGATAGTAAGGGTCGTCGGGGTGGTGAAATCCAGCCATTTGACTGTACGAGAATAAGGTTATAAGAATTGAAATAAAGTTGGAACATGTAAGAATTAAACATGTAAGTTAAACTAGTCTATGTAGCAAATACTCCTATAGTATTTAAATTCTTGTGTTTGATTCTTGTGATGTTTTGGTAAGTTTGACTTGTTGCTTACTACGAGCATTCCTTGATATACATTGGTCCGAACTCGGGAAAATATAGTTGATCACGCTATATTTGTCCCAAATCTGATTACATATATCGAGTCTTAATCGTAGTTGTTGGGTTTTAGCCATAAGAACTTTCCTATGTGCGCATGCAAACCAAAAGGACCATGCACAACCGGGTCAATTACTTGCCTAATATAGTGGTAGCCTTAGACACTATTCCAACAGTCTCCCACTTGGATAAGTCTAGTAACTATATGCATAAGTACAATTCGGTTTGCAATCATAGTTCTCAAAGACGCTGTCAATTCTATGGAATGATTAGTTAAGGGATCATACAGTCCTCTGTTAGATATCATGCTGACAATTCTATGGAATGATTAGTCAAGCATTTAGGTTTCTCAATGTCTGATTTATTCGACATAGAACTTAATCGAACACATCAATTCAGTTCTGACCGGGCTCGGCACATAAGTCAAATCAAATCATCGAGCGGCCGAGATATCGCTTTTACCTTCTTAGATAAAAGTTATAGATAAACGTCGACTTATATGCATTTACTTATTCAATAATCAACTATACACAACAATGCGTTTTATAACATTGAGTTACCAATGCGTTTTTGCATTATCAATGTACAATCAATTAGCAAATAATAAACCATATATCTAGGTTTTAAGACTATATGATATTATCGTCTTGCGATCATCCTTTTATATCCTATTCCATAAGGTGATTCCAGCAAGCGCGGGTTTGTTCCAATGCTCAAAACCAGTTCATAAGCACTCATGAATGTCGCAGCAACCATTTGCTATGTCTAATACCATTTAGACAATCTACGCACCAATTCATGACAATCTTCATTCATATCTACTTCCAACATATGAATGATTGTGGACAATTTGAACAATTCCATTATTCCTAATAAACTCAATTATTTTGGAAGTCAAAACATGCAAAGTGAAACAATAGCTAAACAATTAACATAAGATAGTAACATTACTCATAAATAAAACTCCTTTATTTAATCATCAAATGTTAATTACATTTATCTATTACACGTTTCTAATACTATCTAATCTATGCTAACATCATCCTTCAGCCCAATACTCCTAGCATGTTGCAAGTGCTTAACCCTACTCAATCCCTTCGTAAGCGGATCTGTTGGGTTATCTTATGATGATATCCTCTTCACTACGAGTTGTCCTTCTTCTACACGATGTCTAATGAAGTGATATTTTATGTCGATATGTCGTGATCTAGCATTCTCCCTCAGTTCCTTGGTCAAGGCAACCGCTCCTTCGTTATCACAGAAAATCTCCATGGGCTCCTTTATGGCAGGTACAACTCCTAGATCACCGATGAAGTTCTTCAGCCATATTGCCTCCTTCGACGCTTCGCTCGCTGCAATGTACTCTTATTTGCACGTTGAATTAGCTACGGTTTCCTGCTTGGAAGTTTTCCATGTCACTGCTCCTCCATTTAGGGTAAAGACCCAGCCCGACTGCGAATGGTAGTTGTTCTTGTCGGTCTGAAAACTGGCGTCACTATACCCTCGCACCTTCAAGTCATCACTCCCTCCAAGGACTAAGAACCATTCCTTTGTCCTCCGAAGGTAGTTAAGGATATTCTTCACCGCAATCCAGTGTGCTCTGCCAGGATTCCCTTGATATCTGCTAACCATGCTCAAAGCGAAGGCTACATCAGGGCGAGTACAAGTCATAGCGTACATGATTGAGCCAACTGCGGAAGCGTATGGAACTCGGCTCATTTCTGCTATCTCAGCTTCCGTACTCGGACTTTGAGTCTTACTCAACTTGGCATTACTTTGTATCAGTAATTCTCCCTTCTTCGAGTTTTCCATACTAAAACGTTTTAGTATCTTCTCCAAGTAAGTGTTCTGAGTAAGTCCAATTAGTCTCTTACTTCTTTCTCTTACTATCCTTATTCCCAAAATGTAAGAAGCCTCTCCGAGGTCCTTCATAGCGAAGCACTTCCCGAGCCAGGACTTGACTTCCTGCAAAGTCAGGATGTCGTTTCCTATGAGTAATATGTCATCGACATATAGAACGAGGAAGCTAACTACACTCCCATTGGCTTTGACATATACACATGATTCATCTTCGCTTCGTACAAATCCAAACTCTTTGACTTTCTCATCGAAGCAAAGATTCCATCTGCGAGACGCTTGCTTAAGTCCATAAATGGACTTCTCAAGCTTACACACTCTATTCAGATGCTTCGGAATTACAAAGCCCTCTGGCTGAGCCATGTAAACATCCTCAGCCAACTTTCCGTTAAGGAAAGCGGTCTTGACATCCATTTGCCAAATCTCATAATCATGAAATGCGGCAATCACTAGCATCACTCTAATAGATTTTATCTTCGCAACTGGTGAGAAGGTCTTATCATAGTCAACTCCGGGAGTTTGAGTAAAGCCCTTCGCAACCAATCGCACTTTATATGTGTGTACGTTTCCATCCACGTCAGTCTTCTTCTTGAAGATCCATTTCCACCCAACGGTCTTACGTCCGGGCACATAATTAACCAAATTCCAAACTTGGTTATCATACATGGATTGGATCTCGCTATCCATTGCCTCTTTCCATTTCGCAGACTCTGGGCCTGCCATGGCTTCCTTATAGCTATTAGGTTCAACAAGATTTATTAGTGTACCATCACTAATATACGTGTCCCCTTCGGTAGTAATATGAAAACCATAAAACTGGGGTAGAACTCTAACTCTATCGGAACTTCTAAGAGGTAAGGATTCGTCAATCGGTTCAACCGGAGTTTCCTCCTCGGGTTGAGTGTCAGCGGTAGAGGTTCCTTCATCTATCGACTCTTGAATTTCTTCAAGCTCAATTTGCCTCCCACTATCTCCTTGGCCTATGAGTTCTCGCTCTCGGAAAACTCCTCTCCTCGCAACAAAGACAACATTTTCCTTCGGTCTATAGAAGAGATATCCAAAGGATGTCTGCGGGTAGCCGATGAAAATACATCGCTCACTCTGAGGTTCGAGCTTGTTGTGAGTATCTCGTCATACGAAAGCCTCGCAACCCCAAACCTTGATATGTGCCAACGAGGGAGCTTTCCCTGTCCACATCTCGTGAGGTGTTTTGGCAACCTTCTTAGTAGGGACTCGGTTAAGGATATGGGCGGCAGTCTCTAAGGCATACCCCCAAAAAGAGATTGATAGTGAAGCGCAACTCATCATAGAGCGAACCATATCCAATAAGGTTCGATTACGCCTTTCTGCCACACCATTGAACTGCGGTGTCCTAGGAGGCGTCAATTGCGAAACTATTCCACACTCCTTGAGATAATCGTGGAATTCAAGACTTAGGTACTCTCCTCCTCGATCGGATCGAAGCATCTTGATTTTCCTGCCCAATTGATTCTCCACTTCATTCTTGAGCTCTTTGAACTTTTCAAAAGTTTCTGACTTTTGCTTGATTAAATAGATATACCCATATCTACTATAATCATCGGTAAAAGTCACGTAGAAGCAGTTCCCATCCTTCGTGGTTGATCTAAACGGTCAACATACATCGGTATGTATTAGGTCCAATAGGCCCTCACCCCTTTCACACGTACTTGTGAAGGGTGATGTAGTCATCTTTCCAAGTAAACAAGACTCGCACGTGTCATCTTCCCTAAGGTCGAATGACTCCAACACTCCATCCTTTTGAAGTTGGGCTATACGTTTCTTGTTGACATGTCCAAGACGACAATGCCACAAGGATGCTTTATCCATACTAGTGGAAGAATCTATGTTCAAAACATCATTTCCTAAGTTATCAACAATCATAACAGTTTTATAAATTCCATTACATGGTATAGCTTCAAAGTAAAAGACACCATTTAGATAAGCCAAAATAGAACCATTCTCATTATTAAAAGAAAATCTAAAACCTTGTCTATATAAACCATGAAATGAAATGATGTTTCTAGCCATTTCTGGCGAATAGCAACAATTGTTCAAATCTAAACATAAACTATTCCTAAGCACTAAAGAATACACTCCAATCTTGGTCACAGGCGACGATCTTCTATTCCCCATGATTAGATTGATTCTTCCTTTCTCCACATCCCTACTTCTTCTTAGTCCCTGCACATTAGAACAAATGTGGTAACCACAACCGGTATCAAGAACCCAAGAAATAGCATGATTAGAATCATTAGATTTAATTATATATATACCTACAAAAGATGGCTTGATCTTTCCTTCTTTGATGGCTTGCAGGTATTCCGGGCAGCTTCTCTTCCAATGTCCTATCTTGTGGCAGTGGTGGTACTCTGCCTCCTTCGGGTTAGGGAAGGGCTTATCGGGATCAACTTTGGTCCCACTAGAAGAGGCACCATCTCGGGCTTTAATCTTGCGATAGTTCTTAGACGAAGCCTTCCTCTTCTTTCCCTTTCCTTGACCAATAGCCAAGACAGGAGCAACGGGTGGATTGGGAGTTGGTGCAACAGACTTGTCTTTGAAGTTGATCTCAGCGACCCTCAAGAGACCTTGGAGTTTGCTTAGGGTTACCTCCTCTTTTTTCATGTGGTAGGTCATCCTAAATTGATTTTACATAGGAGGCAAAGAGAGAAGCACCATGTCGTTCGCCAAGTCTTCCCCAAAGTCAACATTTAACTTGCGAAGGCGGTCGACATACCTTTGCATCTTTTGCAGGTGCACGGTAAGAGATTCTCTATGACCCATCTTAGCGGAAATCATGTTAGTGAAAATCTCAAACCGCTCTTGTCTCGCGTTTTGGTGGTATCTCTCCAATAAGTCTTGATGCATCTCGTACGGGTACATGTCCTCGTAGGAATTTTCGAATTCAGAGTTCATGGTGGCTATCATGATGCAATGTACCTTCTTTACATCTCGCTCATGAGTTTCGAAAGCGGTAATTTCAGCCGGAGTAGCAATTTCCGGGTTAATTTTCTCGATCTTCTCATCGAGGACATACTCCTTATCCTCATAGCGAGCAATGGTGCGAATGTATCTTATCCATTCGCTAAAATTCGTTCCATCGAAGGTGACCTTTTGGAAAAGGCTCATCAACGTGAAAGAACTAGCAGCAACATTGTTGGCATTCGACATCTACAAATAGAAAGGACAAAGATAGATTAGAATATGAATCCCTAATTATCGCCCAGTAAGAAAAATTAGGGCTAGGATCCAACAACAACATTTACATATTAGAAAAGGGATGCCGTAATCTAACATGTAAATAAATTGAAGGTAAGTGAATGACGATTCACTAATTCTCCACCATAATACCTAACTGTTAGTCCTAAATGTATTGAGAATTCCTAGGATCGGATGAGATTCATTGAAACTATTCAATGGCATGTTTAAATCTCGATATGCCCCTCTAGTTTGTGACTGGGATACCGAGGATCACAAAGCGGGTGTGAATTACCATGCAAATTCACATGGTGCCTTCATTGTAACGATCACCTATTCGATGCGCCGGTAAACCACACACGCTCCATCGAACTATGATAAACAATGAATCACCCTTTGCCACCTTTGCTTAGAACCAATTAGTGTGCCGGTAAACCACACACGCTGCACTAACTTCTTAGCAAGGGTGCAAAGTGTAATTTCATGGGATTGCATCAATTCACTTTTCCTAAAGTAACTAAGATTGGGAAATTTTAAAATATGTGTAGTTACTTTGTATTTCCTATTATACTTTTAATGAGAGGATGAGGTTGCCCTATCCTACCCGTTCGGCTAACGACCCTCCACCGATCAAGCAAGCAGTGGGTGTGAGTATACACCCATTAAGTGCCATTTTATAGGCCGCAACCTTATACCCACCTTATAGATCGGCTTCGTGAATGAGGCCTACTAACGGTAAGACTAGCATTTTAGTTATACATACATACATATATATATATATATATATATATATATATATTAATCTTGTAATATTATATTAGTATAGGGTTGTATTTTAAACCTTTTAAAATCTAGGGTTTGAAATTTAAATTGTCCAAATTAAAACTTTTAATCACAAAATATAAATTTCAAAACTTGAGGACAAGTTTTAAACATTTAAAACATGGAGGATCAAATAACAAATAATTTCAGTTAACAATTAATTTCCTAATTATCTATATTTGATGTATTCAAGATTTCTTGCAAGATAATTACCAAAATAGTCAAAATAATTAATTAATTATCATATAAGGAAATTAAATATTTTATTAGTTGATAAATATCTTTAATTAGATCAAGATAATAGTCATATATATCAAAAAATCGGATTAGGGTTGATCTAATATGATTAAGGTAAGTTTCCATAAGATAATCATGAAGAAATCCCGAATCTGGCCATTCCTGATGCTTGGACTCGCCGAGTGCACCAAGTGACTCGCCGAGTCAGGCCAACTCGCCGAGTCCATGACTCAGAAACACAAAAATCGAATTTTTCAGTTTAGTTTCAGACAATTAAGCAACAATTTAATGAAAACCAAGTTAGGCTCTGATACCACTGTTGGGTTTTAGCCATAAGAACTTTCCTATGTGCGCATGCAAAACCCTAATGCTTGGATCTAGGCTTTCTAATTAAACATGCTTTGAATCCAAGACTTCTAATGACTATTTAGGAATAAGAACAATGTTAAAACAGATTTAGAATCATACCTTTGAATTCCTTGTTGATCTTATTGTCTTGGAGCTTCTAGAGTCACAATTGTCACTCCTCTAATGGCTTACAAACACCAAATAGCAAGGAGGATGATTTGGGAGAGAGGAGAGGGGAGGAAATCGGCTAGGGGTTCTATACTTTAGATGAAGTGCCGATTTCCTTATGCCATAAGGTCTATTTATACTTGTAGACTCCTTAAGGGTTACAACCTAAACCCTAATTGGATAATCTTCTCTTAAGGCTATCCAAATCCATTCCTTAGATAACCCCTTGGACGATTTGAAGCTATCCTTAGCTTCTAGAATCCGTCCAATGCACATCAATATGGATTTACAGTCTAAAGTTTAACTATCAAACAATTGACAGTTTATACCCTCTTATTTAATTAATCTCTTTAAGTCACCAAATTAATTCCAATTAATTTATGATTTATATTAATCAAATAAAAATATATTATTCTTTATATTATTCTCATAATATACTAATAATATTTACTCTCTCTTAATAAATCATCTTATCAAGTTGCTATGGGTGAAGGCAACCCAAAAGGACCATCGGGTCAATTACTTGCATAATATAGTTGCAGCCTTAGACACTATTCCAACAGTAGTGTCAACTTGTCTAAATACTGGTTGTATAGTTAGATATCATGAAAATAAATTGGTTGTATGCATGTATTTGTACTTAAATGAACTATAATTTAAGTTAAACATAACGCTACTTAAGCATAAAACAAAAGAAAATTGTTTTGTCAGAGAGTATTAGTCCCTTAAGCATTTATAGTTTGTATATCTTATGTGGTTCGATATACTTAGTTCACTATAAACATTGCTCTGATACCAATCTGTCACACCTGCAAACCGGAACGGCGGAAACATTCGGGGGCGGATGACTTCATGTGGTAACGTAACAAATGAATACATAGTAAAGAAAGCAATACAACCATCATATATATAATTGAAAGTTTACATTTGTCAAAAGTTACATGTTCAAAACCAATTTCAATATGATGTCAAAATATGAGATTAAACTGGCGCCGCAGCGTCCCTTCTCCAAAAGCATATTGATACCTGAAATTACTGAATCCCTGGGACATACAAGTAGTTTTGAAAGAGTAGATCCGCATTTAAGCTGGTGAGTTTCATAAGTATTAAATGACAATGTTTGTATGAAATGAAATGTTTTGTCCTTGTTTGTTTGATTCTAGAAAATCCTATATTTTCTATTAGTATAAAAGTAGCCTTCTCTCAAGACCAATGTTTGTTTCTAAAAATGTATGTAAGTGTAAAATAACCAATGTATTTGAAAACCTCATAAATCAGTGTATTTTTAATACCCCATGTGAGTTTTATAACCATACAATTGACTCGGAATGCCTATACACAACGTTCTTCAGGCGTTGGAATGTTATGACGTTTGTCACCACAAATGGTGGACTGTAGCTAACAGTCAAGGCACGGGTTGTCAAGCCCGTATAGATCTATACACAAACACCATGCTCCCCCTCCAAGGGATTCTGGTATATAATACAGGACTTGAAATGTGTACTCGAACGTACGTGAAGTTAATGTCTCACAAATCTTAGTATAAAAACAGATTTACGTGTTAAAATGTTTGTTTGTTCTTGTATATGAAAGTGACTTCTTGAAAATGGTGTTTCTAGTATGTAAAAGTTAGAAAAATTCTCGTAAAACTATACCTATTATAGCTTTCTAAAAGTGTGTCTCATTTGTTTTGAAATCCCTAGAAAATGAATCACTTGATGTGAAAGTATAGATTTTTATAGTGTCTAAGATAGACACGTATACATATAATCTAAGCAAAATGTTTAGTATATACATGCATTACAACAATTTATATTTCAAAAGATAGAATGCTATTGTAATATAAATTGTATACGAGAGTTCCCTATAAAGTTTATAAATCACATATGATTCTATTTAATAAAAGTGTATAATAAAACTTTATATATAACACCCGATAATAATCGTGTGTTTTACTTGTATTCCCCCCTTGAAAGCATATAAAAGCATTTACAATATTTAAAAAGGTTGATTAAGGGGTATGAACTCACTTGAAAGTTTGAAGAAAGCGAGAAGGAAACTGAGCAGAATTTCGTCTCAGGAAAATGGATTTTCTCGGGATTCTCGGGAATCTCGGGAGTACAAACGATCTTCGGGACTTGAGCAAAATGACCAGGGCTTCGGGTTAGCACGGGCACGGAAAACGAGGCAAGAACGCAAAGGAAATGAGAGAAATGGATCCCTTTTTTCGGAACCCTCGCATCCATTTTATAGGGGCTGGAACCGCCTCGGTACGCAGGGCGTACGAGGGTACGCGGGGCGTACGCGTACGTCATGCATGACCGAGTCCTCGACTGCCTCGAACTTCGGATGGGACAAGGCTAGTTTCGCATAGACCGGGACGTGGACGATCCGAGGTCGTGGCTTTGAGTACGCGGGGCGTACGAGGGTACGCAGGGCGTACTTCGGCCCTATCTGCTGACTCCTCTTCGGATATTACCAAGAGTTTATAATTAAATTTATATTTAATTTAATTAATAAACTTCTAAAATTCATATCTTCTTCATATGAATTCCGTTTTCGATGGTCTTTATATCCACGTGTAGGTGAGACTACGCTCTACAACTTTCGTTTAGATTCCGTCGGCAAATTTCGAAATTATTTTTATTATTTATTTTTAAAATGTCGTGTTTAAGGAATTTCTTTAGAAATTCATAACTTCTTTATCTGACGTCGGTTTTTGCCAGACTTTTTACCACCGAATTACCATTGTCGAGACCTTCGATTCTCGTTTAGGTCATTCCGGCCAAAAGTCGCTCGATCTCCGATTCGAGTTTTTAGCTGTCTGCTGCTAAGTCGAACTTGGAAAAATCATAACTTCAATATACGAAGTCGGATTTGGGCGTTCTTTTTACGTACGATCACGGTTTAATGACATCTAACATAGTAGGTAATTAAATAGAAACTTTTTGGACATTTTATTTTCGAAGTTAATTTCATTATCACAAAAGTACTTACAATAATTGACTTTTTAGGTCATTACATAGAGTTGAAATATCGGGTTGCCACACTTGTCGCATGTTTGAAGGGTCCACACACATCCATGTGTACAATATCCAACAAACCTTCAACCCTTTCACAAGAACCAGTGAAGGGTGACTTTGTCATTTTTTCAAGTAAGCATGATTCGCAACTCTCATCCGACTTTAGGTCAAATGACTCCAAGACTCCATCCTTTTGAAGTTGGCCTATGTGTTTCTTGCTTATATGTCCAAGACGACAATGCCATAATGATGCTTTATCCAAGTTATTATTATTAATAGAATCAATACACATCACATTATTTCCTAAGTTATCTACAACAGACACCACTTCATACACACCATCACAAGGTAATGGTTTAAAATAAAGAACATTATTAAAGAAAGCATCAATAGAACCAACTTCATTATTAAATGAAAAGGTAAACCCTTATTTATACAATGCATGAAAGGAAATAATATTTCTTGCCATTTCTGGCGAGTAACAACATTTATTCAAATCTAAATTAAACCCACTACTTAGCGATAAAGTATAAACTCCAATCTTGGTGACAGGTGTAACTTTCCTATTCCCCATGATTAACTTTATCCTTCCTTGCTCCACATTCTCACTTCTTCTTAGTCCCTGCAAGTCACAACAAATATGAATACCACAACCGGTATCAAGGACCCAAGAGTTAGAATTTGGTGAGTTATTAGAAATGATAGTGTAAATACCTGCATATTTGGGTTTAACTTTCCCATCCTTCACATCTTGCTGGTACTTTGGGCAGTTCCGCTTCCAATGCGCCTTTTCATGACAATAGAAGCATTCAGCCTCTTTTGGGTCAGACGAAGGAGTGACGAAACCTTTCTTGGTTCCAGAAGAGGAGCCTTTAAGGGTCTTAGCCTTGGTACCCTTCGAGGGGCTCTTCCTCTTCTTACCCTTCCTTTTCCCGATTGCTAAAACAGGGGCGGAGTTGGTAGGAGTAGAAGTAACAATCGCCTTACCCTTAAGACCACTTTCCGCGGTCTTTGAGAGTCCTTGAAGTTTGCTGAGTGTGACCTCTTCCTTTTTCATGTGGTATGTCATGTGGAATTGATCATAACATGAAGGTAAGGAGTGCAAAATAATATCTATTGCAAGCTCCTCGGGGAAGTTCACATTAAGCTTCAGCAAACGGTCCACAAATCTTTTCATTTTCTGCATGTGGCCCGTGATGGGTTCACCATCCTTCATGCGAGTTGTTATCATGGAGGAGGTGATTTCATACCTCTCTTGAAGAGCACTTTGATGGTATCTTTCCATCAAGTCTTGGTGCATCTCATAGGGATAGAAATCTTCATAGGATTTTTGGAGATCTGCAGTCATGGTGGCCATCATGATGCATGCCACTTTGGTGGCATCCCTTTCGTGTGCCCTAAAATCAGCGATCTCTTGAGGAGTAGCAACTGTCTCATCAATCTCCTTAAGCTCCTTATCGAGGACATATTCCTTGTCCTCGTAGCGAGCAATCATTCTGATGTTTCTGATCCATTCATTAAAGTTGGATCCATCAAAAGTGACTTTCCCACACAAGTTCATAAGAGAAAAGGAGCTACTAGGATTAGAGCCAGAAGCAGCATTGTTTGCAGACATCTGAAAAGAGAAGAAAAAAAGGATTAGTTTAGATATAGAGATAGTCCTTAATAAAACATCCAAATGTAGTATTAAGGCTAGGACCCAATCACAATATATTATACTTAGAAGAGGTATGCCGTAATCTAAGTAATAACATATTTGAAAGGTAGGTGAATGACGATTCACCAATTTCCACCAAATACGAAATATTAAAAAATATTTAATTCGGGTTTTTTTAGAAACTCCTAGATTCTTTTGAGATTCAATGAACTTTTCAAAGGCATGTTTCAATCTCGAGTGTGCCCTCCAAGTTTGTGACTGGGATGCCGAGGATCACAAAACGAGGTGTGAAGTAACCATGCAAATCACTTGGTACCCTTAATGTTTACCCCTCAATCGATGTGCCGGTTAACCACACACGCTCCATCGATGCTATGATAAATATTAAGTCACCCTTTACCTACCTTGTTAAGTCCAAGTTAGTGTGCCGGTTAACCACACACGCTCCACTAACGACTTAGACAAAGTGTAAAGTGTAATTTCATGGATTAGCACCTTATTCACATTTTTCCTAAAGTAACTAAGATTCGGAATTTAATAAAACATTTAGTTACTTTATAATATTCATCATACTTTTAATGAGAATTTATAAGTCCTTGTCCTACCCGTCCGGCTAACGACCCTCCACCAGTCAAGCAAGCGGTGGGTGAGAGTGGACACCCATTAAGTTGCCATTTTATAGGCAACAACCTTATACCCACCTTATAGACCGGCTTCATGAATGAGGCGTACTAGCGGTAAGACGACTTTGATCTTCTACATATATATATATATATATATATTATTAACCTATAATATTATAAGTATATGTGTTGAATTTTAACTTTTAAAATTCTAAGGGTTGGAACTAAAGTTTTTAATATGACTTTACTTGTTCCAAAACTTGACAGCAAGTTTTGTAAACTTTCAAAACTTATCATGTCTTGTAACTTATGAGTTAAATAGAGTAATAAAAATGAAGACTCTTCATTTTTCTAACTCTTGTGTTCTTTTAATGGTTTTAATTCAAGAGTGACTCTTGGTTTTCCATAACTTGAGGACAAGTTATGGACTCCATTAAAACACATTATGATCAAGAATTAAACTACCAAGTAGGTTACAAACAATTCCTATGATCATCTAAACATGATAAGATCAAGAACATGAACATGAACACTTTCATGAATCAAAAACTACACTCAAAACTTTGTAATTTTGATAACTTGTTGTTGTAAATGGATTAGCATGAACATTACACCAACTAAACGAAGTTTTCAAGTACCAAAACAGTTTAGGGTAATGTTCCTAGTCCATTTCCAGCAACTAAAGTCAAAAATCTGCATTCTGAGGCTCCTACTCGCCGAGTGCACGAACCTACTCGGCGAGTAGGTTGAAGATACACATGAACTCGGCGAGTCCCCCCATGGACTCGACGAGTTCATCAGGCAGACAACAATTTTTTCGACTTTTTCCAATATTTTGCATCAAGTATCAATCAAACAAGCCTAGGCTCTGATACCACTGATGGGTTTTGAGCATTCTAACACTTCCTAAGTGTACATGCAACCCTAATAAACCTTGGATCTATGTTTGTCTAAGATACATGCAAATAATTATTTTTCCAAGGTTCATATCCTAACTAGAATGGCATGGGGAACATAAATCAAATAAAGCTAGTAGAAATACTTACCTTGTAGTAGTAGTTGATTGCTTGGAGTTTTAGAGCCTAGCACCAATAGTGTGGATGCCTCAAATGGAAATCACAAATCACCACAAACTTGGAACTTTGAGAGAATAGTCACTACTATCTTGAAATCGGCCCTCTTGCTTTACTCACTTCAACTAGTGTGATTTCAAGAACCAAAGCCTCCTTTATACAGTGTGGTGGATTAGGGTTACATCCATGTAAACCCTAATACCCATGTCTCTTCATTTCCATGAGATCCATGGGTTAAAGCTCCATGGAGTATCCATGGACTTTCCATGCAAGCCTAGCCCATTCCAAATAAGCATTAGCCCACACTATATAAATATAGAAGCCCATATTTAATTAGTAATACTTTTGATCTCTAAATTAATCCTAGATTAATTATAGATCAATACTAATTAAATAATATGATGTTATATTAATATATTAGAACTTATAATATATTAATAAATCATAACTTATACTATTCTCAAAAGATTATCCATAAATTGTTCGGGTGAAGTGCAACCCAAATGGACCATGCCGGGTCAGGTCAAGCACATACCAAATATAGTTATGGACTTAGACACTATATCCAACACTCTATACATCTTCGTCGCCCCTGGATGAATGGAGAATCGGGATTTCTGCACCTCCTCCATCAAGATCTGGCGTACAACCCCGTGATACGGTACCCACACCCTACGGTGTAGTGTCATTAATCCCCGACTATCATAATCGAAGGAGGTGACTTGAACAACTATCCACTCGCTCTTCCGATGCTCCTCCTTCATAGCCTCCTGCCGAGCTTCCCGAATCTGCTCTAACAGTGGAGTCACCACCGTAATCCTCATACATACATCCTTGATCGGTGCCGCCTTACGGCTAAGCGCATCGGCCTCCACATTGGCCTTCCCCGGGTGGTAAAGGATCTCGCAATCATAATCCTTCACCACGTCTAACCACCGACGTTGTCTCATGTTCATATTCGGCTGATCCATGAGGTACCTCAGACTCTTGTGGTCCGTGTAGATGGTACATCGAACCCCGTAGAGGTAGTGCCGTCAAATCTTGAGGGCGAAGACTACCACCCTCAACTCTAAATCATGCGTCGAGTAGTTCGCCTTGTGAGGCTTCAGTTGCCTCGAAGCGTAGGCAATGACATGCCCCCTCTGCATCAGTATCGCGCCCAACCTCGAAATGGACGCGTCACAGTATACCACAAAATCCTCTACGCCCTCGGGTAAGGCTAAGATTGGCGCCTCGCACAATCTTTGTCTCAGAATCTCGAACGTTGCCTGCTACTCAGGCCCCCATCAAAAGACCACGGCTTTCTTAGTCAACCGTGTCAGGGGTACGACTATCTTGGAGAATTCTTGAATGAATCTCTGATAGTAGCCCGCTATTCCTAGGAAACTCCGAATCTCGGATGGAGACTTCGGAACCTCCCATCTCATCACGGCCTCTATCTTGGCCGGGTCGACCAGTATACCCTTCTAGTTGACAAGGTGCCCAAGGAATTGCACCTCGCGCAACCAGAACTCGCACTTGGAGAACTTAGCATACAAGCTCTCCCTCCTTAGGGTCTCCAAAACCTCCCTCAGATGCTCATTGTGCTCCTCCTATGTCTTGGATCTCCTGCGTCTTGGAATAAACCAAGATGTCATCAATGAAAACTATCACAGACCGATCCAGCATCGGTCTGCACACGCGATTCATGAGGTCCATGAACGCGGCAGGAGCGTTGGTGAGCCCAAACGACATCACCACGAACTCATAATGGCCATAACGCGTCCGAAACGCGGTCTTCTGCACATCCTCCTCTCTGACCCTCATCTGGTGATAACCCGAACGCAAATCGATCTTGGAGAATCAAGATGCTCCCTGTAACTGATCAAAGAGGTCGTCGATCCTCGGGAGTGGGTAACGGTTCTTCACCGTTACCTTGTTCAGCTCTCGGTAATCTATACACATCCGATGCGACCCGTCCTTCTTTTTTACAAACAGGATCGGGGCTCCCCAGGGTGAACTGCTTGGTCTAATGAATCCCTTGTCTAACAGCTCCTGTAGCTGTGTAGACAACTCCTGCATCTCAAGAGGAGCCAACCGATACGGTGCCTTGGCTATCGGAGCCGCAGCAGGAACTAGTTCGATCCTGAACTCTACTTGATGCTCCGGAGGTATTCCAGGAAGCTCCTCCGGGAACACATCAGTGTAGTCTCGCACCACTGGAACCTCGCTCACCATCACCTTACCCGCCTATCGGGTATCCATAACATACACGACATATCCCGCGCAACCCTACTGAAGGTAGCACCTGGCTCTCGCTGCTGGACATACTGTGGGTCCACGTAGTGGCCTCTCGCCATGGATCACCAACTCTCCCCCACTTGAGGTCCTGATCCGCACTAGCTGCTGTACGCAATCTATCACCGCCCCATTAGGGCTCAACCAATCCATGCTTATAATCACTTTGTTCCCACGCAACGGAATGGGAACCAAATCCACCAAGTAGCGCTCCTCAAACAACCTTAGAACACAATCTCTGAACAGTGCTGATGCTCGCACTGATCGGTCAGTGGTAATCTCTACCTCTAAAGGGCAATCCAACATGCCCGAAGACTCGGTAAACTTCTTGCTAAGCGCAAGAGAGACAAATGATCGGGTGGCACCCGAGTCGAACAACACCTGAACTGGGATACCGTTCACATGGAACGATCCTAACGCATATATATATATATATATATATATATATATATATATATATATATATATATATAGAGCACAAATCAATATCATAACATCATAAAAATAAAAATAGAGGGAAAGAATCATACCCGTCGCCACATCAGGTGCGGCGCGAGCCTCCTCGGTAGTCAGCTGAAATGTCCGGCTCCTCACCACTGGAGCCTCTGCCTTGCCCTGCCGGCCATCAGTGATCCGTAGGGTTGCTGGAGCTTCCGCCTTCACTGGTGCTGTTGCTGTTAACTGAGGGCAATTGGCCTTCTTGTGGCCCCTCTGGTTGCAGTGGAAACATAGCAACTCAGACGTCTGTATCACAAGTGCAAGGGCGGTACAATCCCTGCTAAAGTGCCCTTACTTGCAACATTTATAGCAGCCTGACGACCCCAACTTGCACACTCCCTTGTGCGTCTTGCCGCATTTCCTACAGCGGCCCCGCCCCTGTTGGCGTTTCGGCCCCGCATCTGGTCCCTTGGGCTTCTTCCCCGAAGCCCCCATAACATGCCCCTCTTACGCCTTCCTCTTCCAGATGTGCTCCAGATCTATCTCCCTCTCCCTTGCCCTGGCAATCATAGAGTCCAGAGTAGGGCAAGCTGAAAAACTGACATGCTCCCGAATATCCGCTCGTAGCATGTCATGATAGCGGGTCCTCCTCATGTCTTCATCACCCACGTATTGAAGAACCAACAATGCCCTCTCTCAGAACTTGGCTGTGATCTCCGCCACAGTCTCCGTCGTCTGCCTCATATCCAAAAACTCCCTGGCCAGCTGTTGAAGCTCGACAATCGGCGCAAACTCTGCCCTGAACCTGGTCACAAAGTATGACCAGGTCACAGCCTCGACAGCCGAGGCTCCCAACGAGTGACCAACGGACTCCCACCAATCCCTAGCTCGATCTCTCAAACATCCTTCTGTAAATCTCACTTTCGACCCCTCAGGGCAGAAGCTAGTCAACTGTGCAGACTCAATGTCTGCAATCCATCACCTGGCAGCTATGGGGTCCTTCGCCCCGTGAAAATCCGACGCACCACTGCCCCTGAACTCCTTAAAGGATAGTGTGCGAGATCCCGACTGGCCAGATGCCATGTCGCTCCTGTATGCCCGGAGGCGATCCTCCATTAACTCGACTATCCCTTCCTTGATCGACCCGAAGATAATGGGGGTCGACTCAAGGATACCCCTGGTGATCTCTGACGCGATGAACTCGCGTAGTCCCTCATCTACTAGCTCGGAACCTAATCCTGATCCCGATCCCTCTCCTGAACTGCCAACTTTCGGCCTCGATCGTAGTACCACCATTCTGCAATACATAAATAACACCCGTTAGTGATACTGATACTTCTTGAGGGACCGCATCTACTACAAGTTCCCTGGTCTTATCTTGGCCTTCCTTGGTTCGGGTACGGATCCTCTGCTTTCAGTAGTACGGGCCCATACTGTTGGGTTTTGAGCATTCTAACACTTCCTAAGTGTACATGCAACCCTAAATACCTTGGATCTATGTTTTCTCTATTATACATGCAAATAAGAACTTCCAAGGTATTATCCTAATCTAGCATACAAATCAATGAATGTAACAAGATAGAATACATACCTTTTGATGTAGCTTGATGTCTTCAAGCTTTAAGAGCTTAGCCCCAATAGTGTGGAAGCCTCAAGTGGAATCACAATCACCAAAACACTTAGAATAGCTTGAGAGAATTCTACAACTCATGAAATCGGCTAGCCCTTTTACTTTACCCTCTAGTGGCCGATTTGGTCAAGAATAAGATGCTTATATAGTTAGGGTTACATCATGTAAACCCTAATTGACATGGCCTTTCATTTCCATGATCCATGGGTACAAATACACCATGGAGCATCCATGGACCATCCTATGGGTTTTAGCCCAACTTGATTATCCATGGAGCATTAGCCCACTATACAAGTATGGATGATTTACACAATCAACCCATATATTTAATTAGTCTTCTTTTGATCACTAAATTAATCCTAGATTAATTCTTGATCAATACTAATTAAATAATCTTATTATTCTTATTATTAATATACTAGAACTTATAATATATTAATAACCATAAGTGTCGTATTTCTCTCATTATAGTCTATCCAAGTGCATGATGGTATGCAACCCAAATGGACCATGCCGGGTCGGGTCAAGTCTTACCAATTATAGTTATGGACTTAGACATTAATCAAACAGTCTCCCACTTGGATAAGTCTAAAACTATTATTGCGTATGACTTCAGGAACCAACCGGCAATCGTAGCTCTCAAAAGCTTCTGTCGAACTCTAACCTTGTAGATGAACTCTGACCTTTGTCAGTGACTTGTCCATTATATAAGGGATCATATATTCCTCCATTCTAGATATCATATGGACTGAGACATGGATTATAATCGTTCTCTCTGTCCATTTGTTGTTTCCCGATTTGCGATTTATGACGACTGACTAATTGAACAAATCAAATCAGTCCTGGCCCGGCCGAGCACTTCCATTTGTCATCATCAAATCATCGAGGGGCCCACAGATATCACTTTTATCCCGAAGGTAAAAGGAACGGATAAACTTCGACTCAAATGGCTTGTTCTACTACTTGTTGAATCATACACAAAGGCACGTTTTATAACACCGAGTTACCGTATGCGTTTACGTGCAATCAATGTACTATCAACTCATAGTAACAACTCATATCTCTAGGTTTGAAGAATATAAGATATTATCGTCTCATGATCACTCGTGATAAAATCCATGAAGTGATTCCAATGAGCGCGGGTTGAATCCAATACTCAGAACTTATGATCACTCATGATTGTTGTAGCCTTGTCCAACACCTTAGACCTCTACAACCCATCATGACAGTCTTAATTCATATCTACTTCCAACATATGACCGACTGTGGATGGTTTGAATAACTTAGTCATTCTGGAAGAATAACCCAGTTTATTCGGGAAGTCAAAACATGCAAAATGAAACACAATAATAATTGAATCCAATATGGTATCAACCCTTTGAACATAAATAAAACACCTTTTATTTATCACCATATGATTACACATTATTCATTGTATACTGTTTCAGCTATCAACTTTATTCTTGAATTTAAAACAATAGTTGTCCCATGCTCCAAGCATGTACACTATGTTTTCTTAAACACTAGTCATGCCACACACCAAGTATGCATACTATGTTTGTCTATGATCTTTACTTTGTGAACTAGATCAATTGAACATAACTTCAATGATTCTTTTTTCACACTCCCAAATCCTTACCGCAAATACAAGAATTCCAAATTCATGCCATTTACTGAAATCTGTTAGATTCTAAACTTATATGCATTGATCCTCTTGTAATGATTATGCACAAAGTCATAAAGACTTGACAACAAACATTACAGAGCATTCCAAAGGAGATCAACTCCTTGGAAACATCCTTCTTGCATTAAGTTTCCTTAATCTTACACAGATTGAAAATTCTAACTTTGAAACATTTCCAGATTCCATTTTTGACTATCACTTCTGAACAGGAGTTGCCTCCTTACAGATTATGTCAATATGGTCCTTCCAGAATTATCACTATACTTCCAACTGACCTTGAGCAACCAATCTTTGGAAAACCTTAGATTGTCCTCGACAATTGTTTAATCCTTTTAGTCATATCCAGTTCTAAACCTTTTCCCTTCTTAATGCCCCAGGCATTTGGAAAATTTTAGAACGGATGAATATAGCACATGTAATCGATACTATATCCGAAGCATATGGGACACGATTCATGATGTCTTACATAAAGACTAAACCAGTCTTTTGCTACAATATTTCCATTTCAATTTGCCAAGTTCTCATAATTCAGATTATGAAAAGGGATGCCGTAATCATAATCGAATTTTAGAACGCAAATAATGGACTCATATACAAAATTTCCTTATGTTGAGCCATTCCAACATGAAATTCATATATATCCTTGACTAAATGATTAAAACCTCACGATCTAAGCTTATAGATGTGAGATGAAGTATAATTTCCTCTCCCTTAATTATAGCAAAACAACTCTTTCCCAATTGAAATTTTTGTTTTCTATAATTAACATTGCTAACTTGCAATACTTATCATAATTATCATGCTCCCACTAACATGATGATTATTAGCATAACACTTATGCTCCCACTAGCTTTGACATGTACTCAGAAATCAGCTGGACAGTCTGAAATTTAGATTCATACACCCTTTCCGTAGATAGCTCACCTGTGTGTCTAAGCAATTTCAAGAACCATGAAAAGGGATACCGTAATCATAGTCTCAATTGCTTAGGCATTTTCCATTTCTCACAAGTCCATGTTAGTGTGCCGGTTAACCACACGCGCTCCACTAACGACTTTTGAAAATGCAAAAAACACAATTGATATCTTCGTAAAATCTACTTAGTGAAAGCGTTTCCTCACCATCATTTTCATGAATCGGAGAGAAACCTTATGACACTTAGATTTATATGGTGTATGAGTTCCTACCCATATGAATTTGTCAAACCATAATCACAAGATAAAGATAATGACAAATCCAAAACCATATGGATTGAACTCAATCTTAACTTCTTGCCACCTGGCAGCTCAAGGGCCTGCCATTGCTTCCAAGTTGTTATGCAACATACTGAGAACTCTAAGAACTCATATGCAAAGCCAACTTTAACTGGAATGGGCACAGATATGTCAACACGATAGGTTATAAACCTCAAGTCGTGTGCTAGTGAAGAACTTCAGGTTTTATTCTTGATTATTTCTTGAGACTTTCAAGACCTTTAAAACTCCCACTGTCCTCTTGACATATAAGACTCCCTTGTCAAACATCCAAGAGATAGTGTGGATTCTAATCAAGATAAACACTTCACACAATTGGCCTAAGTTGGTCTTTGTTTTATCCAAAACATCACAACTTACCAATTTCAAATGTACAAGAGTAGAAAACTTTTACTCTTACATTTGAAAAGTGTTTTAAACCTTCTTTAAGACATGTCACTCAAATTACAATCTTGGAGTATGACTCTAAGACTTGCAGTATGACTCATCTTCTTGATTTAACCATTTCAACAATTCAAGATCCCTCTTCTTAGTCATAAGAATGCACTAAGACTTCCTTAGAGAACTAATTGTGCTATGGTTTCTTAATCATTAAGATGATCACAAAAACTGGTACTAAAGTACTCTCCCATCTTTTCAGATTTGAGAAACTTTTATCCTTCTGCCTAATTTGGTTCTTCTTATTCGCTCTGTCATACATTGGAACCTTTTTCCAATGTCTCAGAGTTACACTTAATCTTGTAAGTATAATCATATTTACTAAGCTTTTGTAAACTATGACGAATAGTTTTATCAATTTTTTGTGGTGGACTTGACCAGTACACAAGAATGTGTACTCGATCCCTTAGTCCTTTACTTGACTCACACATCCATGTGAACAAGTAATTAGTCTTAATTTTTCCAAAACTTGAAAGTTCTCATTCATCATGCTATACAACTTGCATGATTCCAAGTTTCGGTCCAATTGAAACTTGGGTGATGAGAATCTTTCCTTATTTGGTAAATCTAGACATTACCACAAATGAAAGAATCAATTTCATACTTCCACTCTTGCTCTTAATGGAATCATATAAGCAACAATTTTTCCTCAAATGTCATTGTAAGGATATTTTAAAAATAAATAAAATCAAAATTTTTCCTTTTATTTTAAACTTTGCGGAAAACTTATCCTTACAATCCATATGAAAACTTGTTGTTATCTATTCCTAAGCAATATCTCATAACTCCTAAGAAGTAGCTCAAGAATCCGATCTTCAAACTACGCGATAGAAATCCATCTACGCGATCAGATTCAGCATATTCTTTCTTTAAGTTTCTTCACTTTTCTTTGATTCTTAAAACATCACCATGTGACCCAGTCACATCATGTATCAAGAATCTCATAATAGAAACTTAGTAGAGTTAGATAGTGGACTTTACCTGAAGCAGAGTCAAACTTATTGACTTTAACATCCTTAGGTAAATTTGGCAGCTTCGCAATCAATGCCCCTTTCTTTGGCAATATAAACATATGGACCATTTGATAATGGTACACGGGACTATCACAGACTTAGCTTTTCTCTTTACCATTTGGTCAACCGAGTTGACTATGGCCGATCCCTTTCCATTGGGAAGAGAATGCTTTCCGGGATTTCCTGTGTCACTATTGTCAATGTCCATCAAGTTTCAAGGAAGTTGATCTTAACAAATAGATAAGATCATTAAGGGTCTTGTCATAGTCTGTCTCATAGGTGTCCCAAAGGAACTCACTATGTGACTTAGAAAGTGATTGAACCACCAACTTTCTCAAGACTTTGACACCTAACTCTCCCGGCTTGTCAATATGTGACTACATCTCCAAGATGTGACCACACCTAGACCTTGCCTTGCCAATAGGGCTTGAGTGACCTTAAACTTTTCAAGAACTTGTGGGTTGGGGAGAATAATTGGAGGAGGTGAAAGAAGTATGATCTCCAAAGGACATCATCTTCATTAGGAAACCTTGTTTCAAGAGATTCGGGAAGATCATAGGTGTCTATTACAGACATCTTTTGGGAGATATTCAAGATAGTTGATTTAAAGTCCTTAATATGACACCCAATATGAAATATTAAGGCTAGGACCCAACAAACTATTTTATAACTTAGAAGAGGTATGCCGTAATCCAAGCTATAAAATATTTGAAGGTAGGTGAATGACGATTCACCAATTTCCACCAAGATAAACGAAATGTATTATTAGGTTTTAATTGGTTTTGAAACTCCTAGATCTTTGAGATTCATTGAACTGTTCAAAGGCATGTTTCAATCTCGAGTGTGCCCTTCAGGTTTTGTGACTGGGATGCCGAGGATCACAAAACAAGGTGTGAAGTAACCATGCAAATTACTTGGTACCCTTAAGTGTTTACCCCTCAATCGATGTGCCGGTTAACCACACACGCTCCATCGATACTATGATAAACATTAAGTCACCCTTTACCTACCTTGTTAAGTCCAAGTTAGTGTGCCGGTTAACCACACACGCTCCACTAACGACATAGACAAAGTGTAAAGTGTAATTTCATGGGTTAGCACCTTATTCACATTTTTCCTAAGTAACTAAGATTGGGTATTATTAAGAGTTTAGTTACTTAGTATTATCATTAATACTTTTAATGAAGGAGAATTATAGTCTTGTCAAACCCGTTCGGCTAACGACCCTCCACCGGTCAAGCAAGCGGTGGGTGAGAGTGGACACCCATTAAGTTGCCATTTTATAGGCAACAACCTTATACCCACCTTATAGACCGGCTTCGTGAATGAGGCGTACTAGCGGTAAGACTGACTTTACTCTTATACATATATATATTATTAACTTATAATATTATAAAGTATAAGGGTTGAATTTTAACTTTTAAAATTCTAAGGGCTAACTTGGAATTAAAGTATTCATAAGTGAAAACTTTACAAATTCCAAAACTTGAGGGCAAGTTTTGAAACTATTCAAAACTAATTAATTCCATAACTTATGTGTTTAAAGTAGTTTTAATCCAAAAACTCTTCAAGTTCCATAACTTGAGGACAAGTTATGGAAGACTTTAAACTAATAAAAGAACTAACTTTTTCTTTATTTTATAACTTATGGATTTAATTATGGTTACATATTTTTCTTTAATGAAGTAACTCTTGAACTTCCATAACTTGAGGACAAGTTATGGAGTCATAAAAATTATTCAATGACACAAGACTCTTCATTTTGTAACCATTGCCAACTATTATGAGTTTTATGAGTCTTTAATGTGACTCTTCATGTAACTTGAGGACAAGTTACACAAACACATTTTATACTCAACTCTTAGATTAAAATGGATTGAAAACAACTATTTCAATTAACTTTTCTATTAATCTAAGCAACTCATAAGAAAAAGATAATTCACATCAAACTTTTTCATGTAATTAGTCTAAACCTTAAACTAATACAAAACATGAATCTATTGACAATTATCTTTGAAAATGGATTAGCATGAACATTACCACATCAAAAACAAGTTTATAAGTTCAAAAACAACTTAGGGTAATGTTCCTAGTCCATTTCTAGCCAAAAACTCGAAAATATGCTGTCTGGGGGTCCAACTCGTCGAGTGCATGAACCAACTCGGCGAGTTGGATCGAATTGATTACATTTTAGGCATGGACTCGCCGAGTCCCCTGATGGACTCGCCGAGTCTGATGATCAGACAGCAACAGATTCGTTTTTTCAGCTTCTATTGCAGGTATAACAAGAAAACAAACCTGGCTCTGATACCACTGTTGGGTTTTGAGCATTCTAACACTTCCTAAGTGTACATGCAACCCTAAATACCTTGGATCTATGTTTTCTCTATTATACATGCAAATAAGAACTTCCAAGGTATTATCCTAATCTAGCATACAAATCAATGAATGTAACAAGATAGAATACATACCTTTTGATGTAGCTTGATGTCTTCAAGCTTTAAGAGCTTAGCCCCAATAGTGTGGAAGCCTCAAGTGGAATCACAATCACCAAAACACTTAGAATAGCTTGAGAGAATTCTACAACTCATGAAATCGGCTAGCCCTTTTACTTTACCCTCTAGTGGCCGATTTGGTCAAGAATAAGATGCTTATATAGTTAGGGTTACACCATGTAAACCCTAATTGACATGGCCTTTCATTTCCATGATCCATGGGTACAAATACACCATGGAGCATCCATGGACCATCCTATGGGTTTTAGCCCAACTTGATTATCCATGGAGCATTAGCCCACTATACAAGTATGGATGATTTACACAATCAACCCATATATTTAATTAGTCTTCTTTTGATCACTAAATTAATCCTAGATTAATTCTTGATCAATACTAATTAAATAATCTTATTATTCTTATTATTAATATACTAGAACTTATAATATATTAATAACCATAAGTGTCTTATTTCTCTCATTATAGTCTATCCAAGTGCATGATGGTATGCAACCCAAATGGAGCATGCCGGGTCGGGTCAAGTCTTACCAATTATAGTTATGGACTTAGACATTAATCCAACACATACTACCTTCCACATCTATTCGTACCTTCTTCAAGGACTGCCTCGACTCCACCATATCCCTTTCACTACTGTTGATCACTGCTATACTCATCCAAGGCTTGCCCTAGGGAAATTTCTGACTCCACCTTACCCCGTCCACAGCTGCTGAAGGCCTCCTTGTAATGCCAATTAGCCATTACCTGAATACTATCACATGTTATGAGGCTCAGATAATCCTTCGAGTAATAGACTCGTCACTACAACAGTTAGACTCAAACAAGAGCTGCGCAATGGGGCCAAATCCAGCACTATAAGATTATTCAACCCTGATCACATGTGATGTGACGTATTCACCTAATGGCTAACTCCCATCACTCAGAGTCCCAAGAAGCACAAAGAAAGCAGCATTCAGACAAAGGGAAACAATCTCAAGCAACTCCGCTCTCATAGAGAGAAACTGAACTAGCATACAGTGCTAAACTCATACTATCATGCATAACCCTAACAGGCTATCCTACTGATGTCTACTCAATTCTAGCATGCAATTTTCATACACTGAAGCACATAAAGCAGGCACATAAGGCATCATTCCTAGATCCTTAGTCTTATTCTAGCATGTTGTTCTATTGAAACTGATAAACATAGCATAATCTTGTATAGGTACTTTGGGGAATACTTACTTGAGCTCGGCCGGTCGCGCACAACACACACTTGTTCCTTCTTAAAACTCTTTACTTAACCTTTTAGAAAACATTTTTATTTTTCAAAATCTTTTTAATCCCTCGATTTGAGTTCAGACACCCCCGAAGGTGTGTCTGAATCCCTCAAACCAGGGCTCTGATACCAACTTGTAACATCCCAAAAATACGGACGAAAAATTTCATTTTTAATTAAGTGATTTGCAACACGTGAGTAACAAAATATCATACAATTATAACCTTTAGTAAAAACATGTCTCCTGACCGTAAACCAAAACGTAAAACATAATAATGTCAGAGTACAAAATCCCAGAACGACTCATGGTGCGGAAAACAAAAGAGTGTGTGTGATGCGCCGCTACCGCACCAGCTCCTTCCCCTTGACAGAAGAGGTACCTGAAACAACAACTGAAAACTTTAAGCACGAAGCTTAGTGAGTTCCCCCACTGTACCACATACCATATAACCACATAACATGCATATATTTTCAGGCATATCTGGGTGCCCGACCTACCCCTTCGGTCCTCTCGACCGGATACTGACTAGCATATCTGGGTGCTGGCCTCCCCTGCGGTCCACTCGATCGGATACTGACTAGCATATCTGGGTGCTGGTCTCCCCTTCGGTCCTCTCGACCAAATGTTGGGGAATATTTCACCCCTACTACTACCACATAACACATATCACATAATCTATCTAGCATGGCTGGGCATGACCGCCCCTTCGGCCCTATCGACTAGTAATCCGGGGACTATGTCCCCCTACTGTCACTAGCACATAGAATCATATCATACTAGCACATAAACATATCACAGGTAGTAGAAAACCTAGATGAATATCACAGAGACAGTCATCTAACATACAACTCCTACTAGTGGGCCGACATTATGGCCGTAGACCCACCGCTACTGGAAGGTAACTCACCTCGAAAGTAGATGCTGAAATCTGCTTGCTAAGCGCCTGACTGCTGAAGAGGAAATCCTCCGGCTATAAATCATGAACATAGGTTAGCCTCTCTTATACATCCTTAGATCAGATGACTGACCCACCCCTGGTCCAAGGTCAACCCCTTGGTCAAGGCCAACTTCCAGTTGACTGGACTCGCCGAGTCCTTCTCCCATTAACCCGGTCCCATTCTACAAGTCCCTTTTTCCCACTCACTGATTCGTCCTTAACTCACTACTTGGGACGATAGAACCGGCTCGCGACCCGACTTGCCGACTCCAAGAACAACTCGCCGAGTCCATGCGAGCAGACCTCCCACTCGCTTCCAGATCCTTATCCGAGCATCCTTCATGCGGATTTGGGTTTCTGGGACTATTGTAACACGTTAGATTGCTAATTCTACATGCAAACACGAAGGGTTGGACTTCCAACACTTAAACCCCTCGTACTTAGTAACAGTTCATACGACTCGCCGAGTTTGAAGAACAACCCGTCGAGTACCAGGCAATCTTCATAGGACTCGCCGAGTTGTTCATCCAACTCGCCGAGTCTAAGGCCATCTTCATAGAACTCGCCGAGTCCCTTGACCCATTTCCCATATAGGCCAAATCTGAGACATGCAATGCTTCAAAACCACAGATCTATGGTCCTAGGGCATGCTTATCACGTAAAGTTGCAAACTTTATGTGCATGCATGACCCTATAAGCCCAAAAATGCAATTCCAATCTCTTTAAGAGGTCATACACTAATTGGGGACCTCAATCACTTCAACCACAATAACTTTATGCTTCTAATACGTCCATAAGGTCTAGATCGGAAGTTCTTTCAGATCATTAAGCACAAACACATGGAGTTTGGTGTTTTAGGGCTTGAAAACCACCAAATTAGGACAAAAATGGTATCTAATGACCTAAAGATCAAGGTAGGAACTTTTCTACCTGAATGGAAGCTTCTCCCAGTGTAGATTTCGGATCTACTTCTTTCCTTGCACTCTTCAACCTCCTCTTTCTTCTTCTAAGCTCCAAACTTCCTTCCATCAAGCAAAACTCACTCACAAGAACAATATGGGGGCATGGGTCTCTCACTACAGCTCTCTGGAAGTGTTAGGGACAAGGGAGGTCGAGTTAGTGTACTTAAATAGGGTGACAATACTCGGGTTAGGGTTTTTGCCCAAACAGGGCCTACTCGCCGAGTCGAGGAACCGACACGCCGAGTCCAAGGCTCAAACCTCGCGTCTCATCCCGCTCCTACTCGGCGAGTCGGTCCTTCAACTCGCCGAGTCCAAGGCAAAAATGCATCAATTATAAATTTTTATTACAAGAAATACGTACTGGGAACCAGGTGCTACAATTTAGGTGCTCATTATGACAACCGTCAAATTTAGGTCAGCGATCGTCAATCATAAATATGACGAACAACAATGTAATAGGCCTAATGTATAATATTTGACTCTTTTCATGTAAATACAATTATACTTTGTAATACATTTTTATGAGTTAAATCATCAAATTGTGAAAAAATTTGCCTGAACGGATACTTGTCGTTGTACATGAAAGGTGAAATAAAATGTATTATTGAAATGGATATATGTATTAAGTATCATTTTGTATATATAATACCATAATCGGAAAGTATGTATAATTACGATTATGTGGATATAAAGAACATCGAAAATGGAGTTTGTATGCAAAAGTTATGACAACCTAAAGAAAACGTACAAGTTTTCCGTCTAAAGATATAATTATTGAAACTTCTAAAGCTTCATTTGTAACAACCCAAAATTATGAGGTAAATTTTTCATTTTTAATTCAACCAAAGCATTAATTATCTTTAATCCAACATTCATTATCCGTTTCCAAAATATTTAAAAAAACTTTATAAGAAAGACAATTATCAGAGTGCAATCCCAAAATCATCATAGTGCGGAAACATGGTTCGATGCGTTGCGATCAAGTCGGGCCCTTCCCTTTCGAACCAGAAGTATCTAAAACCACAACCATAAAAAACATAAGCACAAAACTTAGTGAGTTCCCCAAAATACCATATAGCATACATAATAATCACACACTGCCCTCCTCCCCCACTCGGCCCTTCATCGGGTCCCTTCGGGCATCGAATCGCCAACCGGTTAGGTTTCACCTGCATTGCCATAGACACACGAGCCTCACCCCATGGGTCTCACCCAGTCTATACCAATGATTAGGCCATGCCCGCGGGTCTCACCCCATCGAGACCTACCCCAACCTTGCCTCAGACCCTAGTGGTCCTCATCCCATAACAGAGATATGCTTTCCGACCCCACTGTTCACCTTGCCCAAGGCACAAGTTGGTCATCCTTTATACTCATGACCACCCTAATGATAGTCTACCTTAATTTGGTGAATGCTATGTAACATCCCCCTCTGGCACATATCACAATATTGTCCGCTTTGGGCTCCCAATGCGAAAACTTCCCAGGGGGTCACCCATCCCAAGATTTGTCTCACCTTAGTACACTTAACTGCAGAGTTCTTATGGGATCTATTGCCCTCATGGATTTAGAACACGTTGTGACATGGAAGTTATCCGCACCCCTTATAAGGAAATGTTTCGTTCTCCTTCCAAGCCGATGTGAGATCAGGTGCAACCCACCTTCACCCTCCATTATAGGGTTCGACGTTCCTGTCGAACACATCGACCCATGCCCTAGCTCTGATACAATTTATAACATCCCCTTCTGGAAAGTGTCACAATATTGTCCGCTTTGGGCTCCCAACATGAAAACTTCCCAGGGGATCACCCATCCCTGGATTGCTCTCGCCCGACATGCTTAATTGTAGAGTTCTTATGGGATCTACTACCCTCACGCCTTTAAAACATGTTGTGAAAAGGAAGGTATCTACACCAATTATAAGGAAATGTTTTGTTCTCTTTCCAAGCCGACGTGGGATCAGGTGCAACCCACCTTCACCCATGTAACGCCCGCAGATTCGGTCTAGTCAATTTAGAGACAATAAGCGTCAAAAATGTCGTTTTTATAGAAGATTATTTAGAATAAATAATCTTAACTAAGTTATAGTGTATGTCACAAGGGTTTCGTACATATAAAGAACACTGAAATCCGAGTTATAACGAAGAAGTTATCACCTGTCGAAGTTTCGTGACAATACTGGCACGACATTGTGTGATGTAAAAAGTGAGTTTTCGATAAGATATTTTTAGCCTTAGGGATATAATGAAAGTCGTATTATACATTAAACCAAGAGCGTGCATAAAAAGAGCTTCCAATTCTGACTTTGTATAAGGAAGTTATTTTAAAAGGTGTTATTATAATATATTTTAACTACTCGCGATACAGGAAATCTGGTTTGAAGGGCCGCATACGGTTGATTGATTTCAGAAGTGCTTAAATGCCAAAATGGTCATGCCCTACGGTGTTTCATGTATGGCCGTTGTCTGTGCATAGTGGTTGAAAAGTGTTGTTAACACTTATAAAACAATATCGCTCGTAAATAGTCGTGATAAATATTAGACTAAAATTCAGCGGTAATGATACTAGGTTTCGTCAATGGAAAATAGAATTGTTAGAAGCGAAGCGGAGCCCGAGTTTGCATTCATCACTTTAACACGTGAGTGCATAGTCCCTTTCATGAACATGATTTTAATACAAGTATTGATTAAAGTATTAAATATATGTTTGTGTGTGAAATATTTGATATTTCCTTAGATACGAGTTAAGAGCATATATGGATCTTCTTCTAGTGGACCCAAAGCAAAATACAGTTCTACTCCCCCTGTCTCAGATCCAAAGGATGCAACGTGTTTCTACTGCCAAGACAAGGGGCATTGGAAGAGAAGCTGCCCCAAGTACTTGCACGACATTAAGGATGGAAAGATTAAGCCTACCTCGGCAGGTATTTACACTATTTTGTCTAAAAATTCATCGCATCCTAATTCTTGGGTCCTTGATACAGGATGTGGTTTTCACGTTTGCTCTGACTTGCATGGACTAAGAGAAAGTTGGAATGTGGAGCATGGGAAGATGAACCTGATAATGAGCAATAGGAGATCGTCGCATGTTACCAAGATTGGCGTTTATTCTTTAAAGTTTACTAGTGGATTATGTTTAGACTTGGATAATTGTTGCTATTCGTCAGAAATGGCGAGGAATATTATTTATTTTCATGGTTTGTACAAAAAAGATTTTAGATATTCTTTTAGTAATGAGAATGGATCTATTAATTCTTATTATTATGGTGTATTTTACTTTGAAGCATTGCCTTGTGATGATGTATATGAAACTGTGATGATTGTAGACAATTTAGGAAATAGTATGTTGCACATTGATTCGTCTAATGGCTCAAACAATGCATGCTTGTGGCATTGTTGTCTTGGACATGTCAACAAGAAGCGCATTTCCCAATTCCAAAAGGATGGAGTGTTGGAATCATTTGACCTATGGTCGGATGATACATGCAAGTCTTGTTTGCTTGGAAAGATGACTAAGTCACCTTTCACAGTATCATGTGAAAGAGGTGAGGGATTTTTGGATCTCATACACACTGATGTGTGTGGGCCCTTCAGATCTACCACAAGGTATGCAAATCGATTTTATGTGACTTTTACCAACGGTTATAGCAGATATGGATATATCTACTTAAACATGAAGTCCAAAGTCAATTGGGTAGGAAGTTCAAGATGCTAAGATCCGATAGGGGTAGTGCGTACCTTAGTATCGAGTTCCACGACTACCTCAAGGAATGTGGAATTGTTTCACAGTTGACACCTCCTAGGAAACCACACCTTAGTCTAAGAGGCATAATTGCACCTTGCTGGACATGGTTCCTTCAATGATGAGTTGAGCTTCACTACCAATATCGTTTTGGGGGTATGCCTTAGAGACTGCCGCCCATAACCTTAATCTAGTCCCGACAAAGAAGGTTGCCAAAACACCTCACGATATGTGGTCAGGGAAGGTTCCCTCGTTGGCATATATCAAGGTTTGGGGTTGTGAAGCTTTCGTTAAACGAGTGACTCACGACAAGCTTGAACCTCGAAGTGAGTGGTGTATTTTCATCGGCTACCCACAGAATTCCTTTGGATACTTATTCTACAGACCTAGTGAGAACGTGGTCTTCGTAGCATGAAGGGGAGTTTTCCATGAGAGGGAACTCATATGCAAAGAGGATAGTGGGAGTATAATTGATCTTGAAGAAATTCAAGAGTCAAGGATGAAGGAACCTCTAACACTAGCGCTCAACTTGAGGAAGAAATTCCTGTTGAACCCATTGACAAGTTGCTACCTCTTAGGTGTTCCACTAGAGTTAGAATTGCACCAGACTTTTATGGTTTTCATATTACTACGGATGGTTATATGTTTATCAGTTAGTGTACACTGATAAATTTGGATGAGCCTACTAACTACAAGGAAGCCATAGCGGACCCTGAGTCTACTAAATGGAAAGAGGCAATGGACAGCAATATCCAGTCCATGTATGACAATCAAGTTTGGAACTTGGTTAACAATGTACCAGGTCATAAGATAGTTAGGTGCAAATGGATCTTCAAGAAGAATACCGACATGGATGGAAATGTACACACATTCAAGGCACGGCTGGTTACGAAGGGCTTTACTCAAACCCCAAGGGTTGACTATCATGAGACCTTCTCATCAGTGTCTAAGATCAAATCTATTAGGGTTATGCTAGCCATAGTTGCGTTTCATGATTCTCAATTATGGAAGATGAATGTCAAAACCGCTTTCCTTAATGGAAAGTTGGATGAAGATGTTTACATGAGTCAGCTTGAGGGTTTTGTGGATGCTAAGTACCCCAATAGTGTGTGTAAGCTTGAAAAGTCAATTTATGGACTAAAGCAAGCTTCTCGCAGATGGAATCTTTGCTTTGATGAGAAGGTCAAAGAATTTGGCTTCTCTAGGAGTAAGGATCAGTCCTGTGTGGATGTCAAATCTAGTGGGAGTATAGTTAGTCATTGGTCCAAGTACCGATTCCGAGATCGTAGAAATGAATCGAGTTCCATACGCTTCCTCCGTTGGCTCGATCATGTATGCTATGACATGTACTCGCCCTAATGTGGCTTTTGCCTTGAGCATGATCAGTCGATATCAAGGGAACCCAGGTAAAGCTCAATGGATAGCGTTAAGAACATTCTTAAGTATCTGCGAAGAACCAAGGATTGGGTCCTTGTACTTGGAGGCAGTGATGAATTGAGAGTTACTAGTTTTAGTGATGCCAGTTTTCAAACAGACTGAGACAACTTCCTTTCTCATTCTGGTTGGGTGTTTACACTCGATGGAGGAGCATTGACTTGGAAAAGTTCCAAGCAGGAGACCGTGGCTGATTCAACGCTTGAGTCAGAGTATATAGATGTGAGCGAAGTGTCAAAGGAGGCTATATGGTTGAATAAATTCATTGGATACCTTGGAGTTGTGCCAGCCATAAAGGAGCTCATGGGAATTTTCTAAGATAATGAAGGAGCGGTTGCCTTGACCAAGGAACCAAGGGATCATGGAAGATCCAGAAATATCGACAAAAAATATCACTTCATCAGACATCAGGTAGAAGAAGTACTCCTCGTTGTCAAGAGGGCATCGTCATAAGAGAATCCTGCTAATCCTCTCACAAAGGGTCCGAGTAGGATTAAGCACGTTCAAAATGCGAGTAGCATTGGTCTGAAGGACGATATTAGTTTTAGTGATTAGATAGATATTTTAGAAACTTGTAACAATATAAATGTAATTGACACTTAATGATTCTATAATGGAGATTTATTTATAAGTAATTGTTTACTCTCTTTTTTCAATTGTTTATCTTGTGTTTCAAATTTTCATGTTTTACTTCTAGAATAATTGGATTATTTAAATTATCCACAATCGATCATACTTTGGTAGTAAGTAATGAATTAAGACTGTTATGAATTGGCATGTAGATTGTCTAAGTGTTTAGACATAACAATGGTTTGCTGCAACGTTCATGAATACTCCTGAAATGGAAATTTGAGTCTTGGATTAAACCCACGCTCATTGAATTACTTCATGGAATTTATCACGAGTAATTTTGAGATGATAATCATATAGTCTTTGAACTGAGATATATGAGTTGTTGTTTACGAGTTAGTTTTGCATTGATAATGCGTAATCACATCAGTAACTTGATGTTAAAAAAACGTATTGTTGGGTACGATTTGATGAGTAAATAGTACAAGCATGTAACTCGAAATTTATCTATTCCTTTTATCCCAGGGGTAAAAGTGATATCTTGGGCGCCTTGATGATTTTGTGTTAAATTATGTGTTGGGGCCGGTCAGGACAAAATTGATATGTTCAATTAAGTTATTTGCCATACAAATTAGAATTCGGGAAACAAACTATTGGACAATGAAATGATTATATTCAATGTCTTTGTCCACATGATATCTTGTAGAACGGAGGATTATATGATCCCTTATCTTAAGGACACACAGCTGACTAGGTCAGAGTTTGACAATGGTTTTTGAAATCTACGATTGCTGGTCAAATTTTGAAGTCATACTTGCAATTATAGTTATTAAACTTATCCAGGTGGGGGACTGTTGGATTACGTGTCTAAGCCCATAACTATAATTGGTGTGTATTTGATTGATAGTAGCATGGTCATTTTGGGTTGCCTTCACCTTAACAAGTTGACAAGATGACTTTTGGAGAGAGAGGTTAAATTTGTTATTTGGAATAATAGATTAATTTATTAATGTATTATGAAAATAATATATTAATTAGAAATCATGTTATTTAATTAGTATTTAATCAGAAATTAATTTGGAATTAATTTTAGGATTAAAGGAACTGATTAAAAGAACAGGGGTTGTTTTGCAAATCATTGATAGTTGTGAAACTGTGCTGGTAGATTCCATAATTAGGAGTGGACGAAATTCTATAGGGAGGCCCTATAGATTTTTTCCATGGCCTATTGAAGAGATTTCCATGGGTTGCTTAAGCCTTAAGCAGGAAATTAGGGTTTCCTCCAGTAAACCGTAGCAACCCATAGCTATATAAGGAACCCCCTGCATGTGATTTTCGGTCACTGCTTGTTCGCTACATATCCTAACCGAATTTCTAAAAAATCCCCTCCCCTCTCCTCTCATCCTTTTGCTAGTGGTGTTTGTGAGTCATTAGAGTTTCAACATTTGTGGCACTAAGCTTTCAAGAGTCAAGGATCTACAAAGGTGTTCTTGTTATTACTACATAACAAGTAAGGTAATCATCAAAACCCTTTTGTTATATGATTTTCTAAAATTGTATGCTAGATCTAGGTTTTATTGATTTGGTACTTAATTGCATGTTGAACTAGTAAAAAACTTAGATCCAAAGCAATTAGGGTTGCATGATCACATAGGATGTTGTTATGCTCAAAACCCATCACCTAATTTACCCAACCACCAATCATGACCCATAAGCACAACACTAACTCAGTTCCTAAACTATTCTAGGATTTCTCAATTCTCATCAACTAGAAACTCAAACCAATCATAACAGATTTCCCTATGCATGCAAGTTATACACAGAGAGAATCACATAGATTGTCAAATAAAGTTTCTACCCTAAACCACAACCAGACAAGGAACATGAATAAGGCAGATTCCCTCATTTTAGAGCTATGCAATCCTAAGCATGTACAACTTTAAAAGCATACACTTTGCAAATAATCCATTCAACATCAATTTCCATATATATATATATATATATATATATATATATATATATATATATATATATATATATATATATATATATATATATATATATATATATATATATATATATATATATATATAGCATGGCTAAAACATTGGGAACACTTACTTGAGCTCGGCCGATTATGCGCATTGCACTCTCCCCTTTTCTTACAAAAATCTTTTTCAGAAAAATTTTAACTTTTGGTTTCTTTTTGAAAAACAATTTTTACCATTTCCTTAGTTTGAGTTTTGACACACCCAAGCGTGTGCCCGAATCTCTCAAACCAAGACTATGATACCAACTTCTAACACCCCAAAAATTACAGAAAATTTTAACTTTTATACTTATCAAATCCAACCATAATTATTTCCAAAATAATCCCATTACATAACCAAAGTGTTTCAAAATATCAGAGTATCAAAAACTAGATGTGGAAATATTGGAGAATACATATCGCGCCATCAAGCCGACCCCTTGCCCTTAAGACCAAAAGTACCTGAAACATTCAACAAAACTGTAAGCACACGCTTAGTGAGTTTTCCAAAACACACAAACATAAAATCACAAAATACCATGCACATATACATATAAGTTTACATGGACTCCCTCCATGGGCTTCATTGGACTGGCACGAGCTACCCCCATGGTCTTATATCCCCAGGCCATGGCCTCCTCCCATGGTCTTGCCAAATGTCATGGGATCCTCCCATGGTCTACGCATAAGTCCACATATAGATCAAATAGAAAACAATTACATACTCAAATACAAATCATCTCCTAAACATTAATGGGCCGGCCTTGGTGCCTTCGACCCATGAGTATAGTGAGAAGACTTACCTTGAATACTGAACGATAGCTGACTAGGTCCCGGCTCCAAATATCAGCTCTACTCAACCACTAAACATAAACAATTCCTTAAATACAACTCAAAATGCCCCAAAACCCCCTATAAGTCAAACTTGGTCAAAGACTAAAGTCAAAGGTCAAAATCAACGGCCTGTGTTGGCGCAACACGCCGAGTTGTCCTTCAACTCCTTGTGTTTCTCCATTAACTGCACAGATCGGGAAACCTCTCATCAACTCGCTAAGTTTATTAATGAACTCGTCGAGTTAGCCAAAAATCCAACAACTTAATGCATCAAGCTGTTTCCCTCGAATCTAGGAACTCCAAATCTCAGATCTCCTCCGAAATGATGTCTGGAAGGGTAAAGTTTCCAACTTTTACCCTTAGGAACCATCAAAATGAGTCAAACCCGATCCTTAGACTCATTAGAGTGATGGTTGACCCATTAAGCCCTTAAACTCTCAAAATATAGTCCCAAAATACAGATTCGGCATCTAAAGGATGAAAATCATGTAAAGTATCCAACTTTACGTCCATGCATGCTAAAAAGAAACCCTAGGGCTCAAGATGGGCTAAGAAGGGACTTATTGCGTGAATGGGACCTAGAACTTAGTAAATCTTGCAACTTTAAGCCAAAAGGGCCATAAAATGTTTAGATCTGACATAACAACCCCTAGAACACTCAACTTCTTGGACAATCCACCCATGAGCCCAAAATCAAGATAAAACCACAAAACAAGGAGATCTAAACGATAACAAAGAAAGGTATAAACTTGATACATCCAAGAGATTGCAAAAAGTGGGGAGATTCTGGATCTAAGTCTTCCCTCCAAACTTTACACCTCCAACTTCAAAGCTTCTTGAAAAGAGCACAAAAGATCAACACTCCACAAGCTCACACACTCACAAAAGAAGATGATGCATGCTATTAGGGTTTTCTGGATAGAGGAGGCTGGTAAGGAGGCCAACCAAGGGACTTAAGGCCTTTAAATAGGATGCAACACCCTAAAACTTAGGGTTTCCTTCCGAGCTGCCAACTCGCTGAGTTGAAGCACCTCAACTCACTTAGTTGGTTCATTAATTTCTACGACCAATGCCCTCTCTACATGTCGAGTTGAAGCTTCCAACTCGTCGAGTCCTGAAGGAAAATACAAATAATTCAAAGAATAAGCTCATACCTAAACCAAGCGTTACATAAAATTTGTAATCTTTCAAAGCTTTTAGGTCTCATGCATGCATTAAGCCTTTATTAAGCCCTCCTTGAGCTTTAGAGCTTCTCTTTGGCATCCATCAACGTAAAGTTGGCAACGTTACGTGGTCTTCCATCCCTAAGGTTTCATATCTGCATTTTGGGGCTATTTCGTTGAAGATTAAGTGCTTAATGGTTAAACCCTCACTCTAATAAGCCTAGGGTTTGGGTTTGGGATCCATTTTGGTGGTTCCTAGGGGTAAAGCTGGAAACTTTAGCCTTCTAGATATCATTTTGGTTGATACCTGAGCTTTGGAGTTCTTGGATTCGACGAAGGCAGCTTAATGTATTAAGCAGTTAGATTTCAGCAAACATGACGTTTTTATTGGTAAACACGACATGTTGGCCTGGTTTTCCCCGACTTTATAGCTGATGGAGAAACATGACCTGTTTGATCAACATAGACTGTTGACCTTGACTTTTGACTTTATCGTTGAGGTCGAAATTAGTTGTGAGGTGTCGAAGTGTCCTTAGTCTAGGTTAGTGTCGAAGTCAGTCTTGTATGCTTTGCATAAGGGCGTGTCTTAGTATCGAAGCGTTATTGTATAAACCCTTATGTATTTTATGCGTGCTTCTATAATTCCTATAAAAAAGGATACGTACTAGAGTTAGTGTAACTTTTGGGCTTTAAAGTTCTTAATCTATAACCTTCTATATATCTTCCAGAAGCAATATTGAGCCAAACATATATTATTTTCGATTATGTGTTCTTGTTTGATTCATACTCTGATTTCATTTCATACATTTGATTGATTACAACTACGTTTGGTACCAGAGCAGGATTCATGTAGTTAATCTCTAATTTTATTTAGTTTTCAAAAGTTTTTGAGTCTCGTTCTAGATTCAAAATTTCCACACTTTTGATTCTGAAAATATTTTCAGACCATCTGTATCAATTTGATTATGTTCTTAGTTTGTTAAATCGTTGTTCAATGTTTGATTTCTAGAAGTTTCATCCATCAAATCTTAATTTTTGAAGCTTTTCTCAAATCTCATCCATACAAAAACGACGAAAATTAATATGAACACAATGACTGGATTCTCTCATCTTCTTGGTTCCTCAACTAAGATTCCTATGTTGATCCTTGAGTATTATGATCAATGGACTGATAGGATGGAAAACTATTTGAGTGGGATCGATGAAGATTTATGGCAGTGTATGGTGCGTGGAAACCTTTGTCCTTCAATGCTCATAGAAGGTGGAAATGCTATGTCATCTGTAGATGTAGCTACTCAAACCAACAAGATGAAAGCAAATGTGTAACGCCCGTAGATCAGGGCTAGTCAATTTAGAGATGATAAGCAACAAAAATGACTTTTTGATGGAAGATTATTTAGAAGTATTAATCTTAACTAAGTTATAATATATGTTACAAGGATTCCGTACATATAAAAAATGCAAAAATCCAAGTTATAACGAAGAAGTTATGACCTGTCGAAGTTTCGCGAAAGAACCGGCACGACGCAGCGCGACGTAAATAGTGAGTTTATGTTAGATCGATATTTAGCCGAAACAATCTAAATGAGAATTGAAGATCTCATCGATAGTAGTGCAACGACGGAAAGACAGACGAAAATGTACGTCAAACGAAGGAGTTATGAGTTTATAACGGAGTTTTCATGTCCCAGCCTACTAAAAATAATATAATAAAAATAAAGTCAAAATTATCCAACGGAGTCTAAATGAAAGTTGTAGATGTTTTTTTACCTACGCGTCGATATAAAGAACGTCGAAAACGAAGTTCGTATGCGAATGTTATGAATTTCTGAAGTTCGAGGTGCGAAACCCCAAAACTGTCAAATACCACGATGTGGCAGGTCTTCTGAAACCTCCTGGAGTCCCCTAGAGGCAACTTGCGATGACGCATGCAGTGACGATCAAGCCCACGATGTGGAAACAGTGCCCATAATGTGGAAAATGAGAAATTTGCCCTATAAATAGAAATCAAGGGTCGGCCGAGTTTGGTTGCTCATTCTCTCAACTCTCACCTGTATTGCATCGATTTACATGAAAAGAAATACCCCCGAAGCCCCGGTATCAACCCTGAGACCGAAGCAAGTCCCGAAGCCCAAAGATCCCGAGAAGAAAAGAGTTTCTGAGCCGAAGCTCTGTCCGCGAGAAACCCGGTGTGTGAAGATATCCCAGTTTCACCGAAGAGTTACTACTCTTAGAGCCGTAGTGTTGTCCGATCATCTTCTGATCAAGTGAGTGTGTAGTTACTTTCTTCTAACACATAGATATGAAGTATCTCTATAAAATATGTGCTATGTCTTATATGTATGTTATCTCGTTACTTGGAATGGGTAAGTGTGTGTGGTTGTTTTCTGTTAACACGCATATATAGATTATACTCTATAAAATACGTGATATGTGAATATATACTATTTGTCATGTGATATGAGTGTCGAAAGAATTTTTTATACAGGTTTTATGTTGTATATAAACAAATATATTTTATCTACAAATATGTGGGTAGAACATGGGTAGATATAGATGTGTGATGAAATAAAAAAGTTGAGAGGCCTCAATGTCATTGTGATCCAGTCATCTAGTGGAATTTAGATGACGACCACAGACTCTTTCTAGACAGTCTCGTGGAACACCAGTAGGCTCATAACCTGTAGGTGTTAATGAACTTGGGTGTTCATTCATTGTATTCCATCCCCCTCATGGTTGTCTTATTTGACTTATATTGCTGAGGAACCCCCGAAGCATGTGTTGTCGACCCAATGAAATATTCTTAGACTAGGTCCCTTGTGTTAGTTGTCTTAGGGACGTAATGTGAGAATAACGGGAATAAGTAATTGGGTTATTATTGGTTGATGAAATTAAATTAATTATTTATTGTGGGTTTAAAACCCTATATGCTCACCAGGCTCCCAAGCCTGACCCACTTAGTTTTCTTTGTATTACAGGTAGTGGCGCCAGAGCATAAGTTGGATGACTTGTCAAGTTATTTTGGATTATAGACATGTTGTTATATTTAACTGTTGTAAGGTCTTTTTTGTAATGTTTATGCTTTTGGTTTGTTTATCAGAACATGACATCCCGAGTTTTGTTATAAAATGAAAATACATTTCTTTAAGAAATGCTTTGGTAAATCTTATTTTATCATATTCCGTTTTGGGAACAAATTCCGCAACTCTTTTAATCAAAGGATTACTCTGAAATTATTTTAAAAGCATAAATTAAACCGATCTTTTTTGGCCGTGATTTTGGGGATGTTACAAAATGATAAAAGATGCATGCGTGAATTAAGAGGTGCACTTCCACATATGGTGTATAACTGGTAACACGCTGTCGCGCACGTATTAAACAAGTAAATTATTACTGTTGGTTGCACTAAAAATATAACACAGGGAAGCAGGGTTGAATCCTCAGGGACACAGCCTAAAAGTCAATGCCTTTTTGCATCTGGCACAATCTAGTCAAGAAATAGAAAATATAAAAGGGGGGTTTTAATTAGAAACTAAAAACTAAAAATGCAGTGATATTAAACTAAATGAAAATCAATAATAAAAACGGTTTCAGCTCTGCTGCGACTTTCCTAATCATGCAATCAACATCGACCTGGTTATTTGAGATGCGTTCTATCTAAGCTGGTACTGAGAAAAACTAACAAGCTCTGGTAAATTCTCTTTTACCTTATTTACTTAACCTAAACAAGCTCTTCAATTAACCCTAAATTTTTACTGTCTAATCAAACAAGCTTTTAATTAAGATCAGAAAAGTTGCATTATAATCTATGTAAAATTCTTAGCACTATCCAATACTTCTAACAAGCTCGGAAGAGTAAATATATGTTTTTTATAGTTTATACGAGAGTTAAATCCCAACACAAAAATCAATCTAATACTTGTTACTTATTACCAGTTGACAAAAACAATTACGTATTCTATAACTGATTAACTGGAATGATAAAACCCTAGCTAGGTGATCAGACTAATAAGAATCAAAATCAAACATTCATTAAGAACAAAACTGAAGAATCTAGATAGAAACACAAATCAAAAAGCAGATCTAATGATCAATCACATGAAAAGTACTTGTCTTTGCAGAACTGAAAACTAAGGTTTTAGCCTTGTGACTCCAGATTATTAAATGGTAAGGTTGGGATTTCTTTGAAGCTCAACTCTTTTCCTTGTGACTCCAGATCCCTTCAAATATGGCAAGATGGGTGGATCTGAGACTTGTTCAACAATCGGGGGAAACTCCAAATTTTTATCAAATGACTCAAATTTAATATTTTTAAGTTGTTTTCTTTTTCCATTCTTCTTGACAGCACCCAACTTCTTCTTTTTCTGATTTTTCTTTTTTAGCTTCATGTTAGAAATCACCTTTTTCTCATCTTCCCCAAGCTTAGCTTTTTCCATCAACTTTGTATCAGTTCCTCCAGTAGAATTCACATTGTCTTTCATCTCCCCAAGCTTATCTATGCTCAGCTCCTTTAATGTATAATTATCTAGTTTCATGTCTAAAAGTAAATCTTGCACAAAACCATTAGAAAAATCACAGCAGTCCTCAGAAAAATGAATGTTGATACCTAGATAATGAATAGAAAATTTATCAATTGGAGTTTTAACATCATTTATTTTAAAGTGCTCAATATCACCATCAAACTCTATAGAAAGAGTACCAGCAAAAACATCAATCTTGGTTTTAGCAGTTTTCAAAAAAGGTCTTCCCAAAATAATTGATCTTTCACCTGATGTGTCCAAGTTTCCCATGTCCAAAATGTAAAAATCAGTGGGAAAAATCAAATTATCCACTTGGATAAGAACATCCTCCAGTACACCTTTTCGGTGTACTGTCGAGTAGTCAGCCAATTGGACAATTGTCCCGGTCTTTGTAAACTTCCTACTTTTAATTTTTCAAAAACAGAATAGGGAAGGACATTAACTGAAGCTCCTAGATCAAGCATGACTTTTGGAAAACTAAGGTTCCCCAATTTACAAGGAACTGAGAAAATCCTTGGATCCCTGCACTTTGGAGGCAAACTTTTTTGTAATATAGAATAGATATTTTCACCAGCTTTTACAATCTCATTAAATTTCATATTTTTCTTTGAGTTGCATAAATTTTAAGAAACTTAGCATAGTGAGGGATATGCTGGATAATATCTAAAAGTGGTATATTTACCTCAACCTTGCAATGAATTTTCATAATATCTTCATCATCTCTCTCGCGCTTCGTGCTCCTCATTCGCGATGGGAAGGGCGGTAGTGGCTTGTATTCTTTCAGAATTGGCTTGGGTAGTGTTGGAGTTTCTTTTCCTTCCAGATTTTCAGATCCTTTTTCAACCAACACCTCTTCATATTCCTCCTCTTCTTTTTCAGACGCTTTTAAATCTTCGATCAGAACTTCTTCAAATTCTTCCTCGGAATCATTTTTTGGTTTAGATGCGCTTGGACCTTCATATGTTTTCCTGCTTCTCAAGGAAATGGCACTCACATTATGCTTCGGATCGTTTTATGTGTGCCCTAGTAACTTTCCTTGTGACTCCAAACGACCCACAGAAGTGGTAAGTTGAGACACCTCCTACTCCAGGTTCTTGATACTGGATCTGATTTCTGTTTGGAATGCTTGGGTGCTCGTGGCCAGACTTTTAACAATATCCTCCAAGGCCATGCTAGAGCTTCCAGAATGTTGTTGCAAAGGCTGCTGGAAATTCTGTTACTGAAAATTCTGCTGATTCTAAAAATTTTGCTGAAAATCCGGCTACTGAAAATTTCTCTGCTGTTGAAATCCGGGTGGAGGCTGAAATTGTTGTTTATGCTGATAATTATTCTAAAAATTGTATTAGTAGCCCCCGACAGCTTTGACTGTAACTGTATCCTCTTGCAATATTTGACAAACATGAGTTGGGTGCCCAGTTTTACAGCAGATCCCGCAAGCTTTGACTTTTAACTCGATACCTTTTTCTTTTGTTAGCAGGAGGACAACCTTAGTTAATTATGAAATCTGAGATTCTAGGTTGGAATTACTTATTTCTTTGACTCCTCTTGGCTGGTCCGGGTACCACTCTTCTTCAGTTGCTGAATGCTTAGATTCGCTTGCTAGATTTTCAATAAATGTCCGAATCTCTGTTGGTTTCATATCTGAAAGTGACCCTCCACTTGATGCATTTATAAGTCGCCTCTCCATGGGTAACAAGCCTTCGTAGAAACATTGGTACAGCTGATAATCACTAATGCCATGTTGAGGACATCGGACCAACAGCTTCTTGAACCGCTCCCAATAAGTGTGGAGAGCCTCTCTTTTGCCTTGCTTTATACCAAGAATCTCTCTGCGCAGGTTTGACACTTTCACCTCAGGAAAATATTTCTCTAGAAAAAGTTTGGCGAGTTCATTCCAGCTTGTTATTGAACCAGACGGCATGTCATATAACCACTCCTTTGCTGCATCTTGAACCGAAAAGGGGAATGCCCTTAGTTTTATCTGGTCTTCAGTAATCGCATGTGGCTTCATTCCAGAACATACCACATGAAATTCCTTAAGGAATTTATGTGGCTCTTCATTTTCTAGTCCTCCAAACGTAGGGAGAAGGTGTATTAGCTCAGATTTAAGCTCGAAGTTTTGGGCTTCCGGAAAAGTGACACAGAGGGGCTACTGATTGACCTCTTAAGTGTCCCACTCTCTAAGGGTCTTTTCTGCTTCGTCTCCACTCATGTTTAAGTCTTCAGATTCGGATTCTGAAGAGTCTGTGGTTTCAAATTTAACGGAAGAGGGTGGGGAGTAAGTTTTATATCGGCTGTTTTGAGGAGAAGATGGGGGTACTTTTGGAATAAATGGATTTGAATCGTTCCACAAGGGAGTGCCTTGTAGTGTGGAGGTTTCTGGAGGTATGGAAGATGATGAACCAAATAGACTAGCTGATTGTTTCTTTCTTGCTGCCTCTTTTTTCAGTCTCCTTGCAGTTCGCTCAATTTTTGGATAAAAAACTAAGGGTGTACCTGAACGAAAAATTATTGGCATGAAATTATTAGAAAGCATTGTGTCCCCGTCAACGGCACCAATTTGTTAACATGGTCTTGCACACGTATTAAACAAGTAAATTATTACTGCTGTTTGTACTAAAAATATAGCACAGGGAAGTAGGGTCAAATCCACAGGGACACAACCTAAAAGTCAATGTCTTTTTGCATCAGGCACAATCTAGTCAAGAAATAGAAAATATAAAAGGGAGTTTTAATTAAAAACTAAAAACTAAAAATGCAGTGATATTAAACTAAATGAAAATCAATAATAAAAACGGTTTCAGCTCTGCTGCGACTTTCCTAATCATGCAATCAACATCGAACTGGTTATTTGAGATGCGTTCTATCTAAGCTGGTACTGAGAAAAACTAACAAGCTCTAGTAAATTGCTCTTTTACCTTATTTAGTTAACCTAAACAAGCTCTTCAATTAACCCTAAATTTTTACTGTCTAATCAAACAAGCTCTTAATTAAGATAAGAAAAGTTGCATTATAATTTATGTAAAATTCTCAGCACTATCCAATACTTCTAACAGGCTCGGAAGCGTAAATATATGATTTTTTATAGTTTATACCAGAGTTAAATCCCACCATGGAACCAATCTGATACTTGTTACTTATTACCAGTTGACAAAAACAATTACGTATTCTATAACTGATTAACTGGAATGATAATACTCTAGCTAGGTGATCAGACTAATAAGAATCAAAATCAAACATTCATTAAGAACAAAAATGAAGAATCTAGATAGAAACACAAATCAAAAAGAAGATCTAATGATCAATCACATGAAAAGTACTTGTCTTTGCAGAACTGAAAACGAAGGTTTTAGCCAGACATGGCTAAAATCTGATAAAAACAAATGAAAAAAGACATCAAACAACTAATCTTACTAATCTAATTGAAGGAGATGATCCACAGTCTTCAGATCTTCAGAAACCGTTGAAATTAAAGAAGAAATGCCTCCAAAATCATATATCCGTCGTCTGGTACCTATGGAATCGCCAACTTAGGTTACATGAATGCTATCAGGGTCTATTTATACGTCCAGCAGCAAAAACGACATGCATACGATCGCAAGGGCATAACCTGCGATCACATGTTTTGAAGAAAACGCATCACAGGTCTTTTTAATGAAGTAGAATACCATTTTGGCACTTTTTGGCCAACCTACAATTTCATGTACACAACCTACGATCGCAGGTTTTCATTTTTCAATTCTGGATGAATTTTTGGCACAAAAAAACTTCGAATCCATGTTGTGACCTAGCCTGCAATCTCATAAAGGCTCCATGCGATCACATGGACGATAGTTGCGATCTAATGTTGTACCTAAGTTGTCCGAAAATTCATCTACTTTTCATATCATTTTGAATCACGTCAATCAGAGTTACGGTTCTGGAGATATGTTCAAAATACTGACAGGGGGTCAAAGCTGTCAGCAACATTCTTTAACTTTAGATTGTAGATTCTTTCTTCGTGTGATCAATTCGATCGAATGTTTCATGACCAAAGCATCTTGCAAGAACTCCTCAACATACTCCATAAGTCCCAAACTCCACTTTAAGCTCCAAACGTGCATCCAACTGCTCCCAAAGCACTGCTCCACTCGAACTATCTGAAATTGACATAAAAACATGAGCAGTACAGGAATTCTAACAAAATACATGAGCTGAAAATTATTTAAATAAATGACATGAAAATGTACAAAATATGATGCTAAAATGATAATAAAAACTACCCTCAAAGATGCATAAAATGGCATCTAACAATAACTATGTCCGTGGATGTTCTACTGCAAAAGAAATTTTGGATGCGTTGAAGGAGAAGTACCAAGGGAGTGAGAAGACAAAAAAAGAGTTATGTTAAACAATGTATGCATGAGTTAGGAGAATTCAAGCAGAAAGAAGGTGAGAACAATGAGCTTTACTATGATCGTCTGAATGACTTAATCTTTAAGTGTAGCAGATATAGAGTCAACAGATCGACTATGGAGTACAACTTGACATTCTTAATAGGGCTTCACAAGGAATGGCGTAATGTCAGTTTGATGATAAAAACTGAACAATGTTTCAACAACTTTTCTCTTAGTGATGTTTACAATGAGTTGAAGGCTCATAAAAGCGAAGTCACCGAGATAGCAGAGGAAACGAGATTGGGTTTGGGTGGTCCTCTTGCGTTGATCTAAAAGGTGACAAATAGAGAGGCTGAGATTGAATCAACTAAGATTGAAGGTTCGGAAGATGAAGGCCTTATTTTCAATTTTGATGACGAAGCTGTGGCTTTCTATTCAAACAATAAAGTGAAGAAATTTTACAAGAATCCATTTAATTCAAAGTCGAAAACAAGTGAGTTGAAAGGAGGCTCGTCTATGAAGAGTGAGAGACAGGAGAAGAAAGGGGAGAAGAAAGAAGTTAAGTCTGAGGATACAAAGAAAGAGAGAAAGCTAAAGGGTGACTCTGGATTCGACTTCATTATTGCAATGGTGCGAATCATTTGGTGAATGATTGTATGTTAAGGAAGAGAGACGAGAAGAAGAATATGGTGAAAGACGAAGCATATTATGTGGAGAGGCTTGAAGAGGTAAGACCAAAGACAAAAAGCATGGCTTTGGTGGCTAAAGGTAGTGGTGAAGAGGATGGAACATACCAGATCTAGTCATCTGGATCAGACGATGAGGAGATGCACAATCCTACTCATGGTGCTATGAATAAAAATTTCAAGGAGGGAAGCGAGGATGAAGAGATGGTGAGTGGAAAATGTTTTGTCACTACTGCTGCTGACAAGTCTCCTATGACTTCTAAGGTACGTGCTCTTCTCGAATCCTTTGAAATTCCTTTTTGTTCATATGATGATATTTTTTCTGATTTCGATAATACTTTGTCTTGGTTTAATGACACACTTAGTTTTGTTAGTAGTGATGCTGAAAAATCCAAATCATTACTACTAGATTGTCAGAAAAGACTGGAGTCGAAGAGCGGTCGGATAGATAATATCGAATTACAATTAACAAATGTTATGTGTGATAGCCTTGAACTGATAATTGTATTTTGCTTAAACATATATATATATATATATATATATATATATATATATATATATATATATATATATATATATATTGTAACTTTGCTAAGCGTCTTTATGGAAAATTGACTAGTTTGCATCATTCGTTAGACATTAGCAAAGAACAACATAGGAAGCTTTTTCCCTTTTCAGTTTTCGAAAGGGAGAAATTCGATTCGACTTCCTATGAATGTGAGAAAAAGATATTTGAATTTGACAAGGTCCCAAATGATTCATATGCATGAGGTATAGTTAAAATTGATGAATGTTTATACGCAAATGATCTTGTTGATATTATGAATAAGATCTTGACAAAAAACGAACAAATAAAGATTTTGAAAAGAACTAAGAATTTGACATCTGACTCTCAAACCAATTTTGCTGATATACAAGATGATTCTGATAATATTAGTGAAATTGAGGAAGAGGAAGTTGTTGGTTGTTCAAAGTTATACGTCATTAATGTTACTTCTATAAACAAAGGTAAATAAAACTATGATGAATCTTTGGTTAAGAATAACACTAACCAACCCTCGACATCGAACGTTCATGAGCATGACCGGGTAATTGTCGAAAATAGTCAGACTGATAGTGATGATGATGACGAAGTTGATTCTGGTGACACAACTATTCCAGGAGTTGTTGTTGACCAAATGTATGCAGAAACAGAGAAATTCAACTAGGTAATGAAGGATAAAGGTCCTTATTATCTCAAAGCAAATTCTATGGTGTATCCAAACTTCAAATGCACCGATAACTTGGTATTTCTAAATCAAGTGTTTGTTGCGACAGGAAATGGAGAAAAATTCAATCCTAAAATCAACAAAATTATTGTTGATAACAACAAAGAAGAAAAGAAAAGGGATTTTTCACGAACCAAAGCACCATCATAAACAATCTTAACAAGAATTCATTCACGTTTTAGAGACAAAGGCCAAAAAGAGTTTGGGAAGTTAAAAAAGTCAAAATTAATGATGACACCCCTTCAAATGAATCAAATTCTCAAACTCAAACCACAAAAGCACAAATGTTTTATGAACAAATTCAAAAGATTTCAAAAGATGAAGGAATTTCAATGTCTAAAGCAAGGAAAAAGGTTTATTGGCAAAATGTTGAGTCTTGAAAGAAACAAAAGTTTTATTAACAAAATCTTCTGAAAAGAAAATGACTGAACAATTTAAGACCTCTTTTCAAAATAAGTCTTTTTTTAGACAAATCCCACTCAAAAACAAATTTTTTTCAAAAGATCAATCAATCGTTCAAAAACAAAATCACTTCGAATGTTCAAAAACTAAAAGTTTCAAAAGTTGTTCAAAATCCATCTCATAAGAATTATGTTCCTAATAATCAAAATGCAATGTTTCCTCAACATAATTTCCAAGGAAATAGTTTTCAACATTAGAGGAATTTTGAACATTTTAACAATCAAAGAAAGTTTTCGAATAGTCAACAAGATTTTAATCGAAATAATGTTGGTTGTAATAAACACTTTCAAAATCATTTTCAACCTCTTGCCTAATTAGCATTTACAAAAGGACATTTCGATAAGCTAGATGTAAAAAGGTCAAGAAATGAATCCTTCAAACCCACACAACCTTAATTTCCCAATCCCGATTCGAAGCAAAAAAGTCAAATCTTCATTTGCCAAAGGAAAAACTGACATGAAGAACATAAATCATTGGCTTGAAGGAAAAGAAAAAGTGTTTTAGCCAGGAAAGTTCTCACAAGAGGAAATCAAGCATGCTTATGAAAGCTACTTACAAAAATCACCAAATGGAAGTTCGTCATTAGTGGAATCGAATCCATAGGTTCGAAAGTGGAGAGCAGTTTTGAAAGCAAGAGTTGAGGCCAAAAAAACCACTGAAGAAAAAGGGAAAGTCAGTGTTGAGTCTAAACCAACAAATTATTTCATTTTGATACCTAAGTCTATTGAAATTGACGTAATCGATAGTTTGAAATCAAAAGTTCGCTATTGGATTTTAAGATCTTCATTTCATCATGCATTCTGTTCTAATAACCAAGGACCCAAACAGCCTTGGGGACCTAAATTCTTTCACTGATTGCAGGTTTTGTGTGACGAGCAATACGAAAAACATTGGTACATCGATAATGATTGCTCTCGTCACATGACAGGTCAAAAAGAAAATTTACGAGATTATCACAGCCTGGAAAATGCTGGAGTAGTGAAGTTTTGGGAATAACAATAAATGCAAAGTCAATGGATATGGAAAAGTTACGAATGGCAAGTTGACGGTGAATCGAGTAGCATATGTTGAAGGTATTCAACATAACTTGATAAGTGTATCGAACTTGTTGTGGGTATTGGCAATCAAGTTGAAACGAAAAGTAGATATGTTCACTCTTGATATCAAACCAATTGTTGTTGTTCCCTTACTATGCTTACTCGCAAAGACATCATCTGATATAAGCTATGGCATCATAGACTTTCTTACTTGAACTTCAAAAACTTAAGCAAATTGGTGGTAAATGATCTTGTACATGGCTTACCGATTTTAAAATTTGATAACGATTTGTTATGTGCAACTTGTGAAAAAGGGAAGCAACATTGTCAAGGTTATCCAATAGTCATCGATTTGAAGATCATTGAATCTCTTGAATTACTTCACATTGATCTTTGTAGCCCTTTGACTGTTGAGACTCTCAACAAGAAAAGGTACATATCGATCATTGTTGATGACTTTTCAAGGTTCACTTGGGTATACTTCCTTTGACAGAAGTCTGAAACTACTCATGTAATTATCTATTTCATCAGACATATCGAACACAGTCTACGCAAGAAAGCGAGGAAGATTAAAAGTGAGAATGAAACATAATTCAAGAATCAAATTCTTGATAAATTTCTAACTAATATTAGCATAGCTCATAATTTCTCAGTTGCTTATACACCTAAACAAAACGGTGTTGTCGAAAGAAGGAACATATATTTATGCGAAGCAGCAAGAACGATGCTCACATATGCGAATCTACCCCAATATCTCTGGGTAGAGGCAGTTTTGACAGCATGTTTTACTCAAAACATATCTTTCATTCATCCTCATTTTAATATCACTACTTATGAAATCATGACAATCAAAAACCAAATGTGTTTCATGTTTTTGGTTGCAGGTACTTTATTAATAATTTTAAAGATAACCTTTCGAAATTTTAGTCAAAAGTTGATGAGGGGATATTTTTGGGATATTCACACAATTAGGTTACATATAGTGTGTTGAACAAGCGAACAAAGAAGATTGAAGAAACATTTAATCTAACTTTTGATGATTATTTTGTGAAACGGGTTAAAAATACTTTTGAACAGAGCCTGTTATTAACGAATCATATGATGGGTCATCTATTTCCGAATTCTTTCGATTTAGATTATGACTTAATCTTTGGTGTTCCTGGCAGGGTAATTGATGCAGAAGTAAATGTAATGGATAATCAGATTACTGAAGCTTTAAAGCATTCTGATGATTCGACTATGACTCAGGAAAATGATGATTTGTCTTCAACATCGAATTCTCCATGTCATGTCAATAGTAATCCTTTGATACCGAGTGATCAAGTGGAGGGGGAGCACTTGGATTCGGCCAATAATGTTGAGGGGGGGCATGGACAAACAAGTACTGATGTTGAGGGCACTTTGATGATTTATCTTCATACAAAGGTTGATATAGTTGCTGATGCGGTTACAAAGCTTGTTGAGTTCCTCATGTTTCTTCTCGCTAAATTTGATTTAAAGTCTGAGTCATATTCGAAGGAGTTTGTTCATCTGCAAGGGTTATTTATAGGTTCGAAGGATTTGATTTCGAAACTTACTGTTCCTGCTTCCTCTTCTGTTTCTCAGGAATCATTATCCCAAATGTTTTCTTTGTTGGAATATCATCCGAAGGATGATCTTGATCCTCTTATGAAATTTGTTAATTTGATGCCCACGGCAACTACTTCAACAACCACTACTTCGAAGCCTTTAACTAAAGGTGTTGTAATTGGTTCACCTGTTAGTGGATCAAGTTCGAAGCCACCTCCATCAACTGAAGAAATGAAAGAAAAAGGAAAGGTATCCTGAATGAACCAATTACAAAAGAGAAGAAGTTGGCTTTAGAATAGGAAATGGAGAAACAAAGAAAAATTCAAAGTCTTCTTCGATAAAGACAGAGTGATCCTCCTGTTCTTGATAAGGCTGATCCAATAAAACATTACATCTATGAAACAATTAAAGCTTCTGTTTACAATGGAGTTATGCTTGAATTTTCTAAAGTTCCTAAATAGAGCTTTGATATCGAAAAAACTAATTTAAAAAACTGATTTTAATCGGTTGGACTTTCCTATCAATGAGATGATGTTGATTTCTGCTCAATATCACATTATTGATAAGTTTAAAGATAAGGAAGAACATAAAAGATTGAAGCTCAGATTCCACGTTGTTTTTGGAAAAAGAGAAGAATAAATTTGGTCTTGGTAAAGATGGTAAAAGTTCTGAATAGCTCAAAGGATGTTTTATTCACAAGGGTATTGCAGAATATCAGATTTCATGCAGCCCGACCCAATAATGTTGCATTTAATTTTTCAACAGCAGATTTTCCATTGATGAATATCAATGATCTCATCGATGCTGCTAAGATCTTGAAGTGCACAGATGTTTCGAAGCTTCAATTGACCAACAAAGAACAATTTCTACTTGGGTTCGCACACTTAAAACTGTTCATCGACAATTACTTTGAGTGTCTTGCAATGACAGATGTGGAACTTGCACTTGCGATGGGTAAACAAGTTACTGTGCCTCAATCAATGTTGAAAGGTGTAGGGGGTCTTAAAAACTTTGTTGATGGTGAGATCTGTGTGAAACCGATGGGAATAATGTTCATTGGGAAGAACAAGAAAAGGAAGAATACCAAATTTTTATTTCAAGTGTGTGATGTAGAAAAGTATACCAATTCTCAATATATGAATCTTTTGGTTCGTATGAATAATTGCAAAAGGAACAATGATGGTGATAAAGCTGAGATTTGGAAGACAATCGTATGGTATAAGGAGATAAGAAGAGTAATACATCAAGCTGCTAAGATGCTGACTATTTAGGATTCGACACTGCTCATAAAGGGGGAGAATTTTGAGGTTGAAATTAGTTATGAGGTATCGAAGTGTCCTTAGTCTATGTTAGTGTCGAAGTCAGTCTTATATGTTTTGCATTAGGGCGCGTCTTACTATCGAAGCGTTATTGTATAAGCCCTTATGTATTTTATGTGTGCTTTTGTAATTCCTATAAATAAGGATAGGTACTAAAGTTAGAGTAACTGTTTGGCTTTTATAGTTCTTACTCTATAACTTTATCTGTTTCCCCCAAAAGCAATATTGAGCCAAAATGATATTACTTATGATTTTGTGTTCTTGTTTGATTCACACTCTGATTTCATTTCATACATTCGATTGATTACAACTACATTTATCTTTGACCAAGTTTGACCTATAGGGGGTGTTGAGGCATTTTGATTTGTATCTAAGGAATTGTTTTTGTTTAGGGGTTGGGTAGAGCTGATATTCAGAGTCGGGACCTATTCGGCTATCATTCAACATTCAATGCGAGTTTTCCTCACCAGGTTTAGCGGGTTGAAAGCACCAATTGTAATGCTCTAAAATTTTCAACCAATTTAAACTTTTCAAAAACAACCCAAATTCATTAAGTTATTACAAAAAAGTTTTCAATACATTTATTATCAGAGTATTCCCAGAACCATATCGTAAAACATAAACATGAGGAGCGGTACGATCATGCCTTTGCCTTGCCACGGTCTCCTGAAGTACCTGAAACATTAAACCACAACTATAAGCCCGAAAGCTTAGTGTGATACCCCCAAAATACCATACACATATCATGTCATAAACAAAACAGAACAACCATGCACTTCGGGTCTACTGTGTGACTGGTCCGCCGCACCGGGCCTACAATCCACCTGGGCCACTCTCCGGGTCAAGCCATATATATCGAGTCTACAATGTGATTGGTCTGCCCGCACCGGGCCTTCAATCCACCCGGTCCACGCTTTGAGTCTATAGTGTGACTGGTCCGCCCGCACCGGGACTTCGGTCGGCCTGGTCCACTCTCCGAGCCTCGACACGGCTGGTCCGCCCTCTTGGGGCCTACAGCCTATCCGGACCGCTCGCTGGGCCTTCGGAATAACCGTTCCGCCCTAGGTATGTTGGCCTATAGCACAAAGCAGGACCCGCCTCAACCCAACCCCAGTCTAACAACCATGTGCACATAAACATAATCATATAGAAATTCACAACTAATCAACCAATCTAGCAGATCACATACATAGCACATCCCTACTAGGATACCGACCTAACTGGTCACCAGCATAGTATCATCCTATAAACCATAATACCGACCCTAACCAGGTCTCTAACATAAGCCCTCCTAATTACCAGGATGCAACCACATAACAAAGCAATAACATAACAACAACTACCCGGTTTTCCATCCGATAAAAGGGTCGGCCTGGTGCTGTAGACCCTGTGGATATAGTGAGGATAACTCACCTGCAACTGTCGGCTGAAGAACTAAAATCACGCTGCTCCAATCACCGTCACGAACTCCCCCACTGGTCAACAGCAAATCACTGAACTCAAAGAATGCCAACAATTACTAAAAATACTCCCGGAAATCGACTGGTCAACTCTTGGTCCAGGTCAAAGTCCTCAGTCAAAGTCAGACTTCCTGGCTGACTCTACTCGCTAAGTCAACCCGCGGACTCGCCGAGTCCCTATACTCAGAAACTCCCAAACCACGACTCAACTCACCGAGTCGCCCCAAGACTCGCTGAGTCCAACAAACTCTGAGTCCCTTCATGCTCAACTCACCGAGTCATCCCTCGACTCACCGATTCACGACTTAACCAAAAAATGTTAGGGTTCCATGACCAGACTCGCCGAGTCCAAGAACAGACTCACCGAGCTCAAGTCAATCTTCAACAGAATCGCCAAGTTGTTCTCCCAACTCGTCGAGTTCCTGCCTATTTTCATGCAACTCATCGAGTACACCCATTTGACTCGCCGAGTTACTACGCGACTCATGCCTAATCTCTAGTCCGACTCGCCGAGTCATCTGCCAGACTTGCCGAGTCCAACATTAAGTTCCATAATCTCGAGTCACAGAGCCACTCCCTTACTCCAAACACTAGATCAGGGTCCCTATGGTTCATTAGCAACATAAAGTTGCTACCTTTACGTGCTTCCATGACCCATTCATCAAAAACCAAGCTAAAATGGAACTTAACTCATTAGGGCTGGATTTTGCATGGCTAATCAAAGGGATTTCTTCACATAGAATCCATATGGAACTCAGATCTGGAGTTTCAACTCCAGATATAACTCATGCATCAAGATCTCAACATAAATTCTTCAAAACAACCCTAAAGCTCCAAAAAGCTGGATATAGAAGGAATAAAGCCAAGATAACAAATCCTTACCTCAAAACAACCTCCAACCGAAGAGTAAGCCAAATCTCCTCAAGCCTCCTTGATCCAAGCTCCTTAGTCTTCAAGATTTTCTTCTTAAATCACTTATCCAAGCTTCCACTCACGGCTATTTGGGTTTATGGGACTCAAAGTAAGGGTAAAGAGGCTTAAGGAAAGGTATTATGTCCTTTATATAGGGCACAAACCCCGAATTAGGTTTTTTCTCAATCCAGCACCAACTCGCCGAGTCCAGCCGCCGACTCGACGAGTTGGTCACTTAACGCGTGACCAGAATCCCGACTTGACTCGCCGAGTTTATCCATCGAATCACCGAATCGACCTTCCTTATTTACACTAAGAACTCGGAACTTGAACTTCTGAACTCGGGGTGTTACAATTCTCCCCCACTTAAATTAGGCTTCGTCCTCGAAGCCTACTGCAGTATACACTTCAGCTCAAACCCTTGCACTGCAGACTCCGATTTCTCAATCAACTCAGGTTCTTGCAACCCTACTACTGCATCTCTCCTATAATGACTACTTCCCGCTTGACATCCTTACCACTACTCCAAGCCGACCGTCGGCCTTCCTCCTCAATGACACCACATATCGACCACGTATCACCCGAAGATCCCATCCCTTCAAATCAGGGATATACTATCGCAACCTGCGAGCCGCCAGATACCATATCAACCCACTGAGCTCTACTAAGTCACTAATCCATCTCCCTTCGCCTCAAAATTGGCGATAACTCTGATAACTTGCAACCTGGAACCAATCTTATTTCCCCTTTGTATTTATCCTTTGCACACGGACAGGACGCCGCATCCTTCAGCTCTCGCAAGAAACTCACTCTCACCTTATCATCATGGTCTCTAGGTCCTTGGTCTCCGACCGTAATATCCTCATGCGGTCCTCAGAACCGGTCCAGACGACTCCTGAGTCTGTTAACCTGCCGTCTCACCTTCCTCTGTCCCGGTCTCCACGCTGGAACCACTATCCTCCATAAGTAGCCCACTCGAAAGTGCTCCCATATATCTAGTACAAGCTCTATACTTTCTATCAATATCCGAAGCATGTCGGTCATCCATTTACTCCACTTCCTCCCCTCACGGAGGACCCTCGCTCCTTCCAAAACTACGTACCCTTTTCTTTTCCAGGAAATCCAAACTCTTTTCTTTTCGTGCTGCAGGATGACACCCCCTTCAGCTCTCGAGTAACTCGCATGAGCTCTCTTCCGCAATTGGCCTGGTCTACATCCTCGGGATGGAAAACCCAACACACTGACGATACCACTAATCTTCCCCAGGATGAATTACCACTATATACATAACCCCTGATCACAACCATACCGAGAATCCAAGGCTCCATCATTGCATCCCTTCCAAACTCCTCTGGTTCTACACCACCGGAAATTTTTCCGCAACCTCAACAAACATCCCATCCGGATGTGCTTCCATACCACTGGCACAATCACAGTGCTCAACATCCCTAATTGGAATACTTTCAATCATCCATCCACACTACTGTTCCCACTATAGTGAACCAACACTCCTTCTCGGAGCTACATACCTTTCCCTTTTCTTATCCAAGGAAACCTACTCGACGACCTTGCCATAACAACAAGTGCCACGGTGCTCACACCCCACTCTACACCATCCCTCGTAGAGTAACCGCTATTCCATGCATCACATATACTCTGAATCTGATCACAAGGACCATCGAAGTCCATACACCACCTTTCACTAACGTAATCAATACCTGGGGCCAAACCCACTGGTTGCAATTGCATTACAACATACTCAAGCCATCTCCTCATATAGATCTATCAACACATACACAGTCTTCAGCATGACTGGACCGCCTTACCAGGTCTTCAGTCAATCTGGACCACTCTCAGAACCTTTAGCATGTCTGGACCGCCCTCCAAGGCCTTTAGCCTGTCTGGACCTTTCTCCGAGCCTTCGGCCTGACTGGCACGCCCACCGGCCTTCAGTTTCCCCGGACCGCTCAGACTATCACACATCATCTCGAACTATCCTTCCTGGGAATCTCTTATGTACATACTGTTCTAGCCATCCAGGGGTTCCAAACTCTCGTTCCGATCCCGGAATCCTTTCCATGGCCTAAACCCAGGCCTCACATCAACCACTACCTTTCCTGAAACCACGGTCTGCTCCCTGCCCCCACTTGTCGGTCACTTACTCATACCAGCCCATACTCTTGGCTGACTGAGAGACTGTCAAATCTCAACGGCTAATCAATCTCTAATGCTTCTAGATCCTCCTGAGAATTTTCCAATTCTCCCCCACTTAGAACACTGACTTCCAACCACCGGTGACTTAACTAGCATGAAACAATCATCCTTACTCAACATACTCCTCGTATCCATGAACTGGTTTCCTCTGAAATGAGCAATTTCCACAAAATCGTTTTCCGGCATCGCACCTCATGAACTTTAAGGGAGTTCGACTCCCTGTTGAACACTTCTCAGATCCCAATTGCTATACCTGACAATAAGACCATACAACCGAATCCTGACCATCAATCCTTTGGATGCTAACCTCCTACACTCCTAGTTACTAACACTCCCAACCAAACCAGGAAACACGCAAAACAGCAAATAAAACACAACACCACATAAACAACAAGATAAGCAAACAGCAACGAAACGAAAACATACCCGCAACTGCATCCGGCTCTGCCCTGACCTCCTCTGTTGTGAGCTAATAAGCACGTCCTTGAGCCCTCAGGGGCTCCGCTCCACCCTGACCTCCACCCGTAATCCTCAAAGTGGCTGGTGCTGGAGCCTGCACTGGTCCTGCAGCAAGCTGTGGACAATTGGCCCTCATGTGACCAACCTGATGACACTGGTAACAAATTCTCATATCCTGAACCGGGGCTGACTAACGACAATCCCTCGCGTAATGCCCCTCCCTCCCGTACTTTCGGCACGCACCACCGGACCTACAAGCTCCGGTGTGACCCTTCCCGCACTTCCCACAAGCGCAGCTGCCTTGATCTCCAATCCTAGAATTAACAGTCTTGTACCGTTTCGGCGCCGGCTGCGACTGCACCGGGGCCTGCCTCTGCTCTTGCAATTGTAACTCAATCTCCAACTCACGCCGCCTGGCAGCCTCCTGCAACTCTAACAAGGTATCACATCTCTGCGTAGACACAAATTGTCTAATATCCCTCTTGAGAATACTCAGATATCGGGTCATATGAGCCTGCTCTGAAGCAAATTCAGGGCATTTCCATGAACATCTTGGTGATCTCCGTCACCGATTCAAAATCCTGCTTCAGCTCCAAAAACTCCTGAGCCAATCTCTCCCGCTCCACCCGTGGAACATAACGAGTACTGAACATGTCTCGAAACTGAACCCAAGTAAACGCAGCCCGTTGTGCATCAGAATAAGACCCCGTAGTCAACCTCCACCAATCCTTCGCCCCGAGCCTTAATAGGTTCAGAGCACACCTCACCCTTTGATCAGCAGGGCATGAACACGTGAAGAAACACCCCTCCACGTCTGACAACCATCTCATAGAAACAATCGGGTCCTGAACTCCATCGAAGGTAGGGGGCTTTGTGTTGTCAAAGTCCCGATACTGAAAGCCTCTACTGGCTCCTCCCCCTGCTGCTGCCACAGCTGTTGCGGCTGCCGCGGCCGCTGTCTCTGCTAGAGCCGCGTAGCGCTCATCAAAATACTCAACCATAGCGGTCTTGATCGACCCAAACAGTTTCGGCAACTCAGTATGGAACATCGAAGCAACCTCATCATGTAGGATCTCCCGAATCCTGGTGTCCAACTCATCTGTACTCATCTGACCAATGACCTCGGGTAATACTGATCCATCATGATCGCCCTCTCCCGATCCCAATCCTGACCCGGATCCACCCCTGGCATGCCTCGTAACCACCATACTAAAAATACACCGCAAGAAAATCAGATGCTTCCCATTAATCCGGGAACCAACTCCCAATACAACCCTAGGGGTTGTGACTTCCTTGATGCATGTATGGGTCATGTGCTTTCAGTAGTACAGGCCCATACTACCTTCCACACCTACCTATATTTATATCAAGTATCACCACTACACCCTAGTGAAGAACATACATAACAAGCAATCAACCCCCACCCCTAGAGGAACACTGAAAATCTCATACATAAAGGAATCCTAGGCTAGCAGGCATCATGAATCAGGGAACTCTATCATGCAATTCCTGAAGATCACTAGCCTAGTACTAGCATGTTGTTCTATCATATCTCATAAACAAATAACTTGTATGGTATTTTGGGGTTACTTACTGGCTCCGGGTGATCGTACCTCCGCGTCCTCCTTTACTCATTTTTGAAAACCATTTTAAATTCTCTTTTGAAAACTCTCCTTGATTTGAGACTGGATTCACACGAATGTTCCTGCAATTCACTCAAACCAAGGCTCTAATACCAACTTGTAACGCTCTAAAAATTTTAACCAAAGCAGGAGTCGCCTCAACCCAACCCCAGTCTAACAACCATGTGCACATAAACATAATCATATAGCAATTCACAACTAATCAACCAATCTAGCAGATCACATACATAGCACATCCCTACCAGGATACCGACCTAACTGGTCACCAGCATAGTATCATCCTATAAACCAAGATACCGACCCTAACCAGGTCTCTAACATAAACCCTCCTAACTACCAGGATGCAACCACATAACAAATCAATAACATAACAACAACTACCCGGATTTCCATCTGATAAAAGGGTCGGCCTGGTGCCGTAGACCCTGTGGATATAGTGAGGATTACTCACCTGCAACTGCCGGCTGAAGAACTAAAATCACGCTGCTCCAATCACCGTCACGAACTCCCCCACTGGTCAACAGCAAATCACTGAACTCAAAGAATGCCAACAATTACTAAAAATACTCCCGGAAATCGACTGGTCAACTCTTGGTCCAGGTCAAAGTCCTCAGTCAAAGTCAAACTTCCTGGCTAACTCTACTCGCTGAGTCAACCCGCGGACTCGCCAAGTCCCTACACTCAGAAACTCCCAAACCACGAATCAACTCGCCGAGTCGCCCCAAGACTCGCCGAGTCCAACAAACTCTGATTCCCTTCATGCTCAACTCACCGAGTCATCCCTCGACTCACCGATTCACGACTTAACCAGAAAAGGTCAGGGTTCCATGACCAGACTCGCCGAGTCCAAGAACAGACTCACCGAGCCCAAGGCAATCTTCAACGGACTCGCCAAGTTGTTCTTCCAACTCGTCGAGTTCCTGCCTATCTTCATGCAACTCGTCGAGTACACCCATGTGACTCGCCGAGTTACTACGCGACTCATGCCTAATCTCTAGTCCGACTCGCCGAGTCCAGTGTGAAGTTCCATAATCTCGAGTCACAGAGCCACTCCCTTACTCCAAACACTAGATCAGGGTCCCTATGGTTCATTAGCAACATAAAGTTGCTACCTTTACGTGCTTCCATGACCCATTCATCAAAAACCAAGCTAAAATGGAACTTAACTCATTAGGGCTGGCTTTTGCATGGCTAATCAAAGGGCTTTCTTCACATAGAATCCATATGGAACTCAGATCTGGAGTTTCAACTCCAGATCTAACTCATGCATCAAGATCTCAACATAAATTCTTCCAAACAACCCTAAAGCTCCAAAAAGGAGGATCTAGAAGGAATAAAGCCAAGATGACGAATCCTTACCACAAAACAACCTCCAACTGAAGAGTAAGCCAAATCTCCTCAAGCATCCTTGATCCAAGCTCCTTAGTCTTCAAGATTTTCTTCTTAAATCACTTATCCAAGCTTCTACTCACGACTATTATGGTTTCTAGGACTCAAAGGAATGGTAAAGAGGCTGAAGGAAAAGTATTATGTCCTTTTTATAGGGCACGAACCATGGATTAGGGTTTATCTCAATCCAGCACCAACTCGCCGAGTTGGTCACTTAACGCATGACTAGAATCCCGACATGACTCGCCGAGTTTATCCATCGACTCGCCGAGCCGACCTTCCTTATTTACACTAAGAACCTGGAACTTGCACTTCTGAATTCGGGGTGTTACACCAATATTGGCCCATGCTCATTCTATGTTAATATGCTAGTTGTCTACGTGAGTCTTGCATGTGTTATGTGCTTACCGGGCTAGGGCCCAATGTCGGGCAGGGATCGATGACCATTTATATGCTAAGTATCTTTGTGATTAATTGCATGTGTATGTAATTAATTGATATATGCTATATGTATGTTGGGTGGGGCCGTATTTATTACCGAGCGGGGCTCGATGCCAGGCAGGGCCCGATGCCGGATAGGGTCCAATGCCAGGCGGGGCCCATTATATGTTTATTTTATGTTTGGTATGTGGTACTTTGGGGAACTTGCTAAACTTTATACTTACTCTTTTAGTATATATTTTACATACTTTCGGTTCCAACGGGAAGAACTCGGGTTGACTGCATCATACACACCATATGTATTTTGTTCAGGGTACATACTCTGATTTTGATGATGCTTTTTTTCTATTAGGATGTGTGGACAATGTTTTGGAATACTATTTTTACTTAAATCAAAAAAATGAAAATTTTGGATCATAATTTTTGGATGATTCAAACTCAGTGTAAAAGAAAATAATATGAAAAAGTCAAAGTTTAAGGGTTTAAAGTGGGTATATTTTCAAGTAGCATGCCTTAATAGAAAAACAATTGAAAGCATAATGCCATAATAAGTAGAAATGAAAGTATGTTGCTTTTTGTGGATTTTATCCCTTTGGTATAATGATAAAGAGAGAACTTTACATATCGCAACTAAATTTATCGATGCAATAGCAAGTTGAGTTAGAGTGTGATCCTTACAATCTGTTGCATAACTCTTAATTGCTTATCAACATAGATGTTAAGCAAAAATGGAAAGAGTATATAAAGGAGCGCCTTTTATACATAAATGGATCTCCATAATTCCTTAAATACATAAAACTTTAATTCCACCACTAGTTTTAATAAGGTTTCGAAAATGTCAGATAGCTCTCTCTTAGAACAATATTTGGTAAAGCATTCCACTAATAGCTTGAAATGATATTAAATAACTAATGATACAAGAACTTGTCATGAATAATTATATAAATCATTTTATTTATCATAAACGCATCAACATTCTATATTTACAAACTTTAATGCATATTGACGTTTATTACTATAATAGAAGTAAAAGTTCATTTTAGCATAACTCATTGTTCATCGGCTTGAGCTACACCTTTAATGTGCTTTCATATATATATATATATATATATATATATATATATATATATATATATATATATATATATATATATATATATATATATATATATATATATATATATATGTGTGTGTGTGTGTGTGTGTATCAAAGCACCTTACTTTCATGTCTTTCTATTATAGTATTGTATTTTCAATCATTTTTAGAGCAATGAAAATTGCATTCATTTTAGATGACATTGCTATAATTTGGTATAGTTTTCAAAGTACCATGATTTAGTAGAAAGAAATGAAAGTAGGATGCTACAATAAACATATAATGAAATTAATTGCTGCCTTTTGCTTATAGTATAGACTAATCTTCATATAATTTTGACTTACACATAGGTTTTCACATTAGGTTGTACATTCTTGTGATCTTCTACCATCATACCAAGTACAACAACAATGTTTTGCACCCTATATATTTACAAAGTTTCTACTTAAAATAGTTATTAAAAAACAAATATGAAAGTAACAAAAAAAAATTAAGGATAGTTCATCTATGAAGGATGCCATTAATTTTTATTAAACAAGTGTGCAGGTATATATATATGCATTTCTGTTGATGTATGTGCTTATAGAAAAGAGTTAAATGAAAAAATAGCAACATACTACTTTGATTTGTTAATTATAATATATGCCATATTATTTTTATTTGTTTCTGTTACATAATTGTACTTTGAATAATCTACCAATTCAGCAATATCATCTAAACACATAACAAATTTCACTAAAATTTGGTGAAATTTCCAAAGTATAATGTCATAATAAGAGAAAAATGTTAAAACATTGGTAACTTACTGAACATTACCTATCAAAACCTTTTTCCCATGCATAAGCCTTAATCACCCAATTACATGTCTTTGTGTCTGGTTTCATAAAATTTGTAATGGGAGACTATTATCAGTACCAAAGAAAGTAGAATACATTTAATAAATGAATCCTAATATATATTAACAAAACTTTAAAGTGGTTAAAAATCAAGAAATAGCAATATGCTTTTCCTAATTTGTGTATTATATCATCCTAGTCTCAAATACTTCTATTACAAACTTTCACTTTTTATCTTATTAACTCCTTGTACTTTGAATTTTGAAACATCTAGCAAATTATAGCCTCATATGTTCAAATTTTCAAAAGGACTGTATTTCGAAAAAAAACTACCGAATTCTAGCATTGAAAATTGCTTTGTATTTGGATGACAATAATGACATTGCTATAGTTGAGTAGAATGTTGAAAGTACAATGTTTTAATAGAAAGAAATGAAAGTAGGATCCGATAATAAACAAATCAATATAATTATGTTGCTATTTTTCCCTTTAAACCCATCACAAATCAAGTTCCAATGTGCACAAGATGTTGAAATACATAAATTTTAGTAGCTAAATATGTAAAATACCTTGCCCATACATCATATTCTCAAATGTGGCAAACACAGTTTCCAGGATTCCACACGTTGCCTACAACCAAAAAACATGACAATTTTTTTTTTCTTTTACATAAAAAATGCATCAAAGTATTCCATAGATATATTAACAAAACCACCCACAAGGATTTAAAGTTTTCAACAACCATATATCTCATAAAGTGGACATATTATATATATATATATATATATATATATATATATATATATATATATATATATATATATATATATATATATATATATGTTCAAACTAAGATTATAGGCTTAATTATGTTAATGTTTTTATAGGATTTGTTGTAATCTCAGCCCATTATCCATATACGTACACTATAATTATATAATGAATAGAGTATAGTTGAAAGTATATGTTGCATTTACATATAAATTCATTTCATTCCATGAGGCTAACCAAACATGGTAATGGAATGTAATAATTCATTCCATTTTCTTGCTTATTCCAATACCATGTTTAATTTCGTCATTCCGTTGCATAAAACCAAATAGGTATAGGAAAGAGAAAGATATTATCACAAAAACCAACTTACATGCCAATTAGACAGATAATTGAAATGATAAGTGGTAGATTTACTCTTTGGAGCTGCACATGGGTCGACCTATAATTAGAGCGTTCGCTAACCAATCATTAAGTGTGTTTATCTGGGATCATAACATTATGAAACAGTCTATCAAGATGAAATGACATGCTTACATAGCTTCATAATTCCAAATTTTTCGGTTTTCATAAAGTATTTAAAATCTTTAGTTAGACATTAGATCAAACAAGTGGAGCGCATAACTTAAAGTACAATAAAACACCGAATTACCAGTTGTTCCATAATTTCTTCTCTTTTCCTTTCTTGAACTTTCATCTTCAATCAACCACCATCTAAGTGAATGGAAGATGTGGAGTGACAATTAAGGTATAAATTAGATCAAATATTACTACCCTTCATATGATCAAATAGAGAAACAGAATCCGACCAATCTTTCAAAGATTTATATATTGGTGAAAAGATTATTGATTGTAGATGAAAACAAGCGGTGATGTTGTAGGCGGCGTTAATTGACCTATTTGATGAATGGGAAAGACAAATCAAAGAATAGTAAATTTTAATAGTTTAAATTAAGTAAAAGATGTGTCATGAAAGGAAGCGAAGGTGGCGAAATGGGGTTAAACTGTCTCCATCTTCTTTCGACTCTTCTTCTTGATTAAGCTAAAGAGATGACCAACTTTGCTCAGTTTCCTCCAGTCATTCATATCATCTGTAGTTAGATGGGTGTAGAAGAAAAATGTATTATGATTTATGCATGTGACATTCAATTTTGATTCCAAAATTAAAAACAAAAAGAAATTAGGGCTCATGCCAAGAAATTTATCAGGACCTGACTAACAAATTCATCAGCAGAAGACTCCTGCAAGAACACAAGAAACTGGACCGGCAGAAGAAAGCAGTAGAAGAAAATAGAAGACAATCATCATGGTCTATGAAACCCTAAATCACACAAAAACATCGAACGCTATAAATACATAAAACAAAATAAACGAAAAATACAGAAGAGAAACATGGAGAAGACAACAACAGGGACAAAAAATTGATTCACAAGTCTCACTTCTCGATTCTAGATATATAAATATAAAAGAGAATGCATAGAGGAAAAGAATCTGGAGCGATGGAGTGGAAGAAGTGTGGAAACCATCAATTGGTGGAGACGGAGGCCATCATCCATTTTAGCCAAAGTCGATCAAACTCAATTGGCTTACGAACATTATTGTTCATAAGCCACACTAGATTAAATATATAGATAAATAACTATTAAAAGAATTAAGAATACCTTATCAAAATAATATTAATAATCTTTTTCATCTAAAAATTAGAAAATTATACACATGAAATGGCCTCACGCAAATATATATATATATATATATATATATATATATATATATATATATATATATATATATATATATATATATATATATATATATATATATTACTAGTAACTTATACGCATGAAATGGCCTCATGCAAAAATGTAGCACATATCACAATAGTTGAAGTAATGAACATATTTTTTTACAAATATAATATACTAGGTGTAACATACACGTATTACATGGATTCATTAAAAAAAATTAATTAAATACGAAATTCTAAACATTTGTAAAGTTTGAATTTATAAGAAAAATAAGAAAATATTGAGTTATTAAAATTTAAGTGTTTTTTCTTTTAAATTAAAACAAATAATTTAGATATATATAAACAATGGAAACTAATGAGACTTTAATTTTGGAATTTTGAAATTAGAATGAAAGTCAATTAGAATTTTGAAACTGGTATACATTTATTATATTTAAATATTATGTAAAATATAATAAAATAGAAAAAAAAAACATAAAATGACATGTGGCAAAATAAATGATAGTACGACATGTGACAAAATTAAATCTTTATTTATTAGCATTTGTGTATATATATATATATATATATATATATATATATATATATATATATATATATATATATATATATATATATATATATATAATATGAAAGGATCGTGGAAAATGTGAAGTATGAGGATATGGAGTTATTAGAGTAATTTAAATTATAAAGAATATAAAGAAATATGATTAAATTTGAATTATTAGAGTAAATTAAATTATGAAGAAATAGATTAATTTTATAATTTATAAAAATTCAATAAAACTAATCTTATAAATATACTTGTACTTTCGTGATTACTATAAAGTATGGAGTTTCCAAGTTAATAAATATTAACCCTTTTAAAAACACGTACATGTTAGGTAATATCCCGGACTATCTTATGACTTATGGTTACCATACTATATAATTGGTCACGAATGATCAATATAGTCCTAAAATGAAATTTTGATTAAAAAAATTAAAGATTTTTTTTTCAAAAATACTCTTCTTTTTTAATTTTCATCATAATTTTCCATAATCAAACCATGAAACAAATTTCATAGGTTACTCAACATTTAAGATGTTTAGCCTTCTATTAGGCTAATATAAACAGAATTAAAAATTATGAACAATATAAATAAAATAGGAGACTTAGGTAATGTTTCTTTTTTGTCTGCGGATCTGCGTGGCCTCTTCTGTCTGCGCCGCGCAGACATTAGTCTTCGCAGACTGTTTGTTTTTTTGAAGACTGAAGACCTAAAAATGTCTGCGCGCCCTCTTCTTGGCGCAGATGTGGATCTGAGTCTTCTAACATCTCCAGACATCTTCTAGCCTAAAAAAACATATATATATATATATATATATATATATATATATATATATATATATATATTTTTAAAAGTTTTTTTTAATCTATATTTTTCTCAACTTTATTAATGATGAACAATTTGAAAAAAAAATTACAAAACTTAAAAATAAACGTTCGACGATACAAACATGATACTTTTGACAAATTTATAAATAAAGATTTATTAAAATAATAGTTGTTGAAGTTGTTTACATAAATATGAGAAAAAATCATAATATATATTTATACTTTTTTTGCCAAATTTTGTAAAACAGTATTTAATACAGTATCGTCAATTTATATGGTACGTTTTTAATGGATTTAATTGAAAAAATCGAAGTTTATTTCCATCCATTTATGTATCAAATTCTTTGATCCCTAATTATAATGTTTTGTTATAACTTTTCAACTAAAGTTGTTGGTTTTTATCAAATATATACCTTAATTCATACAATTTTTATTTTTATTTTTATACAATAATACATAAAAATTGATCTGGATTCGTTAATTATTTATAACGAAGTCATAAAAATATTAAAAACTCACTTTGAAGTTTAAAAATGTCAATTTATTTAGATTTCAGTTTATTTTAGTAGCCCGCAGATGTTAAAAAAATAATCTTTTTTTTTCAGACTGCAGACATTTGGTCCACCTCTTCTACTGCAGAGGTCTACAGAGGTGGTCCACAGACTGCAGATATTTTGCCTCGGAAAAAACAAACAGCACCTTACAAATTATAAGGCTCCCAATAGTCTCCAAACTTCAAATATTTATTACAAACTAAGAAGAAATTTTAAAAGAGAAAGTGAGGGCAGGTCGGAAAAACTCTGTCTCAAAATGAAAACATGCAAGTCCTTATATAAGGGCAGACTTCTAACCAAAATTAAAACCAATTTAAACAAATAATAGAGAGGCCTTATAATATCTCCGACAAGATTATACAGCTGATAAAATGATTCCATCATTTATGATAAAGGATAGCATCATAATAATAAAGTTTAATTATTAAGCTTTACTTTTCTTCCACTTAGGATTATTGTGATGTTGATCCCTAATCTTCTGCAAGATTCTTTCTGAGTAAATTGTCTTCTATCATGTCAAACATGTAATCAGGGGGAACTATCTCCTCCATTTTTGAGATTCTCCAGCTAAGCATTGGAATTGATTCTCATCTTAGTTGAAAGCATTGAGCTGTCTGATTTTGTAGATTCTTGTTGATCAAAATTTTTGATCATGTGTTCATTTACTCGTGCAAGATATAATTTAATTATATCTTGTTTAGATGGAAGCTTAATAGTTTTAGCTTTTAAATCTTCTACTATTTTCTGAAAAAGATTGTCTTGATCCTTCACTTTATGCGAGAATTCCATCTGGGCTCTATATTGTTGGATTTTTTTGCTTGATATCAACAGTTAGTTTGGAATTTAGTTCCTTTGTTTCTGGATCTTTTTGTAACATTTTTTTCCATAATTTGGTAAGGTATAACCTTTATAATAAATAGAATTTGTTTGGACTATAATCCACTTGAGGAACCCATTTCCATATCCATGGTATTCAAAGTTCTATAAAAAATCTAATAAAGATATAACTTTTATTCCATCCTTAGTTTGGGCTGAAGCCTCTTTATATTTAGGAGAGATTGAAATACATTCACTATATAATTTTCTAAATGGATCATCAGGAAGGATATCAATACTTCAACCATATGATATCCATCATCTTATGGACCATACTAGAATATTTTGTTAGTAAAACTTTTCACAAACTTTAAAAATCCAAGAATATTTTCAATTGGGATTTTCATATAAAAATACTTTATGAAAACTATCAATATAATCCCCAATAATTGAATTTAAAAATTCATTTTGATTCAGGTATTATAAATTCTTTTTCACGAAAGGTACTTAATCCCCAATCTTCTACATATATTATCATTTCGATAATTGTTTTGCTAAAATTGTACGCTATATTATTGTCTGTCTTAAAATGGGAAAAATCTATAGATCCTATAGAGAAGAGTATATGCTCATAATAATTTTTTGGTTTGTAGGAACATGTCGTAAAAGATACTGTATCCAGATATCTGGACATTAAGAACCATGGGTCGTTGTTATTTTCAAAACATAACTTGACATTTTTATTTTCTAACAGAAGAATTTCGTCTTTATATGAGCATTATATTCTGTGGTATCTTCGACATTGTCGCTTTCAAGGAATGTATGAGCATAATTAAGGGTATTATTAATCCCTTTTTCTTGTAGAAATTTCTGAAAATCGTCGTATAGTGGATCCCTTGGAATAGGAATACAAGGTGAATTTGTAGAACTTGAAGCAATATTTTTGGTTGCTACCCTATTACTCACATGTTGGATTAGAGGATATTGTCCTCTACCTCAACCACCTCTATTAGAGTGGCTTCCTCTTCCTCTATGAGAGATCATTATGCAAATATTCACGTGTTAGGAAATCTAGAAGACTATTATCTTCTCCTTTTTTATATTGGATTTCAAAATCAAAACAAGCTAAGTTAGCATGTTATCTTGCAAACATTTGTTTGGAAACATCATGCTTAAAATCTATATTAAACATAAATTTAGCTTCTTGAAAATCAGTTTTTAAAGTAAAATGTTGATTTTATAAATCCTCTTGGAATTTTAAAATACATTTTACTAGGCTAAAATTTATTTAGTTGTAGTAAAATAATTCTTTTAACTATCAATTCATTTTCTTGAGTGAAATCTAACAAGATACTCTTGTTTTGTTTCCAGATGTATTTGCTTAAGGATTCCTCCAAAAATAATATTAGAAGCATTAGTTTCTACTATTTTTTGCCAATTCGGATTAGCTAAAGAAAGACAATGATGATTTTTAACATTTTCTTTTATTTTTCGAACCATTCTAGTGTGTTCTTTAGTCTATGGGACTGGCTTTCTCTTTAGTGTATCATACAAAATAGACGTATCTTGTTTTAGATTTTTATAGAATCGAGAAATATAACTTAAACTTCATAAGAATCTTTGTAGTTGGGTTTTATCTGTTATTTTATCAAGGAATTTGGAAGCAAATTCACTATTTCTATTGATATGAATTATTTTACTTTATTCAATATTATGTCCTAAAAATCTGATATTTGTTTGGAATAAAGACATTTTTGTTTGAGATATAACTAATCTGTTTTTTATAATATTTTTTTCAAATAAATATAAACGGTTGAAATGGCTCTCTATTGTTTTTGAAAAAATTAAGATGTGATCAATATATACTATGATAAAATCACTATACGTATTTAATAAATTCAGAAGGGGCATTTTTTAGTCTAAAAGGCATTACATTCTATTCATATTTTCCAAATGGGACATTAAAAGCAGTTTTATATCGATCATTTTCATTAATTTGTATTTGCCAATACCGAGATTTTAAATCAAAAATTGAAAATAATATGGAATCATGTAACCTATCTAATAGATCTTTGTTATTAGGAATTCGATATGTTATCCATTTTAAAACTTTATTGAGTGGTTTATAATTTATAACTAAACGAGGTATCCCTCTTTGTTGTTCAACGTGTTTATTAACATCAAATGCAGTACAAGACCATTAAGATTTAGAAGGTTGGATTAATTTTTTACTTATTAAAGAGGATATTTCCTTTTTACACAAATTAAGATATCGATGATTCATTTGATTCGTTAAAACCTTTATTTTATCTTGTAACTTACGGTTTTTTATTTTTCATTAATATTTATTAAAAAAATTTATTCCTTTATGAAATTTATTAGAATTTATTTGATTATGTTTTAGTGTTAGTTGTTCTTGAATCTCATTGACCCATCTAAGCTAAGGATTCATAATAAATTCAAAAGTAACTTGATTTCCTTGGTATTCACCTATTATTCTTTTTTATCTACTTTAAAAGGTATAATCATTTCAAGAAAAGGATTTCCTAATATCATTTTATTACTTGTCAAAATTTTTATAATTGTAAAATTAACTGGTAAACATATACCACTTTGGCAAATTCTTGCATTTTGTTAATTTATATTTAATATCTAATTTTCTACTTGAGACTTCTTTTAATATATGAGAATTTTTTTCGATGTATTTAGTATGAATTAGATATGAATTAGACCTTCTTGTATATAATATAAGTCTGCTTCACTATTGCAAGAGATATAAATTCTATTTTGTAATTGTAACCTATTAAACGATTAATCTTTATATACCATTTTCTTGAAGTTATTAATTCCATGGATTGTAAAAAATCTTCTATATCATTATTTGAAGTTTAGAAAGATTATTGTCTTCTATTATTTTTTTCCCAATAAAATCTTTATCTTCTATTTTAGAAATCCTTTTATCAAACTGGGGACAATTGTTTTTTATAATAGATATTTCTTGTTTTAGAATTTTTATTTCATTATTAAAATATGTAATTGTAATTTGACTATTATATTATGATGTAGATCCTTGTTTTTTTTAACATTTGATGAACATGTTTCATTGAGTAAGATTCATCTATATTGTTTTCTGGTTTATCTTCTAAATCATCTATAATTTGATTTTTTTTTATTTTGGGATCTTTTATTTTTTTCAAGATATGGGCTATATCACTACTTATAACATTTATATTCATATTATCTTGGAATTATGATTGAATAAGATATAATTCATCTTCAAAAAAAAATTCTTAACATGAACATTGTTTTCTATTTATACAAGCACAATTATTGTCGTTATCTGTTGCTAACTCTATATCATAATCATTAATTTCTTCTTTTGAAAAATAAGAATTATCGTCAGAAGATGTATTTAAGAAAATATTCATTAATTGTGATTTCATTTTTTTCATCTATATTTAAATTATTAAGTTTTTTATTCATTCTATATTTATCAGCAAAATGTCTTATTTTCCAAATTTCCAACAAGTAGGTGGGTCTTTATATTTTTTTCTTAGTGTAACTGTCCTTATCTTTTTTAGAAAATTTCCTTTTTTATAACATTTTTGTTTTATAAAAGATTTTTAAGATTTTTTAAATTCTTTTTTCTGTTTCCCATTTGCATTAGGAGTTTCGATACCAAATTGATCACAAAATTGACCTAATTGTTTTTTCTCATTAAGATGTTGAGTTTTAATCTGATAGTTTTATTTGATATCATTACGCAATGATAACCCTTCTTGGATACATGTTCCTATTAATTTTCCATATGTATATTCTTCATAATGAATAATAAAATTTGAATTTCTTAATTGTTTTTTAACTCTGTCAGTAAATAAATTTTGTAATCCATCAATAAATTTTGATTTCCAATATGTACAATTAAAATCTCTTAATTCCATAACTCTACTTAGAAAAGTATATGTATACCATCTAAAAGATGTAAGTGTCTACAACTTAGTCCAATTAATAATGATATGATATTTTCATAATTGTCTGACCATCTCCCTGTAAAATGTTCAAATATATTTACCATTAGAGTATAAACTGCCTTTGAGATTGCAATTCCAATGTCAGTTTTTACTGTATTTAATATTAATTGTTGATCTTGGATAATTAAATTATTATCACGCCATCCTTTAAATTGACTTATAAATTCTGCCATTAGCATATTAGCAATCTTTATCATCATTTCTAGCAATTGTGCTATACATCGTCATTCTATGTTGTAGGATTATTGTGTTGCGTCATGGGCTGATATTTTGTATAAACCGGATTGGGCCTGTCCATCTGTGATTTACTAGGGTTACGTAGTATATATAGTGCATGCGTGTACACATTAGTTAAGCATCTTAATTGGTATCTTTATTATCGTTTGTAACCCTAAACACCTCCACAGTAGAAGTTCTTAATCGAGCTCTTCTGAGGTGTGAAAGTTTTAATCATTCGACAACGTTTGGGCCATACTTGTGTTTTTTGTATTATCATTTTGTTTTCTATTTAGAATCTATCGATCCTACTAGAATTTATTTCGTCAATTGGTATCAGAGCAAGAGACTGTGTAACAAATACGCATTCCTTCTGTTTGAAGAACACTATAGGGTTTCCGCTTTTATTGAATATATAGGAGTTGTCTTCTTCTCTTCGACGGTAACTGGTGTGTCTGATAAAACCATAGTTTAAAAAGTTTACAGGTCAGATTCTAGCAGTATCAAGGAAGGCTCATCATGTCTCAAGACGACGCTCAATCAAATCCCATCAACATCTCCAACAGCATTGGATCCACTACAAGAATACCTATTCTTTACATGCAAGATTATGAAGTATGGGCGCATCATTTTGAAGATTATGTGGTTGGATCTGAAGATAATGGGTATCTCATCTGGGAAGCAATCACGTTAGGACCATTTGTTCACTCTGGAACAAATATAACTATAAAAACTCAAAAGGAGTATACCGAATTGCTAGCAGGCGTGGAACATATTCTATAAAACGAGAAAGATAAACTGTTATGTAATGTCAAGGCCTTGAGGTTGATTAGATTCTCCCTATAAGCTAACACCTTCCGTTTGGTGAGTTCTTGCACCACCGCTAAGGAGATATGGGACAGGTTGAAAGAATTGTATTCAATCGACGAGGATCTAGAGCACTCAATTCAAATCCTGCTACTCTCTGAGTTTGGCGCTTTCGCACAGAAACCTGAAGAAACTCTACTTTAGAAGTTTGATCGTTACAATCATCTACTCAGTAAGATGATAAAGCATGGTATTTAAAGGAAAGATATTGAACAGAAAGTCATTTTCATGAATGGTTTAAGACCCGAGTGGATGGCGGTTGTCTCAACTATGAAAGCACACAAACAATTCAAATCGTATTCACTAGCGAAACTGATGGGGATTCTAAAATCTCATGAAAGCACAGTGACAAAAGAAGCAAAGTTGGTCTCAGGTGTCGGTTCATTGGCTCTTATCTCGAAAAGCAAAAGTTGATGGAAGAAGAAGAGGAAGAAGAAGACATGTCAAAATGTGATCTTACCAATGAGGAGTATGCAATGATGGTATCAAATCCAAAGAATTTTGCACGAAAGAAATTCCCTGTCAGTAAGAACCAAAACTGGAAAGGAACCTACAGTTCTGAAAAGATGAAGGAAGAGTCTAAGAAGACATCACAGAAAGAAGATGAAAAGAAGGAAAACAAACTGGTAGGTAACTCAGGGTATGATTGCAATTACTGTCACGGCAAGAATCACTTTGCCAAAGATTGCATGCCGAGAAAGTTAGCTAAAATAAGAGAGAGTGAAGACGACGAAGCTTATCACATGAGAAAGGTTGAAGAGATAAAGAAGAAAAAGTCTAATGCTGGTCCAATGAATGCTTTAATCGTTCAAGAAAATGTGGTTGATGATGAATTTGGCAGTGTCGAGATTTGGTCCACAGATTCAGAGGACGAAGATGTGAGAAATCCCACGCATGGAAGGGCATTTGTGGCGAGAGAAAAGGACGAGAAGATGGTTGGAAGGTGCTTGATGGTAATGGCTGGCGTATCAACCGAGAGCAAGCATGAGGAACCGAACCTACATGAAGACAGGTACTTTGCAGCCAAGCCAGTTAGTGAGAAGATCAACGCATGTGATCGTTTGATCAAAAATGTACAATCTCTCCTTGAATCTCTTAAAATTCCGGTAACCGATTATGAAAAGGAATTAAATGATTTAAAATTCAATTTCTCTAACTTAAGTGGAAGTCTCGTTCAAACACGTCTAACCAACTCTAACCTAACTGAGCAACTCAGCAGGGCGTCGTTAAAGAGTGAGGAGAGACGAATGTGGATTGAGTTGAAGGAGCAGGAGTTAGTTAGGGCTAGGGATGAAATTGTTTATTTGCAACAAGACAATTTAAAATTTTTGAAACAACGTAATGTGTTTTGTTTGATTGCCAAACGTTTATATACAAATATTAAGCAATTACATTTAGATTGTGAAATAGGGAAAAAGATTCATAAGATGATCTTGCCTTTCCTTGAGTTTAAAGAGGATGAGGTCATTGCTGAACGTGAATTAATTATGTCCTCTGAAGAGACTTCCATCAATTACAAAATCGGCCTGGACAAAATTGAGACTTTCATTGATTCTAAGGAACACAAATGCATGCTTAAACAACTCTTGGATGAAAATGATAGATTGAAAATTAAGACAGAGACTATACAATCATTTGACTCATCAAACGCCAAATTGATGACCGAACATAAAATGAATGTTGATAGTACGTCTGAATTTGATGAGGAAAGTGAGATGAGTGAGATCTCAGTGGAAGATGTAGTTGATTGTTCTGGGTTTCTAAAAACCGAGAATCAAAAACCACTTATATCTGAAAACTCGGTCGAATATGCTCGTTTGTCAAAAGACAAATCAAAGAAACTCAAAGATATGGCAACGGTCTACCAGAAAGTTCAAACAGTACCAAATCAAGTTTATGCTGTTAAAGGGGTGTCTGAAAAGCAAACAGCAGAACTGAAGATCTTGGTGAATCAAGAAAATGTTGGAGGTTGTGACGATTACTTCTGGTCTGCTCCCATCGATAATGCAGACGAAATCGTCGGCTTGTCAGAACAAACCTCATGGAGGGTAAAAGGTAGATATGCTCCTAAACCTATTAACAAACCCTCAAGCTTCGCCGAACCGAGCATGAGTGGAACGAAAGAGATACCAGAAGAACCAAAGAATGAGTCCTATCCAGCCAAAGCACAAAAGGAGAAACCATAACTGAAACCAGGCTTCAATATTCATAAATCTCAAAACAGCTGGCCGACCAAAAGCGCCAAAGAAATCAAAGATATATGAAAAACTTAAGTGATAGAAAACGGTTTCGGAAGTCACTAAATTCTGACTTTGTCCCATCTAAGAAAGAAACTCAAGCTAGATTTCCCTCAAACGAGGCTGGCAATTAGTTGAACCGAAAGCCCAGTTTCGGTCCCAACTCCTTTTATACTAAGAACCAAATGTCCAGTTTCGATCCCATCAACAAAGCTCAGAGCCGAACCTCCAGTTTAGATCCCAACAAAAATAGAGATCAAAATCGAACCCCCAGTTTCGGTCCTAACTCCAGAGCACAAAGCCGAACCTCAAGTCTCAATCCAAAAACCAAAGATCAGATCTAAAAGACCAGTTTTGATCCTTCTTGCCAATCCAATATGACACACTCAGAAGGACATCAAAGGAAAGGGAAAGCTTGACTCAAATACTAACACTACTAATAAGAAAAAGTTAGTTGACCCTAGGGATCAAAAGAAAAATCCAATTGTCAAAACTTCTTCAAGTACACCACAATTTAAACACGACAAAGATAAAATAAAAGTGTACACCATCAAAAGAAAAGACGAAACAACATTAATAAAAAGAACTTATCTTGTTGATCTTTCTGTTGTTATTCATTTTTCTGTAAAAGACTCACCAGGGCCCAAGAGACTTTGGGTTCCTAAATATGCTTAAATTTGTAGGTGCTAAGTGACGAGCAGTTTGACGACGAATGGTATATAGACAGTGGCTGCTCGCGTCACATGACAGGAAGGCAGGAAGATCTGAGGGAGTTTCGGTCCCTTAAGGATGGTGGATGTGTGAAGTATGGAAATAAATCTTTTGGCACAATCAAAGGATATGGGATGATAACTATGACATCCCCAAAATCACGGCCAGAAAAGACCGGTTTCATTTATGCTTTTAAAATAATTTCAGAGTAAATCCTTTTGATTTAAACGAGTTGCGGAATTTGTTCCCAAAAAAAACGTGATAAAATAATATTTACCAAAGCATTTCATAAAGAAATGTATTTTCATTATATAATCAAAACTCGGGATGTCATGTTCCGATACAGACCATAAAGCATAAACGATAACATTACAAGCCATTCAACAAATATATACATATACAGACTTGTAAACAAAACAACTTGATGATTCATCCATCTTATGTAATACAAATAAACTGAGTGGGTCAGGCTTGGGAGTCTGGTGAGCATATAGGGTTTTCAACCCACAATAAATAATTAATTTAATTTCCTCAACCAAAAATAACCCAATTACCCATTCCCGTTATTCTCACTTTACGTCCCTAAAACAACTATCACAAGGGACCTAGTCTAAGAATATTTCATCGGGGCGACAACACATGCTTCGGGGATTCCTCAGCAGTATAAGTCAAATAAGACAACCACAAGGGGGATGGAATACAACGAATGAACACCCAAGTTCATTAACACCTACAGGTTATGAGCCTGCTAGTGTTCCATGGGACTGTCTAGAAAGAGTTCGTGATCGTCATCTAAATTTCGCTAGATGACTGGATCACAATGACATCGAGGCCTCTCATCTGTTTATCACACATTAATTATCTACCCATGTTCTACCCAACATATTAGTAGATAAAAATATATATTTTTATACATAGTTTAAAACCTGTATAGCATGATCATTCAATACATATTCCACATACAGATGAGGCACATACACATAACACGTATTTCATAGAGAATAAATCATATCTATGAGATAGAAGAAAGTAAATATACATTCACACATATAGTCAACAAAATATACACATAGCACGTATTTCGTATTCTAATACTTCATAATTATGGGTTAGGAGAAAGTAACTACACACTCACTTATATAAACAACAATATACTTAATACATTCAAACAATACTTGTATTATTATCGTGTTTATGAAAGGGACTGTACACTCACTTGATCATAAGATGATCGGACAGCACTACGACTTGTAGAAGTAGTATTCTTTGGTAGATCTGGAAGATCTTCACAAAAATCGGGCTCCTCGCGGGCAGAGCTTCGGCTCGGAAACTCTTTTCTTCTTGCCATCTTCGGGCTTCGGGACTCGCTTCAGGTCTCCGGATGGTACCGGGGCTTCAAGGGTACTTCTTTGCACGTAAATCAAGGTAATATGGGTGAGAGATGAGAGAATATAGCAACCCTAAACGGCTGGCCCTTCCAAACTATTTATAGGGAAAAATTGGCCATTGCCACGTCGTGGCACCTTTTCCACGTCGTGGGCTTGGTCGTCACTGCATGCGTCATCGCAAGTTGCGTCTGGGGGACTCCCGGAGGTGCCAGAAGACTTGTCACGCCGTGGCACTACTTTCCACGTCGTGGTATCTGACAGTTTTGGGGTTTCACGCCCCGAACTTCAGAAATTCATAACTTTTGCATACGAACTCCGTTTCGACGTTCTTTATATCGATGTGAAGGTGAGATTATGCTCTACAACTCTCTTTTAGACTCCTTTGGCTAATTTTGAATTGATTTTTAATATATTATAAATATATTACTTATATATTATTTTTAGTAGGCCGGGACAGAAAACTCCGTTATAAAATCATAACTTCTTCATCCGACGTCCGTTTTCGCCTATATTTTTATCGTTTCACTAATATTAATGAGATCTTCGATTCTCGTTTACATTATTTCGGCTAAAAACCGCTCGGTCTCAAATCGAGTATTCGGACTGCATACTGCTAAGTCGAAACTTCAGAAAATCATAACTTCCTCATACGAATTCAGATTTGGGCGTTCTTTTTATGCACACTCTCGGTTTAACGAACTCTACGACTTTCATTTATATCACTAAGGCTAAATATTGATCTAATGTAAATTTCACTTTTTACGTTATTCAGCTTTGTGTCAGTTCTGTCGCGAAACATCGACACGTCATAACTTCTTCGTTATAACTCAGATTCCGGCGTTCTTTATATGTACGGAATCCTTGTAACATATACTATAACTTAGTTAAGATTAATCCTTCTAAATAATCTTCCATCAAAAAGTCATTTTTGATGCTTATCGTCTCTAAATTGACTAGCCCTGATCTACGGGCGTTACAATAACCAATGGGGAGTTCTCTATAAGAAAACTGGCTTACGTAGAAGGTTTGCAGCATAACCTTATCAGTGTCTCACAACTAGTCGTGGGAACCAGGTTGAAGGTATCTTTTGATGATGAGGATTCTGAAATAATGAATAATAAAATTTGAATTTCTTAATTGTTTTTTAACTCTGTCAGTAAATAAATTTTGTAATCCATCAATAAATTTTGATTTCCAATATGTACAATTAAAATCTCTTAATTCCATAACTCTACTTAGAAAAGTATATGTATACCATCTAAAAGATGTAAGTGTCTACAACTTAGTCCAATTAATAATGATATGATATTTTCATAATTGTCTGACCATCTCCTTGTAAAATGTTCAAATATATTTACCATTAGAGTATAAACTGCCTTTGAGATTGCAATTCCAATGTCAGTTTTTACTGTATTTAATATTAATTGTTGATCTTGGATAATTAAATTATTATCACGCCATCCTTTAAATTGACTTATAAATTCTGCCATTAGCATATTAGCAATCTTTATCATCATTTCTAGCAATTGTGCTATACATCGTCATTCTATGTTGTAGGATTATTGTGTTGCGTCATGGGCTGATATTTTGTATAAACCGGATTGGGCCTGTCCATCCGTGATTTACTAGGGTTACGTAGTATATATAGTGCGTGCGTGTACACATTAGTTAAGCATCTTAATTGTTATCTTTATTATCGTTTGTAACCCTAAACACCTCCACAGTAGAAGTTCTTAATCGAGCTCTTCTGAGGTGTGAAAGTTTTAATCATTCGACAACGTTTGGGCCATACTTGTGTTTTTTGTATTATCATTTTGTTTTCTATTTAGAATCTATCGATCCTACTAGAATTTATTTCGTCAATTGGTATCAGAGCAAGAGAATGTGTAACAAATACGCATTCCTTCTGTTTGAAGAACACTATAGGGTTTCCGCTTTTATTGAATATATAGGAGTTGTCTTCTTCTCGTCGACGGTAACTGGTGTGTCTGATAAAACCATAGTTTAAAAAGTTTACAGGTCAGATTCTAGCAGTATCAAGGAAGGCTCATCATGTCTCAAGACGACGCTCAATCAAATCCCATCAACATCTCCAACAGCATTGGATCCACTACAAGAATACCTATTCTTTACATGCAAGATTATGAAGTATGGGCGCATCATTTTGAAGATTATGTGGTTGGATCTGAAGATAATGGGTATCTCATCTGGGAAGCAATCACGTTAGGACCATTTGTTCACTCTGGAACAAATATAACTATAAAAACTCAAAAGGAGTATACCGAATTGCTAGCAGGCGTGGAACATATTCTATAAAACGAGAAAGATAAACTGTTATGTAATGTCAAGGCCTTGAGGTTGATTAGATTCTCCCTATAAGCTAACACCTTCCGTTTGGTGAGTTCTTGCACCACCGCTAAGGAGATATGGGACAGGTTGAAAGAACTGTATTCAACCGACGAGGATCTAGAGCACTCAATTCAAATCCTGCTACTCTCTGAGTTTGGCGCTTTCGCACAGAAACCTGAAGAAACTCTACTTTAGAAGTTTGATCGTTACAATCATCTACTCAGTAAGATGATAAAGCATGGTATTTAAAGGAAAGATATTGAACAGAAAGTCATTTTCATGAATGGTTTAAGACCCGAGTGGATGGCGGTTGTCTCAACTATGAAAGCACACAAACAATTCAAATTGTATTCACTAGCGAAACTGATGGGGATTCTAAAATCTCATGAAAGCACAGTGACAAAAGAAGCAACGTTGGTCTCAGGTGTCGGTTCATTGGCTCTTATCTCGAAAAGCAAAAGTTGATGGAAGAAGAAGAGGAAGAAGAAGACATGTCAAAATGTGATCTTACCAATGAGGAGTATGCAATGATGGTATCAAATCCAAAGAATTTTGCACGAAAGAAATTCCCTGTCAGTAAGAACCAAAACTGGAAAGGAACCTACAGTTCTGAAAAGATGAAGGAAGAGTCTAAGAAGACATCACAGAAAGAAGATGAAAAAAAGGAAAACAAACTGGAAGGTAACTCAGGGTATGATTGCAATTACTGTCACGGCAAGAATCACTTTTCCAAAGATTGCATGCCGAGAAAGTTAGCTAAAATAAGAGAGAGTGAAGACGACGAAGCTTATCACATGAGAAAGGTTGAAGAGATAAAGAAGAAAAAGTCTAATGCTGGTCCAATGAATGCTTTAATCGTTCAAGAAAATGTGGTTGATGATGAATTTGGCAGTGTCGAGATTTGGTCCACAGATTCAGAGGACGAAGATGTGAGAAATCCCACGCATGGAAGGGCATTTGTGGCGAGAGAAAAGGACGAGAAGATGGTTGGAAGGTGCTTGATGGTAATGGCTGGCGTATCAACCGAGAGCAAGCATGAGGAACCGAACCTACATGAAGACAGGTACTTTGCAGCCAAGCCAGTTAGTGAGAAGATCAACGCCTGTGATCGTTTGATCAAAAATGTACAATCTCTCCTTGAATCTCTTAAAATTCCGGTAACCGATTATGAAAAGGAATTAAATGATTTAAAATTCAATTTCTCTAACTTAAGTGGAAGTCTCGTTCAAACACGTCTAACCAACTCTAACCTAACTGAGCAACTCAGCAGGGCGTCGTTGAAGAGTGAGGAGAGACGAATGTGGATTGAGTTGAAGGAGCAGGAGTTAGTTAGGGCTAGGGATGAAATTGTTTATTTGCAACAAGACAATTTAAAATTTTTGAAACAACGTAATGTGTTTTGTTTGATTGCCAAACGTTTATATACAAATATTAAGCAATTACATTTAGATTGTGAAATAGGGAAAAAGATTCATAAGATGATCTTGCCTTTCCTTGAGTTTAAAGAGGATGAGGTCATTGCTGAACGTGAATTAATTATGTCCTCTGAAGAGACTTCCATCAATTACAAAATCAGCCTGGACAAAATTGAGACTTTCATTGATTCTAAGGAACACAAATGCATGCTTAAACAACTCTTGGATGAAAATGATAGATTGAAAATTAAGACAGAGACTATACAATCATTTGACTCATCAAACGCCAAATTGATGACCGAACATAAAATGAATGTTGATAGTACGTCTGAATTTGATGAGGAAAGTGAGATGAGTGAGATCTCAGTGGAAGATGTAGTTGATTGTTCTGGGTTTCTAAAAACCGAGAATCAAAAACCACTTATATCTGAAAACTCGGTCGAATATGCTCGTTTGTCAAAAGACAAATCAAAGAAACTCAAAGATATGGCAACGGTCTACCAGAAAGTTCAAACAGTACCAAATCAAGTTTATGCTGTTAAAGGGGTGTCTGAAAAGCAAACAGCAGAACTGAAGATCTTGGTGAATCAAGAAAATGTTGGAGGTTGTGACGATTACTTCTGGTCTGCTCCCATCGATAATGCAGACGAAATCGTCGGCTTGTCAGAACAAACCTCATGGAGGGTAAAAGGTAGATATGCTCCTAAACCTATTAACAAACCCTCAAGCTTCGCCGAACCGAGCATGAGTGGAACGAAAGAGATACCAGAAGAACCAAAGAATGAGTCCTATCCAGCCAAAGCACAAAAGGAGAAACCATAACTGAAACCAGGCTTCAATATTCATAAATCTCAAAACAGTTGGCCGACCAAAAGCGCCAAAGAAATCAAAGATATATGAAAAACTTAAGTGATAGAAAACGGTTTCGGAAGTCACTAAATTCTGACTTTGTCCCATCTAAGAAAGAAACTCAAGCTAGATTTCCCTCAAACGAGGCTGGCAATTAGTTGAACCGAAAGCCCAGTTTCGGTCCCAACTCCTTTTATACTAAGAACCAAATGTCCAGTTTCGATCCCATCAACAAAGCTCAGAGCCGAACCTCCAGTTTAGATCCCAACAAAAATAGAGATCAAAATCGAACCCCCAGTTTCGGTCCTAACTCCAGAGCACAAAGCCGAACCTCAAGTCTCAATCCAAAAACCAAAGATCAGATCTAAAAGACCAGTTTTGATCCTTCTTGCCAATCCAATATGACACACTCAGAAGGACATCAAAGGAAAGGGAAAGCTTGACTCAAATACTAACACTACTAATAAGAAAAAGTTAGTTGACCCTAGGGATCAAAAGAAAAATCCAATTGTCAAAACTTCTTCAAGTACACCACAATTTAAACACGACAAAGATAAAATAAAAGTGTACACCATCAAAAGAAAAGACGAAACAACATTAATAAAAAGAACTTATCTTGTTGATCTTTCTGTTGTTATTCATTTTTCTGTAAAAGACTCACCAGGGCCCAAGAGACTTTGGGTTCCTAAATATGCTTAAATTTGTAGGTGCTAAGTGACGAGCAGTTTGACGACGAATGGTATATAGACAGTGGCTGCTCGCGTCACATGACAGGAAGGCAGGAAGATCTGAGGGAGTTTCGGTCCCTTAAGGATGGTGGGTGTGTGAAGTATGGAAATAACTCTTTTGGCACAATCAAAGGATATGGGATGATAACTATGACATCCCCAAAATCACGGCCAGAAAAGACCGGTTTCATTTATGCTTTTAAAATAATTTCAGAGTAAATCCTTTTGATTTAAACGAGTTGCGGAATTTGTTCCCAAAAAAAACGTGATAAAATAATATTTACCAAAACATTTCATAAAGAAATGTATTTTCATTATATAATCAAAACTCGGGATGTCATGTTCCGATACAGACCATAAAGCATAAACGATAACATTACAAGCCATTCAACAAATATATACATATACAGACTTGTAAACAAAACAACTTGATGATTCATCCATCTTATGCCCTTGTGCCACTTCCTGTAATACAAATAAACTGAGTGGGTCAGGCTTGGGAGTCTGGTGAGCATATAGGGTTTTCAACCCACAATAAATAATTAATTTAATTTCCTCAACCAAAAATAACCCAATTACCCATTCCCGTTATTCTCACTTTACGTCCCTAAAACAACTATCACAAGGGACCTAGTCTAAGAATATTTCATCGGGGCGACAACACATGCTTCGGGGATTCCTCAGCAGTATAAGTCAAATAAGACAACCACAAGGGGGATGGAATACAACGAATGAACACCCAAGTTCATTAACACCTACAGGTTATGAGCCTGCTAGTGTTCCATGGGACTGTCTAGAAAGAGTTCGTGATCGTCATCTAAATTTCGCTAGATGACTGGATCACAATGACATCGAGGCCTCTCATCTGTTTATCACACATTAATTATCTACCCATGTTCTACCCAACATATTAGTAGATAAAAATATATATTTTTATACATAGTTTAAAACCTGTATAGCATGATCATTCAATACATATTCCACATACAGATGAGGCACATACACATAACACGTATTTCATAGAGAATAAATCATATCTATGAGATAGAAGAAAGTAAATATACATTCACACATATAGTCAACAAAATATACACATAGCACGTATTTCGTATTCTAATACTTCATAATTATGGGTTAGGAGAAAGTAACTACACACTCACTTATATAAACAACAATATACTTAATACATTCAAACAATACTTGTATTATTATCGTGTTTATGAAAGGGACTGTACACTCACTTGATCATAAGATGATCGGACAGCACTACGACTTGTAGAAGTAGTATTCTTTGGTAGATCTGGAAGATCTTCACAAAAATCGGGCTCCTCGCGGGCAGAGCTTCGGCTCGGAAACTCTTTTCTTCTTGGCATCTTCGGGCTTCGGGACTCGCTTTGGGTCTCCGGATGGTACCGGGGCTTCAAGGGTACTTCTTTGCACGTAAATCAAGGTAATATGGGTGAGAGATGAGAGAATATAGCAACCTTAAACGGCTGGCCCTTCCAAACTATTTATAGGGAAAAATTGGCCATTGCCACATCGTGGCACCTTTTCCACGTCGTGGGCTTGGTCGTCACGGCATGCGTCATCGCAAGTTGCGTCTGGGGGACTCCCGGAGGTGTCAAAAGACTTGTCACGCCGTGGCACTACTTTCCACGTCGTGGTATCTGACAGTTTTGGGGTTTCACGCCCCGAACTTCAGAAATTCATAACTTTTGCATACGAACTCCGTTTCGACGTTCTTTATATCGATGTGAAGGTGAGATTATGCTCTACAACTCTCTTTTAGACTCCTTTGGCTAATTTTGAATTGATTTTTAATATATTATAAATATATTACTTATATATTATTTTTAGTAGGCCGGGACAGAAAACTCCGTTATAAAATCATAACTTCTTCATCCGACGTCCGTTTTCGCCTATATTTTTATCGTTTCACTAATATTAATGAGATCTTCGATTCTCGTTTACATTATTTCGGCTAAAAACCGCTCGGTCTCAAATCGAGTATTCGGACTGCATACTGCTAAGTCGAAACTTCAGAAAATCATAACTTCCTCATACGAAGTCAGATTTGGGCGTTCTTTTTATGCACACTCTCGGTTTAACGAACTCTACGACTTTCATTTATATCACTAAGGCTAAATATTGATCTAATGTAAATTTCACTTTTTACGTTATTCAGCTTCGTGTCAGTTCTGTCGCGAAACATCGACAGGTCATAACTTCTTCGTTATAACTCAGATTCCGGCGTTCTTTATATGTACGAAATCCTTGTAACATATACTATAACTTAGTTAAGATTAATCCTTCTAAATAATCTTCCATCAAAAAGTCATTTTTGATGCTTATCGTCTCTAAATTGACTAGCCCTGATCTACGGGCGTTACAATAACCAATGGGGAGTTCTCTATAAGAAAACTGGCTTACGTAGAAGGTTTGCAGCATAACCTTATCAGTGTCTCACAACTAGTCGTGGGAACCAGGTTGAAGGTATCTTTTGATGATGAGGATTCTGAAATAATGAATAATAAAATTTGAATTTCTTAATTGTTTTTTAACTCTGTCAGTAAATAAATTTTGTAATCCATCAATAAATTTTGATTTCCAATATGTACAATTAAAATCTCTTAATTCCATAACTCTACTTAGAAAAGTATATGTATACCATCTAAAAGATGTAAGTGTCTACAACTTAGTCCAATTAATAATGATATGATATTTTCATAATTGTCTGACCATCTCCCTGTAAAATGTTCAAATATATTTACCATTAGAGTATAAACTGCCTTTGAGATTGCAATTCCAATGTCAGTTTTTACTGTATTTAATATTAATTGTTGATCTTGGATAATTAAATTATTATCACGCCATCCTTTAAATTGACTTATAAATTCTGCCATTAGCATATTAGCAATCTTTATCATCATTTCTAGCAATTGTGCTATACATCGTCATTCTATGTTGTAGGATTATTGTGTTGCGTCATGGGCTGATATTTTGTATAAACCGGATTGGGCCTGTCCATCCGTGATTTACTAGGGTTACGTAGTATATATAGTGCGTGCGTGTACACATTAGTTAAGCATCTTAATTGTTATCTTTATTATCGTTTGTAACCCTAAACACCTCCACAGTAGAAGTTCTTAATCGAGCTCTTCTGAGGTGTGAAAGTTTTAATCATTCGACAACGTTTGGGCCATACTTGTGTTTTTTGTATTATCATTTTGTTTTCTATTTAGAATCTATCGATCCTACTAGAATTTATTTCGTCAATTGGTATCAGAGCAAGAGAATGTGTAACAAATACGCATTCCTTCTGTTTGAAGAACACTATAGGGTTTCCGCTTTTATTGAATATATAGGAGTTGTCTTCTTCTCGTCGACGGTAACTGGTGTGTCTGATAAAACCATAGTTTAAAAAGTTTACAGGTCAGATTCTAGCAGTATCAAGGAAGGCTCATCATGTCTCAAGACGACGCTCAATCAAATCCCATCAACATCTCCAACAGCATTGGATCCACTACAAGAATACCTATTCTTTACATGCAAGATTATGAAGTATGGGCGCATCATTTTGAAGATTATGTGGTTGGATCTGAAGATAATGGGTATCTCATCTGGGAAGCAATCACGTTAGGACCATTTGTTCACTCTGGAACAAATATAACTATAAAAACTCAAAAGGAGTATACCGAATTGCTAGCAGGCGTGGAACATATTCTATAAAACGAGAAAGATAAACTGTTATGTAATGTCAAGGCCTTGAGGTTGATTAGATTCTCCCTATAAGCTAACACCTTCCGTTTGGTGAGTTCTTGCACCACCGCTAAGGAGATATGGGACAGGTTGAAAGAACTGTATTCAACCGACGAGGATCTAGAGCACTCAATTCAAATCCTGCTACTCTCTGAGTTTGGCGCTTTCGCACAGAAACCTGAAGAAACTCTACTTTAGAAGTTTGATCGTTACAATCATCTACTCAGTAAGATGATAAAGCATGGTATTTAAAGGAAAGATATTGAACAGAAAGTCATTTTCATGAATGGTTTAAGACCCGAGTGGATGGCGGTTGTCTCAACTATGAAAGCACACAAACAATTCAAATTGTATTCACTAGCGAAACTGATGGGGATTCTAAAATCTCATGAAAGCACAGTGACAAAAGAAGCAACGTTGGTCTCAGGTGTCGGTTCATTGGCTCTTATCTCGAAAAGCAAAAGTTGATGGAAGAAGAAGAGGAAGAAGAAGACATGTCAAAATGTGATCTTACCAATGAGGAGTATGCAATGATGGTATCAAATCCAAAGAATTTTGCACGAAAGAAATTCCCTGTCAGTAAGAACCAAAACTGGAAAGGAACCTACAGTTCTGAAAAGATGAAGGAAGAGTCTAAGAAGACATCACAGAAAGAAGATGAAAAAAAGGAAAACAAACTGGAAGGTAACTCAGGGTATGATTGCAATTACTGTCACGGCAAGAATCACTTTTCCAAAGATTGCATGCCGAGAAAGTTAGCTAAAATAAGAGAGAGTGAAGACGACGAAGCTTATCACATGAGAAAGGTTGAAGAGATAAAGAAGAAAAAGTCTAATGCTGGTCCAATGAATGCTTTAATCGTTCAAGAAAATGTGGTTGATGATGAATTTGGCAGTGTCGAGATTTGGTCCACAGATTCAGAGGACGAAGATGTGAGAAATCCCACGCATGGAAGGGCATTTGTGGCGAGAGAAAAGGACGAGAAGATGGTTGGAAGGTGCTTGATGGTAATGGCTGGCGTATCAACCGAGAGCAAGCATGAGGAACCGAACCTACATGAAGACAGGTACTTTGCAGCCAAGCCAGTTAGTGAGAAGATCAACGCCTGTGATCGTTTGATCAAAAATGTACAATCTCTCCTTGAATCTCTTAAAATTCCGGTAACCGATTATGAAAAGGAATTAAATGATTTAAAATTCAATTTCTCTAACTTAAGTGGAAGTCTCGTTCAAACACGTCTAACCAACTCTAACCTAACTGAGCAACTCAGCAGGGCGTCGTTGAAGAGTGAGGAGAGACGAATGTGGATTGAGTTGAAGGAGCAAGAGTTAGTTAGGGCTAGGGATGAAATTGTTTATTTGCAACAAGACAATTTAAAATTTTTGAAACAACGTAATGTGTTTTGTTTGATTGCCAAACGTTTATATACAAATATTAAGCAATTACATTTAGATTGTGAAATAGGGAAAAAGATTCATAAGATGATCTTGCCTTTCCTTGAGTTTAAAGAGGATGAGGTCATTGCTGAACGTGAATTAATTATGTCCTCTGAAGAGACTTCCATCAATTACAAAATCAGCCTGGACAAAATTGAGACTTTCATTGATTCTAAGGAACACAAATGCATGCTTAAACAACTCTTGGATGAAAATGATAGATTGAAAATTAAGACAGAGACTATACAATCATTTGACTCATCAAACGCCAAATTGATGACCGAACATAAAATGAATGTTGATAGTACGTCTGAATTTGATGAGGAAAGTGAGATGAGTGAGATCTCAGTGGAAGATGTAGTTGATTGTTCTGGGTTTCTAAAAACCGAGAATCAAAAACCACTTATATCTGAAAACTCGGTCGAATATGCTCGTTTGTCAAAAGACAAATCAAAGAAACTCAAAGATATGGCAACGGTCTACCAGAAAGTTCAAACAGTACCAAATCAAGTTTATGCTGTTAAAGGGGTGTCTGAAAAGCAAACAGCAGAACTGAAGATCTTGGTGAATCAAGAAAATGTTGGAGGTTGTGACGATTACTTCTGGTCTGCTCCCATCGATAATGCAGACGAAATCGTCGGCTTGTCAGAACAAACCTCATGGAGGGTAAAAGGTAGATATGCTCCTAAACCTATTAACAAACCCTCAAGCTTCGCCGAACCGAGCATGAGTGGAACGAAAGAGATACCAGAAGAACCAAAGAATGAGTCCTATCCAGCCAAAGCACAAAAGGAGAAACCATAACTGAAACCAGGCTTCAATATTCATAAATCTCAAAACAGCTGGCCGACCAAAAGCGCCAAAGAAATCAAAGATATATGAAAAACTTAAGTGATAGAAAACGGTTTCGGAAGTCACTAAATTCTGACTTTGTCCCATCTAAGAAAGAAACTCAAGCTAGATTTCCCTCAAACGAGGCTGGCAATTAGTTGAACCGAAAGCCCAGTTTCGGTCCCAACTCCTTTTATACTAAGAACCAAATGTCCAGTTTCGATCCCATCAACAAAGCTCAGAGCCGAACCTCCAGTTTAGATCCCAACAAAAATAGAGATCAAAATCGAACCCCCAGTTTCGGTCCTAACTCCAGAGCACAAAGCCGAACCTCAAGTCTCAATCCAAAAACCAAAGATCAGATCTAAAAGACCAGTTTTGATCCTTCTTGCCAATCCAATATGACACACTCAGAAGGACATCAAAGGAAAGGGAAAGCTTGACTCAAATACTAACACTACTAATAAGAAAAAGTTAGTTGACCCTAGGGATCAAAAGAAAAATCCAATTGTCAAAACTTCTTCAAGTACACCACAATTTAAACACGACAAAGATAAAATAAAAGTGTACACCATCAAAAGAAAAGACGAAACAACATTAATAAAAAGAACTTATCTTGTTGATCTTTCTGTTGTTATTCATTTTTCTGTAAAAGACTCACCAGGGCCCAAGAGACTTTGGGTTCCTAAATATGCTTAAATTTGTAGGTGCTAAGTGACGAGCAGTTTGACGACGAATGGTATATAGACAGTGGCTGCTCGCGTCACATGACAGGAAGGCAGGAAGATCTGAGGGAGTTTCGGTCCCTTAAGGATGGTGGGTGTGTGAAGTATGGAAATAACTCTTTTGGCACAATCAAAGGATATGGGATGATAACTATGACATCCCCAAAATCACGGCCAGAAAAGACCGGTTTCATTTATGCTTTTAAAATAATTTCAGAGTAAATCCTTTTGATTTAAACGAGTTGCGGAATTTGTTCCCAAAAAAAACGTGATAAAATAATATTTACCAAAGCATTTCATAAAGAAATGTATTTTCATTATATAATCAAAACTCGGGATGTCATGTTCCGATACAGACCATAAAGCATAAACGATAACATTACAAGCCATTCAACAAATATATACATATACAGACTTGTAAACAAAACAACTTGATGATTCATCCATCTTATGCCCTTGTGCCACTTCCTGTAATACAAATAAACTGAGTGGGTCAGGCTTGGGAGTCTGGTGAGCATATAGGGTTTTCAACCCACAATAAATAATTAATTTAATTTCCTCAACCAAAAATAACCCAATTACTCATTCCCGTTATTCTCACTTTACGTCCCTAAAACAACTATCACAAGGGACCTAGTCTAAGAATATTTCATCGGGGCGACAACACATGCTTCGGGGATTCCTCAGCAGTATAAGTCAAATAAGACAACCACAAGGGGGATGGAATACAACGAATGAACACCCAAGTTCATTAACACCTACAGGTTATGAGCCTGCTAGTGTTCCATGGGACTGTCTAGAAAGAGTTCGTGATCGTCATCTAAATTTCGCTAGATGACTGGATCACAATGACATCGAGGCCTCTCATCTGTTTATCACACATTAATTATCTACCCATGTTCTACCCAACATATTAGTAGATAAAAATATATATTTTTATACATAGTTTAAAACCTGTATAGCATGATCATTCAATACATATTCCACATACAGATGAGGCACATACACATAATACGTATTTCATAGAGAATAAATCATATCTATGAGATAGAAGAAAGTAAATATACATTCACACATATAGTCAACAAAATATACACATAGCACGTATTTCGTATTCTAATACTTCATAATTATGCGTTAGGAGAAAGTAACTACACACTCACTTATATAAACAACAATATACTTAATACATTCAAACAATACTTGTATTATTATCGTGTTTATGAAAGGGACTGTACACTCACTTGATCATAAGATGATCGGACAGCACTACGACTTGTAGAAGTAGTATTCTTTGGTAGATCTGGAAGATCTTCACAAAAATCGGGCTCCTCGCGGGCAGAGCTTCGGCTCGGAAACTCTTTTCTTCTTGGCATCTTCGGGCTTCGGGACTCGCTTCGGGTCTCCGGATGGTACCGGGGCTTCAAGGGTACTTCTTTGCACGTAAATCAAGGTAATATGGGTGAGAGATGAGAGAATATAGCAACCCTAAACGGCTGGCCCTTCCAAACTATTTATAGGGAAAAATTGGCCATTGCCACGTCGTGGCACCTTTTCCACGTCGTGGGCTTGGTCGTCACTGCATGCGTCATCGCAAGTTGCGTCTGGGGGACTCCCGGAGGTGTCAGAAGACTTGTCACGCCGTGGCACTACTTTCCACGTCGTGGTATCTGACAGTTTTGGGGTTTCACGCCCCGAACTTCAGAAATTCATAACTTTTGCATACGAACTCCGTTTCGACGTTCTTTATATCGATGTGAAGGTGAGATTGTGCTCTACAACTCTCTTTTAGACTCCTTTGGCTAATTTTGAATTGATTTTTAATATATTATAAATATATTACTTATATATTATTTTTAGTAGGCCGGGACAGGAAAACTCCGTTATAAAATCATAACTTCTTCATCTGACGTCCGTTTTCGCCTATATTTTTATCGTTTCACTAATATTAATGAGATCTTCGATTCTCGTTTACATTATTTCGGCTAAAAACCGCTCGGTCTCAAATCGAGTATTCGGACTGCATACTGCTAAGTCGAAACTTCAGAAAATCATAACTTCCTCATACGAAGTCAGATTTGGGCGTTCTTTTTATGCACACTCTCGGTTTAACGAACTCTACGACTTTCATTTATATCACTAAGGCTAAATATTGATCTAATGTAAATTTCACTTTTTACGTTATTCAGCTTTGTGTCAGTTCTGTCGCGAAACATCGACACGTCATAACTTCTTCGTTATAACTCAGATTCCGGCGTTCTTTATATGTACGGAATCCTTGTAACATATACTATAACTTAGTTAAGATTAATCCTTCTAAATAATCTTCCATCAAAAAGTCATTTTTGATGCTTATCGTCTCTAAATTGACTAGCCCTGATCTACGGGCGTTACAATAACCAATGGGGAGTTCTCTATAAGAAAACTGGCTTACGTAGAAGGTTTGCAGCATAACCTTATCAGTGTCTCACAACTAGTCGTGGGAACCAGGTTGAAGGTATCTTTTGATGATGAGGATTCTGAAATAATGAATAATAAAATTTGAATTTCTTAATTGTTTTTTAACTCTGTCAGTAAATAAATTTTGTAATCCATCAATAAATTTTGATTTCCAATATGTACAATTAAAATCTCTTAATTCCATAACTCTACTTAGAAAAGTATATGTATACCATCTAAAAGATGTAAGTGTCTACAACTTAGTCCAATTAATAATGATATGATATTTTCAGAATTGTCTGACCATCTCCCTGTAAAATGTTCAAATATATTTACCATTAGAGTATAAACTGCCTTTGAGATTGCAATTCCAATGTCAGTTTTTACTGTATTTAATATTAATTGTTGATCTTGGATAATTAAATTATTATCACGCCATCCTTTAAATTGACTTATAAATTCTGCCATTAGCATATTAGCAATCTTTATCATCATTTCTAGCAATTGTGCTATACATCGTCATTCTATGTTGTAGGATTATTGTGTTGCGTCATGGGCTGATATTTTGTATAAACCGGATTGGGCCTGTCCATCCGTGATTTACTAGGGTTACGTAGTATATATAGTGCATGCATGTACACATTAGTTAAGCATCTTAATTGTTATCTTTATTATCGTTTGTAACCCTAAACACCTCCACAGTAGAAGTTCTTAATCGAGCTCTTCTGAGGTGTGAAAGTTTTAATCATTCGACAACGTTTGGGCCATACTTGTGTTTTTTGTATTATCATTTTGTTTTCTATTTAGAATCTATCGTTCCTACTAGAATTTATTTCGTCAATTGGTATCAGAGCAAGAGAATGTGTAACAAATACGCATTCCTTCTGTTTGAAGAACACTATAGGGTTTCCGCTTTTATTGAATATACAGGAATTGTCTTCTTCTCGTCGACGGTAACTGGTGTGTCTGATAAAACCATAGTTTAAAAAGTTTACAGGTCAGATTCTAGCAGTATCAAGGAAGGCTCATCATGTCTCAAGACGACGCTCAATCAAATCCCATCAACATCTCCAACAGCATTGGATCCACTACAAGAATACCTATTCTTTACATGCAAGATTATGAAGTATGGGCGCATCATTTTGAAGATTATGTGGTTGGATCTGAAGATAATGGGTATTTCATTTGGGAAGCAATCACGTTAGGACCATTTGTTCACTCTGGAACAAATATAACTATAAAAACTCAAAAGGAGTATACCGAATTGCTAGCAGGCGTGGAACATATTCTATAAAACGAGAAAGATAAACTGTTATGTAATGTCAAGGCCTTGAGGTTGATTAGATTCTCCCTATAAGCTAACACCTTCCGTTTGGTGAGTTCGTGCACCACCGCTAAGGAGATATGGGACAGGTTGAAAGAACTGTATTCAACCGACGAGGATCTAGAGCACTCAATTCAAATCCTGCTACTCTCTGAGTTTGGCGCTTTCGCACAGAAACCTGAAGAAACTCTACTTTAGAAGTTTGATCGTTACAATCATCTACTCAGTAATATGATAAAGCATGGTATTTAAAGGAAAGATATTGAACAGAAAGTCATTTTCATGAATGGTTTAAGACCCGAGTGGATGGCGGTTGTCTCAACTATGAAAGCACACAAACAATTCAAATCGTATTCACTAGCGAAACTGATGGGGATTCTAAAATCTCATGAAAGCACAGTGACAAAAGAAGCAAAGTTGGTCTCAGGTGTCGGTTCATTGGCTCTTATCTCGAAAAGCAAAAGTTGATGGAAGAAGAAGAGGAAGAAGAAGACATGTCAAAATGTGATCTTACCAATGAGGAGTATGCAATGATGGTATCAAATCCAAAGAATTTTGCACGAAAGAAATTCCCTGTCAGTAAGAACCAAAACTAGAAAGGAACCTACAGTTCTGAAAAGATGAAGGAAGAGTCTAAGAAGACATCACAGAAAGAAGATGAAAAGAAGGAAAACAAACTGGTAGGTAACTCAGGGTATGATTGCAATTACTGTCACGGCAAGAATCACTTTCCAATGATTGCATGCCGAGAAAGTTAGCTAAAATAAGAGAGAGTGAAGACAACGAAGCTTATCACATGAGAAAGGTTGAAGAGATAAAGAAGAAAAAGTCTAATGCTGGTCCAATGAATGCTTTAATCGTTCAAGAAAATGTGGTTGATGATGAATTTGGGAGTGTCGAGATTTGGTCCACAGATTCAGAGGACGAAGATGTGAGAAATCCCACGCATGGAAGGGCATTTGTGGCGAGAGAAAAGGACGAGAAGATGGTTGGAAGGTGCTTGATGGTAATGGCTGGCGTATCAACCGAGAGCAAGCATGAGGAACCGAACCTACATGAAGACAGGTACTTTGCAGCCAAGCCAGTTAGTGAGAAGATCAACGCCTGTGATCGTTTTATCAAAAATGTACAATCTCTCCTTGAATCTCTTAAAATTCCGGTAACCGATTATGAAAAGGAATTAAATGATTTAAAATTCAATTTCTCTAACTTAAGTGGAAGTCTCGTTCAAACACGTCTAACCAACTCTAACCTAACTGAGCAACTCAGCAGGGCGTCGTTGAAGAGTGAGGAGAGACGAATGTGGATTGAGTTGAAGGAGCAGCAGTTAGTTAGGGCTAGGGATGAAATTGTTTATTTGCAACAAGACAATTTAAAATTTTTGAAACAACGTAATGTGTTTTGTTTGATTGCCAAACGTTTATATACAAATATTAAGCAATTACATTTAGATTGTGAAATAGGGAAAAAGATTCATAAGATGATCTTGCCTTTCCTTGAGTTTAAAGAGGATGAGGTCATTGCTGAACGTGAATTAATTATGTCCTCTGAAGAGACTTCCATCAATTACAAAATCAGCCTGGACAAAATTGAGACTTTCATTGATTCTAAGGAACACAAATGCATGCTTAAACAACTCTTGGATGAAAATGATAGATTGAAAATTAAGACAGAGACTATACAATCATTTGACTCATCAAACGCCAAATTGATGACCGAACATAAAATGAATGTTGATAGTACGTCTGAATTTGATGAGGAAAGTGAGATGAGTGAGATCTCAGTGGAAGATGTAGTTGATTGTTCTGGGTTTCTAAAAACCGAGAATCAAAAACCACTTATATCTGAAAACTCGGTCGAATATGCTCGTTTGTCAAAAGACAAATCAAAGAAACTCAAAGATATGGCAACGGTCTACCAGAAAGTTCAAACAGTACCAAATCAAGTTTATGCTGTTAAAGGGGTGTCTGAAAAGCAAACAGCAGAACTGAAGATCTTGGTGAATCAAGAAAATGTTGGAGGTTGTGACGATTACTTCTGGTCTGCTCCCATCGATAATGCAGACGAAATCGTCGGCTTGTCAGAACAAACCTCATGGAGGGTAAAAGGTAGATATGCTCCTAAACCTATTAACAAACCCTCAAGCTTCGCCGAACCGAGCATGAGTGGAACGAAAGAGATACCAGAAGAACCAAAGAATGAGTCCTATCCAGCCAAAGCACAAAAGGAGAACCCATAACTGAAACCAAGCTTCAATATTCATAAATCTCAAAACAGTTGGCCGACCAAAAGCGCCAAAGAAATCAAAGATATATGAAAAACTTAAGTGATAGAAAACGGTTTCGGAAGTCACTAAATTCTGACTTTTTCCCATCTAAGAAAGAAACTCAAGCTAGATTTCCCTCAAACGAGGCTGGCAATTAGTTGAACCGAAAGCCCAGTTTCGGTCCCAACTCCTTTTATACTAAGAACCAAATGTCCAGTTTCGATCCCATCAACAAAGCTCAGAGCCGAACCTCCAGTTTAGATCCCAACAAAAATAGAGATCAAAATCGAACCCCCAGTTTCGGTCCTAACTCCAGAGCACAAAGCCGAACCTCAAGTCTCAATCCAAAAACCAAAGATCAGATCTAAAAGACCAGTTTTGATCCTTCTTGCCAATCCAATATGACACACTCAAAAGGACATCAAAGGAAAGGGAAAGCTTGACTCAAATACTAACACTACTAATAAGAAAAAGTTAGTTGACCCTAGGGATCAAAAGAAAAATCCAATTGTCAAAACTTCTTCAAGTACACCACAATTTAAACACGACAAAGATAAAATAAAAGTGTACACCATCAAAAGAAAAGACGAAACAACATTAATAAAAAGAACTTATCTTGTTGATCTTTCTGTTGTTATTCATTTTTCTGTAAAAGACTCACCAGGGCCCAAGAGACTTTGGGTTCCTAAATATGCTTAAATTTGTAGGTGCTAAGTGACGAGCAGTTTGACGACGAATGGTATATAGACAGTGGCTGCTCGCGTCACATGACAGGAAGGCAGGAAGATCTGAGGGAGTTTCGGTCCCTTAAGGATGGTGGGTGTGTGAAGTATGGAAATAACTCTTTTGGCACAATCAAAGGATATGGGATGATAACTATGACATCCCCAAAATCACGGCCAGAAAAGACCGGTTTCATTTATGCTTTTAAAATAATTTCAGAGTAAATCCTTTTGATTTAAACGAGTTGCGGAATTTGTTCCCAAAAAAAACGTGATAAAATAATATTTACCAAAACATTTCATAAAGAAATGTATTTTCATTATATAATCAAAACTCGGGATGTCATGTTCCGATACAGACCATAAAGCATAAACGATAACATTACAAGCCATTCAACAAATATATACATATACAGACTTGTAAACAAAACAACTTGATGATTCATCCATCTTATGCCCTTGTGCCACTTCCTGTAATACAAATAAACTGAGTGGGTCAGGCTTGGGAGTCTGGTGAGCATATAGGGTTTTCAACCCACAATAAATAATTAATTTAATTTCCTCAACCAAAAATAACCCAATTACCCATTCCCGTTATTCTCACTTTACGTCCCTAAAACAACTATCACAAGGGACCTAGTCTAAGAATATTTCATCGGGGCGACAACACATGCTTCGGGGATTCCTCAGCAGTATAAGTCAAATAAGACAACCACAAGGGGGATGGAATACAACGAATGAACACCCAAGTTCATTAACACCTACAGGTTATGAGCCTGCTAGTGTTCCATGGGACTGTCTAGAAAGAGTTCGTGATCGTCATCTAAATTTCGCTAGATGACTGGATCACAATGACATCGAGGCCTCTCATCTGTTTATCACACATTAATTATCTACCCATGTTCTACCCAACATATTAGTAGATAAAAATATATATTTTTATACATAGTTTAAAACCTGTATAGCATGATCATTCAATACATATTCCACATACAGATGAGGCACATACACATAACACGTATTTCATAGAGAATAAATCATATCTATGAGATAGAAGAAAGTAAATATACATTCACACATATAGTCAACAAAATATACACATAGCACGTATTTCGTATTCTAATACTTCATAATTATGCGTTAGGAGAAAGTAACTACACACTCACTTATATAAACAACAATATACTTAATACATTCAAACAATACTTGTATTATTATCGTGTTTATGAAAGGGACTGTACACTCACTTGATCATAAGATGATCGGACAGCACTACGACTTGTAGAAGTAGTATTCTTTGGTAGATCTGGAAGATCTTCACAAAAATCGGGCTCCTCGCGGGCAGAGCTTCGGCTCGGAAACTCTTTTCTTCTTGGCATCTTCGGGCTTCGGGACTCGCTTCGGGTCTCCGGATGGTACCGGGGCTTCAAGGGTACTTCTTTGCACTTAAATCAAGGTAATATGGGTGAGAGATGAGAGAATATAGCAACCCTAAACGGCTGGCCCTTCCAAACTATTTATAGGGAAAAATTAGCCATTGCCACGTCGTGGCACCTTTTCCACGTCGTGGGCTTGGTCGTCACTGCATGCGTCATCGCAAGTTGCGTCTGGGGGACTCCCGGAGGTGTCAGAAGACTTGTCACGCCGTGGCACTACTTTCCACGTCGTGGTATCTGACAGTTTTGGGGTTTCACGCCCCGAACTTCAGAAATTCATAACTTTTGCATACGAACTCCGTTTCGACGTTCTTTATATCGATGTGAAGGTGAGATTGTGCTCTACAACTCTCTTTTAGACTCCTTTGGCTAATTTTGAATTGATTTTTAATATATTATAAATATATTACTTATATATTATTTTTAGTAGGCCGGGACAGGAAAACTCCGTTATAAAATCATAACTTCTTCATCCGACGTCCGTTTTCGCCTATATTTTTATCGTTTCACTAATATTAATGAGATCTTCGATTCTCGTTTACATTATTTCGGCTAAAAACCGCTCGGTCTCAAATCGAGTATTCGGACTGCATACTGCTAAGTCGAAACTTCAGAAAATCATAACTTCCTCATACGAAGTCAGATTTGGGCGTTCTTTTTATGCACACTCTCGGTTTAACGAACTCTACGACTTTCATTTATATCACTAAGGCTAAATATTGATCTAATGTAAATTTCACTTTTTACGTTATTCAGCTTCGTGTCAGTTCTGTCGCGAAACATCGACAAGTCATAACTTCTTTGTTATAACTCAGATTTCGGCGTTCTTTATATGTACGGAATCCTTGTAACATATACTATAACTTAGTTAAGATTAATCCTTCTAAATAATCTTCCATCAAAAAGTCATTTTTGATGCTTATCGTCTCTAAATTGACTAGCCCTGATCTACGGGCGTTACAATAACCAATGGGGAGTTCTCTATAAGAAAATTGGCTTACGTAGAAGGTTTGCAGCATAACCTTATCAGTGTCTCACAACTAGTCGTGGGAACCAGGTTGAAGGTATCTTTTGATGATGAGGATTCTGAAATAACTGAAAAGCACACAAAGAAGGTTCTGTTGAAATCTGAACGCAAAGGAGAGATGTATCCTCTTAATCTCAACCCTATTAAGGGTAAACCAGTAATATGTCTTCTGGAAAAAGCAAAATCAGATGAAAGCTGGTTGTGGCATCGACGTCTCTCGCAACTAAACTTCAATGACATCAAAAAACTAGTGCTTGGAGATCACATTCGAGGTCTTCCTCCTCTTAAATTCGATAAGGAGCACCTATATGCCGCATGTGAGATGGGCAAGTAGAGCCGAAAGAGCCATCCTACACGCATCAATACAAAGATCATCGAACCTCTTGAGCTTCTACATGTTGACTTGTGTGGACCTCCGGCTATCGAAAGCATCGGTGGTAGTAAGTTCATTCTTGTTATTATAGACGATTTTTCTCGCTTCACCTGCGTTTTCTTTCTTAAACAGAAATCTGAAGCGACACCCAAGTTGAAAGCATGCATTAAGCAGGTTGAAGTTCAAATGCGAAAGGTAGTAAGGAATATAAGAAGCGACAATGGGCTTGAATTCAAGAATAAAGAATTTGAAGACTTTTGACAGAAAAGGGAGTAACACACAACTTTTATACTCCTTATACTCCACAGCAGAATGGAATCGTTGAAAGGCGAAATCGTTCCTTATGTGAAGCCGCCCGTACAATGCTTAGTTTCGCTTCCCTACCAGTATATTTATGGGCTGATGCCATTGCATGTGCATGCTATACTCAAAACTGATCCCTTCTCAACAAAAGATTCTCTTTAACTCCATATGATATCTTGAACAATCGAAAGCCCAACATAAAGTTTTTCCATGTGTTCGGTTCCAGATGCTTCATTTTTAATTCCAAGGAGAACCGAAACAAGTTTGACGTCAAAGTGGACGAGTATATATTTCTTGGGTATTCACTCACTTCAAAGGCTTATAGGGTTCTGAATAAACGCGCCAAACGTCTCGAAGAAACCTGTTATGTGACCTTCGATGATACTTATATCAAGAAGATTCATCCAACCGATAGTACTTCATTAGAAATCTTCCCAGAAACTGGTCAATTCTCAGCTCCCATTTCCAACTTGTTTGAAGAATACATAAGGCTATTCGATGAACCAGAAAAGGCTATCCATTCAGAGGCGAGTGCAGCAGGCAACAAAATTGACCATCTACAGAAAATCGTCGACGAAGCTGCAAAGGCTATGCAGTCAAATTCTTTTAACACAGCTGGGAATCAACCCTCTGTCTTTAACACATGAGAACTGCACGTCGAGGGGGAGCATCCAACTCCAACTCATGAAACTCTAGTTGAGGGAGAGAACCAAACTCCAGTTGAGGGGGAGAACCCAAGTCCAACTGAGAGGGAGAACCCAACTCCAACCGAGAAGGAGCATTCCATTCCAATTGAGGAAGAAATACCTGAACCTGACATGGGATATGCTTCGCCATTTGAGGGGGAGAATGATAATACAAATGACAAAGACAATCAATCAGAACTTAAAGAAGAGGTAAATGTAGAGTTGGATCTAGCTTATGATCCGAACTACCCTCCCCTGATTAAATGGACAAAGGATCACCCCAAAACACAGATCATTGGTGAATCATCTGAAAGGGTTCTTACATGTTCTCAACTGAAAGCGAAGCAAACTGCGTTATTCTCTCACGTTGAATTTTGTATGTTTAATTTGTTTGTCTCCAAAATCGAACCGAAGATGGTAAATACTACACTTGATCATGCCGATTGGGTACAGGAAATGCAAGATGAACTGCATGAGTTTGAAAGAAATCATGTTTGGAGATTGATTCCCACACCTAAAGATGCATCGGTAGTTGGTCTAAAATGGGTTTTCAGGAACAAGATTGATAAAGAAGGAAATGTAATTCGCAACAAAGCGACACTAGTGGTCAAAGGGTATTGTCAAGAAGAAGGGATAGACTATGAGGAGACGTTCGCTCCAGTAGCTAGATTAGAGTCAGTAAGAATATTTATTGTGCATGCTGCTCATAAAAACTTCGAATTTTTCCAAATGGATGTGAAATGCGCTTTCTTAAATGGAGAACTAGAAGAAACTGTGTACGTTGAGTAGCCACCGGGTTTTGTGAATGAAAAGTATCTTGATTATTGCTATGTTCTAGATAAAGCATTATATGGTTTAAAGCAAGCACCGAGAGCATGGTATGAAACCTTAACTCTTTTTCTTAAAATGTCTAAGTTTAAACAAGGTTCGGTTGACCCAACCTTCTTTCATAAGAAAGAGGGAGAACATTTTATGATAGTTCAAATTTATGTCGATGACATCATCTTCGGCTCCACGAATCCTAGCCTAACAGCTGAATTCAGCAAGTTGATGGAGACGAAATTTTAAAATGAGCGCAAGGGGTCCGATTAACTTTTTTCTTGGACTAAACATTAGATAGGGACCAGAAGGCATATTCATAAATCAGGAGGCTTACACCAAGAACTTGCTAACAAAATTTGGAATGAAGGGAGATTCAAAAGTGAAGGTTCCCATGGCGTTGGGCACAAAATTGACTCCATCTCTGGATAAACCGGTTGTTGACATGACACTCTATCGTCAAATGATAGGATCTCTCATGTATCTAACGGCTAGTAGACCAGATATAATGTTCTCAGTTTGTTATTGTGCCAGGTTTCAAGCTAATCCAAGAGACCTCAGATGATAGTCGTGAAAAATATCTTTCGCTATTTGAAGCGAACCTCATCTCTCGGTCTCTGGTACCCAGCAAATTCCGGATTCTTTATACAAGCATTTTCTGATGCAGATCTAGGTGGATGTGGATTGGACCGAAAAAGCACAACGGGAGGATGCCAATTTCATGATGGCAAGCTTGTCAGTTGACAGTCAAAGAAGCAGACGTGTGTGTCTCTTTCAACAACTGAGGCTGAGTACATTGCAGCAGCATCCTGCACATCGCAAGTGGTATGGATACAAAGTCAGCTTAGAGATTATGGATTAATTATGAAGAAGATTCCTCTTTACTGTGATTCTGAAAGCGCAATAAAGATTTGTCATAATCCAGTACAACACTCCAAGACCAAACATATTGCACTAAGATACCACTTCATCAAAGACCATGTTGAAGATGGCAATGTGGAAGTTCACTTCGTTCGTTCATCAGATCAACTTGCCAATATTTTCACTAAGGCCCTGCCTGAAACGAGTTTTAATAGGATACTACATGGCTTAGGCATGATTGAAGCAGAGTCTGTATCAAAACACCTTTCCTTAAAAGGTTAGCTAAGTGAAATAGAACGTGACTCGGTCTATTTTGGTTCCATGAAAAATTAAGGAACATAAATGAACCGATCGCTCGGTCTATTTTGGCTGTGTAATTTTAGGGAACCGATATAAGCCGATCGCTCGGTCTATTTCGACTCCGTAATTTTAGGGAACCGATATGAGCCGATCGCTCGGTCTATTTCGCTTCATTATTTCAAAGGTTAGTTTCGGTTGTATCGCTTGTTCTCAATTTCTTTTACATTTTTCATTTTCTTTCTTTTATTGTTGCTTATTTATTTATCTTTTTATTTTTTTAGAAGTTTTTAGGGTATAATTTTTTTTATTTACTTTCATAAAAATTCACAAAAATCCAAAAATATTTTCTTTTTGCATTTCGTGTGGTTTCTCTTTGTTATTTTTAATAGGTCTCAAAGACACAGACGGTACGTGCTTTTAAACAAGGGAAGGTATGAAATTTCTTTTGACCTAGTTAGGTGTCCCTAGCAGAGGTACTTTCGGTTCTTTAACCACCCTTCATCTCAATTCTCCATTATCTTTCATTTGATCAAAGTAACCCTTGAGACTCTCGGTTATTACCACCGAAGTTTATGGTTACACAAAATATGAGTTTATGATCTTAGATATGTATACTACGTGCTGAGTGAAACCCAAAGTCCAACACCAATAAAGAATTGACAGTGAATTTTAATATTCAAGGTCTTACTTGTTACCTAACAGAAGTCTCATTTTTTTGTGTGATCTTTATGAAGTTGCCTACTACCAAGGCATTTCTACCCAAAGGATCCAGTTTAGTTTTTTTCAGACTTGTATCATATCTCCTGTCACCTCATAATATATCAAATCTACTTGTTCAATAAACCACATCGGTCTCACAAGTACTTCGGCCAACTTTCGGTCTTATGTTAAGTATCGAAGTTCGGTTGGAGATTATCCACCCACTAAATCCTATGTATGAAAAGATGCCTTTCAATGTCTCTTAATAGACATTTGATCGTATTCTAACGGAAACCATACAAGCACTTCAACTCTCTCTTGACTTCTAAGGAAGTTCGTGCCCGGGATCAGTTGCTTCATGTCTTATTTGAAATCACTCACATCCCATACACAAATTTCTTTATTCTTTTTTTGGCACACTCTTGCACGAAAATCTTCATGATTTTCCAAAATTCTAGTAAGTAACGTTTATGGGTTGTTTTTGGCTCCAACACTTAACCAAACTTAACGGAGCGATAGGGAAGTCAAACAGATAAGAAGTTGAAACGTGTTTGTGGATAAGTTCAAAATTGGGCGCGTAAATTTGAAACGGCTCCTTATACCACTCCTGGTGATGACTATTTAGGGAAACCAAGCTGTCAAATCCCTATTTTATAGGCGCTTTTTCAGAGATCGTATCATCATCACAAATAGATTATTTCTCTCTCTCCTAGAAATCATATATAAAGGATTTGCAACATCACTGTACTTTCTTACCTTTCACAAATCCTCTCATATATACCAGGAGGTCCTCTACTGTTCATCTTCTTCAACTCAACAATGGCAGACTCTTCATCTCTTCACAATCAGACGGCTTCATCTTCTTTGCTTGCAATAAAACCAAATCAGAACATGATCATTCAAATGACTTCATTCTTGTATGATCCATATATGCTTCAAGTTGTGGAATGTCTCAAGTATTCCCCTCTTATAGTTGCTTTAACGAAAGTGGAATCCGTTCCAATGTCCTTACTATCCCAGGTGTATTCCACATCATCATATGACAAGAACAAAGAGAGAATCTACTTTCAGATTCACTCTCACAAGGCTTCTATTTCAAAAGGACGATTTTGCTCTCTTTTAGGGCTTGCAGTGGACGCCTCAGTCATCTCTCCAGATTTTATTACAACGACCCAACTATTCTCGATGTTTTATGAGATGGGCTACACTGAGGTGCTTAACACCTTCACTAAGTTCAAGAAATCGTGTTTACCCCCTCAATGGAATGGGTTACTTACCCTTGTTCACAAGGGGTTAGTCGAGCGTGTTGGTGGATCTGATGGATCGAAAAAATGCTTCATGAAGATACTGTATGGTCTCTACGATGGTCTCAACTCGAACTACGATTCATTGATTTGGACTCAACCGATGCAGAGCTTGTCTTCCTCCACCAAGCATTCAGAAATCTCCTGTGGTCGATTTTGGACCATTGTTGCTCAAAGGGCAATAACCTCTCTCCAGGTTCCAGTCATGAAGGATTCTCTACTATCCTCTGTCTCCACCTTCCACACCAAAAAGATAATCGTGGCTGATCCAATCAGCTTTTCCCATAATGGTTCTATTCCGGAAACAATGTACCAGTCTGTTTCTTCGGAGAGTAAACTTATCTCTGAATACAAATTGCTTCCTCCCAAAGGTCCACGATAGCTAACTCCTGAAATGCAAGCTGCTCTGGATAATGTTGAATTCCCAACCAAAAGAGGAAAGAAAGTAGGTTCCAAGACGATTGAGACAGAAGGGCCATCTACTAGACCTGCCAAGTCAAAGAAAACGAAAGCTGAAAAAGGTGATTCCTCTACAACAAAGAAAGTAAAGAAAATGACTTGCAGAAAACAAACTCCTTCACCTTCCCATTCAAAACAGAACCATGAGCATTCTACAGGAGCTGAAGAGGAAGAGCAACAGAGGGGGACTACACCTCCTCGATCTCCAACTCCAGAGATGGTAGTTAATGAGAATATTCCCACTCCCCCTCCATCTCCACCAAAGACACAAGTTCCAGTTTCGGTTTCTCCTCTACCTCTAAGTTGCTCACAACTTATTTCCACAATTTCTCCCCTACTGCCTATCAGTTCTAGTCCTATCACCACTGCCCCATTACCACCTCCTATCATTACCTCTACCATAGACTCTTCTGTCAACGTCAACACATCTGATGTGGGGACGAAGACTGAAGACTCTCCTAAAGTCACTCCCTGTCCTATTTCCTCAACACCTTCTGGTGATTCTAATCCAGTTCTTGGAGGAGCTGAATTTGGGTTTGATTTGACTTACTACAGTCCCTACCGAATTCCTAGTGAAGAAGATGAATCTGCTCCAGCAACCAAGCAACAACTTGATGGTGTTCATGACAAGCTTGATACAATCATCTACTCCATGAAGAAATATAAAGATGTTGTTCTCAAAGCCTTTATGGATACAGCTCTACAACAATATATTAAATCCATTGATAAATCTACAGCTGCTATAGAGGATTCTACTTCTTTATGTAAATGAGCGACATCAGATGTTAATGATCTCATCCACAACTCCAAGGTTTTTCTTGACTCTCTCAAGGGTCATGCTGATTCAAATGCTACCAAGGTCACAGAGTCCATTGACTCCCTTTCTCATTCCCTTCAAGCTGAGCAGACTAAGTTTGAAACAGTCCGTTCTGACATCTCTGCTGACAACAAGAGCTTCTTGTCTTCCATTGACTCTCGGTTCGAGAAGCTCACTGCTGACCTCCTCATGGAAAGGCAACTCAGAGATGATATTGCTCAATAGACTGCACTAAATGAAGTGCAGAAAGCAGCACTTTCTAAGGCAAAAAACGAGATTTCTTTGTTGAAAATAGAAAGAGCTGTTTTTCGCAGCTTTGCTGGGGATGTTCTCTCTCAGTTGCACAACGTGCTTCAGGCTCATGATCCTATTCTCACACTTACAATTCGCAATGATTTGACCTCCAAACTCCTCCCTCACTTGAACTCTTACGAGAAATGAAGGGTGTTTCGGAGATAATTTTTCCTCTGCAACAAGGGGGAGAAGAAAAGCCACAACCTATTACTATTAAACCAAAGGTCAAAACTGAATCGAATGATAATGTAGCTTCGGGTTCAGGTAATAAAGAAAAGAAAAAGCATGTTATTGGAGAGGACGATGAAAGTGACGAAGATCAAGAAACTATCTCTGATATCCTAAACTTAAAGAAAAGGGATCAGGAGATAGACGAAACTCTTCAAATTGCTAAGGAAGTAGAAGAAAGAGAAAGGAAGAAGAAAGAAGAGGATGATGCATTAAGTTTCAAGAAGATGTTATTCCCTCCTTGGACTAGGGAGACACTGATCAAAGAAGCCATAGAGTCTCCAAGCACACTTTGGCTGGAACCTGTAAGTTCTTTTGATTGTGATAATACAAGGGATTCGCAGTTCGACATGCCGATCACTCGAAAGGCGTTTGTTTTTCATTGATTTGAACTGACAGTTGAAGTCCCTTCACCCCATTCTCAGGTGGACCATGAACTAATCGATTTTTACCTTAAGTTCGGTCAGCCTCAGTATTTGACCTAGAGTGCCCCGAAGATTCCAACGGTCAAGGTGCTAAAACCTTCTCCTGCAGGGAATTTTACCAATGTTTCTTTCAAAATAAGCTGAGGTTCGGACAACTTGGTTTCCATTATTTCCCTGGTAGATCTTTCCAACCTGAACCCTCACGATTGGATCCTTCTATTCAATATTTTGCTTACCAATGCGAAGGAGTATGAGCCGATTTTGGGGCATTTGAAGAGAATGTTGGCGCCCTATATCCATGAATTTGCAAAGATGGATCAAGAAATTGCTAATGTTTTAAGGACAAAACCGACAGTGAAGCCTACTACGAAGCCAAGAGATGTCAGCAAAATGACTCTCGGTCAAATCGATTCTGCTCACCTTACGGTTATGTTTACAAGGGCCAAAGGTGAAAGATTTTTGTTTGCTCTTGTGGACAAACACTTGTTCTCTACTGACTGCCTAGAACACATCATCAACATCATTCATCGGTGCAAGGAGAAATCAGAGTCAGATAAGAAGAACTTCACAGACATGCTCCAGTGATACATCACTTTCAGACAAACTCTTTTGACTATTATATCGGGTGTGTTCAAAACTATGAAGAAGTCTGTGATAGCTCAACCGAACTGAGCTCTCGGCTCCATGGACGCAAAGGGGGAGATTGTAGGATTATTGTGTTGCATCATGGGCTGATATTTTGTATAAACCGGATTGGGTCTGTCCATCCGTGATTTACTAGGGTTACGTAGTATATATAGTGCATGCATGTATGCATTAGTTAAAAATCTTAATTGTTATCTTTATTATCGTTTGTAACCCTAAACACCTCCACAGTAGAAGTTCTTAATCGAGCTCTTCTGAGGTGTGAAAGTTTTAATCATTCGACCACGTTTAAGAGCCATACTTGTGTTTTTCGTATTATTGTTTTGTTTTCTGTTTAGAATCTATCGATCCTAGTAGAATTTATTTCATCATATGTGTCATACTATAGATTTTCCTTTCTGTTTAACCATCTAAATTTCATTCAAAAATATTTTTTCCATTATAACTATTATTTAATATATGTTATTGTTCTTCATGAAGAAAATCTTGTGGAGTTGGTATAGGGTAATAATACATTCTTTGGACCTGTTTTCTATCATATTTATCCAGTTTATTAATTTGGTCATTTAATTTTGTTTCTGAGTTATATCCATAATTATTTTCTAATTCTTCTTCTTTAAGTGTATTTATACTTAATTTATTCATTTTAGAGCTTAATGTTTTCACTGATCATATATTATTTTTTTCTATATGAGTATACTCTTTCAATTTATAATCTATAATATTAGGAGGTGGTTGAATCATAGTTGATATCTTTTTGTCTTTATTAATAATTTTTCTTCAGGATTTAAAGAATCTTGTAATATATGTTTCATTTGATCGATCTTTTCATTTAAATTTAAATTTTTTTTCTCTTAATATATTAGAATAAAGATTTGTATAATTTGTTTGTTGTACAAGTTTATTTATCTTTTCATTGTAGATATATTGTTTTCAACATTCTTTTAATAACTTGTAAATTTGAAAGTCATACCATCTTTATTTATTGAAAAGGTTGTTGTGGTTGAAAAATTTATTTTGAAGTTTGGTCATTAATTAAACTATATTCTCTTTCAATGATATTTATGTGGTTCATAACATATATGTTAACAACCCAATGGACAAAATACATTATTTTATTTATTGAAGATAAATAATTATAAAATGTTTCTTGTATTATTTTTAATTCTTCTTTTGAAAAGTTTTTGAATAACCATGTTTTAAATGAGTCCCATTCTTTTTTATTAAATTCATTTTTTATTATGGTTCTTGCTAGTGATCATGGACTAAAATCTATTTTTTCTGTACTATCCATCAAAATATTAAAATTTATTTCTGAAAGAGTAGGATCCTCATTTTGATAAATACCTTGTACTATATTATTTTTAATATTTAAATGATCATTTTTTTTCATCTATCCCCTCTCTGATTTGAGAAGTTGATGCCCTTGATGGCATTTCAACCCCATAATCTATTAGAGAAATATAAGAATAAGATGTTCTTTGAGATCTACTTTTTCTAATTAAAGGATTTTCCACTATTTCTGATTTTTCTTTTTCAAATTCTATATTAACTATTTCATCCGATGTTTGAATTATATTTGTTATTTTATTACTTATTATCGGTGGTGGAGGAGGTATTGCTCCCTCTAAAATCCAATTTTCAGAAAATTCAGTTTCATTCAATTTATAGCTTTCTAGTTGTTATTTTTGACATATCAAATTTACTTTCTATTAAAATAGTTTATTTTATAGATTTATTAGTCCTTTTACATCTAGGATTCATACAAACGAGAGGCCTAAAATATATCCTATAACATATACAAATTAATTCTGAACCTGGTACATAACTATATCCATGTGTTTTAACATTTAAGCTTAAAGCATTTAATATATTAACATCTAATAAAGAGAGTTGTAAATTTGGGTAAACATTAAAATATACTGGATCATTTGTCAAACTCGTTTGTATTATTCCCATTAAAGATTGTTTACAAATTCTATTATGTGCACCATGTAATACTTCTAAAAAGTTTTATGGTTAATCTCATAAGGTTAAAGGTTTAAAATCAATTTGTACTAATCATATATGTAAATAATTACAATGATTTTGATATCTTTTAATATCATTATAAATTAATAATTTTAATGTCATTTCATTTCGATTCTTAGTTAAATTTTCTTCAATAGTTTTGACTGACTATACAAAACTTAATTCTACAAATGTACCAAGTTCATATAGAAGTTTCAGTTGTATTTCTGGTATGTTCCGTTTATTTAATAAATCTAAGTTTTCTGAAATTTCATACTCCTCAATTAAACAATTGTTTACATTAATTTAATTACATTTTCTTAATATGTTGAACATATTGATAGACAAGTGTTGAACATCCTAAGAAATTTGAATTCATGGCTATGATACCATATTTATGAAAGGATCATGGAATATATATATATATATATATATATATATATATATATATATATATATATATATATATATATTGATGGGTTTTGAGCAATACATCATTCATATGGTGTACATGCAAACCCTAATAGCTTTTGGATCTAGTTTGTCTAATGAACATGCAATTAAATATCCAAAGACATAAACCCTAGATATAGCATACAATTAATCATATTAACATAAAATAGGATTTAGATCTAACCTTTGATTGTTATATAGCAATAACAATCTAATCCTTGGCTTCAGAAAGCTTAGTGTCTTAAGTGTTGCACCTCTAATGGAGTCACAAACACCGCTAAGCAACTTGGTGTTGGATAAGGTGTCTAAGTCCATAACTTATTTGGTATATACTTGACCCGACCCGGCATGGTCCATTTGGGTTGCACTTCACCCGAACAATTTATATGGATAACCTTATGAGAATAGTATGTTTATGATTTATTAATGTATTATAAGTTATAATATATTAATATGAAGTCATATTTTTTAATTAGTATTGTTCTTAAATTAATTATGAATTAATTTAGTGATAAAAAAGATGACTAATTAAACATGGGCTATTGCATTTTATATAATGTGGGCTTACACTCATTAGGAATGGGCTAAGCATGCATGGGGGTCCATGGAAGATCCATGGAGCTTTTAACCCATGGATCCTTGGAAAGGAAAAGACATGGGTTATTAGGGTTTACCCTAATCCTCCACACTATATAAAGATGCTTATATTGCATGAAATGGTAACTAGTTGTGTGAGAACTAAGTGGTGGCCGATTTCAAGAGTGCATATACATATTCTCTCAAGTTTCCAAAGTTTGTGGTGATTTGTGATTTGGATTACGGCATCCCTATTCCAAGTTATAAAATATTGTGTTGGGTCCTAGCCTTAATATTTCATATTGGATGTTATATTAAGGACTTTGAATCAACTAACTTGATTATCTCCCATTATAGATGTCTGGTTCAGACAACTATGATCTTCCCAAATCTCTTGGAACAAGCTTTCCTCTTGAAGATGATGTCCCTCAACATCATGCTTCTCTTCCTCCACCTCCTCCGTTTATTCTCCCTAACCCACAAGCTTGAGGTCACTCAAGCCCTATTGGCAAGCATAGTCTATGTGTGCTCACATATTGGAGATAAAGTCACATATTAACAAGCCGGGAGAGTTGGGTGTCAAATTCTGGTGAAAGTTGGATGTTCAATCACCTTCTTAGTAACATAGTGAGTCCCTTTGGGACTACTATGAGACATACTATGACATGACCCTTAATGATCTTATCTATTTGCTTGGTGTTGCGGAATCAACAATGATTTGGAACACTAGTAAAGCAAATTTGATTAGAAGATCAACTTCCCAAATCTTAGATGAACATTCACAATAGTAGCATTGGATATCTAGAAAAGGATTTCTCTTCCCAATGGAAAGGGATCCGCCATAGTCAACTCGGTTGACCAAATGGTAAAGAGAAAGGCTAAGTCTGAGATAGTCTCATGTGTCATTACCAAAGGGTCCATATGTTTTATTGCCAAAGGAAGGGACACTGATTGTGAAGCTGCCATATTTACCTGAAAGATCATAAGGTTGATCAAGTCAAGAAGTTTGACTCTACTTCAGTTAAAGTCCACTGTGTAACTCTATTAAGTTTCTATTTGGAGATTCTTATTACATAATGTGAATGGGTCACATGTTGATGTTTTTAAGAATCAAAGAAAAGATAGGAAGCTTAAAGGAAGTATATGCTGATTCTGATTGCAAATATGGGCTTCGATCGCATGGTTCGGTGATCAGAATTTTGAGTTGTTGTTTAAGAGTTATGATATATTGCTTAGTAATAGATAACAAAAAGGTTTTCATATGGATTGTAAGGATAAGTTTTTTCACAAAGTTTTTAAAATAAAAAAACGGTTTTAATTTTATTTATTTTAAAAATATCCTTACAATAGCATTTGTGAAAATTTGTTGCTTATAAGTTTCCAGTAATAGCAATATTGGAAAGTGGATTTGATTCTTTCATTTTTGGTAGTGTCTGAATTTACCAAATGAGGAAAGGTTCTCATCACCCAAGTTTCAATTGGACCGAAACTTGGAATCATACAAGCTATATTGTATGATGGATGAGAATTTTCATCTTTGGAGAATTAAGACTAATTCCTTATGTGAACAAGGATAGGACTAAAGGGATCGAGTACACATGCTTGTGCACTGGTCAAGTCCACCACAAAGATTGATAAGACTATTCGCCATGATTTGCTAAAGCTTAGTAAATATGGTTATACTTACAAGTTTAAGTATAATTCTGAAGCATTGGAAAGTTTTCAATGTGTGGCAGAACAAATGGGAAAGAATCAAACTAGGTAGAAAGATAAAATTTTCTCAAATATGAAAAGATGGGAGAGTACTTTAGTATCGTGTTTTATTATCATGATTAAGATACCATATCACAATTGATTCTCTAAGGACATCTTAGTGCATTCTTATGGCTAAGAAGAGGAGTCATGAATTGTTGGATTGGTTAAATTAAGAAGATGAGCCATACTTCGTTCCAAAACAAAGTCTTAGAGTCATACTCCAAGATTGTAACTTGAGTGACACATCTTAAAAAAAGGTCTATTAACACTAGTCAGATGTAAGAGTAAAATGTTTTCTACTCTTATACATTTGAAATTGGTAAGTTGTGATGTTTTGGATAAAACGAAGACCAACTTAGGTCAATTGTGTGAAATGTTAACCTTGATAAGAATCCACACTATCCCTCGAATATTTTTTGTCAAGAAATGGTTCTTGATAAGAGAGTTTATATGTCAAGAGGACAGTGAGAGTCTTAAAGGTCTTGAGGGTTTCAACAACTAATCAAGGATAAAACCTATAGCTTTTCACTAGCACACGACTTGACGTTTATAACCTATCTTGTTGACATTTTTGTGCCCCTTCCAGTTAAAAGTTGGCTTTGCATAGGAGTTCTGAGAGTTCTCAATTGGTTGCATAACAACTTGGAAGCATTGGTGGGCCTTGTGCTGCCAGGTGATAAGAAACTTAGATTGCACAAGTTCAATCCACATGAGTTGGAATTTGTCACTAAGCTTGTCTTGTGATTATGGTTTTGACAAATTCACATGGACAGGGACTCATACACCATAAAATTTAGGTGTCATAAGGTTTCTCTCCGATTCATGAAAATGATGGTGAGGAAACGCTTTCACTAAGTAGATTTTAAGTAGATAGCAAATGTGATATTTGCATTCTCAAAGTCGTTAGTGGAGCGTTTGTGGTTAATCGGCACACTAACATGGACTTGTGAGAAATGGCAAATGTCTAAGCAATTGAGACTATGATTACGGCATCCCTTTTCATAGTTCTGGAAATTGTTTAGACACACAAGTGAGCTATCTAAGGAAAGATGCATGAATCTAAATTTTAGGAGTCCAACTGATTTCTGAATACATGTCAAAGCTAGTGGGAGCATAAGTGTTATGCTAATAATCATCATGTTAGTGGGAGCATGATAATTATGAATAGTATTGCAAGCTAGCAATGTTAATTATAGAAAAACAAAAGTTTCAATTCGTGAAGTTGCAGGGGTTGAAAAAATTATTTTGCTATAATTAAGGGAGAGGAAATTATACTTCATTTCAATTCTAAAAGCTTAGATTGAGATTTTACTCATCTCTAGTCAAGGATATATATGAATTTTACGTCTGAATGGTTCAACTTAAGGAAATTCTATATATATTGCGGTCTCAAAATTCGATTATGATTACGGCTACGGCATCCCTCTTCATGGTTAAATTTTGAAAACATGGCAAATAAAATAAAAAATATTGTAGCAAAAGACTGGTCTAGTTTCATGTCTTTATGTGAGACATCATGAATCGTGTCCCATATGCTTCGGATATAGGATCGATTGCATGTGCTATAATATTCATCCTTTCTAAATTTTCCAAATGCTTAGGGCATTGAGAAGGGAAAAGTATAAAATGGGATATGAATAAGGAGATTAAGCAATTGTTGAGGAAAATCTAAGGTTCACCAAAGATTGGTTGCTCATGGACAAATGGAATTATGATGTAAATTGTCGGAAAGGACCATATTGACCTTTTTATGAAAATTGGAAACTCTTGTTCAGAAGTGATAGTCAAAATGGGACTATGGAAATGTGTCCATAGGTGGAAGTTATTCAATCTGTGTAATATTAGAAAACCTTAATGCAAGAAGGATGTTCAAAGCAATGTACTTTGAATATGAGACTTCGTTTCCATAGAGTTGATCTCCTTTGGAATACACTGTAATGATTGTTGACAAGTTTTGTGACTATGTGCATAATCATTACAAGAGAAACATTGCATAAAAGTTTAAAATCTAACAGATTTTGGTAAATGGTAGGAATTAGGAATTCTTACATTTACAATAAGGATTTGGTATTGTGAAATGAGCATCATTGGAATCATGTTCAATTGATCTATTTCACAAAATTAAAGATCATAGACAAACACAGTGTGCATACTTGGAGTATGGCATAACTATTGTTTAGAAAATCAAAGTGTACATGCTAGGAGCATGGGACGACTGTTGTTTTTATTCAAGTATTAAGTTGATTATTTGAAACATTATACAATGAATAATATGTAATCAATATGGTGATAAATAAAAGGTGGTTCTATTTATATACAAAAGGGTTCTGAGACCATATTGGATTCTATTATTATTGGGTTTCACTTTGCATTTTTTGACTTCCAGAATAGCTAGGTTATTCTTTCCAAATGACTAAGTTATTTAAACACTCCACAGTCGTTCATATGTTGGAAGTAGGTATGAATTAAGACTGTCATGAATCGAGGTTGTAGATGGCTAACTGTGTTTAGACATAGAAATGGTTGCTACAACATTCATGAGTGCTCATAAGTTATGAGTATTGGAATTAACCCACGCTCACTTGTATCACTCTAAAGAATTTATCTCGAGTGATCGTGAGACGGTAATATCATATAAGTCTTCAAACCTAGAGATATGAGTTGTTGCCTATGAGTTGGTTGTGCATTGATTGCACGAAAATGCATCAGTAACTTGATGTTATAAAATGTGCCTTTGTGTACAATTCAACAAGTAGTAGAACAAGCATATGAGTCGAAGTTTATCTATTCCTTCTAAAAATAGAAGCGATATATGGGCCCCTCGATGATTTTTTTTGACCTATGTACCGGGCCCGGTCAGAACTACGTTGATATGTTCACTTAAGTTCTTTGTCAAACAAATCGGAAATCGGGAAACAAACTGTTGGACAATAAGTACGACGTTGCTCCATGTATTTGTCCGGCGGATATCATGAGAACAGAGGATTATATGAGCACTTATCTAAAATGGCGCTTCATAGTTCAACAGAGTTTTCCAGAACTACGATTGATGGTTGGTTCCTGAAGTAATATACGCAAATATAGTTATTAGACTTATCCAAGTGGGAGACTGTTGGATAAGGTGTCTAAGTCCTTAACTTAGTTGGTATATACTTGACCCGAGCCAGCATGGTCCATTTGGGTTGCACTTCACCCGAACAATTTATATGGATAACCTTATGAGAATAGTATGTTTATGATTTATTAATATATTATAAGTTCTAATATATTAATATGAATTCATATTGTTTAATTAGTATTGTTCTTAAATTAATTATGAATTAATTTAGTGATAAAAAAGATGACTAATTAAACATGGGCTATTGCATTTTATATAATGTGGGCTTACACTCATTAGGAATGGGCTAAGCATGCATGGGGGTCCATGGATGATCCATGGAGCTTTTAACCCATGGTTCCTTGGAAAGGAAAAGACATGGGTTATTAGGGTTTACCCTAATCCTCCACACTATATAAAGATGCTCATATTGCATGAAATGGTAACTAGTTGTGTGAGAACTAAGTGGTGGCCGATTTAAAGAGTGCATATACATATTCTCTCAAGTTTCCAAAGTTTGTGATGATTTGTGATTCCACTTGAGGCATTCACACTATTGGTGCTAGGCTTTCAAACTCCAAGCAATCATTCACTATCGAAAGGTATGCCATTCTTCTAGTGTTTTATGATTCTAGTTCTTCATGCTATGTTAGTTACGATTTAATCCTTGGAAATTATTATTTGCATGTATTTTAGAGAAAACATAGATCCAAGGTTTATTAGGGTTGCTTGTACACTTAGGAGTTTTAGAATGCTCAAAACCTAACACTTGGATGAAGAGAGAAGAGGGAGGAGCACCCAAAAACATCCAGAACCCCAAAGGGAATCATTAGCCACGTTTTTGGGGCCATAAGGGTCCTTTATATACCTAGGCTATTAGGGTTTTCAACTAGGAAACCCTAATCTGACTGCTTAAGCCCTAAGCAGCCCATGGATTCCTTTAACATATCCCTTAGACGATTTCTAATGGGCTTCCCCATAGAATTCGTCCAACCTATATATTATTAGGTAATCCATAGCCCAATTGCAATTATCTTATAATTACAAATCCAGTCCCCTAAGTTTAATTAATCTCTTTTAGCCACAAAATTAAATATTGACTAATATTAATTAAACAATATGATTTCTCCTTTAATATATTATTCTCATAATATATTAAAAAATAATAATTAAACCTTTCTCTCCTTAATTCATCTTACATATTGCTATGGTGAAGGCAACCCAAAAGGACCATGCTCATAATCGGGTCAAGTACATACCAAAATAGTTATGGACTTAGACACTAATCCAACAGTCTCCCACTTGGATAAGTCTAATAACTATTATGTATAACTTCAGAACCTGATCAGCAATCGTAGCTTTCAAAAGCCGCTGTCAACTCTGATCTTATCAGATATGCATGTCGTTTAGATAAGAGATTATATATTCCTCCATTCTTAAGATATCGTATAGACATGAGACATGAATTTAATCATTCTCTCTATACTATTTCCCGACTTCCGATTTATGACGACTGATAACAGACTACAATTGAGCACATCAACTTAGTCCTGACTTGGCCAAGCACTTAGGTTTCATTACTAAATCATCGAGGGGCCCACAGATATCGCTTTTTATCCCACTTTGGGTAAAAAGGAATGGATAAAATTCGACTCAAAAGCTCGCTTGAATTTACTAATCAAATCACACACAACAATAAGTTTTATAACACCAAGTTACTGGTGCGTTTACTTATTATCAATGTGCAACCGACCAACAAATAACAACTCACACGTCTCGGTTTCAAGAATATACAATATTATCGACTCACAATCACTCGTGATAAAATCCATGAAGTGATTCACATGAGCGTGGGTTTAATCCAATACTCTAATCCTATCAAAGCATTCATGAACTCTGCAGCAAACTTGTGCTATGTCTAAGCTCTTCAGACAATCTATAGACTCTTCATGACAGTCTTCCTTCATACCTACTTCCAATGTATGACCGACTGTGGAGGTTCGAATAACCCAGTTATTCTGGAAGTCAAAACATGCAAAGCTGAAACACAATAATAATACTTAATCCTTTATGGCCCCAAAACTTTTAAGTGTAAATAAAACACTTTTATTTAAACACCATATTGATTACTCATTATTTATCATTTAATGTTTCGAATAATCAACTCATTACTTGAACTACAACAACAATTGTCCCATGCTCCAAGCATGCACACTTTGTTTCTTATGGTCCATGCTTTGTGAAATAGATCAATTGAAAACCTTTCCAATGAAACTCATTTCACAATTCCCAATCCTTATTATTAGTGTAAGAACACAAGGTTCTTTCCACTATTAGAATATGTTAGATTCTAACATTTTATGCAATGATCCTTTCGTAATGTCATAGCACAAAAGTCACCAAGACTCGGCTACTGAAATTCCAAGGTATTCTATAAGAAATTGATGTCTCTTACTCAAAGTACATTCCTTTGAACATTTTTTTGCATAAAGTTTTCTAATCAAGACATAAATTCTCAATTTCCAACTCCCAATATGGAAACATTTCCATATTTTCCATATAACAACTCATTCTTAATAGAATCTTATCTATTTATAATAATGCTAATATGGTCCATCCAATACCATACTTCGAACTACTTACAAGTGATCAATCATCAGCAAACTTTGGATCGTCCTTTGAAAGTTGTTTAATTATTTTAGTCAAAACCGATTCTAGTCTTTTTTCCCTCTTAATGCGCTAGACATTTGGAAAATTTTAGAATGGTCAAATATTATAGCATTTGCAATCGATCCTATACCCTAAGCATATGGGACACGATGCATAATGTCTTACATAAAGATATGATACTTTATCAATCTTCTGCCATAATATTTTATGTGTCATGTTCTTACAATTCGAACTATGAAGAGGGATGCCGTAATCATAATCGAAATTTAAGAACACATTATGTATCCTTTGACTAAATTTATTAAAATTTCTCAATCTAAGCTATAGATTTTGAAACGAAGTATAATATTCTCTCCCTTAATCATAGCAAAACAACTTTTCAACCCTTGCGACTTTGCAAAGTGAATCTTTGTTTTTCTATAATTAATATTGCTAACTTACAATACTTACCATAATAATCATGCTCCCACTAGCATGATGATTATTTCCTTTTTGACATAACACTTATGCTCCCACTAGCTTTGACATGTATTCAGAAAACAACTGAACTTTCAAAAAACAATACATATTGAATTTCTGAAGTGCATATTTCTAATACTAGATGCTTCGATAAGCCTTTATCTAAGCTTCTTAAACTTATACACCTTTGCCTTAGAAAGCTCACATGTGTGTCTAGACAAATTCATAACTTATGTTACTAAGTCCCAAATGTTCAGACTAATTGCCAAATCTCACAATTCGAACTATGGAAAGGGATGCCGTAACCATAATCGAACTTGAGAATACAATTTTCACAAGTGCTATCTTCTTAAAATCTCTCTTAGTGAAAGTATTTACTCACAGTCATTTTCATGAAGGAGGGATTCTTATCACACTTAGATTTTATGGTGTATGTGTTCCTATCCATGTGAATTTTCCAAAACCAAGTTTGCGACAAATCCAAACTCATATGGACTGAACTTTCTTAATCTTGATTTCTTGCCTTATGGTAACACGAGTGCCCACCATGTCTTCCAAGTAGTTTAGCAACTTATCCTCACATATCAATGTACTTTCTATCGATCAAGGTGCTTTGTCTTTATACATTCAAATGAGAACTCATAGAACTCATATGCATAATTAACTAACTGGAATGGCATAGAAACAAAATTATGTCAACACGATAGGTTATAAACCTCAAGTCGTGTTCTAGTGATGATCAACTAGGTTTAACTCTTGATATGTTCTTGAAACTTTTCAAGACCATTAAGACTCCCACTGACTCCTTGACATATAAGATTCTCTTGTCAAGAAACATTCCTTGACAACCAAATATTCAAGAGTTAGTGTAGTTCTTATCAAGACAAAATACTTCACAAAATTGGTGTTGGTGGGTCTTTGTCTTATCCAATACATCACAACTTCCCAATTTCAATTGTGCAAGAATAAGAAGACTTTTCCAAATTCCACATTTGATGAGTGTTATAAACCTTCTTAAGACTTGTCACTCAATTCTCAATCTTGGAGTATAACTCTAAGACTTGATGTTGGAACGAAGTATGATTGACTTCTTGATTTTAACCATTTCCACAATTCTCGATTCCTCTTCTTAGACATATAAATGCACTGAGACTCACTTAGAGGATCAATGCAGATATGGTCCTTAATCATTAAGACTTATCATAAAACACAATAAAAGGTACTCTCCCTTCTTCTTAGAATAGAGAAACTTTTATCTTTTTGCCTGCTTGATTCTTCTTATTCGTTCTGCTATTCGTTGAAACTCTTTCAATCAACTCAGAATTACACTTAATCTTATAAGTATAATCATATTTGCTAAACTTTACTAAATCCTGACGAATATCTTTATCACTCTTGTGGTGGACTTGATCAATGCACAACATAGTGTACTCGATCTCCTAGTCCTTCGGTTGACACTTTGTCAAAGAATTAGTCTAATTTCCAAATATGAAGTCTCTCATTCATCACAAACCAAGTTATATGATTCCAAGTTTTTGTCCAATTGAAACTTGGGCGTTGAGAAACTCTCCCTATTTGGTAAATTCTCGACATTTCCACAAATAACATAATCAAGAATCAAATCCATTATTGCTAATAATAGAAACATTCAAACATCAATTTTTCATACATACCATTGCAAGGATAAATAAATAATATAAAAATCAAAATTTATTTTATTACGGAAAAATTTGTCCTTACAATGCAATTCAACTGAAAAACTATGCTGTTACATATTCCTAAGCAATCTATTCTAACTCCAAGTAGTAGCTCAAGAATCCAATCTTTAAGCAATGCGATCGAAATCTATTTCTTCACGATTAGATTCAGCTCACTTCTTCCTTTAAGCTTCATCTCTTTTCTTCGATCCTACAAAACATCAAAATGTAATCTTATCACATCATGTATTAAGAATCTAGAATAGGAACTTAAAAGAGTTAGTTAATGGATTTTACCTGAAATAGAGCCATACGTCTTGACTCTCCCATCTCTTAGATCTCTCAGGTAAGTAGGGCAGCTTCGTCTCCAATGCCCCTTCTCTTGGCAATAAAAGCAAATGGAATCTTTTGGAATGGCACAAGGAACTATCTCAGAATTTACCTTTTCTGGATCTCCAATGTCACCATATTCAATGTCCATTGAAGTTTGAGAGTTTGATTCACCAGACAAATTTGCTTGACCAGCTCGCCAAATCATTGTTGATTCAGCAGCTATAAGCAAATAGGTCAAATCAATGAGGGTCAAGTCATGATCCATCATATAATACTCTCTAACGAACTCACTAGATGATTCAGGAAGCAACTGAAGAATCCAGTCAACAGTCAACTCACCTGAAATCTCGACACCAAACATTCTTAACCTATCAATGTGTGACTTCATCTCTAAGACGTGTACACACACAAGTTTCCCATCTTCATGTTTACTTGCCAAAAGGCCTTGAGTGAGCTTGAACTTTTTAAGCCTTTGAACTTGTGGGTTAGGGAGAACAATTGGAGGAGGTGGAAGAAGTGAAGCATGATTTCTTGTTCCTCGATCATATCGTGGAATATCATCTTCGTTTGGAAAGCTTGTTCCATGGGATTTGGGAAGACCAATTGTCAGAACTAGACATCTACAAAACGGGAAAAAATTCAAGTTCAGTTAATTAGAATCCTTGATGTAGCACCCAAATGAAACATCAATGCTAGGATCCAACACAATACTCTACAACCTAGAAGAGGGATGTCGTAATCTAGTCGTAGAATATTTGAAGGTAGGTAAATGACGATTTACCAATTTCCACCATGAAAAACGAAAAGGAAATTTAAGTTTTGAATGAATTGAAAATCCTAGATCTTTTGAGATTCATTGAACTTTTCAATGACATGTTTAATCTCGATTATGCCCTTCTATTTGTGACTGGGATGCCGAGGATCACAAATAAGGTGTAAATAACCATACAAATCACGTGGTGCACCCAATGCTACTATCACCCAATCAATGTGCCGGTTAGCCACATACGCTCTATTGATCTATGATAAACATCTAGCCACCATTCGCTACCAATGTCATCCCCAAATTAGTGTATCGGTTAACCACACACGCTCCACTAATGTTTGACAATGGTACGAAGTGTAATTCCACGGATTAGCATACAATTTCACATTTTTCCTAAAGTAACTATGATTTGGGAATTTGAAAAAGCATTTAGTTACTTTGTACTTCATTATACTTATAATGGAAGGTTTCTGTCCTATCCTACCCGTTCGGCTAACGACCATCCACTAGTCAAGAGTGCGGTGGGTAAGAGTGGATACCCATTCAATTGTCATTTTATAGGCAATTTTCTTAAACACCCCTTATAGACCAGCTTCGTGAATGAGGCCTACTAACGGTAACACTAACCCTTTACTCATATATATATATATATATATATATATATATATATATATATATATATATATATATATATATATAATATTAAACTTTTAATGTTACATATATATAGTATATGGTGTATTTTACACTTTTAAAATACTAGGTGGTCTAATTTAATAAATTATACTTTTAATTTAATTAAATGTAAACCAAAACTTTATGGGTTTATTAAATCTCTTTTAATTATACACTTTAATTATTTAATAAAACCATAAGGGTGTGATTTGAACTTTTCAAAACAATACTAGGGTTTTAGAATTTAACATTTCAAAATTAAACTATTAATCAACTTTTAAATTTCAAAACTAAAGGGAAAGTTTTGAAAATTTTCAAAACATTAGGGTTTAGAATTTGAATATATTTCAAAGTTAAACTTTTAATCAAAAATTTTAAATTCCAAAACTTGAGGACAAGTTTTGAAACTTTTCAAAACATTAGGGTTTAACTATTAAAATTTCAAAAACAAAACTTTTAAGTTCAAATTTAAACTATAAAACCTAAAGGGTGCTTTTTGAAACTTTTCAAACTAAGTAGGTTAAATATTTATCTAATAATAATCCTATATTATCCGTATTTAACCAAATCCATTAATTTTAATAAAGATAATCATTCCAAACATAAAAAATCGATTTTAGGCAATAAAAACGAGTTTTGGTAATTATCCACATCAAAATCTGGCCAGAAAATCGAAAATCCCGTCAACAGACCCTTGGACTCGTCGATTCCACCATGGAACTCGTCGAGTTGGACCAACTCATCGAGTCCATGAATGGACTCGGCGAGTCAGCCTCTCAAATTGCAAAAATTTCGATTTTCCTGATCTTTGGCAGTCCAATTTTGCATCTATTCAATAGAAAAACGACCTAGGCTCTGATACCACTGATGGGTTTTGAGCAATACATCATTCCTATGGTGTACATGCAAACCCTAATAGCTTTTGGATCTAGTTTGTCTAATGAACTTGCAATTGAATATCCAAAGCCATAAACCCTAGATCTAACATACAATTAATCATATTAACATAAAATAGGGTTTAGATCTAACCTTTGATTGTTATATAGCAATAACAATCTAATCCTTGGCTTCAGAAAGCTTAGTGCCTCAAGTGTTGCACCTCTAATGGAGTCACAAACACCACTAAAAAGCTTGGATGAAGAGAGAAGAGGGAGGAGCACCCAAAAACGTCCAGAAACCCTAAGGGAATCATTAGCCACGTTTTTTGGGCCATAAGGGTCCATTATATGGGTAGGTTATTAGGGTTTTCAACTAGGAAACGCTAATCTGACTGCTTAAGCCCTAAGCAGCTCATGGATTCTTTTAACATATCCCTTGGACGATTTTTAATGGGCTTCCCCATAGAATTCGCCCAACCTATATATTATTAGGTAATCCATAGCCCAATTGCAATTATCTTATAATTACAAATCTAGTCCCCTAAGTTTAATTAATCTCTTTTAGCCACAAAATTAATTCTTGACTAATATTAATTAAACAATATGATTTCTCCTTTAATATATTATCCTCATAATATATTAATAAATCATAATTAAACCTTTCTCTCCTTAATTCATCCTACATATTGCTATGGTGAAGGCAACCCAAAAGGACCATGCTCATAATCGGGTCAAGTACATACCAAAATAGTTATGGACTTAGACACTAATCCAACACACACACACACACACACACATATATATATATATATATACATATATATATATAAGCAAAAAGTTAGAATAACTTAAAGGGTAAATTACAGTTTTGGTCCTTATGGTTTGTCACTTTTTTATGGTTTTGATTTTAGTTTTCGAAATTTGACATAGTGAGTCATTATGACTGGCAAAATTTACAAGATTTGTCATTAATCTATATAAAAAGACCATCAACACCCTTCTCCATCCATTAAGAAAATAAATTAAGAAACTCCTTGGACATGCTTGAACACCTTGATACTAGTTTTTCAGACTTGTTAGCATTTAAATCATCCGATTTGTACGCAAATATCTAGCAAATCATAGCGAAATCAAATATCCAACAAATAAAAAGATACATGTTGGCAACTGATCGAAACATCACCTTATTTAGAGACACTCTTTTATTATATATTTTCGGCGAAGAAGACGTCAATGATGAAGAAAATTGATAATAATGGAATCAAATATCCCGTAAATCAAAGGAAATCAAACAAGGAGGCCTAATTTCTTTGTCATCTTTAAGGAAAGTCGATGATGAAACAAAGAAGACAAGGAAATTCATAAAGTCAACCCAGTGAATATTCTTCAAGAACAAGTATGAAACCTAAAAATTTGTTTCATATATGATTTGAGTTTGGTTCTTTTTTCAGCCTTTCATGTTATTTTGGTCTACATAACTTAATGGATATGATGACAAATAGTACTTGATTTGATGAGAAAATTAGTTTAAGTTATAATGTTTGAAAACTAAGAAAATTCCATGTCATCTTGTTTATGAAGTGGAAGTCAAGGATATTTTTTAAAAACAATTCAGAAACACTTACTTCATATATTTTCACTTTGAATACTTTTATGGGTCATTTTTTAGAGGTATACATTACACATTTTATGGAGCTATACAACACTTTTATTAATTTTTATTATTAAAAGATATAAACAGAAAAAAATAGATATCATAAAATGTAAGATGGTCTTTTTATATGAACCAAGGACTAATCTTGTAATTCATACAAACCGTAGTGACCAATCATATTAAATTTACAAAACTATGACAGATATTGGATAAAGATACCAACCACAGGACCAAAATTATAATTATTCCAACTTCAAACAATTATTTTTTATGATCAATATTTTTAAAATGATATCAATCCTTTTTATATAATATGTTAGACCGGAGGGAGTGGTGCCACAAAAGGTGCACTCCCTTCACTGCCACATAGGCGACACGCCATTTTTTGCCACTAAAGGTGGTTGCATGCCAAACATAAGGATGGTTGATACTTCTTTATTTATTTTTATTTTTAAATAAATAAAATTTTTAGTTTTAATTAAAAACAAAAGATTTCATTAATTAAAAATAAAAACCATTACATTACTAAAAGATAACATGACACTAAAAAAGTCTTAGAAAATTAGAAAATAAAAAACTAGAAAGCTTAAACCTGCAACTTAAAAAAAACACACATCAAATGATTAAAAACTTGGGAAAAAAACTAGAAACTAAAAACGACTGGCGTAACATTTTTTGACGTCTTCCTTCATGTTGGGAATAAAGACAAGATGACGAATGTGGGAAGCTGAAGAACAATCATGAATCAATCACCATGAAGTTAAAGTAACCTGACAAAGGTTTGGTGTATTATTGATATGGATATGAACGTACAAAGAAAACTATTTTCAGTAAAAAGCTTACATCAAAAGCTAACCTAATGATTATTTATAGAGAAAGTAAAACATTTATAAAAAATATAAAACCCTAAAAAGGTTTCCCTAAACAACCAAAGATGTCAAATCAGTTTCAATATCTCAAAATACTCAACAATTACCCCCTAGATGTTGAAACTCATGAAGATCATGATTTCCAGTCTTCTTAGCATTTCTCCCCCTAAATTGTGATACTCATCGGTACATGGGGTCTGTGAAGCGAGAGAAACATATACCGTCTTCCAAATACGAACCCCCATTGAATAATCAACACTCCCCCTTGAATCTTCAACAAATACCATAGAGAGAATCTGAATACGTTATCTCATAGTGTAAGTTTGCGTATAACCTTGTCATAAGGAGCGAGTTTTCCAAAAGGGATCTTCAAAACCCGTCAGATATAAACAAATGATGAAATAAATTCTTTTTGAATTTTCGGGATTTTCAGAAATTAAAACCGAAAAAATAACAAAAATAATTTTGTGTTTTTCGGTTTTAAAATTTTAGACAAAAAGAATAGAATAAGAAACAATTATTTAGAAGGGTTTGAAAAGAATAAGACCAAAGAAAAGGATAAGAAATGAAAATATTTTGGTAAGAAGGGGTAAAAGTGGTAAAATCCCAAGAAGTTGTAATTGTTAAGTTGCTCGAACTATGAGGACTGAATCTTGAAAGTTGACCACGTTCGTCATATATAAACCCGTTCGTTTAACTTTAAATGTCAAAATCAAAATCGATCTCAATGAATTATGCAACAAAGATCAATTCCGATTGTTAGATCGCTTGCTAAAACATTATACCAATTCTGAAAACCCGAGCAATTCCGATTCCGGCAAACAACCAAATACTTCTGATTTTCGATTTTGAGGTTGCAATTCCGATTACAAAATTTTGATTTTGATTGCTGTTTCGATTTGAAGATTAAATTCCGAGTTGATCTTCATTTCCGATTGAAACGACCAGTCAATTCCAAAACTGAGAGCAAATCCAATTTCGATTTTGATGGATAAATTCCGATTGATATTGTTGAAATCCGATTTCCGAATTTCAAACCCTCTTAATTCAGTTTCATAAACTACGATTGTTGTTATAAATTTCTGAAACCAAATGTGATTTACAATTCCGAAATCTGCGACCTTCAACGTATTCCGGTGATCTGTGAACTTCCCCTTCAATTTCCAGTTGCAGATCATCCGATATTCTAATTCTGAAGTCAAATTCTAAAATCCGATTGATTTCGATTCTCGGAAGACGAACAGTAATGATTTTGATTCCAAACTCATTTCTGAGATTTGATTCGGTTGAAGTTCTAATTTCATTTCCGTTCATATGATTCAGAAATACAAACTCAGTCTTGCGATGAATATGTAACCTAGTTACGATTTTGAGACCAATGAGAAATTGAAATTGCATGCGAGACTTACCCTGTCCAGCACTAAAATCCAATCAAATATTAACAAAACCAAATCACCATTTGATTAAGACGATAACATGTGAGACCCATAATTCAGACCAATTTTGACTTTGGTTGTTGATCGATCAATCTGATATTGACAATCAATTTCAACTGTGAAACAATTTCGATTCTGACCCTATCTTTAAAAGTTCTGATTTTAACCATTTTTAAAAAATCTTTTTTGACAGCTATCAACCCACTGTTTACTGCAACACGTCAGATTTCTCCCCTTTTTGCAGAAAATGTCCCTTTTCAACCACATTATCAACTTTTCAACTTTTTGTACAAGATTAGTCGATTCCAACCATTTAAAAATCAATAAAAATTGATTTCTTCAACAAAATTTCACCATTTTGACTGAATTTTCGTAAGATTTTATGCCCTTTCTCATTTTTTTTATATAGGTTTATGAAACCTTTGGAATCCATTTGAGATTCAAACTTGTAGAAGACTTTATGCAAACTCATTTCTTTGAAGAAAAAAGCTGATCTTCTAAAAATGAGATCCGCTTCTTTGTTGGAAAACAAAAATTTCGAAAAACTCATTGAACCAACCATAACATTTTTCTCTTTTCTCCATCTTCTAATATCCCCATTTGAACAAAAGTGAGAATTGATTTTTCTTTGAACGTGCTTGGCTTCAACTTTCTGAACTTTTTCACAAGCATGAGGGACTTGTACTTTTGGCATCCAAACCTTCTTCATTTTACCTTTCTTCTTCTTCTCCTCCTCCTCCTCCTCCTCCTCCTCCTTCTTCTTCTTCTTCTTAGATTTTAAGGTTTCAGAAATGATTATCAGATCTGAACAACCTCATCACATTTCAGAATCTGAACATCACAAGCCTTGGGTACAAAAACTTTTTGAGTTTCATACATTTGAACATCTTGAATAATAGGCTTTCCGTAAGAAACCATTCCTTCAAAAACATCATCAGAACAAGAAAAATCTTCTATGTAAGTTCCAATATAACAAAATACCTTCGTTTTCACTATTTCAGAAGATTTGATTTCAAATTTATCTTCAAAACAACTAGATTCGGATTTTTACACTTTTGAAAAACTTGAAACTTTTGACTCCCCCTCAACAAGAACATCTGGAGTCACTTTTTCTTCAGAAATATGAAGAACTTCATGAACTTTCTTAAGAGCACCAGGAATATCTTCATCTTTTCTCATAACTTCTTTTTTTCTTTTTCTTTCTTTCTCCAGTTGTTATTCATTTTTTAGATCTAAATGTGCTTTAATAATACGAAATTGTTCCATCAAAACTTCATAATTTAGTAAGACACAACTTCCATATTGATTACAACTTGTGAGCTTATCTATCTTTCCATCAACAAAGAGATTATACATCTCAATAGCATCTCGATCCAAATATTGATTGTACAAATGCCAAGATTTTCTTAATTTCAAATGAAAATTTGGATCAATGACCTTTAATCCAAGTTCAAAAATAGAAGATAAAAACAATGAGTTTGATGAAACCATTATATCTTCAACAAGTGACAGAACTTGAGGAGAGAGAGAGAGAGAGAGAGAGAGAGTAGATTTGATAAGATTTCTAGAGAGAAAAAAACAGATCTGAGATGATTTCTAGAGAGAGAAAATAGATCTGAACACAACTATAAGAATAAACACGAAATTCTTCTTCTATTTTACTTCCAAAACACGAATTAAGTACGAATCAGATGATAGAATGTGTAGTAGATAACAAATCTAAATTGGGTTTTGCAATAATAAGAATTATTTCACTTTTTATTTTCAGAGAACTTACAAAATTTGAAGAACAAAGTGAGATTCATGATAAGATTTCCACATATCTGATCGATTCTTGCAATAATCGCTGAGATCTACAAGAACCCACTCTGATACCACTTGTTGGGAATAAAGACGAGATGACGAATGCGGAATCTAAAGAACAATTATGAATCAATCACCATGAAGTTAAAGTAATCTGAAAAAGGTTTTGTGTATTATTGATATAGATATGATAGTATAAAGAAAACCCTTTTCAGTAAAAAAAAAAGCTTACATCAAAAGCTAACCTAATGATTATTTATAGGGAAAGTAAAATATTTACCAAAAATATAAACCCCAAAATGGCTTCCATAAATAACCAAATATGCCAAATCAGTTTCAATATCTCAAAATACTCAACACTTCATCACCAAAACAACTTGAAGCTCATCCACGGTTGATCGAGTGTAGGTCTTGGAGTTGTGGTTTTTCTAATGAGTGTTTTTTGGTTGGTAGGCTTTTTGGATGATGACATTTTTGTAGGTTTTAGATTGAAAAAAATGATAAAAATATGAAGTGTTTGTGAGTTATTTTTGTTAAAATGGTATTGCATTTATAGTGTTAGTAAAAATATATTTTTCAAAATTTGACCGTGTACAACGGTAAGAAATGAGAGCCAATCAAAATTATTGATGAAACGCTTCATCCCACAGTTGTATTGCGGCCTCCGCCGCTCCCATACCGCGATCAGAGGGTGGTGTTTCGTCATAGGTGGCACCCAAATACGATAGATGCCACAGTCTACTCCCTCATGCCTTAGAGACCTTGATGACGTCAAGATGATGATGAATCAGCAATGTGTAAAGATGTTCATATATGGCTACTATCCATTTGCAAATTGCAACCAATAAAAAGAAATTATGCAATTCAATTATCGTAGTTTCTTCCACGATGAAATATAATATTTTATCGTTTTTTATTATTAAACAGAATTATATTTGAGGAAAACAGTAGATAGATAGCTTAGTAAATGGTTATTGTAGTTTATAAAGATCATAACTATAGTTTCTGTTATTTTTATTTATTTATTTTAAGAATTTGGTTCTTGTAGTTTAAAACTATGTAAATGGTTCTTGTGGTGACGAATATGATTTTTGTAGTTTTAAAACTAACAAAATTACATAAATGGTTCTCATGGTTGACAAAATCGACCAATTATGGTCCTTATGATGAATTCTTTACACAGATGGTCCCTGTGATTACAAAATCTTGCAAAGACGGTCCTTTTGACTAACGGCGTTAACTTTTTCAGTTAAGTCCTATATGAAATGACATATTTGCCCTTCATGCATAAGGACGCTTTATGTAATATGTTTCTACCACAGGGACCATTTATGTAATTTTCTCTATTATTTATTATTATTTTTTTTATTTTATTTATATATTTAAGGATTTAGATTTGTTTAAATCTATTGTTTTATATATATATATATATATATATATATATATATATATATATATATATATATATATATATATCCACATGCAAACATTTTTTAACGTTTTGCTCAAATTATTTTTTCTAATCTTTTTGAATTTTCTTCAAGTAAATTTATTAATGTTTTTTATTTTAACGTTTTATTCGAATATTATTTATCTATTTATTTATTTTTTGACGTTATGTTCGAATACATTTTTCAACTATATAAGGTTGTATAATTATTATTTTTGTAAACTAATTTATTAACATTTTTTATAAAAAAGTGTAAAATGTTTGTTAAACGTGAATATGATTAATATAGATTAGGTAGACATAGGCTGAGCTGAGACCGCCTCACAACGTTGCCGAGAACGACCATGTCATTTCACATTAGATTTAAATGTATTTATTTCGAGTTTTTTTTTGTTTTTTTTTTTTTGTTTTTTGTTTTTAGCAGTGTTGTAAAATATCACAACGCAAGAGCCTCTAATCGGTCAGGTAGCGATTAGGGATTAATCTGAAATTAATCGGAACCTAGTTGTGATTTTTTACAACACTTCTAAAAACAAAACAAAAAAAAGAACTCGAAATAATTACATTTAAATCCAATGTGAAAATGACCTGGTCGTTCTCGACAACGTTGTGAGGCGGTCTCAGCGTAGCCTATGTCTACCTAATCTATATTAATCATATTCACGTTTAACAAACATTTTACATTTTTTTATAAAAAATGTTAATAAATTAGTTTACAAAAATAATAATTATACAACCTTATATAGTTAAATATTTGAATTGAAAAATAAAAATTATATAACCTGATAAAAGAAAAAAAATGAAAACATAATTGAAAGTGAATTAAGTTACGAATTATAATTACAATAACCGTGAAATTCTTTAACAAATATAAACATACTATATGTTGAAAAATGTATTCGAACATAAAGTCAAAAAAAATAAATAAATAAATAAATAATATTCGAATAAAACATCAAAATAAAAAACATTAATAAATTTACTTGAAGAAAATATCAAAAAGATTAGAAAAAATAATTTGAGCAAAACGTTAAAAAATGTTAGCATGTATATATATATATATATATATATATATATATATATATATATATATATATATATATATATATATATATATTAAACAATAAATTTAAACAAATCTAAATCCTTAAATATATAATTAAAATAAATAAATAAATAATAAATAATAGAGAAAATTACAAAAATGGTCTCTGTGGTAGAAACATATTACATAAAGCGCCCTTATGCATGAAGGGCAAATATGTCATTTCACACAGGACTTAACTAAAAAAGTTAACGTCATTAGTCAAAAGGATTGTTTTTGCAAGATTTTGAAACCACAGGGACCATCTGTGTAAAGAATTCGTCATAAGGACCATAATTGGTTGATTTTATCAACCGACCATTTATGTAATTTTGTCTTTAAAACTTATGTAGTTAGTGCCGAGCCATATAAAAATACTATTATATCCATGTTATTATTATTTTTTCTTTTTTCTTTTTTTGATATAATAAGAATTTATTTCAATTTAAAAAAAAATCACCCAACCCACAATCAAATTCTTCATCATCACCGTCTCTCCTGCTAATTTATAATTTCTTTAGGCATCTTTATCAACTCTCAAACGTTATTTTTATCTTCATTTTCCTCTCATTCTTCTCCAACTCTACTATTCATATCTTCAAATATGAAAATGAAGTTTCAATTGTCGGTTTTAGTCATTTTTCTATATATTTATGTATTTATAATTTATTTTAACTATTAGATTTAATTTAAATATAATATTTAATATTTACAATATTTTGTTATATAATAAATTATATTAATTAATCATAAATATAAAATTTATTTTTATTTATCGATTTCATATAAAAAAATTAAATACATATTAAAATCATGAAACACGATAATATATTTATTTATAAGTGCATTATAAATATAATATTATTTATTTAATATTATTGTAATAAAAAATATACATTATATATTTGTTAAAACCAAATAAGTAGAAGGGTGTGTTTTTTTTTAGAATGGCGGAATAAAATAAAACTAGCAAGAAGCTAGAAAGAGAATTACATCAAAATAGTAGCAGAACTAGGGTGTGTTTGACAATCTATGTAAGTTGGAATAATAGAATATACTAGGAATACATTATTTGGGGTAAAAATTGAAGTATGGTTGGAAATGAAATACTATTTACCCCATTTTTTCATGGAGGTGGGTTGAAGATAGTCTTATCTTTCATCATTTATCTACAAACATCAAACCGGCAAGAGACCCCCCCACCGTTATCGCCCTTCTCCATCTACGTTGAGAGTACTAAACCAGACCCAGGCGCGGATACTCTTCTCCATCTCATTTTTTCAAGGACCGCTTACAATCATTTGAAAAAAGTAACTTCTCCGAGATTCAATTTGAGAAAATGTTAGGGTGCAAAGTCACACTTGGATGTGGAGTGTTAGTGCTTACCCTCTTGTATGTGTAAATGGGTTGAGTCTTTCTTATAAATAGGAAGTGAGTGACTCCCATTATGTAAGATCTTGAAAAGAACATTGGAGAGCATTAGTTTTAGAGAGAGAATTTAGCAAACCCATTTTGTACTCTTTCTAACCATTTCAAATCACTTTCTCTCTCTAGAAAAAATCAAGATTTTATCGATTGATCAAATATGGTGGATTTGCCTATGATTTTTGGCATGTGATCATTGCACATATCAAATACAAAGTCAATGAAGATCAATTTTATGGGTTGGTGTTAAGAGAATTGATTTCATGGGGTAATATGGTTTCTTATGGAGATTTGATTAATGATAATGGAAGCTTGATTTTTCAACCACTTTGTAAGATTGAATGGTTGACTAAAATTGCTTTGTCTATACTAGTTCGTAGTAGAAATCAAAAGAAAGGAGAAGAAAGAGATTTGTTAATAAGAAATACATTTCTCTAATTTAAAACCCAAATAATCTTGATGCTCTTAAGTTTGTTGAAGTTCAAGACTATGAAGTTCAATGTGATGTTCTTGATTTCTTGATATTCAAGAAAAAGGAGTTTAAGTTGATTCTCATGAAGATGAAAAAGTTTTTTGCTCGATTGGAGTTCAAACCGATGATCTTTTGTGTTCCTATGATTCGTTTGAAGGAATGATTCCTTATCGAAATCCGGTAATACAAGAAATTCACAAGTATCAAACTCCAAAAGATTTGATTCAAACTTGTCAAGTTGAAGTTGTCAAGAATGAAGGTGTTCTTGAAATCAAATCTTCAAGTTGCAAAAAGATGAGAAAGAAAAAGAAGAAGAAGATTAAACGGAAGAACAAGTGGGTTTATTCACAAAAATCGCCAAATGTTGTTGTGAAGCCGAAATTCGTAAAGCAAATTTGGTTCCAAAGCAACAATCTCAAAATGTTGTATTGAATTTGAAGTCAAAACCCAAAAATATTGGTGGTTCTTATGAAGATGTTATTGGATCGTTGAAGAACACGAACAACATGAAGAATGAGTTGTACAACACACATTGTGGGTGGTACAATGTTCAAATTGGAGATTTTCTCGTTCCCACAAAAGAATCAAGATCTTCTAAATTTGATTCATTCGTTGAAAATGGAACTCGGATTGTCAAAAAGGTATCACAAATTCTTAAATGGATTCCAAAACGTCCATGATTTCAATTCATATTTTGCGTTTTTCATTTTTGATCGATTTGCCTCATTGGATCAAACTCGTTTAAACCCCATTGATTGATCCAATTATTATTTTTTAGATCAAATTCAAAACCAAAATCATATTCTTACAATTTCTTTTTCAATTTAAAATCAATTTTTTTTTTAGTTCGAAACTCCTCAATGTTCATTAATCCACAACTTAAACCCAACATTCTCAATCCGTAATTGTTCACAATTGAGCCCAATCTAAATCTTTAGCCCAAATTATTTGAGTTTGTTACTGTTCCTCGACCGTATTTTTTTCTTGGGATTTCATATATTATTGGCTTTTTGAGTCAATATTGTCGATCAAACTAAAAGGAGTTTATTCTCAATAAATTGGAATCGAAAGTCCGGAGATTAAAATCAATTTCAACTGGTGTCACTTGGTAAAGATCGTCATCAAACATGAAACTAGTTTTGATTTAAGGCTTTCTTGGAAACGCACATGTACAGGACATCGACAAGTTTGTTCGTTTGATATGATCGATATCGACTTGGAACTTGGAAGGGTTGAAGTCTGATAATTAGTAACGAAGGTTATGAAAATGATGGATTGAGAATCAATTTTGAATGGTAACAGGTCATGAGTCGAGTATTGAACATTAAAAGCGAATACAATGTGATTAAAACTTTGGTTTTGGGGTCTCACAATTTTGATAACCACAAGTTCGTTAGCGAACTGTTTTGATAATCGATGTTTCGGGTTTGACATGAGTATTGATTTTAATTTCGAAGTGTTGGAACCAATTTTTGTTGCTTGATTGGAAACGAACTGGAAAGGCTTTGATGTCGATGTGTTAAAAGCAAATTGTCATGTCGACTGATTTTGAGGATTCGCTATAGTGAATGTAAAGAACGGCGATTTCGGGTTAATGTCGAATCGTTTGGAATTCTTGGTGTGTAGTATCAATGGATTGATTTTGAATTGTGGGAATGTATTGATAACGAAGGGTTGGAATCGATAGTTTGATGCAAATGGGTCTAAGTCCATGTCAAGGATGAACGATTGATGAAGGCTGTCTTGGAGGTTGTTTGATAACGAAATGGAAGATTGTAGTAGTTGAATTTCAACGAATTGCTTATTGATTTGGGATCGAGAGTCATTTGCCTAGTATTGATGTCGATGGCATCAAGATCGACGATTCGAACCGGGACGAATAGAATTGGGAATTTACTTGTTTGCATTCATTCATGTCAAAGACCGGTTTTTTGAGAATGAAGCGTTAATTTGTTTTACAGTCAAATGATTGTTCAACATCGTTGGGTTGTAAAAGCGAAGCTCTGGGTGTTCGATCTTGTATTATTTTGTTGTTGATGGCCAGTTGTTAAAAGCGAAGAATTGATATTTCGTGTATTGGAGTCGACATCGACAAGTAGATGGTCGGGTGAAGAAGTCGATGGTTGAGTAGCTATGGTAAAGTTCCGTTGGACGAGTATCTTTGGTCGAATTGAGTCCCTACATTTGCAAGGCTTCGCTTGACTAATTAAGAGCAAAAGCTAAGGGTAGACTTTGTTCCCATGGAAGAAGAAAACCAAGCAAGTTTCGAATTGAGTCCCTACATTTTTGACGAAATGACACAAATGGTCCACATTCGAAATGGGGATAAAAGTTTTTGATAAATGCAGACTTTTCATTACGAATCCCTGATGTTTCGAAATATTGACAGAATTTACCCAACTTCGAAATTGGACCAACAATGCTGAGAAATGGAGAATTTTACGAGTTCAAACCCTGTACTTAATGCGAAGCTACACTTTATACCCAGTTTTGTAAATGGGGGAGTGTTTTGCATCTTAAGCTGTTTTTGGAGCAACGGGTCCCTGTAGAAATCAGCAAGTGACATTTTTTACCCGGATTTTGGAAAATCTTGCAACTCTCACCCAAAAGTCAAAAAATTTCACAAATTGGAATTTTTCAAGGATTTTTCATGACTGTTTTTCCATGCAAGTTTTTCAGTGTGTCATTTTTGGCACACATCAAGGGGGAGTTTTGTGAAGACTATTTATCGGGCGCTTCTCACCCTTAATGGGTTTTATAATAATTTTTTTATTATAAAAAGAGGGAGAATGAAAAGTGGGTATTCGAAGCTTCTCGGTTCTGTCGGGTATTCATTTGCGGATTTGAAGACTGGTGTTACTTCGAGGAGGAGTTTCGTCTTGATCGTGCGAGCTCATTGGATATTGAAACCGGGACATCCAATCCTAACTCTGAGGGGGAGAATGTTACGGTGCAAAGTCACACTTAGATGTGGAGTGTTGGTGCTTACCTTCTTGTATGTGTAAATGGGTTGAGTCTTTCCTATAAATAGGAAGTGAGTGACTCCCATTATGTAAGATCTTGAAAGGAATATTTGGAGAGCATTAGTTTTAGAGAGAGAATTTAGCAAAACCATTTTGTACTCTTTCTAACCAAACTAATGAGAGCTTAAAAAGATTTATTTACTCCATGTGTTCTTGATTTGTATAACAATTCACTGGATCATTCTTATTCCGTACATGCCATCATAATCATCACCACTACAGAAAATGACATATTAGCTTTATTATGTATTTCGATTTTGCCCATTTAGTCCCTAAAGTTATTTTCTAGCCTTTTAAGGGAACAAAATGTTTAGGGACCTGTTTATCTAGTCCCATTAATCCTTTTTAGTTGGTTAGTGCTTTTATTTCTTTCTCTCTCACTCCCCCTCTCTCTCTCTCTTTCTTTCTTTCTCTCTCTCTCTCTCTCTCTCTCTCTCTCTCTCTCTCTTTCTTTCTACACCATTGTTTTTTTTATAACATATGCATCTTCATCTTCTTTGGGATACACTAAAATGAGCACACATATAAAACACTAAATCATGTTAACCTTCATCCATATCATCTGCATCTTTCATCCAGATCAATTGAAAACCAAACAAACATACACTAAATCGACATCTCATGTTGGGTTTTTCCCCTAAATTCAAAACAAATTATTGGTTGATGATATTTCTGATTTGAAGTCCCACGAGAAGAACACAATAAGGAATTTGGTTGATTCATCTCACCGATGAGATCTGGAGTGGATATCAGACACCGAACCCTTCTCTCTTCTTTTCCTGCGAGTAGTTGACCAGAAAAATTGGTTGTTGGAGTTGGACCAAGAACCATCTTCCAGATTGAAATTCAGGGGAAAAGAACGAGTTGTAGAATATTGGTGGTTGCCGTGGCCAACAAAATAAATTCCCTAAATATTACACACTAAAATAGTGTATAGCGGTAAAGGGTTCGAATTCGTGAAGATTAGTTCAATTTTATAACTCTATGAAAAATCTATTTGTAAAAGTACTTGTAAAATGACAATAAAAGTAAAAATGAGGGTTTTGATCTTTTCAATTACTTGAAATAAACTAGAATTAAACTAAGATTTAATTAGACAATTTCAACAAAAAAAAGTTTGATGTAAAATCAATAAAGGAAAGATGGTTGACTTAAAGTATCCTCACTTTGACTTTTGATGAACATATCATTAGAATCCAACGGTGCAATACTTGTTTCAAATCTTTAATTTAGCTATACTAATCTAAGAAGCTTGAGATTACCTAGACTTTTCTTAGTTTCTAAAATGGTTAGAGAAGCTCATAACAATTTCCTTAGTCAAAGCCACAATTTTTCATTAAGCATGTAATTAGTGAAAGTCAACTAACATTAAGAACCAAAAAGTTACCAAATCCAATAGGAGTCAAATGCTTTCACTACCATGTTGGAAAGAATGTTTTTGTGATTGTGTGAAGTAAAACTGTAACATCCCAAAATACGACCGAAAAAAAAATTGTTTAATAATAATAAAAATCATATGTTGAACGTCACGTCATAAATCATACGTCAAATATCTCAAACCATAATAAAATGTCATGATACAATTGTATCAAATCAAACTAAGTATCAAAACAATCTCCCAGGACAAAAGCTGAAGCTGTGGTGTGTACGATGCCATCATCCCGAGCTCTTCCCTTTACTTGTGGAAGTACCTGAAACCAAAACTGAAACTGTAAGCACGAAGCTCAGTGAGCTCCCCCAAATTACCACATATCATACAAACATATAACAATTACTGGGCCTTGCCCACTGCATCGGACCGAAGTCCGAAAACTGCATCGGACCGAAGTCCGGAACTAACCAGGGCCTTGCCCTCTGCATCGGACCGAAGTCCGGAAACTGCATCGGACTGAAGTCCGGAAACTGCATCGGACCGAAGTCCGGAACTAACTGCATCGTACCGAAGTCCGGAACTGGCTGCATCGGACAGAAGTCCGAAACTACTGAACATAACATAGCATAGACATATCAACTAACACAAACATATACCGCATACTGCTTCGGGCCATAACCCGGAACACATAACACGCAAACCTGTCTGAGCCATGAAGGCATCAAACATACTAACTACTGCATCAGACCGAAGTCCGGAAACTACTACTAATTGAACGGGCCGACATTGAGGCCTTAGACCCGTTCCTTCTAGAAGGAAACTCACCTCGTGAACTGGCTGCTGAGTGTATGGCTCTGGAAGCTATCTGCTACTGCTCCGGTATCTCCCCGACTACAATTCCATAAACACACCCAATCAGATACTAATAACTGTATTGGGGTAAAATGACTCTTTTACCCCTGGCCAAAGTCAACTCTCCCGGTCAAAGTCAACTTACAGTTGACCTGACTCGCCGAGTTAGGCAGCCAACTCGCCGAGTCCCTATTCTCACTTCTCAACCCTGTTCGCTGCTACTCGTCGAGTAGGGCATCAACTCGACGAGTTTCCTTTCGATTCTAGAACTCAGGCTATCTTCATCCGACTCGCCGAGTTGTATGAACAACTCGACGAGTTGTTCTTGAACTAAGAAGATTGCCTTGGACTCGCCCAGTTGTATGAACAACTCGTCGAGTCCCTCCATTACTGAGTCTGACCCCGACTCACTGAGTCCCTTCTACTACTCACTGGTCCCCACTTGGAATCACTCAAAAAGGGGGAAAAATCAGGGACTCGCGGCTCGACTCGCCGAGTCCGAAGAACGACTCGCCGAGTCGCATGCATGCAGTTATTATAAACTCGATTCTGCTTGAATCCAGCGCATATAACTTGTAGATCTGGGCTCCTTAGGCTCGATTAACACGTAAAGATTCTATCTTTACGTGCCCAAAAGCATCCATGAAGATTAAAAGGCTCAAAAAGCATAATAAAGGTTAGATCTAGGGTTCTCATGCAAAGCAACTTCGAAAAGGCAATAGATCAGGGCTCTACAACTCCTAAATGAACACATCTAGGGATATCTCGACCCATCAAGGCATCCATACAGCTATAAAGCTTGGAAAATACATTAAAATAGCCTTAGAGGTGTTCCAATGAGGTTTTAAGCACAAAAAAGAGAGATTCCGAGATATACCTCAATGAACTCCGGTTCTGGCCTTGGATCTTTGCTCTACACCTCTTCTTTTTGGTCCTTTCTTCTTTTCCTTCTTCAAACCTTCAAAAATCCACACAAAACATTTTAATCACACAAAGAATGGTTTAGGGTTGCTCACAGGCTCTCTGAGGGTGAAGGAGGCGAGTGTGGGGCACATATCATTGCTTAAATAGTGAGCAAAATCGAGGATTTAGGGTTTCTTCCAGACAGGCGGACTCGCCGAGTCCCAAATATGGACTCGTCGAGTCGCCGACTTACGCATGCTCGAAATCCCGTCTCTACTCGACGAGTCGGGCTATAGACTTGCCGAGTCCCTCTGGAAAACTTCTAAATAAATAAACTTGAAAACACATACCAGAGACGGGACGTTACAAAAACTAACACAAAAATCACTTGTTGCTTGCTAATTTGAAGATCATTTACTTAATCAAGCAATTAGCCAACTAATCACCACAAACACATTTAAACTCATGAATAAAAACATACAAGTAGTGATAAGATGTTAAAACACAAAACATTTTCATAAAGATTCAAACACAAGTTCGTGGAATCTTCAACCTTGAACAATTAGTCAAGGATTCCACCAAAGTAAACCACAATTAGTCTAGCCAAGCATGACTAAACTTAAGAAAACAAAGTTAGTGAAGATTGTACCCAACATTTAACAAGAATCAACAGGTAAAATGATGAAGTTCTTGAGGGTTCTTGGCCTTCAAATTTCTCCAAAAGTCCAGAGAGAATGTGTCAAGATCGAATGTCAAAGATAAAGCTGAAGAGGCACACCAACCTTCCCAATATAGAGCTCCAAATGAAATCCCAAAATTTCCCTTGCAGGAACCCACGAGGGCCGCGTGGATTCTTACGCGGGCCGCGTGACTATGACGGAGTTTTTGGGCTTCTTCAAGTTTTTGGCCCCCACAGCTATTCCATTGGCCTAGTTCGAGTCTAATCAACTTCTAGCCCATTTTTCTTCAAGATTTCAACAATTTGAGCCCAAATTGCCTCTCCAAATCACTCTAAGCTTCCACAAACTCCCAATCATCGATCTACGCACACTTGAAAATTCTCCCGCGCCTTGTAAATTTATAGTTCAAATCTTCCAAGCCTTCAAGCAATTGACAAGCCCACTCCATGAATCACCTCCATAGCCATCAAGCAAGAAATCCCTATTGCCCTTCAATTCCAATCGCTTCCCAAAAATCCCGGTCCGCTAGTCTCCAATAAAATCGGCAATAATGCTCAAGAAACTATGTGACATCCCCAATTTCACGGCCAGAAAATACTGATTTGTTTATGCTTTGTTTTATAAATCAGATTAATCATTTAAAGAAAACGCTTGCAGAATTTATTCCCAAAACAAAATCTGATAAAAATTTATCAAAGCATTTCTTTAAAGAAATGTATTTTCATTAAATAACAAAATCTTGGGATGTCATGTTCCGATACAGACCAAAAGCATAAACAATATAAAATAGACCTTACAACAATTATTTATAACTATTGATCTATAATCAAAAATCTCTCGTCAAGTCCACCAACTTATACTCTTGTGCCATTACCTGTAATGCAAAGAAAACTGAGTGGGTCAGGCTTGGGAGACTGGTGAGCATATAGGGTTTTCAACCCACAATAATATAATTATTATATTTAATCATCAAACAATCAACCCAATTACCCATCCCCATTATCTTCTTTATTTCTTAAGGTTTTACCCTAAGAATCATCTATCCTTTATTCATTCGTTCCTAAGGATTGACCTAAGGAATTGGCACGAAGTCCATTGCTGCCAAAGTTTATCTATCAGGTACTAAATCCATAGCTATCAGGCGCTAAATCCATAGTCACCAAGGTTCACTTAACAGGCGCTAACTCCATAGTCACCAAGGTTCACTTAAAACGCGCTAACTCCATAGTCACCAAGGTTCACTTAACAGGCGCTAACTCCATAGTCACCAAGGTTCATCTACACTATACTAAATCTATAACTACCATCGTTTTATTATGATGCACTAAATCTATAGCTGCCAGGGTTTTTAGAGTACATCGGTGAACATCAAGTCCACAACACCTACAAGTTGCGAGCTTGCTAGTGTTCCATAGGAATGTCTAGAATAGTTTGTGGTTGTCATCCCTACTCTGCTGAATGACGGGGGCCATCGTTTGGGTAAAGGTTTCACTCATTTCTCACCTGTCACCCTCATCTCATGATCTATATCATCTTTCGTCTCATCCTCAAACTAATCTTTCATCACACACCAACTATTTCATCTACCCATGTTCTACCCAACATATTTGTAGATATAAATTACATATATAGTTTAAATCATTTAAAAACCTGTATAAAACATTCATTCAACAACCATCTCAAGTAAACCAACAACATATAAACACATAGCATGTATTTCATAGCAAATACTTCATATATATGTTGTAGAAGAAAGTAACTACACACTCACACATATAAACAACAATATACTTAATACGTTCAAACAATACTTGTATTATTATCATGTTTATGAAAGGGACTATACACTCACACATATAAACAACAACTATATATATATATATATATATATATATATATATATATATATATATATATATATGTAAACACATAACACGTATTTCATAAAATACTTCATATCTATGTGTAAGATGAAAGTGACTACACACTCATTTGATCAGAAAATGATCGGACAGCACTACGACTCTAAGAGTAGTAGCTCTTCGGTGAAACCGGGATCACTTCACACACCAGGTTTCTCGCCGACAAAGCTTCGGCTCGGAAACTCTTTTCTTCTCGGGATCTTCGGGCTTCGGGACTTGCTTCGGGTCTCAGGATAATACCGGGGCTTCGCGGGGCGGGGGGGGGGGGGGGTTTACAACAGGGCTTAGAGAGGGTATTGGGAGTAGGAGAGAAGAGATTGAGCAACCAAACTTGGCTGACCCTTGATTTCTATTTATAGGGTGAATTTTTTGGGTTTACCTCGTGAATTTCTAATATTCACCTCGTGAGCTACATATGCTCACCTCGTGAGCTCGATACGTCATTGCGTTCGTCATGGCCACTTTCCCTGGAAGACATCCATCATCCTTTCACCTCGTGAGCCACTAATGCACACCTCGTGAACTACATATGTTCACCTCGTGAGCTCTGACACAACCTTAGGGTTCACGCCCCGAACTTCAGAAATTCATAACTTTTGCATACGAGCTCCATTTTCGATGTTGTTTATATCCATGCGTAGGTGAGATCATGCTCTACAACTCTCGTTTAAACTCCGTTGGATAATTTTGACTTTATTTTTAATATATTATAAATATATTATTTTTAGTAGGTCGGGACAGGAAAACTCCGTTATAAATTCAAAACTTCTTCATCCGACTTCTGTTTTCGTCTGTCTTTTTACCGTTGGGCTACTATCAATGAGATCTTCAATTCTCGTTTAGATTGTTTCGGCTAAATATTGTTCGATCTCATATTCGAACTTCGGGCTGTACACTGCTAAGTCGAAACTTCAAAAAATATAACTTCCTCATACGAAGTTAGATTTGGGCGTTCATTTCATGCACGCTCTCGGTTTAACGTATTCTACGACTTTCATTTATATCTCTAAGGCCAAATATCACTCTAACGTAAATTCACTATTTACGTCGCGCTGTGTCGTGCCGGTTTTGTCGCGAAACTTCGAGATGTCATAACTTCTTCGTTATAACTCGGATTTCGGCGTTCTTTATATGTACAGAAACCTTGTGACATATACTTCAAATTGGTTAAGATTAATCCTTCTAAATAATCTTCCATCAAAAAGTCATTTTTGATGCTTATCGTCTCTAAATTGACTAGCCCGGATCTACGGGCGTTACAGTTATCTCCCCCTTAGGATGATTACGTCCCGGAATCATCAACGAAATAGGGCTTGTATAATGATTCCATACGTTATCCTTCCATCCAAAGTAATCATCGTGATGCTCAATCTTGCACCTGCTTTTCGTACTATGTTGGACTTGCAGTCGTAACCTTCGAGTTACAAAATAAATCCTTATTTAGGACTCCTTCTTCTTCTTAGGATAAGTACTTTCCTTTATCTATTGTAACAGACCGATGGGTCGTGTTCTAATGACCTCTCATCGTATGATGCAACTTTTAGACTCAAGTCTCTTAGAGTCAAATTCCAGAATGGAATATACCTTCCTTCATATCCTAATGTGATATAATCACATTTTTACATGTAGCATTTCTAGCTACATGTTTCCTTAACAACGAGCGTAATGCTATCGATCGCTTTGGTTTCAATCTTCTGACTTGTGTCGGATTCTACATCGGTTCTCGGAACCACGTAACAAACTCATCGCAGTCGGACTCAATTTGTCATGACCGCTAGGGTCAGAACAACAACCCTCTTACTAGTCATTACCGAAACAATGGTAATGACATACATGAATAAAACGAGGTCAATCACTTGATTCTTGGTAACCTTGTGACTTTCCCTGATCCAAGCGTGAGTTCTGTGCTTCCAGTAGTATAGATCTCTACTACTATTCACACCTACTCATACTCATCTTAAGTATAGATCTCTACTACTATTCACACCTACTCATACTCTGATACCAACTGTGACATCCCCAATTTCACGGCCAGAAAATACGAATTTGTTTATGCTTTGTTTTATAAATCAGAGTAATCATTTAAAGAAAACGGTTGCAGAATTTGCTCCCAAAACAAAATCTGATAAGAATTTATCAAAGCATTTCTTTAAAGAAATGTATTTTCATTAAATAACAAAATCTTGGGATGTCATGTTCCGATACAGACCAAAAGCATAAACAATATAAAATAGACCTTACAACAATTATTTATAACTACTGATCTATAGTCAAAAATCTCTCGTCAAGTCCACCAACTTATACTCTTGTGCCATTACCTGTAATGCAAAGAAAACTGAGTGGGTCAGGCTTGGGAGCCTGGTGAGCATATAGGGTTTTCAACCCACAATAATATAATTATTATATTTAATCATCAAACAATCAACCCAATTACCCATCCCCATTATCTTCTTTATTTCTTAAGGTTTTACCCTAAGAATCATCTATCCTTTATTCATTCGTTCCTAAGGATTGACCTAAGGAATTGGCACGAAGTCCATTGCTGTCATTGTTTTATTATGAGGCGCTAACTCCATAGTCACCAAGGTTCATCTACACTATACTAAATCCATAGCTACCATTGTTTTATTATGAGGCACTAAATCTATAGCTGCCAGGGTTTTTAGAGTACACCGGTGAACATCAAGTCCACAACACCTACAAGTTGCGAGCTTGCTAGTGTTCCACAGGACTGTCTAGAATAGTCTGTGGTTGTCATCCCTACTCTGCTGAATGATGGGGGCCATCGTTTGGGTAAAGGTTTCACTCATTTATAACCTGTCACCCTCATCTCATGATCTATATCATCTTTCGTCTCATCCTCAAACTAATCTTTCATCACACACCAACTATTTCATCTACCCATGTTCTACCCAACATATTTGTAGATATAAATTACATATATAGTTTAAATCATTTAAAAACCTGTATAAAACATTCATTCAACAACCATCACAAGTAAACCAACAACATATAAACACATAGCACGTATTTCATAGAAAATACTTCATATCTATGTTGTAGAAGAAAGTAACTACACACTCACACATATAAACAACAATATACTTAATACATTCAAACAATACTTATATTATTATCGTGTTTATGAACGGGACTATACACTCACACATATAAACAACAACAACTATATATATATATATATATATATATATATATATATATATATAAACATAACACGTATTTCATAAAATACTTCATATCTATGTGTAAGATGAAAGTGACTATACACTCATTTGATCAGAAGATGATCGGATAGCACTACGGCTCTAAGAGTAGTAGCTCTTCGGTGAAACCGGGATCACTTCACACACCGGGTTTCTAGCCAACAGAGCTTCGGCTCGGAAACTCTTTTCTTCTCAGGATCTTCGGGCTTCGGGACTTGCTTCGGGTCTCAGGATAATACCAGGGCTTCGGGGGGGGGGGGGTGTTAAAATAGGGCTTAGAGAGCGTATTGGGAGTGGGAGAGAAGAGATTGAGCAACCAAACTCGGCTGGCCCTTGATTTCTATTTATAGGGTGAATTTTCTAGGTTTACCTCGTGAATTTCTAATATTCACCTCGTGAGCTACATATGCTCACCTCGTGAGCTCGATACATCATTGCGTTCGTCATGGCCAGTTGCCCTGGAAGACGTCCATTATCTGTTCACCTCGTGAGCTACTAATGCTCATCTCGTGAACTACATATGTTCACCTCATGAGCTCTGACACAACCTTGGGGTTTACGCCCCGAACTTCATAAATTCATAACTTTGGCATATGAGCTCTTTTTCAATGTTGTTTATATCCACACGTAGGTCAGATTATGCTCTACAACTCTTGTCTAGACTCCGTTGGCTAATTTTGATTTTATTTTTAATATATTATAAATATATTATTTTTAGTATGTCATGACAGAAAAACTCTGTTATAAATTCATAACTTCTTCATCCGACTTCTGTTTTCATCTTTTTACCGTTGGAATACTATCAACGAGATCTTCAATTCTTGTTTAGATTGTTTCGGCTAAATATCGCTCGATCTCATATTCGAACTTCGGGCTGTACACTGCTAACCCGAAACTTCGAAAAATCATAACTTCCTCATACGAAGTCAGATTTGGGCGTTCTTTTCATGCACGCTCTCGGTTTAATGTATTCTATGACTTTCATTTATATCACTAAGGCCAAATATTGCTCTAACGTAAATTCACTATTTACGTCGCGTTGTGTCGTGCCGGTTCTGTCGCGAAACTTCGACATGTCATAACTTATTCGTTATAACTCGGATTTCGGCATTCTTTATATGCACGGAAACCTTGTGACATATAATAAAACTTGGTTAAGATTAATCCTTCTAAATAATCTTCCATCAAAAATTTATTTTTGATGCTTCTCGTCTCTAAATTGACTAGTCTGGATCTACGGGCGTTACAAACTAGAAAGTACCCGGAATGGTCATAAAATAACAAAAAGGAAAATATGCATGGAAATTAACTAAAATGCGAATCAAATGTGCTAAAATAAACTATAAAAAGAAGTAAATAAAATGAAGCTATCAAATATGGAGATTAGTTATCAGTTTTCGTATGTTTCTTCGTGTTTCTTTTTTCTTTTCTTAAATTGCTAAAATATATCAACTTCCTTGGAATGAAGATGGATTTACTAGAGAAAAATCCATCAAAATTGGAGCTTCACCAGAAGAAGATGGATTCATCTGAATTAGCTTCGCCGGACGAGTTCCTAGATTCACTCATGTACATACCAAAAACTTGATACACCGAGTTTTGATTCCTAGATCTGAATAAATCAATTTCGGTTATATGTTCAATTGTTTATAGATGAGCATGATGGACACAAGTCTGCAAATTGATTTTGTTTTATTCTATTAGGGATGGAAAATGTTGAAGTTAGGGTTAGAAAGTGTTGATTTTAGAGCTGGAAACATTGGTAGATTTGTACAAACCTTAATTTTTGATCTTGATCTTACTTATGTTTGATCTGGAATGGCTAAACTAGAATGGATATGAACAAACATGTCCATATACATGTTGGAGAGAGAGAGAGTGGTTTTATTTCTTTAATAATAAACAAATAAATAATTATACAAATTAAGTGAGCTAGCATAAGAGGTAACTGGGTTACCCCTTCGTTTTGGCAAAAAGGACCTATTCGACCCGACAAAAACAATTTTGTTCCCTTAGAGGACAAGAAAAAAAACTTAAGGGAATTAATGGGAAAGTCAGAAAAGATAATAGGACCACTGCGTCATTTTCCCTTTCAATTTTGATTCTAGGCCAAAACTAAAATTTTTCCATTGAACCAACAGGATTCTCAATCGAAGGCTTAATGGATTTATGTATTTATTATTAGGTTTTGAAGCTCAAATCCACTAGGATAGGTTGTCTCTTTGGATCTAAAAATGCAGTAATTAAAAGATAACAAATCGTACCGAGGAAGGAACGACAACAATGGAGGAGCTAGGTGATAATGCGGTGAAAGCAATGGATGAGTTCGGTCGAATGCTTATCTTGGGCTTCCCTGGAAACTGCTGCATCAACGTCGCGTTTGATTCCAACTCCACTTGTGGCTACAATTAAATTAAGAAGGGGGAAATCTAATATGAAAAGCTTGGACTTGAAGTAAGTTTTGAAAGTGGCACACGTTTAGAAATTAGTCATTCAGATGCAAAAGCAAAATCATAGCTCTTTCTGTTTTTCCTTTTATCCCTCTAATCAAGTTGCAGGTAAGGCTTAAGAAAATCCACAACATCCTCACCACTTATTCGATTCCATGACTGCTAAAAATTAGAAATGGGGATTTCTTTGTGTATCTGCTCCTATTATGGTAACAACCCAAATTTCAAGGCCAAAAATTTTGTTTTTCAATTAACGCGTTTAGCAAACATTTTTACCAACACATTGTCAATAAACATTCATTACAAAATTATAATGTTGTTTTTTTTAAACCATAACATCAAAAGTATAGAAAATCAAAGTATAGTCCCAAATCTTCTTGCGGAAACATGAGTGTGTGTGATGCGCTGCTACGTCGCCGGCTCTTTCCCCTTCGACGAAGAGGTACCTGAAACAAAAAACCAAAACTGTAAGCACAAAGCTTAGTGAGTTCTCCCATCATACCACATACCACACAATATCGTCGGTATCTTTCAACCGGTAACATTCATCGGTATCTTTCAACCGGTAACCTTCATCGGTATCTTTCAACCGGTAACCTTCGCTGGCTAAACCCACAAGGGACTTTCCTCCTAACCTTTACCCATTCACAGGAAGGGTTTGGTGCACAATGGTCACCGACTCGTCGAGTGCCAAGAACGACTCGCCGAGTCCACTCTTGACCAACTCCATACAGTCGATTTAAATGAGGTCCAACACATCAAAACCATAGATCTGGCCTCCTAATGTCTATTTTATACATAAAGTTCCAAACTTGATGCACATGCATGGGGTTTTTAGCTCAAAAATCCATACAAAGTGACTTACAATGTGCATGGGGCTCTCATGGCCCTAAAGTTGGCACCTTTATGCCATGAGACCCCTCTTAAGGCCCAAATCTGAAGCTAAAGTCCACATAACACTCCTTAAATCCGAAAATGGCTTGAAAAGCCATAATGCACCCAAGATCCACATTCTAAAGATGAACAACCAAATGAAAGACCAAAGCAGGGGCATTTTACCTTGATTAAGCTGAAGATGGAATGAGATTTCTTGATCTACAAGCCCCAAGTCGAATACCCAAGCTCTTCTTCTTCCTTCCAAGCTTCATAAGTCAACAAAAGCACCAAAATGGCCGTAACACACACACACACAAACAAGTAGTGTTTCGTTATGCAGCTCTGGGAGAGTGTTAGCGACAAGGGAGGCTGAGTTAATGTGTTTATATAGGGTGCAAACCCTCACGTTAGGGTTTTTGTCCAGACAGCACGGACTCGTCGAGTCCGGTCCGGTCCCTGACTCGTCGAGTCATCCACTTCACTCCCGTGTCGAATGCGCTTCTACTCGACGAGTTGGGCCACCAACTCGTCGAGTCCAAGGCCAAAATGCAAAATACTTTAATTACAAATATGTACCATGAACCAGGTGTTACAAATCTCCCCCACTTATTTTAGACTTCGTCCTCGAAGTCTGCGGACCGATGTTGAAACAGCTCAGGGTAATGCTCCATCATCTCGTCCACCGGCTCCCAGGTCCACTCCGAACCCCTTCGGTGCTGCCACTACACCTTTACCAGCTCCACTCTCTTGTTCCTTAGATCCTTTGACTTCCTGTCAAGGATCTCCACTGGTCGCTCAATGTAGTTTAGGTTGTCATCAACCTGAACGTCCTCTAAAGGCACTACTGCCGAATCGTCCACCAAACATTTCCGCAACTGGGAAACGTGAAAGGTGCTATGAATCTGACTGAGTTCGGCTAGCAAATCCAGCCTATATGCCACCTTGCCCACCCGGGCTACAACCCTGAAAGGTCCAATATACCTAGGGCCTAACTTGCCCCGCTTCTTGAATCGAATGACGCCCTTCCGGGGCGACACCTTCAGGAGGACCGTATCCCCGACCTGGAATTCCAAGTCAGATCGGCGCTTGTCGGCATAACTTTTCTGTCGACTCTGAGCAGTTTGAAGCCTGCTTCGCACCTGCTGGATCCTCTCCGTATTCTTGAGTACCATCTCGGTACTCCCCATAACCCTCTGACCAACCTCACCCCAACATATCGGGGTCCTGCACTTCCTCCCGTACAACATCTCGAAGGGAGGACGGTCAATAATCGTGTGATAACTGTTGTTGTACGAGAACTTAGCTAAAGGAAGGTAAGTATCCCAACTACCTCCGAAGTCTAAGGCACACGCCCGCAACATATCTTCCAAGGTCCGGATGGTCCGCTCACTCTGTCCATCTATTTGCGGGTGAAAAGCGGTGCAAAAATGCAGACGATTTCCCAGCTCATCATGGAACTTCTTCTAGAATCTGGAAGTAAACTGAACGTCTCTATCTGAAATCACCGAAACTGGCACCCCGTGCTACGCCACCACCTCCCGGATATAAATGTTGGCCAACTTTTCAGCCGAAATACTTTCCTGAATCGGGATAAAATGGGCGCTCTTGGTCGGTCGGTCGACAATGACCCAGATCGAATCCGCTCCCCACGCAGTCCTGGGAAGATTTGTGATAAAACTCATCGTGATGTCTTCCCATTCCCACAACGGGATATACAATGGCTGCATCTTGCCATGAGGTCTCTGATGCTCGGCCTTGACCTTCCTGCAGGTCAAGCACCGCTCTACGTACCATGCTACGTCCCACTTCATGGAAGGCCACCAATAGTCCAGACAAAGATCCCTATACATCTTCGTCGCCCCGGGGTGAATGGAGAATCGAGATTTGTGCGCCTCCTCCATCAATACCTGGCACACACCCCCATAATACAGGACCCACACCCTACGGTGTAGAGTCAACAACCTTCGGCTGTCATAGTCAAAGGAGGAAACCTGACCCACAATCCGCTCGCTCTTCCGATGTTCCTCCTTCATGGCCTCCTGCTGGGCCTCCCGGATCCGATCCAACAGCGGAGTCACCACTATCATCCTCATACAGATATCCTTGATCGGCACTGCCTTGCGGTTAAGCGCGTCGGCCACCACATTGGCCTTTCCCGGATGGTAAAGGATCTCGCAATCATAATCCTTTACTACATCAAGCCACTGACGTTGCCTCATATTCAGATTCGGCTGGTCCATGAGATACCTCAGGCTCTTGTGGTCCGTGTAAATCGTACAACAAACCCCATAGAGGTAATGACGTCAAATCTTGAGGGCGAACATGACAACCCCTAGCTCCAAATCATGCGTCGGGTAATTCACCTCGTGAGGCTTCAGCTGCCTTGACGCGTAGGCGATGACATGCCCTCTCTGCATCAGAATTGTTCCCAAACCTGAGATGGACGCATCGCAATATACCACAAAATCCTCCATGCCCTCGGGCAGGGCTAAGATTGGCGCCTCGCACAATCTCTGTGTCAAAGTCTCGAATGCGGCCTGCTGCTCAGGCCCCCAACGAAAGACCACGACTTTCCTCATTAGCCTGGTCAGGGGTACGACTATCTTGGAGAAATCTTGGATGAATTTCTGATAGTAGCCGGCTAATCCTAGGAAACTCCGAATCTCAGATGGAGACTTCAGAACCTCCCACCTCATCATGGCCTCCACCTTGGCCGGGTCCACTGAAATCCCGTCCTGGTTGACGAGATGCCTAAGGAACTGCACCTCGCGTAACCAGAACTCACACTTGGAGAACTTAGCATACAATTTCTCATTCCTCAAAGTCTCCAGAACATCCCGCAGATGCTCCTCGTGCTCCTCTTGCGTCTTGGAGTAAACCAAGATGTCATCAATAAACACTATCACAGACCGGTGTAACATCAGTCTACACACGCGATTCATGAGGTCCATGAACGCGGCAGGAGAATTGGTGAGCCCGAAAGGCATCACCACGAACTCATAATGGCCATAGCGCGTCCGAAATGCAGTTTTTTGCACATCCTCCTCTCTGACCCTCATGTGATGGTATCCGGAACGCAGATCAATCATGGAGAACCAAGATGCTCCCTGTAGCTGGTCAAAGAGGTCATTAATCCTCGGAAGTGGGTAACGGTTCTTCACCGTTACCTTATTCAGCTCCCGATAATCTATACACATCCGATGCGACCCGTCCTTCTTCTTCACAAACGAGATCGGGGCTCCCCAGGGAGAACTACTCGGTCTAATGAATCCTTTGTCTAACAGCTCCTGCAGCTATACAGACAACTCTTGCATCTCAGGTGGAGCCAGCCGATACGGTGCCTTGGCTATCGGAGCCGCACCGGGGACTAGGTCGATCCTGAATTCCACCTGCCTCTCCGGAGGTATCCCAGGAAACTCCTCGGGGAATACGTCCGTAAACTCACACACCACGGGCACCTCGCCCACCGTCGCCTTACTCGTCTCCCGGGTGTCCATAACATAGGCGACATATCCTGCGCAACCCTGCTGAAGGTAACGCCTAGCTCTCACTGCTGAACATACCGCTGCTCCTCGCTGCGGCCTCTCGCCCTGAACTACCAACTCTCCCCCACTTGGGGTTCTGATCCGAACCAGCTGATGTGCGCAATCTATCACTGCCCCATTGGGGCTCAAACAATCCATGCCTATAATCACCTTGTTCCCCCTCAACGGAATAGGAACCAGGTCGACCAGGTAACACTCCCCGAACAGCCTCAAAACACAGTCTCGATAGACCTCCGATGCTCGCACCGACCAATCGTCCGCAATCTCGACCTCTATTGGGGAATACAACATGCCCGAAGACTCCGAAAACTTCTGGCTAAGCGTAAGAGAGACAAAAGATCGGGTGGCACCCGAATCAAACAACACCTGAACTGGGATTCCATTCACATGGAACGATCCTAAACGAGGCACATGATATATCAAAATCACATCGACATAATATAAAAGCATAAGGATAAGAAATCATACCCGTCACCACATCGGGTGCAGCGCGTGCCTCCTCGGCTGTCAGCTGAAATGCTCAGCTCTGAACCACTGGTGCCTCCGTCTTGGCCTTCCAGCCATCCACCACCCGTGCTGTCGCTGGAGTCGGCTCCACAACCGGCGCCATTGTTGTTGTTGCTATCAATCTAGGGCAATTAGCCTTTTTATGTCCCTTCTGATTGTAATGAAAGCAAATCATGTCAGATATCTGAATCGCAGGAGTAGGGGCAGTACAATCCCTACCAAAATGCCCAATCTTGTTGCACTTATAGCAGCCTGACCCCGGTCTAGTACGACAAGCTCCATCGTGTGACCGACCGCATTTTCCACAGTGGTCTCGCCCAAACTGGCCTTTCGGCCTAACATCGGATACCTTGGGCTTCTTCCCTGAAGCCCCCGCCGTCTTCCCTTCCACTGCCTTCCTCTTCCGGATGTGCTCCAGATCAATCTCCCTCTCCCTAGCCCTGGCAATCATGGAGTCCAGGGTAGGGCAAGCTGAAAAACTGACATGCTTCCAGATGGCAGCCCGTAACATGTCATGGTAGCGGGTTCTCTTCATGTCCTCATCACCCGCATACTAGGGCACCAACAAATCCCTCTCTCGGAACTTGGCGGTGATCTCCGCCACAGTCTCCGTCGTCTGTCTCATATCCAAGAACTCCCTGGCCAGCTGCTGAAGCTCTACAGCTAGCGCAAACTCTGCTCTGAACCGGGTCACAAAATCCGACCATGTCATAGCCTCAACAGTCGAGGCTCCCAAAGAGTCACCAACCGACTCCCACCAGTCCCTAGCCCGGTCCCTCAAACACCCTACTACAAATCGTACCTTCGACCCCTCGGGGCAGAAGCTGGTCAGCTGTGCAGACTCAATGTCCGCAATCCATCGTCTGGAAGCAATGGGGTCCTTCACCCCGTTGAAATCTGGCGCACCACTCCCCCTGAAGTCCTTAAAGGACAGTGTGCGTGGTCCTGACTGGCTAGCTGCCATGTCACTCCGGAATGCCCTGAGGCGATCCTCCATCAGCTCAATGATCCCTTCCTTAATCGACCCGAAGATAACCGACGTCGCATCAAGGATACCCCTCGTGATCTTGGACGCAATAAACTCGCGTAACCCATCATCCACATGCTCGGATCCTGCCCCCGAGCCCGATCCTGATCCAGATACTGAACCTGAACCTCCTGCTCCATGTCGCGTGACCACCATTTTGAAACAATAACATACAAATGTCAGGGTCACATATACTCTCTTGGAGATCTCACACACTTACCAAGTTTCCCGGTTCCATCTCGACCCTCCTTGATTCGAGTACGGATCCTCTCCTTTCAGTAGTACGGGCCCATACTACCTTCCACATCAATCCGTACTTTCCTCAAGAATTGCTTCGACTTCACCAAGTCCCTTTTACCGATACCCTTTCCACTGACCTCATCCTAGGCTTCCTTAGGGCACTCTCTGACCTACTCTCCGCCATCAGCTGCACTGGGAGTCCCCACCACCTCCCCCTAACTAGCTTACAGATACAGTTACATATCCACTCCTTAGTTAGTTGAAGCTGGTCAGAACCCACATAACACAAAGCAAGCAGCATTCAGTCTTTGAGTAATCAAACCAGGCATAACCTATACAAGCCATCCTACTGCTGACTAAACAGTCCTAGCATACAGCTCATACAACAGGCACATAAGGCATCCTTCCTAGATCCTTAGCCCTAACTAGAATGCAGTTCTCAGAATCATATATCAGGCACACAAGGCATCCTCCTAGATCCTTAGTCCTATTCTAGCATGCAGTTTTCTGAATCAAAACCATATAACATAACATAACAAGTATGGGTATCTTGGGGAAAAAGTTACTTGAGCCCGACCGGTCGCACGCATCACACACTTCATCTTTCTTAAAAACTTCTCAGTTTAAACTTTAGTAAACCATTTTTTTGAAAGACCTTTTTGTCCCTTGGTTTGAGTCCAGACACCCCCGAGGGTGTGTCCGAATCCCTCAAACCAGGGCTTTGATACCAACTTGTAACAACCCAAATTTCAAGGCCAAAAATTTCGTTTTTGAATTAACGCGTTTAGCAAACATTTTTACCAACACATTGTCAATAAACATTCATTGCAAAATCATAATGCTGTTTTTTTAAACCATAACATCAAAAGTATAGAAAATCAGAGTACAGTCCCAAATCTTCTTGTGGAAACATGTGTGTGTGTGATGCGCTGCTATGCCGTCGGCTCTTTCCCCTTCGACGAAGAGGTACCTGAAACCAAAAACAAAAACTGTAAGCACAAAGCTTAGTGAGTTCCCCCATCATACCACATACCACACAATATCGTCGATATCTTTCAACCGGTAACCTTCATCGGTATCTTTCAACCGATAACCATCATCGGTATCTTTCAACCGGTAACCATCATCGGTAACTTTCAACCGGTAATCAACATCGGTATTTTTCAACCGGTAACTGGGGAATATTTCACCCCCTACTACTAACATGCAATCAACAGACATAAGCATACAGTCAGGCATATCCGGGTACTGACCTACCCTTGGGTCCTACGGACCACTGTTAGGGAACTAATCACCTCTAAATGCATAACATATAATCCAGATAAATCACATAACCAGTCCAAGACAATTATCACAAAGACCATTATCTTAGAAACACCCCTTTTCGGTGGGCCGACATTGTGGCCTTAGACCCACCCTACTGGAAGGTAACTCACCTCAATGTCGTGTAGTGTCTGAAATATCCCCAGCACACAAGTCGACTCCTTACGACTCCTCGATCCCTACACGACAACCTTCAAGTCAACACATATCACATACAACCCTAAACAGGGTCGGTCCAAACTCAGTCAAAGTCAACATTCAGTTGACCTGACTCACCGAGTTAGCCTACCAACTCGTCGAGTCCATGCTCCTCTAATCCCATACAAACCCCGTCTCCACTCGTCAAGCCTAGCATAACTCGACGGGTTCCCCTTCAATCATAACATCGGGACCATCTTCATCCGACTCGTCGAGTTCCTCCTTGAACTCGTCGATTTCATTTCCAACTTAAAAACTTGTCCAGTCTATGACTCGCCGAGTCGTATGAACAACTCGTCGAGTCCCTCTTCAAGGATTGGCATATTACTATGGACTCGCCGAGTTGCTCATGCCACTCGCCGAGTCCCATGACTTCCAGGTCCCCCTTTTCGCGGCTAAACCCACAAGGGACTTTCCTCCTAACCTTTACCCATTCACAGGAAGGGTTTGGTGCACAATGGTCACCGACTCGTCGAGTGCCAAGAACGACTCGCCGAGTCCACTCTTGACCAACTCCATACAGTCGATTTAAATGAGGTCCAACACATCAAAACCATAGATATGGCCTCCTAATGTCTATTTTATACGTAAAGTTCCAAACTTGATGCACATGCATGGGGTTTTTAGCTCAAAAATCCATACAAAGTGACTTACAATGTGCATGGGGCTCTCATGGCCCTAAAGTTGGCACCTTTATGCCATGAGACCCCTCTTAAGGCCCAAATCTAAAGCTAAAGTCCACATAACACTCCTTAAATCCGAAAATGGCTTGAAAAGCCATAATGCACCCAAGATCCACATTCTAAAGATGAACAACCAAATGAAAGACCAAAGCAGGGGCATTTTACCTTGATTAAGCTGAAGATGGAATGATATTTCTTGATCTACAAGCCCCAAGTCGAATACCCAAGCTCTTCTTCTTCCTTCCAAGCTTCATAAGTCAACAAAAGCACCAAAATGGCCGTAACACACACACACACAAACAAGTAGTGTTTCGTTATGCAGCTCTGGGAGAGTGTTAGCGACAAGGGAGGCTGAGTTAATGTGTTTATATAGGGTGCAAACCTTCACATTAGGGTTTTTGTCCAGACAGCACGGACGTCGAGTCCGGTCCCTGACTCGTCGAGTCATCAACTTCACTCCCGTGTCGAATGCGCTTCTACTGATGAGTTGGGCCACCAACTCGCCGAGTCCCAGGCCAAAATGCAAAATACTTTACTTACAAATACGTACCAGGAACCAAGTGTTACAATTGTATTTGATGGCAAACAACCCTCCAAATTACAGCCTCTAAAAATCACAAAATTGTTGCTCTCTTCTCCCTTAATCATTAATAGGTGGTTGTGTGCCCCTTGTTGCATGTCTTATTTCCTTTGATTCATAATTTGAATTTCTAAAACTAATATGAGGGTTACACGACTTGGGCATCGACCTGAAATCATTGGTGATTGTTACAGCCTGGGATAGATGAACCTTTATTTTGATTGTTGCAGTCTCGGATGGTAGAAAAGAATTAGGGGTGTCAGTGAAGCTTAGGCTAAGACCAACTCCAAGGCTAACACTAAAAATCACACTATTTTTATGTAAAAATCACACAAAAATCTTTTTCAATTCCAACCACACAATAAAAATTAACACTATAAACATATTTTATTATTATAATTATAAAATACTATTTTTTTCAACATTATATGATTTTATCTAACTAAGTTTTATTATAATATATTAATTATTATTAATAATAATATTAATTTATTTTCCAACAATAATAGTATTAATTGTATAGCTTCCATAAGAAATGGATAAAAGTAATGTTTTCTTTTATTATTGAAAATGGATAAAAATAATATATATATATATATATATATAGAGAGAGAGAGAGAGAGGAGGGTTCAATTGAGAAAAAAAAAAAGTTGAGAATGAGGGAATCATTATCAGTCAATTATTTAATTAGCCGCTAAAAATAAAGGACACGGTGGCAAACTTGTAAATATGATATAATAGCCTTCAATCACAAATACGTAAGTGTAGATAATTAGATAACAGTTGAAATTCATTCCAATAGATCGTTCATCATCCAAATTTCTCCTCCAACCTTCAACAATCATCCAGATTTCTTCAATTAAATCATCGATCAACGTCATCATATGTTAATCAATAATCGATCTTCGACAATAACACGTTTATCAACACCATTCAACAGTTGACAACAAAAATTCATTTTTTGTTTTTTCAATCCAACATTCAATTCAACTTGAATACGAGCATATATTCAACATCAACGATTAAATATACTCCCAACATCATTAGATCAACATCATCGATAATCAAGAAAAAAATCAATTCATATCATTCATTCAACATCGATCATCAAATAAAATATCGAAATTAAGGTTAGAAAAAGATCAAATCATTTTTTGTTTGAAAATTTTCATATAATTCTCTATCAATCTACTATTTTGTAAGATTTAAATAGTCAAAGTATCATATTTTTAACATTTTTAAAAAAGTTAACTTGTATTCACTCCAACTGTTTGATGAAATGCATAAACTAAATTACCACGTTATATTCACATATGAATATGTTTTCTCATCTGAATCAGTATATGATTATTAAAACACAAAACAAATATGCAAGTCTACACCTTGTAAATAACATATAAAAATTATCTATATTTGTGAAAACACCTTGTAAATATCCACATATGAATATACTGTGCAATATTCACATATAAATATATCAACTATTATTCATAAGTGAATACACGATCTAATATTCACAAGTGAATATATACTATGTAATATTCACATGTGATATACCATGTAATACTATGTAATATTCATTTTTGAAAATATTATCTAATATTCATAAGTGAATATACGATCTAATATTCACTAGTGAATATACTATGTAATATTCACAAGTGAATGCGTCCTCTAATATTTAAATATGAATATATATATATATATATATATATATATATATATATATATATATATATATATATATATATATACTATGTTTATTATATGTTATAGGATGGGTTTTAGCCATAAGAACTTTCCTATGTGCGCATGCAAAACCCTAATGCTTGGATCTAAGCTTTCTAATTAAACATGCTTTGAATCCAAGACTTCTAATGGCTAATTGGATTAAATAACAACATTGAAACAGATCTAGAACCATACCTTCGAATTCCTTGTTGATCTTGTTGTCTTGGAGCTTCTAGAGTCACAACTGTCACTCCTCTAATGGCTTACAAACACCAATAGCAAAGAAGATGATTTAGGAGAGAGGAGAGGGGAGGAAATCGGCCAGGGTTCTCTTACTTTAGGTGAGGTGCCGATTTCCCTTGCCCATGGGATCTATTTATACTTGTAGACTCCTTAAGGGTTACAACCTAAACCCTAATTGGATAATCTTCTCTTAAGGCTATCCAAATCCTTTCCTTAGATAAGTCATGGACGATTTTGAAGCTATCCTAGCTTCTAGAATCCGTCCACTATATATCTATAAGGATTTATAGTCTAAAGCTTAACTATCAAACAACTGACAGTTTATACCCCTTTATTTAATTAACCTCTTTAAGTCACCAAATTAATTCCAATTAATTCTACGACTTATATTAATCAAATAACTTTATATTATTCCCATAATATATTAATAATATTTACTCTCTCTTAATAAATCATCCTATCAAGTTGCTATGGTGAAGGCAACCCAAAAGGACCATGCACAACCGGGTCAAATACTTGCCTAATATAGTTGCAGCCTTAGACACTATTCCAACAGTCTCCCACTAGGATAAGTCTAGCAACTATATGCACAAGTACAATTCGGTTTGCAATCGTAGCTCTCAAAGACGCTGTCAAACTCTGATCTAATCAATCTTTTCCTTTAGATAAGGGATCGTACAGTCCTCTGTTAGATATCATGCCGACAATCCTATGGAATGGTTAGTCAAGCATTTAGGTTTCTCGATCTCTGATTTATTCGACATAGAACTTAATCGAACACATCAATTCAGTTCTGACCGGGCCCGGCACATAAGTCAAATCAAATCATCGAGCGGCCGAGATATCACTTTTACCTTCTTAGATAAAAGTCACACATAAACTTCGACTTATATGCATTTACTTATTCATTAATCAACTATACACAACAATGCGTTTTATAACACCGAGTTACTGATGCGTTTTCGCATTATCAATGTACAATCAATTAACAAATAACAAACCATATATCTAGGTTTTAAGACTATATAATATTATCGTCTTGCGATCACCTTTTATATCATATTCCATAAGGTGATTCCAGCAAGCGCGGGTTTGTTCCAATGCTCAAAACTAGTTCATAAGCACTCATGAACGTTGCAGCAAACCTTTGCTATGTCTAAAACCATTTAGACAATCTACACACCAGTTCATGACAATATTCATTCATATCTACTTCCAACATATGAACGATTGTGGATAATTTGAACAATTCGATTATTCTTAATAAGCTCAATTATTCTGGAGGTCAAAACATGCAAAGTGAAACAATAGCTAAACAATTAACATAAGACAGTAACATTACTCATAAATAAAACTCCTTTATTTAATCATCAAATGTTAATTAGATTTATCTATTACACGTTTCTAATACTATCTAATCTATGCCAATATCATCCTTCAGCCCAATACTCCTAGCATGCTGCAAGTGCTTAACCCTACTCAGTCCCTTCGTAAGCGGATCTGCTGGGTTATCTTCTGATGATATCCTCTTCACTACGAGATGTCCTTCTTCTACACGATGTCTAATGAAATGATATTTTCTGTCGATATGTCTTGATCTACCATGATCCCTCGGTTCCTTGGTCAAGGCAACCGCTCCTTCGTTATCACAGAAAATCTCCATGGGCTCATTTATGGCAGGTACAACTCCAAGATCACCGATGAAGTTCTTTAGCCATATTACCTCCTTCGACGCTTCGCTCGCTGCAATGTACTCTGATTCGCACGTTGAATCAGCTACGGTCTCCTGCTTGGAACTCTTCCATGTCACAGCTCCTCCATTTAGGGTAAAGACCCAGCCCGACTGCGAACGGTAGTTGTCCCTGTCGGTCTGAAAACTGGCGTCACTATACCCTTGCACCTTCAAGTCATCACTCCCTCCGAGGACTAAGAACCATTCCTTTGTCCTCCGAAGGTACTTAAGGATATTCTTAACCGCAATCCAATGTGCTCTGCCAGGATTCCCTTGATATCTGCTAACCATGCTCAAAGCGAAGGCTACATCAGGGCGAGTACAAGTCATAGCGTACATGATTGAGCCAACTGCGGAAGCGTATGGTACTCGGCTCATTTCTGCTATCTCAGCTTCGGTACTCGGACTTTGAGTCTTACTCAACTTGGCATTACTTTGTATCGGTAATTCTCCCTTCTTCGAGTTTTCCATACTAAAACGTTTTAGTACTTTATCCAAGTAAGTATTCTGACTAAGTCCAATTAGTCTCTTACTTCTTTCTCTTACTATCCTTATTCCCAAAATGTAAGAAGCCTCTCCGAGGTCCTTCATAGCGAAGCACTTCCCGAGCCAGGACTTAACCTCCTGCAGAGTCGGGATGTCGTTTCCTATGAGTAATATGTCATCGACATATAGAACAAGGAAGCTTACTATACTCCCACTGGCTTTGACATATACACAAGATTCGTCTTCGCTTCGTACAAATCTAAATTCTTTGACTTTCTCATCGAAGCAAAGATTCCATCTGCGAGATGCTTGCTTAAGTCCATAAATGGACTTCTCAAGCTTACACACTCTATTCGGATGCTTCGGATCCACAAACCCCTCTGGTTGAGCCATGTAAACATCCTCAGCCAATTTTCCGTTAAGGAAAGCGGTCTTGACATCCATTTGCCAAATCTCATAATCATGAAATGCGGCAATCGCTAGCATCACTCTAATAGATTTAATCTTCGCAACTGGTGATAAGGTCTCATCATAGTCAACTCCGGGAGTTTGAGTAAAGCCCTTCGCAACCAATCGTGCTTTATATGTGTGTACCTTTCCATCCACGTCGGTCTTCTTCTTGAAGATCCATTTGCACCCAACGGTCTTACGTTCAGGCACATAATCAACCAAATTCCAAACTTGGTTATCATACATGGATTGGATCTCGCTATCCATTGCCTCTTTCCACTTTGCAGACTCCGGGCCTGCCATGGCTTCCTTATAGCTATTAGGTTCATCAAGATTTATTAGTGTACCATCACTAATATACGTGTCCCCTTCGGTAGTAATATGAAAACCATAAAACTAGGGATGAACTCTGACTCTATCGGAACGTCTAAGAGGTAAGGACTCGTCAATCGGTTCAACCGGAGTTTCCTCCTCGGGTTAAGTGCCAGCGGTAGAGGTTCCTTCATCTATCGACTCTTGAATCTCTTCAAGTTCGATTTGCCTCCCACTGTCTCCTTGGCTTATGAGTTCTCGCTCTCGGAAAACTCCTCTCCTCGCAACGAAGACAACATTGTCCTTCGGTCTATAGAAGAGATATCCAAAGGATGTCTGCGGGTAGCCGATGAAAATACATCGCTCACTTCGAGGTTCGAGCTTGTCGTGAGTATCTCGTCTTACGAAAGCCTCGCAACCCCAAACCTTGATATGTGCCAACGAGGGAGCTTTCCCTGTCCACATCTCGTGAGGTGTTTTGGCAACCTTCTTAGTAGGGACTCGGTTAAGGATATGGGCGGTAGTCTCTAAGGCATACCCCCAAAAAGAGATAGGTAGTGAAGCACGACTCATCATAGAGCGAACCATATCCAATAAGGTTCGATTACGCCTTTCTGCCACACCATTCAACTGGGGTGTCCTAGGAGGCGTCAATTGCGAAACTATTCCACACTCCTTGAGATAATCGTGGAATTCAAGACTTAGGTACTCTCCTCCTCGATCGGATCGAAGCATCTTGATTTTCCTGCCCAATTGTTTCTCCACTTCATTCTTAAACTCTTTGAACTTTTCAAAAGTTTCTGACTTTTGCTTGATTAAGTAGATATACCCATATCTACTATAATCATCGGTAAAGGTCACATAGAAGCGGTTCCCATCCTTCGTGGTTGATCTAAACGGTCCACATACATCGGTATGTATTAGGTCCAATAGACCATCACCCCTTTCACATGTACTCGTGAAGGGTGATTTAGTCATCTTTCCAAGTAAACAAGACTCACATGTGTCATCTTCCCTAAGGTCGAATGACTCCAACACTCCATTCTTTTGTAGTTGGGCTATGCGTTTCTTGTTGACATGTCCAAGATGGCAATGCCACAAGGATGCTTTATCCATACTAGTGGAAGAATCTATATTCAAAACATCATTTCCTAAGTTATCAACAATCATAACAGTTTCATATATTCCATTACACGGTATAGCTTCAAAGTAAAAGACACCGTTTAGATAAGCCAAAATAGAACCATTCTCATTATTAAAAGAAAATCTAAATCCTTGTCTATATAAACCATGAAATGAAATGATGTTTCTAGCCATTTCTGGCGAATAGCAACAATTGTTCAAATCTAAAACCAAACTATTCCTAAGCACTAAAGAATATACTCCAATCTTGGTCACAGGCGACGATCTTCTGTTCCCCATGATTAGATTTATCCTTCCTTGCTCCACATCCCTACTTCATCTTAGTCCCTGCACATTAGAACAAATGTGGTAACCACAACCGGTATCAAGAACCCAATAAATAGCATGATTAGAATCGTTAGATTTAATTGTGTATATACCTGCGAAAGATGGGTTGATCTTTCCTTCTTTGATTGCTTGCAGGTACTCTGGGCAGCTTCTCTTCCAATGTCCTATCTTATGGAAGTGGTGACACTCTGCCTCCTTCGGGTTAGGACAAGGCTTAGCGGGATCAACTTTGGTCCCACTAGAAGAGGCACCATCTCGGGCTTTGACCTTACGATAGTTCTTCGATGAAGCCTTCCTCTTCTTTCCCTTTCCTTGACCAATAGCCAAGACAGGAGCAGCAGGCGGATTGGGAGTTGGCGTAACAGACTTGTCTTTGAAGTTGCTCTCAGCAACCCTCAAGAGACCTTGGAGTTTGCTTAGGGTGACCTCCTCTTTGTTCATGTGGTAGGTCATCCTAAATTGGTTGTACATTGGAGGCAAATAGTGAAGCACCATGTCGATCGCCAAGTCTTCTCCAAAGTCAACATTTAACTTACGAAGGTGGTCGACATACCTTTGCATCTTTTGCAAGTGCACGGTAAGAGATTCTCCATGACCCATCTTAGCGGAAATCATGTTGGTGAAAATCTGATAACGCTCTTGTCTCGCGTTTTGGTGGTACCTCTCCAATAAGTCTTGGTGCATCTCGTATGGGTACATGTCCTCCTAGGACTTTTGGAATTCGGAGTTCATGGTAGCAATCATGATGCAATGTACCTTCGTTGCATCTCGCTCATGAGTCTCAAAAGCGGTGATTTCGGCCGGAGTAGTGATTTCGGGGTTGATTTTCTCGAGCTTCTCATCGAGGACATACTCCTTATCCTCATAGCGAGCAATGGTGCGAATGTATCTTATCCATTCGCTAAAGTTCGTTCCATCGAATGTGACCTTTTGGCAAAGGCTCATCAACGTGAAAGAACTAGCAACGTTGTTTGCGTTCGACATCTACAAAAGAAAAAGGACAAAGATAGATTAGAATAAGAATCCCTAATTATCACCCAATAAGAAAAATTAGGGCTAGGATCCAACAATAACATTTACATACTAGAAAAGGGATGCCGTAATCTAACATGCAAATAAATTGAAGGTAAGTGAATGACGATTCACTAATTCTCCATCAAAACTTAACTATTAGTCCTAAGTGTATTGAGAATTCCTAGGTTCGAGTGAGATTCATTGAAACTATTCAATGGCATGTTTAAATCTCGATATGCCCCTCTTGTTTGTGACTGGGATACCGAGGATCACAAAGCGGGTGTGAATTAACATGCAAATTTACATGGTGCCTTCATTGTAACGATCACCTATTCGATGTGTCGGTAAACCACACACGCTCCATCGAACTATGATAAACAATGAATCACCCTTTTCCACCTTTTCTTAGAACCAATTAGTGTGCCGGTAAACCACACACGCTCCACTAACTTCTTAGCAAGGGTGCAAAGTGTAATTTCATGGGATTGCATCAATTCACTTTTCCTAAAGTAACTAAGATTGGGAAATTTTTAAAAAAAGTGTAGTTACTTTGTATTTCTTATTATACTTTTAATGGGAGGATGAGGTTGCCCTATCCTACCCGTTCGGCTAACGACCCTCCACCAATCAAGCAAGCGGTGGGTGTGAGTGTACAGCCATTAAGCGCCATTTTATAGGCCGCAACCTTATACCCACCTTATAGATCGGCTTCGTGAATGAGGCCTACTAACGGTAAGACTAGCATTTAGTTATACATATATATATATTATTCTAGTAATATCATATTAGTATAGGGTTGTATTTTAAACCTTTTAAAATCTAGGGTTTGAAATTTAAGTTGTCTGAATTAAAACTTTTAATCACAAATATAAATTTCAAAACTTGAGGGCAAGTTTTAAACATTTAAAACATAGAGGATCAAATAACAAATAATTCCAATTAACAATTAATATCCTAATTATCTATATTTGATTTTATTCAAGATTTCTTGCAAGATAATTACCAAATTAATCAAAATAATTAATTAATTATCATATAAGGAAATTAAATATTTTATTAGTTGAAAAATATCTTTAACTAGATCAAGATAATAGTCATATATATCAAGAAATCGGATTTAGGTTGATCTAATATGATAAAGGTAAGTTTCCATAAGATAAGTATGAAAAAATCTCGAATCTGGCCTTTCCTGATGCTTGAACTCGTCGAGTTCCCAACTGGACTCGTCGAGTCAGGCCAACTCGTCGAGTCCACCATGGGACTCGTCGAGTTCATGACTCAGAAACCAAAAATCGAATTTTGCAGGTTTGTTTCAGTTAATCAAGCAACAATTTAATGAAAACCAAGCTAGGCTCTGATACCACTAATGGGTTTTAGCCATAAGAACTTTCCAATGTGCGCATGCAAAACCCTAATACTTGGATCTAGGCTTTCTAATTAAACATGCTTTGAATCCAAGACTTCTAATGGCTAATTAGATTAAATAACAACATTGAAACAGATCTAAAACCGTACCTTCGAATTCCTTGTTGATCTTGTTGTCTTGGAGCTTCTAGAGTCACAACTGTCACTCCTCTAATGGCTTACAAACACCAATAGCAAAGAAGATGATTTAGGAGAGAGGAGAGGGGAGGAAATCGGCCAGGGTTCTCTTACTTTAGGTGAGGTGTCGATTTCCCTTGCCCATGGGATCTATTTATACTTGTAGACTCCTTAAGGGTTACAACCTAAACCCTAATTGGATAATCTTCTCTTAAGGCTATCCAAATCCTTTCCTTAGATAAGTCATGGACGATTTTGAAGCTATCCTAGCTTCTAGAATCCGTCCACTATATATCTATAAGGATTTATAGTCTAAAGCTTAACTATCAAATAATTGACAGTTTATACCCCTTTATTTAATTAACCTCTTTAAGTCACCAAATTAATTCCAATTAATTCTATGACTTATATTAATCAAATAACTTTATATTATTCCCATAATATATTAATAATATTTACTCTCTCTTAATAAATCATCCTATCAAGTTGCTATGGTGAAGGCAACCCAAAAGGACCATGCACAACCGGGTCAAATACTTGCCTAATATAGTTGCAGCCTTAGACACTATTCCAACATTATATTCATGTATGAATGATACTTAAACTATAAAAAGAATTAATTATATTTTTTATTCATAAATAAATAACGAATGTACTGTAGTAAAAATTTGATTCGTATTTATTCACTTTTGAATAATGAAAGTTGAAACTATAAAAACATAAAATTTTTATTTTATCTTAAAACTATATCAATATGTAACGACCCAAAATTTCACGTCCAAAAAATTTCGTTTATAAGACATTACATAGAAAACATTAACAATTAAAACATTGTTTAGTTGAACCACTTCACATCGAAAACCAAATTAAAAACCACAACATTTGATCAATCAAAATATCAGAGTATCAATCCCAGAATAAACTCGTAACTGTGGAAACAAGAGAGTGTGTACATGCTACTACCGTGCCGACTCCTTTCCCCTAGCTGAGGAGGTACCTGAAACCAAAACTGAAAACCGTAAGCACGAAGCTTAGTGAGTTCCCCCATAATACCTCATACCATGCAAGCATATAACAAACAACATTCAGCTAGGAGTTACGGGCCTCGCCCACACTCGGGAAGATACGGGCCCTGCCCACACTTCGCTAGCCAGGAGATACAGGCCTCGCCTACACTTGTGAAGATACGGGCCCTGCCCACACTTCGCTAGCCGGGAGATATGGGCCTCGCCCACACTCTACTATCTGGGAGATACGGGCCTAGCCCACACTCCAACCTCGGAGAGATACGGACCCTGCCCACACTTAACCGCTAACCCATAATATACAAGTATCACACAGACAACAAGTATAAGCAACTCTATCATATTGACACATATATCATACTTGACTAAACCCAGAGATACGGGCTCGGCCCACACTCTAGTACTAACATCTCGTCTACACGGGTCGGCCTTGGTGCCTTAGACCCGTTCCTACTGGAAAGGAAACTCACCTCGAAATAACTGTTGGTCTGTGTGGGAATTGATCACCTACTGCTGCTGCTGCTGCTCCGGAAATCCTCCGACTGTAATTCCCACAACATACTCAATCAAACACTGCTAACTGCTCTTTGGGTAAAATGACCATTTTACCCCTAATCATGTCATAAGTCAAAGTCAGAGTCAACTTTCAGTTGACCCGACTCGCCGAGTTGGCTCTCCAACTCGCCGAGTCCCTATCCAATCGATTGTCCTGGATCCCGTCCCTACTCGTCGAGTTAGGCGTTAACTCGACGAGTTCTTCTTCTAAACTGAGGTTCAAGTCCTTCATCCTACTCGCCGAGTTGTATGAACAACTCGCCGAGTTCATCTTCATCCGAAGAACACTTTATGCTGTGACTCGCTGAGTTGTATGAACAACTCGCCGAGTCTGTTCTTGGTCTAAGGAGATTGCCTTGCACTCGCCGAGTCAGGGCATGGACTCACCGAGTTCCTCCATGGATGAGTTTGGCTTCCAACTCACTGAGTCACACCCCGTGACTCACTACTCGCACTCGACACAACGAAAAGGGGACAACTCGGAGACTCGCGAGCAGACTCGCCGAGTCGTCGCCATGCAATCACTATATACACGATTTTGCTCGATTCCAGTCTATGCCATTCACATATCTGGGTTCCTAGAACATGAATGACACGTAAAGTTTCCAACTTTACATGTAGATACTCACCAATGAGGGATTTAGGGCTCAAAATGCCTCAAAAGGGTAGATCTAGGGTGAACAAGCAACATGGGTCTATAAAGGTAACGGATCTGAGCTCCTGGAGCTCAATCTTGCCTAGATCTAAAGGCCAATCAACTGATTACGACTTATATTGCACATACAAGCTTGGGGAAGGGCTCAAGAAAGACTTAATGGAGCAATAAGCATAAAAACAGAGGGAAAACGGGTTATACCTCAAAGAAATCAATGAGAGAACACTAAGATGCTTGGCTTCCTTCCCTTCCTCTTGATCTACTTCCACTTCCTTCTCAAATCCTTCAAGAACACACAAAATGCTTCAAACTCTCAAGGAAATAAGCTTTGGAACGAGGGTTTAGGGGCTCTGAGGTGAATGGGGGCTGGTTTGGGGCGGACATGAGGTTTAAATAGGGTGCAAACCCCTGAAACTTAGGGTTTCATCCAACAACGGTGACTCGTCGAGTACAGGATATGGACTCGCCGAGTCGCCAACTTAAACATGTCCCGGGTCCCGTCCTTACTCGGCGAGTCGGACCTATGACTCGCCGAGTCCAAGGCTAAAAAAAGGATAATACTCAACTGAGACTTACGTACCAGGAACCAGGGGCTACAAATCTCCCCCACTTATTTTAGACTTCGTCCTCGAAGTCTGCTACTCGATCCTGGAACAGCTCAGGATAATGCTCCATCATCTCCTCCACCGGCTCCCAAGTCCACTCCGAACCCTTGCGGTGCTGCCATTGCACCTTCACTAGCTCCACCTTCTTGTTCCTCAAATCCTTCGACTTCCTGTCGAGGATTGCGACTGGGCGCTCAATGTAATTCAGGCTGTCATCAACCTGTATATCCTCTAACGGCACTACCGCTGAATCATCCACTAGACACTTCCGTAGCTGAGAAACATGGAAAGTGTTGTGGATCTGGCTAAGCTCGGCTAGCAGATCTAGCCTATACGCCACCTTGCCCACCCGGGCTACAACCCTGAACGGTCCAATATACCTAGGGCCCAACTTGCCCCGCTTCTTGAATCGAATGACGCCCTTCCGGGGCGACACCTTCAGGAGAACCATATCCCCGACTTGGAACTCCAAGTAGGATCGACGCTTGTCGGCGTGACTCTTCTGTCGACTCTGAGCAGTCTGAAGCCTGCTCCGAACCTGCTGGATCCTCTCGGTCATCTTGAGCACCACTTCGGTGCTCCCCATGACTCTCTGGCCAACTTCATCCCAGCATATCGGGGTCCTGCACCTCCGTCCGTACAACATCTCGAATGGAGGGCGGTCGATACTCGCGTGGTAGCTGTTGTTGTACGAGAACTCAGCCAAAGGAAGATAGGTATCCCAGCTACCACCGAAGTCTAACACGCACGCCCGCAACATATCTTCCAAGGTCTGGATGGTCCGCTCGCTCTGACCATCCGTCTGCGGGTGAAAGACGGTGCTAAAATGCAAACGAGTGCCCAACTCGTCATGAAATCTCTTCCAAAATTTGGAAGTAAAACGCACATCCCTGTCTGAGATAACCGATACTGGTACCCCGTGTCGCGCCACGATCTCCCTAATATAGATGTCGGCCAATTTCTCGGCCGATATGCTCTCCTGGATCGGGATAAAGTGAGCACTCTTGGTCAATCGATCCACGATGACCCAAATCGAATCCACTCCACGCGCGATCCTGGGAAGCTTCGTGATAAAATCCATCGTGATATCTTCCCATTTCCACAGTGGAATATCCAACGGCTGCATCTTGCCATGTGGTCTCTGATGTTCGGCCTTGACCTTCCTGTAGGTCAAGCACCGCTCAACGTACCATGCCACATCCCGCTTCGTGCAGGGCCACCAATAATCTAGACGAAGATCCCTATACATCTTCGTCGCCCCGGGATGAATAGAGAACCGGGACTTGTGCGCCTCCTCCATCAAAATCTGGCGCACGCCTCCGTGATACGGCACCCACACCCTACGTTGTAGTGTCAATAGTCCTCGGCTATCATAATCAAAGGAGGAAACCTGACCCACCACACGCTCGCTCTTCCGATGCTCCTCCTTGATAGCCTCCTGTTGAGCCTCCCGAATTCGCTCCAACAGGGGAGTCACCACGGTCATCCTCATGCAAACGTCCCTGATCGACGCCGCCTTGCGGCTAAGCGCATCGGTCACCACATTGGCCTTCCCTGGGTGGTAGAGGATCTCGCAATCATAATCCTTTACCACATCCAACCACCGACGCTGCCTCATGTTCAGATTCGGCTGATCCATGAGGTACCTCAAACTCTTGTGGTCCGTGTAAATGGTACATCGAACCCCGTAGAGGTAATGCCGCCAAATCTTGAGGGCAAAAACCACCGCCCCCAACTCTAAATCATGCGTCGGGTAGTTCGCCTCGTGAGGCTTGAGCTGCCTCGAAGCGTAGGCAAAGACATGCCCCCTCTGCATCAGTACCGCGCCTAACCCTGAAATGGACGCGTCAAAATAAACCACAAAACCCTCTACGCCCTCTGGCAGGGCTAAGATCGGCGCCTCGCACAATCTCTGTCTTAGTGTCTCAAATGTAGCCTGCTGCTCGGGTCCTCACCGAAAGACCATGGCTTTCTTCGTCAGCCGCGTCAGGGGTACGACTATCTTGGAGAAATCCTGAATAAATCTCCAATAGTAGTCTGCTAATCCCAGGAAACTCCGAATCTCAGATGGAGACTTCAGAACCTCCCATCTCATCACGGCCTCGACCTTGGCCGGATCGCCCAGAATCCCGTTCTGGTTGACAAGGTGTCCGAGAAATTGCACCTCGCGCAACCAAAACTCACACTTGGAGAACTTGGCATACAAGCTCTCCCTCCTCAGGGTCTCCAACACCTCTCTCATATGCTCCTCATGCTCCTCCTGAGTCTTGGAATAAACCAAGATGTCATCGATAAAGACTATCACAGACCGATCCAGCATCGGTCTGCATACGCGGTTCATGAGGTCCATGAACGCGGCGGGAGCATTGGTGAGCCCAAACGGCATCACCACAAACTCATAGTGGCCATAGCGCGTCCGAAACGCGGTCTTCTGCGTATCCTCCTCCCTGACCCTCATCTGATGGTATCCCGAACGCAAATCGATCTTGGAAAACCAAGACGCTCCCTGAAGCTGGTCAAAGAGATATCAACCTCGGGAGTGGGTAACGGTTCTTCACCGTTACCTTATTCAGCTCCCGATAGTCTATGCATATCCGGTGCGACCCATCCTTCTTCTTCACAAACAGGATCGGGGCTCCCCAGGGTGAACTACTCAGACGAATAAATCCCTTGTCTAGCAGCTCCTGCAGCTGCGTAGACAACTCCTGCATCTCGGGAGGAGCCAACCGATACGGTGCCTTGGCTATCGGAGCCGCACCAGGAACGAGGTCGATCCTGAACTCCACCTGTCGCTCTGGAGGTATCCCAGGAAGCTCCTCTGGGAAAACATCTGCGAAATCTCGTACCACCGGAACCTCGCTCACTGTCGCCTTACCCGCCTCCCGGGTATCCATCACGTATGCGACATATCCTGCGCATCCCTGCTGAAGGTACCGTCTAGCCCTCGCTGTTGAACAGACTGAGGGTCCACACTATGGCCTCTTGCCATGAATCACTAACTCTCCCCCACCTGGGGTCCAGACTCGCACTAGCTGTTGCGCGCAATCTATCACCACCCCATTAGGGCTCAACCAATCCATGCCTATAATCACCTTGTTCCCACGCAGTGGAATAGGAACCAGGTCTACTAAGTAGCGCTCCTCAAATAGACGCAATACGCAATCCCGAAACACCATCGATGCTCGCACCGATCGATCATCAACAATCTCTACCTCCAAAGGGCAATCCAACATGCCCGAAGACTCAGGAAACTTCTTGCTAAGCGCAAGGGACACAAATGATCGGGACGCACCCGAGTCGAATAACACCTGAACTGGGATACCGTTCACATGGAACGATCCTAACACACACACACACATACACACACACATATATATATATATACACATGGAGCACATATCAATATCATAACTTCATATATATATATATATATATATATATATATATATATATATATAATGAGAGGGAAAGAATCATACCCGTCACCACATCGGGTGCAGCGCGTGCCTCCTCGGCGGTCAGCTGAAATGCCCAGCTCCTCACCACTGGAGCCTCTGCCTTGCCCTGCCGGCCATCCGTGATCCGCAGGGTTGCTGGAGCTGGCGCCTTTACAGGCATTGAAACTGTCAACTGGGGGCAATTGGCCTTCTTGTGGCCCCTCTGGTTGCAGTGGAAACACAACAACTCAAACGTCTGAATAGCCGAAACTGGAGTAGTACAATCCCTGCTAAAGTGCCCTGCCTTGCCGCACTTATAGCAGCCTACTGATCCCATCCTACATGCTCCCTCATGCGTCCTGCCGCATTTCCCGCAACGGCCGGGTCCTCCTTGGCCTTTCGGCCTCCCATCTGATCCCCTGGGCTTCTTTCCTGAAGCCCCAATCACCCGCCCCGCCTCTGCCTTCCTCTTCCGAATGTGCTCTAAATCAATCTCCCTTTCCCTCGCCCTGGCGATCATGGACTCCAGGGTAGGGCAAGCTGAAAAGCTGATATGCTCCTGGATGTCAGCCCGTAGCATATCATGATAACGGGTCCTCCTCATATCCTCGTCACCCGCATACTGGGGCACCAACAAGGCCCTCTCCCGGAACTTGGCGGTGATCTCCGCCACAGTCTCCGTCGTCTGCCTCATGTCCAAAAACTCCCTGGCCAGCTGTTGAAGTTCGACAGCCGGCGCAAACTCTGCCTTGAACCTGGTCACAAAGTCCGACCAGGTCATAGCCTCGATAGCTGAGGCTCCCAACGAGTCACCCACTGACTCCCACCAATCCCGGGATCGGTCTCGTAAGCACCCTGCTGCATACCTCACCTTTGACCCCTCGGGGCAGAAGCTAGTCAACTGTGCAGACTCAATGTCTGCAATCCATCGCCTGGCAGCAATGGGGTCTTTTCACCCCGTGGAAATCCGGCGCACCACTGCCCCTGAAGTCCTTAAAGGACAGTGTGTGAGATCCTGACTGGCCAGATGCCATGTCGCTCCTGAACGCCCTGAGGCGATCCTCCATCAACTCGATGATCCCTTCCTTGATCGACCCAAAGATAATGGGGGTCGACTCAAGGATACCCCTGGTGATCTCTGACGCGATGAACTCGCGTAGTCCCTCATCTACCGGCTCGGAACCTGATCCCGAACCTGACCCCTCTCCTGAACCGCCATCTATCGGCCTCGATCGAAGTACCACCATTCTGCAATACATAACAACAATCATTAGTGATACTAATACTTCCTGAGGGATCGCAACTACTTACAAGTTCCCTGGTCTTATCTTGGCCTTCCTTGGTTCGGGTACGGATCCTCTGCTTTCAGTAGTACGGGCCCATACTACCTTCTACATCTATCCGTACCTTCTTCAAGGACTGCCTCGACTCCACCAAATCCCTTCCACTACGGCTGATCACTGCTATACTCATCCTACGCTTGCCCTAGGGAAATCTCAGGCTCCACCCTACCAGGTCCTCAGCTGCTGTAGGCCTCTTAGTAGTGCGAATTAACCATTACCTGAATACCATCCCATGTGGTGAGGCTCGGATAATCCTTCGAGTACCAGGCTCATCCCTACAATGGTTAGACTCAAACGAGAGCTGCGCAATAGGGTCAAATCCAACACTCTAAGATTATTCAACCTTGATCACATGTGACGTGACGTATTCACCTAATGACTAACTCCCACCACCCAGGGTCCCACAAAGCACAAAGCAAGCAGCATTCGAACTAAGGGAACCATCTCAAGCAAATCCGCTCTCATGGAGAGAAACTGATCTAGCATACAGAGCTAATACTCATACCATCAGGCATAACCTAACAGGCTATCCTACTGCTGTCTACTCGATTCTAGCATGCAATTCTCATACAACCGAAACACATAAAGCAGGCACATAAGGCATCACTCCTAGATCCTTAGTCCTATTCTAGCATGCTATTATACAAAAGCTGTTAAACATAACATAAACTTGTATGGGTACTTTGGGGAATACTTACTTGAGCTCGACCGGTCGCGCACATCACACACTTCGTTCTTTCTCAAAACTCTTTTCTCAATTTTAGAAAACATTTTCTTTTAGAAAATCTTTTAATCCCTCGATTTGAGTTCAGACACCCCCGAAGGTGTGTCCGAATCCCTCAAACCAGGGCTCTGATACCAACTTGTAACGACCCAAAATTTCACGTCCAAAAAATTTCGTTTATAAAACATTACATAGAAAACATTAACAATTAAAACATTGTTTAGTTGAACCACTTCACATCGAAAACCAAATTAAAAACCACAACATTTGATCAATCAAAATATCAGAGTATCAATCCCAGAATAAACTCGTAACTGCGGAAACAAGAGAGTGTGTGTGACATGCTGCTACCGCGCCGGCTCCTTTCCCCTAGCTGAGGAGGTACCTGAAACCAAAACTGAAAACCGTAAGCACGAAGCTTAGTGAGTTCCCCCATAATACCTCATACCATGCAAGCATATAACAAACAACGTTCAGCTAGGAGTTACGGGCCTCGCCCACACTCGGGAAGATACGGGCCCTTCCCACACTTCGCTAGCCGGGAGATACAGACCTCGCCTACACTTGTGAAGATACGGGCCCTGCCCACACTTCGCTAGCCGGGAGATATGGGCCTCGCCCACACTCTACTATCTGGGAGATACGGGCCTAGCCCACACTCCAACCTCGGAGAGATACGGGCCCTGCCCACACTTAACCGCTAACCCATAATATACAAGTATCACACAGACAACAAGTATAAGCAACTCTATCATATTGACACATATATCATACTTGACTAAACCCAGAGATACGGGCTCGACCCACACTCTAGTACTAACATCTCGTCTACACGGGTCGACCTTGGTGCCTTAGACCCGTTCCTACTGGAAAGGAAACTCACCTCGAAATAATTGTTGGTCTGTGTGGGAATTGATCACCTACTGCTGCTGCTGCTGCTGCTGCTCCGGAAATCCTCCGACTGTAATTCCCACAACATACTCAATCAAACACTGCTAACTGCTCTTTGGGTAAAATGACCATTTTACCCCTAATCATGTCATAAGTCAAAGTCAGAGTCAACTTTCAGTTGACCCGACTCGCCGAGTTGGCTCTCCAACTCGCCGAGTCCCTATCCAATCGATTGTCCTGGATCCCGTCCCTACTCGTCGAGTTAGGCGTTAACTCGACGAGTTCTTCTTCTAAACTGAGGTTCAAGTCCTTCATCCTACTCGCCGAGTTGTATGAACAACTCGCCGAGTTCATCTTCATCCGAAGAACACTTTATGTTGTGACTCGCCGAGTTGTATGAACAACTCGCCGAGTCTGTTCTTGGTCTAAGGAGATTGCCTTGCACTCGCCGAGTCAGGGCATGGACTCGCCGAGTTCCTCCATGGATGAGTTTGGCTTCCAACTCACTGAGTCACACCCCGTGACTCACTACTCGCACTCGACACAACGAAAAGGGGACAACTCGGAGACTCGCGAGCAGACTCGCCGAGTCGTCGCCATGCAATCACTATATACACGATTTTGCTCAATTCCAGTCTATGCCATTCACAGATCTGGGTTCCTAGAACATGAATGACACGTAAAGTTTCCAACTTTACGTATAGATACTCACCAATGAGGGATTTAGGGCTCAAAATGCCTCAAAAGGGTAGATCTAGGGTGAACAAGCAACATGGGTCCATAAAGGTAACGGATCTGAGCTCCTGGAGCTCAATCTTGCCTAGATCTAAAGGCCAATCAACTGATTACGACTTATATTGCACATACAAGCTTGGGGAAGGGCTCAAGAAAGACTTAATGGAGCAATAAGCATAAAAACAGAGGGAAAAGGGGTTATACGTCAAAGAAATCACTGAGAGAACACTAAGATGCTTGGCTTCCTTCCCTTCCTCTTGATCTACTTCCACTTCCTTCTCAAATCCTTCAAGAACACACAAAATGCTTCAAACTCTCAAGGAAATAAGCTTTGGAACGAAGGTTTGGGGGCTCTGAGGTGAATGGGGGCTGGTTTGGGGCGGACATGAGGTTTAAATAGGGTGCAAACCCCTGAAACTTAGGGTTTCATCCAACAGCGGTGACTCGCCGAGTCGCCAACTTAAACATGTCCCGGGTCCCGTCCCTACTCGGCGAGTCGGACCTATGACTCGCCGAGTCCAAGGCTAAAAAAAAGGATAATACTCAAGTGAGATTTACGTACCAGGAACCAGGTGCTACACAATATGGATCTCTATTTGTAGAGAATAAAAAATTATGAATTTGATATATTTAAAATTATTTTTCGAAAAAAATAGTTCCTTAATAATTAAAAAAAACTATGTTTTTGTATATATTAAGGTAAGATTTAGTATAGTTTAAGGAAACATGTTTTGTTGGAAAACACATGTGCATTCCTTTTCCATTTCCGTCGGTACGTTGGAGGTTTTTATGGCAAAAATAAATAATTCCTTCATTCTCAACCTTTTTTATTTTTATTAACTGAACTTACTTCTCTCTCTCTCTCTCTCTCTCTCTCTATATATATATATATATATATATATATATATATATATATATATATTACGTTACTTGTGATTGAAAGTTATTATTTTCATAAAATAAATAATTTTTAATTAATTATAAGAGTTTATGAATATTTATTAAAATCAATATCTAATAAATAGTTGATTATATTAAGTTATTAGTACAGCCTTTTAGGATCATATGTTAATTAATAATATCATTTTAATACGACTCTTTAGCATATACAATCTTTTAATGTCATTTTTAAGGGTGGATTAAATTGGTAAAATTTGAAATAAAAAATAAAAAATGAATAAAATAACCTTTGTACACACTCCCCTCTCTCCCCTCTTTCTTCGACAGTAACATACCGTTTGATCCATGTTTGCTCGACATGCCACTGTCAGGAGACGGTGTATTCCGTCCGGTCTAAACGAGCAACTCAAGCAAATAAAACAAATTGTACTAGCTTTAGAAAAGAATAATACAAGAACCATATTTGCAAAATACCCACGCATGATAAAAGAGCAAATATAGTACAACACAATGTTATGATGAAATTAAAACGAATTATGAATTGTTGGTACACATCTATTTGAAAAAGTTAATTAATATTTATTTTTGGGAAATTCAAAATGGTTTAAAAGAACACGTAAACATTTAAAGCAAACGCCTTAAAAATAATACAAGTAAAAGGAATACCGATAAATAAAATGTTAATTAATTTATTACCGTTTAATACCCTTAATAAATAATTTTTAAACTATTAAAAAAGAAATCAGTACTTATTTAAATAATAAGTTTTTCACATGTCAAATTTTATCCGACTTATATAAATAACTTATAACTTATCTTTTTTTTAATGACAGATATATATATTAAAACGAGTTAGCAAGATGTCACAGAAAATTACATGATACAAAAAAAGATAAAAGAATTATATTAATCAAATCAACATAACATATTAAATCTAGTTTTATACTTGGTCCAATTATAAAATGAAAGTTGAATCTCACCCGCCCTCCTCATGAGATTGCTCTTTCGATTTTTTAAAAAGAAGTTTATTACTAGCAATCTATAAAAACCACAACACTGAGTAAGATATAGCCAAAACCAATTTGTATTTCTTCTTCTCCATGACCATACTTATATCTTATCTAAACCAAATTATCATAACCCCAGATTTTTATATACATATACGATATACGATATGTCAATAATGTTTTTCTTTGTTATTTTACACGTATAAACAACAAGTACCAAACACTATAAAATAACTTGTAATTTTATCATGTTTTGGTACTAGATAAACTAATCTAATAGTTTTTTAAAATTTCATTTTGATACCAAATAAACTGATAAAAGCTTTTACAAATAACCATAAACCGAATAAACCAAAACGACTCTTGCCTTAGCGGTACAAGGAATTGAGGGGATAAGTGTTTCTCAACCAAATATTAAGAATTTAAGTTTTATAGTGTATTAAAATATAAATTAAAAAAAAAAAGGATGAGTTAGTAAATCATTCTCTAAAACAAATAAAAAATAAAACATAACCTGAATAAGCAATTAAAACACTATTAGAATAAAGTATATGAATATATGTCCTATAAGATATAGAAATTTAATGAAAAAGTGACACGACACTAATTTAAAGAAAATGAAAAACCATCGAGGGGTTTGCATCTAAAGAGACGAAAGGGGTGGTGTGCTCAAGGAATTAATTTGGAGTGGTCTAACTCTCTAACCTATTAAAAGACAAAAAAGTCGCACTTTTTTTTGCTGCCTTTCTTTGGGAATCTCCTCATCAAAACAGCTTTTTAACAAATTTCCCAGCAAAATTTCCATGAAAAATCGAAATCCCTTTTCTTTCTTGTTTCGTTTTCCCCTCGGATTTATCTAAACAAATTTCTTTCAACCCTTTTCATCATAATCAATCTTTCAATCTAAAAACACCCACACACCCCCGACCCGATGATGCTTCCCGCCACAGCTTTTTCATCGTCTTCATCTTCATCTGCTAATTCAGCTGTTGTTCGAGTGGATAAGGCCACCAGCGAATTCTTAAACGGTCCTGATTGGACTATCAACATCGATATTTGCGACACCATCAACGCGAATCCTTGGTAATATTTGTATCCATCATCATCGGCTTTCTTTGATTTTTACGCAGAATTTAGTTGACCTTATTTTTATTTGGGGTATGTTGTTCTAGGGTTTTATACTTGTTGTTAATCACTCGTAACTTGAAATTTTGGGAATATTTTATGGTTTTTGAATGTTTTTGCTACTTGTATGTCGAGTTCATGCTGTATTAATCCATAATTTTCATTAACATACCAAAAATTTAACCTTCGGATTTTGTTCTAGGGTTTTATACACGTTTTCATGATTCGTAACTTAAAATAGATAAGATATTCAGTGTCTATTGATGGTCTTGATTTTCAGAAAATAATACAGAAATCCTAGTTTACAAAACTTTTTATGAATTATTGATTTGTAATAATCATACATTATTATTTTAAATATTTTATTTACAAATTAGAGCTTCTTAGGCTGTTTTTCTTGTTCTTTTTAAAAAAAAGAGTACTTTTGACAAATTTGTGTACTTTAGCAGGAACCATAGTTTTTTTTTTCCACAAAAAGAGTTAATCCTGTGTTTTTAGTTAGTATTTAGTTTGAGTAACAATCAAATCTTACGTTTTTAATTGTTTATAATTTTCTAGGCTTGTAAAAGATGTTGTCAAAGCTTTGAAGAAAAGGTTACAACACAAGAACCCTCATGTTCAACTACTTTCCTTGACGGTATTTCGCCTTTTTAATCATTATAATTACAATTTACAAATCTTGAAATGATTGCTTCATCAAAAATGCTAATTTTAGTAGTAATTTATCTGATTTTGGATTGTAGCTTTTAGAGACCATGGTAAAGAATTGTGGTGACAATGTTCATTATCAAATAGCCGAGCGAAACATACTCGCGGAGATGATCAAAATTGTCAAGAAAAAGGTAAATCAAAATGTTCCCAAAGCAAGGAAGTTGAAACCCACGCTCACGGAGTTGGAATTCAAGATTCCATTCCATGATGGAGTTTGGTTTCCAAATGGATGGAATTCAATTCCGTCAGAATCCTTCGTATTCCATGTTTGACGGATTTCACTATTCCTAAAGGACGGTGGAAAGGGAATCCAATTGTGGCATTGCATTCCATTTTCCGTTTCCTGCCAACCAAACGCATGACAAATTATGATTCCTCCATTTTTTTATTTTATTTTATTATTATTATTATTTTTTTTGCAGACGGACATGCGTGTAAGGGAGAAAATTTTGGTACTTTTAGATTCATGGCAAGAAGCATTTGGTGGACGCGGAGGAAAATATCCTCAATATTACTTTGCTTATGATGAATTACGGGTAATTTTATTATATTTAAAAGCATCATTTTTTAGTGTTTTTGATTTTTTTAGTTGCATATCGCGATAAAAATAGCAATGGAATACATGTACTTGTTGAAGTCATAATTCATGAAAAATGAAGAGAAGTATTTGTTGAATTTTGTAATATCTAATACCAAAAATAACATATGTTTGCATTTACATCCGATGACAAGTAATTTATGTGCAATCAAAATTCCTAAACTATTTTTTTTTTCGGTTTAATTAGCAAGTTTCCAAGTTTTAATTACATAATTACCCGTGAAGATCTATTGGTATTGCTATAAGTCCACAAGATTCCTTGTCTTGTTAAGGGCGTTTTAGTCATTTGAGAAATCTTTAATCTTTTTTGGATTATGTTTACGAGGACAGCAAGCAGGAGTACAGTTCCCTCACCGGTCACCTGATGCAGCTCCAATATTTACACCTCCTGTCACCCATCATCCATCTGTGGGACCCACTCAACCAAATTATGGAATGCCAAGTAATTCTTCAACAAGGCTTGATGAAGCCATGGCTTCTGAGATTGAAAACTTAAGGTGTCTTATTGTTTTTTTTTCTTTTAAGTTAAATGCTAAAAACAGCAACATACTTCTATAGTTCTATTTATTTGTTTATTATAGCATTCTAATTTCATTATCATCCAAATACAAAGAGTTTCTCACTGCTATAAATGGATAGATGTTTCTAATTACAAGAGTGGTGGATAATGGATTGATTTGGATATTTTTTATTTTTATTTTTATTTTTTTAGTATGTCGGTGATCGAGTCAATGAGGAATGTTTCGGAACTTTTATCCGAGATGTTGCAAGAAGTTGATCCAAATGATCGTGCAGTACGTGCATTCTTCTTTTCTTTTTGTCATTACAGACGATGAAGATGTGAAGGGCATTCATGTCTTTTTCCACATACAAGATATCGATAGCGTGTCCCTATCCCGACTTTTTGGATCGGACAAAAATTGCATTTTTTGTCTCCGACTCTGACAAGCTTTGTAGGGTTATTTTTAATGATGAGGATGAGAAGGACATTTAAGTTTTTTGCACAAAGACTTTATATCTGACATCATTCCCAGTCCAATTCATGCCAAACACAGTACAACCTATTATGTCCTGTCATGTCATGTCCTTGGTGATTTTGACTTGTCTTTTTATGTTAATAGGCAATAAAAGATGAGGTCATCGTTGATGTTGTTGACCGATGTCGATCAAATCAAAAGAAATTAATGCAAATGTTGGCTTCCACAAGGTACAAAAACCTTGAACCCTAAACCCCAAAACTGTATCATGTGTAGTTGCTTTAAACTCATGATAATTATTGTTTTTTTTTTGTAGTGATGAGGAGCTTCTTGGTCAAGGTATCGAATTAAATGACAATCTACAAACCGTTCTTGCAAAACATGATGCTATTGCATCCGGTTCTCCAATTCCTGCTCAACTCACAAATTCTATCGCCTCACCAAGTAATACCAATAATACCCTTGAGCCCCAAATCAAATCAACTGAAGAAAAAGAAAACTTGAAATCAACCGTGCCCGTGGCGGCACCTCCACCGGTGCCGCCACCATCAGGAAATGATGGTGATGACGAGGAAGATGAAGATGACTTTGCTTTGTTAGCTAGAAGGTAAATTCTCCTTTTTTTGGATTAAATGCATGAAATAGCAACATACTTGTGCTAAACTTTTTTTCTTTTTGTCCAGGCATTCAAAAGCACAAGTGGGACCCACATCAGATCCTTCATTGAGTATGGCTTTAACCATAACCGATCCACCACCTCCATTAAACACAACAAAAGCCGATGACATGATCGACTTTTTAAGCCTCACGTTATCATCTCCAAATCCACCCTCACCACCACCCGTCACAACCTCACACGACCAATCACCGCCAGTTTCCACCACCGCCCAGCAGCAGCAGCAGCACTACCCCCACCAACCGCAGCCATCCATGAGCAGTTACGTTGTGCCATGGGCTCAATCCGAACCTCAACCTCAACACCAACCTCCACCACAGCCACCACCGGTTCAGCCACAATATCAACAGCAAAACCTTTCCCCTGGCGGCTATATCCCGCCACCATGGGCGGCAACACCTGGCTATTACACAAACCCGTATCAGCCTTCTCCGGTGACCTACACATATCCTACTCCCTCATATAATAACATCAACAACACGTCTTCACAGCAAGTAAACTTGTATTCTAACAGGGCGGCAGCAGGCGGTGTAAGTGGAGATAGTCAGGTGGCGGCTGGTGGTGGTAGTGGTGGAAGTCAAAGACCGTTTATTCCTTCGTATAGATTATTTGAAGATCTTAATGTACTTGGCAATCCAAACACAACATCTGGGAGTTCTTCGGGTGAAAGTATGTTGGGTGGGAGGAAGTGAAATCTTTATGAACAGGTTTTGTGTTATTGTTGATACATTGGGGTTTGTGTATTGGTGATGGGTGTGTATTCGTTTATATTCGATTTCTTGGATTTAGATGAACATAAAAAAAAAAAAAAAAAGAACCCGGTTTTGTGTTTGCATTTCTTGTGGTTTGAGTATATGGTTTTGTATCTATGGACGAGTTTGATAGATTTAAACTTCATTTTTAGTATCCATTTGTACTTGTTTATTTCTATCGTCTTTTTTATTGTAACAATCATAACATCACATAACTTGTAAAACATAAACATATCTAGTCGGTGAATTCTTTATAAAACGTTAACATATTGTGTTATCGGTGCCAATATTAAATAAAATACGTCTTCTTCAATTAGAACTAGTTTGATCATTGATGAGCTACTAGCCTTGACATTGAAGTTTGTGATGTTACGACTTGTATCTTGACTCAAGTATTCATTATCGTATATTATATATAGTTCTTTAATCTTATCTTCAATATTTATTGTGTTTTTTTATTTATATCTAGTTCATCTAAACCGTAAAATAGACGGATATTCGTTATAGTCTTGATTACACCTTTATGTTTTACATATGAATTTAATGCTGAAACAATCATAGTGAAAAGTTTCGAATATTTTACGAGTGTTAGCATCATTTGTTGAATAATAGCCACACATTATGGATCTAAGTATCTAACCCTTGAAAACTTAGACAATGTTTTTAATATTGGAGCAATACTAAGTAAAGCAACATTATATGTTGGATAATAAGTTTGTGATAATATAAACGTGTACTCCTAAAGTTGTATTTAACTCTTGAAGCGAGATAGCTTGTTGAGTGGTCTAACACTGGTGATTGGTGGTTAATGACACTCTACCAAAGAATCCTTTAAATAATTAAGGGATTTTCTAATATGTGCCCTAACAATACATATAAGAAGTATTAATTATAAAAAATATTATCATAATTAAATTCAAAATATATTTATTATAGAAATTATTATTACATTTTATATTTAATTATGGTAATATTTTTTATAATTAATATATTTACATTTAATTATGATAATATTTGTCATTAATTAATGTTTGTTTTATGTGTCCTTAGGACACATATTAGAAAATCTCAATAATTAAATCTCCATGAAAGTTTTTATAGGGATACGTTTTAAGGTAGTACAATTTACTTGATAGACATTGATTGCTTTCATGGTGAACTTGATAACTCTAGGCCAGCATAATAAATTGAAAAGAAGAATTTCTTGCAAGATTAGGTGCATATATAATTGGCGTGCTATTTGATCTAATAACTCTAGACCACCATCAAATACTTGTGTTTGAGTAGGTAACACATCGACATTTTTCATTGCCTAATAATTTCAAAGTAAACTAGATTATTATTAATGAAACTAAACCTAAGTTATGAGTCCAATATAATTTACAATTAGTCACTTTAATAGATTAGTTTAATATATGATTAGTCCTCTTACTCTTAACCGACGGAGACTGAATCGATGTCGCTATTGAAGCATTTCAAGCGGAAATTTTCATAGAATTTTGTTGTTGTTGCATGTTGGTTCTTTAGAGATTAAGGGTGGTTGAATAGTGATTTGAAGCTCTATCAAGTAAGATTCATACACCATTCTTGTTTCTTTAATCATTGGCTATATATGAAAATCGAAACCACTTATCATTTCAGATTTGGTAAATGGGTTCTTTTCAGTCTTTGAAGCTTTGAAGTTTTTCTGATCTGGGTTTTGTTGGAATGTCTTATTCGTCGATCATGATCTGGTGTAACGACCCAAAAATCAAGGGTAAAAATTTTATTTTTATTATAGTCAAAACACAGATATCTTCTAAATCCAAAATCATTGTTAATTAAAAACAGTTATCAGAGTTCGTCCCAACATCACATAATGCGGAAAACTCAGGTGTGTACGCTGCGATCAAGCCGAACCATTCCTTCCAAAACCAATGATACTTGAAACCATAAACAAAATTGTAAGCACAAAGCTTAGTGAGTTCCCCAGAGCATACCCCACATAATCCACATAACCATATAATTCGTATCAATCACATAAGGCATATCAAACACATAAGCCATATTAATCACATGAGCTATATCAATCACGTAAGCCATACATATAAACATATAAGGATGCCCTAGACACCCTCCAGGGTCTTATTGTAACATCCCCTTCTGGCACGTATCACAATATTGTCCGCTTTGGGCCACTCGGCACGAGGACTTCCCAGGGGGTCACCCATCCTGGTACTACTCCCGCCCGAGCATGCTTAACTGCAGAGTTCTTATGGGATCTGCTGCCCTCACGGTTTTAAAACGCGTTGTGATAGGGAAGATATCCACACCCCTTATAAGGAATGCTTAGTTCTCCTTCCCAGTCGATGTGGGATCAGATCTAACCCACTTAACTGTAACGCCCGCAGATCCGGGCTAGTCAATTTAGAGGCAATAGGGGTCGAAAACGACTTTTCGACAAAAAGATTATTTAGAATAAATAATCTTAACCAAGTTGTAGAATATGTCACAGGGTTTCCGTACATATAAAGAACGCCGAAATCCGAGTTATAACGAAGAAGTTATGGCCCGTCGAAGTTTCGCGTCGGAACCGGCACGACGCCGGGAAGCGTAAATAGTAAATTTATGATAGAGCGAGATTTAGCTTTAGCGCTCTAAACGAAAGTCGTAGAATATGTTAAACTAAGAACTTCGATAAAAAGAACGCCCAAATCTGACTTCGTATGAAGAAGTTACGATTTTTCGAAGTTTCGGATTAGCAGTGTACAGTCCGAAATTCGAATATTAGATCGAGCGATTTTTAGCCGACACAACCTAAACGAGAATTGAAGATCTCATTATTAGTAGTGTAACAATAAAAAGACAGACGAAAATGGACATCAGATGAAGAAGTTATGAGATTATAACGGACCAATCCTGTCCCGGCCTGTTAAAAATATAACTTTAAAAATAAATTCAAAATTAGCCGAAGGAGTCTAAACGAAAGTTGTAGAGTGCGTCTCCACCTACGCATGGATATAAAGAACGTCAAAAACGGAGTTCGTATGAACGAGTTACAAATTATAATAGCATATTTACGTATTAAAATAAAGTATAAATCATATATACGTACACACATATATATATATATATATATATATATATATATATATATATATATATATACATATGTATATATCATTAGAAAGGTATCGACGATGCGGTCATTATAAGACTAATGTTGAGTTCTTTCGACATTAGTTTAGTACAAATATCTTTAAATCTATTTAAAATAGTATTATAAAGGGGTGTTTAGTTTTTTATATAATTATAAGGTCATTAAGTAATTATGGGGGGTAGTTTTTGTAAATTCAATTACTATAAATAAGAGGCTTGGGCTCTCATATTTCTTGCACCATTCTCTTGATTCAAGAGTCTTTCTCTCCTTATCCCCCGAGCATTTCGGTCCCTCGTGATTCGACTTCTCTTTCTGTAGTTTTAGTATAGTAAGGTGAGCGCTGAAGCGCTGCACGAATCTTTCTTAGAAAGATTCAGCGACGAAGTTCTGCCCCTACAGAGCCCGACTCCTAGCTAAAATCCCCTTGTAAGTAAGTTATGCTTACCCTATTTTAAATATAGTTTATATTTAAAATTACTATTGTTATTATAAATTTATAATAAATATTTGAGCTATTATTATGACTTATATAAGTGTCGTTATAATATCTTTTTAACTACTCGCGGTACGGGGAATCTGGTTTAAAGGGCCACATAGGGTTGTTGGATTTCAGAAGTGCTATATGCCAAAATGGTCCTGCCCTCTGGTGTTTTATGTCTGACCCCTGTCTGTACATAGTGGTTGGAAAGTATTGTTTAAACGCTTATATAATAATAATAATAAGACTAATAATTAGTCACGGTAAATATTAGACTAAAATCTAGTGGTAATAATACTAGGTTTCGTCGAAGGAAATTATTTTAAAGTAAACGAAGCGCTGTCTGAGTACCAAGTCACCACCTTCTCAAGTGAGTGCATAGTTACTTTCATCTTACACATAGATATGAAGTATTTAATATATATTACGTGTTGTGAGTGCATAGTCCCTTTCATCTTACACATAGATATGAAGTATTTTATATAAACTACGTGCTATGTGTGCACATTATCTGAATACTTGCTGTCTATGCTGGTTGAATGTTTTATACATGTTTTAAAGGACTTAAACTGTATACGTATTTTATATATACGAAAATGTTGGGTATGAGATGGGTAGATGAATGATGAGAGATAGAAGATGACGTGAGTATACATTGGCAGCTACAGACTTAGTGCCTATGGGACAAACACCGGTAGCTATGGACTTAGTACCTTTTAGACGTTGGTAGCTATGGATTTAGTACCTGTTGGGAATTGGTAGCTATAGACTTAGTACCTATTAGTTAGACGTTGGTAGCTAAGGATTTAGTACCTGTAGGAATTGGTAGCTATGGACTTAGTACCTGTTGAACATTGGTAGCTATGGACTTAGTACCTATTAGATAAAGACTGGTAGCTATGGATTTAGTACCCGATGAATAGACTATAGCAGCTATGGAATTAGTGCTTTATGAACGAACATTGGCAGCTATGGATTTAGTGCCAGTCCCATAACCCTGGAAGTAAGGGACTTCGGAATAAACGAATGCAGGATAGATGACTCTTAGGTTAAATCCTTAAAGAGTAAAGAAGATAATGGGGATGGGTAATTGGGTTGATTGTTTGATTGAACATAATAATTATATTATTGTGGGTTGAAAACCCTATGTACTCACCAGGTTTCCCAACCTGACCCACTCAGTTTATGTATATCACAGGTGACGAAGTGAAGTGACATTACACTGAGAGATTTAAAAGAGATGTAGATCACTAGTGTAAATCATTGTAAGTTTTGTTTATGCTTATGTTTCGGTATTAACGATGACATCCCAAACATTTTAAAATGAAATAAATACGTTTCTTCGAAAATGTTTTAATAACGTATTTACCATGTTTTTCTGGGAACAAATTCCGCAACCTTTTTATAATATGAAGTACTCTGATTTTTATAAAGCATAAACAAAATCGGTCTTTTCTGGCCGTGATTTTGGGGATGTCACACTTACTCTAGGATGCCATGCGCTCCCCCATATGGTCTTATACCTATATGCCATGGGCACCCCCATGGTCTTTACCTGGAATGCCATGAGCACCCCATATGATCTTACAACCAAGTGACATGGGCACCCCCATGGTCTTTCATGCAATATCACAGAAACAACTCGCACACCACATAACATATAGCCAACTAGTATACCACATATCACTACATCAACTAGTGTACCCACATATCACAAAATGGGCTGGCCTTGGTGCCTTCAACCCATTGGTATGGTGAGGAGACTCACCTCATACTTCCGAAGTCCCGCAGATAAAACTCTAGCTGTTGGATGACAGATTCCCAAACTGTCAACATTAAAACAACACCCAATTAATAATTGGGTTCCAATACATAACTATAAGTCCATTCTTAGGGTAAAAGGCTACTTTACTGTGACAACCCGAAATTTCTATCTTGTACAACCATTTAATCCAGTCAAAGTCAGACTTGTTTCTGCTAACTTTTAGCACTGTTTAGAGTCTGTTTGAGCATTCTAAGCTTAGTACATCAAAGGATTAAGTGTTAGGATGTGTCTACTAAAGTTCAAAACCAACAAACAAGCCAACCCCTTTATAAGGATTTTACGGTCAGGGCACATGAGTTTACGGCCGTAAACTCATGGTGGCCGCAAACTCTTGGCTATATATATATGATACTTGGCCATTTTTCAACACTTTTACCACTCCTAACTCAAGAAATCGGGTTTTGCTCTCAACTATCAGGGCACATGAGTTTACGGCCGTAAACTCATGGTGGCCGCAAACTCTTGGCTATATATATGATACTTGGCCATTTTTCAACACTTTTACCACTCCTAACTCAAGAAATCGGGTTTTGCTCTCAACTATCATCAAGGATCTTCATTTTTCTTCAAAAATGTAAGTGTTTTATCCCTTCATTAGTTAATACATCTTCTTAACTAGCATCACCCATCGATTCCATCCATTAACATCATCTTTTGGGTTAGATCTTCAATAAACACCAAGAACACACACTAGTGTTTTGGTCCAAAATCAACCTTTTTAGCTTCTATATCGTAAGTATTACTTCCCTATATTCGATATCTAGTTGAAACACATGTTAAACACCTTGAAATCATCCATTTCCCAAGAACAATAGGTGTTTACGGTCAAGAGCATCTCCTTTGGCCGTAAACCCTAGTTAGAGGTGCATATGAGCCTTAAACTCTTCATAAGGCTTGAACTTGAGGCTAGAACACTTCCTTCTGGTTTGTAAGACCATAAATCACCATTTGGCACTAATCATCATGAGTTTACTACCGTAAACTCGTGTGAACGTGAACACATTGGCCGTAAACCCTAGGGCCGTGAATACTTGGCAGCAAACACCACGTGTGGTCGTAAACTCACCTTATACACAATCATTTGTGATTTTTACCTTTCCATTCAAGTGTACCCTAGTCCCTAAGGTGTTTTCGTTACCTGATTAGTTGGATAAACAATAATTTTATACATATGCGTGTCATTATATGCTAAATAGGATCTGTGTGTGTGCTCAAGTCTTCACTTAACACCTAGCATCCTATACCACTCTTTCATCCAAACCACTCACTACAGGTGAGTTCATACCCCTTAATCTACATTATAAATGATTTTAAATGCTTTTATGGGGGGGGGGGGCATACAAGTTGAATCATTATAGTTATTATATCAATCACATGTGATTAATAACTAGAACACACATATAGATTTCTTATACTTTCAAACTGTGTTATCAAACATCTACTTCAAAACATTTTATCAAACTCTTTTATGCTAAAACTCTTTATTTAACTCTTTCAAACTTATATATTGTCAAAATCATGTCTATATAGATATAGTTATATAAGTAAGGTTGAAAGGACTTAGGACTGATAACTCGCTGTATTTCCTGTTCCTTGTTTGGTTGTGGACTTAGAGTATCTGGTTGTTTGTCCGAGTGTCATTTGAACCTTAGTTATATATTATGTATATGTATATAAATATAAAATCTTTTATCTCAGTTTAACACACTCAGTCATTCAAACAACATTACTAGTAAACTATAATAGGTATAGTTTAGGAGATTACTACTTACTACTTCTATTACAATGAAACATACAAGAGTCACTTCATTCATGAGTCAATACAAACTTACTATTATGAGAAACAGAAAGAACATACTATGATGAGAAACTAAGAGAACATACACTACACTATACAAAGAGAACATACTATACACTATTACGGAGAGAACATATAATAGACTAGAACATACTATACAAACACTATAATACTATAACATCAATGTGAGCCACTACTTCATGGCATGTCAATCTACTGTTGTGTCAAATTTTGTAACCAGAGTCTCCTGGAGGGAGAGCATGAATTTGTGTATAGATCTATATGGGACTGACCGTCCTACACCTTGCTGCTAGCTATAGTGGAACCTACAGGTCTACGGGTGACGAATGTCATACCAATTCGACGTCATCGAGCGTCGTGTTTTACTAGTTAATCAAGTATGATTACAATAATATCACATTTTACCTTAATTAACAATTGGTTTAAGGTAATCAGTACAACATTAGTTATTATATACAACACTACAATGCTTCATTAATTTCCCATTGCATTCACATTGTGATCTTCTCACATAAACGGTAATGTAAAACTATATTTTTGGTAATGATAGTCACATTTGGGAAAATACACACTTTTACAAACAAACAACATGCATAACATTTGGGCCTTGGTAGAAGACTACTTTTAGTAGAAAATATCGGATTTTCTAGGTATATCAAACATTTACAACATATACAAACATATACAAATCATTTACAAACATCTTCTTCAAACTTACAACATTGACACTAAAATCTTATGAACTCACCATCTTAAATGTTGATTCTCTCTTTCAAAATAACTTGTATTCTCAGGTCATCAGTAGACAGGTACCGATGCTAGGTTTTGAGAAGACGGAGCTTTCAAGACTCGTCTTTATTTTTATCATTCATTTTTGGTGTCTTACTTTTATACAGAGCACACTTGTATTAAATTATACTATTAAAGCAATGGATGATGTTGTTGCTTGTTTACTATTATGCATTGTTGTGATACTGCACATGACGTCCTCCGCCCCCGAATGTTTCTGCCAATTCGGTTTGGGGGTGTGACATTTACCCCCAACCTAGCTTGATCCAAGCCCAAGGCCCAAACACACACTATGAAGGCCCAAAAACCAATCAATGAACCAAGGCCTAATATATGGCCCAATTTTCCAAATTAGGCCAAAACCCCTTCATGGTCTTACCTTAAGGCTCAACCATTTATTCTAGTCTAACCACTTGACATTCTAATGGTCCAATATCTCATAATCATCAAGGCCCAATTTTGGCCCACATAAGGCCCAATTTTCCAAATTGGGCCCAAGCTTTTCCAATGGGCCTTATCCTAAAGCCCAATAATTTCCTTAGTTCATAACTTGTTTCCATTTGGCCCATCAATAAGCCAATCACCAAATCCTAAAAGAAGGCCCAACTTGAAGCCCGAACATAATTAGGGTTTTTCACATAAAATGACGATTAGGGTTAAGTGTTCTTACTTAATCCATTAAGTCCATTACTCTACTAGACCAAACTTACAATGTGGTCGGACGTAATTCAAAATTCCAATTCCAACGGTCCAACACGGGTCTCGACAAATCCAAAACTCACATTCCAAAATTAGAGTTTTCTAAACCCTAATTCGGGTTTCCAACCAAATCACAAACTAATTAATCCAATAATTAAGTTTTTTACGTTAATTAAAGCCTAACAAGTCGGGTACCACCCACTACCACCTCGGGCAGTGGTGGTTCAGGGTGGCAGCCACCACCTCACGGTGGTGTTGGTTATGATCTTAAGCCAAAGCAACACCAAAGCACTCCAAACATCAATCCAAACGCACCTGAAAGCCCACAACCACCGGGGATGGTGGCTAATAGTGGCGGAACGACGACAGAAGGTGGCGGCCACCACTTCACGGTGGTAGTGATGAGTTTCCTTTCATTTGGCCAAGAGAGATCCATACAACATTAAACTCATGAAATACGTTCATTCACACACCAAATCACGAATACAACCACCTCCTTATGGTGGCTGGTGGTGGCAGAAGAATATGATATGGCGGAAGCCACCATGGTTGGCTGCCATGGTGGTTGTTTGTGACTTTCGGCCATCCACCCACCCACACACGATTAAACACACACTCGCTTGCTGCTCTAAACAGAAAACGCACATTGCAAACACAATTAACACGTACAACACCACTACTCATGCAGTGTCAGACAACAGCTGAGGGACGCAGCAAAAGAAGCCGCCGCTCAGAGCGGCAACGACGATGGTCGTGGCTAGGGTGTAGCACCGACGAATGGAGAAGAAATGTTGAACCGCGAGCAATGGCAACGAACATGATAGATGATTCTGGAGACCCATTGATTCAACCTCAACATGAGGCTCTTCATCGCTGTCGGCGGTATCACCGACGGTTGGCTTCGATCGGCGACACCGGTTGGCTAGGAGGCTACAGCGTCCGGAGGCAGGGGATACAAGGTTGGTGGATGTAGGTTGATAAGGTAGGGTTAGGGTTTGAGAGGGAGACGAGCTTATATATTCCCATCCAAATTTAAAACTTGACTCATAGTTAAACATCCTATCCCAACCCCTCAATTCTTTTCGATTCAGTTTCATAAGTTACCATATAGCCCCTCCATGACAAATTCTTTTCAACTTAGGTACATAATTTACCATTTGGCCCTCCACATTCCAAAATCCCTTCAATTTAAGTCTAATATTTTACCAAATATCCCATAACTTCTGAAAATATTTACAAAATAAATCCCAGAATTACACTTTAACCCCCAAAAATCCAAATTATATCATTTGGCTCCCTAAAACCAACACCCCGCTAAATAATATGGATTATAGGGCTACTATAAAATAAGATAAACATAAATTTACATCTTGGGGTTTCGGGTTTATTATTTAATTTCTCTATTTCAAACGAAATGTTACAACTCTCCCCTACTTAAATTAGATTTTGTCCTCTAAATCATTCCTTACTACTGCTGACACACCAAATAACTTGAGTAACACGACCACAACCACAAGCATACCCTACCTTCCCAAGGCAACCAAAACTGACCCTCTCAGAGCTCTACAACCCATTGGTAAACGAATTCCTTGAAACATAATCACATTTACTCAGTCTGAAATCTGAAATCTCGAGATGGTCTAACTCCCTTACAGACGCCCATACTGAACCAAAGTTGAATCCATCCCATAAATTTCCCAACTGACTACTTAGCTTTTGATATTAGGGATTTCCTGTTAGAAACAGAATCACTGACCAACTATCCCTTCAGATCACTACAATTGATAATAAGCTTAGATAATCCTTCGAGTAGGAGACCCATCCCTGCAACGGTTAGACTTAGACGAGAGTTGCGCAACAGGTTCAGATCAACCACTCTGAGATTATTTAATCTAATTGCAAACAACTTAGTGTATACCCCAAATACAAGAAATTCCACACACGAATTCCAAGTCAACGAACCCACTTCGACTCTTCTTGCTACCACTTGCTAGTTTCTAGAGGCAGCCGGGACCTCCTTGATCTCACATTATCTGTCAACTACTGAAACATCGGGCACCTAACTGATTGTTGGGCCAGAAACACATGCACATCAGTCCCACATGACCTCCGAAGGATACCTCGTCTGACAATAACTGCCCTATCTATACCGCCACTAATGGCTCCTTCAATCCTTTAATCCATCCAATCATGATAGGCTGACAACCTGTCGCCACTGAATCCGACGCAAAAATGTGAATGCTACCAGAATAACTGTAGTGTTACATCATGTCTAGTCTCCTTTGACCTACCTTTTCCTGATTCCAATTATGTTGTGACCTACTCACAACCTTGCAAACTGGCCCACCTTGGCCTAAGTCATCTGAACGGATTCGTGAATGCCACAACTACCCTGCAGTCTTTCTGCACTTCCCATACTATCTGGCCAATTGTGAATGCTATAACTCCCCCACAGTCTTACAACACTTTCCACACTATCTGACTACTCGTGAATGCTACGGCTCCCCCATAGTCTTACAAAACTTTCACCCTACTGACCATTAGTGAATGCTACGACTCCTCGTATTCTTACAAAACTTTTACCCTACTGACCATTAGTGAATGCTACGGCTCACCTGTAGTCTTACAACACTTTCACCCTACTGGCCATTAGTGAATGATACGGTTCCCCTATAGTCTTACAACACTTTCACCCTACTGACCGTTAGTGAATGCTACGACTCCCCGGTAGTCTTACAACACTTTCATCCTAACTGACCATTAGTGCATGATACGGCTCCCCCATAGTCTTACAACACTTTTTCCTTAACACAACTGCAGCCTAAGGCCTTACTCCTAATCTATCAATTCGAGACGCATACAGAGTCGAGCACGCACTCGACCGAATACTCCAGGCTGAACTCGAGCTATGTTTGGGACCCCGACTTGTTTCTCTGAAGCCTGCCTCAATCACCAAGAGAACACGATCTCAATGTTGGGAGTCTCCCAAGCTCCCTCTCACACGACCCTTAAATCATAACAAACGCTTGGGCCACCTTCCTCCCAGACGGGGATGCGAGACTTATCCTAGTTTCATAACTGCTCCTGAAAACCTGAATGATTCTCCCCCACTTTGAATCGACTAAACTCTTAAAGCACACAAGAATTGAAGGATTCCTAATCCCTCTTACCTTACAATGATCGACCCGATGACAATTAACACTTACCAACTAGTGCTCCATCATTAGCCAATCTCAATGATTACCCAACTTCTGGGATCCGAGAGAGCACTCTTGAGACCTTAACTAGTCCGATAATCCAAATCACCTCCCATGATACCATACCAATTCCTTGAGTTCTTATGCTGACGACTAAGAACCATAACTCTTGCCATGTACTGATGAACTTCTACTCTAATTTCTATCCTCAAGGAATCATCGAACTCTAATCGGCTTCAGTCCATGCGAAGGTACAATTCCCTTGATGCATCCAATGATCAAACAACTTGCGCAACTAACACCACCATCTTCATGCTACCATTCCTTTCATAGCTACGGTAGATCCTTGAAATCCAAAGTTCTTCCATAGGCAGATGTCGATCATACCCGAATAGATGACAAAACCATTGAAACCCGAATTTATTGTAGAACTACCCCACTAACTCCTAAACAAATATCCTCCATGCAATACTCCTGAGCAAATTCCAACAAATAACCGGAACGGTAACGGTACACGCGAGACCCACTCCGCAAGATACATCCATATGAAGATTCCTCAAAGACTCCTCGGCATGCAGAATGACATATGAAAATCCTTGATAATTCAAACAATAGAACTGACCCGAGATCTAACTTGTTCAAACTTAATCAAAATTCCAAAGCGATACAAATTTCTGATATCCACTTGAAGTGGCAGAAGATAACATACCCGCAAACATCTGAAGGAATCCTGACCACTCCCTCCTAGAATTCAGATCCCATTCATGAGTGCTCCAAATCAGTCTTCTTCCCTCGGGCTCTAGAAGTCATATCATTCAGGGTCTCGCACCCTAACACACTCACCAACTCAATAGTCCACGGTTGAACTGCAGTAGCTAAAGCAACCTTTTCCCTAAATCGGGCTACAAACTACTCCTAAGACATAGTCTCCAATCCTGAAAGTGCAATAGATCACATAATCAATCCTTTCCGTTGAAACAAGAGATCCAAGGTGAACTCAAAAATCCTAGCAGTCCTTCCACTAAATGGATCACCACCGGAGCTGGAACCAAACCCTGGTCCTTCCCATACGTGTTCATCCTCATTCTACAAAGTAGCTATTACCACGATTAAAGCATAACCAAGAATTCTCCTTCCCATAAGCATCTAAGATTCTCCAAGACTCTCACCAATTCGAGTATGAATCCTGTGCTTTCAGTAGTATGGCCAATTACTACCTTCCACACCTATCCATACTTTCCTCAGCAATCCTCCCAAATCCTCTGAGTTACCTACTCTGTTGATGCACTAGATGTCTACTAAACAGTAACACAGTATCCACCGAAGCACCCCTAGGTTCCCAACCTCAATGAACCATGTCACACCCCAAACCAGAACGGCAGAAACGTCTGGGGGTGTATGACTTCATGTACAGTATCATAATAATTGAAAAATAGAGATCAAAGATTTACAACCATCATATTGATAAATTATAAGTTTTTACATTGTATTCGAATCGTAGTTTGTTTGATTTCTAAATACATATGACCAGAAATATGTGACATGACGTTGTTACTGTTGAATTAGATGTCTAAGCCCATAACTATTATTAGTATGTACTCGACCCGAGAGTAGCATGGTCCATTTGGGTTGCACTTCACCAGAACAATTTGTATGGACAGTCTTTTGAGAATAGCACGTCTATGGTTTATTCATATATTATAAGTTATAATATATTAATATGAGATCATATTATTTAATTAGTATTGATCAAGAATTAATTTAGAATTAATTTAGTGATCAAAAGGAACTAATTAAATATGGACTCTTATAGGATGGGCCAAGTTCATTTAGGTTGGGCTAAGCTTGCATGGATAGTCCATGGAGTTTTTAATCCATGGATCCTATGGAAATGAAAGTTAATGGGTATTAGGTTTACATGGATGTAACCCTAATCCTCCATACTATATAAATAGGTCTTTGGCACATGAAATGGCACTAGTGTGTGAGAAAAAAAGAGTGGGTCGATTTCTAGTATGATTACTATTATCTCTAGTTTTCCAAGTGTTTTGGTGATTTGTGATTCCACTTGAGGCATCCATATTATTGGTGCTAAGCATCTTGAAGCTCCAAGGAATCAACCACAAGAAAAGGTATGTCATCCCACTAAGTTTTATATTACAAGTACCCCATGGTATGTTAGTTAGGATGAGAACCTTGGAAAAATCATATTTTCATGTATAATAGAGAAAACATAGATCCAAGGTTTCTAGTGTTGCATGTACACCATAGGAGTGTTAGAATGCTCAAAACCCTTCAGCGGTGTTAGAGCCAGGTTTTGTTTTCATTATACTTATTCAAAATGCTTTAAAAAGTCGAAAAACTGTTCACTATTTAGTGGACTCGCCGAGTCCACGGGGGGACTCGACGAGTCTAAGTATAAACTCATCCTATTCGTTGAGTAAGCTCTTGCGCTCGACGTGTCGGAGGCTCTGTGTGCAGATTTTCAAGTTTTGCTGCTGGAAATGGACTAGAATCATTACCCTAAACTGTTTTGGACTTATAAAATGTGTTTTTGGTGTGGTAATGATTATGCAAATCCATTTTCAATGGTTATTATCAAATTTTCAAGTTTTATATATGTTTGTATGATTCTTGAAATTATTTATATGAATGTTCATACTTATGAGTTTTAGTAGATCATAAGAATTATTTGCATATTGTTTGTTAGTGTAATTCTTGATCTAAATGCCAATTAATGGACTCCATAACTTGTCCTTAAGTTATGGAATTCCAAAATTCTTTTCTTTAAAAACCATTAAAACTCATAAGTTATAGAAATGAAAAGTTTTTGAATTGTCTCAAAACTTGCCCTCAAGTTTTGGAATTTGTAAAGTCACACACACACTTTAATTCCAAACCTTAGAGTTTTAAAAGTTAAAATTCAACCCTTATACTTTATAGTTTTATAAGTTATATATATATATATATATATATATATATATATATATATATGTATGTATGTATGTATGTATGTATGTATGTATGTATGTATGTATGTATGTATGTATAAGAGCAGGTCAGTCTTACCGTTACTAGGCCTCATTCACGAAGCCGGTCTATAAGGGGGGTATAAGGTTGTTGCCTATAAAATGGCAGCTTAATGGGTGTCCACTCTCACCCACCGCTTCCTTGACTGGTGGAGGGTCGTTAGCCGAACGGGTAGGACATGGACTGTAATTCTCATTATAAGTATAATGATAAATATAAAGTAACTAAAACTTTTATAAATTCCCAATCTTAGTTAGTTTAGGAAAATGTGAATTTGGTGCTAACCCATGAGATTACACTTTGTACCTTACCAAGTCGTTGGTGGAGCATGTGTGGGTAACCGGTACACTAACATGGACTAGTAAGAGTGGCAAAGGGTGACTTAATGTTTATCATTGATCGGTGGAGCGCGTGTGGGTAACTGGCACATCGATTAGGTGATAAAATTAAGGGTACCAAGTTAATTTGCATGGTTATTCACACATTATTTGTGATCCTCAGCATCCTAGTCACAAACTTGAGAGGGCACAATCGAGATTTAAACAGGCCATTGAAAAGTTCAATGAATCTCAAAAGATCTAGGAGTTTCAATCCAATTAAAACCTAATAAATATTTCGTTTTTCATGGTGGAAATTGGTGAATTGTCATTCGCCTACATTCAAATATTTTGTAGCTTGGATTACGGCATCCTCTTCCAAGTTATACAATATAGTGTTGGGTCCTAGCCTTAACATTTCATATTGGGTGTTCTATTAAGGAATTAAATCAACTAACTTGAATTTATCCTATTGTAGATGTCTGGTTCAGACAACTATGGTCTTCCCAAATCTCTTGGAACAAGCTTTCCTAATGAAGATGATGTCCCGCGATTGGATCATGGAAACTATATTTCTCTTCCTCCACCTCCTCCAATTATTCTCCCTGACCCATAAGCTCGAAGACTTGAAAAGTTCAAAATGACTCAAGCCCTACTTGCAATGAAACACAAAGATGGAAGACCTATGTGTACTCATGTCTTAGAGATAAAGTCACACATTGACAGGTTTAGAATGTTGGGTGTCGTTGTGCCAAGGAAGTTGGCTATTTACTGGGTTCTTCGGTCACTTCCTGAGTCATATAATGAGTTCATTAAAGACTACTATATGACAGATCACGACATGACCCTTATTGATCTTTCTTATTTGCTTGTTGCTGCTGAATCAGAAATGTTTTTGCGCACTGGAAAAGTAAATATGGGTGGAAGGTCTATTTCTCAAACTTCCATGGACATTGACAATGGTAACATTGGAAGTCCAGAAAATCTTTCTCTTCCTAATGGAAAGGGATCGACCTTGGTCAACTCGGTTGACCAAAAGGTAAAGGGAAAGGCTAAGTATGTGATAGTCCCGTGTACCATTCCCAAAGAATATATATGTTTTTATTGTCAAGAGAAGGGGCATTGGTTGTGAAGCTTCCCTGACTACCTGAAAGATTTGAGAGAAGGAAGAATCAAAAAGTTTGACTCTGCTTCAGGTAAGTACACTATCTAACTCTGTTAAGTTTCTTGATTCCTAATACATGATGTGACTAGGTTGTATTTTGATGTTTGGAAGGATCAAGCAAAGGGAAGGAAACTTAAAGGAAGAGTATGTTGAATCTGATCGCGAAGATTGATTTCAATCCCATGGTTTGAAGATCGGATTTTTGAGCTGCTGCTTAGGAGTTATGATAGATTGTTAGGAAATATGTAATAGCATAGTTTTCATTTAAAGTTGCATTGTAAGGAAAAAGTTTTTCTGCATTTTATAAATAAATAAAATTTTGTTTTGCTTTATTTTATATCTCCTTGCAATGACATTTATGAAAATTTGATGTTTGTATGTTTCTAGCAATATTGGAAATATGAATTTGATTATTTCATTTGTGGTAGTGTCTAAATTTACCAAATAAGGAAAGATTCTCATCACCCAAGTTTTAATTGGACCGAAACTTGGAATCATGCAAGTTGTATTGTATGATGAATGAGAATTTTCATCTTTGGAAAATTAAGACTAATTCCTTGTTCACATGTATATGTGAGTCAAGTGAAGGACTATGGGATCGAGTACACATTCTTGTGCACTAGTCAAGTCCACCACAAAGATCGATAAGGCTATTCGTCATGATTTACTAAATTTTAGTAAATATGGTTATACTTACAAGTTTAAGTATAATTCTGAAACATTGTAAAAGTTTTAATGTATGGCAGAACGAATGAGAAGAATCAAATTAGCCAGAAAGATAAAAGTTTCTCAAATCTGAAAAGATGGCAGAGTACTTTAGTGCCATGTTTTAAGATCATCTTAATGATTATGAAACCATATCACAATTGATTCTTTAAGGAAATCTTAGTGCATTCCCATGGCTAAGAAGAGGAGTCATGAATTGTTGAAGTGGTTAAATCAAGAAGATGAGTCATACTTGTTCCAAAACAATTCTTAGAGTCATGCTCCAAGATTGTAACTTGAGTGACATATCTTAAAGAAGGTTTATAACACTTGTTAAATGTAGAGTAAAATGTTTTCTACTCTTGTACATTTGAAATTGGTAAGCTGTGATGTTTTGGATAAAACAAAGACCAACTAAGGCCAATTGTGTGAAGTGTTTGTCTTGATAAGAATCCACACTATCTCTTTGATATTTTTCTTTGTCAAGGAATGGTTCTTGGCAAGAGAGTCTTATATGTCAAGAGGACAGTGGGAGTCTAAAAGATCATGAAAGAGTTTCAAGAACTAATCAAGAATAAATCCTATAGTTTATCACTAGCGCACGACTTGAGGTTTGTAACCTATCGTTTTGACATATTATTATTTCTATACCCATTCCAATTAAATTTGACAATGCATCTGAGTTCTACAAGTTCTCAATTGTTTGCATAACACCCTGGAAGCAATGGTAGGCCTTATGCCGCCAAGTGGCAAGAAGTTAAGATTGCACAAGTTCAGTCCATATGAGTTTGGATTCGTCACTAACCTTGTCTTGTGATTATGGTTTTGACAAATTCACATGGATAGGAACATTTACACCATAAAATCTAAGTGTCATAAGGTTTCTCTCTGATTCATGAAAATAACGGTGATGAAACGCTTTCACTAAGTACATTTTAAGTAGATAGCAATTCTGATAGTTGCATTCTCAAATTCGTTAGTGGAGCATGTGTGGTTAACCGACACACTAACATGGACTTGTGAGAAATGGAAAAGGTCTAAACAATTGAGACTATGATTACGACATCCTTTTTCATAGTTCTAAATTTTTTTTAGACACACATGTGAGCTATCTAAGAAAAGGTGTATGATTTTGATAAAGTCTTATCAAAGCATCTTGTATCAGAAATTTGAACTTTGGTAAGAAAGTCAATAAAGTATTGATTTCTAGAAGTCCAGCTGATTTCTGGATACATGTCAAAGCTAGTGGGAGCATAAGTGTTATGCTAATAATTATCATGTTAGTGGGAGAATGATTATTATGTTTAGTATTGCAAGTTGGCAATGTTAATTATAGAAAACAAAAGGGTTTCAATTCGTGAAGTTGCGGGGGTTGAAAAGTTGTTTACTATAATTAAGGGAGAGGAATTCATACTTCATTTCAAATCTAAAACCTTAGATTGTGAGATTTTAATCAAATTTATGCATGATTACATTATTTGCGTTCTAATATTCGATTATGATTACGACATCCCTTTTCATAATTCGAATTATGAGAACATGGCAAATTATAAGAAATATTGTACCAAAAGACTGGTCAAGTATCATGTCTTTATATGAGACATCATGAATCGTGTCATGTATGCTTCAGATATAGGATCGATTACATTTGCTATAATACTTGACCGTTCAAAAAGTTCCATATGCCTAGGGCATTAAGAGGGAAAAAGTAAGAGAACGGATATGACTGAAATGATTAAGAAATTGTCGAGGACAATCTGAGGATTACCAAAGATTGGTTACTCATGTACAATTGTAAGTATGATTTTTTGAAGGAACATATTGACATATTTAGAAAAGAGGCAACTCTTGTTCAGAAGTGATAGTCAAAATGGGAATATGGATATGTCTCCATAGGTGGAAGTTATTCAATCTGTGTAAGATTAGAAACTTTAATACAAGAAGGATGTTCAAAGGAATGTACTTTGAATATGATACTTTGTTTCCATGGAATTGATCTCCATTAGAATACTTTGTAATGTTTGTTGCCAAGTCTTTGTTACTTTTGTGCATAGTCATTACAAGAGGACCAATGCATATGAGTTTAAAATATAACAAATTACATTAAATGACAAGAATTTGATATTCTTACATTTACGGTAAGGATTTGGGATTATGAGATAAACATCATTGGAATCATGTTCAATTGATCTATTTCACAAAGTAAAGATCATAGACAAACATAGTGTGCATACTTGGAGTATGGCATAACTATTGTTTAGAAAACATAGTGTGCATGCTCGGAGCATGGGACAACTAATGTTTTAAATCAAGTATTTAGTTGATTATTAGAAACATTATGCAATGAATAATGTGTAATCAATATGGTGATACATAAAAGGTGTTTTATTTATATTCGTAAGTTATGAGACCATATTGGATTCGATTATTCTTGTGTTTCACTTTGCATGTTTTGACTTCCCGAATAACTAGGTTATTCGAACCATCCACAATCGATCATACTTTGGAAGTTGGTATTGAGGCAAGACTATCATGAAGGGTTTGTAGTTTGTCTGGGACAAAGTGGTTGCAGTGTTCATGAGTGCTCTTGGAATGAGTTTCGAGTATTGGATTCAACCCACTCTCATTTGAATCACTTCATGGATTTTATCACGAGTAATGATGAGATGATAATATCTTATATTCTTCAAACGAAGATGTGTGAGTTATAGTTGCGCATCAGGTGCACATTGACATATGTAAATGCAACCAGTAAGTTGGTTGTTATAAAACATATCGTTGTGTGTAATTTGATGAGTAAGTACAAGAGAACATTTGGGTCGAAGTTTATCCATACCTTTTACCCTTGGAGGGATAAAAGCGATATCTGTGGGCCCCTCGATGATTTAGTGATGACACCCCTAAGTGCTTGGCCAAGCCTGGACTGATTTGATTTTGTTCAATTAGTCAGTTGTCATAAATCAGAAATCGGGAAACAACAAATGGACAGAGAGAATGATTATAATCCATGTCTCAGTCCATATGATATCTAGAATGGAGGAATATACGATCCCTTATCTAGTGGTCACATCATTTGACTAGGTCAGAGTTTGGCAGCGGCTTTAAGATCTACGATTGCTAATCGGGATCTTGGAGTCAAGCTTGAATAATAGTTTTAGACTTATCCAAGTAGAAGACTGTTGGATTAGATGTCTAATCCCATAACTATTATTGGTATGTACTCGACCCGAGAGTAGCATGGTCCATTTGGGATGCACTTCACCGGAATAATTTGTATGGATAGTCTTTTGAGAATAGTACGTCTATGGTTTATAAATATATTATAAGTTATAATATATTAATATGAGATCATATTATTTAATTAGTATTGATCAAGAATTAATTTAGTGATCAAAAGGAACTAATTAATTATGGACTCTTATAGGATGGGCCAAGTTCATTTAGGTTGGGCTAAGCTTGCATGGATAGTCCGTGGAGTTTTTAACCCGTGGATCCAATGGAAATGAAAGGTCATGGGTTTAGAGTTTATATGGATGTAACCCTAATCCTCCATACTATATAAAGAGGTCTTTGGCACATGAAATGACACTAGTGTGTGAGAAAACATGAGTAGGTCGATTTCTAGTATGATTACTATTCTCTCAAGTTTTCCAAGGTGTTTTGGTGATTTGTGATTCCACTTGAGGTATCCACATTATTGGTGCTAGGCTCTTGAAGCTCCAAGGAATCAACCACAAGAAAAGGTATGTCATCCCACTAAGTTTTATATTACAAGTACCCCATGGTATGTTAGTTAGGATGAGAACCTTTGAAAAATTATATTTGCATGTATAATAGAGAAAACATAGATCCAAGGTTCCTAGGGTTGCATGTACACCATAGGAGTGTTAGAATGCTCAAACCCCTTCAGTTACACCCCATCTTTAAAATCAAATCCTTATGAGTACCGGTTTACTGATTTCCTAAGAATACAAGTAGTTTTGAAAAAGTGTCAACAATTAAGTTGATTAGTTCATAAACATTTTGTATGAGAAAATTTTTCCATTTTCCTTGTAAGATGAAAGAGTGTGATTCTAGAAAATCCAATATTTTCTTGTAAAATTAATTGTAGGTCTTAATCCCAAGACCAAAATGATAAGCGGTGTTGTTCCGGAGAATAGTATAACGTAGTTTTATCATTATATAAAACTAATTGAATATAGTGTGTTCCTTGTAAAATGATAGAGTGTACTTCCAGAAAATCCAATATTTTGTTTTAAATGAACTGTAGTCTTAGATACCCTAAGACCGATACTTATAAGTACTATACTGGAAAGTAGTATAGTGTAGTTTTATTATTTTAATAAAATTGGTTGAAGATAGTGTCAGTTAGCCCCGTAAACCAAATGTATTGTTAATACCCCATGTGAGTTATTATAACCATGCTAGCGACTAGTTGGCCTGTTACAACGTTCTTCTAGCGTCGGAATGGTACGCCATTTGTCACCCCATACCTACCGGTCTAACTATAGCTAATAGTTTAGCTGCGGGATTGTCAGTCCCGTATAGATCTATACACAAGTGTCACGCTCTCCCTACAAGAGACTCTGGTTATAATACATGAATTTAGTATGTACTCTAGAAAGTATGTGAAGATAGTGTCTCACAACCTTGCATTAACATTTTTACGTATAGTGTAATGTAAATCCTTTTTGTATGTGGAAGTATTATCCTTCCATGGTAGTGACGTAGTGTAAAATAATTATGTCTTTAAATAATTTTTTCTTTGTCCCAAAAGGGAAAAATAGTGTGTATGCCCCATAAACTATAGTTACCATAGTTTATAAAATATGTCGTTGAAATTAAAAATCCCTTATAGGTGCCATTATCATTTTACCATGATAAAAACTAATATGGATTGAAATAATTATATATGTATATTTATATAATCATACACTTTTGCTCAACATGTTACAAAAGTTTTAAAGTCTTATAAACTATTTTTATATAGTTTATTATCGTAATCGAATTTGTACCCATTATATATATATATATATATATATATATATATATATATATATATATATATATATATATGTCAGAAAATCATAGCGTATTTGCACAAAAAGTTTTATGTAAAAGTTCACAAGTTTGGAGATAAAGTTGTTTCATGAATTTAGCATTTTTGTATAACTAGTAACAAAACATATTTAATCATTTTGTATTGTTAAAACAAGTTTTTTTGTGTTTTTCTTGTATTCCCCCCCCCCCCCCCGCTAAAACATTGAAAATCTCGAAAAATGTAGGGGTATGAACTCACCTCGGATGTGTTCGTGACGGGATAAAAGGGCAATGGTGATGATCTTCAAGTTTCGAACACTCAAAGGTGATTGTATCCTATGAGTTTTAAACATATAGTAATGTGTGTAAATTAGTTGAACTATCATTAAAGTGTTTGTAAAACACTAGATAATTTAGGAACTTACAATGATCTTCTAAAATAATTCTTGAAGGAATGGTTCTTCTTGGAAATTTTGAAGACATTTCTGGGAATGTTTGATAATGTTCTTGGGAAGATGTATGAAGATTTGAAGACTTATGGACTATTCTTGAGAGAAAAGTGAAAGAGTTTTGATGACATAAATGAGAAATGGGGAAGTGTTTTCGAAAAAATATATAGAAGATGTGTGAGGGTGATGTGATGTTTGCATTGGTTTGTGTATTATATCACATTGGGAAAAGCATCACCGAATCAGATTGGTGATTTCAGCGTAAGCACCTCCGAAGTCACCTTTAAACCACCGAAATCACATGTGATTTCGGTCCAGGTATGAATTCGGTCTTGGTATGATTTTGTCCTAGATGTGATTTTTGTCTAGGCATGTGATCTCAGTCCATCACAACCGAAATCTCAAGGTTTTTGGGTCCAAAAACCAAGAAACCTAAAAGCAAGGTGAAATTCATGATTTAAGTCCTAACTATTTGACTTTTGTTGACTTGTTTGACTTTTGTTGACCCAGAATAGTCGGTTATCACAAAACGCCCCACTAAACTCACCGGAGCATATCCTAGGCTTTCCTAGGTTCCCAACCTCACCCTGCCATCAACTGCTGAAGAACTCCTCATAATGCCAACCATCCACCTCCTGAATATCGTGATATTCACTTAGTAGTTGACTCCCATCATTCAAGAGTTCCATAAAGCACAAAGCAAGGAACATTCCTACAGTAGCACTCCAATCCAAAGAACTATCATAGAACATTCAGCCCACATATCACAATTCATGCTATCCACATCCATCCATCCTTACCGAGTTACTGTCGGCTGCCTTATGCATGCAAATTATACACATAAAAAACTATTAGACTGTCGAATAATAGACTCTACCCTAGGACCACAACCAGACAAGGAACAGGAAATAAGGCCAAATCAATTATTCTAAGGTTATAAGATCCTAACTGTATACAATTTAAAAGCATACGCTTAGCAGTTACTAATACATATAATCATTCTCATTCGAACATGGCATTCAATATTCCCAAGTCTAAAAGCACTACATATCAGACCAATCTATTGCTGACTACTCAACACTAGCATGCAAGTCTACCAGCTCATACAACATATAAATGCATCTCCCCAATCCCTAACTAGCATGTGATTCACATATTCATAAGTCAAGTCATAACATATAACATATATGAGTATTCTAGGGAAACTTACTTGAGCTCGGCTATTTGCATTCACCATACCATTTCTTGTCTTAGAAATTCTTTCCTTAAAAACATTTTTCTTTTGAAAGCTCTACAGATTCTCAGTTTGAGTTCAGACACACCCGAAAGTATGTCCGAATCCCTCAAACCGACGCTCTGATACCAACTTGTAACGACCCAAAAATCAAGGGTAAAAATTTTATTTTTATTATAGCCAAAACACAAATATCTTTTAAATCTGAAAACACTGTTAATTAAAAACAATTATCATAGTTCGTCCCAACATCACATAACGCGGAAAACTCGGGTGTGTACGCTGCTATCGAGCCAGGCCCCTCCTTTCAAAACCAGTGATACCTGAAACCATAAACAAAACTATAAGCAAAAAGCTTAGTGAGTTCCCCAGAGCATACCCCACATAATGAACATAACCATATAATCTGTATCAATCACATAAGGTGTTACACCCCCGAACCGGGACGGCGGAAACATCTGGGGGCGGATGACATTAATGTATAGTATCATAACAATTGAATATGAATGAAACATAACATTCCAAGCAACATACATTGAAAATACATAGTTACATAGTATCATATTACTGGTTCCTTGAGAATACAAGTCATTTTTGAAAAGTGTCAACTAAAAAGTTGGTGAGTTCATAAGCATTTTTGTATAAAATGGTTTTGAACTTGTTTAGAATAGTTCTCGTAGTACTTTCAGAAAATCCGATATTTTCTATGAAAATGGTTTGTAAGTCTCGTTCCAAAACTATGAATATATGCATGCATGTCCATTGTTTTCTTTTGTTTGTAACTGTAAATAGTGTGTTCCCAGAAAATCCAATATTTTCTTATAAGTAAACTGTAGATGGTTGTTGTTTGATTTTTGGTATCTTCAACTTTTTGAATTTCTTCGGAATTTTCGATCTTTTGATTTTCACTTTAATTGCTCCAAAATTCTTACAACTTTTCTTGTAATTCTCTCTCACTTTTTTTTAACATGTACCTCACTTTTTTCACTCAAAAGCCTACATGCTTAAGCAGGGGCGCTCAACTTCAACCTTTATTGGTTAACGATAATAATTTTCCTGGATACATTTCTGGTACACGATGCTAAACATATTGCATCCTTCAAACTAAGAGAGGTCGTGTTTTTGTCCCATGATTTCACTAGAATAAGGAAGCCACAAATGCACTAGAACGTATATAGGCTCAACTAAACATTTGAGTTTTCATAGAATCATCAAATATAATACTAGCATGATCCCTAATTGCTTTACCAAAATTTTCTAATTTAGTCCTAGCAATTTTAATGCAAAAATTTCAAATTTTTCAAAATTTAACTAAAATTTTAACTAATGTAACCAACCCCCTACCCCCACACTTAATTTATGCAATGTCCCCATTGCATATAATGCATGATCAAGAACAATAAAAATAAGGAGAGAATTGGAACAAACTCCCCTGGGATAGTAGTGGCGAGGTTGATATCTCTTCTCTTCAGCTCCATCTTTAATTGACTTTAGACATGGGAACAGCTCATCCATATATTGGGTGTCAAAATCTCGTGTGGTTGACAACTATAAATATGTGGGAAAAAGCATATTGGAATCGCCTAGAAATGGTCTTCAAAAATATAGCCAATTGTCACCTTGAATTGAATCAAGTCGTTGACTCAAAGATAAAAGAATGAGTAACTCGCCGAGTTTTATGTGGAGACTCGCCGAGTTGAATCGCTATACTCGCAGAAATCGTGATTTTTTGCTTGGACTCGCCGAGTTAGTATTATGCACTCGACGAGTTCTTGACTCTGATCACGTCTTTTCTTCTTTCTGCTTCAGCTTTAATTTTGTGTTCAAGGAGAGTATCAAGGTAATACAACTCCTCATTTTCTTCAGGGACGAGACTCTTTTTAATCAAATATAAACATCAGACTCAACATATCGCTCAAAATCTTCTAATCTTCTCGTAAACGACTCGACCGCTCACTTTAATCCCTCACGCTTTAAGAATTCGCTCTAATATCACCCTAGCTTATGAAAAGATCAAAAACAAATACCAAGTAATAATAAAAATAAATCAAAATAAAAATCCTAAATTATCCCTAAATACTAGAGGTTTAAAAAGAAAAAGAAAAGCAAACTCTAATGACGGGTTGCCTCCCGCAAGCGCTTCTTTTTGTGCGAGTCTTTAGCTGGACTCCCAACTTAATAAACTTCTAATAAAATCAATGTCATGCCATCCATTGCATTAAATATTTTCTTTTGACCAATTTGTAAAATTTGGCTCTTTGCTTCAAAAATTGGCCAAACGAGCTTCAATTCATATAACCCAAGAATTCCGAAAAGGGTTGGGACCGGTCGGGTACTAATCAGAAGTGGATCGCACTTCAGAACTTTCTCCAAAGTTGGAATCGTCACCCCATGCTTCGAAACACAAACCGGAAAAACAGGGGCCCCTATCATGGTAATGGTCAAACCACGGGTTGGTTCCTGCAATTCAGCTTGTTCTTGTTCTTCGTCTGACCTCTCTGCTAGCAACCTTTGCAGCTCCTCCAAGTCTCTTTCTGGATTAAATTCTTCATCTAGTAAGTTTAGCTCTTGTGACTCAAATTGTTCTTGATCGTTAGACAAAAGCATCTAACCATCTATCAAATTTCCTCAAATCTTCATCCGAGTCATACTCCTCATCTTCTTGCTCAATTTCCTGTATTACTTCCTCAAGAAAAGCATCAAAAGCATCGAGATTTGGAAAATACATAATAAATAAAAATAAAAATAAAAATTAAACTAAATATAAAAAATTAATCAACAAATAAAATAAATGATAAGAATTAGCAAATAAAATTAACTATTTAGAACCATTCCCCGGCAATGGCGCCAAAAACTTGATGTGTGTAAAACCAACTAGTTTTAATCCTACTAACTTAAACACAAAGACAAACACACGAAAGGCAGTGTACCTATCGATTAGCAGTTTAGTTCAGGTAAGTAGGGTATCGAACACAGGGAACGGTAAACAATTAAAATAAATGCTAATATTATCTAAATAAAACAAGTAATAGAAAGGGGGTTTTCTATAGTTTTTCAAGACTAGAAAGTTAAACAATTAACTAAAACTTAAACTAAGAAACTAAGAGCTAAGCAAATAAAAATCAACTAAATTCAATAATAAAGAAGACTTCTGTTTAGGTTCGACTCATTTGTTCCCATGGATGATTTCGATGTATCAGATTAATTCTTCATTGGCTACCGACTAAGATGATTAGTTCCACGTTCGCTATTACTAATCCTTAGGAAACAAATTAACTCAAGCAGTGGCCAGTTGTCTAAATCAACGGATTTCCTAGTTATTGATTCGGGTTAAATAAGACTTGTAATAGTTAATCAAATTGGTGATTCAATTAACCTCTTGTTGATGGTGTATCACACAAGCTCACACATTAACTTACCTATCTTCAAGTTAATTCTAGTTTCACATTCGTTATTCCTAGACATACAACTATGTGGTCACGTAAATCATATGAAATTAGCAACTAAGAGATGTTCATACAACTTAATTACTGATTTATTAACAGAAGAATAGTTATTATTAACACATAAGGTTCTTTAACAAGCTTAATAAAACATAATCACCAATTAAAATTAATCCTAATCAAATAATCAATCCATGTTCACAAATTCATCTACCTAAACAGAAGTTATGAGTTTTAGATCATGATTACAACAGAAACAAGCTCAAAAACGAAATCAATTGGTAAAAACATAGTTCAAACAAGAGATTAGGTAAAGAGTAAAATTGATTTTGCCTTGATTCTCCTTAAAATTGAATGTAGGGTTGATTCTCTTGCTTCCCACGCTCCAGCAGCACCTTTAGTCGACAATTGGCCTCCAAGGGTTCATCTATATGCTAGGGTATCGATCTGAAAGTCCCTTTATATAGATTTTCACAAAACAGAGGCTACTCGGCGAGTCCAGTGACCTACTCGCCGAGTACATCACTTAAAACCCGTGTACGGCAAGTCAGCGCGTCCAGAATTGCGAAAGTTTGATACAACTCGCCGAGTAATCGACCCTACTCGCCGAGTACGTTTCGAATCAGCATTTTCTCAAAACACGAAAGTCGTCCGAAATTGTGTCTACTTTTCAGAACATTTTGAATCTCGTCAATCGGAGTTAGCGTTCATGAGATATGGTCAAAACACTGACGAGGGGTCAAGCTGTCCAGCAACATCCTTCTTTCTTCAAAATCCAAGATCCAAGCCTCCAATCGCTAGTTCCGCTTCCTTTTCCATCCGAGCATGTCTTTGTTACTGAAAATGAAATATTTAAGCTAATTAAGCACCTTTTTTTCATTAAATGAGACAAATACAACATAAAGTATTAAGATAATGCATGAATTTTATAACTAAATATGCCCATATCAATGGTGTATTTCCTTTGTATACTTTCCTTATAATTTTCGAATGCATGTTCCCAAAAAATTTAACATTTTCTGATGTATGAAAAATTGCACTCTTAAACCCTAAGACAAAAAATGTATGAGAGTTGTTGTACTGAACAATAGTATGTAGTTGTATCTTTTAGAAAAAATAATGATGTCTAAGCTTCCCGTAAACCGAAATAGTATGTTAATCCCTATGTGAGTTCTTAAAACATGCTAATATGACTGATATGCTTGAACACAATGTTCTTCATCCGTCGGAGCTAGTAAGACTTTTGTCACCCTAGACTTGCCGGTCTAACTGTAGCGAACAACTGAAGTGTGGGGTTTTCAATCTTGTACAGATCTATACACAACCGTCTCGCTCTCCCTCCAGGAGACTCTGGTTATAATGCAAAACTTAAAGTGTACGCTAGGTAGTTACGGTGAAGAAAGCGTCTCACAAGAGCGTTAACTGATTTACACGAACTTTGACTCCCCTTATTGAATAATGAAAAGGACACTACTAGTGTGAATTTATGACAGGATTTTTATGACATGCATTTTACAGCTTTATGACATACAATTTACTACTCATGCTTTAAAAATCCTATGATAGGTAGATTATGACATACAAAATTTTCTGTCATAAATTCTGTTTTGTATACCCTTTTGGTTAAATCATTTTTAACAGTTTTTATAAATAATCAATACTGGACATGTCTAATTGTAATATATGCCGTGACTATAGCATAATACCTTAGGTTTTAAGCCATCAAAATAGTGACACCCTAGTTACGCCTATTTGAAATATTATCTTTAGCAAAAAAAAAAAATCAAGTTTAGTAGTTTGTTTAACACACCATATCCAGTTTGAAAGTTTTGTAACACAAAATATTTTATTTTGTTTTGACTCTCATAAGTCACGAATTTTACAAAACACATATAATAACTTTGAGATCTATTATACTCAAATATTTGTGTAAAGTATAAGAGTTGAAAACGCAGATGTCCAAGAGTTAAACATCTTTGATCATAACACCTATATTTTTGCTATTTTGAGTGTACAACCATGACCACAAAACTTTTTATATCATCAGGATGTTATCAACATTTACTTCAAAATTTTAACACTTTTTGAGAACCATTTTATTCAAGAATTTGCTCCATTTTCAACCCATAACTAAGATGCATGTAGTTATCGAAAGGGTAAATGAGATTTGACATGTATCCCCCCTCAAATTATGAAAAATACGGAAAGATTGGGGTATGAAGCTCACCTTGGTTTCGTGTGGTAGGAAGAAAAAGAAAGAAGTTGTTAAGCCTAGTTTGGTGTAGCTTGAAAGCCACCCAAAAATGGATGATGTCCTAAGAAGCTTCACACAAAATGTGTGTGACCATGGAGTTCTTTACTTTAATATGTAAAAACACTAGAGTTTTACAAGGAACTTACCAAATTCTATGGATCACCTTGAAGATGTATCTTCCTTTGGGATGTAGCACATGAAATCTTGAAGAGGAAGTGAGGGAGAATTTGAGAGTAACTTGAGTGAAAATGATCTTTGTAAGGGTGAGGGGGGGGAGGGTTTGGACGATCTCTCTCTTTTATGGGATATTGGTTGACCTTTTGATGCTTGATGGGAGGTTGGCCTAGAAACATGGTGGTCAAAAGTGCATGGATGGAGATATGCTAGATAAAAGCTTTGAGATAGGCCCTTATGACTCTTTAAAGGGTTTTTGGTTTTATGGTGGACGAAAACACCCTAACTCCATAAAGAGTTTGTGGTTTTGAAGAATGTATGGGCTTTTGGGTTTAATTGGTCCAACCTAAGAGTTTTCGGTCCAATAAGGATCAAAGAAAAGGGTTTTCAGCGTATAGTGTTTTGCGCTGAGAATTCTTGGGCCAAGGTCCAAAATTGATTGGGCTTAGCTATTGGATCAAGTTTCTGGGCTTGTAAGATGCTATTTTAACTTGATTCTTAATATATGCACATAAGTATTCAAATAACATTGTAGTTTGAATTTCACTATTTTGATGTTGCAAGGTTACATACAGGAAATTTTTGTACATGAATCATCATCTCAACCCTAAATTTGCTATTTGTGACATCATCTCCCAGTAAAGGGAATTTCGTCCCGAAATTCGTTGTAAAGCAGATTTCAAGAACTAGGGTAAGGATGGGGGTACTTCTGCATCATTTTGTCTTTGTTTTCCCAGGTGAATTCAGGTCCTCGCTTGGCACTCCATCGAACCTTCACGATGGGAATGCGACCTTGCTTTGATCGCTTCACTTCTGTATCCATTATTTCAATGGGTTCCTTGACGAAGTGATGGTGTTCTTTTACCTTAATCTAACCAAATGGGACAATGAGAGTTTCGTCAGGTAGACATTTCTTTAGATTGGACGCATGAATGACAGGGTGCACATTGCTGAGTTCTAGCGGTAGCTAGAGTTTATAAGCCACTAGACCAATTTTCCAACAAGGATTTCAAGGGTCCAATGTACCTCGGGTTCAATTTCCCATGCTTTCCCAAAGCGTACTATCCCTTTCCAAGTAGAGACCTTTAGAAATATGCGGTCACCGACTTGGAATTACAAGGGCTTCTGTTGCTTACTTTCATAGCCCTTTTGTTAGTTTTCTAGATGCCCCTTGTTGTTCTCGAATTTGAGTGATCTCTTCGATTGTCTCTCTAGTGATTTTGGGGCCGGTGACAGTGTCGTACGATACTTGCCCTTTGGCTAGCAATGTGTTGGTCATCTCAGCCCAACACAGGGGTGGTCTACATTTGCATCCTATATGGTGAGGTGAATGGATGGTCGTGGCTAATGAGGATTGTGTACTTGACGCCCCAAAGTTAGTGTCTCTAAACCTTAAGGTGAACACTATTGTCATCTAAGTTAAGGTTGCGTCTGGTGTAGTTGGCCTTATATTTCTTAGGTTGCCTCGGGAATTTCTTCCTATGAAAATTTGAGCTAGTGGGATGTCCACTTATGATCGTTTCTTAAAGTTGGCTGAAAAGGCCGTCAATTTGGAATAGGGGATATCGATCCTTGATGATGGGTTTGATTGACTCTTAGTAGTCAGTGGTCCTATGGACAATTAACCTTTCCTCTTTATGAGACAGATGGGTGCTCTGTGAGGTTGAATTCTTGGTCTAATAATTCCCTTACTTATTGGATTATTCCATCGACCGGGCACTTTCTGTGTTTATGTTGGTGCTAAGAGGCATTATGGATTTGGCTATGGGAATGGCTCCAAGAGTTGAGTCGATTCCAATCTCAACTTGACACATAGGTGATATTTCCGAGATACCTTCTAGCAACTACTTCAGAAAGGTTATAAATCTCGGGGTTACCCTTGGTGTCTTTTGCTTCTTGTTTCTTATTTCTACTGTGGGATAGGAAAGAGCGTGGTACCTCTTGCATAGGTACTTATGATTCAGGATGTAAGATATTATTTGGAGGTTTGTCGTTATAGGTTGAAAAAGTTTTGTTAATCGGTCGGGTAAGGTGAAAGGTCTCTTTGTAGCACATGAAATTGGTATGGTGAGGGTCAAGCCAACCCATGTCAAATGACGACGATGGAATTCTCACTACAACAAATGTTAAGTCGATTTGGAAGGGATGATTGTTTAGAACAAGTGTGCTTTCTATGTGTACGTGTTTAGGGCTTTCAGTTTTTATCCTTGTTATTACTACAACAAATATTTTGTACCTAGATTAGTGGGTCCTAGCAGCACGAGTGCTTGGATAAGTAATGATGGAATCTTGAAGTATGTTTCCTACTAGGTCTCTCTATAATAATTTTGCGTAACCTATTCATATATAATTAAGATTGAAAAGACAGTCAACTGAGTGACCTTGCCCTAAGTCCACAACCAGACAAGGAACAGGAATTAAGGCGGAGTCACACACTCTAAGTCTATAAAATCTTAATTATATATGAACCTGCATTTACACTAAGTGATCATAGCTCACCTGCTAGGATCTTTAGTTTTTCTATGATTGATATGACTTGTTTGGATGAGAGAGCAGTTTATGATTATGACTTTAATTGACAAATTTTTTTGTGAAAATGCGATGCTTAATTTTCGTTGTTTGGAAACGTACTGAAAATCCCCGTAGGGTTCCTTGTTGCTTCATCGTCTTGTTGTTAAACTCTTTCCGCACCTCCGACATTCCTCTCTGTTGGACAATTTCTCTTGAAATGTACCGTTTCACCGCATGTGTGGCATACTGGACTTACTCCAACATCAGGGGTTGGAGTGATGCATTGGGTCGAGGTCTTATAGTGGCGGGCGGTGTGCCCCTTCTTGTTGCACCTGTTGCAATGCAACTTCTGACAAACTCCATTACGATGGAAGCTGCACTTGCGGCATTTTGGGAGGCTTCCAGCATATGGTTTTCTCAGTTTTGAGGTAATAGAGTTAGTGGGGGTATGGACTGCTACAACTTGTTGCCTTTTGGTGGGCCTTCAGTTGAACTGTCCCCTTTCCCATTCCAGGACATTCGTTTCATGACCATGGGTTTGTGGTTTGGGGTGTCCTGGTAGGCAGTCACTCGTCGGTGCCCTTGGTTATTGTTATGATTGGAATTGTCGACACCGATTCCATTTTCATTTGTGCTGATAGCGTTGAGTTGTGCCATGATGGCTGTCACAACAACTGTCAGTGCGGCTTGAAAAGTAGCGGAGTCTATCTACAGGATTGGTGTTTTGCTGGTTGGCCGCTTGTTTACATGTGAAGGCATGATTATGTTGTATAGCGAGAAACGAGCTCATAAGTAACTTTGGTTGTTTCTAGTTGTATCCCATCTATATACATTTATGTATGCACGTATATAAGTCACAAGTTCTGTTGTATGATCCCCAAAATTTTTGGCCACATTCCCAAAATGTACTTATGGTGATAAGTAGTAGTAGGTATTGTACGAACGTTAAGTTTATAAAAATAGAATATAGGTATTAATACAATTAGTTGATTCGAATTACGTGGGTTCTTGGAGGGCGTACCTCTCTTGATTTACTACTAGTTATAACAAAATACATAATAAACCTAGGAGGTAGTGCGAGTATTGTAGTGACTATCATATTCTGAAATGGCGCAAGAGGTGCCCAGCCATTTCACTCATTTTACGAGTGGACTCTTCCGCTCTTTGTTCTGCTAAGGCTGCCCTAGCCTCAGCTGCAATGAGCTGTTGTCTTATGGTGGCCACTTCCTCCTCTAAGGGGCATAGATGGTCGATAAGTTCCTCCTGCTCTGCTTTCTGGTTCGGTATTTCTCCTGAAGGGTAAGGCTCGCTAAGTATCTCTCCGACGCCTTATTCCTCGTCTGACTCGTCATCAGAATCCTCCCCCTCGTAGTCCATCTCTTGGTTTTCTTCAAGACCCACTTCTTGGTTTTCCTCATGAACTTCTTATGGATCCTCCTTTATCCATTCGTTGGCTACTAAGGCAGGGTAGTAGGGGTATTCATGGTGAAATTCAACCATGTTGCCTGTGCGAGAATAGAGGTATGAGAAACATGTAGAAGATTTAAGTGTGGGGGTTATATGGTATCCTAAAATACTCCTATAGTATTTTAAACTTTATGTTCGATTCTAATGTTCCTTTGCATGTACACTTGGTAAGTTTTAGACTTGTTGGAACACCACAATCACTCCCAAACACATTTTGGACATATCTCAAATAATTATAGTTGATCATGCTATATTTATCTGAGAATGATTACATAACTATCTAGGTTTGACTGTAGTGTCCAATATCTAAATACTCTAGTTTGGTTCTTATCATAACACTGTCCTAGTATGTATGTATACTTTTATAGAATACTTATACTTTTAAGGTATACTTTTAGCCAGAGTGTTTTAGTCCCATTGTATTTATAGTTGTATATCTCAGGTGGTTTGATATACTAGTTAACTATAAACAATGCTCTGATACCAATCTGTCACACCCCTAAGCCGGGACGACGGAAACGTACGGGGGTGGATGATGTTAATGTATAGTATCATAAAAATTGAATATGAATGAAACATAGCATTCCAAGCGACATACATTGAAAATACATACTTACATAGTTTATATATTACTTGTTCATCAGCTATACAAAAGTGACAAAAAGTAAAATTTCATAAGGTTGCACCACTTGATCTCATGCCAGAGCTGATTACTTGTTACTGGTTCCCTGAGAATACAAGTCATTTTTGAAAAGCGTAAACTGAAAAGTTGGTGAGTTCATAAGTATTTTTGTAGAAAATGGTTTTGTACTTGTTTAGAATAGTTCTCGTAGTACTTTCAGTAAATTCGATATTTTATATGAAAATGATTTGTAAGTCTCGTTCCAAAACCGTGAATATATGCATGCATGTCCTTTGTTTTTTTTTTTGTTTTTTTTGTAATTATAAAGAGCATGTTCCCAGAAAATCCGATATTTTCTTATAAGTAAATTGTAGATGGTGTATTTCCTTTGTGTACTTTCCTTATAATTTTTGAATGTAGGTTCCCAGAAATCCAATATTTTCTGATGTATGAAAAAATGTTTTCTTAAACCCTAAGACCAAAAATGTATGAGAGTTGTTGTACTGAACAATAGTATATAGTTATATCTTTTTGAAAAACTAATGAAGTGTAAGCTTCCCGTAAACCGAAATAGTATGTTAATCCCTATGTGAGTTCTTATAACCATGCTAATATGACTGATATGCTTGAACACAATGTTCTTCATCCGTTGGAACTAGTAAGACTTTTGTCACCCTAGACTTGCCGGTCTAACTGTAGCGAGCAACTGAGATGTGGGGTTGTCAATCCCGTACAGATCGATACACAACCGTCTCGCTCTCCCTCCAGGAGACTCTGGTTATAATGCAGAACTTAAAGTGTATGCTAGGTAGTTATGGTGAAGAAAGCGTCTCACAAGAGCGTTAACTGATTTACACAAACTTTGACTCCCCTTATTGAATAATGAAAAGGACACTACTAGTGTGAATTTATGACTGGATTTTTATGACATGCATTTTACAGCTTTATGACATACAATTTACTACTCATGCTTTAAAAGTCCTATGATAGGCATATTATGACATACAAAATTTTCTGTCATAAATTCTGTTTTGTATACCATTTTGGTTAAATTATTTTTAACAGTTTTTATAAATAATCAATACTAGACATGTCTAATTGTAATATATGTCGTGACTATAGCATAATACCTCAGGTTTTAAGCCATCAAAATAGTGACACCCTAGTTACGCCTATTTGTAATATTATCTTTAGCAAAAAAAAATCAAGTCTAGTAGTTTTTTTAACACCCCATATCCTGTTTGAAAGTTTTGTAACACAAAATATTTTATTTTGTTTTGACTCTCATAAGTCACGAATTTCACAAGAGTATTAACTGATTTACGCGAACTTTTACTCCCCTTATTGAATAATGAAAACAACACTACTAGTGTGAATTTATGACATAACTTTATGACACGCGTTTTACACTTTATGACATACAGTTTATTACTGACGCTATAAAAGTCATATGATAGGCAGATTATGACACACAAAATTTTCTGTCATAAATTCTTCTTTGTATACCATTTTTGTTAAATTATTTATAGTAGTTTTTATAAATAATCAATACTAGACATGTCTAATTCTAACATATGTTGTGAAAATAGCATAATACCTTAGGTTTTAAGCCATCAAAATAGTGACAACCTAGTTACGACTATTTTAAAATTTTTCTTTAGCAAAAAAAAAAAATAAAGTTTTGTAATTTTTTTAACACACCATATCCAGTTTGAAAGTTTATTAACACAAAATATTTTATTTTGTTTTACAAAACACATATAATAACTTTGGAATCTATTATATTCAAATATTTGTCTAAAGTATAAGAGTTGAAAATGCATATGTCCAAGAGTTAAACATGTTTGAGCCCAACACCTATATTTTGGCCATTTTGAGTGTACAACCATGACCACAAAACTTTTTATATCATAAAGATGTTATTAACATTTACTTCAAAATTTAACACATGTTAAAAACCATTTTATTCAAGAATTTGCTCCATTTTCAACTAATAACTAAGATGCATGCGATTATCCAAAGGGTAAATGAGATTTGACTTGTACCCCCCCCCCCCCCCCCCGGCAGAAAAGTATGAAAAATATGGAAAGATGGGGGTATGCAGCTCACATTGTTTTCGTGTGGTAGGAAGAAGAAGAAAGAAATTGTTGAGCCTAGTTTGGTGTAGCTTGAAGGCTACCCAAAAATGGATGATGTCCTAACAAGCTTCACACAAAATGTGTGTAAACTTGGAGTTCTCTACTTAAATATGTTAAAACACTAGAGTTTTAAAAGGATCTTACCAGATTCTATGAACCACCTTGAAGATGTATCTTCCATTAGGATGTAGCACACAAAATTTTGGAGAGGAAGTCAGGGAGAATTTGAGAGTAACTTGAGTGAAAATGATCTTTCTGAAGGTGGGTGGGGGGGGGGGAGAGTTCGGCTGATCTCTCTCTTTTATGGGAGATTGGTTGACATTTTTGATGTTTGATGAGAGTTTAGCCTAGAAACATGCTGGTCAAAAGTGTATGCAAGGAAATATGCTAGATAAAAGATTTGAGATATGTGGGATATAATGAGGTGTCACCTTCCTTTTAGCATTTTTTTTATCTAATCCCAACCGAGAATATAGAGGGTTTTCGGCCCTTATGTCTCTTCAAAGGGTTTTTGGTTTTTAGGGTGGCCAAAAACACCCTAACTCCACAAATAGTTTGCAGTTTTGATGAATGTATGGGCTTTTTGGGTTTAATTGGTCCAACCTAAGAGTTTTCGGTCCAATAAGGCCTAAACAAAAAGGGTTTTCGGTCGATAAATCTTGGGCCAAGGCCCAAAATTGATTGGGCTTAGCTATTGGATCAAGTTTTTGGGCTTACAAGAGGCTATTTAAACTTGATTCTTAATATGTGCACGTAAGTATTCAAATAACATTGTAATTTGAATTTCACTATTTTGATGTTGCAAGGTTACATAGAGGAAATTTTTGTACACGAATCACCATCTCAATCCTAAATTTGCTAGTCGTGACATAAGGCATATCGATCACATAAGCTATATCAGTCACATAGGCCATATCTATCACGTGAGCCATATCAATCACGTAAGGCATATCATTCAAATGAGCCATATCAATCACATAAGCCATACATATAAAGATATAAGGATGCCCTGGACACCCTCCAGGGTCTTACTCCAGGATGTCGTAGGATCCCCACATGGTCTTACACCTGTATGAGATGGGCACACCTCATGGTCTTACTTGGAAGGCCATGGGCACCCCCACATGGTCTTATAACCAAGTGTCATGGGCACCCCCATGGTCTTTACCTGGAATGCCATGGGCACCCCCGATGGACTTATAACCAAGTCATGGGCACCCCCATGGTCTTAACCTAGAATGCTAAGGGCACCCCCACATGGTCTTACAACCAAGTGCTATGGGCACCCCAATGACCTGTCATGCAATATTACAAAAACAACTCATACACCACATAGCATATAACCAACTGGTATACTACATATTACTACATCAACTAGTGTACCACATATCACAAAATAGGTCGGCCTTGGTGCCTTCGACCCATTGATATGATGAAGAGACTGATCTCACACTTTCGAAGTCCCGCAGATAAAACTCTAGCTGATGGATGGCAGATAGTCAAACAATCAACATCAAAACAACACCCAGTTAATAATTGGGTTTGAATAAATAAGCATAAGTCCATGCTTGGGGTAAAAAAGCTACTCTACCCCAACCTAGCTTAATCCAAGCCCAAGGCCCAACAAACACTTTGAAGGCCCAAAAACAAATCAATGAACCAAGGCCAAACATATGGGCCAATTTTCCAAATTAGGCCCAAACCCCTTCACGGTCTTACCTTAAGGACCAACCATTTATTCTAGTCTAACCACTTGGCATTCTAATGGTCCAATATCTCACAATCATCAAGTCCCAATTATGGTCCAATTTTTGAAAATGGGCCCAAGCTTTTCCAATGGGCCTTATCCTAAAGACCAATAATTTCCTTCATCCATAACTTGTTTCCATTTGGCCCATCAATAATCCAATCACCAAAGCCCAAAAGAAGGCCCGCCCAAAAGATGAACCCACTTGAAGCCCAAACATAATTAGATTTTTTCACATAAAATGAAGATTAGGGTTAAGTGTTCATACTTAACCGATTAAGGACTTAATCCATTAAGTTCATTACTCCACTAGACCAAACTTAAAATGTGGCCGGGCATAATTCAAAATTCCAATTCCAATGGTCCAACACGGGTCCCGACAAATCCAAAACTCACATTCACAAAATCAGAGTTTTCTAAACCCTAATTAGGGTTTCCAACCAAATCCCAGTGACAGATAACTTTTCAAATTTCGGAGTTTCTTTTTTCTTTATTTTTTTTAATAAAATCTCTCAATTTATATCTGTAATGTCTATTTGAAATGTTAATATTATCGTTTTTTCAATCAAATGCTTGATTTTAAGACACAATATCATATATATATATATATATATATATATATATATATATATATATATATATATATATATATGTTTGTTTAACTTTTTGTTAAATTTTAGTAAAAATACATTTTTTTTCAAAGTTTCAAAACTGTTTGTCGGATTTCAGATCTTTTCTTAAATTCCCATAGTTTTTTTCGAACTGTCAAATTTCAATCCAAAATCATTAATATTAGAAATAAATTCCATAATGTGAATCCACAATATATATTTTTTTCAATTTTTTTTCTTTTTTTTTTCTAATCTCGATCTGAAATTGTTAATTTTGGATTTAATGGTTATATATATATATATATATATATATATATGTGTGTGTGTGTGTGTGTGTGTGTGTGTGTATGTATATATGATAGCCTAATAAGATTTTGGGCTTTATCTTGTATTGGGTTTATGTTTAGCCTTTTAGCTAAAAAAATCCTAATTAGTTACTCTATATATTACGTCTTTTCCTTTCATTGTATTTGTACTTTTCTTTGATAATAATATGAAACACTACCCGTTATATGTTTTTCACTTGTTAGTTTACATGGCATCACAACTCGGTTTTCACTTCTTAGTTTACATGACATTAGAGCTCGGTTGATTTGTCCTTTGGTTTTTTGGGGGGCGAGTTACTATTCACATACTGTGTACTGTTCATGATCACTGTTCACATAATTGTTCGCAGTCATGATTAATGTTCATCACAACTATTCATGATATTGTTTCACGGTACTGTTCATCGATACTATTCACTTACTGTTCTCAAAATTGGGTATGGTTTTCTTGCTTTTCTCTATATTTAGTTTGATTAGCTTTGTTCATTTCGTTGATTTTGATGGTTTTGTTTCCTTTTTTGGTTTTGTTAATTTTGAGATCTTGATTATTATTGTTGATATTCATATTTGATGTTGTTTTGGTTATTCTTGTTTGACTAATATTGAAAATATGGCACCGAGAGATGATTCTCTTTAGTCCATTAATATCAAACTCGACGACAAGAACTATGCCTATTTGAATTATGTTATGAAGAATTTATTTTGTGGCAAGACGATGTGGGGGATCGTTACAGGTGACAAGAAGAAAACAACAGATGACAAGGTTGTGCATTATGCAACCTTACTAGCCTCATGGAAGACTGAGAACTTCAAAATTATTACTTGGGTTAATAATTATATAATCCAGTCTAGTGGTACTCAGTTGATGAAGTATGATACAATAAAGGAGGTTTGGGATCACTTGGATAGGCTGTATACTTAGTCTAATTTTGCAAAGCGGTACCAGTTAAACTTTGATATTCGAACGCTCCAACAGAACAATGTCAGTGTTCAGGAATCTTATGCAGCTATGTTGGATTTATGGGAATAATTGGCTCTTATAGAACCTGATATGTTGAAAGATTTTAAGCCTTATATTTATAGGTTCAGTTTCATAATGGCATTACGTTCAGATTTTAAAGGCTTGCATAGATCAATCTTGAATCACACACCTCTTACCACTGTTGATTCTGTTGTTCACGAGTTGATTGCTGAAGAAACTCATATCAAGTCCCATGCTGACAAAGGTCCCAAGACAGCCACTCCTATTGTCTTTGTTGTTCCACAATGAACACAGTCTTCAAACCAGAATGTAAAATCCCGATGTTCAAGTATTTCTAAATTTATCCTTTTAAGTTTATCATATGAAATTTTGGTCCATAAGTCCAAGAAAATGTGCCTTGAAGCCCTAGTGACATTCTTTTAATTTGGGAAGGAGGAGTACGCTAAGCGTACATATGTGTACGTTGAGCGCACTAGGGCACGCCTTAGTATGCTGGGCGCACACTCATGTATCCGAAGCATACTAAAGAAAGATGGAAACCCTAATTTTTAGGGGTTGGGTGGTATTTAAGCATCTTTATAGCCTTATTTCTCTTCACCTAACCAGCCTCCACCCTTTCTTCGTGATTTGAAACCCTAAAAGCACATTGTGAGGAAATTTCAAGCATTAAAGAGTGTGTTTGTGTGATTTGAAGAGGAAGGAAGAAGATCAAGCTCAACTTGGAGAAAGAAGCACCTTAGAACTGGGATTTATCTTTCTTTTGCAAGCCTTAAAGGTATAAAGCTTGCACTTTTGTCTCTTAATCTTGTAGATCTTGTTATGGGGGTTTTATGTCATCTTTTTGGTCCCAAAAGTATCATCTTGAGCATGGCATGTTCTGGACATTTTGTGTTGTCCTTTCAGACCCTGAGATCGGTCCCTTTGGTTAGTTTTGCTCCATACATCTTATAGAAGGTCTTAATGGATTAAGACCTTGTGTTAAGCTCTTATTAGGCGTGTAAAGTCATAAAGATAGAAACTTTAGGACTCTAGGGCGTGTTTTAGTCGTGGATTTTGAAATATGGGTTTGAGTGCTTAAGAAATTAAGCACATAATGAAGATTTGGGGTTGCGAGGTTACACCCTGTGTAAGTGGGAGTATGACCCGCATACTCGGTCAACCACCCTGATGGTAGTCAATGTGAGGCTTTGTGTACTCTAAGCATACCTCCGGGATACGACTTGTGTACTTGCATGGGTCAGCTTTGTGAGTGACTTGGTTGAGTTGACTCGGCCAGGTAGACTCATTTGGTTTAGTGGGTTTGACCAGTGGACTTTGACGTTGACTTTAACCAAGTTTGTCCTTGAGGGTATTTTAGGATTTTGATGGAATTGGTCATTTGATGGAATTAGGTATCGGTTAGAGAACTGAGACTCATATTCGAACCTTATCTGTTTTGTTCAGCTTGCGTGGTGAATTTTCCTCACTGTACTTATGAGTTGAAGGAACCAAGGCCGACCCTTTGGATTGTTATTCTGGTTTATTGTATGATTATGTACTGTAGTGATTTGTTAGATCTGTATCCTAGTAGATAGAATGATGATATGCTCTGTAAGACCTATCTGTTTGTTTACTGGCTGGTTATTTGTATATTTGTCTATTATATATGTGTTTGTCGAAATGATGTATATGTGGTTGGGTTGAGACAGTCCTGCTTTGTGTTGAAGGCCAACAAACCCTGGGCAGCCCGGATAGACTGAGGGCCAGTAGGGCATACCATTCAGGCTGAAGGCCTGGAGAACTGTCCAGATATGATGAAGGCGCGATGTAGCGTACCAGTCATGTTGAAGGTTCTGTGGGCGTTCCAGATACTCTAGTCCGTTGGGGTGTTCTAGTCAGATTGAAGGCTCTGTACGAAAGATATTTACTGTTATGATTATGATTATGTGATGTGTTGGTATTTTAGGGGAAGCTCACTAAGCTTTCGGCTTAAGATTTTGAGTTATATTTATGGCATCTCAGATGATCGTAGGAAGGCAAATGCATGATCGTGCACCTCCTCGTGTTTTGTTTTATCATTTTGGGAAGTCTCTGATATTAAACATGTTCTTAAAACTACTCTGTAAACAATGATGATTTGTGGAATGGTTTTAAAAGTTTAAAATTTTCATGAATTTTATGGATGTTACAAGTTGGTATCAGAGCCTTGGTTTGAAGGAATCAGAGGAACACTTGTGTAAACCCAATCTCAAACTAAGGAAAAGGATTTTAAAACAATTTTCAAATGGTTTTCAAAATAATTAAGGATGATGCAAGGTGTAGGATCAGCCGGAGCCAATAACTAGACCCTAAGTTACCAGAAAGTTATTTGAGATTATGTTATGATATGTTAGAAAAACATGCTAATATTAGGATAAGGATCTTCAGGAACTATATTATAGAATTGCCTGATATATGATGCATTATCTTTTATAGAATCCCTGATTAATTTTTGTATGACTCTTTCATGTCTGAACTGGCTATTTAGTGAATACGCTATGTCACATGCTACAAGGTTTAAATGATCTTAGGATACGAGATTTTTTTCCTGCTGTGCAGATCTTGCCTGAGTCCAACCGTTGTGGGGTTGAATCTTTTATCCTAAAATTGTTTAAACTGTGCGGCATGTGATTGTATTCATGCGATAGTTATCTGGAACCAATGGAGGTTCGTGTGGCAGTTAGTAGTAGGATGAGTTGCGTGGGGTCAACCGACCAGTCTTGAGATGTGTAGCCTTCCTCTAGGGTGTGAGGATTTCGTGTGTGCGCATGCTAGTATGCATTTTTAGGGTGTTTGTGATGATCCTTGAGACAAATACGAGTAGGCGTGGAAGGAAGTATGAGTCCGTACTACTGAAACACATGACCCGTACGCGTAGCAAGGAAGTCACAACTCCAAGGATTTTCTTGGGAGTTAGTCCCCATGTTATGATATGTGTGTTATCTGATATGTCCCTTGTATATTTTTAGTATGGTGATGATGATACAATTTGAGGCTGGATCTGGATCGGGATCAAGAGGTGACAGTTAGGGTGGGCTAGATGTGTCTGAGGATAAGATCAGGGAGATCCTCCATGAGGAGGTTGTGTATATTTTCTGGCGTCAGATACGGAAGCTTTTGGGTCTATGAAGACCAAGATGATCGAGTTCTTTGATGACAAATATGCTGCTCTACCTGAGAATGTTGCTGCTACAGCCACTGCAGCCGTCACGGCTGTTGGGATTGGTGTTGGGCGAGTTTTTTAATATCGGGACTTTGGCAATACGAAGCACCCGACTTTTGATGGAGTTCATGGACCAATTATAGCCATTAGTTAGCTATCTGATGTCGACGGATGTTTTTTCACCTGCTCTTGCCCAACTTACCAGAAGGTCAGGTGCACTCTAAACCTCCCGAGGTCCGGAGCGAAGGATTGGTGGAGACTTGTTACGAGATCGTATTCTGCTGAACAGAGAGCTGTTGTATCTTCAGAGCAGTTCTCGGAGATGTTTCATACTAGATATGTGACACGGGTGGAGCACAAGAGGTTGGCCCAGGAGCACCTGGACCTGAGGCAGGGGACGGAGTTGGTGACAAAGATCACCAGGATGTTTACTGAAGGGGCCATGTTTTTCCTTGATTTTGCTTCGGAGCTGACTCGGATGGCCCATTACTTGAGCATGATCAAGACGGATATCAGGTAGTTTGTTTCCACCCAACGATGTAGAAGAGAGAGCAGACACCAACCTTAGCACAGTTGCAACAAGTGTTGAAGCCGTTCAAGGCCGCTGATTCTAGATATGGGGGTCAGAGAGGCCGCACTTGTGGGAAGTGCGGTAAGATTCATGATGGGGGTTGTTTATTAGCAGGTGGGTGTTGGATTAGGTGTCTAAGCCCATAATTATTTTGGAATGTACTTGACCCGATTATGAGCATGGTCCTTTTGGGTTGCCTTCACCATAGCAACTGATATGATGAATTAACGAGAAAGAGGATTAATTATGATTTATTAATATATTATGTGAATAATATATTAAAAGAGAAATCATATTGTTTGATTAATATTAGTCAAGAATTAATTAAGAAATAATTTTGTGGCTAAAAGAGATTAACTATATTAAGGGGACTGATACTGTAATTATAAGATAGTTACAAATATTGGGCTTAGGATCCATAAAGGAAGCATGGACGAATTCTATATGAGAGTCCATATAGAAATCGTCCAAGGGCCTTTTGGAAGGATCTTTGGGCTGCTTAAGGACTAAGCAACTGGATTAGGTTTTCCTAGTTCATAACCCTAGAAGCCTAAGTATAAATGGAACCCTTAAGCCTCCAAAAATGTGTCCAACCTTCTAAGAGAAACCCTAGGACGTTTTTGGTGCCTCTTTCCTCTCTTTTGTTCCTCCTTGATGCTAGTGGTGTTTGTGACTCCATTAGAGGTGCAACATTTGAGGCACTAAGCTTTCAAGAGTCAAGATCAAGAAGGTTTGTTATTGTTATTGCTACATAACAATCAAGGTAAGATCTAAACCCTAGTTTTTATGTCAATTTGATTGTTATATGCTAGTTCATAGGATCATTGCTTTGGTATTCAATGTTGTTGTGTTCATAGTAGAAAAACCTAGATCAAAGCAATTAGGGTTACATGAAAACCATAGGAATGATGTTATGCACATAACCCAATAGTGGGTGCCACAAATATGGCAAGGAGGGGCATTATGTGAGGGATTGTCGTCAACTAGCCCAACTTTGAGTACCAGGATTTGCTATCATTGTGATCAGGTTGGCTATGTGAAGCTCAACTATCCATTGCTCACTGCCAAGCCGGCGCAGGCCCTGGAAGGATGGCACCGACTACCTTGTGGATCACAGATGGGCGCTAGGGGAAGGCGGAGCCCCTAAGGGCTCTAGGTCGTGCTTTTCAGCTCATTGTTGAGGAGGCCAAAGCAGCTCCAGATGTTGTGACCGGTATGTATCTATTCATTATTCTATTGATTATGTTTTGTGTTATGCTTATGTATGTGCCTCTATTAGGTACATTCCTAGTGAACTCTTTGCCTGCTCTTGTTTTGTTTGACTTGGGTGCGAGTCGGTCCTTTGTATCTTTTTCGTTCGGTAGAGAGTATGATATGCCTATTAGGGAGCTAGAATGTCTATTGCTAGTTTCTACCCCCAACAAACACGGGATTTTTGTGTCATCAGTGTATCAGGGTTGCGTATTGGAGATCTTTGGGGTGCCTTACCCGATCGATTTGATCCCTATTCCCATGGGGGATGTTTGAATGATTGTAGGCATGGATTGGCTGAGCCAGTTTAGTGCTATGATTGATTGTGAGGATCAGCGAGTGGTAGTTCGAATCCCAAGTGGGGGAGAACTACTTTGTAAGTTCTAGTTTTTGGTATGTATTTATTTCCAATTAATTGCATTTTTTTGAGGAATCATCGAGTTGGAAGCCTCAACTTGACGCGTCGAATTTGATTTGGCCGCGAAGTTTAATGAGTCAACTCGACGAGTTGAGGTGCCTCAACTCAGCGAGTTGGCAGCTGGGAAGGAAACCTTAATTTTGGGGTTTTGCACCCTATTTAAACACCTTAAGTCCCATGTTTTGGCCTTATTTCCAGCATCCATAGCCCCTAACCCTAATCTCGAAACCCTAGAGCCTTGTTTAGTGTTGTGATCTTATTGTGGGGGTGTTTTGGTTTGTTGAAGGTCATTGGAGGAATAGAAGCTTGGTGCAAGGTGGTGATTCAAGTAGCCTTCAGATCTTGATTCTTTGCACCACTTCCAGCACATTTCGGGTATAAAGTTCCAACCTTGCTTAATATTTGCTTAGATCTCTTTTTGGGTTATTTTATAGGCTTTTAGCCATGTTTGGGTGGTTGAGAGGGTTGTTGGACGTCCCAAGTGTTATTCATTTAGATCTATGATCCTCATGAGCTCTTTTGGCATAAAGGTGCCAACTTTATTGTCTTAAGGGCTCCATGCACTCATTAAGTCCTTCTTATGGCTTCTTTTAATCCTTTGAGCTTCTTCTAGTCATGCATGAGTGTAAAGTTGGAAACTTTATGTAGTCTTTCAGCTTTTAGGGCCATATCTACAGTTTGGGGTTATGCCTTTGGTGATTTAGTGCTTAATTAAGTCCTTACCCTTTTAAGCTAAGGATTTGGGTTTTGAACCGATTTTAGTGGTTCTTAGGGGTAAAGTTGGAAACGTTACCCTTCTTGAGGCCATTTCAGTTAAGATCTGAGTCATGAAGCTCTTAGTTTCGTTAAGGTTGGCTTAATGTGTTAAGATGTTGGATTTCTGGCGAACTTAACGAGTTTATGGATGAGCTTCGTGAGTTGGATCTGTTTCTTCCCGAATTTGCAGACTAATGGATAAACTCGGTGAGTTGGGTCAACTCGGATTGTTGACTTTCACTTTGACTTTAGTCTTTAACCAAGTTTGACCTATAAGGGGCTTTTGGGCATTTTATGTTCTACTTAAGGAATTCTTTATGTTTAGAGGTTCAGTTAAGCCGATATTCAGAGCTGGGATCCATTCGGCTACCTTTCTATTTTCGAGGTGAGTTTCCTTACTGGGTTTAGCAAGTCGAAGGCACCAATTTCGCCCCATGTTTATGTTATGTTGTTAGTATGCTAGTTGTCTTTGTGACACTTGCAAGTGCTTGTGTTTATATGTTTTCCGGGCAAACGCTCGATGTCGGGCGGGGCCTCATGGATATTTGTATGTTATGTATCTCTATGATTATTACATGTGTATGTGTTTATTTATTATATGTTATAGTACGTTGGGTGGGGACCGTTTTACCAAGCTCAGCTCGATGCCAGGCGGGGCCCAATGCCGGACGGGGTCTGATGATGGGCGTGGCCCACTATCTGTTTATTGTATGTTGCTATGTGGTATTTTGGGGGAACTCACTAAGCTTTGTGTTTAAGGTTTTTAGTTTGTGTTTTAGGTAATTCCGATTGTATAGGGAAGAGCTTGGGATGACTGCATCGCACAAACCATTGAGATTACGCTATTACAAACTAATACATTGGTTTTATTTAAATGTTTGGATGTTATAAGAAAAATATTATTTTATCTATTATTAAATTGAAATTTTAGGACCATATTTTGGATGTTACATGGTTATCTATGGAGAGGGCACCAGGATGGGTTCAGGGTTTTGTTCTGCAGCCAGGGCTCATCAGTATATTCAGCATGGGTGTGCGGGCTACTTGGCTTATGTGGTGGATACATGTGTGGCGGAACAAATTTCATTTTCAAAGGTCCCGGTTGTCAGGAAATTTGCAGATGCGTTTCTGGAGGAGTTACCCAGTGTGCCTTCCAATAGCCAAGTCGAGTTCAGGATTTACCTTGTGCCAGGTGCGGCCCCGATTGCCAAGGCGCCATACTACTTGGCACCTCCTGATATCCAGGTGTTATTATCTCAGCTGCAGGAACTGCTAGGCAAGCAGTTCATCAGGCCGGACAATTTTTTGTTGGGAGCGCCGATACTGTTTGTCAAGAAGAAGGATGGTTCACACCGGATGTGCATTGATTACCGGGAGTTGAACAAGTTAAAAGTGAAGAACTATTATCCCCTCCCGCGAATTAATGACGTCTTCGATTAGTTGCAAGGTGCGTCTTGGTTCTCCAATATAGATCTGAGGTCTGGGTATCATCAGGTTATAGTGAGGGAGGCAGACACGGAGAAGACCACATTTCAGACTCGTTATGGGAATTACGAGTTCGTGGTGATGCCATTTCGGCTCACCAATGTGCGTGTGGTGTTTATAGATTTGATGAATCGGGTATGCAGGCCGATGCTCGATCATTCCGTTATTGTGTTTATCGATGATATCTTGGTGTATTCCAAGACCAGAGAGCAGCATGAGGAGTATCGTCGTAAGCTTCTGGGGATTTTGAGAAGAGAACAACTCTATGCTAAGTTATCAAAGTAAGAGTTCTGGTTACGAGAGGTCCAGTTTCTTGGGCACCTCGTTAATCAGGAAGGGATTTTGGTTGATCCGTCCAAGATCGAGGCTGTGATGTAGTGGGAAGTTCCGAAATCTCCCTCGGATATTATGAGTTTCTTGGGTTTGGTAGGTACAATCAGATATTCATTCAAGATTACTCCAATATTGCGGTACCCCTCACTCGTCTGACGAGGATGGGATGGATTTCCGATGGGGCCCTGAGCAACAGTCGACATTTGAGATCCTTTGGCAGAGGCTATGTGAGGCCTCGTTTTGACCCTCCCATAGGAAATTGAGGATTTTGTGGTATTATGTGATGCTTACATCACTGTTTTGCGGGTACTGCTCATGCAGAGAGGACGGGTGATAGCTTATGCTTTGTGGCAGCTGAAGTCGCACGATGCGATGTATCCTATTCATGATTTAGAGTTGGGGCAGTGGTTTTTTCCCTCAATATTTGGAGACACTATCTTTATGGGGTCTATTGTAGTATCTACATGGATCACAAGAGTCTGAGGCACATTATGGATCAGCCGAACCTAAAAATGAGGCAGCACAGGTGGCTTGACGTAGTCAAGGATCATGACAGCGAGATCCTTTACCATCCAGTTAAAGAGAATGTTGTGGCGAATGCTTTAAGATGCAATTCCTTTGGGTCTTCAGATAGGGTGTCATGTATAAGGATATCAGTGGATTCCCCACTTTCGGATTGATCAAGGAGGCTCAGGCCGAGGGTGTTCGAGACAAGAATTGGAAGAAAGAGAGGAATAGGGATGAGATTCTCAGATTTGTCTTGGATAGTCATGGATTGTTGAACTGACGTGGTTGGGTGTACGTTCCAATGTCTGGTGTGGTAAGACAGATTGTGTTAGAGGAGGCTCATAAGTATCGTTTATCTATTCATCTGGGGGCACCAAGATGTATCGGGATTATAGATTAATCTATTGATGGCCGTGTATGAAGAGAGAGAGAGATAGACTGATATGTGGAGAGATAAATTACATGAAGGATGGTCAAAGTTGAGCATCAGAGGCCGCATGACAAGACGGCAAAGGGTTTTGATGCTATTTGAGTCATCATGGATCGATTGACCAAGAGTGCCCACTTTCTGGCGATTCATAAGATATCTTCGGCCGAGAAGCTGGCCGATGTGTCTGTTCGCGAGATCATTGCTCGCCATGGGGTTCCAGTCTCCATTGTTTTAGACCATGACGTTCGGTTCACCTCCTGTTTTTGGCAGAAGTTCCATGAGGAACTAGGCACGAGGTTGCACTTTAGCACTGCTTATCATCAGCAGACCAATGGATAGACTGAGCGGATGATACAGATCTTTGGGGATATGTTGCGGACCTATGTAATCCATTTCGGTGGGAGCTAGGACCGCTACCTACCTCTTGTGGAGTTTTCCTACAACGGTTATCACTCCAGCGTTGGCGCTCCGCCCTTCGATCTCTTGAATGGGCGGAGATGTCGTACCCCAGTTTGTTGGGGTGAGGGGGTTATGGGGTGGATTGAAGTGGTCCTTCAGACCATAGAGCTGATTCAGCAGATTAGGCAGAGACTGCAGACCGCTCAGAGTCGACAGAAGAGCTATGCCAACCGGCGCCGATCCGAGTTGGATTTTCTAGTTGGCGACATGGTATTACTAAAGGTCTCACTCCGGAAGGGTGTGACATGCTTCAGGAATAGGGGAATGTTGAGGCCCCGGTATATTGGGCCTTTTCGGGTGATTGCCAGGGTTGGCAAGGTTGCTTACAGATTGGATCTTCCCGAGAAGCCCAATCAGTTTCACAACACTTTCCATGTCTTGCAACTGCGAAAGTGCATATTGGATGAGGATGCAACGATTTCCTTGGATGATATTCAGATCGATGAGTTCCTAAACTATGTTGAAAGGCTGATGGCTATCCTAGAAAGTAAGTTGAAGGTTTTGTGTAGCAAGGAGGTACCTTTGGTAAAGGTATGGTGGCAACACTGGAGAGGCTCTGAGTAGACCTGGGAGTCGGAGGCTGAGATGCGGGAGCATTATCCATATTTGCTCACAGCAGCTGACTTCGAGGATAAAGTGTAGTTCAAGTGGGGGATAATTGTAACATCCCGATGTTCAGGTATTTCTAAATTTATCCTTTTAAGTTTATTATATGACATTTTGGTCCTAAGTCCAAGAAAATGTGCCTTGAAGCCCTAGTGGCATTCTTGTAATTTGGGCAGGAGGATTAAGCTAAGCGTACATGTGTGTACGCTAAGCATGCTAGGGCGTTCCCTAGTACATTGGGCGTACACTCATGTACGTGGGGCATACTAAAGAAAGATGGAAACCCTAATTTTTAGGGTTTGCATGGTATTTGAGCATCTTTATGGCCTCATTTCTCCTCACCTAACCAACCTTTACCCTCTCTTCATGATTTGAAACCCTAGAAGCACCTTGTGAGGACATTTCAAGCATTAAAGAGTGTGTTTGTGTGATTTGAAGACGAAGGAAGAAGTTCAAGCTCAACTTGGAGAAAGAAGCACCTTAGATCTGGGATTTATCTTTCATTTGCAAGCCTTTCAAGGTATAAAGCTTGCACCTCTGTCTATTAATGTTCTAGATCTTGTTATGGGGGGTTTTATGTCATCTTTTTGGTCCCAAAAGTATCATCTTAAGCATGGCTAGTTCTGGACGTTTTGTGTTGTCCTTTCAGACCCTAGGAAGGGTCCTTAGCTGTAAAAATGAAGTCTTTGGTTAGTTTTGCTCCATGCATCTTGTAGGAGGTCTTAATGGAGTAAGGCTTTGTCCTAAGCTCTTATTAGGCATGTAAAGTCGTAAAGTTTGAAACTTTATGACTCTAGGGTGTGTTTTAGTCATGGATCTGAAATATGGGCTTGAGTACTTAAGTCATTAAGCACTTAATGAAGATTTGGGGTTACGAGGTTACACCCCGTGTAAGTGGGAGTACCCCCCGCATACTCGGTTAACCACCTCGTTGGTGGTCAATGCGAGGATTCATGTATGCTAAGCGTACCTCCGGGTTACACCCCGCGTACTCGCATGGATCAGCTTTATGAGTGACTCGATTTAGTTTTCTCGGTCGGGTTGACACATTTAGCTTAGTGGGTATGACCAGTGGACATTGACTTTGACTTTGACCAAGTTTGACCTTGAGGGTATTTTGGCTATTTTGGGATTTTGATGGAATTGATCATTTGATGGAATTAGGTATCTATTAGAGAGTTGAGACTTGGAGTCGGATAGAGATGCACAAACCTCAGATCTGATCCGATCCGAATCCGGATCCAAATCTGATACAGTTTGATGACATGAAAGGTGATCCGAATTAAGCTAAAATCCGATCCGGTTTGAAACCGGTTTTGACTGGTTTTTCCTCCCCCGAATCCGAATCGGTTTAAGCCGATTCGGTTAGGATCCGATCCGAAAATCTGATCCGATTTTTCCCTTAAATTTTTTTTGGACCTCATATATAACACAAACTGCAACATAGGTTCATTAAAATAGTTAAAACATACATCAAACGTCGAATTAGAAAGAGTTTTCAAACTAGTTAACTAATAATAATAATAATAATAATAATAATAATAATAATAATAATAATAATAATAATAATAATAATAATAAAGTGGCGTTATAACATTTAGCCAAATAGAAATAGTTTTTGTGGTCTTCCACTTCGTATCGCCTTCGCTAAAATATTCTTCAACCGCCACGCAAATAATTAGGGGTCTCATTAATACCATATTCTTCATCTTCGTCTTCATCGTCATCGTCTTCGTCTTCCGGAGGTGTTGATAAGCCTTGTCCATATTCTTCATCCATGATCTCCGGTTCAACATTTTGTGCTAGTGGGCCTTCTAGTGATGCCAAGTGTTGTATACGTTCCACCGAATCCAAGTAATCCTTCAAGCAAACACAAACCTCTACTGCAACTGGGGTAAGATTCGTCCTCAACTTTGATAAAACTCTACCACTAAAAGAAAAAGCGGATTCCAAAGCTACCGTGGAAGCTTGAACGGTTCGTAAATCGTGGGCCATGACGGAGAGAATAGGAAATTGTGCTTCATTTTCTCTCCACCAAGCCAAAAGATCCAAAATTTTAAATTGTGGTGCACTCATGAATTTTAAAAAGTTTGGCCCCATATAAATTCCAAGTTCGCTACTAGGGCTTAATGTGCATGCTCTTTTGTTTTGTTCCTCCAAACGGTAGTTATAGAGGTCGATATCAAAATCCGTTCGACTCCTACCACTACCTGATGCACTACTAGTAGAGTCGGTTACAAATTTAAAGACATAGAAATTTTGGTAATCAAAGCCTCTACACCCGTAACATTGATACATGGGTTTAATGTCGCGGCACAAGTAAAAAGTGGTGACATTTCTTTGAAATATTTTACTAGTTTTTGTCCCATTGGTCTCGTAACCAAAAAAAGATTTCACTTCTTTTTTCAAAATGTTCCAATTGTGCGGACATCAACCATAATTCATTTAGTAACAACGGACTTGTAGGGTAATACATGTCCGATAAAAAAAAGTGGTTGATTGTTTAAAAACTTTTAACATTTCCACAAACTCTTCCATTAAATCCCAATCAAACTCTGAAATCGTGTTTTTTCCTTTTGAAATTGTGTCGTAAAATAATTGCAAAGCGATTCTTTGACGTTTTAAACTTTTAAACATTATACACGTCGAACTCCATCTAGTGTCAACATCCCAATGAGGACTATATGGACTTATGCTAATGGAAATGACAAACTTTTGATATTTTTCCATTGTAGCTTTACTTTTTCCAAAAACTCTAGTTAACACAGTTTTGAATTTTTCAATCATCGAATCTATCATTTTTAAACCATCTTGTACCGCAAGATCAATAATGTGACAAACACATCTAGTATGAAAAATCGAGCCATCCAAAATAGGTTTATATTTTGCAATTAATCTTTTTTTTTTTTTGCGGCGGCGGCGGTATTGTTATTTGCATTGTCAAACGAAATAGAGAAGATTTTGTCGCGTAAATTATAAGTCTCTATAACGCTTACTTAAATTGCAAATAATCATGCCCCCGTGTGAGGATGCGCAAAAAGTTCAAAAGCAATAACTCGTTTGTTCATTACCCAAGTAGAGGGAGCTATCCAATGTGTTTTGACGGCAAGATGGCTTTTGGGACAACTTCCGGTGAAGGACCAAACATCACAAGTTAAAGAAACACCAGTTTTTATATTTAAAAATCCCAATTGCATATCTTTTTTTTGGCTATATCCCAATACTTTAAAGCATCACGTCTAAGACTTACTTTCCGGTATTGTGGTTGCATCTTTTCCCGCAAAATCCTTGTTAATTTTGGGTTGTCGAAGTGGTTGAAAGGCAAGCCCTCTTGAATCATGAACTTGCAAAAGCTTTCACGAATGTCATCATCATTGTAAATAAAGATCGACCCGCCGGGAGTAATATTTGGTTGATCCAGATCGCCTTGACCTTTTACAACCAGACACGTTTTTATTGTATGACTCCTCAACGTACTATTGTCATCTTTTCCCAAAAAAATTCCACATTGCTTGCACCTTGCTTTTTCCTTCCTGTTCAACAACAAACACAAATCATAAGGTTCTCACACATCTTTACTTCGAGTGGTTGGTAAGATTTTAACCACCGTTGCATCCGAATCTTAACTCGCGGTAGAATTTATCGAGCTCGTTTTTTGGAGGATTATTAAAAATAGATGTATAAAGTAATATAAATTTGTGTAAAATGGAAATGTAGCAAATGGCATGTATTTATATGGGTTTAGAAGGGCCAAAAAGTCAAGAAAAGTCAAACTAGCCGTTTTTTGAGGGTTCCAAAAGCTACAAAAAAAACTTTTTTTGAAAATTCCCATTTTTTAACAGTAAAAAAATCCGGTCTGAAACCAGTTTTGGATCCGGTTTGAGTCGAATGCAGTTTCTGATCCAGGGTCTAATCCGAAGCTACGTCTGAAGTGCCAAATCGGTTTGAATCCGGTTGCCGGTTTAATCCGATCTGGTTCGGTCAAAACCGGTTTTGATTAAATCCGGTTTTCGGTTCGGATCGGATCCTATACCCGCGTCCGGTTTTTGTGTGCATCTCTAGACTCAGACCTTATCAATTTTGTTCAACTTGTGAGGTGAGTTTTCCTCAATGTAGTTACGGGTCAAAGCACCAAGGCTGACCATTTGGATTGTTATCATGGTTTATCATATGATTGTGTACTATAGTGATCTGTTAGATATGTATCCTGGTACATAGGATGATGTTATGTTTAGTGATCTGTAAGACCTGTCTTTTTGTTTAATGGCTAACTATTTGTATTCTTGTCTTTTATATATGTGTGTCGACACGATGTATGTGTGGTTGGGTTGAGGCGATCCTATTGGATAAGATGTCTAAGTCCATAACTATATTTGACATGAACTTGACCCAATTTGGCATGGTCCATTTGGGTTGCATGACATCGGAACAATTTGGATAGACTTTTGTGAGAAGAGGATATTTATGGTTTATTAATATATTATAAGTTCTAATATATTAATATGAATTATTTAATTAGTATCGATCAAGAATTAGTTTGGAATTAATTTTGTGGTCAAAATAGACTAATTAAATAAATGAGGATTAATTTGGTAAATCATTCATTCTTATATGGTGGGCTTATGATCCATAGTTCTTCATGATTGGCTAAACCCATGTGGTTACCCATGGATGCTCCATGGTGGTTAAAACCCATGGATCATGAAGAATGTGGAAAGGCATGAGTTACATGGTGTAACCCTAATATGCACACTATATAAAGAAGCCTCATTCTTCTAAAATCGACATTTAAGTGATTCTAGTAGGGGATAGCCGATTTTTGGTGATATGTGAAGCATTTGAGGCGTGACATTTGGGGTGCTAGGCTCACAAGGTCTTAAGGAATCCAAGCTACAAGAATGGTATGTCATTCTACTAGTTTTTGTATTACATATACCCCATGATATGCTAGTTAGGATGAAAACCTTGGAAATTGAAAGTTTTCATGTATAGCAGAGAAAACATAGATCCAAGGTTTCTAGGGTTGCATGCACACCATAGGAGTGCTAGAATGCTCAAAACCCATCATTGGTATCAGAGCCTAAGCTTGTTTTCAATTATACTTGATGCTACATGTTTTCCAAAGTTGAAATTCTACCATTTTGCATCTGACTGCTCACCACGACGTAGCAGTTTTTACCACGACGTGGTAATGCACCTGTGTGCAGATTTTTGGGTTTTTGCTTGCTATTGGATGAGGATCATTACCCAAAACTGTTTTTTGAACCTAGAAATCTGTTTTCCAAGAGGGTAATGTTCTCGCTTGTCCAATTGAAAGATAATTGTCAATGTTTCAAGTTTTATATTAAGTTTACATGATTTTTGAAAATTGTTGATATGAATTATGCATGCTTATGAGTTTGTTTGATCATAGAAATTATTTGACATGCTTGTTAGTTTAATTCTTGATCTAAATGCTTTTCAATGGACTCCATAACTTGTCCTCAAGTTATGGAACTCCAAGAGTCTTTTCCATTAAAATCATTAAAACTCATAACTTATAGAAATGAAAGGTTTTGAATAGTTTCAAAACATTCCATCAAGTTTTGGATTTTGTAAAGTCACTTCAGAAAACTTTAATTCAAAAACCTAGAATTTTAAAAGTTTAAAATTTAACCCTTATACTTTATAATATTATATGTTAATAATATATATATATATATATATATATATATATATATATATATATATATATATATATATATATATATATATAAGATCAAGTCAATATTACCATTAGTAGGCCTCATTCACGAAGCCGGTCTATAAGGGGGTATAACGTTGTTGCTTTTAAAATGGCAGCTTAACGGGTGTCCACTCTCACCCACCGCTTCCTAGACTGGTGGAGGGTCGTTAGCCAAAAGGGTATGACAAGGACTATAATTCTCATTAAAAGTATGATGATAAATATAAAGTAACTAAATTGTGACAACCTGAAATTTATTCCGTCATTTTTAACCCCTTTTCCGTTAATAAGCCTCGTTTTATTTAACTGTCCGTTAACTTTTGGACTGGCTAATTAATTTGGGACTTTTTATAATGACTTGGTAAGGGTTGAAACAAATTAGAAACACCCTCATAAACCCCTTGAAAAGTTTTAATTTCAACCAAGTCAAAATATGACCCTTTAATCGGGTGCGACCAAAAGCCCCGTTTAACGTCAGTATCGGGTAGATTTCCTCTGAGCCCCAACTCAAGCCCCTATATAAGGGAGAGTAAACTCCATTTCCACCCTTTTCACTCTCTCTCTCTGCAACTTGTTTCGAGCCAAAACACCCGTTTCGAGCCCCAAACGAGTAAGTAATCTACCCTAACTTGTTTGTATAGCATAGTTAACATGCAAATTCGTGTTTAAGACATCAAATTAGGGCAAATTCATGTGTTTACGGCCCAAGAACACTCATGGACCGTGAACACCCTTAAGTGGGATTTTTAAGCCCCAAAACCCCTCAAAATTACCCCTAAGGCTTAGATATGGCTAAACGACTTATGGGAACGGACTTAGAAAACCTTGAACTTAACTTTTGGGGAGTAAACTTGAGTTTACTGCCCAAGAACATGCTTGGGTCGTAAAATCCTCTTCATGGGGTGTAAACTCAAATTCAAGTGTTAGAAATGCCCTCAAACACCTCCTATGGCCTTGGAAAATGTCTAGAAGCAAACCCCATTGAAGCAAAGGCTTTAAACATTTAAGAAACCAAGGAAATAGGAGTTTACGGCCGTAAACCCCCATAGAATTGGTCTATGGGCCGTAAACTCCCATTAAGTGCCCAAATGATGCCATAAACTCTTCTTTTGACTTGGAAAAACACATAGGATTTTATTCTCTACCATTTAAGACCCTAAAACACAAAAAGAACATGCATATAGGAGCTTACGGCCGTAAACTCCTTGTTTATGGCCGTAAACTCCTCAAATGGTCCATTTGATGCCTTAAATCCGTTCATACACTTTGTATTTGGACCTAGCTTAATTCTTTGAGTGATATAAGACCTTTTGGCATCCTAGAACACCCTCACCATGAGTTTACGGCCGTAAACTCATGGGGAGTTAGTCCCAGGGCCGGAACTCTATAAAGAGTTTAATCTTGAAGAGTAAACTCCCTATCTAAGCCATACACACCCTTAAATGTTACCCGAGACACCCCTAGCACTTAATCAAAGTGTTTTCCGTACTTTAGGATGCGTATACTTGTTTAATTAGTATTATATGTACTAATTGTATGAAAACATATGTTATCATATGTTAATAGGTTACTAAGTGTGTTCAAGTATTTACTTGACACTGAGCACCCAACCGGCACCTTCGTTCGGTCCACTTACAGCAGGTGAGTTCATACCCCTGAATGAACCTTTTAAATGTTTTTACATGTTTTAGTGGGGGGAATACAAGTTAAAGATGTCAGTTATCATATCAATCACATGTGATTGATAACCCGCATGCACAAGGATTTATTACACTGTCAACTGTTTTGTCAAGTATGATACTGTAAATGGTTTTTCCAAAACGACTTTACTTGTTCAAATCTTTACTTATATTGTTTTATCAAAATGTGTTTATGAAAGGTTTCCAAAGGAATTCTAAAGGTTTTCAAACTTATTTTACAAAAGAATACCAAGTCGTGATTTTCTTAAGTATAAAGGTTTTCCAAAGTTTTCATCAAGGTTTTCTTCCATGTCTTTATATTCCTACTTTGTTAGATACTACTGCTTCGTTATACTTCTACTTAGTTAATACTCCTACTTAGTTAAATGCTACTAATTTGTTAACGCTTTTACTTCGTGATACTCTTATACTTGTTAAATGTTTCTACTTCGAGAAATACTACTACTTCGTAAACGCTTCTACTTTGTTAATACTACTACTTCGTAAACGCTCCTACTTTATTACCGCTTCTACTTCACGAACCGCTCCTACTTTATTAATACTACTACTTTGTAAACGCTCCTAGTTTATTACCGCTTCTACTTCACGAACCGCTCCTACTTTATTAATACTACTACTTCGTAAACGCTCCTACTTTATTACCGCTTCTACTTCACGAACCGCTCCTACTTTATTAATGCTACTACTTTGTAAACACTTATACTTTATTAACACTTTCACTTTGAGAAACGCTTCTACTTCGTGAAACACTCCTACTTTGTTAACGCTTCTACTTAGTTAAATGCTTCCACATCGTTAAATGTATGCCTGTACTTGTATAGTTATATAAATAATGATTAAAGGACTTAGGAAGGCTAGTTCGCCCTATTTCCTTTTCTTTGTTGAGATGTGGTCTGGTGGGATCGGATATCCATCCGAAGGTCGTTGGATCATTAGTTATATATATCATGTATACATGTATAAACATATGGGTTTTGCATCGGTCGGTTCAATTATGAGTCTCTACTGCTAGTCCAACACTTTCATCAGAATTCACTATTTGGGATACATCTTCAGGACACGGCCTTCTCCGTTGTCTAGTTGGTAACCAGAGTCTCTTGTAGGGAGATTGGACATTGTGTGTATAGATCTATACGGGATTGACACCCCCGCACCCTGACTGCTAGCTACAGTCCACGGCCTACCAAGCCAAGGGGTGACAAAATGTCATACTTACACCGACGCTTGCAGGGCGTCAAGTACTTTAGTGTCGATTAGTATGGTTACGAGTATCTCCATGTTACCTTATAATTCATGGTCTTAACGTAACGATATTTAACACTGTATGTTGGAAACACACTCTTAGAATTACATTGTTTTAGACCTTGTCAGCTGTATCTTTCATTTGATACTGTCTAGGGTCTGTATCCACTGTTTTAGACCTTGCCAGCTGTATCTTTCATTTGATACTGTCTGGGGTCTGTATCCACTGTTTTGGACCTTGCTACCTGTATCTTTCATTTGATACCTTCTGGGGTCTGTGTCTCTCTTTTGTTAGACTGAGTCAGGCGTGTCGTTCATTCGATACTCTCCTGGAGTCTATGATCTTTTTTGCCTTAGTCAGCAGTCTTCACTGCTGAGGCATATGTTATTTTCCCTGATATTCTCCTACTTTCTTTCAAATCAATGCCACATTTTGATAATGATGGTGTTAAGGGAAAAATTACTTTTTACAACATAACTCTGTCCAGGCTTGGTAGAACACTGCTTTTAATTAGAAAATATAGGATTTTCTGGAAATGACTCTAATTCACTGTATACTCTAAAAACTACTACTTATATAAAGTTATTTGGATAAAATGACACTAAATACTTATGAACTCACAAGCATTTGTAAAAATGTTGATACTCACTTTCAAATAACTTGTATTCTCAGGTCAGCAATAGATAGGTACATCCCAGGTGCTTTTGGTGAAGACCGTTTAGTACCAAGCTGCACCTTTATTATTACTTATATTACTTCGATGCTTCTATGAAATGTAAACTATGTAAAATTATTACTATTAAATGCAATGGTTGTTGTACTTTGATTACTATACTGCATATGTTGTGATACTTGACATGACGTCATCCACCCCAGAACGTTTACGTCGTTCCGGTTTTGGGGTGTGACATAAATCTTTTATAAATTCTCAATCTTAGTTACTTTAGGAAAATGTGAAATTGATGCTAACCCATGAAATTACATTTTGCACCTTGCTAAAGTCGTTAGTGGAGCATGTGTGGTTAACCGGCACACTAGCTTAGACTTAACAAGGATGGAAAAAGGTGACTTAAGGTTTATCATAGATCGGTGGAGCGTGTGTGGTTAACCAACGCATCAACTAAGTGATAAAATTAAGAGTACCAAGTTAATTTGCATGGTTATTCACACCTTGTTTGTGATCCTCGGTATCCCAGTCACAAACTTGAAGGGCATAATCGAGATTTAAATATGCCATTGAATTGTTCAATGAATCTCAAAAGATCTAGGAGTTTCAATCCAATTAAAACCTAATAATCTATTTCGTTTTTCATTGTGGAAATTTGTAAATTGTCATTTACCTACCTTTAAATATTTTGTAGCTTGGATTACGACATCCCTCTTCCAAGTTATATAATATTGTGTTGGGTCCTAGCCTTAATATTTCATTTGGGTGTCTTATTAAGGACTCTTTATCTAATCTAAACTTGTCTTTCTTCCGTTTTCAGATGTCTTCCAACAATGCTGCTTCTGGCTCAAACCCTACCGGCTCCTTCTCGCTCATGAACCTTTGTAGGAGAGTCATCTTTGATGGAACTAATTTCAATGATTGGATTAGGAACATAAGGAAGGTTACTCGTTATGTGGACAAGGAATATGTCTTCGACAAGGAGCTTAAGGTCATCAATGAGTCTTCTACTACTCCCGAGGAGATTGCTGAGTTCACTAGCCATGAGAAGGATGCCACTAATAGAACTCTAGAAATCCTATGAAGATTTCTACCCTTATGAGATGCACCGGGACCTGATGGAAAGATACCATCAGATTGCTCGTTAGGAAAGGTATGAAATCATCACCTCCATGATAATAACAAAAATGAAGGATTGAGAGTCCATCATAGGCCACCTGCAGAAAATGCAAAGATTCGTGGACCGTTTGCTAAAGTTAAATGTGAACTTTGATGAGGAGGAGGTCACTGTCATATGAACAAGGAGGAGGTCACTGTCACACCCCCGAACCAGACGGCGGAAACGTCCGGGGGTTCGTGTGACATAAATTGAAATATCATCACAATGAATATACATGAAGCAAACACATACATCACCAACATTACATAGTACAACTGACATTGTTCACATCAAGTACATTGTTTAAATATTACACATCCATAGCATAAATGGTTTGATAACTGATGTCTCACAAAAGAAATTTCGAAAACATACTTGATGATTCTTCATTCTAACGGTTACCTGAGAATACAAGTTATTTTGAAAATGGTCAACATATATAATGTTGGTGAGTTCATAAGCATGTTTGATATAAAAAATAGTTTGTATTGTTTGTAAAACCCAGAAAATCCGATATTTTTCTGAAACAACAATTGTTTACGAAATAGGTGTGATGATCCATAAGTATATGCATGAATGATTTCAAACATGTAAAAGTGATATGTTTCCCATAATGAATTATTGTGTTATCGTTGTTGAAAGTAAAAGTGAATAATGTTGTTTCGCAGGAAAACCCGATGTTTTCCTGACTTAGTATGATCTTTATATATTATTGTATCGTCACAATCGAATAAATATGATTTCCCCTGATTACTTTGATGGTGTTGGATCTCTATGTGAGTCGCTATAACCATGCATAATAATGACTAACTCGTTTGTCTTGGCATCCTTGCGAATGCCGATAATGAATTAAGATTTTGTCACCCTAGACTGGCCGAGTCTAACTGTAGCGAACAACTTAGGTGTAGGGGAGTCACCCCCGTATAGATCAATACATAAACTCTCGCTCTCCCTCTAGGAGAATCTGGTTATAACTACAGACTACGACCGACACTCATTGGTGTCACCCGTTATTTCCCACTAAATCCAACTGAATTTGATTAACCTTGTTTAACAACCCGATTTATGTTTACTTGAACCAAAAGGTAAGCCTAACAGACAAAGAGAAGAGGGCAATAGAGGCCCACTAATCATGTATGTTTTTATAGGCTGTCGAGTATGCAACGGACGCGTTAGCCCATCACACTTATGGTTGATATTTTTGGACCATACTAGCAATGCAATTGGGCCACTAAGGCCCGACAGCATGTAAAAGCCATTGAGGATCCGTTAGGCATGCTATTCGGTCACCAGGAGCCCAATAAGCATGTGTGATAATATTGGGCCCAAGTAATCATGATATTGGGTCATAAGGCCCAATGGCACGAATAGAAAATATTTGATCCCAATAATTGAATCATTATGGTTTGTCGAGTTTAAGTTCGTAGTGTTGGTATTGGTGTTGTGCTACTTGTTTATTTGTAATGATAAAACAAAAATATCTTAACGTTTGATTTATAACGAAGCTTTAGTTATATATATATATATATATATATATATATATATATGTGTGTGTGTGTGTGTGTGTCTATATATATATATATATATATATATATATATATATATATATATATATATATATATATATATATATATATATATATATATATTAAAGCCGTGCGTTATGAGCTTGATATTTTAACCCAACGATTTATAATTATTTATTTGGTCCAAAAACATTTAGTTTAACCATTGTAGCCCCTTTTTCTATAAAAATAGCACTTTTAGTCATTTTTTATGAAAATTGACATTTTTGGTCCTTAAACCATTTTTCTTGATTGTTTTGACCCAAACTTTGTTTAAATAGTAATTTTCAACCCAAAACTATTGTATTTGTCATTTCCAGCCTTTATTTGTAAAAAAATTTACATTTTTAACCAAATTTTTGTAAGTTTTACAATTTTGACCCCAAAATCAAACACTTTGCATTTTTAGTCCAAACTTGGTAATAAACTCATTTTAACCCCTGGAAAAGTTTATTTACATTTTATACCCATAGTTTGTTGAGGTTTTCCAATTCAACCCCGTTAAAATCTCATTTTTCGCAACTTCGGGCCCAAAACCCATTAAGCCCATTTTTAAGCCCATTAAGCTAAAATTTATGTTTTTGACCCTTTAGAAAGTGTTATTTTCATAAAAATCAGCTTTATTACAAATAACCAATTTATAACCCTCATAAAACCGACAAATTACAATTTATGCCCAATCTTTGTTATTTTTGCAAATATGACACTTGTAAGGTTCTTTTGGTTTTGTTTTTCCCTTTTTAACTTAACGAATCTTAGATGCATGTATGTTGTTTATTATGTTTTTTTATGATTCTTTTACCCTTTTTGCTATAGATATCGAAATTCAACAAATTTTACACATTATCACAACCAAAAACTAAAGAAATCACATATAGCATGCAAGCACACATAGATCATCACATAATACTTGTATTCTCCCCTAAAAACAAGTAAAAACCGAAAACAAGGGGGTATGAACTCACCTTGCTTAGTTGTTTCGGTTTTGAAGAAGATGTGAAGAAGATTTTAGGTCCTAGCAAGCTTCCTAGTGTTTATTTCGAGTTTAAGAAGCTTCTAAGAAGTAGATCACGAAAATTGTATGAGTTCGGAAGAGGTTTTGATGAAATAAAGAAATTAGGTTATGGATCTAATCAACAACTTACCAAAGATGATGATTTTTATGGAAGAACCTCCTTGAAATGTTCCAAGATCTTGAAAATTTGGATGGAAAAGAGGATGTGCTTGAGAGTGTTTGAGATGAAAGTTTGAAGATGTGTGTGTGTTTGGTGGTTCTTGGCCGAGTAGAAGATGAGAGGGAGAGAGAGAAGTGAAATGACCCTTATAGATGCATGTTGGTCCAGGCATGGAGGTATGGGGTGTAATAAAGAGGTGGCACCTCCTAAAGTCAACCCTCCCCATTTTTACATCTTTCCCTTTTTTTTGTTTTTCTACTTGGGCTGAGAGAGTGAGAAGGAAGAGAATGGCTTGGGCCTTTTGTGCTTGATTCCCATAATATGAGGCCCAATTTGATGGTTTTTGGCCCATTGGACCTTTAAAGTAGTTCACGACCCAAATCTTGCATAAAAGAATGGATTTGAGCCCATTAAGGCTAATTGGATTTGTCATGGACCAACAAGGCCCATTAAAGGTAAACCAATCCATTTTTAGACTTATAAGGCCCAAAAAGGTTAAGTCTCATGAGACTGGGTCCAATTAGAGCCTATTTAAGAGTTCTAAGCCCAAAATAGTCAAATTGGAAGCTTATTGGTCCATTAGGCCCAATAAGGAAATCCTAGTCCATATTGAACTTAAACCGGGATTTCTAGGATTTCCAATCTTTTGTTGACTATTTAAGTGTTTGATGAAATTTTGGTGTCATTGAACAAACATCATACATACTTTCAAGTTTTAGTTACGAATGTTATCATTGCTAATGTTTTCAGAAGCATTAGAATTCTTAGTTGTGATAGTCGCACTTAGCAAACTTCAAGGAATTTTGAGGACTGTTGGAAGTAGTCTTAAAGGTAAGAATGTTGTTCCTACTCCTACTACCGCCTCTGCTCTAGAAATTGGGCAAGGTAAATGGAAGAATAGGAAAACCCCTTCGAAGGGTACCAAGGGAAACTCTCCTGATGGCTCCTCTTCGAGTGGAACCAAAGGTGGTTCTGCCACTCCCTCTTCCAACCTGAAGGATGCACAATGCTTCTACTGTCTGGAAAAGGGGCACTGGAAGCGAAGCTATCCCAAGTACTTGCAGGATGTTAAGGATGGGAAAGTTAAACCCACCCATGTAGGTATTTACACTATATTGTCTAATAACTCACCACATACTAATTCTTGGGTCCATGATACAGGGTGTGGAATTCACATTTGTTCTGATTTGCAGGGCCTAAAAAGAAGTGAGGATGTGGAGCATGGGATGATAAACTTGATCATGGGGAATATGAAAGCTTCACCTATCACCAAGATTGGATTTTATTCTTTATTGCTTAGTATTGGGTTAATATTAGATTTGAATAAATGTTGTTACTCGTCTGAAATGGCAAGAAATATTATTTCCTTTCATGGTTTGTACAAACAAGGATTTACTTTTTCATTTGATAATGAATGTGGTGGTATTAATGCTTTTTATAATGGTGTTTTTTTTTATTTTAAAGCATTACCTTGTGATGGTGTATATGCAACTGTGTTGGTTGTAGACAACTTAGGAAATAGTGTATTTCATATTGATTCTTCCACTAGTTTGGATAAGGCATACTTGTGGTATTGTCGTCTTGGACATGTCAACAAGAAGCGCATAGGACAACTCCAAAATGCTGGAGTCCTAGAGTCATTTGACTTAAAGTTAGATGATAGTTGCGAATCTTGTTTACTTGGAAAAATGACTAAGTCACCCTTCACTGGTACTTGTGCTAGGGGTGAAGGTTTGTTGGACCTCATACACACATATGTGTGTGGACCCTTTAGAACCGCTATAAGGGATGCTAACCGCTTCTATGTGACTTTTACTGATGATTACAATAGATATGGTTATGTCTACTTAATCAAGCATAAGTTAGAAACCTTTGAGAAATTCAAAGAGTTTAAACAAGAAGTAGAGAATCAGTTGGGCAGGATGATAAAGATGCTCTGATCCGATCGGGGTGATGAGTATCTTATTATCGAGTTCCTTGACTATCTTAAGGAATGTGGAATTGTTTCACAATTGACACCTCGTAGGACACCACAGCTGAATGGTGTGGCTGAGAGGTGCAATCGAACCTTGTTGGACATGGTTCATTGCATGATGAGTCGAACTTTGTTACCAATCTCATTCTGGGGGTATGTCTTAGAGAATGTCGCCCATATCCTTAATCTAGTCCCTACCAAAAAGGTTGCCAAAACACCTCACGAGATATGGACTGGGAAAGTTCCCCCTTTAGACCACATCAAGATTTGGGGTTGCGAGGCTTTCATGAGATGTGAGACTCATGAGAAGCTTGAACCTCGAAGTGAGAAATGTAGTTTCATCGGCTAGCCACATAAATCTTTTGTTTATGTCTTCTACAGGCCTAGCGACAATGTTGTCTTCGTGGCGAGGAGAGGAGTCTTTCGTGAGAGAGAATTCATAATCCAAGGAAACAGTAGGTAGCAAATTGACCTTGAAGAAATTGAAGAGTCAAGCGGTGAATGAACCTCAAACACTAGCAGTCAACCTGAGGACGAAATTCCTGTTGAGCTGATTGATGAGTTTGTACCTCTAAGGCATTCCCCAAGAGTTAGGAACACACCTGATTATTATTATGGTTTCCTTATTACTACAGAAGGTGATGCATTTATCAGGGATAGTACACTGATAAATTTGTATGAACCTAACAACTTCAAGGAAGCCATGGCAGGCCCTGAATTTACCAAATGGCATGAGGCTATGGATAGCGAGATTTAATCCATGTACACACTTATAAAGCGCGATTGGTTGCGAAGGGATTTACTCAAACTCCGGGAGTTGACTATGATTAGACCTTCTCACCGGTAGCAAAGATTAAGTCTATTAGGGTTATGCTAGCCATAGCTGCATTTCATGACTATGAAATATGGAAAATGGATGTCAAAACTGATTTCCTTAATGGAAAGTTGGTTGAGGATGTTTACATGAGTCAGCCAGAGGATTTTGTTGATGCAAAGTACCCTAATAGAGTGTGTAAGCTTGAGAAATACATATATGGATTAAAACAAGCATCTCGAAGATGCAATCTTTGTTTCGGTGAGAAAGTCAAAGAGTTTGGCTTTTCGAGGAGCGAGGATGAGTCCTGTGTATATGTTAAGGCTAGTGGGAGTATAGTTAGCTTTTTGGTATTGTATCTGGATGACATACTACTCATAGGAAATGACATTCCAACCTTGCAGGAGGTTAAGTCCTGGCTTGGGAAGGATTCCAAGAAAGGTGACTTATCGATCCAGAGTAATGTCAAACTGAGTAACACTCAGAGCCCGAGTATAGAGTCGGAGATAGCTGAGATCAGTCGAGTACCGTATGCTTCTGTTGTAGGCTCGATCGTGTATGCTATGACTTGTACTCGCCCTAATGTGGCCTTTGCTTTGAGCATGGTCAGCAGATATCAAGGGAATCCTGGCAAGGCTCACTGGACTGTGGTAAAGAATATTCTCAAGTTCCTGCGGAGGACTAAGGACTGGGTCCTTACCCTTGGTGGGAGTGATGACTTGAGAGTAGTGGGGTATAGTGACACCAACTTTTAGATTGATACGGATAATTTCCGCTCTTAGTCGGGCTGGGTCTTTACCATAAATGGAGGAGCAATTACTTGGAAACGTTCCAAGCAGGAGATGGTAGCTGATTTAACTTGCGAATAAGAGTATATAGCAGAAAGCGAGGCGGCGAATGAGGCAATATGGTTAAAGAACTTCATTGGGGACCTTGGAGTTGTACCAGCTATAAAGGAGCCTATGGACATTTTCTACGATAACGAGAGTGCAGTTGCCTTAGCCAAGGAACCAAGGGATCACGACAGATCCAGACACATCGACAAAAAATACCACTTCATTAGACATCAAATAGAAGAAGGACTCCTTGTGGCAAAGAGGGTATCATCGGATGAGAACCCAGCAGATTCCCTCACAAAGCGACTGTGTAGGGTTAAGCATTTACAACATGCGAGGTGCATTGGGCTGAAGGATGATATTAGTTTTAGTAATTAGACAGCTTTCGAAACTTGTAATAGTTGAAATGTAATTGACATTTGATGTTTAAATAAAAGGTGTTTTAGTTACTAGTATGGTACTGTCTTGTGTCAATCATTTACTATTGTTTCATTTTGCATGTTTTGACTTCCAGAATAATTATGTTATGGAATATCATATTATTCAAAACCTATCCACAGTCGATCATAATTTGGAAGTAGGTATTGAAATAAGACTGTCATGAATTAGGTTTGTAGATTTGTCTGAATTGTATTAGACATAACAATTATTGTTGCAACATTCACGAGTGCTCATAAGTTCTGAGTATTGGAATCAACCCACACTCACTTGTATCACTTCATGGAATTTATCTCGAGTGATCGTGAGATGGTAATACCATATAAGTCTTCAAACCAAGAGTTTTGAGTTATTGACTATGAATTTGTAACACCCTGTTTATCTAAATAAATTAATAAATATAAGTCCCAGACTAATTTTTGAAGAATTTTAGAAGTCGGAGATTAAAAGTGTTAGTTCCAGATTAGTCTTGTAAGTATTTATGAAGGTAAGGACCACGTGGTAAATTATCGGGAATTAAGATGGATAGATTATGAGAAGCAAGGGCTAAATGGTAATTTTGGACTTCATTGTAAAGAGTTTTGAAAGTCAGGGTTTAAAAGGTAACATATGGTCTTTATTTGAAGAATAACTCGTAAGGAGGGGCTGAATTGTAACCGTGGGACTAGATATGAAAGAAATTATGTAAGCAACGGTGGGAAGGGTAAATTATGGCCTTGGTTTTGAAGAAAAAGAGGAAGGGAGGGCTGATCTTGATATTATGGAAAACTTATGTATGGAGGCGGGTATTTAAGGGTTCAAACCCTAACCCTAGCGCAAGAACTACAGCCGCCATCTCTTTCATTCCGGTAGCCGCTGCTACCATTGGAGCCTCCTCAGCCAACATTTGCATCACCAAGCCCGACAGCCCGGTCCCGCCTACTGCCTCATCGACAAACGCCATCATCCTATAACTTGTTGCCGCCTGTAGAGCCGTGAACGATCGGAAGTAGACAACCGGAGCCGCTGCTATCCTTCATCCGCCATCACGATCCCACCATGACTTTTCCCGACCAGCGAAGGCCGCCAGCGACCTCAACGCTGCCACCAACGCTTCCTTACCCACTGAAGATGGAGCACTCTCCGTTTCTGCCCTAGTCGGAGTTGTGAAGCTACATTGGTCTTCTTCTGTCGGCATGAAGTTAAGTCAAAAAGCCGCCGCGAGCCTCCGCTGCCGGCGTGGGTGTAGTGCCTTGCACCGGACGACATGAAAGGCGGGGTTAAGGTGTTGCTAGGCAGTGGATCATCAGCAAACGCCACCACCACCACGAGGTGGTGGCTGTCAAAGCAATGTCGATGTTCTGCCGCCTCCGACCACAGTAGGTGGGAGTTTTGGATCCATTTCTCGAGCATAGAAGAGTATTTTTCTTAGTGTGTCTGCTATGCTTGGTCAGAAAAGTAAGAAGAAGGGTCACCACCACCGTGAGGTGGTGGCTTCCGCCAAGCACTGCCGCCGGCCACCATGGTGTGCTTGTGTGTGTGTGTTAGTTAGTGTGTGTGTGCGTGTTTATTTTGGATTAAACATTGTAATTGTAATTAGCTTTGGTTAATAATAAAAATAATGATAATCACCACCGTAAGGTGGTGGCCGCCGTCGTGAGCCGCCATTGACCACCACTACCCGAGGTGGTAGTGGGTGGTACCCCACTAGCAAACCCTAATGGGCTTAGAGATTGGTTTTGGGCCTATTGGGCCATGTTTGGGTGGAAAACCCTAATTATGAGTATTAGGCCTTAGACTTATTGGGCCCACTTGTGGGCCATTGGGATTGGATTGTGAATTAAGCCCAAATTATTCCACGCCATTTATCTAGTAGAGTAAAGGAATTAATGGATCAAGTCCTTAATGGGCTAATTGAGAAAATCCTAATATTTTAGAATTTATCAGGACACACACAAGAATTATTTAATAAGTAAAATATTAAATAATAATCATTGGCAGAAATTAATCTAAGCAATAATGGACTTAATGGATTAAGTCCTTAGTGGATTAAGTCCTTAGTGGGTTAAGCCCTTAATGGGTTAAGTGAGAAACACTTAACCCTAATTATCATTTTATGTGAAACCCTAATTTCATTTGCGCTTTGTGTTGGGCCATCCAAGAATAATCAAAAGAACTAGAAAATTAGTCGGGCTCTAGGTTAAGGCCCATATGAAGGATTTGGTCCAATTTGGAAAATTGGGCCATAAATGGGCCATGGTTTGGGCCTAGAGGGTTGTATGATATTGAACCCTTAGAATGGGACATGATGGACTGGACTGGACAATTGGGCCTTAAGGGAAGCGCATGAAGAGGTTTGGGCCCAATATGGAAAATTGGGCCATATGTTAGGCTTTGATCCCTAGTTTACTTTAGGCCTATGAATTAGACCTTGGGCTTGGGTAAGCCAAGCATGGGGTAATGTAGTAATTATCCAAAGTATGTAATTATAGTTATGTAGTGGAACCCAATTATTAATTAGGTGTTATTTTGATGTTGACAGATCGGGAATCTGTCATCTAGCAGTTGGGGTTGAGTCTGTGGGACTTCAGTAGTGTGGGATTGAGTCTGTGGGACTTCAACAGTGTGAGGTGAGTTTCCTTCCAGTAGGAACTGGTCTACGGCCACAATGTCTGCCCGTTTAGTTAGCAGTAGTTCCGGACCTTGGTCCGATGCAATAGTTAGATTGCTTGATGTCTTTCTGATTCAAACATGTTTTATGTTATGTGCACCGGACCTTGGTCCGATGATGTATGCAGTATATGTTTTCATGCTAGTTGATATGTTTATGCTATGTTATGTTCAGTTAGTTTCGGACTTCGGTCCGATGCAGGGGATAAGGTCCCAGTCAGTTCCGGACTTCAGTCCGATGCAGTCAGTTCCGGACTCGGTCTGATGCAATTAGTTCTGGACTTCGGTCCAATGCAGTTTCCGGACTTTGGTCCGATGTGGAGGGCAACGCCCTGGTTAGTTTCCGGACTTCTTTCCGATGCAGTTCCTGGATTTCGGTCCGATGCAGTGGGGAAGGCCCAATATGTGTTTTATATGTTATTGTATGATATACGGTAGTTTGGGGGAGCTCACTAAGCTTCGTGCTTACAGTTTTCAGTTTTGGTTTCAGGTACTCAGTTTTCAAAAGAGGAGCTCGGGAAGATTGCAGTGCACACACCATTTGTTCAGCCTGGGATGTTTATACTCTGATATACTTGACAGTTGTTATAATATTTTGAGATACATTGCTTATGAATTTTATATGAGGTTTATTGACTATGTTTTTATTATTTAATTAAACGAAATTTTTAGACTGTGTTTTTGGGATGTTTCAAGTTGGTATCAGAGCCTTGGTTTGAGGGATTCTGGCACACTTTCGGGTGTGTCTGAACTCAAACTAAGGAAGTGGTATAAAGTTTTCAAGAGAAAAACCATGTTTAGAAAAGGATTTTGAGAAATGAAAACAATCTTAGAAAAATTATAAAGAAAAGAGTTTTAGAAAAAGCGGTAAGAAATTTTAAAAAGAGAAAAGGGTGTTGTGCATGCAATCAGCCGAGCTCAAGTAAGTACTCCCAAATTACCCTTACAAGTTTATGTTATGATTATCAGTTTCAGTTTCAGTAGAACAGCATGCTAGAATAGGACTAAGGATTTATGAGGATGTCTTATGTGTCTGCTATATATGTTTCAGCTTTATGAGAATTGCATGCTAGTATTGAGTAGACAGCAGTAGGATAGCCTGTTTAGGTTATACCTGATAGTATGAGCTTACAATTGTATGCTAGTACAGTTTCTCGTTATGAGGATAGAATTGCTTGAGTAGTTTCATGTGTCCGAATGCTGCTCGCTTTGTACTTTGTGGGACTCTGAGTGATGGGAGTTAACCATTAGGTGAATACGTCACCTCACATGTGAGCAGGGTTGAATAATCTCAGAGTGCTGGATTTGGCCCTATTGCACAGCTCTTGTCTGAGTCCAACCGTTGTAGGGATGATTCTTTTACTCGAAGGATTATCTGAGCCTCATCACATGTGATGGTATTCAGGTGATGACTAATTGGCATTATAAAGAGGCCTTCAGTAGCTGAGGACTGGATTAAATTAAGTCAAGGATTTCCCTAGGGCAAGCCTAAGGTGGAAGTAGCAGAGATCAGCAGTAGTGGTGGAAGGCACCTGGTGGAGTCGAGGCTGTACTTGAGGAAAGTACGGATAGATGTGGAAAGTAGTATGGGCCCATACTACTGAAAGCAGAGGATCTGTACTCGAATCAAGGAGGGCTGAGATAAGACCAGGGAACTTGTAGTGTGTGAGATCCCTCGAGTTTTGATAAGTATTGTGATATTAGTGCTGGTGTATTACCGATATAGTGACGCTACATGGTAGAACAGATGGTAGTTCTGGTGTCGACAAGGGATCAGGCTCGGACTTTGGAGCCGGGCGGATTGATGATCAGATGAGGGAATTCATTCTATCTGAGAATTATGCGCAGGATCATTGACCAGACTCCTGTGATCCTCAGCGTAATTAAAGAGGACAGTATATAGATTTGTGATGAGAGGCCGAGTGCATTATGCATTGAGATAGCAGTCATGATAGAGGCCCGTACGTTGATGTTTCGGGAATTTAGAGTTTGTGAGACTTCAGATTGTCATGGGGGTTAGGGACCCCATTGTTAGTAGCAGATGGTTGGCAGATGTCGCTAACACTTCTCGTACCAGACGTTGTATCGAAAGGAGACATGATCTGATTCACTTCCTGTCTCCTGAGGGGCAGAGCACGATATTGATAGGAAGAGGTTAGTAGAAGGTTGAGTGATGATGCGGTTGATGCTATGTCATGGAATGACTTTTAGACCAGATTCTGGGCAGAGTGTGCCCAAGAGATTGAGGCGCAACAGTTGGCGCAAGAGTTGTTAGATCTCCACCAGACGATTGAGACTGCGGCAGAGATGACTGCCAAGTCTTGAGAAAGAGCTTATATGGTACCGCGGTATGCAGCAGATGAGGAAATGGAAATGTAAGTTATCAGAACATGTTGTAGAATGATAGCAGGGAGATCATGAGTATATCGGGGTGCAAGACCCTGAATGATATGACTTCTTGAGGTTGAGAACGAGATATGGACTTGGAGCACATTGGTAAGGGGGAATCATATCAGTTGCTTATATTGAGGTGTCTCGGGAGGGGACCCTAGATTTTGGATCAGCTTTTGAGAGACCAGCAGGGTCAGATTCAGTACAGCATGTGCGGGAGACTGCAAAATAAAGTCTTTCATTCCAGGGGTTGAGTAAGTGTGACTCTAGGTTATCCTTCGTTTGTGTCTGAATTATATTTTCAAGAGATGTCATATGCCAATTGCATACCGAGAAGGATTAGCGAATAGTGATAGAGCATTTCCCAAATTACAGGATTAGGAAAGTACAACGTATCTTGGTTTATTCCAAACTGAGGAGCATCACGAGATGCACCTGAGGGAGGTGCTAGAGACTTTGAGGAGGGAGAGACCTTTTGCAAGGTACTCCAAATGTGAGCCGTGGTTGCGCGAGGTGCATTTTCTTGGGCACCTTGTCAATCAGAAGGGTATTCTAGTCGTTCTGGACAAGATAGAGGCCGTGATGCAGTGGGAGATTCCGAGGTCTCCAATTGAGATTCGGAGCTTCCTGGGTCTAGCGGGTTGTTCCCGGAGATTTATATGGATTTTTTTAGAAGTTGTGTGATCTTTTGGATTAGCTGGTGTTGAAACCCTAGCAAGGATAAGCGTGATTTCTAGCAGATTGGTCATGGGAGGGTAGGAAGAATTGAGAATTTTTCCAGTTTTGGGTGCTGTAAGGAATTAGCTGAATCAAAGTGGGGGAGAATCACCCAAGGATTCTGAAGCAAGAGCGGTTATGAAGATAGGATAAGTTTCACATCCTTGTCAGGAAGGAAGAAAGCCCAAGTGGTTGTATGATTTGAGGATAGTGTGAGATGGAAGTTCAGAAAAACTTGCGAATAGGGAGATCGCGTCCCCGTAATGTTTGCTAGCAAGCCTTAGGGAATCAGGTTGGGGATTCCAGTCAGGACATGAATACAGTTGAATGTGGGTGTAGACGTAGCATTCACTAGCAGCCAGATAGTGTTAGAGTGTTGTAAGTATGCGGGTGTAGCCGTAGCATTCACTAGGTCGGTAGATAGCATGAGTGCATTGTTAGGACGCGAAAGGAACAGTAGTATCCACAATTTCGGGTGTAGCAGTGAAGATATGGAAATCCACAGATTAGATTTTGGAATTACCCAGACGGATTAGACCTGGTTAAGCCAGTGGTAAGACCGTGGAAGCGCCACTACAGCTATGAGAGCAAGGAAGAAGTGGACTGCTTAAGGTCATTCATGACATAAGGCTACCAATGGTCATGTATCAATGGCTTTTAGCCTTGGGTTTGGTGACGCCAGGATTCGACGTATGGACTCGATCAGTTAGATCAGAAAGTTATTATAGCCTCAGTGGTATGGTAACTAGTGGCAACTAGTTCTAGAGAAGGATTTCGTTCAGAAATCGTGTGAGGCGACTAAGTGGGAGTCCTTTGGCTCTACAACCGAGCCGGAACCCGGTATTTCAGATGACTGACGAATGAATTGACACCAGGAGGGTCTCGATAGATTTTGGAAAGCAACCATGTAGCAGCATGCATTTTCTGGCATTTCAGTGTTTCCAGCAGTCCAGTGTTTCAGGCAGTTCCATGTTTCAGATAGTTTAGTGTTCAGGCATGTCAGTGTTTCAGGCAGTTCAGTGTTTCAGAAATTCCAATGCTTCAGACAGTCAGTGTTTCAGGCAGTAACGGTATTTGAGGATTTTATGTGTGGTTAGAGTCATAGATAGCTTGGGTTATGCTAAGTCACTTACGGCAGGATTATCTGAGTTTTGGCCAAGTATAAGTGAATCACAGGGATAAGTAGATATGTGATTCTGTTTACTAGTGGGAACCTCGAGTTGTCATAAGTTAAGTAAGCAGCTGGGAGACAAGTGGACTGGGTGCGACGATAATGATTTCAGTATGGGCGGTCTGCCAGGGATTCAAACCATCTTAAGACATCAAATATCAGATAGAGTAGATGTGGACTATTGCGAGGAATCCGTTCACCGGTGGAATTCAAAGCGTTGCAAGGATTGGTCACGGTTACCCTGAGAAGGCTAGGGTGTGCCCATGATTATGGCCATGTTACTTGGTGTAAGGAATGATTTCGAGGGCGAAATCTAATTTAAGTGGGGGAGAGTTGTAACGCCCCGTTTATTTAAATAAATTAAGAAATATAAGTCCCAGACTAATTTGTGAAGAATTTTATAAGTCGGAGATTAAAAGTGTCAGTTCCGGATTAGTCTTGTAAGTATTTATGAAGGTAAGTACCACGTGGTAAATTATCGGGACTTAAGATGCATAGATTATGAGAAGCAAGGGCTAAATGGTAATTTTGGACTTCATTGTAAAGAGTTTTGAAAGTCAGGGTTTAAAAGGTAACATATGGTCTTTATTTGAAGAATAACTCGTAAAGAAGGGTTGAATTGTAACTGTGGGACTAGATATGAAAAAAGTTATGTGATCAAGGGTGGGAAGGGTAAATTATGGCCTTGGTTTTGAAGAAAAAGAGGAAGGGAGGGTTGATCTTGATATTATGGCAAACTTATGTATGGAGGCGGGTATTTAAGGGTTCAAAACCTAACCCTAGCGCAATAACTACAACCTCCATCTCTTTCATTCCGGTAGTCGCTGCTACCATTGGAGCCTCCTCAGCCACCATTTGCGTCACCAAGCCCGACAGCCCGGTCCTGCCTACTGCCTCGTCGACAAATGCCATCATCTCGTCACCTGCTGTTGCATGTAGAGCCGTGAACGATCGGAAGTAGACAACCGGAGCCGCTGCTATCCTTCCTCCGCCATCGCGATCCCACCATGACTTTTCCCGAGCAGCGAAGGCCGCCAGCGACCTCAGCGCTGCCACCACCGCTTCCTTACCCACTGAAGATGGAGCACCCTCCGTTGCTGCCCTTGTTGGAGTTGTGAAGCTACCGTGGTCTTCTTCTGTCGGCGTGAAGTGAAGTCAGAACGCCGCCGCGAGCCTCCGCTGCCGACGTGGGTGTAGCGCCTTGCACCAGACGACATGAAATGCGGGGTTAAGGTGTTGCTAGGCAGTGTATCATCAGCGGACGCCACCACAACCATCAGGTAGTGGCTGTCAAAGCAATGTCGACGTTCTGCCGCCTGCGACCATCGTAGGTAGGAGTTTTGGATCCATTTCTCGAGCATAGAAGAGTATTTTTCTTAGTGTGTCTGCCATGCTTGGTCGGAAAAGTGAGAAGAAGGGTCACCACCACCGTGACGTGGTGGCTTCCGCCAAGCACCGCCGCTGGCCACCATGGTGTAGTTATATGTGTGTGTGTGTGTGTTAGTTAGTGTGTGTGCGTGTGTTTATGTTTGGATTAAACATTGTGATTGTAATTAGCTTTGGTTAATAATAAAAATAATGATAACCACCACCGTAAGGTGGTGGCCGCCGTCGTGAGCCGCCATTGACCACCACTACCCGATGTGGTAGTGGGTGGTGCCCCACTAGCAGACCCTAGTGGGCTTAGAGATTGGTTTTGGACCTATTGGGCCATGTTTGGGTTGAAAACCCTAATTATGAGTATTGGGTGTTAGACTTATCGGGCCCACTTGTGGGCTATTGGGATTGGATTGTGAATTAAGCCCAAATTATTCCATGCCATTTATCTAGTAGAGTAAAGGAATTAATGGATCAAGTCCTTAATGGGCTAATTGAGAAAATCCTAATATTTTAGAATTTATCAGGACACGCACAAGAATTATTTAATAAGTAAAATATTAAATAATAATCATTGGCAGAAATTAATCTAAGCAATAATGGACTTAATGGATTAAGTCCTTAGTGGGTTAAGCCCTTAATGGGTTAAGTGAGAAACACTTAACCCTAATTATCATTTTATGTGAAACCCTAATTTCACTTGGGCTTTGTGTTGGGCCATCCAAAAATAATCAAATGGACTAGAGCAATTAGTCGGGCTCTAGGTTAAGGCCCATATGAAGGATTTGGCCCAATTTGGCAAATTGGGCCATAGATGGGCCATGGTTTGGGCCTATAGGTTTGTATGATATTGGGCCCTTAGAATAGGACATGATGGAATGGGCTGGACAATTGGGCCTTACGGGAAGCCCATGTAGAGGTTTGGGCCCAATATGGAAATTTGGGCCATATGTTCGGCTTTGATTCCTAGTTGACTTTAGGCCTATGGATTGGACCTTGGGCTTGGGTAAGCCAAGTTTGGGGTAACGTAGTAATTATCCAAAGTATGTAATTATAGTTATGTAGTGGAACCCAATTATTTATTAGGTGTTATTTTGATGTTGACAGATCGGGAATCTGTCATCTTGCAGGTGGGGTCGAGTCTGTGGGACTTCAGCAGTGTGGGAGTGAGTCTACGGGACTTCAGCAGTGTGAGGTGAGTTTCTTTCCAGTAGGAACGGGTCTACGGCCACAATTCCGGCCTGTTTAGTTAGCAGTAGTTCTGGACCTCGGTCCGATGCAGTAGTTAGATTGCTTGATGTCTTTGTGATTCAAACATGTTTTGTGTTATGTGTACCGGACCCTGGTCCGATGCAGTATGCAGTATATGTGTTCATGCTAGTTGATATGTTTATGCTATGTTATGTTCAGTTAGTTCCGGACTTCGGTCCTATGTAGGGGATCAGGTCCCAGTCAGTTTCAGACTTCGGTCTGATGCAGTCAGTTCCGGACTTCGGTGTGACACCCAAATTTTTGCAAAAATTTTAAACTTTTAAAACCCTTCTTAAATTAAATTAAAACAATTGAAATAGTCATAACATAATCCATCAACTTAATAATCATATAAAATAAGTGCGGAAGTAATAATAATAATAAGGTACCAACAAAAATAACTAGTAGCGATGTCCCGGTGCTCCATGTCAAGCCTTAGCCTCTTTAATCTTAACACCTGAAAAGTTATAAGGGAAACCGTAAGCACAAAGCTTAGTGAATTCAAACACAGACATTGTACTAACATTCATATTTACTAACCCTAATCCATTTTCCAATTATAGTTGTATAATAAGGGCAAAGAACGAATCAACGCGAATGATACAAGAAGGACTTGTAGGTTTGAACCGCACCGGGAAGACCCCGTATCACTTGGCCCTAATCACCGCACCTCACGATGAGTATTACGTTGGTGATCTTACCTACCCACCGCACCGATAAATCCGTATCCTTTGGTGGTGTCCTCCATGATTAGTTACATACAGTGCACATGTACGAATTAAAACAATACTTCTATAGCATGCTTTTATAATAAATTCAAATTATCACACACAAGCTAACTAGCAAATACAATCATCAATACAACGGTGTGGGAGAACTCACCTTGAGTGAGTAGTAAGGATAGATAACAATCAACTAATGCTACCAAGATTAAGCAAACTTCAAAACCTCACCTAAGAAGGACTAAAGGTTAGAAAGGAGAAGTAATGAAGCTATGAGTTGAGAAAAGAGTAATCACAGCAAGGTCTCTAAAACAGACCTGCTGTTCAAAATGGATTTACTCCAAAATCTAAAACAGAAACATAGCTTTAACTAAATTTTATAAGAAAATATGATTACTCAAAATTCCAAAACTATAAAGAACTCATTCTAACTCCAAAAGATGAATTAAATATGAATTTTACAAAATGGTGTATCACTTCTGTCTCCAACAATACAATCAAGTGATGTTGGCCAATTCTACCCAACTTGTGAGTAGAATTCGTCCAAACCAAAATTCAGAGAAGTAAAGGACATACAAATGAAAGTCTCAGAGTTGGAATTGAATGAAAATCATCTCCCAAACTCCAAATATACTATTCACATTGTGGACAATCACAGCACTAGCAAAAGCTAGCGACTGCCCACTGATCTGGAGTGTGGATCCATTCTAACCAATTTATAATTGGAAATAACACCCCATCCGCTCCAGATCTTAAATTCATAATATCAGGAACATATATATAAACTTGGAATCACTCTGGATCCTTTTCCAAGCCTTAGAAATGAAGAAAACAAAATGACATATCAGAACAAACCCGGATCAGACCTAACAGCAAAGATGCCATTCTTTCCCATAGATAAAGTCCTTATCATTGAGGTTGGCATGCTTAAGAAACTTAGCCAACTCAATTTTTGAACCTTTGGAACTGGTTTGGGGTCCGTTTGATTTCTAGAGCTCAAGATATGAGTTTTACAAAATAACTACAGATCTGATGGAAAACAAAATCGTAGCCACCCGTGATTCCTTTTTCGCTTATCCATCCTTTTCCCTTTGAAACACATTTTAAGATGTGTTCATCATCCCATGTAAGTCCCTAATCTGCCCGTGTATCAGTCAGATCCGTTTGATTGTGCGGAATCCCAATCAAACGGATGATGTCAGATTAAATAAGAAGAGAAGTAGAAGAAGAATAATATGAATCTTTGTATATATTGATATGAATTATGATACGAATACAAAAGATTCACACACACATAAAAGCTCCTTTCTCTCTGGACGTAATCTCTCTAGTGTTCATCACTCTCTACTCCTCACCCTAACACCTCTATTTATACATGTTGGATATGGGCCAGAAACAAATGGGCCGTAAATGCGTTTACGGCCGTAAGGTGTTTACGGCCGTAAACTCAGCCGTTAACTAAACCGAAAATTCATAAATATTACACAAAAATATAATTGCCCAGAAAAGTAAAGTATAAACCATATTTTGACCTAACAATCTCCCCCTTGGTTTATAGCTTTCTTTTCTTAATTGACCCAACAAGCTCCCCCTAAAAAGTAGCTGGCTCTTCTTGTCAATCTTCAATGGAAGCTTGGCTTCAGCTTTAACCTTCGATTTCTTCACAGCATCAGGATGAACATATGAATCTTCAATGAATGACTTCATCTTGAGCACTTGATGTTTTCTTCAGAATTTGTTATTGAACGCACATTGGGTGAGGAGGCTTGACGTACTGATTCTTGAAAGATGGCGCTTTCAGCTTGAGAATCTTCAAAGAGAACTTCAGAGAGAACAAATCTTCTGGATCACTTCAGCAGCTACAACGATAGCAGCAGACTGATTGAGGAGGCTTCAATGCAATCCGTCACATAATCTTCAATTTCTGCTTCACCTTGCTTCTAGGGTTGAAAGATTGAATGTTGAAAGAATAATCTTCATTTCTTGCTCCTTCGAATGCGAATTCTTCGATGCTCACGGACGAGGCTTTGGCTCAGAAATCTTCAACACAAACTCCATCAGTCTTACCTATACCTGAAATCACTATTCAAGACAAAAACAAAACTAAAAGAAAACTTAGCACACAGATTAAAATAGAAACAAAAATATTTTTGGATTTTTTGATTTTTCTAAACAAGAAATAAAACAGAAATAACACTATTTTTGGATTTTTAATTTTTTTAATTTTTCTTTGATTTTTGAATTTTTTTATGTTTTATTTTTTTCATTTTTTTTAATTTTAATTCTCCCCTAATATTTAAATTAGAAGAAACTATGACAAATTTAACAAAAATAAAAATGATATCTAACTTTAAGAGTGATTTGGGATCAAAGTTTTTAGACAGCCTTTATCCACTTGTCGGTACCCTTCATATTCACATCTTTGTCTGGTCGATCGTCGGTATTGTTGTCCACTTAAACACGAAAAATTGTAACAAATTTAGGACATACTATTTGTTACAAGACAAGGTGAACTTAAAAACCTAAAATTTATATCTGATCCTAACTTCTTAGATAATATATCTTAAGGTCCATTCAGCTGACGACGACCTAGGATATTGTTGTCCACCTAAATTGAGCAGCGAGATCTATAGACAATCTGTATGTGTTCAATTTTAAGTGTACTGGAACGTGTTTCCCGCTTCCTGATATGCCCCAGCCATCAAGAACTTCCAGAGTACTCCTTACACCGGGTGAGCAGACAACCATTCAGAGAGAGAAGAGATTCAGAATTCTATTGCTAACTACTTCAGAGGGGTTGAGAAGAAGAAGGTTGCATATGCTGTGTACCAGGTCGGATTAGAAGTCGTGCAAAGGAGACATCATATGGCTAACAGATGAGAAGTATTTCACACATATATTTCACACACACACACATACACACACACACACACACACACATATATATATATATATACATATAGCCTGCAGAGAAAGTGAGTTGCATATGTTGTGTACCAGGTCGGATTAGAAGTCATGCAAAGGAGACAACATATGACTAACAGAAGAAAAGAAATAAAATGATATTCTATAGACCTAATTTATCGGAATTTACCAGTCGCCTCATCCAACCAGAATTAAGGACAGAATCCGCACATCGAGGGAAATTTAAGCCACGGTTCCAAGTACAGGTTCAATTAATGTGACGAGTAGATTCCCATATATATCTCCCTGCTCAACCTATCTGAGCGTCGTATTTTCAGGCTGAACGTATCTAACTAGGTCAAGATTTGTCAAGTCTATAAATTTCCTAAGTTCAACTCTGCCTAGTCATGTCCATTTAAAATTTTTCGTGCCTACCGACGCATCAAGTCAGAGCATAGACCCTTTAACTTCGGGTACGTTACGTAGACTCAGGTTGCCTGTTATCACTTGATAATATCACTTCCCAAAACATCTCCCTCAAACACAGACTCATAACCAATATATTTTTTTATTTTCTGATTTTCTGATGTTTTTGGATTTTTTAAAATTTTCTAATTTTTGTTTTGTTTTTATTTCTCCCCGTAAATTTGTACATAGGAGAGAAACGAAAGTAAATGCGCAAATTTAAACTATCCTAAAACAAAATTTTGTCTTTGAAACGAATCAGAGTAAGAAAAACTCAGGAGTATAGAGAAGAAAATGCAAACCGTAATTCACCGATTGAATCTGCATTCAGAAGGTCTGAGAATAGCAAGCATAACCTCAGAACAGATCCAAAAATTCTTCATGTCTTTAAGCACAAACCCCATGTGATCCCTTCTTTTCTTCCTTTCCCGCAAAAGGACACATGCTCTCAAACAATGTTGTGAGTGTTGTACAGTTGAGAGATGTCCCCAATCATATGCCAGGAACAGCCACTACCAACAAACCGAAGTCTGATGATATGCCTCCATAGCTGCTCCAGCACAAAGCGGGATCAGTTGGTCTTCGGAACCCAGTCCATTTTGAAACTGGGTCGACCTTTGTCATCAACGCACGATACTCTCTCCCATGACATATCCTGCTTATCACAAACAGAAGATGTAGAAACGTTAGAAGCATTAGGAGATTTGGGAGTTTTCACCTTTGGTACCCATCTATATTCGGGTTTAACCCATTTCTTTTTCGATCCGATGGGTGCCCCGGCACTTGATTTGGCACTTGAAGCCAATCTTCGAGATGACTTTGACCTAGCCGGTCTTGGCTTCACAGGAGCATCTCTTGAACTGGGCTTGTTGGCTGATATTTCCTTCTTGCCCTTGGGATTTGGATGCTTGTCCTTTGGAGTTTGATTCTTGGCCTTGGGAGTTACATTCTTGGCCTTCTTGGCATTCCAGTCGTCAATGTCTGAACGTGGTCTCGAGGGGTATCTTTTGGAGTGTCTCCCTCTTGACGCGTTCTGCCAGCCTTGTGCGTAGTAGGGAACGTACGTGCAATTAGGACAATTTCTGGCAATGTGTCCAGGTGTTCCACAGTGAAAACATGTCTTTTTCTTCACTGTGAAGTTATTTATTCTTGAGCCTGGTGGCGTATCCTTGCCTCGTTTCTTGTTGTTCCCACATGCATACTTGGAACAAGCACTCTGTTGCGTTGGAATTGGAGGCCTGTATTTACCAACGGCAGGTTGAGCAGAAGCAGCAGATTTAGAGTTCAAGGGGTCGTTGGTTTGTTCAGAAGAACTCTCCTTGTTCTCATCCTCTGCTACTTTACCTGCACATGTAACAGAAACATCAATATTTTCAACATTAATAACCCCTACTGACACAAATCCAACTGTTTTTCCGTATTTAAGATGTGCCTCCCTGTCAATTTCTTCTTGTTTCATAGGGATGGATGTGTAGATATGATTGTAAGAAGGAGGTACACTATCATACCCTAGACCCTTGTGTTGATTCCTTTTAAACTGCATGCTTTGGTCTATCATATTTGCAACCACCTCACTTGAGAAATCATATTTTCTAACATCAAGTTTGGCGGTTTCAAACTTTCCTTTCAAAGATTCAACTTCAGCCACTAGCTCAGCATTTTGTTTGACTACATAATCATAGTTTTCACATTTGTTACTGTAGTCTTCCTGAAGTTTCCTAAAGTCCTTGGTTTTAGCTTCTAACTCAGCCTTCATGGGTTTCTGTCCTTTCCTGAGTTGATATCCATCATATCTCAGGTCCTCAACTTCTCTTTTAAATAACTCAATTTGTTCTCGAAGAAATTTAATCGTATCTTCACATGATTGAGAAGATGAAACTTCACATGAATGAGAACATGACACTTCATTGACCGGAAGGTTTACAGAACTCTTTAAAGCGTCAAGCTCTTCAATTACTTCAGCAATACTAAGACGATTGAGATCTTTTGTCTTCTTGATGACAGCTACATTCATATCCCACGATTTCGGAAGTGAATTTAGAAGCTTTTTGTTTATCTCTGATTTGGACAAGAAGATCCCGGCTATATTCATCTCAGTAGTGAGTGTAGTAAATCTCTGCAATTCAGTTTCGAGGGTTTCTCCAGGGATATAATCGAAAATGTTGAAATTTTGTCTTAACATATCCTGACGACTCTCTTTCATATTTTCAAATCCCTCGTAGACCTTAAAATCAATTAATTAAAAAAACAACTAGAAGCAAACGTCAAATTTAAAATGCCCTTTTTTTTAATTTTTAAAAACAACCTTAAAAGTCAAATTTAAAAAATCAAACTCAAAAGTCGAACTTGAAAAGTCAAACTTAAAAGTCAAACCGAAAAGCTAAATTTGAAATTTTAAAAATTAAACGAAAAAGTCAAAGTTTAAAATCAAAGGTCAAACCTAAAAGTCAAAATCAAAATTTGAAATAAAAAGTCAAAAATAAAGAAAAAAAAATAAAAACAATTTATTATTATTATTATTATTATTATTATTTTAATTTTGGATGAAAAAAGAATTTTAAAATAAAAGGAAATTGATTTTTGGGTTAAAAGTGTCAAAATTCGAAATTTGGTGCGAAAAAGACGGGTTATATTTTAATTTTTGAAGGAATGTAACAAGTTATTAGCTAGAGGAGATGATTAAGGCGCTGGACTTCTATGGTCGGAGACCCAAGTTCGAATCCCCGCATCCCCTTAAATCGTTGCGCGCCCTTATTTTTATTGAAGCGATGTGCGGCTTGCTTAGCCGGCTTCCCTAGCCGAGCCGTTCTTCAAGCCACGCTCCACCGCTTCGATCCGCAAGCCGCCAAGCCAATTCTTCAAGCCGCTAAGCCGCCGAGCCGAATTCCGAGCCGAGAACTTCCAACTGAGCCGCAAACTCCGAGCCGCAAGCTCGGAAACCCTAGCCGCAAACACGAATCCGCCGCCGGCCGTGAACTGTTTCCGGCAGTAAGCTCCGGCCGAAAACCCTTCAAGATTACGTGAAAAAAAAGCGATTTTTCGACTTTGAAGCTCCAAAACTCGATCAAAAACCTTTTTTTATGAAAAACACGAAGAACAAACCCCCTTAATTTTGCGAGATCTATCCAAAAACGCAAAAATATTACGAAAATAAGATCAAATAATGCTCCAAATAGAGTTTACGGCCCAAGAACTCGTTGTTTACGGCCATAAGCTTGGACCGTAAACATCAACTATTCAGATTCCAAATGAAACAATAAAACCTTTTGACTGATACAACTTGGCTCTGATACCAATTATAAGTCCCTAATCTGCCCGTGTATCAGTCAGATCCGTTTGATGGTGCGGAATCCCAATCAAACGGATGATGTCAGACTAAATAAGAAGAGAAGTAGAAGAAGAATAATATGAATCTTTGTATATATTGATATGAATTATGATACGAATACAAAAGATTCACACACACATAAAAGCTCCTTTCTCTCTGGCCGTAATCTCTCTAGTGTTCATCACTCTCTACTCCTCACCCTAACACCTCTATTTACATGTTGGATATGGGCCGGAAACAAATGGGCCGTAAATGAGTTTACAGTCGTAAGGTGTTTACGGCCGTAAACTAGACCGAAAATTCATAAATATTACACAAAAATATAATTGCCCAGAAAAGTAAAGTATAAACCATATTTTGACCTAACATCCCAATTTAGTCCCCATGATCATGGTGGTACTAAAAAGGGTTAGGTATCATTAGGATTTCATTTTTCCACAAGATTGTAATAATAATCAATATGAAAATGAACATAAAGCACATAAAATCACCATTCTCCCTTTTAGGGTTTCCATGATCTTTTGCCAGATGTAATCCCCTAGATCCATCATCCACCATATATGGGGTGAAGATAGGATCTTGAGATGATGTATAACATACAATTACAAATCAAATAAGAAGGAGAAGAAGTGAAGATGAAATCATAAAACTAGAACAAGGTTATGAATCAACTTGTAAGAAATGATAAGGAGGTTCATACCAATATGAATCAAGGCTAGAAATGAACAAGAATTAAGCTCCAAACAATAGCCCCTTGGCTGCTCTTGATCCCAAAGAGAGAGAGAGAGAGAGAGAGAGAGAGAGAGGACGATTTGAGAGAGAGAGAGAGGGAGTGTTTAGAGTGTTTTTCTTGTGTGTGTTCCAAATGACTCAATTAACACATTAAGTACTATTTACTAGATGGACTCTGCAAATAGGCCCATATCCCATGGACTTCAATAAAAGGAGTTTACAAGATGATCAAAAGAGTCCAATAACATAATAAATCAGACATTGGTTAGATAAATTAACCCAAGGTTACAAGGATAATTAAATTAAAATAACCAAACGTACAGAGAAAAATCGGGGCGTTACATTCGGTCTGATGCAGTTAGTTCCGGACTTCGGTCCGATGCAGGGGGCAACGCCCTGGTTAGTTTCCGGACTTTGGTCCGATGCAGTTTCCGGATTTCGGTCTGATGCAGTGGGCAAGGCCCAATATGTGTTTTATATGTTATTGTATGGTATACGGTAGTTTACAGGAGCTCACTAAGCTTCGTGCTTATAGTTTTCAGTTTTGGTTTCAGGTACTCAGTTTTCAAAAGAGGAGCTCGGGAAGATTGCAGTGCACACACCATTTGTTCAGCCTGAGATGTTTATACTCTGATATACTTGATAGTTGTTATAATATTTTGAGATACATTGCTTATGATTTTTATATGAGGTTTATCGACTATGTTTTTATTATTTAATTAAACGAAATTTTCCGACTGTGTTTTTGGGATGTTTTAGAATTGGTTGTACATTGATAGTACGAAAACACATCAGTAACTTGATGTTATAAAACGTGTTGTTGTGTACAATTTGATGATTAGTTAGTACAAGCGTATGAGTTTAAGTTTATATATTACTTTTAGTCCTTGGAGGATTAAAAGCGATATCTTGGGCCCCTCAATGATTTTGTTCTGACTTATGTGTCAGACCCGGTCAGAACTCAATTGATGTGTTTGATTAAGTGCTATGTCAAACAAATCGGAAATCGGGAAACAAACTGTTGGACAATAAGTACAACGATGTTCCATGTATTTTTCCGGCTGATATCTTGAACAAAGGATTATATGACCACTTATCAAAAATGGCACAACTTAGTTCCGAGAGACTTTGAAAGAGCTACGATTGCTAGTCGGATCCTGAAGTCGTACTTGCAGCTATAGTTATTAGACTTATCCAAGTGGGAGACTGTTGGATAAGGTGTCTAAGTCCATAAGTATATTTGGTATGAACTTCACCCGATTTGGCATGGTCCATTTCAGTTGCATGGCATCAGAACAATTTGGATAGACTTTTGTGAGAAGATGATATTTATGGTTTATTAATATATTATAATTTCTAATATACTAATATGAATTATTTAATTAGTATTGATCAGGAATTAGTGTGGAATTAATTTTGTGATCAAAAGGGATTGATTTGGTAAATAATTCATTCTTATATGGTGGGCTTATGATCCATAGTTTTGCATGATTGGCTAAACCCATGTGGTTACCCATGGATGCTCCATGGTGGTTAAAACCCATGGATCATGAGGAATGTGGAACGGCATGAGTTACATGGTGTAACCATAATATGCACACTATATAAAGAAACCTCATGCTTCTAAAATCGGCACTTAAGTGATTCTAGTGGGGGATAGCCAATTTTTGGTGCATATAATCTTCTCTCAGGTTATTCCATTTGTTGGTGGTATTGTGTGAAGCATTTGAGGCATAACATTTGGGGTGCTAGGGTCACAAGGTCTTAAGGAATCCAAGCTACAAGAAAGGTATGTCATTCTACTAGTTTTTGTATTACATATACCCCATGATATGCTAGTTAGGATGAAAACCTTGGAAAATGAAAGTTTTCATGTATAGTAGAGAAAACATAGATCCAAGGTTTCTAGGGTTGCATGCACACCATAGGAGTGTTAGAATGCTCAAAACCCACCAGGTCCTGCTTTGTGCTGAAGGCCAATAGACCCAAAGCAACCTTGATAGACTGAAAGCCAGTGGGGCGTACCATTTAGGCCGAAGGCCTGGAGAACAGTTCAGATAGGCTAAAGGACTGGTGTGGCATACCAGTCATGTTGAAGGTTCTATAAACATACCAAGTAGAATGTAGGCCAGTGGGGAGTTCCATTCAGACTGAAGGCTCTGTATGCATGTTATTTACTATTACGATTATGATTATGTGATGTGTTTGGTATTTTCAGGGAAACTCACTAAGCTTTGGGCTTACAGTTTTGGGTTATGTTTTAAGTACCTCAGATGATCTCGGGAAGGCAAAGGCATGATCATGCACCTCCTTGTGTTTTCTTTTATGATTTTTGGAAAACTCTGATACTAAGCATGTTCTGAAAACTATTTGGTAAAAAATTATGATTTGTGGAATGGTTTTAAAAGTTTAATTTTTTTTTTTTATGAATTTTATGGATATTACACTGAAGCATCCCAAAGTTGTATTTGATGAGCGTGCTTTCTATAAGAAGAAGAACCATTGGAATACAAATTGTCCTTTGCTGTTAAGCAAGGGAAATTAGCAACAACAACAAATCAGATCACCTAATAGAACCTTCATAGAAAAACATACCTTATGGAAAGTCTCAAACACGTCCTTCGTTTTCACATTTTAGGCCAACACAATATGTTGTTGCTACAACTTCAGTTGAGAATGAGACAGATTTTATAGAACCATGACCCTTGGATCCCCAAATTATTGAAGAGTCGAGACAGTTCATTGCTGCCAATCCAACTGCAACATCAGTTTCCATGTCTCATTCTAGTTTGTCTTCATCCAACACTTAAGGTATTCCTTCATCCTTTTTGATATTGGATTATGGTGCATCTCATCACATGTCACCATATTTTTCATCTTTTGCTTCGTTATCATCTCGTTCACCTGTCTCTATTATGTCTTCTAGCGCTAAACCAATGACAGTAGAGTGTGTTGGTTCTATTGTCACTCATTATATATCTTTAACATATGTTTATTATATTCCTACACTACCTTAAATCTTTCTTGGATCAGTCAGTTGAGTAACTCTGGTTGTTAGGTCTTCTTTTCTGATTCGTTCTGTTATGTACATGACATTCGGTCTCAGAGGGTGATTGGGATAGGTCGCAGACTTGGGGAGGTTTATGTTTTGGAGCAGCTACATATTGCTGATGTTGCTACATCTAGTTTCGATTTATTGTCTTTTTCATTTCAACCCTTCGTCCTTTGTTTTTTATCTTTGGCATTTGCAACACCTACAGATTTGGGCTAGGCAATAAATTTATTATAAGCCACACTAATGATTTAAAAGAGGGATTATTTAGGATAAATAATCTTAACCAAGTTATAGTATATGTGACGAGGATTTCGTGCATATAAAGAACACCCAAATTCGACTTCGAGTGAAGAAGTTACGACCTTCCGAAGTTTCACATTCAAAAAGTATGTCAAAAATAGTGAGTTGGAGATAGGTTGCTTATTATCATTAGTAATCTAAACAAAAGTCATAAATATTGTAAAAGTGAATGCGTGCATATAGATATCGTCTAAATCTGACTTTGTGAGAGGAAGTTAGGACTTTTAGAAGTTTCAGCATAGCAGTATATGGCTAAGAAATCTAAGTACAACTCGGTTGGTTGTAAGGAAAAGCAATCTAAATGAGAGTTGTAGATCTCATCGATATGGTTATGCCAATATAAAGAAAGTCAAGAACGATATCATGTGAGGAAGTTGTGAATTTCTAACGGACTTTAACAAACTAATCATGTTAAGAATATAGCTTTAAAAATAAAGAGTTGTAGATCTCGTCGAGAGCTTTCCGGGGATATAAAGAACGTCGAAAACGGAGCTGATATGAGGAATATACGATTTTTTGAATTTTTCCGAGAAGCGCCACACGCATGTGGGTTACACAGTGCAAACCTTCTAGAAGGTGGGGTGTGGACCACCATATTTGTGGCACGTTGCAGAAAATGGGAGGAACAACATCTCAAGTGTGCACGACATGCACACCAGGCGCGACGCGCAATTGTGCTATAAATAGGCTTTGACTGATCATTAGTATCCTCACTCCCTCATCTTACTCTCTCACAATTCTCTCAATTTTAGCCAATTTCCCTTAGTTTTAGCCTTCGACGAAGCCCTATGATCCCTGAAGAAGTAGTAGCTAGCGAGTAGAAGCTCTGCCAATTTAATTTCCTAACTTTTATCAGGAAGATCCTCTGTAAGTTAAGCTACACTCTAGTCTTTTCTGTGTAACTTATATTTATAGTCATAAGTCGTCATTATGAACCTATAAATATGATTTATCACTTATTACATGTCGTTATACTGATTGGTCTACTTATGGAAAATGTTGATTGGAGCCTTCCAATAATTTTACAAGTTCTGAAGCATGCTTTGAATCTTGATCACCAAAAAACGTATAAGCCTCTCCAGTGGCCCCCGCCCTCCTAGTCCTACCAATCCAATGCACATAGTCTTCAACTCACGTCGGAAAGTCATAGTTAATCACTACCCTGTTACAACAACAAAAAAACCCCACAAATTACGAATAATTCTTAATGAGAAATCAACCCAATAACACCAAGAACAAGTTCAAAAAAAATACTTTGAAAAAATGGATTTGAAAATTGCCAATTTTCCAACTTGATGGTGATTTTTTAAAATATTTAAAAGGCAGGCTTTTCGAAATATATATTTTTAGAAATTATAGTCAATTAAGACAACCCGAACTTCTTCTAAAAGTTTAAAATTGGAAATAAGTGAATAACTTGATGTCTTTGATGTCTAATCCACGAGTGGCGACATCGGTGACAACGAGCACGAGGGACCTATCAGAGCGAAAATGATTTAAAAAAATAATCGCGTTCGCCTTGAGATTTGTCTCCGTGAATAGCAGCAGTAGAAAACTGTTGGGTCAAAGTGTGTGCCAACTGGTCGCACATCTTTTTTGTTGAAAAAAAATTATGATTTTTGCCCTTGTTTCTTGCGATCGAAGTATTTGCTCCAATCGTTTGTGTTTCTCCATTGGTGCCAATACCTTAATATGCTACAACCATAACCATTTCAATTATTTAGAGGATGTCTCTTTTTTCTTAATGAGCTTAATGGGTTAAGCTTTTAATCCAGACAACTTTTATGACTTTCTTTTTTACTTTATCTAGACACAATGTATTAACGGGTGAAGCCAAAAAATAGGTTTAGTGTATTACGACACTATTAACCACTTACATATTTGCCTTCTTTATTTTTGTCTCACAACTATAATATTAAAATTGATGAATGCTGTGAAATTTGTTTTTTTTTTTGGAAAGTACGGATAAAACAGTAATTTAGTCTTATTCAGACAGTTTATTCAGTCTAAACTGGATAGAATGACTAAAATCTGGCTTAATGTATTAAGACACTAAACCTTAATCTATTTGATGAATGTTATGAAGATTTATCCAATCAAAAATCACTTTTAAAAAAACAATAAAATATAAAAAAGCATCATTATCTATTCAAATTTCAGGCACTTTAGGTAGACTGATATAGTTAGTACCTGAGTGATGGCTTTATTGGCAACGAGTTCATCGACGTTTCCAATGTTGGCTTGGATAGGTTTGACCAATAAATCTGCTAGAATTTTGCAGACCTCTTTTGGCCAGGTGGCAGTGTACATGAGGGTTTGACGGCGTGTGGGGACCATGTTGACTATTTTTCATATTTGAGGTTCAAATCCCATGTCTAACATACGATCGACTTCGTCCAAGTCTAAGTAAGTAACCTAACTTAGATTTATTCTTCTCATTTCTATAATATCATTCAATCGTCTAAGTGTCGCAACCACAATGTCTGTCCCACGATATAACTCCCGTAGATTTGGTCCCTTTGGTGCTCTTCCGTACATACACTAGAAATTTAAATATTTAACAAAGGTTAGCATATGCATCAAAATTAATCACAATCAAGTCAACAATAGTGTTTGTTTGATTAGATGGAATGGGTTAGTATTACATTTCATGGTCACGATTGTTCAACAATTGTTCATTCATTTCCATCACACAAAACAATATGAATGACCATTCCTTCCATGAGATTATTATTTGACAATTTTGGAAACATATCGTGCATAGTATATTTGATGATTTCCCAAACTTTATTGCTTCAGCTTGAATCTGGGTATCCAACTCTCTTGTAGTCGACAAAGCCAAAACAGTGGGACCCATTTGGCGATTCTTGTAGAAATGTTTAGATCTATAAGATGTAGAGATCAATTTGTGAACTTTATACCTCGTAGAAGTTGCTAACAAGAAGATAATCTCAGATCCAAGATGCTTACAAGCTCCAAGCTCTTCCCACCACCTTCTTCTTATTCAAGAACACCTTCAAAACACTCCAATTATCTCAAACTGCACTCTTCTCACTTCGGGTTTTCTTGGGGTCAATTTTCATAGAAGGATGATGATGAAGTAATGAGAAATAAGGCTATAATGGTGATTAAATGTGTACCAAACCCTAAAAATCTGGGTTTGTACATTCTTCACGTACGCCCTACATACGAGGTGTATGCCCAACGTACTAGGGTGCACCCTAGTACGCCTAGTGTACACAATGTACGCTTGGTGTATGAATCCAGTTCAAAATTACTATATTGTGACTATGGCCCATCTATCAACCTTTCTCAAGCCCAATGGTCAAAAATGAAATATTATTTAAACAAACTGTTGAAATTGAAATTACCTTGACATCGGGATGTTATATTACTGTTTTAGGTACTCTAAAGGATCATGGGAAAGCGAAGGCGTGATCGTATACATCTTCCTATTATTATGACATTAGATCTTGCTATACTCTAATTTTGAATAATACTTTTGAAACATTGGTTTTATATACAATTTATGGAAGAAATGGCTTGTTTTGAAAAGTTCAAATTTATTGTGATTTTTGGATGTTACAAGTTGGTATCAGAGCCCTGGTTTCATTAAATTATTTTAAAATTACATTCAAATTATTCTCAAAAGTAACCATGGAAGGATGAGATCTGTACGATCAGCCGGAGCAACAAAGTTTACCCCAATTTACCACACTATTACCTTTTTATGATGATTATGGAAGAACTGCATGCTAGTGACAGGCTAGGGATCTTCAAGAATTACATAATAGAATTGTCTTATGAATGATGTCTAATAACCTAGGAGGACTACTTATATACTAGATCAAATTGAAATCATTACTGTAGTTGCTTAGTGTGTTCAGTATAGTTATACATGATTTAGATTCCATAACCTGAGAATGTTTGATTTAGCTTTACTTCCTATTCTTATATGATTAAGGTCTTAAAGTAGATTCAAGTATTTGACTGCCTATGGGATCCATCGTTATGTATGATTAGCAAGCATGAGTGGCTATAGGATTGATGGAAGTTTCATGAGTAGGTGCAGTTCATACTAGCTTAGCAAGAGGAATGATTAGCCACTCTTGATAGAGCAAGTATAGGATGAGGGTGTATCCTAGATGCTTGGGCCTAGAGGTCAGGAATTTTAAATGAGGATCTGCCTGATTTTAATGTGTCTTAGTGCTAGTCGACTCCACTGCTCGAATGTTGCTTGCTTTTGTGCTTTGTGGGACTCATATTGATGAGAGTCAAATATAAAATAAATACATTAAATTACATTCTATGATGGTTAACTAATCTTAGAGTGAAGGATTTGGTCCTATTACACAATTCTCATTTGAATCTAACCGTTGTAGGGTTGAGCTCTTTAGTAGAAAGATTATTTAAGCTTTGTTGCATGTAATTGTATTCATGAAGTGGTTAGCTAACATTAGTAGGGGTTTTTTAGAAGCTGATGGTAGGGGAGGTGGGGAATCCCAGGAGAGTCTAGGAAATATTTTAGTACGGTTGCTATGTTTTTGAGCATGTATTGGGAGTATTATTATGAGTAGGTGACTTAGAGGACCCGAGATGATTCTTGAGGAAAGTATGGATAGGTGTGGAAGGTAGCATTGGGTCGTACTACTGGAAGCACATGATCCATACTCGAATCGAGAAATTTTTTTTGGGGATTCTAAGTAGCTGGTTTAGGAAGATAGCATGGTTTGATACCATGATTCGTGGTAGTGGTTCCATATATGTCAATCTTTTGGTTATGGTTTCTTAGTCATGAGGATGGGCCTGGTAATTGTTTTGGGCCTTAGGGGTGATGTTAGTTGGGTTTGATTGGTGCAGGACTAGATGAGCTTGCTAGTTTTAAGGTCTCGAGGTTGTGCATTTGAGTCGCGAGACTAAAGAAGAAACACTTTTTATGATCATCTTGAGGATTGCAGCTGGAAGCTAAGTGGTTGACAGATGGATTGCGATGTCGCTATTTATGGTGAGGATTATATCCTGACAGTTTTCCGAGAAAGAGTGAGCAGGCTTGTGACTTTTAGAGTTGGGGATGTAAACCTAGCATGGGGGCTAGTTGGTTGCGGTGTTTGGTGGCAGTTTGTCAGTATGGAAATGTGCAGGAGGATTGATGTGGTATACATGCTTAGTGATGTGATCAAGGGTCTATTTTCCTTGGATATAGGCATGTCAGGTACCAGATTGACTTTTTGGATTGCTGGAAATGAGTGTATGTTTTGGAGAGTAAGTTGGTGTTTTTCTTATGCATTTTCATGAAATCCTTAATGTTAAGGGTAGTTATGATCGGAAAATTTTCTGAGGTCTTCATCTGAAATTCAGAATCTCTTAGGGTTTGCTTAGTCCTTATTTGGAATATCATCTTGCGTGTGTTATACATTCCAAGAGTCAGGGATGGTTTGTACCTGGTTGAGCTGGTTTGAGATATGGTTTGGTTACAACACCAGTAAGTGGTAATTCAAACCCTTAGTGGGGGAGAGCTATGTACTCTGCTTGGAGGATGACCGATCTGTTCGAGTTTGTGGTGTCGGAAGAATGGTTCATATGGATCTACGGTGCAGGTATGTAGGACATTAGATCTGCGTGGAATCTAATTTTTGACATGTCGTGTTGGTAGGGTTGGTATTTGGATGGATCCGACTAGAGTCTTAGCAACATTTTTGGATAACCTTAAAAGTTTTATCGAGATAATTACGGTTTGATGGGGTGTGTTCAGTCTCAATCAAGGTATGGGATCTTGTTTTGATCGTTCATGAGGACGCCTTTCTGTTAATGACCGAGGTTCACCATTTCATTAGAACTTTGGTACTTCACCTCTTTTGGGTAAGGTTATGGCTTCCCTAAGGGTGTATATTGTGGTAAGTTCATTAGATATTGTCGTTAGGGGTGTATGTGGGTTGGACAAGATAGTAATGAAGCACTTGGTTCGAATTATATACATGGTTCTTAATTGGGTTATATCCTTTGAATTGGAACAAGAGTGCGATCGTCTATCACATTCTTGAGTCATGTGCGACCATTTTTTCGTCGAATTTTGCGTTGGTAGCAACTTTTACTACGAAAGGAATTGTGCGTGGTAAAAGAGTATCACTCGTGCATCAGAAAGTCTCTTGCAGAGTGTTTGCATTATAAATCTTGTTTGTTCGCGAGCTGTTTTTAGGGATTGGTTACCAAGGTTGGGTATCAGTTATCGAGTCTTGAATTGTGAAGTTCATTGTGAATGTCTCGAGTGATTTGCAAGGTGGGGGTACACCTAAGCTAATAAAGGTTGGATGCAATGTGAAAATTCTTGGATTGATCATCTTTGCTCAAAGGAGCAGTGGTTGGTAATGGTGTGTCAGGGAGTCAAGGGTTTATTTATGGTTTTTGATACATCTTATGGATTTGGAATTGGTTGAAATTCATGATCGATGTGTTATGAGTACTTCATTCCGCATGTTTGGTGGTGTTCTTAGTCAAGGACAAGGGGTGGGCTCATCGAATGAATGAATATCAGTCCTGGAATTTTGGTTCTGAAGTTTAGATCTGATGGGTTCCCGGTCTCGGGAAGCATATTGATAGAGTTGATTCGGTGATTGTAGTTCTGAGAGTCCTCGGCTCTGTAGTTCTCACTAGAAGTTCGGTCTTACAGCTAGGAATTCATAGAATATGTTGGTGTTATACATGCTTCTTTGCAACTGTTAAATAGATGAGACTCACGTAGGGAGTTACCTTGTTTTTGAATGAAGGTTTCAACAACAGTAAATAGTCTGGGGTTCTATTTTCCAGTTGGTTCTTGTCGTAATGGTGTACTTATGTGTGCGGTTATCATGATGGCGATTAGCTAAGGAGGTTTAGAGCTGATCAAATCTATGGGTTTTCGGCTAGGGGTTCCATCGTGAAGCCAACATGAGAGCTGATTTCGAGGACGAAATCTAATGTAAGTGGGGGGATCATTGTAACATCATGTTTCCTTCCATTTCTGAGCCATAGACCGGAAGTCGATTATGTAAGGTTTTTGGCCTTAAAGGAGGCAATGCTAATTCATTGTGGAAGGAGGTAATGATAGTTAAGAGATTTTACCCTTGGGTTGTGTTTTGGGTCGAAGGGTAGAAAGGGAAAAGTTATAGGCCGGGTTCTTGCATGAAATATGGATTTTTTTTTTGAGATGTTGTTAGTCCAATATATTTAGATAATATTTTAGATCTCTTAAACACCTTTCCATGGATATAAAGAACGTCAAAAACGGAGTTGGAACGAAGAAGTTACGACTGTTTGCAGTTAGGGCGATTTTTAGGTTAGCTGCATACGTTGAGCGTACAGGGAGTACGTTGGGCTTACACGATTAGTGCCCAAACCATATTTTCATGGTTTGAGCCCTATTTAAGCTTCTTAACTCCCTAAAACCATTCCATTCTCAGCCTCTACCTCTCCAAAACCCTTTTTTGAGACCCTAATCCTAGATTAAGCCTTGTGAGCAAAAAGATTTTTTTAAGTGATTTGGAGTGTTCTTGGTGCACCTTGGTGGAGAAGGACCTCATTGAAGAAGAATAGGTTGCTTTGGAGATAGTAGATATAGACCTTGTTCTCATTGATCTTTATTCTAGAGGTATAAAGTTTGAATCTTAATGATGAGATTGTTAGATCTAACTAGTTTTGGGTGTCATGAGCTTTTGTTCACTTTAAGTTCATAAAGTTTAGATCCTGAAAGTTTGTGACCTTCTTATAGATAAAATTGGAAACTTTATCCATCTAAAAATCATTTTGATTCAGATCTGAAGGTTAGAGACTTGAACTTAACGGATTAAGTTGAAAAAGATGCATTTTTGAGTCCTTTTGAGACTTAAAGACTAGATCTTGTTTGTTGGGACCATTCTAACGGGTAAAGTTGGAAACTTTATCCATTATGAAGCTATTATGAACAATAAAAATATGATCTCGAGTTTTGTATGTAACCCATGCATGTGTTAGATGGTCTTATTGGGTTAAGAACATAGGCTTATAGACATTAAGCACTTAATGTTGGAATAGTGTCTAAGGCTGCAACTATATTAGGCAAGTATTTGACCCGATTGTGCATGGTCCTTTTGGGTTGCCTTCACCGTAGCAACTTGATAGGATGATTTATTATGAGAGAATAAATATTATTAATATATTATGAGAATAATATAAGGAATAATAATATTGTTATTTGATTAATATAAGTCATAAATTAATTAGTATTAATTTGGTGACTTAAAGAGATTAATTAAAAAAGAGGGTATAAACTATCAATTGTTTGATAGTTACACTTTGGGCTGTAAATCCTTCTTGGATAGAGGATGGACGAATTCTAGGGCTTGGGATAGCCTCAAATTCATCCAAGGCTTATCTTAGGTAAGGATTAGGATTGCTTTAAGGAAAGATTATCCAACTAGGGTTTAAGGGCGAAACCCTAGGAGCCTTACAAGTATAAATAGACCCCTAGGGCAAGGGAAATTGGCATCTCTTCTAAAGAAAAGAAACCCTGGCCGAATCTTCCCTCTCCTCTCTCTCTCAAATCATCCTCCTTGCTAGTTGGTGTTTGTAATCCATTAGAGGAGTGACAATTGTGACTCTAGAGCTCCAAGACAACAAGATCAAACAAGAGATTCAAAGGTAAACTTCTAGATCTGATTTTGTATTGTTCTTATACCTAATTAGTCATTCGAAGTCTTAGATTCAAAGCATGTTTAATTAGAGAAACCTAGATCCAAGCATTAGGGTTTGCATGTGCACATAGGAATGTTCATATGGCCAAAACCCATCAGTGGTATCAGAGCCTTGATTGGTTTCTATTAAATTGTTGCTTGTTTGTTTGAATCTTGCTTGAAAAATTCGAATTTTATGTTTTTGAGTCATAGACTCGGCGAGTTGGCCTGACTCGGCGAGTCCCATGGTGCACTCAGCGAGTCCGAGCGTCAGGAAGGGCCAGATTCGGGATTTTTTGATATTTATCTTATGGAAACTTGCCTTTATCATATTAGATCAACCCTAATCCGATTTTTTGATATATATGACTATAATCTTGATCTAATTAAAGAGATTTATCAATTAATAAAATATTTAATTTCCTTATGTGATAATTAATTAATTATTTTGATTAAATTGGTAAATTATTATGCAAGAAATCTTAAATAAATCAGATATTGATAATTATGGAATTAATTGTTAATTAATATTATTTGTTATTTGATCCTCCATCTTTTAAATGTTTAAAACTTGTCCTTAAGTTTTGAAATTTATGTTTTGTGATTAAAAGTTTTAATTTAGACAATTTAAATTTTAAACCCTAGAATTCTACAAGTTTAAAATACAACCCTATACTAATATAATATTACAAGATTAATATATATATATATATATATATATATATATATATATATATATATATAAAATGCTAGTCTTACCGTTAGTAGGCCTCATTCACGAAGCCGATCTATAAGGTGGGTATAAGGTTGCGGCCTATAAAATGGCGCTTAATGGGTGTACACTCACACCCACCGCTTGCTTGATCAGTGGAGGGTCGTTAGCCGAACGGGTAGGATATGGCAACCTCATCCTCTCATTCACTTACCTTCATATTATTTGCATGTTGGATTACGGCATCCCTTTTCTAATATGTAAATATTGTTGATGGATCCTAGCCCTAATTTTTCTTATTGGGTGATAATTAGGGATTGATATTCTAATCTATCTTTGTCCTTTCTATTTGTAGATGTCGAACGCGAACAACGTTGCTGCTAGTTCTTTCACATTGATGAGCCTTTGTCAAAAGGTCACTTTCGATGGGACGAACTTTAGCGAATGGATAAGATACATTCGCACTATTGCTCGCTATAAGGATAAGGAGTATGTCCTCGATGAGAAGCTCGAGAAAATCAACCCTGAATCGCTACTCCGGCTGAAATGACCGCTTTTGAAACTCATGAACGAGATGCAACGAAGGTACATTGCATCATGAACGACATGGTGCTTCACTCTTTGCCTCCAAGCTACAATCAATTTAGGATGACCTACCACATGAACAAAGAGGAGGTCACCCTAAGCAAACTCCAAGGTCTCTTGAGGGTCGCTGAGAGCAACTTCAAGGACAATTCAGTTGCAACAACTCCCAATCCACCCGCTGCTCCTGTCTTGGCTATTAGACAAGGAAAGGGAAAGAAGAGGAAGGCTTCGTCTAAGAACTATCGCAAGGTTAAAGCCCGAGATGGTGCCTCTTCTAGTGGGACCAGAGTTGATCCTGCTAAGCCCTGCCCTAACCCAAAGGAGGCAGAGTGTCACCACTGCCACAAGATAGGACATTGGAAGAGAAGCTGCCCAGAGTACCTGCAAGCCATCAAGGAAGGAAAGATCAAGCCATCTTTCGCAGGTATATACACAATTAAATCTAACGATTCATCTCATGCTATTTCTTGGGTTCTTCATACCGGTTGTGGTTACCACATTTGTTCTAATGTGCAGGGACTAAGAAGAAATAGGGATGTGGAGGCTGGAAGAATAAATCTAATCATGGGGAACAGAAGATCGTCTCCTGTGACCAAGATTGGAGTGTATTCTTTAGTGCTTAGGAATGGTTTAAGTTTAGATTTGAACAATTGTTGCTATTCCCCAGAAATGGCTAGAAACAACATTTCATTTCATGGTTTGTTTAGACAAGGTTTTAGATTTTCTTTTAATAATGAGAATGGTTCTATTTTGGCTTATCTAAATGGTGTCTTTTATTTTGAAGCTATACCATGTAATGGAATATATGAAACTGTTATGATTGTTTATAACTTAGGAAATGATGTTTTGAACATAGATTCTTCCAATAGTATGGATAGAGCATCCTTGTGGCATTGTCGTCATGGATATGTCAACAAGAAGTGCATAGCCCAACTCCAAAAGGATGGAGTGTTGGAGTCATTCGACCTTAGGGAAGATGACACGTGCGAGTCTTGTTTACTTGGAAAGATGACTAAGTCACCCTTCACAAGTACGTGTGAAAGGGGTGAGGGTCTATTGGACCTAATACATACTGATGTATGTGGACCGTTTAGATCAACCAAGAAGGATGGGAACCGCTTCTACGTGACTTTTACCGATGACTATAGTAGATATGGGTATATCTATTTAATCAAGCAAAAGTCAGAAACTTTTGAAAAATTCAAAGAGTTCAAGAATGAAGTGGAGAATCAATTGGGCAGGAAAATCAAGATGCTTCGATCCGATCGAGGAGGAGAGTACCTAAGTCTTGAATTCCACGATTATCTCAAGGAGTGTGGAATAGTTTCACAATTGACGCCACCTAGGACACCACAATTGAATGGTGTGGCAGAAAGGCGTAATCGAACCTTGTTGGACATGGTTCGCTCTATGATGAGTCGTGCTTCACTATCAATCTCTTTTTGGGGGTATGCCTTAGAGACTGCCGCCCATATCCTTAACCGAGTCCCTACTAAGAAGGTTGCCAAAACACCTCACGAGATGTGGACAGGGAAAGCTCCCTCGTTAGCACATATCAAGGTTTGGGGTTGTGAGGCTTTCGTAAGACGATATACTCACGACAAGCTCGAACCTCGTAGTGAGCGATGTATTTTCATCGGCTACCAGCAGAAATCCTTTGGATATCTCTTCTATAGACCGAAGGACAATGTTGTCTTTGTTGCGAGGAGAGGAGTTTTCCGAGAGCGAGAACTCATAGGCCAAGGAGACAGTGGGAGGCAAATCGAGCTTGAAGAGATTCAAGAGTCGATAGATGAAGGAACCTCTACCGCTGGCACTCAACCCGAGGTGGAAACTCCGGTTGAACCGATTGACGAGTCCTTACCTCTTAGACGTTCCGAAAGAGTTCGAGTTCAACCCCAGTTTTATGGTTTTCATATTACTACTGAAGGGGACACGTATATTACTGATGGTATACTAATAAACCTTGATGAACCTAATAGCTATAAGGAAGCCATGGTAGGCCCGGAGTCTGCGAAATGGAAAGAGGCAATGGATAGCGAGATCCAATCCATGTATGATAACCAAGTTTGGAATTTGGTTGATAATGTGCCCGGACGTAAGACCGTTGGGTGCAAATAGATCTTCAAGAAGAAGACTGACGTGGATGGAAACGTAGACACATATAAAGCGCGATTGGTTGCGAAGGGCTTTACTCAAAATCCCGGAGTTGACTATGATGAGACCTTCTCACCAGTTACGAAGATAAAATCTATTAGAGTGATGCTATCTATTGTCGCATTTCATGATTATGAGATTTGGCAAATGGATGTCAAGACCGCTTTCCTTAACGGGAAGTTGGCTGAGGATGTTTACATGGCTCAGCCAGAGGGGTTTGTGGATACGAAGCATCCGAATAGAGTGTGTAAGCTTGAGAAGTCCATTTATGGACTTAAGCAAGCATCTCGCAGATGGAATCTTTGCTTCGATGAGAAAGTCAAATAGTTTGGATTTGTACGAAGCGAAGATGAATCATGTGTATATGTCAAAGCCAGTGGGAGCATAGTTAGCTTTCTCGTTTTGTATGTCGATGACATACTACTCATATGAAATGACATCCCGACTCTGCAGGAGGTTAAGTCCTGGCTCGGGAAGTGCTTCGCTATGAAGGACCTCGGAGAGGCTTCCTATATTTTGGGCATAAGGATAGTAAGAGAAAGAAGTAAGAGACTAATAAGAATTAGTCAGAACACTTACTTAGAGAAGGTACTAAAACGTTTTAGTATGGAAAACTCGAAGAAGGGAGAATTACCGATACAAAGTAATGCCAAGTTGAGTAAGACTCAAAGTCCGAGTACCGAAGCTGAAATAGCAGAAATGAGCCGAGTACCATACACTTCTGCAGTTGGCTCAATCGTGTATGCTATGACTTGTACTCGCCCTGATGTAGCCTTTGCTTTGAGCATGGTTAGCAGATATCAAGGGAACCCTGGCAGAGCCCATTGGGTTGCGGTGAAGAATATCCTTAAGTACCTTCGGAGGACGAAGGAATGGTTCTTAGTCCTTGGAGGGAGTGATGACTTGAAGGTGCGAGGGTATAGTGACGCCATCTTTCAGACCGACAGGGACAACTACCATTCGCAGTCGGGCTGGGTCTTTACCTTGAATGGAGGAGCAGTAACTTGGAAAAGTTCCAAGCAGGAAACCGTAGCTAATTCAACGTGCGAATCAGAGTACATTGCAGCGAGCGAAGTGTCGAAGGAGGCAATATGGTTGAAGAACTTCATCGGTGATCTTGGAGTTGTACCTGCCATAAAGGATCCCATGGAGATTTTCTGTGATAATAAAGGAGCGGTTGCCTTGACCAAGGAACCGAGGGATCATGGTAGATCTAGACATATCGACAGAAAATATCACTTTATTATACATCGTGTAGAAGAAGGACAACTCGTAGTGAAGAGGATATCATTAGAAGATAACCCAGCAGATCCGCTTACGAAGGGACTGAGTAGGGTTAAGCACTTGCAGCATGCTAGGAGTATTGGGCTGAAGGATGATGTTAGCATAGATTAGATAGTATTAGAAACGTGTAATAGATAAATGTAATTAACATTTGATGATTAAATAAAGGAGTTTTATTTATGAGTAATGTTATTGTCTTATGTTAATTGTTTAACTATTGTTTCATTTTGCATGTTTTGACTTCCAAAATAATTGAATTTATTAAGAATAATCGAAATATTCAAATTGTCCACAATTGTTCATATGTTGGAAGTAGATATGAATGAAGATTGTCATGAATTGGTGTATAGATTGTCTAAATGGTATTAGACATAGCAAAGGGTTTCTGCAACATTCATGAGTGCTTATGAACTAGTTTTGAGCATTGGAACAAACCCGCGCTTGCTGGAATCACCTTATGGAATATGATATAAAAGGGTGATCGCAAGACGATAATATCATATAGTCTTAAAACCTAGATATATGGTTTGTTATTTGTTAATTGGTTGTACATTGATAATGCGAAAACGCATTAGTAACTCGGTGTTATAAAACGCATTGTTGTGTATAGATGATTAATGAATAAGTAAATGCATATAAGTCGAAGTTTATCTGTAACTTTTATCCCAAGAGGATAAGAGCGATATCTCGGCCACTCGATGATTTGATTTGACTTATGTGTCGGGCCCGGTCAGAACTGAATTGATGTGTTCGATTAAGTTCTATGTCAAATAAATCAGAGATCGAGAAACCTAAATGCTTGACTAATCATTCAATAGAATTGTCAGCATGATATCTAACAGAGGACTGTACGATCCCTTATCTAAAGGACAAGATTGATTAGATCAGAGTTTGACAGCGTCTTTAAGAGCTACGATTGCGAATCGGATTGTACTTGTACATATAGTTACTAGACTTATCCAAGTGGGAGACTATTGGAATAGTGTCTAAGGCTGCAACTATATTAGGCAAGTATTTGACCCGATTGTGCATGGTCCTTTTGGGTTGCCTTCACCATAGCAACTTGATAGGATGATTTATTATGAGAGAATAAATATTATTAATATATTATGAGAATAATATAAGGAATAATAATATTGTTATTTGATTAATATAAGTCATAAATTAATTAGTATTAATTTGGTGACTTAAAGAGATTAATTAAATAAGAGGGTATAAACTGTCAATTGTTTGATAGTTACACTTTGGGCTGTAAATCCTTCTTGGATAGAGGATGGACGAATTCTAGGGCTTGGGATAGCCTCAAATTCGTCCAAGGCTTATCTTAGGTAAGGATTAGGATTGCTTTAAGGAAAGATTATCCAACTAGGGTTTAAGGGTGAAACCCTAGGAGCCTTACAAGTATAAATAGACCCCTAGGGCAAGGGAAATCGGCATCTCTTCTAAAGAAAAGAAACCCTGGCCGAATCTTCCCTCTCCTCTCTCTCTCAAATCATCCTCCTTGCTAGTTGGTGTTTGTAAGCCATTAGAGGAGTGACAATTGTGACACTAGAGCTCCAAGACAACAAGATCAAACAAGAGATTCAAAGGTAAACTTCTAGATCTGATTTTGTATTGTTCTTATACCTAATTAGACATTAGAAGTCTTGGATTCAAAGCATGTTTACTTAGAGAAACCTAGATCCAAGCATTAGGGTTTGCATGTGCACATAGGAATGTTCATATGGCCAAAACCCATCACTTAATACCCATGTAAAGTCATAAATTTGGAAACTTTATGACTTAGGATCATTTTGGTCTTGGATATGAGTTTTGGATGGAAGGGCTTAATGGAATATGCTCTTAATGAAGTTTTGGGACTCGACAGCATACATTGGGTGTACCTGGGGGTACGTTGCGCGTACACGATCAACGCCCCGCTTTTTAGTCAACATCAGAGTATGTTGGGAGTAGTCTCTTGGTACGCAATGTGTACTCCGCTCGGAAGTCTTGGGTCAAAAATATGGTTTATACTTTGCTTTTCTGGGCAATTATATTTTTCTGTAATATTTCTGGAGTTTACGGTCATGTTTACGGTTGAGTTTACGGCCGTAAGCCCATTTACGGCCCATTTCCACCAAGCCTATATTCTCCAAGTATAAATATAGGTGTTAGGGTGAGGAGTAATGATTGATGAACTAGAAGGAGTTTACGGCCAAAGAGCATTTTGTGTGAATCTTTTGTATCTGGAACTTTAATTCTAATCAATTCATACAATATTCATATTAATCTTCTTCTCCTTCTCTTCTATTTGATCTGACATCATCCGTTTGATTGGGATTCCGCACCATCAAACGGATCTGACTGATACACGGGCAAAATAGGGACTTACAATTGGTATCAAAGCCTGGTTGTATCAGTCAAAAGGATTTATTGTTTCATCTGGAATCTGAATAATTGGTGTTTCCGGTCCAAGCTTACGGCCGTAAACACCGAGTTCTTGGGCCGTAAACCCTATTTTGGGGCATTATTTGATCTTATTTTCGAAATATTTTTGCATTTTTGGATAGATCTCGCAAAAATAAAGGGGGTTTGTTCTTCGTGTTTCTCATAAAAAGGGGTTTTTGATCGAGTTTTGGAGGTTCATAGTCGAAAAATCGTTGTTTTTCACGTAATCGTTGAAGGGTTTTCGGCCGGAGCTTACTGCCGGAAACAGTTCACGGCCGGAGTTTACGGCCGGCGGCGGAGTTCGTGTTTGCGGCTAGGGTTCCCGAGCTTGTGGCTCGGAGTTTGCAGCTCGGCTCGGCGGCTTGCGGATCGAACGCTTTCGGCTCGGCATAACGGCTCGGCTCTGCAGCAGGCTTGCATCAGCGCACTTCATAAAAATTAAGAAAGGCTTTGCGTCTGGAAAGGATCGAACTCATGTCTATTAAATCCTCCTTCCCTCCGCCTTACCAGTTGAACCAAGGAACAACTTGTTACAAGCCTTCCGTTTTTAATTCTTAAACACTACCTGTCGCTTCCTATTTTCAAAATTTGACACTTTTAACCCCAAATCAATTTCTTTCTTTTTTAAATATCTTTTTTAAACCAAAAATTTTAATTTTTAAATTTTTGAATTTTATTTTTGACTTTTTTATTTCAAATTTTGACTTTGACTTTCAAGTTTGACCTTTGACTTTTTCGTTTCACTTTTAAAATTTCAAATTTAACTTTTCGGTTTGATTTTCAAGTTTGACTTTTTCAAGTTTGACTTTTTAAAAATTTGACTTTTAAGCTTTATTTTAGCTTCTAGTTGTGCTTTTTAATTAATTTTAAGGTCTACGAGGGAGTTGAAAACATGAAAGAGAGTCGTCAGGATATCTTAAGACAAAATTTCAACATGTTCGATTATATCCCTGGAGAAACCCTGGAAGCTCAGTTGCAGCGATTTACCACACTCATTACTGAGATGAATATTGCTGGGATCTTTTTGACCAAATCTGAGATAAACAAAAAGATATTGAATTCACTTCCAAAATCGTGGGATATGAACGTGGCTGTCATCAAGAAGACAAAAGATCTTAATCGTCTTAGTATTGCTGAAGTAATTGAAGATCTTGACGCTTTAAAGAGTTCTGTAAACCTTCCGGTCAATGAAGTGTCATGTTCTCATTCATGTGAAGTTTCATGTTCTCAATCATGTGAAGATACGATTAAGTTTCTTCGAGAACAAATTGATGTATTTAAAAGAGAAGTTGAGGACCTGAGATATGAAGGATATAATCTCAGGAGAGGACAGAAACCCCTGAAGGCTGAGTTAGAAGCAAAAACCAAGGACTTTAGGAAACTTCAAGAAGACTACAATAACAAATGTGAAAACTATGATTATGTAGTCAAACAAAATGCTGAGCTAGTGGCTGAATTTGAATCTTTGAAAGGAAAGTTTGAAACCGCCAAACTTGATGTTAGAAAATTTGATTTCTCAAGTGAGGTGGTTGCAAATATGATAGACCAAAGCATACAGTTTAAAAGGAATCAAAACAAGGGTCTAGGGTATGATAGTGTACCTCCTCCTTACAATCATAACTACACATCCATCCCTATGAAACAAAAAGAAATTAACAGGGAGGCACATCTTCAATATGGAAAACGAGCTGGATTTGTGTCAGGAGGAGTTATTAATGTTGAAGATACTAATGATGTTACTTCTTGTGCAGGCAAAGTAACAGAGGATGAGAACAAGGAGAGTTCTTCTGAACAAACAAACGACCCCTTGAACTCTGAATCTGTTGCTTTTAATCAACCTGCCGTTGAGAAATACAGGCCACCAATTCCAACGCAACAGAGTTCTTGTGGCAAGTGTGCATGTGGGAACAACAAGAGACAAGGAAAGGATACGCCACCAGGGGCAGGAAGAAATAACTTCACAGTGAAGAAAAAGACTTGTTTTCACTGTGGAACACCTGGACACATTACCCGAAACTGTCCAAATCGCGCTTATGTTCCCTACTATGCACAAGGCTGGCAAAACGCGCCAAGAGGGAGATTTTTCAAAAGAAACCCCTCAAAGTCACGTTTAGACAATGCCGACTGGAATGCGCAGAAGGCCAAGAATCAATCCCATAAGGCCAAGAATCTAAATGGCAAGGGCAAGAAGGGAATGTCGGCCAAGAAGTCCAGTTCAAGAGATGCTCCTGTAAAACCAAGACCGACTAGGTCAAAGTCATCTCAACGGCCGACATCAAGTTCCAAAGAAAGTACTGAGCCACCCATAGGATCGAAAAACAAATGGGTTAAACCCAACTACAAATGGGTTCCAAAGGCTCACTCTCCCAAATCTCCTAATGCTTCTAACGTTTCTACAACTTCTGTTTGTGATAAGCAGGATATGTCATGGGAGAGAGTACCGTGCAAGGATGAAAAAGGTCGACCTAGTTTCAAAATGGACTGGGTTCCAAAGACCAACTGATCCCGCTCTGTGTCAGAGCAGCTATGGAGGCATATCATCAGACTTCGGTTTGTTGGTAGTGGCTGCTCCAGGCACATGATAGGAGGCATCTCTCAACTATACAATATTCAGACCATTATTTGAGAGTATGTGTCCTTTGCGGGAAAGGAAGAAAGGAAGGGATCACATGGGGTTTTTGCTTAAAGACATGAAGAATTTTCGGATCTGTTCTGAGATTACGCGTGTTGTTCTCAGACCTTCTGGATGCAAATTCAATCGGTGACTTACGGTTTGAGTTTTCTTCTCTATACTCTTGAGTTTTTCTTAAGCTGATTTGCTTTAAAGACAAATTTTTGTTTTAGGATAGTTTAAATTTGCGCATTTATTTTCGTTTCTCTCCTATGCACAAATTTAGGGGGAGAAATAAAAGCAAAACAAAAAATTAGAAAAACAAAACAAAAAGATTAGAAAATCAAAAAATCAAAAAAAAAATAAATATGTTGGTTATGAAATGTACTTGAGGGAGATGTTTTGGGAAGTGATATTATCAAGTGATAACAGGCAATCTGAGTCTGCATAACGTACCCAAAGTTGAAGGGTCTATGCTCTGGCTTGATGTGTCGGTAGGCACGAAAATTTTTAAAATGGACTTGACTAGGAAAGTTGAACCTAATGAATTTAAAGGACTTGACGAACTTTGACCTAGTTATATCCGTTTAACCTGATGTCACGACGCTCGGATAGGTTGAGCAGGGAGATATACATGAGAATCTACTCATCACATTAATTGAACCCGTACTTGGAACCGTGGCTTAACTTTTCCTCGATGTGCGTATTCCGTCCTTAATTCTGGTTGGATGGGGTGACTGGTAAATCCCGATAAATTAGGTCTGTAGAATATCATTTTCTTTCTTTCCGTCTGTTAGCCATATGTTGTCTCCTTTGCGCGACTTCTAATCCGACCTGGTACACAACATATGCAACTCTATTTCTCTGCAAGTTATATATGTGAAATACTTCTTATCTGTTAGCCATATGCTGTCTCCTTTGCGTGACTTCTAATCCGACCTGGTACACAGCATATGCAACCTTCTTCTTCTCAACCCCTCTGAAGTAGTAAGTAATAGAATTCTGAATCTCTTCTCTCTCTGAATGGTTGTCTGCTCACCCGGTGTAAGGAGTACTCTGGAAGTTCTTGATGGCTGGGGCATATCAGGAAGCGGGAAACACGTTCTAGTACAACTAAAATTGAACAAATACAGATTGTCTGTAGATCTCGCTGCTCAATTTAGGTGGACAACAATATCCCTGGTCATCGTCGGCTGAATGGTCCTTAAGATATAGTATCTAGGAACTTAGGATCAGATATAATATCTAGGAACTTAAGTTCACCTTGTCTTGTAACAAATAGTATATCCTAAATTTGTCACAATTTTTCATGTTTAAGTGGACAATAATACCAACGATCGACCAGACAAAGATGTGAATATGGAAGGTACCGACAAGTGGATAAAGGTTGTCTAAAAACTTTGATCCCAAATCACTCTTAAAGTTAGATATCAATTTTTATTTTTGTTAAATTTGTCATAGTTTCTTCTAATTTAAATACTAGGGGAGGATTAAAAATTAAAAATAAAAAAAAAAATCAGAAAAACTCAAAAATCAAAGAAAAATCAGAAAAATTAAAAAAATCGAAAAATAGTGTTATTTCTGTTTTATTTCTTGTTCAGAAAAATCTAAAAAAAAATATAAAAAATATTTTTGTTTATGTTTTAATTTGTGTGCTAAGTTTTCTTTTTAGTTTTGTTTTGTCTTGAAAAGTGTTTTCAGGTATAGATAAGACTCATGGAGTTTGTGTTGAAGATTTCTGAGCCAAATCCTCGTCCGTGAGCATCGAAGAATTTGCATTCGAAGGAGCAAGAAATGAAGATCATTCTTTCAACATTCAATCCTTCAACCCCAGAAGCAAGGTGAAGCTGCAATTGAAAATTATGTGACGGATTGCATTAAAGTCTCCTCAATCAGTCTGTTGCTATTGTTGTACCTACTGAAGTGATCTAGAAGATTTGTTCTCTCTGATGTTCTCTCTGAAGATTCTCAAGCTGAAAGCACTATCTTTCAAGAATCAGTACGTAAAACCTCCTCACCCAACGTGCGTTCAATGCCAAATTCTGAAGAAAAACCCAACCGCTCAAGATGAATTCATTCATTGAAGATTCATCAAGTTCATCCTGAAGTCGTGAAGAATTTGAAGATTAATGTTGAAGCCAAGTTCCCAATGAAGATTATCAAGAAGAGCCAGCTAATTTTTAGGGGGAGCTTGTTGGGTCAATTAAAAAAAGAAATCTATAAACCAAGGGGGAGATTGTTGGGTCAAAAATATGGTTTATACTTTGCTTTTCTAGGCAATTATATTTTTCTGTAATATTTCTGGAGTTTACGGTCATGTTTACGGTTGAGTTTATGGTCGTAAACACCTTACGGCCGTAAGCCCATTTACGGCCCATGTCCACCAAGCCCATATTCTCCAAGTATAAATATAGGTGTTAGGGTGAGGAGTAATGATTGATGAACTAGAAGGAGTTTACGGCCAGAGAGCATTTTGTGTGAATCTTTTGTATCTGGAACTTTAATTCTAATCAATTCATACAAGATTCATATTAATCTTTTTCTCCTTCTCTTCTATTTGATCTGACATCATCCGTTTGATTGGGATTCCGCACCATCAAACGGATCTAACTGATACACGGGCAAATTAGGGACTTACAGGAAGGGATATTGACTTTTGGGACCTTGATTGTTGACGTTAACTTTGACCAGGGTTGACCAAGTTTGACTTAAGGGAATTTTATGTATTTTGAGCTATAGTTAAGCCTTGGTCTCTATCTGTTGAATAGGTGACTTATAGAGTCGACTGTCAGAGCAGAGATTCATTCAGATTGTTTTAACGCTGAGAAGTGAGTTTTCCTCATCTGTTAGATCTGTATGACTACCTATATCTGGTAGTTATTGACTTTTATGGTGTGTGTTGATATGTCATGGTTTGTTGGGTTGAGGCAGTCCTGCTTTGTGCTGAAGGCCAAGATACTCAGGGCGGTTCGGATAGAATGAAGGCGTATTAGGAGGTCCAGTTAGGCCGAAGGCCCGGAGAGTGGTCCAGATATGTTGTAGGCCCGGTGCGGTGGTCCAGTCATGCTAAAGGCTTTGGGAGTGGTCCAAATAGTCTGTAGGCCTGCGAGGTGGTCCATTCATGCTGAACGCTCATGTATACATGTTATTGTTGTTATGACGTGCTGCGGTACTTTAGGAGGAAACTCACTAGGCTTTGCTCTTATGGTTTCAACTTATTGTTTCAGGTACTCCAAATGATCGTGGGAAAGTGAAAGCGTGATTGTGCACATCTTCTTGTTTTCGTGACACTGGATCTTGGGATACTCTGATTTTAAATAATATTTTTGAAAGATTGGTTTTGTAAACACTTTATGGAAGAAATGGGTTGTTTTGAAAAGTTAAAATTTATTGAGATTTTTGGATGCTACAGATTACTTCGCTTGGTTTTTGACCAAGTAATCGTGATTCGGCTCTATTTGTTCATTGCACTCATTGTATGAGTGCAGGTCAGATTATTCTTTCCTTATATGTCGATGACATGATTATTACTAGTGATGCTCATGATGGTATAGAGTTTTTAAAGCGTGACTTTGCTCACCACTTTGCTAAGAAAGACTTGTGCTTGTTGCGTTATTTTTGGGGAATGAAGTTGCTCAATCTCCAAAGGGTTATTTTTTTATCTCGAACGAAGTATACTTCAGATTTGTTTGGACGAGGACGATTCATAGATAATCGGACAATTGATACGCCTATAGAGAGTAATGCAAAGTATTCTCCAACTGATGGTATCCTCTTATCCGATCCAAACCTTTATTGTACCATTATAGGGAGCTTGGTTTACCTCAATGTCACTAGACCGGATATTGATCATGTAGTTCATGTGGTTAGGCAGTTTGCCACTTCTCATTCTACTATGCATTGGGGAGCTGTTCTTCGTATTTTGAAATATCTTCATGGTACTCAGTTCCACATTCTTGTATTTCCATCTACATCTTGTCTTGAGTTATGTGCTTATAGTGATCCTAATTGGGATAGTGACATTTATGATCGTAAGTCCACTACTGGGTATTGTGTTTTTCTTGGAGATTCGTTGATATCATGGAATAGTAAGAAACAAGATGTTGTCTCTCGTTCTTCTACATGATCTGAGTATCGAACCATGGCTACCGCCACTTGTGAGATTGTTTGGTTGAGATGACTTCTTGTAGATATGAACATTCACATCTCTCAGCCTACTCCTTTGTTTTGTGATAACGAGAGTGCGATAATGATTGCAAAAATTCAGTGTTTCATGCGCGCACAAAACACATTAATATTGATTGTCATTTCACACGTCGTCATCAATAAAGGGCAATATCTCCCTTCCTTATGTTTCTTCCTCTTTTCAGATTGCTGATATTCTTACCAAGCCATTGACTGCTCCTCGATTTCATTTTCTGTCTGACAAACTCACAATGCTTATTGTTGTTGCATTGTGAGTTTGAGGGGGGTGTTAGCCTAATAAAAGTTTGGACTTTATCTTGTATTGGGTTTATGTTTGGCCTTTTAGCTAAGAAATCCTAATTAGCCACTTTATATATTATGTATTTCTCTTTCATTGTATTTGTACTTCTCTTTAATAAATAATATGAAACTCTAACCATTATATATCTTTCACTTGTTAGTTTACATGATAACAGAGTTCGGTTTCACTTGTTACTTTACAATATATATATATATATATATATATCACTTGTTAGTTTACATGGTAACAAAGTTCGTTTTTCACTTGTTACTTTACAATATATATATAAAACAAACGTCTTAAAGAAATTCCGAATTGAAATATTGAATAATGTAAAGAAAATATATATATATATATATATATATATATATATATATATATATATATATATATATATATATATATATATATATATATATATATATAATTTTCTTTACATTATTCAATATTTCAATTCGGAAGACGTTTGTTAAATTTCTTAGGATGTGTAGATGTGCATGTGAGTATGTGACCCACACTAATGTCTCATAATTAAAGAATTATTTAAGAGTCTTTTTTTCTAAGAAAGCCATACAAAAATGATTTCTTAATTAGTGTCAGGAAGCTGGTACACATGTACAATTGATGTTGTCATCTTCAACTCAATTATGCTTTTTTAGTCACTCCAACTCCTTCAAATGTCGACATTCCCATCTCATTTCTTAATCTACACATACACATGTCCATTTAGCCTTTTGGTAATTTTTTTTTCTCCTATAGTTAAAAAAATAAAAAATAAAAAGCTAAACATATTCTAATTTAACTAAGAGTAAATTACAAATTGGTCCTGGACAATTTAATTGACTTAACTAAATAGTAAAATATTATATATATATATATATATATATATATATATATATATATATATATATATATATATATATAATTTCTTAAAATTTTATATTTGTCTAAATCTTTTTTTTAATATTTTATAATCACTTTGAATCATTAATTTTATCAGTTTACTCTTATACCCTCCTTTTTATAAAATTAAGTTCAAAATATCATGTATATATTTCATAAAAATTTTAAATATCATATTTATCTAATCTTTTAATCAACATTTTATCCTTAATATTTATTTATAGTATATGAATAAATAAAAGACATGAAAGTAAGTCTCATTCGATAAAATAATGAAGATAAAATCCAGCATTCAGTTTTTCACAAGGCAATTTAATAGGAAAAGAAATTGACAATGTAACCACATTATAAATCTTGTATCTTTATTTACCAAAACCATTGTATAGGAATTGTTTCATCAAATGTAAAAAAAACATATTACAATCCATCATAATCTTCAAAAGCGAATTGTATAACTAGCAAAAAAAAAACATTTAAAAACAACTAACTATAAGAAACATTTGTATTTTCTTTTTGAGGTTGTGGTTTCACTTGGATGTATCCAGTAGTGAAATTATCTATAGACGTCGAAATATTTGTAAAGAGAGAAATCCTCTCTAATAAATCAAGGTTTTTTTGCTACATGTCATTTTCTCCTTCATTTTGATACTTATCATTTTGTGAGAATTTTATAAATTTTATTTTCCACTTGTAATTTTTTAGGGATGTCTATTTTCTTAAAATAAAATTCCATAAAATCGTAATTGGGTTTATAAATAAATAAAATCATCCTATTAATTTGGTAATAAATTCTCATAAATACTTCAAACGATTTAATTTCTTTTGCAAATTTTCAAAAGATTACATTATGTTACATAAAGTATTACATTATAAAATATTTCATATTTATATATTGATATTAAATTTTTATTTATAATAAACTCGTGTAATACACGGGTCTCACACATAGTACCTAATGAAATCATTGATGAAATCACTACTATCGATGACGATGACAACGATTATCTGTGACGACTACGGCATATGAAATCGCCATTCGGAATTCAGATATCATATATTCCTAAACTATAAAAGACGGGTATTATGGGTATTTCAATTTTTTATAATTATAATCATTTTAAATTACAAGAATGATTATAAAAATGCTTAAAATATTAAAAAAAAAATTAAGCAAATATAATATTTTAGAAATTTATTTAGGACAGAGATATTTATATATATTAGACTAAACAAATATGATATTTTGTTTTTGTTGCGGATTTGGTCGATATGCTTTACCAAAAAAACACAAATTTGGTCCAATTTAAGACTTTCATTTCATTGTCACAAGGATTAAATCCACAACAAAATGCAAATTAAAGGACAATTTTGGGATACTTTGAAAAGTTAGACCAAACTTGTGATTTTGAGTAAATAATGAGGACCAAATTTGAAATTTACTCTTTAATTAAAATCCAGTCACTATGTAAAATATCTATTTATTATATATATAGGGTAGAGATGCAGTGAAGTTAAAAGAAAGAATGGGTAGATTTTGGGAAGCATTATCATTGTTTGCAAGTGTGATTATGAGGAAGAGCATCCAAATGCTTGAAGACATTGGCATTTTCTCAATTCTACATTCGTTGCTAAGTATTTACAACATCTTCCATCGACCAAATCCCAATGTCATCGTAATTGCAAATCCCAACTTTGTTGGTTCGGTCTGATAAGTGATTGAAAATTTTCTTTTACATATGGTTAGGGTTTCCATGTAGTTCATAAAAGTAACACATGGTTTTGCAATTGTACTGATTTTAATAAACATTTACGCATGATAGCTATGAATCTATGATTATTGATTTAACTGGTGTGCATACCTGTGTTGTGTAGCATGTAGATCTACGCTCAAAATGTGGGTAGGCTAGTTTCTTGTATGCACTAAACTCGACTACTTTATGATTCATTTAGCTTCATTTGTTCAGTTCTATTTTTTTTTATCTATAGCCTATAAATCTGAGTTTGAATCTTATTTATATATACTCTTTAATTACTGATTAAGCCTTGATCCAATTTTTATGTCGCCATGAAGTGAAAGGGTAAGGAAGAAGCGTTGCACTCAATACAACAATGCTTTATCTTTACTACTTGAATCACTTACACTGATTTAACCACTTACAGTACTCTCAATAAATAATTTGACTTAATGCAACTAACCTAGCTATTCAAAGATGTATAGAAGTGGAGATTGTAAGTGGTAATCTTCTAAAATGTTTTGACCATCGAAATAAAGTGTGGCAGTCTCTGGACTTCGTATAACAGAAGAGTTGGTGAGAATGAATTCAAGAAGGATTGTAAAATTGACCATCCATTTTCACTTTGTGGTTGTTTGACCACAATGTTATCTTTTATAAACTACTATTACTTTTTATTAAAACGATTTCACGTTTATAAAATATCACCACTTTTATAAATCATGGACTACTTAAAGAGTCAGTTCAACAGATTATTATGACCAAAAAAAAAATCCACAATGCTTTTGATAATATTTCTTCATTTGTATATTGCGGCACATAATTCAATGCACCACGCCACAAATTTGTAGTTAATTTTTAGGGATTGCTAGTAAATTATGTTGAATGTTTAATCGAATGGTTTCAACCTTAATGGTTAAGAGAATATAAGATTGTCAAGAAAATCGATCGAATACAATGGGTACACTATTGTCGGTAGTAAAGGGTAGACGAATATATTATTTTTAATTGTCTCTCTATATCTTAGTAAGTTTATTAAAAATGTTCGAATTGAAATAATTAGAGAAGGTAAAGATTCATATATAAGGTTGCACCGGTTTCTATGAGATTTGTAAAAAAAAAAAAAAACATCCCTTAAGGTGCGAGATGTATTCGAATGATATGTATAATACAAAGGATATACAAACGAATAAAATGATATACATCAACCAATCATTTCATATTTGATATGGTCAAATGTAATTTTGAGAATTTTGAGAATGTTTATAGCTAGCAACTCCTTAGTGATGGTGGACCAACACTAAGCTTGGATCTAAATTCAAAGAGGGGTCATGGAATGTTATTTGTGAAAATGTTGGCCAAATGAAGAGTTGTAGGAACAAACCGAGTATATAGACAATCAAATGAAACAAGGTCTCGAATAAAATAATAATCAATATCAATGTGCTCTGCAAGTTTATAAGAGACTGTATTTTGACTCAAGAAAACATTGCTTTTGTTGTCACAAAGTAGAGTCGGCCGAACATGTGGTAATGCATGAAACTCGCACGGAAGATGTGTGACACATGCACTTGTCGACAATCATGTTTTCCATTACTAATATTCGGACTAACATCATAAGCGAGATAAAGTAGGATTCTTTTTGGCACTCCAAGAAACTAATTTGTCACATAGAAATATAGAGTATCCATAAGTGTATCATCTAGTTTCAACACAACATACTCAATCAGCATCCAAGCACCTAACAACAGAAGATGTGTGAGGATGATTAAAAGACAGCCTATGAGACATTGTGTCTTGAGGAGTACTGATCCAATGCTCAAGACCACCATGATGATACAGCAGGTGCGTGACAGGTTGCGGGTCGCGCAAAGTCGACAGAAGAGTTATGCCGACCGATGTCGTTCGGATCTCGAGTTCCAGGTGGCGGATTTGGTATTGTTGATGGTATCACCTTAGAATGGTGTCATCCCATTTTGGAAACGGGGAAATTAGGTCCCCGGTTCATCGGTCCTTTCTAATTATCGCCATCGTTTGGAGTTTCCTGATGAGCTCATTCAAATACACAACACTTTCCATGTCTCTCAGTTACGAAAGTGTTTAGCCGATGATTCTGTGGTGATTCCTTTGGATGACATTCAGGTCGATGAGCGCCTGAATTATGTAGAGAGATTGATTGTGATTCTCGATAGAAAGATAAAGTCTTTGCGCAACAAAGAGGTGAAACTGGTGACGGTGCAATGGCAGCGCCGAAGGGGTTCTGTTTGGACGTGGGAGCCAGAGGACGAGATGAGAGAGCCTTACCCCAAATTATTTGCGGAGGTGGACTTCGAGGACGAAGTCTGATTCTAATAAGGGATAGTTGTAACATCCGGATCCTGAGGTACTTTACATTTTTCAAATTTGGCATTTTTAGGATCACCACGATATGGTGGGGAGGCACCACAACGTGGTAAGTCAAGTTCACCCGCGTTTTTCATTTAAGTCGCCACAGCGTGGCAACTGGCAAGTGAGAAACCCTAATTTCCGGGTTTTTCTCCATATTTAAAGGAATGAGGAGGCTAGGGTTTTCTCACCCCAACCTCCATCAGACATGTGAAACCTTAAATCTCTCCATCTTTCTCTCTCCTCTCTTTCTCTCTCTCTCTCTCTCTCTCTTACTCTCATTTTGAGCCTTTGTTGGTATTATTGAAGCCTTGGAAGGAAGAAAGAAGAAGAAGTAAGCTAAGACTCAGCAAGCTAGTACGGGCCCATACTACCTTCCACATCTATCCGTACCTTCTTCAAGGACTGCCTTGACTCCACCAGATCCCTTTTTACCACTGCTGATCACTGCTATCCTCATCCTAGGCTTACCATAGGGAAAATCTCTAGCCCTACCCAAACCGGTCCTTAGCTGCTAAAGGCCTCCTTGTAATGCCAATTAGCCATTACCTGAATACCATCACATGTGATGAGGCTCAGATAATCCTTCGAGTAACAGACTCGTCCCTATAATGGTTAGACTCTGACAAGAGCTGCGCAATAGGGCCAAATCCAACACTCTGAGATTATTCAAGCTTGACCACATGTGACGTGACGTATTCACCAAATGGCTAACTCCCATCACTTAGAGTCCCACAAAGCACAAAGCAAGCATCATTCGGATGCAGGTAAACTACTCAAGCAAGTCTGTTCTCATAGAGAGAAACTGTACTAGCATACAATGCTAAGCTCATACTATCAGGCATAACCTAAACAAGCTATCCTACTATTGTCTACTCACTACTAGCATGCAATTCACATAAGCTGAAGCACATAAATCAGGCACATAAGGCATGACTCCTAGACCCTTAGTCCTATACTAGCATGTTGTTCTACTGAACTGATAAACATTGCATAACATTGTATGGCTACTTTGGGGAATACTTACTTGAGCTCGGCCGGTCGCGCACATCACACACTTCATTCTTTCTTAAAGACCTTTACTTAATCTTTCGGAAAACTTTTTTTTTTTCGAAATACTTTAATCCCTCGATTTGAGTTCAGACACCCCCGAAGGTGTGTCCGAATCCCTCAAACCAGGGCTCTGATACCAACTTGTAACGACCCAAATTTCACGTCCAAAAATTTCATTTTTAATTAAACACTTTGCAAAACATTTGTAAATAAAACATTGTCTGATCAAATCATTTCGCATCCATACATCGTGTTTGAAAACCAAAATACGAAATCAACCAAAAGTCAGAGTACAAATCCCAGAACAATCTCGGAAGGCGGAAAAACAGTGTGTGTATGATGTGCCGCTACCGCGCCAACTCCTTCCCCTTCAAAGAAGAGGTACCTGAAACCAAAACTGAAAACTGTAAGCACGAAGCTTAGTGAGTTCCCCCACAATACCACATACCATATCATCACATAACATACATATATTGTCAGGCATATCTGGGTGCCCAACCTACCCCTTCGGTCTTCTCGACCGGATACTGGCTAACATATCTGGGTGCCGGCCTCCCCTTCGGTCCTCTCGACCGGATACTGACTAGCATGTCTGGGTGCTGGTCTCCCCTTCAGTCCTCTCGACCGGATACTGGGGACTATTTCACCCCTCTACTACTAATACATAACACATATCACATAATCTATCTAGCATGGCTGGGCATAACTACCCCTTCGGCCCTATCGACCGGCACTCTGGGGACTATCTCCCCTACTGTCACTAGCACATAGCATCATATCATACTAGCACATAAACATATCAGGTAGTAGCACACCTAGATGAATATCACATAGACAATCATCTAATCATACAACTCCTACTGATGGGCCGACATTGTGGCCATAGACCCACCACTACTGGAAGGTAACTCACCTCGAAGTAGCTGCTGATTTGCGCAGGAACTGTCTATCTGCTGCCGCTGCTCTGGAAATCCTCTGGCTGCACTTCCCACAAAACACTTAATCAAACACTGCTAACTGACCTTAGGGTAAAATGACCATCCTACCCCTACCAAGTCAAAGTCAAGGTCAAAGTCAACTTCCAGTTGACCTGACTCGCCGAGTTGGCTCGCCAACTCGCCGACTCCCTATCCCTCCATTTGTCCTTATACCCGACTCTACTCGTCGAGTTAGGCAATGACTCGACGAGTTTTCCTTCTAAATGAACATCGACTGAATCTTCATCCGACTAGCCGAGTTGTATGAACAACTCGTCGAGTTCATCTTCAACTGATAAACAAGTCTTGCCCTTGACTCGCCGAGTCGTATGAACAACTCGTCGAGTTCATCTTCATCCATATGAAGATTGCCTTGGACTCGCCGAGTCCCATGAATATCCCGAACAATGGCTTAGTCCAGAACGTTGGGTCACTCCCCGAGACTCCCTAAAACCTTTCCACACTCAACTGAGTCCTTTTGACCCTCAACTGATTTGGGACTCAAGCTTGGACTCACCGAGTCCAAGAATGGACTCGTCGAGTCGATCACATCCTCTCACTAAATCTTCGACTTCAGGCGTACAACCCTTGATCAAAAGATAGATCTATGTTTCTATAGTCGATCTAACACGTAAAGTTACAAACTTTACATGCATGAATGGGAATTTGAGCTCAAAATGTCCTAAAACAAGTTCTTGGGTTGCATGGGGTCTTCTTCGGGTGGAAAAGCACCCACTTTCTGCCTTGTGACCCCTCAAGGGTCCTAGATCCGACCCTTTGGCCCCAACCATGTTTGCATTCATGGTTGACTAGCTAAAATGGCTCATAAAGCCCTAAAACTAAACAAAATGGGATCTAGCATTTAGAAGATCAAGGTATAGACTTTTTACCTTGAATGAACTGCAAATGATGCACAAATTCGGATCCCCTTTAGTCCCTTCTTGCTCCTTCAAGCTTCTCTTCCTTCCTTGGATCACAAGAACACCAACTCACTTCAAATGCCCTAGATTTGCTCAAAAACGGATAGGGTTTGCTATGGGAGTCTTCTGGGAGTAAATGGGACGAAGGAGGCGGGTTAAAGTGTTTAAATAGGGGGCAGACCCTCGGATTAGGGTTTTTGTCCAAACAGGGTCTACTCGCCGAGTCCATAGCTTAAACCCCGCGTCTTATCCCGCTTCTACTTGGCGATTTGGTCCTTCAACTCGCCGAGTCCAAGGCCAAAATGCAATTATTTAAAGAGTTAATTACAAAGAATACGTACCAAGAACCAGGTGCTACATAGTGAGCTTCCCCAAACTACCACATACCATAAACATAATCACATATAAACATATCGTAGGCCCCGCCCTTCATCAGGCCCCGCTCGGCATCGGGCCCCGCTCGATATACACATAAACATATCAACAAATACCCATACAATAATCATATAACATAAGCATATAAACATTCCTCGGGCATCGCACGACATCGAACCGTAGTCCGGAAAGCATATAAACATTCATCGGGCACCACCCGACATCGAACCGTAGTCCGGAAAGCATATAAACTTTCATCGGGCACCGCCCGACATCGGACCTTGGTCCGAAAGCATACAAATAAAGACACATGCAAGAATCACGAAGACATCAAGCATACAAACATTCCTCGGGCACCGCCCGACATCGGATCATAGTCCGGAAAGCATACAAACATTCCTCGGGCATCGCCCAACATCAGATCGTAATCTGGAAAACATATAAACATACATCGGGCACCGCCCGACATCGTACCGTTGTCCGGAACATATACAATCATAAATACGGGCCGACATTGGTGCCTTCAACCCGTTCAAACAAGAGGAAACTCACATCAAATGTCGGATTGTAGCGGAACGTCTTTGCCCCGTGATAGGCTCTACTCAAACCCCTACATATCACAACCCTTAGTAACCATTCCATGCTTCATAACCCCTCTAGGGTCAACCTTGGTCAAATTTAACATCAAGGTCAACATTTCGAGTTGACTCAACTCATTGAGTTATCCGTCAACTCGTCGAGTTTCAATTGTCCACAGAATCGTGAAATCCCAACCCAACTCATCGAGTTTCCTAGCAACTCAACAAGTTTCTCCCTTCAAGAAAGGGAAATCCCAATCCAACTCGCCAAGTCCCTCTATGAACTCATCGAGTTCTTCAGTCTGACAAACCCACTTAATGCATTAAGTTCTTATTCTTCAAGTCCAAGCCCTATATTCCAGATCTAGTCTGGAAATGCCTCTAGAAGGGTAAAGTTTCCAACTTTACCCATTAATACTCACCTTAATGAGCTTTAGCCCAAACCCTAATCCTAAAGGGCTTAAATCTTAACCCAAAAACCACCAACTCTTTAAGATAGACCATGAGGTCATAGATCTCGATTCTAGGGACAATTTGGTCATGTAAAGCTCCCATATTTACTCGTATGCATGACCTAATTGGGCTTAAAAGACCAAAATGATGGTCTAAAGGTTGCATGGGACTTCCATGGCCATAAAGTTGGTACCTTTATGTCATGAAGTCCCCTCAAGACCCTGGATCTGAAGGGTTTTCCGAAACAGGACGTCTAAATCCCAACCATCAATATACTTGGACCAAAACATGAATCAAAACATCTTAATACTAGATCAAATCATGTCATGGACAAGGTTGAAGATTTAAACCTCAGATGAATCAGAAATGAAGCCCAATTTTTGGATTTATTCTCCTCCCACACATTCTTGCTCCTCCTTCAATGTTCTTCTTCTTCAAACTCACCAAGAATTCACAAGATTAGCTTATAATCACCAAAAATGGCTTAGGGTTTTGAGATTTAAGGTTAGGACAGTGGATGCTGGAATTAAGGCCAAAACCCTAGAGCTTAATTGTTTAAATACGGTGAAAATCTTGGATTTATGGTTTCCGAAACCTTGTCCAACTCGTCGAGTTGGTCCTCCCCAACTCGTCGAGTTGGTTTTTAAATTCTGGCATGCCAAAATTATTCCTACTTGTTGAGTTCTCCCCCTTGAACTCAATGAGTTGTCCTCTTTAATGAAAGTTATCATTCCTTAATTAGCCTTCTAGATACAGGGTGTTACAACTCCCCCTACTTAAACTAGACTTCGTCCTCGAAGTCTTCTCCAGTCACCTAGCCTGGATTCTGTTCATGCGCCACGCCCATGGCTCCCGTTATCTGCTCTGAACTAACTGATGCTCCCCATGAGACACAGTAGACACTATGACTTAGTCTGAACTCTCACAACAATCCTATATGATGCATAAACTTGCCCGCCCTGTCCAATCCTTGAAAGGACCACTATACTTGGCCTATCCTGCTCCTTGAATAAGATATCATTCCTTGGAGGTGATTCTTGAGAACACTTCAATCACAATGAATCCTGAGTACAATTCCCTCACCAACAGCCGACACCCCGTCCTGTACCCCACGTGTACTTTTTTTTGGCATCCGGATGGGTACAACCATTACCCCGCGCTGTCAATGGCCTTCCCCAGGCAACAAAACATAATCAACAAGACATTCTCTTATCTCTATGAAGGAAAAATCTTCCGTCTCAGGCACAAAACTACCTTTTGACTTTCCGGGTCCTAAACCTTACATTGATCGATCTCCCCGATAGACACCCATGCCAAAATAGTACCATATAAATTTTCCACAAATAACTAATCCCCAGTCGCTCTTGGTGCTGGTCATCTCGGTATTACCCACCGAATGATTTCACTTACCATGTCCAGATACCAAACTCCAACTCAGCGTGTGGATTGGATAATCCTTCGAATAGAGGATTCATCCCTGCAACGGTTAGACTCATACGAGAGTTGCGCATCAGGGTCAAATCAATTACTCTGAGATTATTTAACCTCACTACGTGATTTAACATTACTCAACTAGCCAATTACTCCACCCACACTCAAGACCCAAACCACAAACACTTCCTGAACACTGATACTGCTGGAAACACTGAACTGCTTGAAACAACATGTTGCCTCCTGGTTGCTTTCCAAAATCCACCGAGACCTCCCTGGTTTGAATTGGTTTTCCAGTCATCTGAAATACCGGGTGCCAGCCCGGTTGCCAAGTCAAAATACTACCACACCGTCGCCCCACACAACCTTCGAACGACCTCCTCATATGTTGATAACTGCCATCAGTTATCTTGCCACTGTGGCTCTAACGGCCTTCTTATCCAACCGATTGGGTCTATACGTCGAGTCCTGTTATCACCAAATCCAGGGCTAATAGGGAATGCTGCATGACCAAAGGTAGCCTTATATCATAAACGACCTTATGCGGTCCATCGCTTCCTTGATCCTATGACTATTGTGGTGTTCCCATGACCTTATCACTGGCTCAAACATGTCTAATTCATCTGGGGAAATCCGTGGATTTGCCATGCCCTCACTGCTTCACCAAAACTGGTGGGTGCTATGGTTCTTCCCGTGATCTAACAACACTCCCATGCTATCTACCAACCTAGTGAAAGCTACGGCTACCCCCGAAGTCTCACGACACTTTAGCACTATCTGACAACCTTGTGAATGCTACGGTTGTACCCACAATCTTACAACACTCTAGCACTATCTGAAAACCTTGTGAATGCTACAGCTACACCCGCTGTCTTACAACACTCTAACACTATCTGACAACCATGTGAATGTTACGGCTACACCCACAGTCTTACAACACTATAGCACTTTCTATCAATCATGTGAATGCTACGGCTACACCCGCAGTCTTATAGCACTTCCTGCTAACCCAACCGGCGCCCATGATCCTACCGCTAATTTACTAATCCTAAAACATCCCAAAGTTGAGTACCCACATGGTCTAACGTCCCAAACTAAACTCATGTCCTGACTGGAATCCCCAACCTAGTTCCCTCAAACCTGCTATCAATCATTACGAGAGTGCGATCTCAATGTTGGGAAGTTCTCCAAACCCCCAACTCACACAATCCTCCATTCAGACAGCCACTTGGGATGCTTCCCCTTCCCCCATGTGGGGATGCGAAACTCATCCTGGTTTCACACCTATTTCTTCTCTTGAATACCTGATCAATTCTCCTCAACTTAGATTCGACTAAGTCTTCATAGCACACAAGATTGGAAGGATTCCCAATCCTTTTTACCATCCAATGATCAATCTGCTAGCATCCGACGCTTACGTTGCTAGTGTTCCAAAATTAACCAATACTAGAGCAGTACAACTCTTGAAGACTAGCAAAACACTCCCCGAGTCCCAATCATACCGATGACCCCCGATGCTTAACCTGAGATCGCACTCAGATCCCAAGTTCCAAGAATAATAGCCCCACCCAGATCTTCCACACCGCTCACTTCCCGAGATGACCCCAAAACCATTTCCAACACACTTACCACAGCTATTGAATCCTGGCAATGCTGGAAAGTTGACCCGCTGGACCCTAACTATAAGTCATCGCTCACCACCTCTAAACTGACCTCATTACATCCAAAGGTCAACCGAATACAGGTCATTGGCTATGAAAAGATATGACTTTGCACTACTAAGATTCATGGTATGCAAATGGCATATGACATCACTTGAAGATATAACCCAAACACAAGCAGAGATACAAACCCAGAGATACCCTTACCCAAACCGATGCAAGATCCCTATGATAAAATACTGATAAAACTATGAAGAAGGCAAAGTATAACGTACCCGCAATATTGCCTGAAGAAACCCTGAGTCTCTCTTCCTGCCGAAGTACCTGCGAAGAAACCTGAGCTACCCTAACCACTAAGCGAGGGCAGTTCGCCCTGATATGACGGGGCTGATGGAAACGATGACACAACTCTACCTCCAATGTGCATTCTCGGCGGAGGTGACCCTTCAGTCCACACTTGCCACACTGAGACTTGCTGTGAACATCCTCATGCGCCCCTTCATCTTTTGTGCAACCATTATGGCCCCTCGGCTCCCTAACACTAGCTGCAGTCGCATCCGACTGCTCAGGTCGCCGTCTCAGACCATGTTCCTACTTCCTCTTCCTCGGCTACCTATCCAAACTGTCACACCCCTGAACCAGACAACGGTAACATCTGAGGGCTCTTGTGACTTAAATTGAATACCATCACAATGAATATACATGAATCATAACATAAATCATCACCATGCATTGAAATGATACAATTGATATTGTTTACATCCAATACATTGTTTTAAATATTACGATTTCATAACATAAACTGTCTGATAGATATCATAAGCAAAACACCCTGACATTACTTGGTGCTTATTCTCCGGTTTACCTGTTACCTGAAAATACAAGTTAATTTTGAAAAACGTCAACATATGAAATGTTGGTGAGTTCATAAGCAATGTTGTGGTAAAATGATTTGGTGTAGTTTGTAAAACCCAGAAAATCCGATATTTTCTGAAAAGATCATTGTTTATAAAAAGTGTGAAGATCCGTGAATATATGCTTGTTGATTTTCAAAACATGTATAATTGTTGAACTTCTGTAATGATCGCGCAAGTGAAAATGTTGAACTTCCCAGGAAAACCCGATGTTTTCCCATTACATAAAACACAGTGAATTCCCAATTTGTTATACCGCCACGACGAATGATTTTTGATTTCTTGGGTGGATTTGGATTAAGTAGGGTTTGTGAGTCGTTATAATCATGCATTTGGAAATGTCTAGTTTATAACTACAGGTTTCGAACGATCCTTAAAGGCGTCGCCCGTCACTACTCACTTAATCCAACAGCCATGATTACTTTTGATTAACGCCTTGAATCTGTTTACCTTGATTACTCGTAAGCCTAATAAACGAGGAAAAAAGGAGTACGGAGTCCCGTCATATTCCGTGAGTTAAGTACGTTGTCGGGAATGCGAAACGCACGTTGGCCCAGATTGCATTTGATTTCTTGACCTCACTAGCAATACTAATGGGCCGCTAGAGCCCAATAGCACATTAGAGCCATTGAAAGTCCTTTTACATGATATCGGGTCATAGGAGGCCCAATAGCACATAAGCATATTCCCTTTGGGCCTAAAGATCATGTTAATGGGATAGCAAGGCCCAACAAGCATGATTTGAAACTTCTAAGCCCAAAGTTTGTAAGTTTGCTCATCGTAGTTATTGCGTATTTATTTAGATGATTTGGTTTAACGCTTGTTGTTTCGTATTGATTCGAAACCGAATCACTTCGTTTGTAACGATATTTGTTGTTGAGAGTGTATTTGTTTTCCGTTTCGTCGGTAGTTGTAACATCCCGAAATATCAAGAGTAGAGTTGAAGGGCTAAAAGAGTAAATTGGGAAAAAGCGACTCGGCGAGTCCATGGGTGGACTCGGCGAGTAGAGTCGCGACTTGGTCGCGTGTTAAGTAGCCGACTCGGCGAGTCAGTAAGATGGACTCGGCGAGTAGGCGCTGAGTGGAGTAAACCATAATTCTCGGGGTTGAGCCCTATATAAAGAACATAACATCCATTCCCCCAGCCTCTTTACTCATCCTCAAGTCCAGAAACCCTAACCTTCGTATGTGAGTGGATCAAGTTGCATTTGGGAGCTTGGAGAAGCAATTGTTGAGGAAATCTTGAAGGGTAGGAGGCTTGGAGCAAGGGGCTTTGCTTGGATTCGAGTTCCATTGCAGTTGGGGCGTTCTTTTGAGGTAATATCTCGTCCTTGGGCTGTTACCCTTATGGATTCATCATTTTGGGGTTTGTGAGGAGTTATCTTTTGGTGTTTTGGAGTTTAGAGGTTAGATCTGAGGTTGCTACCTCAGATCTGGAATGGAGAAGAGTTGGAGTGCCTGAAAGTCCCTGTGTTTGAGTATGTAGTGAAGCTATCATGTCCCAAACCCTAGCCCTAATGTGTTAAAGGCCTAGATCTCTTTGGATTCACGTAAAGTTTGCCACTTTACTGTTGGATTAATGTCTAAGTCCATAACTATATTTGGTAAGACTTGACCCGACCCGGCATGGTCCATTTGGGTTGCATACCATCATGCACTTGGATAGACTATAATGAGAGAAATAAGACACTTATGGTTATTAATATATTATAAGTTGTAGTATATTAATAATAAGAATAATAAGATTATTTAATTAGTATTGATCAAGAATTAATCTAGGATTAATTAAGTGATCAAAAGAAGACTAATTAAATATATGGGTTGATTGTGTAAATCATCCATACTTGTATAGTGGGCTAATGCTCCATGGATAATCAAGTTGGGCTAAAACCCATAGGATGGTCCATGGATGCTCCATGGTGTATTTGTACCCATGGATCATGGAAATGAAAGGCCATGTCAATTAGGGTTTACATGGTGTAACCCTAACTATATAAGCATCTTACTCTTGACCAAAATCGGCCACTAGTGTGTGAAGTGAAAGGGCTAGCCGATTTCATGAGTTGTAGAATTCTGTCAAGTTATTCTAAGTGTTTTGGTGACTGTGATTCCATTTGAGGCTTCCACACTATTGGGGCTAGGCACTCAAGCTTCATGAAGACTTTCTACATCAAAGAGGTATGTATTCTAACTTGCTATAGTCATTGTTTTGTATGCTAGATTAGGATAATACCTTGGAAGTTCTTATTTGCATGTATAATAGAGAAAACATAGATCCAAGGTATTTAGGGTTGCATGTACACTTAGGAGTGTTAGAATGCTCAAAACCCAACAGTGGTATCAGAGCCTAGGCTTGCTTTCTCTTATACTTCATGCAAATTGTTGAAAAATGCTGAAAAACTCGATTTTCTGGCTTTCTGGGCACTGGACTCGCCGAGTCCACTGATGAACTCGCCGAGTCCATGAGTAAAATCATCCTACTCGCCGAGTAGGTTCATGCACTCGCCGAGTAGGACCCCAGACATCATATATTCGACGTTTTTGGCTAGAAATGGACTAGGAACATTACCCTAAGTTGTTTTTGAACTTATAAACTTGTTTTTGATGTGGTAATGTTCATGCTAATCCAATTTCAAAGATAATTGTCAATAGATTCATGTTTTGAATTAGTTTAATGATTAGGCTAATTACATGAAAAAGTTTGATTTGACTTATCTTGTACTTATGAGTTGCTTAGATTAATAGAAAAGTTAATTGAAATAGTTGTTTTCAATCCATTTTAATCTAAGAGTTGAGTATAAAATGTGTTTGTGTAACTTGTCCTCAAGTTACATGAAGAGTCACATGAAAGACTCATAAAATTCATAAAAGTTGGCAATGGTTACAAAATGAAGAGTCTTGTGTCATTGAATAATTTTTTATGACTCCATAACTTGTCCTCAAGTTATGGAAGTTCAAGAGTCACTTCATTAAAAGAAAAATATGTAACCATAATTAAATCCATAAGTTATAAAATAAAGAAAAAGTTAGTTCTTTTATTAGTTTAAAGTCTTCCATAACTTGTCCTCAAGTTATGGAACTTGAAGAGTTTTTGGATTAAAACTACTTTAAACACATAAGTTATGGAATTAATTAGTTTTGAATAGTTTCAAAACTTGCCCTCAAGTTTTGGAATTTGAAAAGTTTTCCTTATGAATACTTTAATTCCAAGTTAGCCCTTAGAATTTTAAAGAGTTAAAATTCAACCCTTATACTTTATAATATTATAAGTTAATAATATATATATATATATATATATATATATATATATATATGTATGTATAAGAGTAAAGTCAGTCTTACCGCTAGTACGCCTCATTCACGAAACCGATCTATAAGGTGGGTATAAGGTTGTTGCCTATAAAATGGCAACTTAATGGGTGTCCACTCTCACGGTCTCACCCACCGCTTGCTTGACCGGTGGAGGGTCGTTAGCCGAACGGGTAAGACAAGGACTTATAAATTCTCCCTTCATTAAAAGTATTAATGATAAATACTAAGTAACTAAACTCTTAATAATACCCAATCTTAGTTACTTAGGAAAAATGTGAATAAGGTGCTAATCCATGAAATTACACTTTGCACTTTGTTTAAGTCGGTTAGTGGAGCGTGTGTGGTTAACCGGCACACTAACGCGTATTTAACAAGGTAGGCAAAGGGTAACTTAATGTTTATCATAGTATCGATGGAGCGTGTGTGGTTAACCGGCACATCGATTGAGGGGTAAACACTTAAGGGTACCAAGTAATTTGCATGGTTACTTCACACCTTGTTTTGTGATCCTCGGCATCCCAGTCACAAAACCTGAAGGGCACACTCGAGATTGAAACATGCTTTTGAATAGTTCAATGAATCTCAACACTACAAGAAAAAAGGCCTTTTACGACGCGCAAAATACGACGCTCATTGATCTATGTTACGCAAAGGAGAGTGACATTAGAAAAATGTCATCTCTTCAAAAAATTTAAGGATAGAAGACACGCATTATTGCGCGCCCTTAAATTAGTGTCTAAAAAAAAACACGGAGGGCACCTATAATAAAATGCGCGTCGTCTAAGGATGTCGCTTTATAATTTTGAATGGAACGCGCGTTCCATCCTTTAACAGTAGGGGGAAATGAAATTCTGAAAAAATTAAAAATCCCGCTTTCCTTTTTTTTCTCCTTTCCCTCTTGCCCTGGACGCTCCTTCCTTCCCCCTCCCGACATTGACTGCTGCTTACTTCTTCCCTCACTTCTACCTACTGGAACCACCATATCTCCCACTCGATGTTGAAATTGTTAGAAAAAGCCCTAATTATACTCTCAAGTCTAAATACAGAAAAAATAGAAGATGGTGAAGAAGTAGCAGTAGAAAAAGCCCTAATCGGAGGTGGTCCTGTTCTTCATTGTTTCTTCGATGTTGAAATTGTTAGAAAAAGCCCTAATCGGAGGTGGTCCTGTTCTTCCTCCCACCACGATTCCCAGCTTTTTTACGCCGGAACACCGATTCCACCGTGGTTTCTGATCCACGCTGACCAGTCGTCCCAGTCTTCAACGATTTTCTGCCATTCAAATCCGGATGGGTTGAAAAGAAAAGGGGCGAACAGCCACGACACGACTAGGAACCACATTGAGATGGTTAGGTGGCTCTGTATTTGGCGCCGCCGTGGAGAATTGTGCGACCGAAATAGTGAAGTTTGGTGCCAAGAGAGAAGGTGAAGAAGACAGCGGAGAGCTGGAGGTTCATGATTATTAGGTCACCGAGTGTAGTTCTGAAGCCTCTTTCGAGTCCGATCTCCATAATCATCGGTAACGCCATTAAAAGACCAAGTTGAACTACAGATTGAGAAGCCATGGCTGCTTTCAAAGGTTTATCTCCTTGCATCTTTGCTGATTTCATAATCGCTTTTTCTAATCCACTTAAACAGAGATATAATCTCCCGTATAAGAACGCATACACAGTAAGCATCACCATCTGAAACATAAGATAATTTGTCATTTTCTTTAGACTTTAAACTGTTAGACACACACACACACACACACACACACACACACACACACACATATATATATATATATATATATACAGATATTAATTAATTTACCATTGAGCTAACGTCGTCCTACTTCCTAGATGGTGTTTGTGTGTGCATAGACACACACGAATGTGGAGTCTCCAAAGCTGTTGATATCATAGACAGCATCATAAAGGATCCTTCAAGGGCACAATTGCTAAAGTTTTTCATGTCTGATGGAGATCTTTCAAAAGAACTTGATGACAGATTTGGCTCTTAGTGTGGGGATATTTTGGTCTTGATTGTTATTAGAACTTTTTAACTTTTAACTTTTATGATTTAATAATGATTTATTCCTATTTTTATTTTGTAACAGGCTTCGGTTCCCACGAACGAATCTGATAATGATTGACCAGGTTCAACAAAGTCAAACGTTCATATTTTGATGGAGGTAAATACCAGAATACAAAATGAAACTAAAAACAATAGTTTATAAAATGAAAATGATCCTGTATTTACAAAACCAATAACAATCGATACATCAATATGTACAACAACTTACATTACAATGAACCCGTATCGTTAACCATTCAAAATTGACATTGAAGAAACAATGAAAAGTTTTTACCTTTTGTTACTTTTCTAACTCGGTTTAAGCAAAAATTCACCTTTTTTTTACTGGGATTGCAACTGTGTACTTACAGTGGGCAGGAACATTTTACCAAAGAAAAGAAGGAAGAATGATTTCAAGAGGAATTGGAATTGTGATCATCTGCGACTAATGTGGGTATTTGACCTTGATTGACAAAGTCAATCTTGTTTAATCTCAAACAGCAAAGAATTTTCTCGGGTAATTCTTCTGGTTTTTGAGCCTGTATGTTTTTTTTAACAAGAAAAAATATTAGGGAGGGAAAAAGTTGTAATAGTTTGAAAGTACATCAACAATTCATGATTAGATTTAGATTACCTGAATTGTTAAGCCGAGATTCATAATCCCGTGTTTTAGACGTTCACGAAATGCATCCAATCCTTTTCTTGCTATGTAACTAAATCGATGAATATCAAGGTCAATTTCAAAGTAATTTGATCCCTTAAAGAAGTTGTGTTGGGGGCGTGAGAACATGGCTCCATATAATCAACAGAGTGAAGGGGACAAAAATATTAGTACTACTACTCCTCCTGTTGTTGCTGCACAAAGCAAACCAAATCTGAAAAAGATTCAAATGATGTCTAAAACAACAGGTAAAGATAATATTCAAAGCATAAAAACTTATGTTACTGAATTAAAAGAACGTGTGTCAAAGTTACAATACCAAAAACAGCTACTTGTCTGCCAGGTTAGTTACAATTTAGAAAGAAAGTAAGTTTTTACTAAAATTCCGAAAATGCCCTTTGTAAAATTATTGTTTTGGTTTGAACAGGCATTCGAGGTAGAGGAAGCAAACGATGGTGGTGGTGGTAGGGCCTCTGATGAGACGGATTTTGTGGAGGAAATGGAATATCCTATCATGCCACGTCACCTTGTGTTATGTCAGGTACCACTGGATTCATCCCCGTTGCTTTCTTTCTTTTTACATTTGGCAATGTCGGCTATCTAAGTGTCATTTCCTACAAAATATCCGTTTGTGATAATAATTTAAAAATAAAATAAAAATAAAAAAACTCTTTTGTAAAAATGTATGGGCCGAACAAGAAAGAGTGCATTTTAATTGATTCATCAATTAACTTTTTTTTTATAAGGTGTAAGTTAATTATCGTTCGATATAATCGACTTTGATCGATAAAAGTTGAAATGCAATAAATATGATCAAGGTTTTCTAGAGATAATGCATAATTAAAAGGTTCCCTAAATAATGTACTGATGAAACGTGGCTTTCGCATGTCGGCATACTTTTTTGTTTGACTTGATGGGCTTTCTTGGTTAACCACTTAATCTGGACAGCTTAGTGTATCAAAACACCAACCCTTCCCCTACTTGCCCTTAATATTTTTTCCACCAACTTCTCTCATGTTAAAATTGATGATGATTATGAAATCTGTTTGTTGGGATGTAAGGGTAAAATGGTCATTTGGTCTTAGGGGCTGTTTTATAGTTGCTAACCATTCAGCCACTTTACCATACAAGACTTGATGGGAAAATAAAAGAAAAAAGAAACAGTCCCTGAATTATTTGTATTGATTCATGATTGATACCTTGTGTTTTCCCATTCCAGGTAACAGTTTCCAATTCGAATCCAAACATAGTAATGGTTGGATTTCGTGTCCCTGTGGGGAACACATTAGCAAACCATATACCCTCTGAGATAACAATTTTCCAAAGAGTTATAAAACTAGACGAAGGCATGAGGTCATGGTATGACATCCCATTTACAGTTGCAGAATCCCTTCTAGCTGATGAAGAAATTACAATCTCCATAGGAACAACTTTCAACAGATCAACTTTACCAAGAATAGACACTTTAGAAATTTATGGTAAAGTAAAGGATGAATTTGGTTGGAAGGAAAAAATGGATGCAGTACTGGACATGGAGGCACGTGTGCTTGGTAGCAGTTCTTGGGTTTCAGGATTTGGGAAAAAACATTGCATTGGTCAAGTTACTCCTATTGAAGAACAGGTTGTTTCAAGCCGTTTTCCCTAAATGAGAAATATATTATCAAGTACACAAGTCACTTCTCTACTTCAGTTTTTTATATTATGCTTTTACTAATTTACAATTACAGGGACAACAGATGCAAATGAGGAATCTTCACGATCACATGCCATTCTTCGTTTATAAATCTTGCAGGAAATGAAAGAGGTGCAGATACAACTGATAATGATAAGAAAACAAGGTAAAGGTTGGAATATAGAATGGAATGGAATGGAATGAGTCATTCCTTCCATTTCTTCCCTCTCTATTTTTTTCTCTCTCTTTTATTCTAATGATCAAAGTTCTTGTTTTTAATATCAGTTTCCCTGTTCTCTTTTATACTTGATGCACCTTTTATTTGCAGGCTTGGCCTGTGCGTACTCCAAGGCCTGTTGCTTTCAAGCTTGTTGCTGATACCCCTCTTCTTACTGGACAGGTAAGTTTCAAATCTTTTTGTTGTGGATTTCTTATAGTTTCTTTTTGTTGTGGATTTCTTATAGTTTACTTAGCTTCTTAAATCAAAGAGTATAAAGCTTTCCTAATGTGTTCTAATAATTAAGAAAATGGTGTTTTTTTGAAAAATGCTTCTCAATTTATCTTATTAGGAAGAATGGAGAATTGGCCTCAAATCATATGTTTTTTTTTCCAGTAACTTCCACTTCCTTCATAGGTTTGTAACAATACTGATGGACTTTGCTATTTTGTTGTATGGTGTATTACCTTGGATATAATTTGTTTTTACAGTTTTCTCTTTTTATTTAATTTAAATTTGGATATAAGTTTGTAACATATGGGATTTATGATTGCAGCAAACAATCTTTCTTTTCTTTCCATACATGATTAAAGGCATGTTTTTGGCTGTAGTTATTGGACCACCTGTTGTGGTTGCCATCATTTTAATAGTACAGGTATTATTCTATCTCTGAGAAATTTCATTTGCCATGTCATCAAAAGTTGCCAGATGGACTATTATCTTTCATGTTTGAGTTGGTTCTCAACTTGTAGAAGAATAACATAAAATATTTTGGCATCTGAGTGTAAAAAATAATATTTGAACTCATAAGTTCCTTAATAATACTTTATTGTGTTACATGTACTTTATTACTTACTCATAATATATAATTCAATCTGATTATTGATTATGTTTGGTGAGATCATGTTCTCTGTTCTTGATGCTGCATCTGATAGGGAACCAAAAGTGAGGACTTTTTTTCCCCCTGACACTTGAAATAACAAGGTAAGGAGAGCATTCTAAACATTCTGGAAACTTTAAAAGAAGAGGGAAATAGGGTCTTGTTCAATGCTTTAGCTGTGTTTGCTCTAAGGGAGATCAACTTATCAAAAGTAAGTTACTGTTTCACCCTTTTATTTAATATTTTTGTGATTGAATGAAAGTCTTAATGAAAGTAATTGACAACCCTTTCTCTGTAAATGATGTTGTGATTGTGGGAGAGGTGTTGTGTTTTTCTTTGTTGCTAGGTAACCTTCTCAACAACAACATTCTACTTAAGCAGGTGAGTAATAAAGATTAAGAGAGACTTGTAATCATGTTTGACATTCCTTTCCAGTAAGAAATAGAGTTGTATGATTATTTGTTAGTTTTATAGGAATGTATAACCCATGTTAGCAATGTATTATTTTTGTTTAACATTTGAATGATTCTTTGTATGATATTACAATTTGTGTAATTTATTTTATTTTTTGAGTATGAAATTTTATTTTATATTATGCAATGGATTGTATTTTTTGTATATGGTATTTTATTTATATTATGAGAAATTAAATGCAAATTTAATTTAAAAATTAATAAATATATAAATTTATTTTTTTTTAAACATTTAAATTTACGATACGCAAAAATGTGTGTCATCTTCATTTATGACATGGCCTTTCTTGACAGGGGCTTTCTTGATACGCATTGCGTGTCATTAACACGCGCGTCATAAGGTTACGACACGCGAATGCGTGTCATCTTCCTTTATGACAGGGCCTTCCTTGATACGCATTGCGTGTCGTAAACGCGCGTCGTAATTGCGCGTCGTAAATGAGCGTCGTAAATGTGCGTCGTCTATAGACGACGCGCAAAAGCGCGTCGTCTCTCTTTATGACAGGGCCTTCCTTGACACGCATTTGCGCGTCGTCTGAGCCTTTTACGACGCGCAATGAGTGTCGTAAAAGGCCTTTTTTCTTGTAGTGCAAAGATCTAGGAGTTTCAAAACCAATTAAAACCTAATAATACATTTCGTTTATCTTGGTGGAAATTGGTGAATCGTCATTCACCTACCTTCAAATATTTTATAGCTTGGATTACGGCATACCTCTTCTAAGTTATAAAATAGTTTGTTGGGTCCTAGCCTTAATATTTCATATTGGGTGTCATATTAAGGACTTTAAATCAACTATCTTGAATATCTCCCAAAAGATGTCTGGTTTAGGCACCTATGATCTTCCCAAATCTCTTGAAACAAGGTTTCCTAATGAAAATGATGTCCCATGGATATCATACTTCTTTCTCCTCCTCCAATTATTCTCCTTAACCCACAAGTTCTTGAAAAGTTTAAGGTCACTCAAGCCCTATTGGCAAGGCAAGGTCTAGGTGTGATCACATCTTGGAGATGTAGTCACATATTGACAAGCCGGGAGAGTTGGGTGTCAAAGTCTTGAGAAAGTTGGTGGTTCAATCACTTTCTAAGTCACATAGTGAGTTCCTTTGGGACACCTATGAAACAGACTATGACAAGACCCTTAATGATCTTATCTATTTGCTAAGATCAACTTCCTAAATCTTTATGGACATTGACAATGATGACATTGGATATCTAGTAAAGCTCTCTCTTCCCAGTGGAAAGGGATCGGCCATAGTCAACTCGGTTGACCAAATGGTAAAGAGAAAAGCTAAGTCTGTGATAGTCCCGTGTACCTTTATCAAAGGGTCCATATGTTTATATTGCCAAAGGAAGGGGCATTGGTTGCGAAGCTGCCAGATTTACCTAAGGATGTTAAAGTCAATAAGTTTGACTCTACTTCAGGTAAAGTCCACTATCTAACTCTGTTAAGTTTCTATTCTGAGATTCTTGATACATGATGTGACTGGGTCACATGGTGATGTTTTAAGAATCAAAGAAAAGTGAAGAAACTTAAAGAAAGAATATGCTGAATCTGATCGCGTAGATGGATTTCTATCACGTAGTTTGAAGATCGGATTCCTGAGCTACTTCTTAGGAGTTATGAGATATTGCCTAGGAATAGATAACAACAAGTTTTCATATGGATTGTAAGGATAAGTTTTTCCGCAAAGTTTTAAAATAAAAGAAAATTTTTGATTTTATTTATTTTAAAATATCCTTACAATGGCATTTGAGGAAAAATTGTTGCTTATGTGATTCCATTAAGAGCAAGAGTGGAAATATGAAATTGATTCTTTCATTTGTGGTAATGTCTAAATTTACCAAATAAGGAAAGATTCTCATCACCCAAGTTTCAATTGGACCGGAACTTGGAATCATGCAAGTTGTATAGCATGATGAATGAGAACTTTCAAGTTTTGGAAAAATTAAGACTAATTACTTGTTCACATGGATGTGTGAGTCAAGTAAAGGACTAAAGGATCGAGTACACATTCTTGTGCACTGATTAAGTCCACCACAAAAGTTTGATAAGACTATTCGTCATAGTTTACTAAAGCTCAGTAAATATGGTTATACTTACAAGCTTAAGTGTAACTCTAAGACACTGGAAAAGGTTCCAATGTATGACAGAGCGAGTAAGAAGAATCAAATTAGGCAGAAGGATAAAAGTTTCTCAAATCTGAAAAGATGGGAGAGTACTTTAGTATTAGTTTTGTGATCATCTTAATGATTAAGAAACCATAGCACAATTAGTTCTCTAAGGAAGTCTTAGTGCATTCTTATGACTAAGAAGAGGGATCTTGAATTGTTGAAATGGTTAAATCAAGAAGATGAGTCATACTTCGTTCCAATACAAGTCTTAGAGTCATACTCCAAGATTGTCATTTGAGTGACATGTCTTAAAGAAGGTTTAAAACACTTATACATTTGAAATTGGTAAGTTGTGATGTTTTGGATAAAACAAAGACCAACTAAGGCCAATTGTGTGAAGTGTTTGTCTTGATTAGAATCTGCACTATCTCTTGGATGTTTGACAAGGGAGTCTTATAGGTCAAGAGGACAGTGGGAGTCTTAAAGGTCTTGAAAGTCTCAAGAACTAATCAAGAATAAAACCTGAAGTTCTTTACTAGCACACGACTTGAGGTTTATAACCTATCGTGTTGACATATTCTATGCCCATTCCAGTTAAAGTTGGCTTTGCATATGAGTTCTAAGAGTTCTCAATTTGTTGCACAACAACTTGGAAGCAATGATAGGCCCTTGAGCTGCCAGGTGGCAAGAAATTAAGATTCAGTTCAATCCATATGAGTTTGGATTTGTCATTATCCTTGTCTTGTGATTATGGTTTTGACAAATTCATATGGGTAGGAACTCATACACCATAAAAATCTAAGTGTCATAAGGTTTCTCTCCGATTCATGAAAATGATGGTGAGGAAACACTTTCACTAAGTAGATTTTATCTAGATAGCAATTGTGATATTTGCATTCTCAAAGTCGTTAGTGGAGCGTGTGTGGTTTACCGGCACACTAACCTGGACTTGTGAGAAGTGGCAAAAAGGTCTAACCATTATGATTACGGCATACCTCTTCATAATTGTTTAGATACACAAGTGTGCTATCTAAGGGAAGGTGTATGATTTTGATAAAGTTTTATCAAAACAATCTAGCATCAGAAATCTGAACTTTGGTAAGAAAGTCAATGAAGTATTGATTTCTAGAAGTCCAGCTGATTTCTGAGTACATGTCAAAGCTAGTGGGAGCATAAGTGTTATGCTAATAATCATCATGTTAGTGGGAGCATGATAATTATGATAAGTATTGCAAGCTAGCAATGTTAATTATAGAAAACAAAAGGTTTCAATTGGAAAAAGGTTGTTTTGCTATAATTAAGGGAGAGGAAATTATACTTCATCTCAAATCTATAAGCTTAGATCGTGAGGTTTTAATCATTTAGTCAAGGATTAGTCAAGGATATATATGAATTTCATGTTGGAATGGCTCAACATAAGGAAATTCTGTATATGGGTCCATTATTTGCGTTCGAAATTCGATTATGATTACGGCATCCCTTTTCATAATCTGAATTATGAGAACTTGGCAAATTGAAATGGACATATTATAGCAAAAGACTGGTTTAGTCTTTATGTGAGACATCATGAATCGTGTCCCATATGCTTCGGATATAGGATCGATTACATGTGCTATATTCATCCTTTCTAAAAATTTTCCAAATGCCCAGGGTATTAAGAAGGGAAAAGGTTTAGAACTGGATATGACTAAAAGGATTAAACAATTATCGAGGACAATCTAAGGTTTACCAAAGATTGGTTGCTCAAGGACAGTTGGAAGTATAGTGATAATTCTGGAAGGACCATATTGACATAATCTGTAAGGAGGCAACTCTTGTTCAGAAGTGATAGTCAAAATGGAATCTGGAAATGTTTCAAATTTAGAATTTTCAATCTGTGTAAGATTAAGGAAACTTAATGCAAGAAGGATGTTTCCAAGGAGTTGATCTCCTTTGGAATGCTTTGTAATGTTTGTTGTCAAGTCTTTATGACTTTGTGCATAATCATTACAAGAGGATCAATGCATATAAGTTTAGAATCTAACAGATTTCAGTAAATGGCATGAATTTGGAATTCTTGCATTTGCAGTAAGGATTTGGGAGTGTGAAAAGAGAATCATTGAAGTTATGTTCAATTGATCTAGTTCACAAAGTAAAGATCATAGACAAACATAGTATGCATACTTGGTGTACGGCATGACTAGTGTTTAAGAAAACAAAGTGTACATGCTTGGAGCATGGGACAACTATTGTTTTAAATTCAAGAATAAAGTTGATAGCTGAAACAGTATACAATGAATAATGTGTAATCATATGGTGATAAATAAAAGGTGTTTTATTTATGTTCAAAGGGTTGATACCATATTGGATTCAATTATTATTGTGTTTCATTTTGCATGTTTTGACTTCCCGAATAAACTGGGTTATTCTTCCGGAATGACTAAGTTATTCAAATCATCCACAGTCGGTCATATGTTGGAAGTAGATATGAATTAAGACTGTCATGGGTTGGCTTGTAGAGGTCTAAGGTGTTGGACAAAGGGCTACAACACTCATTAGTGCTCATAAGTTCTGAGTATTGGATTCAACCCGCGCTCATTGGAATCACTTCATGGATTTTATCATGAGTGATCATGAGACGATAATATCTTATATTCTTCAAACCTAGAGATATGAGTTGTTACTATGAGTTGATAGTACATTGATTGCACGAAAACGCATTTGGTAACTCGGTGCTATAAAACGTGCCCTTGTGTATGATTCAACAAGTAGTAGAACAAGCCATATGAGTCGAAGTTTATCCGTTCCTTTTACCTTCAGGATAAAAGCGATATCTGTGGGCCCCTCGATGATTTGATGATGACAAATGGAAGTGCTCGGCCGGGCCAGGACTGATTTGATTTGTTCAATTAGTCAGTCGTCATAAATCGAAAATCGGGAAACAACAAATGGACAGAAAGAATGATTATAATCCATGTCTCAGTCCATATGATATCTAGAATGGAGGAATATATGATCCCTTATCTAATGGACAAGTCATTGACAAAGGTCAGAGTTCATCTACAAGGTCAGAGTTCGACAGAAGCTTTTGAGAGCTACCATTGCCAGTTGGTTCCTGAAGTCATACGTAATAATAGTGTTAGACTTATCCAAGTGGGAGACTGTTGGATTAATGTCTAAGTCCATAACTATATTTGGTAAGACTTCACCTGACCCGGCATGGTCCATTTGGGTTGCATACCATCATGCACTTGGATAGACTATAATGAGAGAAATAAGACACTTATGGTTATTAATATATTATAAGTTCTAGTATATTAATAATAAGAATAATAAGATTATTTAATTAGTATTGATCAAGAATTAATCTAGGATTAATTAAGTGATCAAAAGAAGACTAATTAAATATATGGGTTGATTGTGTAAATCATCCATACTTGTATAGTGGGCTAATGCTCCATGGATAATCAAGTTGGGCTAAAACCCATAGGATGGTCCATGGATACTCCATGGTGTATTTGTACGCATGGATCATGGAAATGAAAGGCCATGTCAATTAGGGTTTACATGGTGTAACCCTAACTATATAAGCATCTTATTCTTGACCAAAATCGGCCACTAGTGTGTGAAGTGAAAGGGCTAGCCGATTTCATGAGTTGTAGAATTCTCTCAAGTTATTCTAAGTGTTTTGGTGATTGTGATTCCATTTGAGGCTTCCACACTATTGGGGCTAGGCACTCAAGCTTCATGAAGACTTTCTACATCAAAGAGGTATGTATTCTAACTTGCTATAGTCATTGTTTTGTATGCTAGATTAGGATAATACCTTGGAAGTTCTTATTTGCATGTATAATAGAGCAAACATAGATCCAAGGTATTTAGGGTTGCATGTACACTTAGGAGTGTTAGAATGCTCAAAACCCAACATTTACGTGATGGATGGGTTGTAGGAGGCTAGATCTATGTTTTGGATCAATTGCATCGGCTGGAGTGCTTCTGTATGGATTCAGACCGGTGATACTCGGCGAGTCACATGGGTGGACTCGACGAGTTGCTTGAAGATGAGCTGGAACTCGACGAGTTGAAAGAACAACTCGGCGAGTTGGATGAAGATGGCCTGGAACTCGGCGAGTTGTATGAACAACTCGGCGAGTAGGTTGAAGATAGCCTTAGACTCGGTGAGTCTGTTCTTGGACTCGGCGAGTCTTGTCGAAGAGTCCCAATATTTTCTGGTTGAGTCGAGAATCGGCGAGTCAAGGGATGACTCGGTGAGTTGTGGGCGAGTGGGCTCAGAGTTGTTGGACTCGACGAGTCTCGGGGTGACTCGGCGAGTTAGGTCCCGGATTGAGGGATGTTCTGAGTATGGGGACTCGGCGAGTCATCGGGTTGACTCGGCGAGTAGAGTCAGTCAGGGGTTGACTTTGACCTTGTCTTTGACCAAAGGTTGACCAGTGGTTTCCAGGGGCATTTTTGGTAATTGTTGGTTATTGTTTTGAGTTCAGTGTCGTGGTGGTTGTTCAGTGGTGGAGATCGTATCAGTGGTCGGAGCATCTTGGGTTATCTGTTCAGTCGGCAGTATCGAGGTGAGTTATCCTCACTATATCAACAGGTTCTACGGCACCAAGGCCGGCCCTTATCGGATTGAGATCCGGGTAGTTGTTGTTATGTCATTGCTTTGATATGTTTGCATCCTGAGAGCTAGGATGGTATATGTTAGAGACCTGATTGAGATCGATATCTTGAGAGATAGGGAGATGCTATGCTAGTGACCTGTTACGTCGGTATCCTGATTAGGATGATGATATGTTATGTGATCTGTTTGATCTGCTTGTTGACTGTGAATTGATATATGATTGTATGTATATGTGCACATGGTTGTTTGGACTGGAGTTGGGTTGAGGCGGGTCCTGCTTTGTGCTATAGGCCAAGATACCCAGGGCGGACCGGTTGTTCCGAAGGCCCAGCGAGCGGTCCGGATAGGCTGTAGGCCCCAAGAGGGCGGACCAGATGTGCCGAGGCTCGGAGAGTGGACCAGGCCGATTGAAGGCCCGGTGCGGGCGGACCAGTCATACTGTAGACTCAGAGAGTGGACCAGGTGGATTGAAGGCCAGGTGCGGGCGGACCAATCACACTGTAGACTCGAGGTTTATGGCTAGACTCAGAGGGTGGACCAGGTGGACTGTAGGCCGGTGTGGCGGACCAGTCACACAGTAGACCCGAAGTGCATGGCTGTTCTGTGATCGGATATGTTGTGGCATGTTATGCGTGTATGGTATATGTGGTTGGTATTTTTGGGATATCTCACTAAGCTTTCGGGCTTACAGTTGTGGTTTTATGTTTTTCAGGTTCTTCAGGAGACCGTGGCAAGGCGAAGGCGTGATCGTACCGTTCCTCATGATTTTGTAGTAATGTGACTCTGGGAATACGCTAAATGTTTTGTATTGAAAACCTTTTTGTAATGATTTAATGGAATTGAGTTGTTTTTGAAAAATTTAAAATTGGTTGTATTTTTCGGTCGTTACAAGTTGGTATCAGAGCCTTGGTTTGAGTGAATTGGAGAAACACTCGTGTGACTCCAGTCTCAAATCGAGGAGAGTTTTCAAAAGAGAGTTTAAAATGGTTTTCAAAATGAGTAAAGGAGGACGCGGAGGTACGATCAGCCGGAGCCAGTAAGTAACCCCAAAATACCATGCGTGTTATTTGTTTTTGAGCTTTGATAGAACAGCATGCTAGTGATAGGCTAGGGGTCTTCAGGATTTCATGATAATGTTGCCTGATTTGTGATGCCTGTAGCCTAGGGTTTCCTTTTGGGAGATTTTCGGTGTTCCTCTAGTGGTGAGGGTTGAGCGTTGTTATGCATGTTTCTCTAGGGTGTTGTGGTAGTACTTCATACAAATATGGGTAGGTTTGGAAGGTAGTATGGGCCCGTACTACTGAAAGCACAGGACCCATACGCGTATCAGGGAAACCATGATCTCTAGGGTTGGGTTGAGAGGGTTGGATCCCAGATTAGTGGGAAGAGTCTGAGATTTTATGTGGTGTTTTTCAGTATGGAGATTCTGAGGCATGATGAGAGTGGATCCGGATCAGGATCGGGAGCAGGAGAGGGAGTTCCGGGCGGGTCAGTACCGCCCGAGATTATCGGTCAGAAGAGCACGTGCGAGTTGGATGCGAGGATTCGTGAGATCCTGCGTGATGAGATTGTTGAGTTGTTGCGGGCTGAGTTGCTGGAGCTTTTTGGGTCGATCAAGACCGCCATGGTTGAGTATTTTGATGAGCGCTATGCAGCTCTCACAAAGACGGCTGCCGCGGCGGCTACAGCAGCTGTAGCAGCCGCAAGGGGGAGGAGCTGGTCGGGGCTTTCAGTATCGGGACGGAGCCCATAAAGGGGTTGTGGATACCGCTATCCGAGCCTCTCGGGAGAATCGATGACTGCATCTTTGATGCACTGCTAGTACTACTACATCTGAGAATTATTAATGAAATTATTGAATTATTCCTCTTTTTATCATTTCTTTTTTTTTATTGTATTGAATAAATTTTATATTGTAGAGCGAACAGTAATCTTATAAAACTTTAATGGGACCCTCCAATAAGTCTATTGGAATTAGCTCTGTATCAAATAAATTTCATCAGATAGGATGGCCTTTACGTAAGGATTATATTGCTCCCAGTTTTTATGAAATACAAGATGCTCATTGAATGATAAAAAAACGAATCTTCAATTATACAATCCTAACAATACGAAGCCTCCCACCTTTGATGGAGTTCAGGACCCGATTGTTGCTATGAGGTGGTTATCGGACGTGGAGGGGTGTTTCTTCACGTGTTCATGCCCTGCTGATCAGAGAGTTAGGTGTGCTCTGAACCTGTTGAGGCTCGGGGCGAAGGATTGGTGGAGATTGACCACGGGGTCATATTCAAATGCGCAGAGGGCTGCAGTTTCATGGGATCAGTTCAGGGAGATGTTCAGCACTCGTTATGTTCCGCAAGTTGAGAGGGAGAGATTGGCTCAGGAGTTCCTTGAGCTGAAGCAGGGTTCGGAGTCGGTGACTGAGATCACCAGGATGTTTACTGAGAGGGCGATGTTTTGCCCAGAGTTCGCTTCGGAGCAGGGTTAGATGTCTCGATATCTGAGCATGCTCAAGAGGGACATAAGACAGTTTGTGTCTACCCAGAGGTGCAAGACCTTGTTGGAGTTGCAGGAGGCCGCTAGGCGGCGTGAGTTAGAGATTGAGTTGCAGTTGCGTGAGTTGAGGCAGGCTCCGGTGCAGTCGCAGCCGGTGCCGAAACGGTCTAAGACCTTTGATGTTAGAGTGGGGGATCTGAGCAGCCACAATTGTGGGAAGTGTGGGAGGGGTCACACCGGAGTTTGTAGGGAGATGCTATGCTAGTGACCTATTAGGTCGGTATCCTGATTAGGATGATGATATGTTATGTGATCTGTTTGATCTGCTTGTTGACTGTGAATTGCTATATGATTGTATGTATATGTGCACATGGTTGTTTGGACTGGAGTTGGGTTGAGGCGGGTCCTGCTTTGTGCTGTGGGCCAAGATACCCAGGGCGGACAGCTTGTTCCGAAGGCCCAGCGAGCGGTCCGGATAGGCTGTAGGCCCCAAGAGGGCGGACCAGATGTGCCGAGGCTCGGAGAGTGGACCAGGCCGACTGAAGGCCCGGTGCGGGCGGACCAGTCATACTGTAGACTCAGAGAGTGGACCATGTGGATTGAAGGTCAGGTGCGGGCGGACCAATCACACTGTAGACTCGAGGTTTATGGCTAGACTCAGAGGGTGGACCAGGTGGACTGTAGGCCGGTGTGGCAGACCAGTCACACAGTAGACCCGAAGTGCATGGCTGTTCTGTGATCGGATATGTTGTGGCATGTTATGCGTGTATGGTATATGTGGTTGGTATTTTGGGGATATCTCACTAAGCTTTCGGGCTTACAGTTGTGGTTTTATGTTTTTCAGGTTCTTCAGGTGACCGTGGCAAGGCGAAGGCGTGATCGTACCGCTCCTCATGATTTTGTAGTAATGTGATTCTGGGAATACGCTAAATGTTTTGTATTGAAAACCTTTTGGTAATGATTTAATGTAATCGAGTTGTTTTTGAAAAATTTAAAATTGGTTGTATTTTTCGGTCGTTACCGTAGTTGTGGATTTTCTGTTTTGTATTAATGAATTATTTTGTTTAAAAGTGGGATTTGACCTTTTCACTACCCTTCTTTTATAAAAGTAACACTTTTGGTCCTTTTATATAGAAGAATTTCAGTTTTAGTCCTTAAAACCATTTCTTGATACTTTTGTGTTATTTATTTGATGAAAACACAATTTTAACCCAAAACTTATTTTGTTGACAGCTTCAGCCCTTCCAGAATAGTGTTTCTCGATTAGAGCCCCATTTTTCATAACTTTTACAGTTTTGGCCCAAAATCTAAAAATTTTACATTTTTGGTCCTTTTTTATAGTGAAAAGCATTTTTGACTCATAAAATGATTTTTTCATTCTAATTACTCCCTGTTTTACAGAAAGTTCCATTTCAGCCCCTAAAATTTATCATTTTTCGCATTTTGAGGCTTATTGGGCCGAAAAGCCCACAAATTAGCCCATTAAGCTAAAAATTTACATTTTAAGTCCCTTATAGAAACTGTTTTGACCCTTTTGACCATCAAGAAACCGTGATTTGTCGATTTGTATTCCAAGTTTTGTATTTTTGACAATTTAAGCCCAAAAATGGGTTTTATGTTAGAATATGTTCATCATGACCTTATAAGCTATTATTCTTGACTTTTTTAGTGTCAAATTGCTTAGATTATGTTTGTTTCCTTTCTCATGTCATAGATCTCGGGTTTACACCCTTTTTGGTAACATATTCATCACAAAACACATGAAATCACACACATACATGCATCAAATCACACATAGCATACACATACACATAGATCCACACATTTTCTTGTATTCTCGCCCATAAAACTCATGAAAACCGAAAATAAAGGGGTATGAAGCTCACCTTGAGTTGTGGTTTCGGTTTTGAAGAAGATTGGGAGAAGTTTGGTGCTATTTTCGGTCCTAGCAAGTTTCATGGATTGATCTCGAACTTAGATGTTTCTAAGGTGCAAGATCACAAGTTTTGTATGAGATGAGGGAGATTGTTGGTAAAATGGAGAAGATATGTTATGAATCAAAGAGATAACTTACTAAAGATGTGAACTACTTGATGAAAACCTCTTGAATCACAAGCAAAATTCGAGATTTTTGGATGAAGAAGAAAAGATGTGTCTTAAGTGATTTAGAGAGAATTTTTTTGTGAGGTGTGTGTGTTTCTTTGTGTCTTCGGCCGAGAGAAGGAAAGAGAAGAAGAAGAAAGAGTGAGGTTGCATGGAAATATGAGAAGTGCATGGATGTTTGAAGTGTAATACCTAATTATCCCACAAACAAAAATGATGTGGCATGCAAAAAGTCAACCCTTCCTTTCTTTTGGGCTTGGGTCGAGAATGGAGGGGGGAAAATGAAAGAATTGGGCCCTTAAATGCTTAAGCCCAAATTAGAGATAATTTAGATAACTTTTGGCCCAAAGTAATTCAAGAAATGATTTTTGTGGCCCATTAGGGCTAATTGGGTTAGTTATGGCCTAATAAGGTCCATTAAAGTATTTTATTTCATTCTAGGCCCAATATGGCACAAAATATTAAAACAAATAGAAGTGGGTCCAATTAGAGCGCATTTAAGAGTTCTAAGTCCAAAGTAGTCAAATTGGAAGCTTATTGGTCCATTAGGTCCAATAAGGAAATCCTAGTCCAAAATGGACTTTAACCGGGATTTCAAAGGTTTCCAATTCTTTGTTGACCATTTGTAGCGCTTGTATGAAGTGTTTGATTGAAATTCTATTGTTATTATATAAGCATCCTACATGCTTTCACATTGTTGGTTCACATTTGTTATCATTGTTAAATGTTTACAAGGCATCGAATTTCCTGGTTGTGACATCATCCCCCCGTTAGAGGGAATTTCGTCCCGAAATTCTTTTGAAAGCTATATTTGAGAATGCTAGAATAGATGAGGGTACTTCTGCTTCATTTGATCTTCGCGTTCCCATGTGAATTCTGGCCCGCGTTTCACGTTCCACCGTACCTTCACGATCGGAATGCGACTTTGCTTGGTACGCTTCACCTACCTGTCCATGATTTCGACCGGTTCCTCAACAAACAGGAGATTCTCGTTGATTTCAATTTCATCTAGGGGAATGAAGAAGGTTTCATCAGATAGGCACTTCTTTAGATTGGAAACATGGAACACGGGGTGTACGCTGCTGAGCTCAGCGGGTAGCTGCAGTCTATACGCTACTGGACCAATTTGGGCAAGAATCTCGAAAGGTCCAATGTATCGTGGATTCAATTTTCCCCGTTTTCCAAAACAAATAACCCCTTTCCAGGGAGAAACTTTCAACAGCACTCGATCCCCGACCTGAAACTCCAAGGGCTTCTGTTGTTTATTAGCGTACCTCTTCTGTCGGTCGCGTGATGCTTGTAATCGAGCTCTAATTTGAACTATCTTTTCTGTGGTTTAATGTATGATCTCCGATCCCATTAAAGTCTTGTCTAATGCCAGTTCTCTTGCTAGCTGGGTGTCGCCTACCTCAGCCCAACACAACGGTGATCTACACTTACGTCCATACAGTGCCTCGAAAGGAGCAACTTTGATTCTTGAATGGTAACTGTTGTTGTATGAGAATTCAACTAAGGGTAAGTGGGTATCTCAAGACTTCCCAAAGTCTATCACACATGCGCGAAGCATCTCTTCAAGCATCTGAATGGTTCGTTCTCTTTGACCATCCGTTTGTGGGTGATAAGTAGTGCTAATGTCAAGATGGGTTCCCAGTGCTTTCTGAAGTGATTGCCAAAAACGTGAAGTGAATCTACTATCTCTATCTAAGATGATAGACACTAGCACCCCATTAAGTCTCACGATTTCTCGAATGTATATTCTTGTCAATCTCTCCATCTTGTAGGATTCTTTTATTGGCAGGAAATGAGCGGATTTCGTCAGTCTGTCGACTATTACCCATATAGTGTCCAATCCCTCCGACGAATTGGGTAGCTTGGTCACAAAATCCATAGTAATCCTTTCCCATTTCCACTCGGGAATTATTGATTATTGTAGTAACCCCGAGGGCTTCTGGTATTCCACCTTTACTTTGGCACAAGTAAGGGATTTGCTAACATAGGTGGCAATCTCTGCCTTCATTTTAGGCCACCAATATTGTTGTTTAATATCCAAGTACATTATGTCCGAACCCGGATGGATGGAGTATCGCGTCTTGTGAGCTTCATTCATGACTACCTCCCTAAATCCTCCAAGTTGAAGGATCCAAATACGGTTCATGAAATAATATACTCCACCCTCTTTCGCCTCGAGATTCTTCACCATTCCGCATAACGCTTCACTTGTTTTGTTTTCCGCCTTCATGGCATCTGACTGGGCTGCCCGGATCTGAGTGGTTAGGTGAGATTGGATGGTTATTGAGAGATTTTTCACACGACGATTAGAGTACTCTTTCCGACTCAAGGCATCAACTACCATGTTAGCCTTGCCTGGGTGGTACTTGATTTCACACTCGTAATCGTTTAATAGTTCAACCCACCTTCGTTGCCTCATATTCAGCTCTTTTTGATTCAAGATGTGCTGGAGACTCTTGTGGTCCGTGAAGATGGTGCACTTCGTACCATACAGGTAGTGCCTCCAAATTTTCAAGGAGAAGACCACTGCTCCCAATTCCAGATCATAGGTTGTATAATTCACTTCATGTGTCTTTAGTTGCCGGGACGTGTAAGCTATCACCTTTCCGCGCTGCATGAGAACGCAACCTAAACCCTGATTTGACGCGTCACAGTAGACTACGAAATCTTTCGTTCTTTCTGGTAGTGATAGTACCGGGGCACTGCAGAGTGCTTGCTTTAGAGTTCAGAATGCAGCTTCTTGTTTGTCCGTCCATTTGAATGGTATGCCCTTTTGTGTAAGCGAGGTAAGTGGCTTGGCGATCTTAGAGAATTTTTGAATGAACCTCCTATAGTAACCTGCAAGACCTAAGAATTGGCGAATTTATGTGGGTGTTGTTGGGACTACCCATCCTTCGCTTGCTTTGACCTTAGAAGGATCCACATGTATTCCTTCCTGACTAACAACATGACCCAAAAAGTTCACACTACGGAGCCAGAACTCACACTTGGAGAGTTTTGCGTATAGCTTCTCAGTTCGCAAGGTTTTCAGGATTTGTTGAAGATGTTGGCCATGCTCTTCTTCGCTCGAGAATAAACTAGAATGTCGTAAATGAATACAATAACAAAGTTGTCGAGGATTGGTCGGCAAATTCGAGTCATTAGGTCCATGAATGCGGCAGGGGCATTCGTTAGACCGAAGGGCATTACGACAAATTCATAATGTCCGTAACGAGTTCGAAAAGCGGCTTTGGAAATATCCTCTTCCCGGACCTTGAGTTGATGGTACCCGGATCGCAGATCTATCATAGAGAAGTAACTAGCTCCTTGGAGCTGGTCAAATAGATCGTCGATTCGTGGGAGTGGATAGTGATTTTTGACAATGAGCTTATTTAGTTCTTTGTAATCGATGCACATCCTAAAAGATCCGTCCTTCTTCTTGACAAAGAGGACTAGAGCTCCCCATGGCGAGAAGTTGGGTCAGATGAATCCCTTGTCCAGGAGTTCACTGAGTTGGCTGGACAATTCCTGCATCTCAGCAGGAGACAATTGGTAAGGTGATTTAGCGATGGGAGTAGCTCCTGGAACAAGATCAAGTCGAAATTCAACTTGTCTTTCTAGGGGTACTCCAGGAAGATCTTCAGGAAATACGTCTGGGAATTCACATGCTACAGGAATGTCTTGAACGTTAACCTCTTCCTTGGATTTATCCACTATGTCCACCAGGAACGTCAAATCTTTCTTTCGTAGATACTTTTGTGCCTGGACGCACGAGATGAGACGAAGATTTGTGTTGGGTTTGTCTCCGTATATAATTATGGTTTCATGATTTGGAAGGTGAAGGCGAACGGCCTTCTCGTGACACATAATTGCAGCATGGTGGGGGCTTAACCAATCCATGCCAACAATCACATCAAACCTCCTAATGGAAACAGGCATTAAGTTTATTCAAAAGACATGTTGATTTAGGGCTACGGTACATCCGATATAGATTTCCCCAGTGGATTCTGTTTTCCCATTGGCCATTTCCACCGTAAAGGTTTCATTGAGCTTCTGGGGTTGTTGTTTTAACAAATGCTTAAACTTATTGCTCACAAAACTTCGTTCTGCTACGGTATCAAATAGGATGCATGCATAAGTGTGGTTTAGGAGGAACATACCAGTAACAACAGTGGGATCCTTAACCGCTTCTCCCTGACTCATAGTCAGCACCCTTCCTGTTCCTCCATTTCCGGGATTGTTGTTGTTGGGGCAGTTTCTACGGAAATGCCCAGTCGTGCCACATCCATAGCAGGTGTGGCTAGGTCCTGAATTGTTGCCGCCATTGTCGGTATTGTTGTTGTTGCGGTTATTGTTGTTGTTGTTTCCCTGTTGTTGATTCTGAGGAGGGTAGGTCCTGCAATACTTTGTCGTGTGCCCCTTTCGATTGCAACTGGTGCACTGCATCTCCCTGCATTTTCCATTATGATGGAGACCACACTTGTCGCACTTAGGAAGATTACCGGAATAAGGCCTAGGAGCACTTGGAGCAGCTGAGGCTGGAGCATGTGGTGTGGGTGGAACTTGAGTGGTTGCAGCATTAACTGCCACTATTTGCTGCTTCTCGGATGATTCGGAGCCTTGACGTCCCTTCCTATTGTTGTTCCTTCCCTTTTGTTGTCATTTTCCTTCTTACCTTCTGTCTCCACTGGCTTCTCACCCTTCTTGTTGTTGTGGTCATACAGCTTCTTGGCCAATCTCTTGGCACTGTCGAAAGTTTCGGGGTTTGCAGCTATCACGTTTCCTTGGATCGGGGAGGTTAGTCCCCAGATGAATCGTTCGATCTTCTTTCCTTCTGAGGTGATCATGCCAGGGCATAGCAGAGACAGTTCGCTAAACCTTGATATGTATGCATCTATATCAGCGTTTCGGACGGTGAGATTCCACAGCTCTTGTTCCATTTTCTGAATTTCGCCACGAGGTCAGTACTCGGCCATTAGCATTTCTTTCATCTCTGCCCATGGCATGGAATTGGCTACGGGGAGTGTCATGGTTTCCATGTGTCCGTTCCACCAACGGAGTGCTTGGTCAACGAAAGTGCATGCGGCAAACTTCACCTTCATCTCCTCAGGGCATTCACATATCTCGAACACCGATTCCACCTTCTCAATCCATCGTTTCAGGGTAATCATTCCTCCAGTGCCGTTAAAGGTTCGTGGTTTGGTGTTGGTGAAATATTTGTAAGAGCATGTTTTGGTAGGTCCTTGATTCATCCCGTTGTTTGAGCTTCCAATCCCTTGTCCGTTGACTCCTCCATTGTTCCCCTGGTGAATTTGTGCCATCATTGCGGTGACCGCAGCAGATACAACTGCTTGGAATGCAGCTGTGTCGACTTCGGATGGGGTTCGCCCAGGGTTTCCGCGGGTGGGTCGTGGAGGCATCTTTCTGTCATGGAACGGAAAGATGTTGAGTGTCCGTGGTTTTTGTGAGGTTGTGATCCTATAAACTAGGTGTGTGGCACAAACCTAAGTAATTTCACAATTTAGCACACAATCATGGATATGTAACACATAGCAGATTTAAAACATCATAGTAAACATATAAAATTTTTCATTAATATTATCCGCACTTTGATACATGAAAATTTTGCTCGAAAGAGCATACATAAGAGGTATAAGTTTGGCAGCATAACGGCTCTATGAGTAGTGTAATCACTTAAACATAGAGTCGGGGTACATAGCACAGGTCATAGTACTAAAGACGGGTATGACTAGTCCTAGTCGTGGTGAGTTCTATATAGCAGGTAGTAGAGCAGGTCCTATTAGTAAGGATGACGACGACGCTCAATCGTCGAGGTGACGCACCAGAAGTTCAGCCAGTTCATCCGCCTCTTGGGTGATTACCTCTACTTTTCGCTCGGCTCGTGCAGCCCTTGCCCTGGCCATGATGAGTTGAAGCTTCAGGCTAATAACTGCCTCCTCGAGAGCGCGTAAGTAGTCTGTATCCACCCCTTGAAAATGCGGAAATTTGACGGGGCTTCCAACTGGTGAGGTTCACTACACGCCTCCTCTACGCCCTTCTCCTCGTTTGGCTCCTGGTCCAACTCATCATAATCGAAATCAAACATCATGTATTCGTCATGTTCCTCTTCAGGTCCAATGTTGTGTGCCCTTCCTTGATCTACCTCAGGCTCATCCTTGACCCTCCCGTGGGCTAATAGGACTTGATGAAACTGAATGCCCTGCTGCTCCCCTTCCATAGCGACTAAGAGGATGTATACGAATAAACTATCATTACTCCTAGGATGCTACAATTATTGTATAGATCGAGCTGATGTTCTCTTCTTTGTGATAAAGGGGTATGTTTTTAGGTTCCCTAGCCATCACGATTTCCTCGGGACATGTGATAGTTGTACCGAGATGCTAGCATTATCTTGTTTGGTTCGGTATTATGTTCTTTTTCCTAATTTACACAAGCAAGGATGTTTTATTGTTATGTTTTGCTTGTTTTGTTCGGAGTTGCGTTAGCCCCTCTTTTTGGCTTATAGTTGCATATCAATGTGTGGTTAGATATGCTAGTTCACTATAAACAGAGCTCTAATACCAAGCTGTCACACCCCCGAACCAGACGGCGGAAACGTCTGAGGGCTCTTGTGACTTAAATTGAATACCATCACAATGAATATACATAAATCATCACATATATCATCACCATGCATTGAAATGATACAACTGATATTGTTTACATCCAGTACATTGTTTTAAACATTACGATTTCATAACATAAACTGTCTAATAGATATCATAAGCAAAACACCCTGACATTACTTGGTATTTATTCTGTGGTTTACCTGTTACCTGAGAATACAAGTTAATTTTGAAAAACGTCAACATATGAAATGTTGGTGAGTTCATAAGCAATGTTGTGGTAAAATGATTTTGTGTAGTTTGTAAAACCCAGAAAATCCGATATTTTCTGAAAAGATCATTGTTTATAAAAAGTATGAAGATCCGTGAATATATGCTTGTTGATTTTCAAAACATGTATAATTGTTGAACTTCTGTAATGATCGCGCAAGTGAAAATGTTGAACTTCCCAGGAAACCCGATGTTTTCCCATCACATAAAACACAGTGAATTCCCAATTTGTTATACCGTCACGACGAATGATTTTTGATTTCTCGGGTGGCTTTGGATTAAGTAGGGTTTGTGAGTCGTTATAATCATGCATTTGGAAATGTCTAGTTTATAATTACAGGTATCGAACGATCCTTAAAGGCGTCGCCCGTCACTACTCACTTAATCTGACAGCCATGATTACTTTTGATTAACGCCCTGAATCTGTTTACCTTGATTACTCGTAAGCCTAACAAACGAGGAAAAAGGGAGTACGAAGTCCCGTCATATTCCGTGAGTTAATTAGGCTGTCGGGAATGCGAAAGGCACGTTGGCCCAGATCGCATTTGATTTCTTGACCTCACTAGCAATACTAATGGCCCAATAGCACATTAGAGCCATTGAAAGTCCTTTTACATGATATCGGGTCATAGGAGGCCCAATTGCACATAAGCATATTCCCTTTGGGCCCAAAGATCATGTTAATGGGATAGCAAGGCCCAACAAGCATGATTTGAAACTTTCAAGCCCAAAGTTTGTAAATTTCCTCATCGTATTTATTTAGATGATTTGGTTTAACGCTTGTTGTTTTGTATTGATTCGAGACCGAATCACTTCGTTTGTAACGATATTTGTTGTTGAGAGTGTATTTGTTTTCCGTTTCGTCAGTAGTTGTGGATTTTGTGTTTTGCAATAATGAATTATTTTGTTTAAAAGTGGGATTTGACCTTTTCACTACCCTTCTTTTATAAAAGTAACACTTTTGGTCCTTTTATATAGAAGAATTTCATTTTAATCCTTAAAACCTTTTCTTGACACTTTTATATTATTTATTTAATGAAAACACAATTTTAACCCAAAATTTATTTTGTTGACAGCTTCAGCCCTTCCAGAATAGTGTTTCTCGGTTAGAGCCCCATTTTTCACAACTTTTACAGTTTTGGCCCAAAATCTAAAAACTTTACATTTTTGGTCCTTTTTTTATAGTGAAAAGCATTTTTGACTCATAAAATCATTTTGTCATGCTAATTACTCCCTGTTTTACAGAAAGTTTCATTTCAGCCCCTAAAATTTATCATTTTTCGCATTTTGAGGCTTATTGGGCCGAAAAGCCCAAAAATTAGCCCATTAAGCTAAAAATTTACATTTTAAGTCCCTTGAAAATTTTGTATTCAGAAAAATGGTTATAGAAACTGTTTTGACCCTTTTGACCTTCAAGAAACCGTGATTTTTCGATTTGTATTCCAAGTTTTGTATTTTTGACAATTTAAGCCCAAAAATGGGTTTTATGTTAGAATATGTTCATCATGACCTTATAAGCTATTATTCTTGGATGGATCTCGAACTTAGATGTTTATAAGGTACAAGATCATAAGTTTTGTATGAGATAAGGGAGATTGTTGGTAAAATGGAGAAGATTTGTTATGAATCAAAGAGATAACTTACTAAAGATGTGAACTACTTGATGAAAACCTCTTGAATCACAAGCAAAATTCGAGATTTTTGGATGAAGAAGAAGAGATGTGTCTTAAGTGATCTAGAGAGAATTTTTTTGTGAGGTGTGTGTGTTTCTTTGTGTCTTCGTCCGATAGAAGGAAAGAGATGGAGAAGAAAGAGTGAGGTTGCATGGAAATATGAGAAGTGCATGGATGTTTGAAGTGTAATACCAAATTATCCCACAAACAAAAATGATGTGGCATGCAAACAGTCAACCCTTCCTTTCTTTTGGGCTTGGGCCGAGAATGGAAGGGGAAAAGGAAAGAATTGGGCCCTTAAATGCTTAAGCACAAATTATAGATAATTTAGATAACTTTTGGCCCAAAGTAATTCAAGAAATGATTTTTATGGCCCATTAGGGCTAATTAGGTTAGTTATGGCCCAATTATGTCCATTAAAGTATTTTATTTCTCTCTAGGCCCAATATGGACCAAACTATTAAAATAAATAGAAGTGGGTCCAATTAGAGCCCATTTAAGAGTTCTAAGTCCAAAGTAGTCAAATTGGAAGCTTATTGGTCCATTAGGTCCAATAAGGAAATCCTAGTCCAAAATGGACTTTAACTGGGATTTCAAAGGTTTCCAATTCTTTGTTGACCATTTGTAGCGCTTGTATGAAGTGTTTGATTGTAATTCTATTGTTATTGAATAAGCATCCTACATGCTTTCACATTGTTGGTTCACATTTGTTATCATTGTTAAATGTTTACAAGGCATCGAATTTCCTGGTTGTGACACAAACCAATCTCCTGCTCCCGAGTTACCCCAACTACCCCATCAACCGTCTGAACAGCCGCTGTCTGACCCTGGAACTTAGTGGTCAACCTATCAATGAAACGCCCAATGATGTCGGGTAACTGCTCATGCACGGCTCGCAAAACCTCCACAACGATCTAATCAAGTAGTGGACTCTCCTGAAGACAAGGTGCATAACCCACCTCCGATCCCAAATGATAAGGGCTAACAATAGGATCCTTCTTCCTAAAGGATTCCAGGGATCCAATAGCATTGGGCTCTAGATGAGCCCCCAACTGCCCCGCAATAATCTCGGCCCGAAACGCCTTGAGGCGATTATCCAATAGTTCCAAAATCCCCTCCTTGACTGAACCGAAGATCACAGGATTCTTGTCAATGATGTTGCGCGTAATCTCAGTTGAAATAAACTCTCTTATCAGATCATCAAGTTGCCCAGATCCAGCGCCTGAGCCAGATCCCTCACCGGCACCCGAACTGCCAACTGGTATCTCACATAGCATCACCATGCTGAAAACATAGCATAAAAACCATCTAAATACTCTTCGTATACCGAGGGATCACACACACTACAAGCTCCCTAGTCTTATCTCAGCCTTCCTTGAATCGAGTATGGATCCTCTACTTACAGTAGTATGGGCCTCTACTACCTTCCATATCTATCCGTAATTTCCTCAAAGATTGCCTTGACTCCACCAAGTCTCTTTCACTAATACCTCTCCCATCACTAATCCTATCCTAGGCGTTCCCTATGTTACCAACCCCAACCCAGCCCTCAACTGCTAAAGGACTCCTCATAAAGCCGATTAGCCACTTCATGAATACCATCACATGTGACGAGGCTCGGATAACCCTTCGAGTAAAGGACTTACCCCTACAATGGTTAAGACTCAAACGAGAGCTGCGTAATAGGGTCAAATCCATCACTCTGATATTATTCAACCCTTGTCACATGTGACTTGACGTATTCACTTAGTAGCTAACGCCCATCACCTCAGAGTCCCATAAACCACAAAGCAAGAAGCATTCAAGCAATGGAAAATCTAACCACAAACACTAATCAAGCCATTCTATCCACTTATCAGGAATCTGTACTAGCATGTAATTCTATGGCTCATGTAATCAGGCATAACCTAAACATGTCATCCTATCACTGGCAGATCAGTTCTCGCATGCAAATCTACAAGCTTATACAAGCATACAAAGGCATCTCTCCTAGATCCTTAGTTCTAATCTAACATGTGAATCATATCATATAATCATAACAAACATGTATTGGTATTTTGGGGAAAACTTACTTGAGCTTGGCCGATTGCACGCATCACACCCTTTTCTCTTTTTTTTTTAAAAAAAATCCTTTTTATTAAAAATGATTTTCTTTTGAAACTTTTCATACCAAGTCCCCAGTTTGAGTTCAGACACACCTGAGAGTATGCCCGAATCCCCCAAACCAAGGCTCTGATACCAACTTGTAACATACATAAAATATGGTCCCAAAAATTTCATTTTTAAATTAATAAATAAGAAACATTCATCAAAACTTCACAATCATGTTCATAATTCTGAGTACTCATATCAAAATCATCAGAGTAAATGTATCAAATCACAGAGTAAAACATCCCAGGCTAAAACATCATGGTGTGTGCAATGCAGTCATCTCGAGCTCTTCCCTTTGCTACTATAAGTACCTAAAAACAAAACTGAAAACTGTAAGCACAAAGCTTAGTGAGCTTCCCCAAACTACCACATATCATACACATAATCACATATAAACATTTCGTGGGCTCCGCTCCTTCATCGGGCCCCGCCCGGCATCAGACAATGTCTGGTATCGGACCCCGGCCGACATCGAGTAAAGCTCGATATATACATAAGCATATCAACAAATACCCATATAATAATAATATAACATAAGCATATAAACATTCCTCGGGCATCGCTCGGCATCGAACCGTTGTACGGAAGGCATATAAACATTCATCGGGCATCGCTCGGCATCGAACCTTGGTCCGGAAAGCATATAAACATTCATCGGGTACCACCCGGCATCGGACCTTGGTCCGGAAGCATAAAAGTATAAACACATGAAAGAATAACGAAGACATGAAGCATACAAACATTCCTTGGGCACCGCCTGACATCGGACCGTAGTCCAAAAAGCATACAAACATTCCTCAGGCATCGCCCAACATCGGATTGTAATTCGGAAAACATATAAACATACATCGGGCACCGCCCGACATCAGACCGTAGTCCAGAACACATAAATCATAAATACGGGCCGAAATTGGTGTCTTTGACCTGTTCAAACAAGAGGAAACTCACCTCAAGTGTCCTATGGTAACTGAACGTCTCTGGCCTGCGATCGGCTCTACTCAAATCCCTACATATCACAACCCTTGTAACTATTCCTTGCTTCATAACCTCTCAGGGGTCAACCTTGGTCAAAGTCAAAGTCAAGGTCAACGCTCCGAGTTGAGTCAACTCGTCGAGTTATTCGTCAACTTTTCGAGTTTCAATTATCCATAGAATCATGAAATCCCGAACCAACTCGTCGAGTTTCCCAGCAGCTCGACTAGTTTCCCCCTTTTTCATCAGGATCAGGCAATCCCAACCCAACTCGCTGATTCCCTCTATGAACTCGTCGAGTTCTTCAGTCTGACAACCCCACTTAATGCATTAAGTCCTTATTCTTCAAGTCCAAGCCCTATATTCCAGATCTAGTCAGGAAATGCCTCTAAATGGGTAAAGTTTATGAGCTTACCCATTAATAGTCACCTTAGTGAGCTTTAGCTCAAAACCTAATTTTAAAGGGCTTAAATCTTAACCCAAAAACCACCAACTCTTCAAGATAGACCATGAGGTCATAGATCTGGATTCTAGGGACAATTTGGTCGTGTAAAGCTCCCATCTTTACTCACATGCATGATCTAATAGGGCTTAAAAGACAAAAATGATGGTCTAAAGGTTGCATGGGACTTCCACGGCCAAAAACTTGGCACCTTTATGCCATGAAGTCCCCCCCCCCCCCAAAGACCCTAGATCTGAAGGGTTTGCCCAAATGAGATGTCCAAATCCCAACCATCAATATACTTGGACCAAAACATGAAGCAAAACATCCTAAGACTAGATCTAATCATGTCATGGAAAAGGTTGAAGCTTTATACCTCAGATGAATTAGAAATGAAGCCCAATTTTTGGATTTATTCTCCTCCCACACGTTCTTGCTCCTCCTTCAAGCTTCTTCTTCTTCAAACTCACCAAGAATGCACAAGATTTGCTTACAATCACCATAAATAGCTTAGGGTTTCAAGATTTTGGGTTAGAAGAGTGGAGGCTAGAAATGAGGCCAAAACCCTAGAGCTTAAGTTGTTTAAATACGGTGCAAATCCCAGATTTAGGGTTTCCCAAACCCTATCCAACTTGTCGAGTTGGTCCTCCCCAACCCGTCGAGTTAGTTTTTAAAATTCTGGTGTGCCAAAATTATTCCTACTCGTCGAGTTCTCCCCCTTGAACTCGATGAGTCGTCCTCTTTAATGAAAGTTATCCTTCCTTAATTAGCCTTCCAGATTCCAGGTGTTACATGTCTATAAAGCACCAACTTTTATGTTGGATTAGGTATTAGAATCTATTCTGGACTAAATGAGCTATGGATTTCTTGAAATAAGTCCTTAATGGGGAAAGTCATGTCATATTTAGCTCCTTTGAATATAGGGTTTGAAGTTTTGACCTTGTAGATAATCTTATCGGGTAAATTTTATAACACCAAGAAATTTTAAACCAAAATTTTCATTTTAATACTCATAAAACACATGTCTCAATATTATTTCTCAAAATCAACAACAAGTTTTCAAAACAATTATTCAAATCCAGGATCCGCAAGCATGGCTCCATATCAAAAGTGTGTGTACAATCATGTCGGTGCCTTCCCGCGATCCTCTGGGGTACCTGAAACACATAACACGTAACACGGTAAGCATGAATGCTTAGTGAGTTCCCCAAAATACCACATACAACAAATCGCCACTCGAAGTTATACTCTGTACGACCCTCTGGTCAGTGTGTCTCAGTGGGACCCTCCAGTCCCGTAGCTCGTTGGACCCTCTGGTCCGGTCTAGCTCGTTGGACCCTTCGGTCCGGTCTGGTTAAGAACCCTCTGGTCTCGTAAATCGTCGGACCCTCCGGTCCAGTCAAAATAGCACATAGCATACATAACAACAATACACATAATCTCAAGCAAACACGTATGACCTTCCGGTCCACATATAGATACCACACTAGGTAATATAGTAAGAAGACTTACCTTGAAAGATGTCTAGTAACTCTCATGCTCGATAACCTCGATCTAGCCTCCGCCTATCACAAGGATAATATTCCTAATCAATATAATCCTCACATAATCATTCTTTGAAAATGGGTAGAAGACCATTCTACCCCTCCCTAGCCTCTCATAATCAGTTTAACCAAACCCTAAGGTCAACTGAAGTCAACACCAGTCAACAGTCCAATTTGACTAGACTCACCGAGTGCACTTTTGTGACTCGGCAAGTCCATGCGTATCCTCTAAATCTTCCTAAGGCCTCACCTGACTCGTTGAGTTATCCTCCCAACTCGACGGGTCACCACTGGGTCACGGATCGCGGGGCAACCCGATCCGACTCATCGAGTCGTCTCATGGACTCGACGACTTATCTCTAATGCATTTCGTATATGATCTCCTGAGGTCAGATCTGGATCTCTAACTTATAGATTTGGCCTTCTAGCACCCATAAGTTACATAAAGGTCTGAACTTGGTGCCCATGTATGGTGTATTTTGCAAAATAACCATAAAACTCTATTAATGGCTTCCAAGCTTCAAGGTTCCATGGTTGCACCACCAAGGCTAATCACTTTCAGCCTCTTTGGAGCTAATAAGGTCCAGATCTATAACACAAGTTCGGAAAAGGGGTGTGATGCACTCAAAACCCCACCGAGGAGGTATTACATGCCCTAATCTTCCTTAAGAGGAAGATTTACTCAAATAGGGAAGAGAGGAATTCGAGTTGATACCTCCCCTGATGCTCCATGATTGTAAATCGCAGATCTACAACCTCCTCTGGTCCTTCTTTAGCTTGGATCTTCTTCTTCCTTGCAAAACACCCACTAAGAAGCTTAGATGGCTCTCTCTCTCTCTCTCTCTCTCTCTCTTACTCAACGCACTCAAAACTCGATTAGGGTTGTATCTTCTGAAAGGTAGCCGCAATAGGAGGCCCTAAGTGCCTGCAAATAGGCCTTAGGCCCGGAAAAATTAGGGTTTCGAACCACAACGCCAACTCGTCGAGTCCATTCATTAATCCTATTCATCAGTCGCGACCCTACTCGACGAGTTGAGGCACCAGCTCATCGAGTCCCTCCAAAATCCTTGAATTAAATACTTAAAACAATATACCTGGTAAACCGGATGTTATAATTCTCCCCTACTTGAATTAGATTTCGCCCTCGAAATCGCTCCTCTACAACATATAGATCTAATCCAATAACCAAACAACACCAGCGAAAGGATCTCATACCGCACAACTATGTTCCTCTCTGGACACCTGAATCTAAACAGGAACTCCTCCCTGGAAAGAGAACAGACCCATTAGCCACAACGCTACCCCTTCTGACTTTCCAGAATCTGGAGACTCTAATGGCCTGACACATATCCAAACCGCCCTCTCGAGATATCACCACGCAATTCTCTTCTCAAATAACAAACCCTGATAACTCGTCGCCCCTCTGATTCTTTAGATCTACAACTGATAGAAACAAGTCACCTGACCGGTAACTGACTACCGATCACTCATACAATACATGATAAACAATCCAGTTCATAAACCACGAGACGAAGGATCACAACAAACCAGGGACCATCCACTGAATTGCAATCAAAATTCATCTGATCAATGAACTCTTAACACCCGGTCCCTAGACACCAGAAAATGCTCATGCTCGCTGATAAGTATCCTCTGACATCTATAATCATAAACCCCAACTTACTCTTAATTATCCCTACTCCACACTGAGAACTAGGTCATCTCCCGACCCAGCAATTTAATCTCCAAAGGTTACCTAAAACATGTCCCAAAATGTCTCACTGACTTCCTTCTCAAAACAACTATCTTGGCCCAGTGACACACAAGTAACGAAGTTCTCTTTACCCCAAACAAACACTACAATCCCAACTGAAGATCGACTCAACCCCGACCTCTGTCGTCAACTTCTCATAGTTCCATGCATCTCGCGGTACCTCCCGTACCCGAGTATTGACCTACATAGGTCAAAGACATCAGATGACAAACAATGCTCCTCAACATGGAACTCATCTCAGAATCTAGAATCTCCTCTGGCTTACCCAACGCACCACTAGATCCAAACTCAACTCGAGAGTTTGGTCCGACCCAGAGTTGGAACCACTTGTCCCAATGAAGCACTCAACTCATGACTCATGACCCACAACCCGCGTGTATACCAGTACTCCAATTCCCTTTTGTTGCGATAACCACAACTCAATTTAGAATATAACGGTTCGGGAAAAATATGGAGACCCCAGTCTCGCCCCTGGTTCGACCACCAGGCTCCCAAATACTCAAATATTAGGGCTACCCAAGCCTAAAACTCTTTTGCGTCGTGCTCCGGTCGGAGAGTACTTCATTACAACACCCTCTCGCCGACTAGTGAGTACTACGTCTCCCCGCAGTATCACAACACCTTCTCGCTGACTAATGAGTACTACGGCTCCACGCAGCATCACAACAACCTCCCGCTGACTAGTGAGTACCACGGCTCCCCGCAACATCACAACAATCACCTGCTGACTAGTGAGTACTATGGCTCCCCGCAGCATCACAACCACCTCCTGCTGACTAGTGAGTACTATGGCTCCCCGCAGTATCACAACAACCTCTCACTGACTAGTGAGTACTACGGCTCCCCGCAGCATCACAACAACCTCTCACTGACTAGTGAGTACTACGGCTCCCCGCAGCATCACAACAACCTCCCATTGACTAGTGAGTACTATGGCTCCCTGCAGCATCACAATAACCTCCCACTGATTAGTGAGTACTACGGCTCCCCGCATCATCACAACAACCTCTTACTGACTAGTGAGTACTACTGCTCCCCACAGCATCACAATTCTGACGGAAACCGCCACGACCAAACCCCTTTCTTCGCTGCAATCCATATTCTTAAATAACCTCACTTGCTGCCATTAGCCGAAGGGCTCCCACTTGAACCATAGATACATGATACACCACTTTCCGTCTCAAACTCAAGACCCAAAATAATCCGAAATTCAAGGCATTAAACTTGGATACCACGGTACACCATTTCAGAACCTCATGATGTCTTGCCTCAGCCACTGACCTCCTACTTACGACATCATACTCTGATATGCAACGCATCCCTACAAAATTTCTTCCACCACTGATCTTCCTGTCACACAACCCGGAATTCCGGAATATTCCAATTCTCAAATTAAAACACGGAGAAATGGTCAATGACTCAAAAATGTTGACGACAATCCGAAACTCCCACCTATAATGTTCAGAACTCATGCAAGCATACTCATAACGACCCAACAGTTGGTTGTCTAATCAACTTCTGCCCTTCCCAACTACATATACCAGCCTATACATTGCACCAAAAATTCTCAACCCCCGAACTAATCTTACGAGCCAACCCCCCTCAAATTCACCATTGTAGCCTTGAGGAATTCCTAACCACCACAAGGTCTCCTACCAACAGCCACTTTTCGTGGAGACCCTCATCCTTTTTCGAACACACACAACATGCATTACCTTGCTCTACACCTCACCTCGACCACCAATAACCCTGGTTTCACAAATCCGTTCCGCAGGTCTCTATATCTAGTTCTCTAACCGCTCTTGAACAAATCTCTGATCCCTTCAATAAAATTACCCGGTTCTCCCCCACTTTAGGGTCCGACCCATCACCGATTCGTGCATTAACAATCTATCCTACAGATTGCTTTTACCAGTAACATCGCATCTACTCCAGGAAGGTACTATGCAACGCTCGATGGTCTCCCCGCTAGAGATCAAGCAACTCCAAATACCCCGATTCTCAAATGAAATCCTCATAAACTTCTCATCATGACTGCCTCTAGTCATTCAGAATCTCATACCATCACATTACTGGACATCTCAACTGTCCAGTAGAACCCTGACTCTTAGTCTGGAAATAAAGAACTATCATATTCCTCATCCCCGGCTCCTCAGCCAACGTTCCATCACGTGAGTTATCATAAGAGCGGAGACCTCATTACCACACTTGATACTCATCATAAACAATAAGGGTCACTGCCCCGATATACTACTCTTGATCATCCGACATTGCAGCTAATACATGACATACTATACTCAAATAGAATGTATCCTTGTCGTTGACTATATCAGTCTCCACTGACAACCTGCTCGTGCTACATCATTACCTCGCGGCAAACATACTGCCCAAATACTCTAGTGGAAGATCGCCATCAATGCTAACCCGCAAGGTTTACCCCAAGCTCAGAAACCGAAATCTCAACACCTCTTATGTTTCCCACAGGAAACGAAAATAGCACAACTTTGGTCACAGAAAGTGACATCTCCTCTGCCGGCCGATCGCTCAATTTAGACCGCACTCCTCCATAGATCACCATCTTCTACTCATCCCTGAGTCTTGCTACTCCAACTGGCATCTCACCAAAAATCCCTCGGAAACTAACTCGATTACCCTTTCAAGGTATGCTCCATCGAAACTCATTCAATATGGCCTTCTGGCCCCGTACTCTTTCACATCTGATCTCAGTCTGACTTACCACATCGGAATAACTAATAAACCAGAAGCACTAACTGTCACGAGTCTTGGTACTCAAACCATGTGACCACCTCTTGACCTGCTATGAATCATGGTACCCGAACCATGTTATCTCCTTTTAATCTACTACGGATCATGGTACTCGACCCATGTTCTCTCTTCTCAATCTGCCTTAAATCATGGTACTCGAACCATGACATCACCTCTCGAGCTGCTACATATCAGGGTGCTCGAACCATGACATTACCTCTCGATCTGCTACAAATCATGGTACTCAAACCTTGACATCACCTCTCGATCTGCTACAAATCATGGTACTCGAACCATGACATCACCTCTCGATCTGCTACAAATCATGGTACTCGAACCATGACATCACCTCTCGATCTGCTACAAATCATGGTACTCGAACCATGACATCACCCCTCGATCTGCTACAAATCATGGTACTCGAACCATGACTTCACCTCTCAATCTGCTACTTAGATCCTCCGGAATACTCCCTGCATCGAGTATGGTTCCTCTGCTTTCAGTATTACGGGCCTATACTATCTGCCACATCTACCCATACTTTCTACACGGACCATCCCAGAGTCCCAAAGTAGCTGCTCAACCTTCTCAATCACCAATCCCGTCACGCGTGCTCGCTTCCCAGTGAAATGCTCTACTCTGTTAGCGTACTCATTCGACTAAGGTCACTCCCTAGGCTCTTCCTAGGTTCTCACTCTTCCCCACCATCAACTGCTGAGAAACTCCTTATGATGCCAGTCATCTACTTCCTGAATATCTTCACATTCACTTGGAAGCAGACTCCCATCATCGGGAGTTCCATAAAGCACGAAGCAAGCAGCATTCGAGCATCGAATAAACACGTAAAACTCACTCTAGGTTACAACTCTATTTTCTCTACTCATACTCAACAGGTGTCACTGAAATCAAGCAACTCTACCGCACGCGGGCATCTATCTACTCTCTCAGTAGACTCCACAAATGCTCATCTAGGCATCTCTCCTAGATTACTCCTCTACTCAACTCCCTCTCTAAAAAGGATTCCTGCTCGATACTCTTACTCAGCACATACTCGAAAGCACATCACGGATAACCACAACTCCTAGGCTAAGGCATCACAAATCAGACCACTCTAGTCCTAAAATATGAAATACATAGCCTATCTCTAGCATGCATAATATCTCATAACATATCTCATAAATATCTCATAGTACATAAGTAAGGGTATTTTGGGAAATCATAGTTCAGGCTCTGGCTGATTGTACACACTACTATTTCCGCTCTTTTGGAATATTTTACTCTTTTTTAGAAAAATTGTCTCTTTTTGAAAACTTTTCTCAAATCCTCAGTTTGATTTCAGATATGCCCGGAGGTGTATCCGAATCCCTCAAACCAATGCTCTGATACCAACTTGTAACACCAAGAAATATTAAACAAAGATTTTCATTTTAATACTCATAAAACACATGTCTCAATCTATGCAGTTATCGCGGTCAAAATTTCAATAGCGGTCACATGCCGCTATTTGAGATCGCGGTTATCACGGTGGTATAGCGGTGCTATAGCAGTTTTTTTTACTATTACTTATAATTTATAATTTTATATTATATTTATATTGAATTTATATATTTGAGTATTAATACTATAAGTCTATATAGAATTAGTATCATCAAATCTAAAAAATTATATAAAAACATAGCATAATCTTCTATTATAGTAATATGGAAATTAGGTAGTGTCAAAAGTGTCAAATAGAGTTTAATTGCATTGCACAGGTTCAATATCGTATTAGTAGGTCGTGGTTGATTTAAGGAGTTAAGTCCCAAGTCGTAGCATCATAGGTGTAGGTCGATTTACAAAAAACATTAATGGAGTCCAACCATAGCAGCTCAAGTCTTTGTTAGGATAGAAAGAGATGAGAAAGAGAGTTGTCGGAAGACGTAGTTGCTATGCATGCTTTTAGTTATGTTAGTTGTTCGAGCTTTTTAAAATGAAAGTATAGTGAGATCATTAAAAGTAGTTTTTCATTGACAAAGTAACCAAATGGCCCAAAATGTGAACGAAAATGGAATAGCGCCGAAATAGCGGTTATTGAAATAGCGGTAAATAGTGCCGCTAATAGCAGTACCACGAACTGAAAACGCTAAATTGAAAATAGCGGTTCTTGACCTCCGCAAAATGTTATTGTGCCGATATAGCGCGCAATTGATAGCTTAGGTCTCAATATTACTTCTCAAAATCAACAACAAGTTTTCAAAACAATTATTCAAATCCAGGATCCACAAGCATGGCTCCATATCAAAAGTGTGTGTACAATCATTCCGGTGTCTTCCCGCGATCCTCTAGGGTACCTGAAACACATAACATGTAACACAGTAAGCACGAATGCTTAGTGAGTTCCCCAAAATACCACATACAACAAATCGCCACTCGTGGCTATACTCTGTATGACCCTCTGGTCAGTGTGTCTCAGCGGGACCCTCCAGTCCCATAGCTCGTTGGACCCTTGGTCCGGTCTAGCTCGTTGGACCCTCCGGTCCGGTCTAGTTGAGAATCCTCTGGTCTCGTAAATCGTCGGACCCTACGGTTCGGTTAGAATAGCACATAGCATACATAATCACAATACACATAATCTCAAGCAAATACGTATGACCTTCCGGTCCACACATAGATACCATACTAGGTAATGTATAGTGAGAAGACTCACCTCGAAGGATGTCTAAAAACTCTTGTGCATGATAACCTCGATCTAGCCTCCGCATATCACAAGGATAATATTCCTAATCAATATACTCCTCACATTGTCATTATTAGAAAACGGGTAGAAGACCATTCTACCCCTCCCTGGCCTCTCATAATCGGTTTAACCAAATCCTAAGGTCAACTGAAGTTAACACCAGTCAACAGTTCAATTTGACCAGACGCGTCGAGTGCACTTGTATGACTCGGCGAGTCCATGCGTATCCTCTGAATCCTCCTAAGGCCTCACTCGACTCGTTGAGTTATCCTCCCAACTCGAAGGGTCACCACTGGGTCACGGATCGCAGGGCAACCCGATCTGACTCGTCGGGTCGTCTCATGGACTTGGCAAGTTATCTCTAATGCATTTCGCATATGATCTCCTGAGGTCAGATCTGGATCTCTAACTTATAGATTTGGCCTTCCAGCACCCATAAGTTACGTAAAGGTCGAACTTGGCGTCCATGCATGGTGTATTTTGTAAAATAACCATAGATATCCATTAATGTCTTCCAAGCTTCAAAGTTCCATGGTTGCACCACCAAGGCTAATCACTTTCAGACTCTCTGGAGCTAATAAGGTCCAGATCTAAAACACAAGTTCGGAAAAGGGGGTGTGATGCACTCAAAACCCCACCGAGGAGGTATTATATGCCCTAATCTTCCTTAAGAGGAAGATTTACTCAAATAGGGAAAAAAAAGTAATTCGAGTTGATACCTACCCTAATGCTCCTTGATTGTAAATCGCAGATCTATAACCTCCTCTGGTCCCTCTTTAGCTTGGATCTTCTTATTCCTTGCAAAACACCCACCAAGAAGCTTAGATGGCTCTCTCTCTTGCTCAAAGCACTCAAAACTCGATTGGGGTTCTCTCTGCTGAAAGGTAGCCGCAATAGGAGGCCCTAAGTGCCTTTAAATAGGCCTCAGGCCCGCAAAAATTAGGGTTTCTGGCCACGGCGTTGACTCGTCGAGTTGGCTCGCCGACTCGTCGAGTCCATTCATTAATCCTAGTCATCAGTCGCGACCCTAGTTGACGAGTTGAGGCACCAACTCGTCGAGTCCCTCCAAAATCCTTGAATTAAATACTTAAGACAATATACCTAGTAAACCGGATGTTACAAATTTGGAAACTTTATCCTTTTAGACCTTGTTTCGAACCAGATCTGAAATTTGGAGCCTTTGGGATCGAAGAAAACAACTTAATCCATTAAGTTATTGAAAACCCAGTGCCCACGACGTGGATTAGGTCACCACGGTGTGTTGGTGGGGAAAATCGTGACTGGCTGTTATTGGAGGACCACAACGTGGACATAGGTGGCCACGACGTGGCGGTTGACTAAGGTCAACGTTGACCGTTGACTTTGACCATTAACCTTTGGCCTGAGTTGACTTTTGGTCAAACACCTATTTTGGAGGAAGAGCTCAAGGTTTATTTGGTTTGACTGATTAGGTGGTGAGTTGTAACATCCCAAAATTCATGATCAAAAATTTCTTTTTTTAAATATTATATAAAACCATAGTTATCAAAACATTCCATCAAAACACAAATCAAAGTATTTCAAAACATTATTATCAGAGTTTGCAAATCAAAACATCAAAGTAAACATCCCAGGCTAAACATCATGGTGTGTGCAATGCAGTCATCCTGAGCTCTTCTCTTTGCAACTGGAAGTACCTAAAACCAAAACTGAAAACCGTAAGCACGAAGCTTAGAGAGTTCCCCATACTACCACATACTATACACATAATCACATATCATGGGCCCCCGCCCGACCTTCCTCGGGCCCCACCCGACATCAGGCCCTGTCTATCATCAGGCCCCGTCTGGCATAGAGCCCCGCTCGGTATACATATTTGTTTCTCCCAGGCCCCACCTGTCACTGAGCCTCACCCTTTATACAAATACAAACAATATCATATAATCTTGCTAGCACATAAAGAATCATACACAATACTATACGTTCAAGTCCTAAGGCCTCGCATATCATGGGCCCCACCCCTACTCTACTAATGATGAGATATGGAACCCTGTCCACACTCCGCTAGTCGTGAGATACGGGCCCCCGCCCATACTCACTTCCCTATCCAGGAAAATACAAGTATCACACAGACCACAAGTATAACTAAACATGCACATAGTCATCAGGTACCACCCGACATCGAACCGTAGTCCGGAAACATACAATCATAAATAGTGCCAAGGGCTAACCCCCAGGTCTTCCTACTATACATAAACAAAATGGGCCGACATTGGTGCCTTTGACCCATGCAAACAGTGAGGAGACTCACCTCAATTGTTAAAGCTCACTGCAAGAAATCCCTAGTTGTAGCCCTGCCAACTCCCCGAGCTAACAATGCTAAAATATCAACCAATTAGCAATTGGTTCCAAACCATAATCCATAGTCCTTACTTGGGGTGAAATGACCGTTTCACCCTTGGCCCAACAATAATCACAATCAAAGGTCCAAACTCAAAACCAACAAGGCACAAACTATAAAGTCCATAAAAGCCCATCAATGGCCCAATTTTCAAAATTGGGCCCAACCCCATATAGGCCTTACCCTAAAGCCCAATAATTCCTGGTCCAATGATTTTCCGATGGCCCAAAGATCCAAGCCCATTAGGCTCAATCAAGGCCTAACTACGTTGGAACCACTAAGGCCCAATTTACCATCCAAGGCCCATTAGGGTAAGCCCAGTAAGGCAAGCCCAACCAGAAGTCCATTACTCTAAAATCCTTAGTCTATTATAAGCCCAAACCAAAGGATAAGTCCAAGACCAAGCTAGCCAACAATCAAAGAGTCCAAAACTTGCACGGGAGATGCTCACATCGTAAGCACCTTATGCTCACGTCGTGAGGTCATTATTTCTGCCCAGAAGCTTCCTCGAACACGCTCTCATGTCGTGAGGTCTTATTCCTCACGTCGTGAGACCAGATCTGACAAAAAAAAATGAGCATTAAGCTCCTAATCATGGGACAGTCTAGAGGGTCTCCCTTGACCCCAAGGGCCATAAAAATCGTAGCTTCTTAGTCATGTATGTCCAATACATGACTCAAACACCAATTTAGGTCAAAATGAGGGGAAAAGGACCAAAACTCAAGCTTGGAGTCCAAAACCATGACCAAAATCCAGATCTAGAACTTATAGGACTTAAGATACCATCATAATCCATAAAGTTGCCAACTTTGTGGATTCCATGCATACTAACCAACATTTCAAGCCATAAAATGCATGGAAACTTAGATCTAGTAAGCAAGGAGAGGAAAGGCATGAGCTTAAGGACTTACAAAAGTCTAAAAGCTTCACAACTAGCTGATGACGAAACCAAGAAGCTAACCAATACACAACCAATGATCGTCTTCTCCTTAATGGGCTTCAAAGGACCCAAATACTCTTGAAAAACACCAAGAATGATCAAGGACTTCAATGGGGCTAAGATTAAGGTTTCCAGAGGTCTTGAGAGTGAAAGAGGCTGAGGAGAAGCAACCCTAATCATCTCATACCTTTAAATACCCAAAAATAAGGGTTCTGGAGCATCAGGCGCTTCTCACGTCGTGAGCACTTCATGCTTACGTCATGAGCCTTAAATGAGCTTGGCCAACAAGTCAACGATCACTCACCCGAACCACTCCAACTTCAAACGACCATAACTTCTTCGTTTCAACTTCGTTTTTGACGTTCTTTATATCCACGGAAAGGTGAAGAGAAGCTCTACAAATCAATAAACTTATCCTCGCCTCAAAACTTTCCGAACAAACATCCAAAATTCATAAAGAGCTCTAACTGCCACTTTACCGATATACCCTTTGGCTCCAAGGCACCACCCAAACTCTCAGATCACCTCAATTCCCTTATCCGTACCTACATGGGTCTAGATCTCTCTTTTCCAAAGGCCTTAAGCCTTATGATAACCTATCTTTAGGCCACAGTCCCAAATTAGGAAAGCGATTCGGAACAGGGCGTTACATGCGTAGCAGTGGTACTCTGTCAGTGAGAGCATTAGCAGTAGAGCATTTTCTGTAAGGTGAGTCTTCTCACGACACTTGTGGGTCGAAGACGCCAATACCGGCCATAACAAGATGCACACGGTATAGGTAACGAGAAGTGATATTATTGTTGATGTGACACCTTATAACCCGGTCATAACAAGATGAACACGATCCCCCTTTCTAGTTGAGGGGGTGTTAAGGCACAACTCGATGTAACTACCACAAGCAAAAACGAGAAATGTGATTGGCTTTTGCTTTCATCAACCAATCAAATTCTTTCTTTCTTCTTCTATTTCTACCTCTTAACATGCTATAATATATGAACATCACCCCACTTCTAGTTATTTTTGTGTTGACATATGTCATGACAAATGCTCTAATGTAAACAGGATGCGATGTTGTATGGTTCTCATTATTATTATTATTATCATTTTATTATTATAATTTTGATGTGGGTATTTTTATTTAATATGATAGTAGATTGGTGGCATAGAAAGTATGGGATATCAATATTAAGTTATAGTAATTATCTAATAATAGGATTTAGAGTGTATTTGGTAAAAGTAGATTCTACTAGAATCATTATAGAGTAGTGGTCTTTTTTTTTTTAAATTGTGTGACAAAAATAACTTTAAATTGTTGAAAAATGTAAAACAATTTAAACTACAAAAAACTAAAAACTATCAAAAATCACTTGAATGAGTTGTTCTGGATTTGAAGTTTTTTTTTCTATAACATAAAATTTTAAGCTTGTACTTCCGTAACTCTTCATTTAATTAAAATAGTTCTTTAAACATAAAAGTTAAAAGTTTTTAAAATCTATCAAAAAGTCGTTGACAAGTACAACAAGAATATAACAATATAATTTTATCTATTTGTGAAGTATCACATTCTATATATTTTTTTTCTATTATAATATTTATTTTTTATTGAGACATTGTGTTTAAAAAACTCTAAATAGTAATAATTATACATCAAGTTTTATACTAGGATATAATAACTTGAAAATTCAATCAAATTATAATAATAACAATTGATCTGTATATGAATAACATTATCAATAATCAAATAGATTATATTTTTCAAAAATACAATACTATTATAATTATAAATAAAAAAAATGCTATAATAAATAAGTTGCATTTAACCATATTGCATTTTAATAAAATAACTGGAACACACAATAAACTTTAAATCAATCATAATTCATAAGCTTCACTTTTTTTAGATTGCATACATTTTAGAAGAACATAAAGTTTTAATTGATTAATTAGCAACGATATAATTATTCAAGGAGTAAGACCAGAACAAGAACAACGAGATGTTGTCAAATACGATAAAGGAAAAGGAAATAGCCTTTAAAATTATATAAATTATAATGACATTTTTATTTAGAAAGTGAATATATAACAGATACAAAGAGAGTCAACGAGCTGTTGACCCTTACAATTTTTATCAATATTGCCCAACATTTTAATCACACACATTTTCCCATAATTTATATCAAACAAATATATGATAAATTCATTATGTCTTACTTTATAAATAGCACACATACAAGATGCTTTTTGGGCATGCCCCATCTTCATAGCTTTGAAATCGAGTAGTCCATCACATCCACAAGAAAATCTACACAAGTTTTGAAAATTTAATTGTATGAAAAAAAAAGTCTAAATACAAGAAATAACAACATATTTTCATTTACTTGTGTACTATAGCATCCTATTTTCATTTTCTTCCATTACAACTTACAAATTTACAACATTGTACTCTCAAAACTCTACCCAATTATAGCATCGTACTTTCAATTTAATTTTCTTAAATCTACCCTTGAAATTGGTTTATATTTGGATGAAATTGCTATAATTATATAGATTTTTCACAATACAATGTCGGATAGAAAAAAAAAACAAAATTTGGATGCTATAAATTATAATAAACTAATTAATAAAAATATGATGCTATTTCTAGCAATTATCCGAGATGAAAAAGAAGCAAAAGTGAAACAAAAACACACCTGCATCTTCTTTAGTGAAGCATAGCGGTGGAGTGATTCTGAAAACATTTCCATAGAATCCACCTTTTCCAACCAATACCCCTAAATCTATAAACACATATAAAGCAAGTGTACCTTTTTTTTACATAACTAACAAATAGAAAATAAATAAAAATATCGATAAAAGTCCGAAAATTACCTTTCATTGTCTCCATTATCTCCAGTATTTCGGTCTTTGCAGGAGTTTTGAGTTTGCGATCAGTAACTAACTCAACTCCAAGTATTAGCCCTCTTCCGCGAACATCCCCAATAACTTTATTCATCATAAAATATACAAGTCAGATATTGTTTCTTTCTTACTTAATAGACTTAATTTGTAGCGTACATAGTCTGATAAACTATATACGAGTTTTGCTTTTTTACTTAATGCAAAAAGAACCACATGAGCACATAATTGGAAAAATAGGCACAAATTTGAAATTTGCCCTCACTTATTTTTCCATTCAATTTTCTCAATTTTACTTCCATTTTCCCAAATATTTTTTTATAAACACATAATTGGAAAAATGGGCACGAATAACTTACTTTCGTGCTTATCTTTGAGAGAGGTGAGACGTTGCTTTAAATAAGATCCAACGACATGAGCATTTTCTTGAAGATTTTCTCTCTCAATAACTTTGAGAACCGCATGGCCCGCAGCAGTACAAACTGGGTTTCCGCCAAACGTATTGAAATAACTTCGACGGGTTAAAACTTTCGCGATTTCTGGTGTAGTCACCACCGCACCAAGCGGAATCCCATTTCCAATACCCTGTGATAACATTGTACTTTCAGTTCTTTTTCTTATTCTGACATTATATTTTGAAAATTCTACCCAACTGCATCGCATTATATACTAATTTTTTTTCTTATAAAATGGTGAAAATTATTTCATATTTGGTAGATTTTTTGAAATTACAATGTTGTAATGAAAATCAACACAAATCAATAAAAAGTACATTGTTATATCATGTATATATAATATATACCTTTGCCATTGTGACTATATCGGGCACAATTCCTTGGTTTTGGAATCCCCAAAAGTTAGTTCCGGTGCGTGCAAATCCCGCTTGAACTTCATCCGCGATCATAAGTCCACCTGCTTTCTTAATAGTTTTATAAACCGGAGGTAAATAATTTGGTGCCAATTCAACAATTCCTCCAACACCCTACAAAAGATTAAAAAAATTATATATGTATTAGATTTTTTGTTAAATAAAATTAACTATTTATTTATTTTATATTTTACCTGGATTGCTTCAAAAATAAAACCAGCAACATTTCCAGAAGTTCCATACTGGATCAAGTCGTCGACATCTTTGGCATACTTTTCTCCATCCGACCCGAATTGTCCTCTATACGGATCTGGATTTACTGCGTGATGGACCCCGCTCTAATGAAAAAAAAAATTATTATATTAAACTAAGTTATTTAGTTAAGTGAAAGGGAAAAAGATTATTTGTGAAACGTTATTGAATAAAACTGTACATTTAATCCTACAATGTTTTATTTAAAAATAGGGGATGGCCCTACACATGACACATAAAGTAGCTTAAGTAGAGGATTACTAAGAAACTATAATAATTTAATAAGGACAAAATATAGATGTCGCCTAATTAAAGAATACCCGAAAACGACATAGTAGCGTTGTCATGATATCGTTTATGGAGCGATGATACTGATGACTAATAACTATTATGAAAAAACACGCAAACGTAACGTTTGGCATATTCTAATAACACTACAAAATTAGGTAGTGTGTTTTATAACGTAATGTCACTTAAAGTGACAAAAAAAACCATGTTTTATAGTGAATTACAAAAAACAAACATGTGGCTAAAAACCACTTGAATTATTTGTGTAAATCATACGGAGTAACTATTTTGTTGGTATATTTGATTTAATATTATTTAACAATCTAGTTTATTTTAATTATTGAAATTTACCTGAACAACATTAAATTTCCAGTTAGATTGAGCTGTAGCACCCATTGTACCGGCTGCGTTCCCATGGTACGCGTTCCTTAATGATATGATGTCTTGGCAACCGGTGTACAATCGTGCGATCATCAGTGCGAGTTCGTTAGCCTCTGTACCCGAATTCGTAAAAAACACCACCTGTGTAACACCATCAAAGTTTAAATTTATCACTAAAAGGTTATAAAAAAAAGTTTTTGTTGTATATGACAAGATTATATTGTGTTTGATATATATGACACCAATACTAAAAGTAGAACCGATGTGAATGTGACATAATTGAAAATTTTTGTACCACAAAAAAAATAGTAAAATGTTAGTGGTCAATGAGAGAAAAACTGCAATTTTTGTGAAATGGACTTCAAAATTTTTCCAGAGTTATTTTAAATTATGAAGATGAGAAGGACATTCATGTTTTTTGCATACAGACTTTACAATGAGCATGATAGTTATATATTTATTATAAAATTGTTAGAAAACATCGAGGCCCGTTTGTACATAATTGGTTGTAGTTGTTGGTTATGCATTGGATTAGACATAAACCTTATGTTGTATTAATGCATAATAAGTTGTAGATTGACATGTATTAAAATGAGACTCAACCCGATGTGAAAGAGACATAAAGACTATTCTATATCATAAAAGTAATAATATAAAATGTTCATTAATAATGTCCGGTTCTATCCCGTCCAAAACTAAAAATCCCTTCTTATCATCATTCATCAGCATCTAATCCTTACTTTGTATATGCATTATATTAACTTTATGACTCCTTTGTTTATTAAAATAAACCAATTACTTGTTCAATGAACCTAGACAAATTGTAATTTTTGTCCTAGTTAAAATTGTAATTTTTTTTTTTTTTTGTTCTATTAAAAGATGTCGAACCGTATGAAATAGAGACTCGTTTCTAATCTTTTCTCTTTTTTTTTCTGTTCAAAAAACATAAATACACTCTCTTTTCACGTTATCTACTTAACAATATAAATTTTACTTTTTATAATGTTAATAAGGGATGTGACAATCCAATCCTTACTTTGTACAACATGTATTGATTATTATGTTAACTTTGTGGGTCCTTTGTTTACTAAACACAAACCAATGGTTGTTCAATGAACCTAGACAAAAGGCATGTTAAGTACCACACCTGAATAAAACAACGGTTTATAGATGGTGGTAGTAAGGTAGGTAGAGTAGCTAGACTATAGAGTACCTTGAGGTCGCCGGGCATTTTTCCGGCGAGAGCAGCGGCGAAATCTGCCATGGAGTGGTTGAGATAGAGAATGGTGGAGTGTTGTAAGGTGGTGGTTTGATTGATGATTGCTTTGACCACGTCAGGGTGACAGTGACCACAATTCACAGTAGCAATCCCTCCAAAACCATCGAGAAATCTTCGCCCATTCTCATCGAATAAATATTGCATTTTCCCATGTACAATGTTTAACTGTTTCACCACAAATATATAACGTCATCTCAAGTAATCGAAACTGATAATATCTTTTTTTTTTTTTAAATCATGTTTGTCACATAATATATAATAAGGTCATTTCATGACGTTTTATAAACAATTTCATGGTGTTCATTTTAATTTTTATTATTGTAAACTATTTTATTAAAGTGTTTACAAAATAAAATTCGTTTTTTGCAAAATTGTTTTATAGATGGTCACTATAAAAATCCTTTTATAATGCGATTCCAATAACATCGTCATTTTCGAAATAATTAGCTTTCAAGATAATGATTTTACTTTGAAAAAGATGTCAGTTTTGTAATTATATATAAAAAAACATTTCGGAAGAAAAAAAAAACGTTTTTATTTTGCGAATCATGTCCAAAATCATTAGTTTATTTAGATTTTTTCTTGCGATATGACCCACACATATTGGTCTTTTAAATAATAAGGAATTTAATTACAAACAACAATATATAATGAAATATAATAATTATCAATTAAATTTATATATTTTAATGAGTTAATATTATAGAATAACAACTAATAATAATCAATTTACTCTTTTGGTTACTTATCATTTAATTATACTCAAGAAGGCAAACAAGTTTTTTTCGTTACATCAATGAAATAGATCCCAACCAGGTAATTATGTCATATTGGATCACATAATGAATATCATGTTAAACAGACATAAGTAAATAAATTGTCTCATATTAGATATCAAGTAAATGCCAAGTACAATTCAATATCGGTTTATCGGGTTGAAATTCATGTAATAGTAATAAAAAGTATATTTATTGATTTATCGATTATTATTAAAATTTTGAGTGGCCAGAAAACAAAACAATTGAATATTATTTGGTGGTCATTTTGTAATATTAACTCTTTCTTGATTAATTAACCCACATATGACAGTAATTATATAAAACTTTTTTCTATAATTTTAATTATTTTTCTATTTATGTTTCTAAATAGCAAACAAAAATTTTCATGATTTATTACATTTTCTTTCGACCAACAAACGTATAATGAAATATAATAAACCTTTTCTTACTATGTAAACTCCATTTATTCGTGATTTAATAACAATAACAAGAGATTCAATAGAATCTAAAGCCTTTTTCTCTTCTTTTCACCACATCTTTCCCACCCCAAAATGTCATCATCTTAAGTCCCACGATCCCATACAATGATTTGATATTTTCTTCTATTACTTTTTGGTTCTTAATTGCAATAAATTATAATAAGTTTTATAAACCTAATAATTCATGATGTGCAAGTTACTTTGTAACATCGGAAATTTAAATGTGGATAAGATCATTAATGCATAAGGTATAATTTATATTTAATAACATACTGGTTTCTTGTAGAAGCAGAACATGGCAGGGCTAAGAAACTCTTTACGCTTACGGAGGATCTCCTCGGCGGTAGGACCAGTGTACGGCGGAGGAGAGTAATCGAAAGCTGGTATGATCGGAACTCCACCGGATTCTTCAATCGATGATTGCCGTTGAGCTAGTTGAGAGAAACATCGCCGGAATTGATCTCTTCCGGAGGTTCGCCTCCGCAATGAGGTTGCGAATCTGTGCATCTCTCTTGGTTGTTGTGTGTTTCTTTCTCTATCTCCGAAGAAAATGAAGAAGTCGATGTGATTATTTATAGGGAGAGAGAGAGAGAGAGAGAGAGAGAGAGAGAGAGAGAGAGAGAGAGAGAGAGAGAGTAGTGATGTGTAACGTGGAGTGTGTGCTCATCCATTTACTAATACTTACCCTAGCGTACGTATTTCATGAGGGTAAAATTTATAGTTATTTTGAAACGATTGTTTTAGTGAACGTATGGTTGATAAAATCTTGTTAGTCGTTCACAATTTAAATGTTTAAAAAAGATAAGGATTAATGTCAAGATATTCTAATTAATAATTATTTATAGGTAAATATACAAACTTCATGTTGGAAAAACAAGAATCTTTCCTATTAGAATTCTAATTAATAATTATTTATAGGTAAATATACAAACTTCATGTTGGAAAAACAAGAATCTTTCCTATTAGAATAAATATGGATATTTATCATCCAGTATGTAATATTTATTTTGGGGTTGGTTGCCTGACAAAAAAAATATCATAATGATATACTGCATATACAAGTTGGAGTTAGATTGATTCAGATATCAATTTTCAAAATTAAATATTTTAATTATAATAAAATGCAACTTGAAAAAAAGAATAAAGTTGTTTCACATCGATTTAGGTCGTGTTCGGTACGATGTTTTTGGGAGCTTCTTGTTGGATTATGGGATACAAAAGGTCACAAAGACATATCGGAAACAATAACAAATAATCCAGAGGATCCAAGTTCAACCAAATTTAATGCAACTAAACAATCACAATGGTTTAAAGAATACATACCATTGTAATCTTTGTCTTGTTTGTTCTAGCTAGTCAAGCAAATTATTAGAATACAAATTAGGATTCCTCTTTGATAATCGCACACAAATAGCAGCAAAATAACCACTTGATAGATCCATTAAAGATTAACACACTTGACAACCAATAAACCCTAAACAATTAGGAATCTGATCGTAGCACATGTCGCAACCAATGAGAGTTCACATTGCGGCGAGAGGGATATCTCCTTTTTGAGAGAAGTGAGAGGACATCCAAATTCAGGGTTAAGAGATCGGTCTAAAGTCCGATTTTGGGCACCTTTTTTTATAGAGGAGGGTTTCGAATCCTTAATGGATAGTTACTTGGCCGTAAAGTAATTATATATATGATTTTATTTTCAATATTTACCTTTAAACCCTTTTAGTTCTACATATGTCTATTAATTTATTAATCACTAATAAATTAACAAACTATATCATTAATAAACTCTCATGTTAATAATTGTTTAAACTTTCTTTGTGTGTAACCTACAAACGACATTGTTATTAATAATAATGTTACCAACTGTTGTAATTGTTGACACTATTTCCAACATTTTTTACTTTTAGTTTTTTAAGAAAAAACTCGAAAAAAGTAAACTTTTTTATTTGGCAGTAAGAATTTTTAGCTTTTATTTTAATTAATCAGTTTGCAATCGAAAACTACTTCAAGTAGCGTTTAACAAAAAAAAAAAAAAAAAAAAAAAAAAAAAAAAAAAAAACTCCTACATATTATAACAAATTTAAAAGATTACCCTAAAAATATATTTATATATTTATCTTTTTTTTAAAAGAGTTTCTATTTTATGTAACTTTTACACATTTCAAAAGCTTCTAGTTCCTTTTGTCGAACACTTATATATATATATATATATATATATATATATATATATATATATATATATATATATATATATATATATATATATATATATATAAAATAAAAGTTATAATTTCTGGTTACGAGGTAACAACGAACAACTACCAATTATCCGTTTCTAACAAGTTTTGTCAAACACACCCATAAAGGGTCCATATAACTAGTTGAGTTCAACCATTAGTTGAATGGTAAAATTCTAAGTGTGAGTACCACACACGAGGTTACATGTGTGGTTGTTTAATCATGAGTGGTGTGGGTAGAGTTTCACATACATAACGAGTGATAACGGGCCTTTCATTCTTAGATGCCTTATTCAAGCTAGCCACTCGTCGAGTTGTCCATTTAAGAGCTTGTTGTTGGTGTTTCCTAATAGTGTGGGCTATTGTTGGAGCTGTTTAGTATCTTAAGCTGACCCTATGGTTGCCTCACATGGGTTGTATGGTAGTTGTATTGACCATTTGTATTATACTAAATTGATATTTCAGTTACGATTCCACCAAAATGATCTTAAGGTTTCAAATCAGTGTGTTTTAAATATGGGATTATGAGCATGTGTAGTGGCAGATTGGCAGTTTCAAGTTGAAAACAAAAACTATAGATTAATACTTTGTCTAATTCAAATACAAACCTAACTAAAATGAAATAGAGAGCATCCAACATATTCATCTTCTGATGAATTTTATAGGAATATTTTGTCCCAAATTCGATACTTCAAACTACTGTGGTTTGTTGTACCAGCCTAACCAACTTTTCTTTACTTATTTTATTTTCCAGATTTCTTTGTATTTCCTTTGTAGTTTGTAATTTGAACTTATAAGCATTAAACACTTTGGAAAAAATGTTTTAATAATATAGTTTCCTAACAAACTTAAAATTATTTGAATGTTAAACATATTCGTTTGACTTTTAAGAATGTATTCAACTCATCCTAATGTAATGACATCCAGTATACCCAAACAGTGGCACCAATTGTAATGGATGCAACCCTGGTTCAAACCATACTGAGATTTTGAATAAATGGTACCCACTTTAAAATGTTGCAACCAAAATCTTTTTCACCTAACAAGTTTGAACCTTGTTGGGTTCTTGAATGCACACCCAGAAGAATTAGTGGTTTCCACCTAACACATTTTCCGCCTAGCAAATGTGAATTCGATACATATTGATAAGCACAACTTCTCATCATAGTAGCTCCTAACGAACTACAAATATAATTTAGTGTTTAGTAATTTGTAGTATGCTAGTCCTCATCGATAAGACTAAGTATAACTGGTTTTTTGCGATGATCCTACAAAATCATCCAAAGGCGAGAAATGGTATTATAAGAAACAAAATATACTAAGGTTTCATATAATTTTTATAATTTTTCTTTTTGCATTACCATTGGTGACGTGGAGAATGATCAAAAGGTTTAATAAGGATATTTACCCAATATTTAATATTTTCCTAATAATTATTTAGAGCTTTCTATTATTCGTTGCACCTAAAGAGCAATAAAGCAACCACTTTGCAGATCCCTTGAAGATGGACATACTTGAACACCAACAAGCCCTAAATAAGTAGGGTTATGATCAAAGAATGTGTCACAACTAATGAGATTTCGCTTCGTGATGAGAGGGATATCAAGATTTTGAGGGAAATGAGAGGAAAATTGGAATTAGGGTTAAGAGTCAGTCTAAAATACGGTTCTGGGCACCATTATTCATAGCTTATGTGATGGACACGCGAGTGGCTGCTGGGAGGCCAGATTCGATTGATGAGGTTCCGATAGTGTGCGAGTTCACGGATGTTTTTCCCGAGGAATTGTCGGGTGTGCCTCCCGAGAGGCAAGTGGAGTTCTGTATCGATTTGGTTCCGGGAGCAGCACCTATCGCCAAGGCGCTTTATCGCCTCCCGCTGCCAGAGATGCAGGAGTTATCCTCGCAGCTTCAGGAGCTGCTGGGGAAGGGGTTTATTCGACTGATTAGCTCGCCTTGGGGAGCACTGTAACGCCCGTAGATCCGAGCTAGTCAATTTAGAGACAATAAGTGTCAAAAACGACTTTTCGACAAAGGATTATTTAGAATAAATAATCTTAACTAAGTTGTAGAATATGTCACAAGGTTTCCGTACATATCAAGAACGCCGAAATCCGAGTTATAACGAAGAAGTTATGACCCGTCGAAGTTTCGCGACGGAACCGACACGATACCGGGAAGCGTAAATAGTGAATTTACGATAGAACGAGATTTAGCCTTATTGATCTAAACTAAAGTCGTAGAATATGTTAAACTAAGAACATCGATAAAAAGAACGCCCAAATCTTACTTCGTATGAAGAAGTTATGATTTTTCGAAGTTTCGAATTAGCAGTATACAGCCCGAAATTCGAATATTATATCGAGTGATTTTTAGCCGACACGACCTAAACGAGAATCAAAGATCTCGTTAAAAGTAGCGTAACGAGAAAAAGATGGGCGAAAACGGACGTCAGATGAAGAAGTTATGAGGATTTAACGGACCAATCCTGTCCCGGCCTGTTAATAATATAAAATTTAAAATCGAGCCAAAAATTAGTCGACAAAGTCTAAACGAAAGTTGTAGAGTACGTTCCCTCCTTCGCGTGGATATAAAGAACGTCGAAAACGGAGCTCGTATGTGAAAGTTATGATTTTTAGAAGTTAATAGTGCAATTTGCGAAATCTGATGCTAGAACGATGACGTGGCAAGATCCCAGCCGTCGCTTGCGGCCCACGGTCCTCGCTTCGGATGATGACATGTCGCCTCGCATTACGCCCAGCGTCTGAAGTCTGTACGCCCCGCGTACCTTCGCTTCTTATCCACTCCGAGGTCGGTCCACGTGCGAAGCCAGCTGGAAGTCTTATCCGAGGAGTACGCCCAGCGTACCCTCGGTACGCCCAGCGTAATTCCGAGATCAGGCGCCTATAAAAGGCATGCGAAGGGTCCGAACTTCTCACTCATTTTTCACACCAAATCTCTTTCTCTCTCTAGTTTCTTTCTCTCTCTAAGACCCTAAACCCCCTAAATCCTAGGAATACCCCTTAGCTCCCGAGGGAAGCCCCGAAGCTCCCGGAGTCTCGAGAAAAAGAGTCTTTCGGTTTCGAAACGCTGCTCCAATTAAGTTCCGGTTTTCGATAAAATTCATTGTAAGTGTGCTACGCTTACGCAATTTTTAATATAGTTTTCAAATAATTATATGAATGTTATTAGGTCCTTAAAATAATTATTTGGGCTATTATTATGAGTTATATTGAGTGTTATTAACGCTTATATAATAATAATAATAGTCAGACTAATTAATTTGTCGTGGTTATCGTTAGACTAAACCCTAGTGGTATTGGTACTAGGTTTTATCGAAGGAAAATCGTTTTAAGAGTATCGAAGCGCCGTCCAAGTGCTGAGTCACCACCTTTCAAGTGAGTACATGGTCCCCTTCAACTTACACATAGATATGAAGTATTTACTACGTGCTATGTGTGCATATTGTCTGTTTACTTGCTGTCTATGCTCGGTGAACGATTTTATAAATGTTTTAAATGATTTAAATTGTATACGTATTTTATATCTACAAATATGTTGGGATAAAACATGGGTAGATGAAATGGTTTCTGTGTGACAAAAATAAAATGAGGAAGAGGTAGCATAGACCATGAGGTAAGGGTGAGAGGTGAACCATGAGAGAAGCCTTTTTCCCAATTGATGGCCCCGTCATCCAGCAGAGTATGGATGACAACCACGGACTATTCTAGACAGTCCAGTGGACACTAGCAGGCTCGCAACCTGTAGGTGTTTTGAACTGTGTATTCACCAGGTGTACTCTAAAAACCCATTGACATGTATTGCGAGTAAAGTCTCGGAAACGATACCGTCGATAAACGAGATACAACCCATTGACCTGTATTGCGAGAGGAGTCTCGGAAACGATACTGTCAATAAACGAGATAAACCTTGGGAACTATGGATTTAGTACCCGTTGAGTAAACCTTGGCAACAATGGATTTCGTGCCTATTCCTTAGGATAACCCTTAGGAATAAATAAACGAGGAATAGCTGAATTCTTAGGGTAGAATAAAGAAGAGAATGGGGATGAGTAATTGGGTTGATTGCTTAAATACTTAAACATAATAATTTATATTATTGTGGGTTGAAAACCCTATGTACTCACCAGGTTTCCCAATCTGACCCACTCAGTTTATTTACATCACAGGTGTTGATATGAAGTAACATTACACTGAGAGATTAAAGAGATGTAGATCACTAGTGTAAATAAATGTAAGTTTTGTTTATGCTTATGTTTCTATATTGACGATGACATCCCAAACGTTTTAACATAAATAAAATACGTTTCTTCGAAAATGTTTTGATAACGTATTTATCGTGTTTTTCTAGGAACAAATTCCGCAACATTTTTATGAAAAGAAGTACTCTGATTTTTATAAAGCATAAACAAAACCGGTCTTTTCTGGCCGTGATTTTGGGGATGTCACAAGCACCGATCCTTTTTGTCAAGAAAAAGGATGGTTCACACCGGATGTGCATTGATTACCGGGAGTTGAACAAGTTGACGGTCAAGAATCGTTATCCGTTGCCAATGATTGATGATCTGTCCGATCAGTTGCGGGGGGCGTCTTGGTTCTCCAAGATAGACTTGAGGCCGGGTTATCATCAGATGAGGGTTCGGGATGAAGATATCCAAAAGACAGCGTTCAGAACTCGTTATGGGTATTATGAGTTCATGGTGATGCCTTTTGGGCTCACCAATGCACCAGCAGCGTTCATGGATCTCATGAACAGGGTGTGCAGACCGATGCTGGTCGGTCGGTGATCGTATTCATTGATGATATTTTGGTGTATTCGAGATCTAAAGAACAACATGAGTAGCATTTGAGGGAGATCCTTAGAGTTCTGAGATTGGAGAGGCTTTATGCCAAATTCACCAAGTGTAAGTTCTGGTTACGAGAGGTCCAGTTCTTGGGACATCTCGTCAACCAGAATGGGATATTGGTCGATCCGGCCAAGATTGAGGCGGTCATGAGGTGGGAGGTGCCGAGATCGCCCACCGAGATCAGGAGCTTTCTAGGATTGGCCGGCTATTATCGGAGATTTATCAAGGATTTCTCCAAGATCGCCGTGCCACTCACCAAGTTGACCCGGAAGGGTGTCGCTTTTTCCTGGGGTCCGGAGCAGCATACCTCATTTGAGACACTTCGCCAGAGTTTGTGCGAAGCCCCGGTGCTCGCACTCGCGGAAGAGATGAAGGATTTTGTGGTGTACTGTGATGCATCGATATCCGGGTTGGGAAAAGTGCTTACACAGATGGGGCATGTGGTAGCATATGCATCAAGGCAGTTGAAGCCTCATGAGTCGAGGTATCCCACCCACGACCTAGAGCTGGGGGCTGTGGTGTTCGCCCTCAAGATCTGGCGTCACTATCTGCATAGGGTTCGGTGTACCATATACACGGACCACAAGAGTTTAAAGTACTTGATGGATCAGCCTAACCTGAATATGCGCCAAAGGAGATGGTTGGATGTGGTAAAGGATTATGATTGTGAGATCCTGTACCACCCGGGCAAGGCTACTGTTATAGTCGATGCCTTGAGCCGTAGGACGGAGAGCTCCCCGATACGAGACGTTTGTATGAGATTGACAGTGATGTCTTCGGTGTTGGACACCATTCAAGGGGCCCAGGCGGAGGCCATGAGACCGGAGAACCGCAAAAGGGAGCGGGTGATCGGGCAGGTATCGGAGTTCGTTACCGATAGTCGAGGACTTATGACCTTTCAGGGTCGGATTTGGGTACCGTTTGTGGGAGGAACGCGTACCATCTTGATGGAGGAGGCACATAGATCGAGGTTCTCGATCCATCCCGGTGCCACTAAAATGTTTTTGGACCTGAAAAAGGAATATTGGTGGCCCTGTATGAAGAGAGGTGTCGATGCGATTTGGGTGATTGTGGACAGGTTGACGAAGAGCGCTCACTTTCTTGCTATCAGTGAGAGCTCTTCTGCTGAGAGGCTAGCAGAGTTGTACGTGAGGGAGGTGGTATCGTGGCATGGAGTTCCGATATCGATTGTTTCAGACCGAGATATGCGTTTTACTTCCAGATTTTGGAAGAAGTTTCATGAGGAGTTGGGTACGAGGCTGCATTTTAGTACCGCATACCACCCACACACGGACGGACAGAGTGAGCGGACGATTCAGACGCTCGAGGACATGCTTCGGGCATGTGTACTGGACTTCGGAGGGAGTTGGGACACGTATTTTCCCTTGGCTGAGTTTTCCTATAACAACAGCCCTCACTCGAGCATTGGTATGCCACCCTTTGAGCTGTTGTATGGGAGGAGGTGTCAGACCCCCATTTGATGGGGTAAGGTAGGGCAACGTGTGATGGGTAGTACGGAGATAGTGCTTCAGACGATAGAGCAGATACAGCAGGTCAAACAGAGGTTGTTGACCGCTCAGAGTCGCCAGAAAAGTTATGCAGATAGGCGACAATCCGAGTTCGAGTTTCAGGTTGGGGATTTTGTACTCCTAAAGGTGTCTCCTTGGAAAGGAGTGATTCGATTCAGGAAGAGGGGCAAGTTGGGGCCCCGGTATATTGGTCCGTTTAGAGTGGTTGCGAGGGTAGGCAGAGTAGCATATCAATTGGAGCTACCTGCGGAGTTGAGCCAGATTCATGATCCCTTCCACGTGTCTCAGTTGAGGAAGTGTATAGCCGACGAGCTGGCGGTGGTGCCGCTGGAGGATATTCAGGTGGATGCGGGCCTGAATTATACTGAGAGACCGATTGCGATTCGGGATCGGAAGATCAAGGTTCTGAGGAACAAGGAGGTACCGTTGGTGCAGGTTCAGTGCCAACATCGGAAAGGGTCCGAGCTGACGTGGAAGACAGAGTCAGAGATGCGGGAGCAGCATCTGGAGTTGTTTTCGGCATAAGACTTCGAGGGCGAAGTCTAGTTCTAGTGGGGGAGAATTGTAACATCCCGAAATTCACGTTCAATCATTTAAACCTTCTTCTTTTCCAAGTTTTCATGTTAGGTCCCTTTATGTAAATGCTAGGCTTGTGTGTATGATGGGCGTACTAAGGAGTACGCTGTGCGTACTCGCGCACTTATTTTGTACGCGGATTCATCCGGGTACGCTGGGCGTCCCTAAGGTTACGTCGGGCATAACCGGCCCAGATGCAAAACCCTAATATGACTTAAGGGCTACAAAAGGAATGAGATGGCCTTGTCTCTCAGCCACCATCTCACAAAAAGAAACCCTAAGAGAGTATTCCCTTTGTCCTTAGCTTGTGTGTGAGTGTTCAAAGCTTCAAAGTGCCATTTCAAGGTGGTGAAAGAGAAGATGAGGCCATTGTAGGAGCTAGTAGTTGGTGGACAAGATTAGATCTGAGGTCTATAGAGGTTGGAGCTTCTTCCTGAGGTATAAAGTTCAAAACTTGCCTTGTTACTTGTGTTGTGTGCTTCTTGGACCAGATTCTAGGGTTTTGGTCCCAAGATGGAGACTTTATGAGCAAATAGTCTCCATTGGCCTAGATCTATCATATTTCAGGACTATATGAGTTGTATGTTCATAAAAATGCAATCTTGGACGTAAATGTTGAGCCATGCATGAGATCTAGACTTTTGGAGGAGAAAGGAAAGGTGTTAGAGGGTGTGGGAACCTTTATAGCCATGCAAAGGCTTAAAGGTTTCGACTTTATGGATTAAGAGGTATTAGAATGGACAGATATGGAATGTGAGATTATGTCTTAACTGTTTAAGACCTAAAATGAAGAAAGTAAGAAACTGGGATTTATGTTGGGCGTAATCCCAGTACGCGCCGCGTAGGGGGTCGCGTTCCTCGATTCTAGAGTGCAAGGGTACGCCCCGCGTACTGCTTACTGTTGACTTTTAGGGTTTTGGTCAACATGTGGACTTTTCAGTCAGGGAGGGGTAAAATGGTCTTTTACCCTTCTATGGGATTGTAGAAAGGGGTGTAGTATAGCCTTGAGAGTCGTTAATGATTTGGAATGATTACTTGTTGTGATTAGGTGAGGCTAGGTCGTTGTTTCGAGATTCAGAGATATCGAGCACGTGAGTTACTAGACATCATACGAGGTGAGTCTTCTCAGTATACTGTACCTGGAAGTGTACCTATGTGTGACCGGAAGGTTTGGTATGCTATGAGATATATGCATTGTATGCTATGAGTTGCCTGTTTTGTATGCGTTATGTATGTGATATGTATGGTATGCTTGACATGGGCCGGAAGGCATTATGATGTGGACCAGAAGGTCAGGGAGTTATGGACCGGAAGGTCGACACGGGTAGGACCGGAAGGTTTACCGGGTTGGGACGGGAGTCCCCTGAGACACATGGACCGGAAGGTCGTATGGAGTATGGCCTGGAAAGGCGTGTGTGTGTGTGTAAGTGGTATATTGGGGAACTCATTAAGCTTCTTGCTTACAGTGTTTATGTGTAATGTGTTTCAGGTACTAGTGAGGACCGTGGGAAGGCGCCGGCATGACTCGTACACACACACAGGCGGATTTGGATATGTTTGATCTTGGGATTTGATATGTTTTGTATTATGACCATGTTACATTGGATTTTATGGTTTGTCTTGAAAGAAATTATGTTTTAAATTTTAAACAAATGAAAATTTGTTTTGAAAATTTACGTTGTTACAGAAAAAGGACCAAATAAACTATTATGGATTTATTGCATCATGTATACTATCTAAAGGTACTAGGATAATCAAAGGATTTACCTTAGTGCACATGCATCCTAGTATCTAGGCTTTACTAGTTTTAGCAACATACTTTAACATCAAACTAAAGAAGGATAGAACACTTACCTATTGATCCTTAGATCATGTGATCAATAACCTTGTAATGGATAGTGTCACACCTCCGGACGATGGCAGAAACGTCGGGTTGTGTGACGTTGTTATGGATCACAATTATTGAAAATACATTGAACAATACAAAATATAAAGTTCTATTATTATCGAAATAGAGTTTGCATTGATGATGTCTACTAATGCATTATCGAATTACGATACAAGACTATTTACGAAAAATAAATCTCCAGTATGTTTGTTCTTCCAGTTGATTATGATCCTAAGAATACATTCATTTTAAAATACGTCAACATAAAATTGGTGAATTCTTACAGGTTTTGACAAGTTTTATTTTTATAACCAAAAGTGCTTTTATAAAATTTGGCACTGAATCTTACTCAATTTCATGTCTTGTTACATAGGCACCATACCATTCTTAGATTCTTGCATCTTGAATTTCTCCAAGATCTTATCTAAGTATGTACTTTGGCTTAACCCAATTAATTTTTTAAATCTATATCTATATATCTTTATACCAAGTACATATGTTTTGTCTCCCAATTCCTTCATAGAGAAACATTTACCAAGCCAAGCTTTTATAGCTTGCAATGTTAGGACATTATTTTCTATGAGTAGTATGTCATTCACATATAATACATGGTAGATAAGAAATGATCCTACTATCTCTAACATATTAAGCATGACTCATTATCTTCTCGAACATCCAAACTCTTTGAATTTCTCATTAAAACAAAGATTTAAGTTGTAAGATATTTGTTTAAGTCCATAAATGGAACTCTTAAACTCACATACTCCATTATGATATTTAGACTATATAATCCTTTTCTGTTTGTGCCATATACACATCTATTGAGAGTTTTACGTTATGGAAAGCGGTTTTACATTCATTTTCCATATTTCATAATCATGAAATGTTGCTATGAAAGCAATATCTTAATAGACTTAATCATCTCCACTGGTGAGAAGGTTTCCTTATAGTCAATTTTATGAGTCTGGGTATAACCCTTTGCAACCAGTCGATCTTTGAATGTGTGTATATTCCCATCCATAAAGGTCTTCTTCTTAAAGAGCTTTTCACACCCAACGATTTTAATGACACATGTAGGATCAAAAAATTTCAAAACTTGGTTATCATACATGGACTGAATCTCACTCTCCATCGCTTCTTTTCATTTAGCAGTCTCTAGGGCATGCCATGGCTTCCTGATAACTGTTTGGCTTGTCTTCGACAAATAGTGTGTCATAGTCTTCAGTAATATAGAAACCATAAAACTCAGGAGCACGATACTCTCTATCAGATCTACGAGGAGGATGTAGAGGTAAGTTAAATTATTCTACATGTATTTCAACTTCTAGTTGAGTGTTAGTGCCAAATTTAGGTTCTTTATTAGTTTACTTTTGAATCTCATCAAGATCAATATGGCTCCGACTAGTTCCTTTAGATATCAGCTCCCTCTCTCGAGATACTTCTCTTTAAGAAACAACCACTTTGTTCTCATAGGGTTTGCAAAAGGAATATTCAAAGGACTTATTCGGATACCTAATAAAGTAACACTTTTTCTGATTTGGGTTCTAACTTGTCAAGTGCTTAGCAGCGGACGAAAGTCTCACAACCCCAAACTTTTGTACGTGCTAGTGAGGGACGAATCCCACTCTACATTTCATAGGGTGTCTTTAAAACCTTTTTAGTTGGTACAATGTTTAGAACATAAGCAATAATCTTTAATTAAGTATGCCTTTATGATTTAATTCTAGTACTTTATAGTAACATGCCTTTGTAAAAAGACTACATTTTCTCCCTTTAATAATGACTTTTGACACACTTAAAGTTTAAGATTTTTTGTACCAAAAAAACTATTTCCTGATAGGATCAAAATAAATAGTTGATTAACCAACAATAACTATAATACTCTTTTTATAATATTTATGCAAATTACAAAACACAAATAATCAACGAATTTCACTTTGATAAACCATATACACATTTCATATTTTGTTGTTTCTTTTGATATTTTAATATGTTATAATTCCAAATTAAGTTAAACTTATTAAGATATATATATATATATATATATATATATATATATATATATATATATATTAAAGAAGGACAATCCTTTGGAACTGTAAAGTTCCTAAGATTTTGGCATAAATTGTCCTTTGTTTATATATGTCTATTCAAATCCATCTCTTTTGTGTCTGATCTTTGCAATGGGTCATTTTATGTCATCATCTATATTGTTTGTGGACACGTGTTGTTTCTACTTTGCTTCACCGCTTTTTGACCCAATCGGATTCTGATCAGTGTTATTCTTCTTCACGTGATTCTTTAGGGTTAATCCCTCCATCGATCCACTGCCTCAGATACTTCTTGCTTCTTCTTTATCCCCATATTCCAACCTTTTCCTCTTTTCCTATAAGCAGGTCCTAAAACCACTGCATTTCCAATTCTACCTTCGGGTTTATCTCCATCTTCTCCAAGCTTTGGGTCCTTCCTCCATCACCTTCCCACTGCCTCTCTCATCCAGTATATTCCGTTGTACCATAAATCCAACACCTTCGTCTCGATCCTTCTTCAACCCTCTTTGTGAACAATTGGAAGAGGGACAGGTCGATTGAATCAATCGCATAAAGAAGAGAGAGACAACAACAAATCCGTTGTTGTTGTGGACACAGGCAGCGATCTTCTAGCGAGATATTCTCCGATCGGTCCATGGATCGTAACCACTTTCTTTGAGAATCGTCAGTGTCACCTCTTTTTTAGGTTAAAGTGACCGCCAACACCAACATTAAAGGCTAACTTAAATTCAACACCGTCTCTAAGTCTACATCGTCCACTTTTCAACTTTGGTTGTCAGGTAAATATTTTTTTTTCTCTCGATTTATGTTTATTAATATATTCTTCTTTATTCTATATGATATGTGTATTGGGTTGAATTTGCAGGTGAAGTTTTGGGGTGAGTGGTTGAATTTGTAGGTAAAGTTTTGGGGTGAGTGTTGTTTGCGTTAGTATAAACAATATGGTATTTGACTTACAGAGAAATTATTGGCTATTTATCCTTTACTTTCATATATAATCTTTTGTTTATCAAAAATAGAATATGAACAATCTTTGTCTATCCTTTCATTTTGCAGCTTGATTCTTGGAAACTATATCTCCGGTCACAAGGTTGTATATGAGATTCCTCTTTTACCCTTTAACTTTTGTTTTTTGGATTTAAATACTAATGTAGTTCAATTTCTTATTCAGGGACTTTGAAGCAAACTATATTTTATGAAGCATTCCACCTGCGTTAAGGAGATTATGTAATTTGAAACATTTTCTCTCCATCTAGATTACAAGTTTACTTGATCTGTGATATTGATTTATAAGGAAATTCAATAATTTTTTGTCACCACCTTTTCTTCACTATTATAGGTTGTGATTTGGGATTCGTTTTGTCAAAAAAAAAAAAAAACCTTCGGAAAATGGATCCATTTCTATGCAGAGAAAAATGATTTCTTGGAGAAGATAAGTGTATGCAATGCTTTGACTGAAATGTACTAAAAAAATGGAAACACCGACAAAGCAAGCCAGTTGTTCAACATAATGCTTCAAAGAGATGCTGTTTCACGTATTACAATTATACTATGAAGCAAAAAAACTCAAGATTGTGTCTTTTCCTGTCATTTAATATGTCATTACATTATTCAGGGTTGTTAGGAGATCCAAACCGTAAATGTGTACATATATATATATATATATATATATATATATATATATATATATATATATATATTATAGGGATAAGTTATTGTGTTACAACTATCTATTGTGTGCATGCATGATTGATTCTAGACCAATCATTTTAGTTATTTTAAAAAAATAATTAATGCATATTACATATTGAAGATATAATGAGTATTAAATAAATCTTTAGTATTGAATATGCCTTAATTATTTTCTTAAAATAACTAAAATATTAGTTTAGAATCAATCATACATGCACACAATAGTCAATGTTAGAGCAATTTGGTCTCCTCGATGGAAGGTTAACAATAATTGCAGTTATGTCTCCTTGATGGAAAGTTAACAATAATTGCAGAAAGAAAATATGGATCGACCTTATGATAGTCAATGTTAGAGCAATTTGGTCCTCATTTTAGTTTTTTTAAACTTTTTTTTTGTCATGTTCCAAATAAAATGCCAAAATTATCTTTCTATATTTTTTATAATTACATGTTATAATATAGATAAAGGTGGTATAGTCATTCTACTTAAGAAAATTAAATGAAGGGTAATGTAAAATAAAGGACATTATAGTCATTTTATTTGAAATGATTAGATAACATGGGCAAGTTCCAACACTAATATACTTAAATATACCATGTGATGTTTATGTTGAATTTTAGTTTTATGATTTCATTCTATTGCGATCAAAATTAGGCGAGAACATTAAATCGAGGATCAAATCCTACATAAAAATGAAAGGAAACTTTCACGTCCGATTTTGAGGGGGGAGATCCAGATATAAATCTATCTAATTCAGAAAGGAAGAACTTATACTATCGGCCCCTTTCAAATATGTGGCATTTTATTAATTTGTAGCATGCCAAACTTTATTAGCCATTTCCGGATTCTATAATCCATTAGGCCATATCCAAATGTTATGCTTCAAACATCTAAAAGGGCATCTAATCAATTGCATATACAACAAAAAATTACATAAAAGAAGTAACTGAAACTTTACTTATGAAATGATGTAGTTTTGGCTACTTATTCATGATATTTAAAACATAACTATTATTCTACCCCAACTAATTAGTTTTTTTCTACATGAAGTAACCTTTCTTTTCCTTTATAGTTATATATAAGCATTGATAACAATGATAAAAATTCAGTTCATGATCCGTTTGCCTCTTACTATCCTTCAAGGTAATTATGTCTTCTATAGTTGAAGTTTTATAATCATATACGCCCTTAATTATCAATGATTATTTTTTACTGATTTGGAAACTAAAATGCAGGGTAGTTATGCCTCCTTTATACAAAAGCTTTTAAAGTTATTGACGAAAATCAATGTTCGTTAATACTTATTGTAACCTTCGGTAATTTCTCTGTTTGAGGTCTCATGTTAATTAGCCTTTTCAGCCTTATTTGTAATTATTGGTGTTCTTCCTGTTTGAAATCTTACGTATCCGTTTGCTCCGAAATTTACTTGTGGGTATCTTATTTTCACTTTTGTAGTTGGTTAATTTGTTTTATGGGTATGTTGTTGAGTGCTTATTTGTATGATATGGGTTCTGCTTTAAATGTTGAAATTGAACAACCAATCAGACATTACTAATAAATCATTCCATATACAAGATTGAAATTTTTTGTGGGTTAATCATTTTGTTTCTCCGGATATTTCACCGGCAGTTTTACTATTTGACCGGAAAGTTTCACTTTGTTTTATGTCGACTAAAGTAGATCCAATGCCATTTTAGCCCATTGCTTATGTTTTTATTTGTTCCAAGTTTTTATGACGTTACATGTGTACAATTTTATGAAAACGTTTATAATGAATAAAAATAACAAAAACCCATAAAAACAAAAGGCTTCAAATCCAGAGAACCTTCTCTAGTTTATATGATTATTATTTAGAATTTAATTTCTGTTCCAAGGACCCCAAAGTAATGACGTATGTCTGGACCAGTTGGCTTCGAGTTTTGGGCTTTGATTGGGCAAACTTTCCCTCTCATCAACTTTGAGGCTCTTAAGAGTAAATAAAATTTATTCCTTGCCAATGTAGGACCTAACAAAAAGCCTACTTATTTAGTTGTTTATAAGTTATATAAACTACGAACATAAATATGTTCCAAAATGTCATTTTCACATTTCACTAGTATAGACGATTAACAGTACTATATGATGTAACCAATGTGTGGCATCAACCATTATGATTTCGTTAAAGTAATTCGACACTAAAAAACTTTCATAATGATGTTAGGTAAGTGTTGTAATTTCTAAAGGTTGAAAATTTCTGAAAAATGCCAAAAAGAAATGGATAAATAAATTATAAGCAAGAGGACAAGAGGTTAGCTCTCAAGCATCGTTTCTTTTTGGTTCTTAGAATATCTCGAGAAGTTTTCTTTTTTTACTATTTCTTTGCCATTAGAATTAATTGCTTTTGAAGTTAATAGATCAACGTTCGGTCGACCAGTCTTCTGGTTTTGATGGTTCAGTTAATTTTCACTGATCCGGAAAAACCTAGATGAGATAATTATGGTTCAGTTAGTTTTCACTGATCCGGAAAAACCTAGATGAGATAATTATTACATCATAATTATTTTTAATACTATAAGATTTAAATAAATACAAAAACTCCTCTAGACTTATGTTTTAAAAGAGCAAGATGCAAGAAAAAAACGTTCTATTTTATATACAAAATTCCAAAGAAATTATCTTAGGCTCAGTTTTAGGAAACTTAACTTTATATATATATATATATATATATATATATATATATATATATATATATATATATATATATATATATATATATATATATATAAGGGTTATATGGAAAATAAATGATTAAAACAACATATATTTGAATCAATGAAAACATGACAACACATCACTTTCACTTTAGAGTAACTACCTACATAAATAACTTCCACAATACATTACTTGTGAATAAAAAAATAGACACGTATCATTTGATTATTTGTTCCAACATATGTTACCCTAATTATTTATTTTCCATAGAACTCAAATGATATTTAGATAGTTCAGTTGTAATGGACAAACTAGCTTTTTGTACGATTGATTTCACTAGTTTGTATACAGGCGGTTTTTGGCATTTAAAAAACTGGAGCTTAATTAGGAGTAGTATAGTGGTTATATGTAACCATTTTTTTAATATATAAAAAGACGGTAACATGACTGGTCCCGGTTTAACCACTGGTCCGATACGATTTTTAAAACAGATAATAAGAAATTTTTAGATGCTTATTTGCTTATTGCGGTTTGACACCGCTAATAAGTTGTTTTTAGTATTTGGATGTATTAAAATTAAAAGTGGTTATTGAGTAAAATAAGAAGTTTTTGATAAGTTAGTAGGTTGTTACTTATTTAAAATAACTTATAACTTATTTAAACAATTTACCATATTAACTCTATTATAGTTATATGTTTATATATATCCAGCCCTTATCGGTCATTTTGCATCTATAAGTAGAAATACTAAAAAAAACATTTGTTTTTTTACTTTGATTTGACACCAAAAAAACTAATAATCAGTTTTAAATAAACAATCTCAAATCCTTTTTTAAGTTTCACGTTTTATACACAGCGATTTTTTTCAATAATATTTTATTATAACCTTTCTAATAAATTGAAGTTTTAACATTTTTTTGTTTTGATTGTCGGTATTAATATTAAATTGGTAATGGTTTGTTTCTTTTCATAATTACATATGCAACGTTGTGGAACGAGAAAAACCGAAATATAAATTCTAAATTTATTAGTATTTATCTTTAGTTTTGTGTATTGTAATATTTTTATTTTATTTAATGTTATTATTAGATATTTTTTAATTTTAAGGCTTGTTATTATTCACTTATTTATATTGAACACTTATTGTCATTAAAATATTAGCTTTTTTGTTTATTTTTATTCAACCCCTAATAATGTTATTTTACCACTTAAGTATATTTTAGTTTCTAATTTATTTATTTATTACTATTTAATTAATTCTATCAAATATTTAATAATATTTTAATTATGAAATATAAATTTATACTGATAAGTCTTTATTAAAATAGTTTGTATTAAAATATAATGTGGGTTTAAAAATGACTAACTAAATAGATGAGATTATATAGAACATTTTAAATAGATAAGTATATAGATTAGTTAAATTTAAAGAAAAAATTATTAAAAGATGTTAATTATTGGAGATGTCATTTAATTAGAAGTTAAATGTAATGGAACGATGATGTGTCAATAATATGAAGTCATATTATATTTTAACTATTGGAAATGCTCTAAATTAAATGTTTCAAATTTTCAATTAATTGGCCAATGTTCGGAAAAAAAATTATTACCTAATATCATTAAATTTGATAAAATAAGTGGAAATGATGCAATAAATTGAAAATTCTATGCGTGAGTTCAATAATTGAAGATAATTTTAAAGCAAACCAAACAAAAATGAATAACTACGCAAAGTGTGATGGTATATCATTTTACAAATCTTAGTAAAAAACTATTTAAAAACAAAAAAAATCATGCAAACTACAAAATTTATAGACAACTGTCTATCCTTTATACATAATTTCTTTTTACCAAGTATGTTTTGGTTTATTCTATAAATAAGGATAAAATAATTAACATTGGTGAAGAAGCAAATAATTGAGGGATAGTGGGTAATTGAGTTGGCACCATGTATGTATTTATAATGTCTCAATCACAATATAAATCAATTGATTGAAGCCCATACCTTATCTTGATTGAGATGTGTCTTTTGTTGCTTATATATTGCTTTCCTACCAATCATAACTAGCTAATTTTTTTAGTAAGAGTATTTATTCTATAATACAGTATAATTGAAAAGTTATCTAATTATGTAAGGAGTGATTATATCTTTTTGTATACTTTAAATAAATAAGTTAATGAGTGTTTGAAAATGACTTTGGAATATATATGTAGTGGAGTTACTCATCAATAACTCATACGAAATATAATTTGCTACTCCGGAGTTGTGTCCCAAAACCCAGGCAAAGATATTAGTGGAATGTTTGCTTTTAATAAAGCTCCACCAAACAAGAAAAAATAAATTGTACGCCTATAATCGGCCAAAAATAGGACATGTAATGTTGGAAATTATAATAAGCTTACGTTTGGGAAGTTCTGTCCCAGATATCAAGAAAATCAAAAGGAAACTGGGTTTATATTAGTAACTAGGTGTTATGCGTGTATTACACGGGTTTATAAAAAAAAATTTAGTATAAAATTATAATCATCACGTATTTTTAAAGTAATAATTTCACATAAATAGAAAGAATATAATAACTAAAGTAAGTAATTGAATAATAATCTACTTTACATATATAAATCTCATTAAAATAAATTTAGGAAAATAAAAAATGCAAGAAAATGACAAGTGGAAAAAAAATAATTTAAAAACTCTTAGAAAATGACATAAGAAAATGACAAGTGAAAAAAAAAATAATTCAAAAACTCTTAGAAAATGAAATGTGTTAAATTCAATGAGACCATTACATTTGACAAAATTGATTTTTATTTATCATTATATACTTATAAAGGAAACATTTTTCCTTTCACCACATTCATTTGAAACTCTCATTCTTTTTTCTTTTCACCACATTCATTTGAAACTCCCATGACTTTTCAATTTCTCTTTATAATAATAACAATAATAATAATTTGGTAAATTAGGTTAAATAAATATCAAACCTAAAGTGTAACCATATATAAACTAAATTTTAATATTAAAATAATATCTTTACTTCTACTTATAAAATTATGTTTTTTTAACTTTTAACATATTATACTTAATTTATTAGTTTTAATATATTGTTGGATGTAAACCATTATCATTTTAAAGGTATAATTTTTGATCAATTTGTATAAAATACTTAAATTATTAATTAAAATATAATGTTACAAGGTCAACTTAAATATAAATTTTAGTATAACTTAAACAACTCAAAGAATATTTTATAAATAGTTAAAAGTGATAAATTGTAGTGTCTTTCTAATAATGATTATAAGTTGGATAATAAGCTTAAATAAATATCAAACCTAAAGTGTAATCATAAATAGACTAAATTTCAATTTTAAAATAATATATTTACTTCTATTTTGAAAGTTATGTCTTTAAATTTTAACATATTATACTTAATTTATTAGATTTAAAATGTTGTTGTATGTAAACCATTATCAGTTTAAAGCTACAACTTTTGAATAGTTTTGATAAAATACTTAAATTGTTAATTTAAATATAACATTACAGTATCAATTTAAATATAAATTTCAGTTCCACTAAAAAAAAACAAAGAATTTTGTTAAATAGTCAAAAGTGAGAAATTTTAGTGGTAAATGCAAAAACTAAATTGGAATATCAATTTAACTAAAATATTTCCTAAAAATAGTTTTATAATCGTTAAAAATTTTCAAATAAGTAGCTTAAAGTAACTCACAATAACAATAGTTAAAAATAACTTTATATAAATGATTATATTGTTACCTTTAAAATCAAAAAATAATGTTTGATGTTTTAAATAATTATAATGATAGAAGTTAAAACATTAAGCAAATAAATATTAAAAAATTAGTTAACAATAACAACTATAAATAATATTAAATCATATATAATATTTAATTTTATTAATATGTAACTCGTGGGTAGAAGTCATTCAAACGATTGAGATTATGACGCTATAATAGATGTATATATTATCATATAATTGAAAATAATCAATATATTATATCAACTTAGTATACAAATAATTATATCAAATTTAACAACAACATTAATGTTATATTTAAAAAAAATATATTTTTAAAGACTTCAACTATATAGATATTTCTGCGCATTACAATGTCAACTCAGATATAAATTTATGTTCTATTAAAAAACCAAAGAATATTTTGTAAATAGTTAAAAGTGATAAACTATAGTGATAAATGCAAAAACTAAATTGTAATCTTAATATAACTAAAATATTTCCTAAATATATTTTTATAATCGTTAAAAGTTTTCAAATAAGTAGCTTAAAATAACTTACAATAACAATAGTTAAAAATAATTGTATAAAAATGATTATATTGTTAGCTTTAAAATAAAAAACAATGTTTGGTGTTTTAAATAATTATAATGATAAAAATTAAAACATTAAGCAAATAATTTTTGAAAAAGTAATTGACAATAACAGCTATAAATAACATTAAATCATATATTATATTCAATTTTATTCATGTGTAACTCGCAGGTATAAATCATTCAAACGATTGAGATTATGAAGTTATAATATATATATATATATATATATATATATATATATATATATATTATCATATAAATCAAAATAATTAATATATTATATTAATTTAGTATACAAATTATTATATCAAATTTAATAACAACGTTAATGTTATATTTAAAAAAACATATATTTGTAAATACTTCAATTATATAGGTGTTTCTGCGCAACGCACGGAAATTCGTCTAGTTATGTTATATTATAAACATTTTTTTATGATTAACATAAACAAGTTAGCAAAAAGCTAATAACAAATGTAAGCACACACATAGATGGAGGACGAAATATGTCAAAAAGATATCAACTTTACTGTAGCTAACGCCACATAATTTTATTAATCTATAGTATAATTACAAAGGAATATCCATCAGCTGGTTTTGAAGCCACGCCACCTATGTAATGTTTATCTTTCTATTCTATTTAGGAACCAACAATAAAAAATAAATAAATAAATAATCAAGAATTAAGTCAATTAAAGCCATCTCTTTTAGGTTGTTTCTCCGAGCAAAACTCATTTCTAAACATCCAAATCAACCACCATGTTGCCATTATAATCACTTCCAATACCATACGCCTAGAACTCCACATTTTAATAGAATTATACCAATGGGTCACTCGTCATTAACGCCGCATATATGACACAAAACAGAAGGAACGTCATAACATCTATGAACCATATTCACCTGTGTTAGGAAGCTTATTAAGACATCTCCAGAAAAAAATATATACTTATATATTCACTTTCTTTGGCAAGAAATGATTCCACCTAGTTTTGATATGAGCCATCCGGTGACAAATTCTATCAATCATCAACCTAATCTCGATAGCCATAAAATCATGGGAAAATTACAAATCTAGCATTTTTTTTTCTTAATTACCTATCAAAAAATAGCCAAAAAATACCACTTAGCCAAAAATAGCCCACAAAAACGCTGTTGACTACTGTTTTAGGCCTAAAACTACTATTTTGTGCAAATGGGCTACTGTTTCAAGGGCCCGTTTACTTTTTCGTGGTCCATTAGCCCAAAGTATATAATGAAATTTTTTTTAGATTTGGTTATTTTACCTATTGTTTTCTTTGGTTTGGCTACTTTTTTTCTCTCAATTGAGCACCCGAAAACACAACTAGGTTTTTCTACTTTTCATCAAAATTTTACCGTCTTTATGATTAGGAGTAGGTTTTATATATATGGTTAAATTTTTTTTGAAAAAAATCGAAAAAAAAATATAAAACCGTAGGTTTTTGGAAAAAACAGTAGATAAAACCCCCAAAATAGTAGATTAAAAAAAATCGTAGTTTTTTGGACAAAACAGTAGATAAAACCCTCAAAATAATAGATTAATTAAAAATAAAAAAAAATAAAAAATAAAAATAAAAAACCGTAGCTTTTTCCCAAAAACCATAGACTACGGTTTGGGAAACCGTAGGTTTTATAATACCAACGGTTTTGTATGGCAAAAATGAATTTTTTTTTTTAATAGAAAACGTGAAACAGTAGACGAAATGTCGAAATAATAGGCGAATCTCGAAACCTACGGTTTCGTGGGCTATTTTTGGCCATTACTAATTTTTGACTAAAAATTGCTAATTACCCCTTAATTTGGCTAGATTTATAATTACCCCTAAAATCATTTTCACCTCCACCCATGTCCCAAATCCATACATCGGAGTTATCCAAGATTTAGAAATCATGAAGCAAAAGTTCCATTCCTACCATATGAGCTTGTTCGACACCTCCTCTAATATCACGCCTTCAATTCCAAGTCCACCCACCATTCTACCACCCTTGCATTAACAAAGAGTTTATATCTACCTCAAACTAAAACAACCAAGGAAATCGAAACATAAGTGGCATATCCCCAACCCTCAGGTTAGGAAATTATTAAGTCAATTAAAGCCTATAATCGGCCGAATACACCTCCCATCACCCACCTTTATTAGGAAATAACTTCGAAGTATATATACACCCACTATCATGAATTTGATTAATAGTGTTAACGTTTCCCCCTAGCTTCCTCCGTTCCTCTATGATTACTCGTGTTATCATACCAGCCCAAACCAACTTATTCACCATGTAAAGCTTTAATGAAACTAACCCATAAAGCTTTCTTATGATTTAGATAACGCCATTTCCACTTTAAAAGCAAAGCTTTATTAAAAGCATCTAAAGAACCAAGTCACCAATATACCACCTTTTTTTATCTTTACTAGCAAGAACCATCTACTACCTAACCCAATGCATCTTTATCTCACCAACATTGCCACCCAAAAAAAATGAAGCCCTAATATTCTTTAGAAATTTATTCACAAAGCCATACATACGAAAATAAGACATGTAATAAGTACCAAGTGAACCCAACACAAAATTCAAAAAAGTGGAAACGACCACAAATAGACATCATCTTGACTTTCCAATAGGAAAACTTCTTCACAAATCTATCACTGATAGACATCCAACATGTAACTCTAGACATAACTGCTCCAACTAGAATACACACATAAACAAAAGGCAAATTTGCAGCTTTACATCCGGTCACCAACGAGAACTGCTCCACTTCCACAAATAGAACTCCAGTACCATAAATATTTAATTTATGTAGATTGATTTGTAGCCCTGAAACCATGTAAAAAACAATGCAAAATATGAAGACTTTCGAAATCTGTAGAAATACCATTAATAAATAACGTATATCTAGTTGAATCTAAACAAGCTTGTGTTGGAACTTTGTTTACTAATATACTTTGGGGGACTTGTCCCACATTGGAAACAAGAAAGGAAAAGTTACTCCTTATATAGGTCTAAGCCGCCTCATTAACTTACCAGTATGGATAAAACGTTGGGTCAAGATGAATGGGTTTAATTTATGGTGTAGGATCTTTTTATTTTTTAAAAATTTGTAATTAATGAATGAAAAAATAAAATTTGTAATTAATGAATGACACGTAATTTTATTTTTTAAAAATTCGTAACCAATGAATGACACGTATTATGATAGTTATTTTCGGTTGAATATTTAATGGTCAAAAGATGGGCCTTAGGGTCTTCCTAATTAAATATTTTAATTATGAAATTAATTTTTATTTTTTAAAAATTCGTAATTACTGAATGACATGTATTATGACAGTTATTTTCGGTTTCAACAGTTTCCAGCTGTCATAATGAATACCTATAAATACATGTTTTCAGTCATTTGAAGGGGGTTACAAAAATCATTTTTCACACCACAAATTCTCTTGCAAATTCGTTTTTCCTGGAGATGAAGGGTACATAGAAATTTCGACAGATTCAAGACCACTTCTTGGATTAACTATAATTAGGATGTACTTGACCCGATTGTAGCATGATCCTTTTGGAATCATATTATTAATTAGTATTTAATCAGAAATTAATTTGGAATTAATTTTGGGATTAAAGGAACTGATTAAAAGTGTAGGGACTGTTTTGTAATTATTTGATAGTTAAGGCTTTGGGCCAATAGATCACCTTATTAAGCAAGGGCCGAAAATCCTAGAAGGATCTAGGAGTTTTTGTCCAAGGCTAAAGGATAGGAGGTCCATGGACTTGCTTAGGCCCTAAGCTAAGGGATTAGGGTTTCCACCTTGAAACCCTAGTTGACCTCAAGTATAAATAGACCCCCTTAGGCTCTAGATTTCGTCAACCTTGGAGAAACCCTAATAAGAGCCGAATTTTGGAGCTAGTTACCCTCTCACCTTTCTCTCATATTCATCCTTTCACCTAGTGTGTTTGTGAGCCATTAGAGGTACTACAATTATGGTACTTGTTCTCAAGAGCTACGAAAATTCAAGGAACTAGTTGTTATTACTATATAGCAACAAAAGGTATGTATTCTATTCTTTGTTTGTGAATTTCGAAAATAGTAGATGCATGCTAGGGTTTCCTTTTGTGTTCATTTGTTGTATGTCTAATAGTGAAAACATAGATCCAAATTAGGGTTGCATGCACACATAAGCTTGTTTGTATAAAACCAACAGTGGTATCAGAGCCTTTGGTTTTGTTTTCAATAGGATTTGATACAAAATTATGAACATAACAAATTAGGGTTTATGGATAATAAACCCTAGGGCATTGATTTTTCGAAATTAGGGTTCCAAAACCCTAGTTTTCGAATTTTGTTAGGGTTTCTTGAACCCTTTCCTTTGGCATTAAGATTTCGAAATTAGGGTTGTCTAACCCTAGGGTTTTCGAAAATGCCTTATCCCCAAGATAAGATTCCAAGATTTTAGGGATTAGGATAATGCCATCTTTTGTAATTATCCATTTAATTGTTTAAATAGATAATTAAAGATCTTTGAATTATCCCATCCCACATTTTCGAATTTTAGGGGACAAAGGGATTAGGTTAAATTAATTTTTTAATTTAGTGGATAATCCTTCAAGATTTAATAATTTAAATTAATTGTTTAATTTTTGATAATTATTAAATCAAAGTTTTAATATTTAAGATTTTAAAATTAAAATGTATTAATTTTTGAAAATTTTCAATTTTAATTAAAACCCTAGTATTTTGAAAATTTTAAAATACACTCTTATACTATTATAATATTATAAGATTAATTATATATATATATATATATATATATATATATATGTATAAGATTAAGCTAGTCTTACCGTTATTAGGCCTCATTCACGAAGCCGATCTATAAGGGGGTATAAGGTTGTTGTCTATAAAATAGCAGTTTAATAGGTGTCCACTCTCACCCATCGCTTCCTTGATTGGTGGAGGGTCGTTAGCCGAGCGGGTAGGATATGACAACTAATTCCTCATTAAAAGTATAATGATTAATAAAGTAACTAAATATTTTTATAAAATTCTCAATCTTAGTTACTTTAGGAAAAATGTGAAAATGATGCTATTTCATGAAATTACAATTTGCACCCTGCCAAGTCGTTAGTGAAGCATGTGTGGTTAACCGACACACTAATTTGAGACTAGAAAAGGTGGCAAAGGGTAGCTTGATGTTTATCATAGATCAACGGAGCGTGTATGTAACATCCCAAAAATACAGGCCAAAAAAATCATTTTTAAGTACGTCATTATAAACCAACAGTGTGATAAAACATCCGTAATATCATGTCGTGTCAAAACCAAAGTAGAAATAATCAAACGTGTTATCATAAAATAATATCAGAGTGTAATCCCAAAGATCTCATGTGCGGAAAACCATAGTGTGATGCGCTGCGATCAAGCCGGCTCCTTTCCATTAAACACGAGGTACCTGAAACCAAAACTGAAAACCGTAAGCACGAAGCTTAGTGAGTTCCCCCATCATACCGCATACCATACAATCACATAACATACATATATGGTCAGGCATATCTGGGTGCCCGACCTACCCCTTCGGTCCTTTCGACCGGATACAAACTAGTCTATCTGGGAGTTGGCCTCCCCTTCGGTCCTCTTGATCGGATACTGACTAGCATATTTGGGTGCTGGTCTCCCCTTCGGTCCTCTCGACCGGATACTGACTAGCATATCTGGGTGCTGGTCTCCCCTTCGGTCCTCTCGACCAGATACTGACTAGCATGTCTGGGAGCTGGCCTCCCCTTCGGTCCTCTCGACCGGATACTGACTAGCATATCTAGGAGCTAGCCTCCCCTTCGGTCCTCTCGACCGGATACTGGGGACTACTTCACCCCTACTACTACCACATAACACATACATCACATAATCTATCTAGCATGGCTGGGCATGACCGCCCCTTCGGCCCTATCGACCGTTATTCTGGGGGACTATCTCCCCCTACTGCCTCTAACTCATATAACAGGTCATGCTAGCATGTAAACATAATATCACATACTGTCAGACGTATCTGGGGTGTCTGACTACCCTTCGGTCCTAACAACTGATCTCTATTGATGAGTCATGAAACCCCGTCCATGCTCCCACTGATAGTGAGATACGGGCCCAGCCCACACTCACTCTTTCCCTAACTTGGGCCTCGCCCTTAATCTGCTGCTAATGAGATGTGGAATACCATCAACACTCTGCTATTGGTGAGATGCGGGACCTCGCCCACACTCACCTCCCTACCAGGCACATACAGGTATCACACAGACAACAAGTACAAACTATCACATAAACCATTCCTTGGGCACCCGCTCGCTATCACTGGACCTAGTCCGGAATATCATACTAGCATACTGTGCCTAGGGCTAACCCCCGAGTCTTCTAATCATAACTACATGGGTCGGCATTGTGGCCGTAGACCCATCCATACAAAAAGGAAACTCACCTGTACTGGCTGAACTTGCTGATGATCCCACTAGCTGCCGACCGACAACTCTCTGAACTCCTACTCAACTACCTCCCCGAGCTTCAATATCAACGCAACACTTAGTCTAACTGACCCCCGACAGTCAACCAAGTCAATTCTGGTCTAAGTCAAAGTCCTGGTCAAAGTCAACCTTCCAGGTCAACCCTACTCGCCGAGTCCACCTACTGACTCGCCGAGTTCATATGCTCAGGGTCCTTCCATTCGCGACTCGACTCGCCGAGTCAGTCCATGACTCGCCGAGTCCAACGATTTCCGAGTCCTGACCTGTCCAACTCGCTGAGTCTCCACCTGACTCATTGATTCGAGTCTCAACTCGAAGGGTTTGGGGCTTTGCGACATGACTCGCCGAGTCCAAGAACAGACTCGCCGAGTACAAGGTAATCTTCATCCAACTCGCCGAGTTCATGCCCAACTTCTTCCGACTCGACGAGTTGTTCATCCCAGTCGTCGAGTTCCTCCTTATCTTCATGCTACTCACCGAGTCCACTCGAAGGACTCGCCGAGTCCATTCAGATCTTGATACATGCAGAGGACTTTTGAGTCATGCATAGACCCCAAACTGTAGATCCATCCTTCCCATGCCTATTCCTCACGTAAAGTTGCAAACTTTACATGTAGAGATGGAGATCTAGGCAAAATTCACCATAAACTAGGGTCTAAGGCCAAAAGGCTCCCAAAATTGACTCAAGGGCTGATACTTTGTGCTTCTCTAGTCCATAACACACTTGGATCTGAAGTAGCAACTCCAGATCCGGCTTCTAACTCAAATGGGTGACTAACCATGGCTTAAAAGTCCCAAATCTCACAACCATAGAAGATCTAAAGGAGAGAAACGACTTAATACCTTCAATATCTTAGAAAGATTCCCAAATCTTCGGATCCAAGGCCAATCCTTGAAGCTTCAATGATTCCTCCTTCTTCTTCTTCCTTCAAATCACTCAAAATCGCTTGGGAGCTTGAATGGGCAACAATGGGGCTTAGGGTTCGATGTTTTGGGTGAAAGAGGCAGTAAATGAACCCTAGGGGAGAGAATGAGACGTTTAAATAGGCTCTAAGTCCCGAATTTAGGGTTTTCCTCGCACAGACCAGACTCGCCGAGTCTCCTTGGCCGACTCGCTGAGTCGGTCACTTACTCCTCGACCCGGATCCCGCTCGGACTCGCCGAGTTCCTCCTTGGACTCGCCGAGTCACCCCTTAAAATTAGGGTTTTCTTTCCTTTCTTGTCCTTCCAAACTTTGGGGTGTTACAGTGTATGGCTAACTGGCACATTGATTAGGCGATTTGTAACATTAAGAGTACCAAGTACATTTGCATGGTTATTCACACCTTGTTTGTGATCCTCGGTATCACAGTCACAAACTTGAAGGGCATATCGAGATTTAAACATGACATTGAAAAGTTTAATGAATCTCAAAAGATCTAGGAATTTCAATACATTTAAAACTTAATTTCTATTTCGTTTTTTATGGTGGAAATTAGTGAATCATCATTCACTTACCTTCAAATTATTTGTAGTTTGGATTACGGAATCCCTCTTCTAAATTGTAAATAATGTTGTTGGACCCTAGCCCTAATTTTTCATTTGGGTGTTAAATATGGGATTCTTATCTAATCAAACTTTGTCTCTTTTCTATTTCAGATGTCTACTTTGAACAACAACAACGCTTCAGTCTCGACCCCTTACGGCTCATTCTCACTCATGAACTTGTGTAGGAGGGTGATTTTTTATGGGATCAATTTTAATGATTGGATCCGCAATATCCGTATGGTTACCCGCTATGAGGACAAGGAGTATGTTCTCGATAAGGAGCTGAAGGAGGTTAATGTTAACACTGCTACTCCTGAAGAAATCACTGCTTTCGAGACTCACGAGCGAGATGCTACGAAAGTCCATTGCATTATGCTCGCGAAAATGACCGCAGAACTCCAAAAGTCCTATGAGGACTACTATCCCTACGAGATGCACCAAGATTTGATGGAAAGGTACCATCAAAGTGCCCGACAGGAACGATATGAGATCATTGCTGCAATGATCACTGCCAAAATGAAGGACGAAGAGTCTTTCATGGCCCACTTGCAGAAATGCAGAGATACATGGACCGCTTGTTGAAGTGAAATGTTAACTTCAATGAGGAGCTGGCCATAGATATTATTCTACACTCCTTGCCTCCTTGCTACGACCAGTTTCGTATGACCTACCATATGAACAAAGAGGAGGTCACTCTAAGCAAGCTTCAAGGCCTGCTAAGGACTGTTGAGAGTAGTCTGAAAGGCAAATCTGTTGGGTCTACTCCTGCTGCTACTGCCCCTGTTTTGGCTATTGGGTAAGGAAAAGGAAAGAAGAGGAAGGCTCCTTTTAAGAGCTACAAGGGAAAGTCTCACGATGGTACCTCTTCTAGTGGAACCAAAGCTGGTCCCGCTGCTCCCTCTAACCCCAAGGATGCAGAGTGCTTCCACTGCCACGACAAAGGGCATTGGAAACGAAGCTGCCCGAAGTACCTACAGGACATCAAGGATGGGAAAATAAAGCCATCCTATGCAGGTGTTTATACTATTCAATCTAATAACTCATCACATGCTATCTCTGTTGGATAAGGTGTCTAAGTCCATAACTATTTCGGGCTTGTACTTGACCCGACCCGGCATGGTCCATTTGGGTTGCATGGCACCATGCAATTGGATAGACTAAATGAGAGAAAATAACACTTGGAGATTATTAATATATTATAAGTTCTAATATATTAATAATATTATTTGATTAGTTTGATCAAGAATTAATTTGGAATTAATTAAGTGATCAAAGGATAACTAATTAAATATATGGGTTGATTATGTAAATCATCCATATCTTGTATAGTGGGCTAAAAGGCTCCATGGATTATCAAGTTGGGTTCTACCCATAGGATGCTCCATGGATGCTCCATGGGAGTTACAAACCCATGGGTCATGGAAATGAAGAGTCATGACACATTAGGGTTTACATGGTGTAACCCTAGATGTGCCAACACTATATAAGAGTCCCATTCTCCACAAAATTGGCTACACAAGAGCAACACAAGTTGAACACTAAGAAACTAGAGGGCTTGGCCGATTTTGAGAAGTGTGTGTTATCTCAAGAGTCTTTCCAAGAGCATTTGGTGTTGTGTGAAGCATTTGAGGCATCACACTTGGGGTGCTAGGCTCACAAGGTTTCAAGGAACACAAGCAACAACAAGGTAAGTTATTCTATCTATGATTCAAGTTAAAATTGTTCCCCATGTATGCTAGATAGGAATATAACCTTGGAATTCAACTTTGCATGATAATTAGACAAACATAGATCCAAGGTTATTAGGGTTGCATGTACACTTAGGAAGTGTTAGAATGCTCAAAACCCATCAGTGGTATCAGAGCCTAGGCTTGTTTGTTTGTTATTTGTGCTTAAAAGTTGAAGAAAGTCGAAAATTCTGCTGTCTGACTGATGGACTCGGCGAGTCCATGGGGAGGACTCGTTGAGTTCATGTGTATCTTCAACCTACTCGGCGAGTAGGTTTATGCACTCAGCGAGTAGGGTCGACAGAGTGCAAAATTTTGACTTGAGTTGCTGGAAATGGATTAGAATCATTACCCTAAAATGTTTTGGTACTTGAAAACTTATTTTAGAAGGGGTAATGTCTTTTCTAACTCATTTACAACAACTAGTTATCAAAATTACAAAGATTAAATGTGATTTTGATTTTTGAAAGTGTTCATATTCATATTCTTGTTCTTATGATGTTTAGATGATCATAGGAATTATTTGTAACCTATGTGGTAGATTAATTCATGATCATAATGTGTTTTAATGGAGTCCATAACTTGTCCTCAAGTTATGGAAAACCAAAAGTCTCTTGGATTAAAAACCATTAAAAGAACACAAGAGTTAGGAAAAATGAAAAGTCGTCATTTTATTACTCTATTAAACTCATAAGTTACAAGAAATGAAAAGTTTTGAAAGTTTACAAAACTTGCCCTCAAGTTTTGGAACAAGTAAAGTTAAGTTAAAACTTTAGTTCCAACCCCTAGAATTTTAAAAGTTAAAATTCAACCCTTATACTTATATTATTATGATTTAATAATTATATATATATGTATAAGAACAAAGTCGTCTTACCGCTAGTACGCCTCATTCACGAAGCCGGTCTATAAGGTGGGTATAAGGTTGTTGCCTATAAAATGGTGACTTAATGGGTTTCCACTCTCACCCACCGCCTGCTTGATCGGTGGAGGGTCGTTAGCCGAACGGGTAAGACAAGGACTTATTAATTCTCATTCAAAGTATGATGAATATTATAAAGTAACTAAATGTTTTATTAAATTCCCAATCTTAGTTACTTTAGGAAAAATGTGAATAAGGTGCTATTCCATGAAATTACACTTTACACTTTGATTAAGTCGTTGGTGGAGCGTGTGTGGTTAACCGACACACTAACTTGGACTTAACAAGGTAGGTAAAGGGTGACTTAGGGTTTATTATAGTATCGATGGAGCGTGTGTGGTTAACCGGCACATCGATTGAGTGATAAACTTTAAGGGTACCAAGTAGTTTGCATGGTTACTTCACACCTCGTTTTGTGATCCTCGGTATCCCAGTCACAAAACTTGGAGGGCACACTCGAGATTGAAACATGCCTTTGAAAAGTTCATTGAATCTCAAAGAATCTAGGAATTTCTAAGAACCATTCAAAAACCTAATACTAAAATATTGCGGTTTTCGTGGTGGAAATTGGTGAATCGTCATTCACCTACCTTTCAAATATGATATAGCTTAGATTACGGCATACCTCTTCTAAGTTATATTATATTGTGATTGGATCCTAGCCTTAATATTACATTTGGGTGTTTTATTAAGGACTCTCTAATATCTAAACTAATCTTGTCCTCTTTCCTTCAGATGTCTTTCAACAATGCTTCTGGCTCTAATCCTAATGGCTCCTTTACCCTTATGAACTTGTGTGGGAAAGTCACCTTTGATGGATCCAACTTCAATGAGTGGATCAGAAACATCAGGATGATTACCCGCTACGAGGACAAAGAATATGTCCTTGACAAGGAGCTTAAGGAGATTGATGAGTCCACTGCAACTCCTCAGGAGATCGATGAATTTCGGGCACATGAAAGGGATGCTACGAAAGTGGCTTGCATCATGACGGCCACGATGACAGCGGAACTCCAAAAGTCTTATGAGGATTTCTACCCTTATGACATGCACCAAGATTTGATGGAAAGATACCATCAAAGTGCAAGACAAGAGAGGTATGAAATCATCTGCTCCATGATAACAACCATGATGAAGGACGGGGAATCCGTCACGAGCCACATGCAGAAAATGCAAAGGTATGTGGATCGTTTGCTGAAGCTTAATGTGAACTTCCCAGAGGATCTTGCAATAAATATTATTTTGCATTCCTTACCATCGTGCTATGATCAATTCCGCATGACATATCACATGAACAAGGAAGAAGTCACCCTCAGCAAACTTCATGGACTTCTCAAGACCGTAGAATCAGGTCTTAAGGGGAAGTCGGTTGCTATCACTCCTACTCAAAACTCTACTCCGGTTTTGGCAATTGGGAAGAATCGATGGAGGAAGAGAAAGAGATCTTCGAAGGGTACCAAGGCTCGGACCCTTGATGGCTCTTCTTCAAGTGGAACCAAGAAAGGTTTCATTACTCCTTCTTCTGACCCAAAAGAGGCTGAATGCTTCTATTGCCATGAAAAAGCTCATTGGAAGCGAACTGCCCAAAATACCAGCAAGATGTGAAGGATGGGAAAGTTAAACCCAACCATGCAGGTATTTACACTATCATTTCTAATAACTCACCCCATTCTAATTCTTGGGTCCTTGATACCGGGTGTGGTATTTACATTTGTTGTGACTTGCAGGGACTAAGAAGAAGTGAGGATGTGGAGCAAGGAAGGATAAACTTGATCATGGGGAATAGGAAAGCTATACCTGTTACCAAGATTGGAGTTTATACTTTATCGCTAAGTAGTGGGTTTAGTTTAGATTTGAATAAGTGGTGTTATTCGCCAGGAATGGCAAGAAATATTATTTCCTTTCATGCTTTGTACAAACAAGGGTTTACCTTTTCATTTAATAATGAAGTTGGTTCTATTGATGCTTTCTTTAATAATGTTCTTTATTTTAAAGCATTACCTTGTGATGGTGTGTATGAAGCTGTGTCTGTTGTAGATAACTTAGGAAATAATGTTTTGTGTATTGATTCTACTAATAATAACTTGGATAAAGCATCTTTATGGCATTGTCGTCTTGGACATATAAGCAAGAAACGCATAGGCCAACTCCAAAAGGATGGAGTCTTGGAGTCGTTTGACCTAAAGTCAGATGATAGTTGCGAATCATGCTTACTTGGAAAAATGACAAAGTCACCCTTCACAGGTTCGTGTGAGAGGGGTGAAGGTTTGTTGGACCTTATACACACGGATGTGTGTGGACCATTCAAACATGCCACAAGGGATGCTAATCGTTATTATTTGACTTTTACTGATGATTATAGTAGATATGGATATGTCTACTTGATCAAGCATAAGTCAGAGACTTTCGAGAGGTTTAAGGAATTTAAACAGGAAGTCGAGAATCAATTGGGCAGGAACATTAAGATGCTTCGATCTGATCGTGGTGGTGAGTATCTTAGTTCAGAGTTCCTCGACTATCTAAGGGAATGTGGGATAGTCTCACAATTGACACCTCCCAGGACACCACAGTTGAATGGTGTGACTGAGAGGCGTAATCGAACCTTGCTAGATATGGTTCGTTCCATGATGAGTCGAGCTACGCTACCAATCTCATTCTGGGGGTATGCCTTAGAGACTGCCGCCCATATTCTTAATCTAGTCCCTACAAAGAAAGTTGCCAAAACTCCTCACGAGATATGGACTGGTAAAGTACCTAAACTAGACCACATCAAGATTTGGGGTTGCGAGGCTTTCGTGAGACGCGAGACTCATGATAAGCTCGAACCTCGAAGCGAGAGGTGTATTTTCATCGGTTACCCACAGCGATCCTTTGGTTACCTCTTCTACAGACCTAGTGACAATGTGGTCTTTGTAGCAAGAAGAGGTGTCTTTCGAGAAAGAGAGTTTATAAGCCAAGGAGACAGTGGGAGGCAAATTGATCTTGAAGAAATTCAAGAATCAAGCGATGAAGGAACTTCAAACTCTAGCCCTCAACTTGAGGAGGAAACTCCTGTTGAGCCAATTGACAAATCTGTACCTCTGAGACGTTCCACGAGAGTTAGGAGTGCACCTGAGCATTACTATGGATTCCATATTACTGCAGAAGGTGAGACACTTATTAGTGATGAAACACTAGTAAGTCAAGATGACCCTAACAGCTACGAGGAAGCCATGGCAGGCCCCGAGTCTGCTAAATGGAAAGAGGCTATGGATAGCGAGATACAATCCATGTATGACAATCAAGTTTGGAACTTGGTTGAAAATGTACCAGGTCGTAAGACAGTAGGGTGCAAATGGGTCTTCAAGAAGAAGACCGACATGGATGGTAAAGTACACACTTATAAGGATAGACTGGTTGCAAAGGGCTTCTCTCAAATTCCTGGAGTGGATTATGATGAGACCTTTTCTCCAGTAGCCAAGATTAAGTCTATTCGGGTTCTGTTAGCCATAGCTGCATTTCATGATTATGAAATATGGCAGATGGATGTCAAAACTGCTTTCCTTAATGGAAAGTTGGCTGAAGATGTTTACATGAGTCAGCCAGAGGGTTTTGTCAGCAACGAGTACCCTAATAGAGTGTGTAAGCTTGAGAAATCCATTTATGGATTGAAGCAAGCACCTCACAGATGGAATCTTTGCTTTGATGAAAAGGTCAAGGAATTTGGCTTTTCTAGGAGTGAAGATGAATCTTGTGTGTATGTCAAGGCTAGTGGGAGTATAGTTAGCTTTTTGGTATTGTATGTGGATGACATACTACTCATAGGAAACGACATTCCAACCCTGCAGGAAGTTAAGTCCTGGCTTGGGAAGTGTTTCGCTATGAAGGACCTTGGTGAAGCTGCCTATATTCTAGGGATAAGAATCTTGAGAGATCGGAGTAAAAGACTAATTGGACTTAGTCAGAGTACCTACTTGGATAAGGTGCTGAAGAGATTCAGCATGCAGGATTCCAAGAAAGGAGAGTTACCCATCCAGAGTAACACCAGATTGAGTAAGACACAAAGCCCTAGCACTGAGGCTGAGATAGCAGAAATGAGTCGAACACCTTACGCTTCGGCCGTAGGATCGATCATGTATGCTATGACGTGTACTCGACCCGATGTAGCTTTTGCCTTGAGCATGGTTAGCAGGTATCAGGCGAACCCTGGCAAGGCACACTGGACTGCGGTAAAGAATATCCTCAAGTACCTACGAAGGACTAAGGGCTGGGTCCTTACCCTCGGTGGGAGTGATGACTTGAGAGTTGTTGGGTATAGTGATGCTAGCTTCCAGACTGATAGGGATAATTTCCGCTCTCAGTCGGGCTGGGTCTTTACCCTAAACGGAGGAGCAATTTCTTGGAAGAGTTCCAAGCAAGAGACAGTGGCAGATTCTACTTGTGAATCAGAGTATATTGCAGCTAGTGAAGCAGCAAAGGAGGCGATATGGCTGAAGAACTTCATTGGAGACCTTGGAGTTGTACCAGCTATTAAAGAGCCAATGGAAATTTTCTGTGATAGTGAAAGTGCTGTTGCCTTAGCCAAGGAACCAAGGGATCACGGTAGATCCAGACACATCGACAGAAAATACCATTTCATTAGACATCGGATCGAAGAAGGACACCTCGTGGCAAAGAGGGTATCATCGGATGAGAACCCAGCAGATCCCCTCACGAAGGGACTGAGTAGGGTTAAGCATCTCCAGCATGCTCGGAGCATAGGACTTGTTTTGGAATGAAGTATGAGTGACTTCTTGATTTAACCATTTCTTCAATTCTTGATTCTTCTTCTCAGACATATAATTGTACTAAGACTCACTTAGAGGATCAATTGAGATAAGGTTCTAAAGACCTATCATAAAACATAATAAAAGGTACTCTCCCTTCTTCTTATAATAGAGAAACTTTTATCTTTCTGCCTACTTGATTCTTCTTATTCATTCTGCTATTGATTTAAACTCTTTCAATCAACTCAGAATTACACTTAATCTTATAAGTGTAATCATATTTACTAAACTTTTAGTAAATCATGATGAATATCTTTGTTACTCTTGTGGTGTACTTGATCAACACACAACTTTGTGTACTCGATCTCTTAGTCCTTCACTTGACACTTTGTCAACGAATTAGTCTAATTTCCAAATATGAAACTTCTCATTCATCATGCAATACTTGTTGTATTATTCCAAGTTTCTATCCAATTGAAACTTGGGCAATGAGAAACTTTCCCTATTTGGTAAATTCTTGACCTTTCCACAAATAACATAATTAAGAAGCAAATCCATTAGAAACTTACAGACATCAATTTTTCATACACGCCATTGCAAGGATAAATAAATAATATAAAATCAGAATTTATTTTATTGCGGAAAAATTTGTCCTTACAATGCAATTCAATTGAAAAACTATGTTAATGCATATTTCTTAGCAATCTTATTCTAACTCCAAGTAGTAGCACAAGATTCTAATCTTCAAGTAATGCGATCGAAATCCATTTCTTCACGATTAGATTCCGCTCACTTCTTTCCTTAAGCTTCCTCTCTTTTCTTCGATCCTATAAGACATCGAAATGTAATCTTATCACATCATGTATTAAGAATATAGAATAGGAACTTAAAAGAGTTAGTTAATGGATTTTACCTAAAGCAGAGCCATACGTTTTGACTCTCCCATTTCTTAGATCTCTTAGGTAAATATGGCAGCTTCGTCTCCAATGCCCCTTCTCTTGGCAATAAAAGCAAATTGACTCTTTTGGAACAGCACACAGAACTACTTCCAAATTTTCCTTTCTCTTATGATCAAACTTTTCGATCATGGCATGCCTTTCGTTGCCATTGCCTATATCCATAGAGGTCTGGAAGGCCGATCCACTAATCAACTTTGCTTTTCCAGTGCGCCAAATCATTTCTGATTCAGCAGCAATAAGCATATAGGTGAGATCAATGAGGGTTACGTTGTGGTTCATCATATAGTGCTCTCTTACGAACTCACTATATGAGTTAGGAAGTGACTAAAGAACCCAGTCAACAACTAGCTCCTCATAGACAACAGATCCCAACATTCTTAATCTATCAATGTGTGACTTCATCTCTAGGACGTGTGCAAACACCGACTTTCCTTCTTCATGTTTACTTGCCAAAAGGGCTTGAGTGAGTTTGAACTTTTCAATCTTTCGAACTTATGGGTTAGGGAGAATAATAGGAGGAGGTGGAGGAAGTGAAGCATGATCTCTTGTTCCTCGATCGAATCGTGGAATATCATCTTCATGTGGAAAGCTTGTTCCACGGGATTTGGGAATACCATAGTTGTCATACTTTGACATCTACAAAACGGGAGAAAACAAATTCAAGTTAGTTGATTGATTGAGTCCTTAATAAATCACCCAAATGAGATATTAAGGCTAGGACCCAACACAATACGCTACAACCTAGAAAAAGGATGTCGTAATCTAGTTGCAGAATATTTGAAGGTAAGTGAATGACGATTCACTAATTTTCCACCATGAAAAACGAAAAACATATTAAGTTTTAAATGCTTTGAAAACTCCTAGATCCTTTGAGATTCATTGAACTTTTCAATGGCATGTTTAAATCTCGATATGCCCCTCGATTTGTGACTGGGATGCCGAGGATCACAAAACAGGGTGTGAATAACCATGCAAACTTACATGGTGCCCCCACATGTTACAGTCACCTATTCGATGTGCCGGTTAACCACACACGCTCCACCGAACTATGACAAACATTCAGTCACCCTTTGCTACCTTTGCTTAGACCCATTTAGTGTGCCGGTTAACCACACATGCTCCACTAACGTCTTCGCAAGGGACAAAGTGTAATTTCATGGAATTGCATCAATTCACTTTTGCCTAGAGTAACTAAGATTGGGAATTTGTAAAAAACATTTAGTTACTTTTGTACTTCATTATACTTATAATGGAAGGTTTCTGTCCTATCTTACCCATTCGGCTAACGACCCTCCACTAGTCAAGAGTGCGGTGGGTAAGAGTGGATACCCATTCAATCGCCATTTTATAGGCAATTTCCTTAAACACCCCTTATAGACCAGCTTCGTGAATGAGGCCTACTAATGGTAAGACTGACTGTTTACTCATACATATATATAATGTTAGACTTTTAATGTTATATATAGTATAGGGTGTATTTTATACTTTTAAAATATTAGGTGGTCAAATTTAACAATTATACTTTTAATTCAATCAAATTGTGAACCAAAACTTTATGGATTTATTAAATCTCTTTTAATTATACACTTCAATTAATTAATAAAACCATAAGGGTGAGAATTGAACTTTTCAAAACAATACTAGGGTTTTAGAATTTAACATTTCTAAATTAAACTTTTAATCAACTTTTAAATTCCAAAACTTGAGGGCAAGTTTTGAAACATTTCAAAACATTAGGGTTTAACTTATTTAAATTTCAAAACCAAAACTTTTGAGTTCTAATTTAAACTATAAACCTAAAGGGATTAATTTGAAACTTTTACAAACTTTGTCAAGAATATTGTAGATCACATAATTCAAATAAGTCAATTAACTATTAATTGGTGGTTATCTAATTAGATCTAGTTCAAATCTTGCAAGATAATGATCAAATAATTTCCATAATTCAACATTTATCAAATAAGGTAACAATTATTTAATTAGATGACCAAAATCTTTTATTTTGACAAGGATAATCATAAGGGATTAAGAAAATTCGAATTTTATTAATTTTGAACAATTATGGCAATTATCCTAAGTCAAAATAGGTAAAAATCCCAAAAATCCGCCTGTCTGACAGCTAAACTCGCCGAGTCCCCTTATAGACTCGCCGAGTTCACCCTACTCGACGAGTCCACATTGGAACTCGACGAGTTTGTCCGGCAGATGGCCAAAAACTCGATCTTGCAACATGAATGAATGTACTAGGCATCAATACAATAGAAACCAATCAAGTCTCTGATACCACTGATGGGTTTTAGCCATAAGAACATCCTATGTGCTCATGCAAACCCTAATGCTTGGATCTAGGTTTCTCTATTGTACATGAAATTCATCCAAGACTTTAAACCCTAGTTCTAGCATACAATTAATCATATTAACATGTGAAAGGGTTTTAGATCTTACATTGATTGTTATGTAGCAATAACAATGTCAAATCCTCCTTGTAATGACTTTAGAAAGCTTAGAGTCACAAATGTCACTCCTCTAATGGCTTACAAACACCAAGAGCAAGAGGATGAAGAATAAGGAAAGAGGAGGCTGCCCAAAACGTGTGGAAACCGTAATCAACAAGTTCACCACGTTTTTGAGCCTTAAGGGTCCTTTAAATAGTGAGGCTATTAGGGTTATCTAACAAGGAAACCCTAATTTGGATGCTTAAGCCCTAAGCAACCCATGGACTCCTTCCTTAAAGGCCTAGGACGATTTCTAATGGGTTTCCCCGTAGAATTCTTCCACCCATTTAATATGGGGCCCATTAACTCAATATTCAACTATCATACAATTGACAATTCTAGTCCTTTAAGTTTAATTAATGGCTTTTAGTCACAAACTTAATTCTTATTAATTCTTGACTAATACTAATTAAACAATATGATTTATCCTTTAATATATTATTCTCATAATATATTAATAAATCATAATTAATCCTTTCTCTCCATAATTCATCCTATCAAGTTACTTTGGTGAAGGCAACCCAAAAGGACCATGCACCATCGGGTCAAGTACATACCAAAATACTTATGGACTTAGACACTAATCCAACAAAGAGGACAGTGGGAGGCAAATTGATCTTGAAGAGCTTCAAGAGTCAAGCGATGAAGGAACTTCTAACGCTGGCGTTCAACCCGAGGAGGAAACTCCTGTTGAACCGATTGACGAGTCCCTACCTCTTAGACGGTTCCGGAATAGTTGGTGTTCCGCCCGTATTATATGGTTTCCATATAACTGCTGAGGGTGATACATTTATTAGTGATAGTACACTAATAAATTTGGATGAACCTAACAACTACAAGGAAGCCATGGCAGGCCTGGAGTCTGCGAAGTAAAAAGAGGCTATGGACAACGAAATTCAGTCCATGTATGACAATTAAGTTCGGAACTTGGTTGACAATGTATCGGGTCGTAAGACGGTGGGGTGCAAATGGATCTTCAAGAAAAAGACCGACATGGATGGGAAATGCGATTGGTTGCGAAGGGCTTTACTCAAACTCCCGGAGTTGACTATGATGAGACCTTCTCATCAGTAGCGAAGATAAAGTTTATAAGGGTTATGCTAGCCATAGTTGCGTTTCATGATTATGAAATATGGCAGATGGATGTTAAAACCACTTTCTTTAATGGGAAGTTGGCTGAAGATGTTTACATGAGTCACCCAGAGGGTTTTGTCGATGCAAAACACCCTAATAGAGTGTGTAAGATTGAGAAGTCCATCTATGGATTGAAACAAGCATATCGCAGATGGAATCTTTGTTTCGATGAGAAAGTCAAAGAGTTTGGTTTTTCAAGAAGCGAGGATGAGTCCTGTGTATATGTCAAATCCAGTGGGAATATAGTTAGCTTTCTCATTTTGTATGTCGATGACATACTACTCATAGGAAATGACGTCCCAACCTTGCAGCAGGTTAAGTCCTGGCTTGGGAAGTGCTTCGCTTTGAAGGACCTCAAAGAAGCTGCTTATATTCTAGGGATAAGGATAGTGAGAAATAGGAGTAAAAGACTAATAGGACTTAGTCAAAGTACTTACTTGAATAAGGTACTGAAGCGTTTTAGTTTGGAAAATTCCAAGAAAGGGGAGTTACCAATCCAAAGCAATACCAAGTTGAGTAAGACTCAAAGCCCGAGTACCGAAGCTGAGATAGTAGAGATGAGTCGAGTACCTTATGTTTTCATTGTTGGTTTGATCATGTATGCTATGACGTGTACTCGCCCTGATGTGGCCTTCACTTTGAGCATGGACAACAGATATCAATGAAACCCTGGTAGAGCAGATTGGACCGTAGTAAAGAATATTCTTAAGTGCCTTCAGAGGACTAAGGAATGGTTTCTTATCCTTAGTGGGAGTGATGACTTAAGGGTGTGAGGGTATACTAACGCTAGTTTTCAAACCGACCGAGACAAATTCCGCTCTCAGTCGGGCTGGGTCTCTACCTTGAATGGAGGAGCAGTGACTTGGAAAAGTTCCAAGCAGGAGACCGTAGCTGATCCAATGTGCAAATCATAGTCCATATCAGCAAGCGAAGCGTCAAAGGACGCAATATGGATAAAGAACTTCATCGAAAACCTTGGAGTTGTGCCAGCCATAAAGGAGCCTATGGAGATTTTTTGCAATAAGGAAGGTACGGTTGCCTTAACCAAGGAACCAAGGGATCATGGTAGATTTAGACATATCGACAAGAAATATCATTTCATTAGACATCGGGTAGAAGAGGACTCCTCGTGGTTAAGAGGGTATCGTCAGAGGATAACCCAACAGACCCCCTTACAAAGGGACTGAGTAGGGTTAAGCACTTACAGAACGCTAAGAGCATTGGGCTGAAGGACGATATTAGTTTTGATAATTAGATAGCCTTAGAAACCTGTAATGGATAAATTGAATTTGAAATTTTGATGAATAAATAAAGGTGTTTTATTTATATGTAATGTTACTATCTTATGTCAATTATTTACTATTGTTTCACTTTGCATGTTTTGACTTCCAAAATAATAAGATTATTTAAACTATACACAGTCGATCATACGTTGGAAGTAATTATGAAAGAAGACTGTCATGAATTAGTTTGTAGATTGTCTAAGCGTTTAGACATAGCAAAAGTTTGTTGTAACGTTCATGAGTGCTCCTGAAATAAGATTTGAGTATTGGATTAAACCCGCACTCACATGAATCGCTTCATGAAATTTAATCACGGGTGATTGTGAGATGATAATATCATATAGTCTTCAAACCTAGATATACGAGTTGTTGTTTATGAGTCAGTTGTGCATTGATGATGCGTAAATGCATCGGTAACTTGATGTTATAAAACACATTGTTTTATATGATTTGATGAATAAATAGTACAAGCATATAAGTCGAAGTTTATCTGTTCCTTTTATCCTACGAGGCTAAAAGTTATATATTGGGCCCCTCGATGATTTGGTTTGACTTATGTGTCGGTCCCGATAAGGACTGAATTGATGTGTTTAATTAAGTTCTATGTCAGACAAATCAGAGATCGAGAAACAAACTGCTGGACAATAAGTATGACTATGTTCCATGTATTTGTCCACACGATATCTTGAGAATGGAGGACTATCCGATCCCTTATCTAAAGGGCGTGTCATTGACTAAGTCAGAGTTTAACAGTGGCTATTGAGAGCTACGATTGCTAATCAGATTTTGAAGTTACATTGACAGTTATAGTTATTAGACTAATCCAAGTGGGAGACTGTTGGATTAGGTGTCTAAGCCCATAACTATAATTGGGATGTACTTGACCCGAGTGTAGCATGGTCCTTTTGGGTTGCCTTCACACTGGTGACTAGACAGAATGACTATCGAGGAGAGAGGCTGATTTATTATTAAGAATAATAAATTGGGGCATAAATATGATTTATTAATATATTATATGAATAATATATTAATTTGGAATCATATTATTAATTAGTATTAAATCAGAAATTAATTTGGAATTAATTTTGGGCTTAAAGGAATTGATTAAACGTGTAGGGGTTGTTTTGTAATTATTTGATAGTTGAGGCTTTGGGCCAATAGATCACCTTATTAAGCAAGGGCCAAAATCCTAGAAGGATCTAGGAGTTTTCGTCCAAGGCTAAAGGATAGGAGGTCCATGGACTTGCTTAGGCCCTAAGCTAAGGGATTAGGGTTTCCACCTTGAAACCCTAGTTGGCCTCAAGTATAAATAGACCCCTTTAGGCTCTAGATTTCTTCAACCTAATAAGAGCCGAATTTTGGAGCTAGTTACCCTCTCACCTTTCTCTCATATTCATCCTTTCACCTAGTGTGTTTGTGAGCCATTAGAAGTACTATAATTATGGTACTTGTTCTCAAGAGCTAAGGAAATTCAAGGAACTAGTTGTTATTACTATATAGCAACAAAAGGTATGTATTCTATTCTTTGTTTGTGAATTTTGAAAATAGTATATGCATGCTAGGGTTTCCTTTTGTATTCATTTTTTGTATGTCTAATAGTGAAAAGATAGATCAAAATTAGGGTTGCATGCACACATAGGATTGTTTGTATAAAACCCAACAATCCCTACCAAGGAAATTTCTGTCTTAGGACACTGCAATTCGTAGACCTCAATCTACATAATTTCGTATTTGTGTTTCTGTTGTAAACGTCAACATTCAAGTTTGTTTTTTGATTATGATTCTTATATATAAATTTGTTTTAATTGTGTTTGTTTGTTAGATTTCGTGTTTTGATTACTTTTACCATAACAATCTAAGACAGAAATCAAAAAGTGAAGAATGGATCAAAATTTCATCATCAAAACACATGTTGAAAAGCCTGAGAAATTCAAAGGCTCAGATTTTTGGAGATGGCAACAGAAGATGTTTTTTTATCTAACAACTCTTCATGGTTCCAATGTTCTCACTGATGATTCTCCCTCTGCTCCTACAGGTGTAACCACTGCAGATGGAACAACACCACCCACTGCAGCCCAATTGGCAGAACAACAAAGGGCTATGGAATCTTGGAACACAAATGAATATAATTGCAGAAGTTATATTCTGAATGCCTTGGATGATTCCCTATATGATGTCTACTCTACCATGACTATTGCAAGAGAGATATGGGAATCATTGGAAAATAAATACAAAACAGAAGTGGCATGTTCCAAGAAATTCGTGATTGGAAAGTTCATGAATTACAAGATGGTGGATACAAAATCAGTCCTTAAACAAGTGGAGGAAATTCAAGTCATTGCACATGATCTTGAAGTTGAAGGTATGGGTATAAAATCTAACTTTCTTGTTGGTTCAATCATTGAAAGACTTCCTCCTTCTTGGAAGAATTTCAAAGTATATCTTAAGCACTTAGCTGATGACATGAGTTTTGAGCAACTTGTGTTAAGAATTCGTGTGGAAGAAAATAACAGATTGCATGAGAAAGCAGATGCAAATTCCTTTGAACCAAGTGCAAACTTTGTTGGAGAAGCAAGTACTTCAAGGAAAAAGCACAACAGGAATAAAGGGAAGCAAGGCTCCAAAAACTCTTCCAAAGATGGCAAAAATCATGGCCCAAATAAGAAGAATTTCAAAAAGAATTCTTGTCCATGCTATGTTTGTGGCAAAACTGGACACAAGGCCAAAGATTGCAGATTCAGGAGGGGTCAAGGAAGAAACAATGGAGGGAACAATGGAAACAATGGTGGTAATTCTGGTGGAGGAAATTCTGGTCGAACCAACATGGTTGAATCACCAAAACAGTTTGTTGTTGTGATTCAAACCAACATGGGTAGCAATTGTGTGGATTGGTGGATTGATACAGAAGCCATAAGGCACATTTGCACCTCCCGAACCATGTTTTCGACATACAAGAAAGTCTCAGATTCTGAACCAATGTTTATGGGGAATGGCTCTACTGCAAAAGTTGAAGGAAAAGGAAAAGTGAAGCTACAAATGACTTCTGAAAAAGAACTTGTTTTATGTGATGTATTGCATGTTCCAGAAATTACTAAGAATCTAATTTCTGGTCCTATTCTAAGTAACAATGGATTCAAACTTGTATTTGAGTCAGATAAGTTTGTTCTCACCAAGGGTGGGATGTATGTTGGAAAGGGATGCCTTAGTGAGGGTCTCTTCAAAGTTAGTGTCTTACCTTTGTACTATGGTGCTGAAACACCAAACAATGATGTAACCAATGTTAATGCTAATGCAATAATGGGCACTACTATCCCCTCTTCTATGTATATGCATGATCCTTTATTTTTGTGACATTCTCGTTTGGGACGCAATTTCTGTTCTATTCAAAGAATGAAAAAACTTGGCATGTTACCAAAATGTTCATTAGATAGAAACATAAAATGTGAGGTTTGTGTGGAATCAAAGTTTTCACAACATCGTCATAAATTAGTTGAAAAATATAATGAAATACTTGGCTTAATCCACTCTGATTTATGTGATTTTAGAGCAACACCTACACGAGGAGGAAAGAATTATTATATTTCTTTTATTGATGATTGCATCAAGTATTGTTATATTTATTTGTTAAATACCAAGGATGAAGCCCTAAATTCTTTTAAGAATTACAAGGCTGAAGTTCAAAATCAACTTAACGAAAAGATCAAAACTCTAAGGTCTGATCGAGGAGAAGAATATGAATCCAAAGACTTTGCTGAATTTTGTTCTTTAAATGGTATTATACATCAAATAACTGTTCCATACACTCCTCAACAAAATGGAGTGGCAGAAAGAAAGAATAGAACATTGAAGAACATGATTAATTCAATGTTAATTACTTCTAGAGCAGCATATAATATGTGGGGAGAAGCATGTCTTGCAGCAAATTCAATACTTAATAGAATTCCTCATAAAAAGAGTGATAAATCACCATATCATCTTTGGAAAGGGAGGTTACCCTCTTACAAAAGGATGAAAGTGTGGGGTTGCCTTGCTAATGTACAAGTACCTCTTCCTAAAAGGACTAAACTTAGACCAAAACCATAGATTATATCTATCTTGGCCCTATCATGAATAGTGCAGCCTATAGGTTTCTTGTGTATAAATCACATGTTGATGATATCCATAACCAAACCATCATGGAAGCAACATATGTTGAATTCTTTGAAAATACTTTTCTTTTTAAGGATAAAGGGAAAGAGGTTACCTACTCTAGGAAAAGACCTCTCGATGATGGACTGAATGAAACAATTTTTGACAAAAGTTCACAATCAAATGAAGAGAGTTCTTCAAAGGTTCGAGAAGAGAACTTAGAACCTAGAAGAAGCAAACGGGGCAAAATAGCCAAAGATACTGGACCTGATTACATGACCTATGTAGTGAATAAAGAACCACAAACTTATAAGGATGATATGGATTCTTCTGAAGCTCCCTTTTGCAAAGAGGCAATAAAAAATGAGATTGACTCCATTGTGCAGAATAACACTTGGAAATTGGTAGATTTGCCACATGGGCAAAAACCAATTGGGCACAAATGGATATTCAAGAAGTTTAGAGCTGATGGCACCATTGAGAAGTATAAAGCTCGTTTAGTAGCTAAAGGGTATTGTCAAAAGGAGGGTCAAGACTTCTTTGACACCTATTCACCTATTACAAGAATTACATCAATTTGCACATTAGTAGCAATCGCAACCATTCACAATTTGGAAATACACCAAATGGATGTGAAAACTGTCTTCTTATATGGTGAACTAGATGAAGAGATATATATGAATCAACCTGAAGGTTTTGTGGTTAAAGGTCAAGAAAACAAAGTCTATAAGTTAGTTAGATCACTTTATGGACTAAAGCAGGCTCCAAAGCAACGACATGAGAAGTTTGACAACACATTACTCTCTAATGGATTTAGAATTAATGAATGTGACAAATGTGTTTATGTCAAACAATATAAGAATGCTTGTGTCATCATATGCTTGTATGTGGATGATATGCTTATAATGGGTAATAATTTGGATGTGATCAATCAAACCAAGAAAATGATACACTCCTCCTTTTCCATGAAGGACTTAGGAGTAGTAGATGTGATCCTTGGTGTAGGAGTTCAAAGAAGACCCGATGGTTATACTCTTACTCGGTCCCATTATATTGAAAGTGTACTCAAAAATTTTGGACACTATGATGACAAGCCGATAGTCACCCCTTTTGATCCTTCAAGTCATCTTAAGAAGAATAAAGGTGATAGTGTAGCTCAGTTAGAATATACTCAAGTTCTTGGTAGCTTAATGTATATTATGAATTGTACTAGACCAGACTTGGCTTATAGTGTAAGTAGATTGAGTCGTTACTTCTACAATCCTGGGAAATATCATTGGTATGCATTAGTAAGAGTGCTTAGATATTTAAAGCATACAGTGAATTATGGATTGCATTACATGAGGTATCCTCCTGTACTAGAAGGATATTGTGATGCAAACTAGATTTCCAATACTTCTGAGGCAATATCCACAAGTGGATATGTGTTCGCATTTGGTGGAGCTACTATCTCTTGGAAATCATCTAAGCAAACTGTGAATACTCGTTCTGCAATGGAAGCAAAGTTTGTTGCTTTAGATAAAGCTGTTGAAGAAGCTGAATGGCTTAAAAGCTTCCTAGAAGGTATTCCTCTGTGGCCTCAACCTGTTATTTTCATTGGCATACATTGTGATAGTATGGCTGCTCTTACTAGAGCACAAAGTCATATATACAATGGCAAGTCGAGACATATTAGGCGTAGACATATTACAATAAGAGACTTGCTGGAGAATGAAATCATTTCCATTAGTTACATAAAGTCAAAGGAAAATATAGTTGATCCTTTGACAAAAGGCCTTAGTCGAGAGCAAGTTATCTTCACATCGAGGGGAATGGGCTTAAAGCCAACATAAGGGTCACCACCTGGCCGAAACCTAACCTAGAAACATTAGAGATCCCATGGTCTAGGTTCAGTAGGACAACTAGTTGGGGAAGACTCAAAGAAGCACTAACACAAAGGTATGCTCACTCCTATGGTATTTATTTTGTGTTTTCCGTTGACGAACTAGGGATGAATTCTTTATTCTTAATAATGCTGATAGCTTTTATAGTGGAATAGTACAGATTATTCCAGATTAGCATTACCTATGTGAGATGGATGTGAGGTCGCATCTTTAGGAGTTGATATGACTAAGCTCTCTAAAAGTCTCATGAAGAAAGGATTGTTCACGACCAAAATGAACACAACGGTAAGAAATGATCTATGCTTAGATATGATATGTGTGATACTTCTTGTTTTTAATTCTACTATAAAAAAGTGGTCAGTTCAAGACTTTATTTCACTACCCACCAAGTAGATCCAATTAGTACTCACTATGAAAGGTTCAAGTTTACAACACCTATTCAGATGCATGTCATATCTTACTTCCCTTATTTGAATATCAAAGTTCTCTTATTTTCTATTCAAATGTAGGGTATTTTTAGAGGTTGAATAGAAAATGTGGGATATTGTACTTTTGTCATAACAACTTGAATCCATTTCGACCATCGGTGGGAAAAACCCTTAAATTCCATAATCTGCTGCAAATACTCCTAAGAGAATGAACCATATGCTTGATCAAAATCAACTTTAAAAATCATATTTTTTTTTTGTTTTTCTTTTATACCAGTCTACTATCTCATTAACCATCAAATGCCTATAAAAAATCTATCTGTCTTTAATGAAAGCAGATTGATCGATACTAACCACGAAATCCACCGCCTTTGACAATTGAAGAGCAAGAATTTTCAAAATAATTTTATATTGGATACCAATAAGAGAAATAAATTGGAATTTTTTAATATATATATATATATATATATATATATATATATATATATATATATATATATATATACCCTAATAAATAAGAATGATTTTGCCACATGTCCTTCTCTCATTCAATTTGTCACATGTCATTTTGTCATAATTTAGAGATATATTTAGTTTCCACTTGTCATTACTTTAATTTTTATTTTCAATATATCATTAAGTTAGTTTCCATAAATTAAACCTACCATAATAACTATTAATTTCAAATTTTAAATTTAAATTTCAAATTCAATTACAAATAACTTTACAGTTTAAACATTTATGTTTAACATTTTTTTATAATTAACCCGTTTAGTACACACTAAACGCATAATTTTAATTTATTTATTTTTTACATGTTTTTTTTCCTCATAATTTTCACTTATTTCAATTTCAAATTCAAATAAAATTTATATTTAATCGTTCGTACTTAATATTTTGTTTTAATCAACCCGTATAATATACGGGTCTCACAACTAGTATATATATATATATATATATATATATATATATATATATATATATATATATATATATATATATATATATATATATATATATATATATATATATATATATATATATATATATATATATATATATCAGGTTTGACACCTTTGGAATAAGCATAATGAAAGATGAGTTACATCCCGACGGAATATAAGACTTCCGAAAGAACTAATCAACAAAATCAAAAACATTATATCGAATCAAATCTCAATACCTCTTCACAAACTGAAAAGAAAATCCATTAGATATGAAGTTTTGTAACTCCCACGGGCCCATTCAACCTTGATCTCAAGTTGTTTTTAAACCTCGATCTCAAGCCTTTTGAACCTAGGACTTTTTTTTTTGATTTCGACACCCGTGAAAAAATTCGAATATTTTTTTTTTATTTTTTTTTTTGTAAAACTCCAAATATTCGTTTTCAACCCGTTGGATAGTATTAATCCATACTCCATTCATTGTAGCACCTTTTATATTCATTTGGCTTCTTTTCTTTTTTAGTATACCATAAAAATATTTTGAATTTTCAATCACCTTCTATTACCCATTTAATTTTCGATTTTTGGCAACATCAAGAAGCTCAACTATCTGAATGTCATCCAACCGCCTCAACAAACTTCTTCTTTCTTCAGCTATGTAATTGGAACCAATACCGTCATCAACCAAAACATGCATCAAGTTCCATCAATCTTTTTTGAATCCCATTCTTCTCCACGTGCGTCTTTTTTCTATATTCCGGATTTCAACTTTTAATTTTCCTTTTAAGTTATTTAAGTTATTTTGAAAAAAAAAAAAAAAACCTTATTGTTAAAACCACCACTATATAAAGTAGGCCACAAATCACACACCAAAGCATCAAAACCATCCAACGCCAAAAAGCAAAGAACTTAAACGGATACGAACTGTAATCCAAAAACTCGTTTTTAAAAAGAATTGGCATGTGTTCGGAGATATACCTTTCCATTTGTTTTGGGTTACATCAACTTTTTGTTAAACTTCATTTATAAAAAAATTATTATTATATTTTAATAGATTAAAAAACAAAGTTTATGTAATATTTGGTATTTCAATTTTTTTTTGTTAAACTTCATTTATAAAAAAACTATTATTATATTTTAATAGATTAAAAAACAAAGTTTATGTAATATTTGGTATTTCAATTTTTTTGTCAATTAGTTGCTTATTATATAAATTTCTATAAAATATGTTCAAATCGATTTTATATATTTCGTTAAATAGTTAAATAATAAAAGAAGTAATATCTAAATGTATTACAATATAAAGTAAAATGTTATGAAATATAAATATAAAATCCTGTTTTGAGTCGTTTCTTAATTCAGGGTTATGACCCAAAGATCAGTTGTTATAAGGCTTCAGGCCTTGGGAAAAAAGAGGTTTAGACCTATTTGGATGTGGGTAATGTAGATTTTGTGATCCAAGAGTTCGGTTTATAATTTGGAGCATAAGGGTATATTGGTAAAATAATGGTTCAGACCTTTTATTGAATTTAAGGATTTTAGTTCAATGTATTTTAAGTCAAATGTAAATAGATAGGGTTGTAGAGCTCTTTCAACACCTTTCTATGAATATAAGGATCGCCGAAAACGGACTTGGGACGTAGAAGTTATGGCCTTCAGAAGTTAAAATGGTAAAAGGGCTAGTCGGGAACGTTGGGCGTACAAGGAGTGTACGATGGGTGTTCGTGGTTGGGTGATCGCGAAGGTTCCTTCGGGAATGTTGGGCTTACCATATGAATGTTGGGCGTTCGAAACTCAGACTCAAACCCTATTTTGGGGTCTTAGACCCTATTTAAAGGCCTTAACTCATTTCCAAACCTTCTTACCTTCGGCCTCCACCCTCTTAAGTTGTTTCCTCGAAACCCTAGCCTCATATGAAAGATTATTAATCTTTCGAGTGACTTTGGTGGGTTTTTGGCACATTTGGAAGAAGAAGAACTCATTGGAGAATAGTTGGATTACTTAGAGTTTGTATATCCAGACTTTTTTCACATTAATCCTTCTTCTAAAGGTATAAAGCTTGAATCTTGATGATGCATATGTTAGATCTAGCTAATTTTGGGTGCTATGAGCTTTTGGCCATTTTAGTGCATAAAGTTTTGTAACGCCTGTGTTTCTGGGCTTGCCATTTTTAGCAATGTAATAGTCTAGGTTAACCTTTGTAACTCAACTTGAAATAATAAGAATGTATTATTTGTGAATTATGTGAATTATGTGATTTATGTGTTTATTTTCTTGATTTTTATAATTTAATGAATTAAGAATGAAATAAGCGTCAAAATTAAAGTGTGAGATACGCCCGATATCTTTGCATAAAGTTGTAGTGGTTGAAACAAGGATTCCAGAGATATAAGGAATGCCAAAATCCGAGTTATAACGAAGAAGTTATGACCTGTCGAAGTTTCGCGACAGAACCGACACGACGTCGAGTGACGTAAAAATATGAATTTAAGATAGAGCGATATTTAGCCTTAGCGATCTAAACGAAAGTCGTAGATTTCGTTAAATCGAGAGCATGCATAAAAGGAACGCCCAAATCTGACTTCGTATGAGGAAGTTATGATTTTCTGAAGTTTCGACGTGGTAGTATGCAGCCCGAATACTCGATTTGAGATCAAGCGGTTTTTAGCCGAAACAATCTAAATGAGAATCGAAGATCTCGTTGTTAGTAGCGAAACGATGAAAAGTTAGGCGAGAACGGACGTCAAACGAAGAAGTTATGAATTTATAACGGAGTTTTTCTGTCCCGGCCTTCTAAAAATAAATAATAAAAATAAAAGTCAAAATTAGCCGACGGAGTCTAAATGAAAGTTGTAGAGTATGGTCTGACCTTCGCGTGGATATAAAGAACGTCGAAAACGGAGCTCGTATGCGAAAGTTACGCAATTTAGAAAATTGACAAGTCAATTATGCCCCGCGTAATTTGAGTACGCCCCGCGTACTCAGTCGGATGCAACTTGTCTGACCAATACTCGAGTGCCACCAGTCGACGCACGCACGCAGTGACGTCAAAGTACGCCCCGCGTAACCCGAGTACGCCCCGCGTAATTTGATTACGCCCCGCGTAATTTGATTACGCCCCGCGTAATCCCAGACCCAGCAGCCTATAAATAGAACTCGAATTCAGCCATTTTCTCTTGTTCAAACTCTTCTCTCTCTCTAAGTTTTGCCTCGTTTTGCGTGCCGTTTATACCCCGAAGCCCCGGTAATATTCCCGAGCCCCAAAGCAAGATCCGAAGCCCCGAGAATCCCGAAGAGCGTTATTCCCGAGCCGAAACGCTGCCCGCGAGGAGCCCGGTTTTGTGAAGATCTTCCAGATCTACGGAGAAACACCTCTTCTGCAAGCCGTAGTGCTGCCCGATCATCTTCTGATCAGGTGAGTGTGTAGTTACTTTCATTCCAACACAATATTATGAAATATTTTATATAAAATACGTGCTATGTGTATATATTTTGTTGTTATATATGTGAATGTATACCCACTCTCTTCTATCTTATAGATCTGATTATTTCTCAATGAAATACGTGTTATGTGTGTGTGCCTCATCTGTTATGTGAAAAATGTTTTGATTGAGCATGCTATATAGGTTTTGAAACTACGTATAAAAATGTATATTTTATCTACTAATATGTTGGGTAGAATATGGGTAGATAGTTGGTGTGTAATAAACAGATGAGAGGCCTCGATGTTGTTTTGATCCAGTCATCTAGCGGAATTTAGATGACGACCACGGACTTTTCTAGATAGTCCAGTGGAACGCTAGCAGGCTCATAACCTGTAGGTGTTAATGAACTTGGGTGTTCATTCGCTGTATTCCATCCCCCCCATGGTTGCCTTATTTGACTTATATTGCTGAGGAACCCCCGAAGCATGTGTAGTCGCCCCGATGAAATATTCTTAGACTAGGTCCCTTGTGTTAGTTATTTTAGGGACATAAAGTGAGAATAACGGGAATGGGTAACTGGGTTATTGTTGGTTGATAATAATTAATTAAATTATTTAGTGTGGGTTGAAAACCCTATATGCTCACCAGGCTCCCAAGCCTGACCCACTCAGTTGATTTATTTTACAGGAAGTGGCGCAAGAGCTTAAGATGGGCGAACATCAAGTTGTTTTGTTTACAAGTCTGTATATGTATATATTTGTTGAAAGACTTGTAATGCTATCGTTTATGCTTTATGATCTGTATCGGAACATGACATCCCGACTTTTGATTATGAAATGAAATCATATTTCTTTATGAAATGTTTTGATAAATATCTATTTTATCATGTTTTGTTTTTGGGAACAAATTCCGCATCTCTTTTAAAATTAAAATGATTTACTCTGAAAATTATTTTAAAAAGCATAAATGAAATCGGTCTTTTCTGGCCGAGATTTTGGGGATGTCACAAGTTTAGATCTTGAATTTTGCGACCTTATTACGGATAGAGTTGAAAACTTTATCCATTTAAACATCATATTGATTCGGATCTAAAGATTGGAGACTTGCACTTAATGGATTAAGTTGAAAAAGATACACTTTTGGTCCATTTAAGACTTAAAGACTAGATCTTGGTGTTTTGGACCATTCCAATGGATAAAGTTGGAAACTTTATCTATTATGGAGTTATTAGGAACCATAAAGATATGATATTGGTTATAAGTTTTCTTCCATGCATGAGTTACAAGGTCTTAATGGGTTAACTAGTAATATTTTTTTTTGCGTTTGGACACTTTATGGCCATGCAAGACAATAAAGTTGGAAACTTTATGGTTAAGGACATTATTTTAGGGTTGGGTCTGGATTATGGACAAAAGAGCTTAAGGATCAAGCTCTTAATAAGAAAGGAATGAAGCCCTCGCGAATACTGGGTGTTGCCCATGAATGTTGGGCGTTCATGGTCAACCAGCCTGTTTCTTTTGTTCAAGCCGTATATGCTTAGTGTACAAGTTGAGTACACTGGGTGTACACAACACTATTGACCAAGTTTGACTTTTGACTTTTTGGAACTTTGACCAAGTTTGACCCAAGGGTATTTTGGGTATTTTGAGTTATATTTGAGATTCCTCACTATTTGATGAATAGATGGCGAGTAGAGCTGGTATTCATAGCATAGATTTATTCAACTATCATTCGGATTGAGAGGAGAGTTTTCCTCACTGTACTTGTAACGCCGCAAAAATAAGACCCAAAAAATTTAAATTTTCAATTAATAAAAACAATATCCCAAAACATCATCATAAATTTCAAAATGATCAAATGTATCACAACATCATAAACTATCAGAGTTATCATGAAAATGTGGAACAATATCGTGTGTGTACTGCAATCATCCCAAGATCTTCCCCTTTGCACTAGAAGTACCTGAAACATAAACTCTAATCTATAAGCACGATTCTTAGTGAGTTTCCCCCAAATACCACATACCACATGTCACACCCCAAAACCTGAACGGCAGAAACGTTCGGGGGCGGAGGACGTCATGTACAGTATCACAACAATGCATAATAGTAAACAAGCAACAACATCATCCATTTCATTAATAATATAATTTTTATACAAGTGTGTTCTGTATAGTTTATAAGACACCAAAAATATGAATCAAAATAAGAGATGAGTCTTGAACGTGCTCTATCTTCTCAAAACCTGGTCATCGGTACCTGTCTACTGGTGACCTGAGAATACAAGCTATTTTGAAAGCATAGATCAACATTAAAGTTGGTGAGTTCATAAGTATTTTAGTGTCATTGCTTGTATGAAAGTGTTTGTAAATGTTTGATGTAAATGTTTGTAAGAGTTTGTAGTAAACATTTGTATCTCCTAGAAAATCCTATATTTTCTACTAAAAGTAACCTTCTACCAAGGCCCAAATGTTTTGTGTGTTGTGTTGTTTGTAAAAGTGTATCTTTCCCAAGTATGACTATCATTACCAAAATATAGTTTACATTACCGTTTATGTGAGAAGATCACAATGCGAATGCAATGGAAAAGTAACAGTGTATAGCAGTATCGTATGTAAGTAACTACCAATGTACTAACTACCTTAAACTAGTTTGTTAATTTAGGTCAAATGTGATATGATTGTAACCATACTTGATAGACTAGTATAACACGACGCTCTAAGGCATCGAAATGGTATGACATTAGTCACCCGTAGACCTACAGGTCCCACTGTAGCTAGCAACAAGGTGTAGGATGGTCAATCCTGTATAGATCTGTACACCAACTCACGCTCTCCCTCTAAGAGACTCTGGTTGCAAAACGTGACACAACAGAGATTGCCATTCCATGTAATAGTGGCTCACATTAATGTTATAGTGTTCTAGTGTTTGTATAGTATGTTCTAGTGTATTGTATGTTTTCTCTGTATTAGTCTAGTGTATGTTCTCTTTGTTTCTCATCATAGTATGTTCGTTTTGTTTCTCACAATAGTAAGCTCTCTTAGTTTCTCATCATAGTAAGTTTGTTTTGTTTCTCATAATAGTAAGTTCTCTTAGTTTCTCATCATAGTAAGTTTGTATTGACTCATGAAAGAACTGACTCTTGTATGTTTCATTATACTAGAAATAGTGAGTAGTAACTTCCTAAACTATGCCTATTATAGTTTACTAGTGGTGTTGTCTGTATGAATGAACATGTTTGTACACCTTTGCTACCCAAAGGTATTGAACTGAATGTAGAACTTTAATATCCATATACATACACATAATATATAACTAAGATTCAAACGACCATCGAACAAACAACCGAATACCCTAAGTCCACAACCAAACAAGGAACATGAAATAAGGCGAGTTATCAGTCCTAAGTCCTTTCAATCCTACTTATATAACTATATCTATATAGACATGATTTTAACAATATATAAGTTTGAAAAAGTTTAATAAGGAGTTTTGCATGTAAAAAGTTTGTACAACGATTTGAAGTAGTTTGTTTGATAACACAGTTTAAAGTATAGTAAATCCATCTGTTTGATAGTTATTAATCACATGTGATTGATATAATAACTATAATGTTTCAACTTGTATCCCTCCATAAAAGAATTTAAAAGATAAGTTAAGGGGTATGAACTCACCTGTAGTGAGTGGTTTGGATGAACGAGTGGTATAGGATGCTAAGTGTCAAGTGAAGACTTGAGCACACACACAGATCCTATTTAGCATATAATGACACATATATGCATATAATTAGTATTTATACAACTAATCATGTAAGGAACACACCCTAGGACTTAGGAAACACTTAGATTGAAGTGTTAGAAGTACAAAGGGTTGCATCAAGGGGGTGTATGGCCACACAATGGTGTTTACGGCCATGGAGTTCATGGCCTTAGGAGTTCACGATCATAGAGTTTACGGCCTCATGAGTTTATGGCTGTAAACTCATAATGATTTGTGCCAAATGGTGTTTTAAGGTCCTAAAAACCACAAGGAAGTGTTCTAGACTCAAGACCAAGCCTTAGGAAGGAGTTATGGTCCATATGCACCTCTAACTAGGGTTTACGGCCAAGGGAGATGCTCTTGGCCGTAAACACCTTTTGTTCTTGGAGAAATGGATGATTTCAAGGTGTTTTACATATGTTTCAACTAGATATTGAGTATAGGGAAGTAATACTTACGATATAGAAGCTAAAAAGGTTGATTTTGGACCAAAACACTAGTGTGTGTTCTTGGTGTTCTTGAAGATCTAACCCAAAAGATGATGTTAATGGATGGAATCGATGGGTTATGCTAGTTAAGAGGATGTAGTAACTAGACAAGGGATAAAACACTTACATCTTTGAATAAAAATGAATATCCTTGATGATAGTTGAGAGCAAAACCCGATTTCTTGGCTTGGAAATGGTAAAAGTGTTGGAAAATGGCCAAGTATTATATATATAGCCAAGAGTTTATGGCCACCATGAGTTTACGGCCGTAAACTCATGTACCCTGACCGTAAACTCCTCATAAAGGGGGTTTATGGCTTGTTTGCTGGTTTTGAACTTCAGTTGACACATCCTAAGACTTAACCCTTTGATGTACTAGGCTTAGAATTCTCAAACAGACTCTAAACAGTGTTAAAAGTTAGCAGAAACAAGTCTAACTTTGACTGAATTGAATGGTTGTACAAGATAGAAATTTCAGGTTGTCACACCACACATATTACACATATAATGGGCCCCGACCGATGAGTGTAATGGCCCCCACCCTAACTCGCATAATGGGCCCCGCATACTGAATATAATGGGTCTTGCTCGACCTCACATAATGGGCACCGCCCACTGGGTATAACGGGCCTCGACCTAACTCGCACAACGTGCCCCGCCCAACATACAAACATACAAGTATAAAAAGTAATAACATACATATTATCCATTGGGCCCCACTCTCTATTTATATGGACACATACACATGCAAACATACAAGTATAACAAGTAATGGGTTGGCATTGGTGCCTTAGACCCACTAAACACGGTGTGAAAGACTCACCTCAGAATGCTGAATCTCACAGATAAATCTCTAGCTACTTATCCGAAAATCCTCGTGCTATCATCATAAAATAATATCCAATCGATAGTTGGATCCTGACTCATAATAAGACTCCAAACTAGGGTAAAAGACCATTTTACCCTTTTCCTAACTTGACCCAAGGCCAAAGCCCAAACTAATTACTCAAAAGGCCCAATTCCAAAAATAGCCACCCAAAGCCCAATTATGGCCTAACCTTCCAAATTAGGCCCAAACCCCTTGGTGGGCCTTCATCCAAAAGAGTCTAAACTAGAAATATGATTGCCAACAAAGCCCTAAAATCCTAAGGTACACACAATGCCCAAAACTGAGAAGCCCAAAACCGAAGCTCACATGCCGAGTATGTTGGGCGTACTCAGCTCGTACGCTTAGCGTACACACTCTGGGCTAGTACGCACAATGTACCAGCTTCTACGCCCAACGTACTCCCCAGTTGGCCACTCCATGTCAAAAAGCACTTAATCCATTCAATCCCTACTCCATACTCTTAGATCTTGTCCCAAAAGATGATTTATCACGTAAAGTTGGCAAGTTTACGTGCATGCATGGCTGAATGGGGCTCTAGAGCTCAAAAGAGTTTAACCAAGGGTCTTAATACATGTATGAGTCCATATAAACCATAAAGTTTGTATTTTTATATGTAAGGGACCCCTAAAATGTCCAGATCTAAAAGGTTAAGTTTCTGAAACGACCTTAGCTCAAAAGGACCAACCAAAAGGGACCAAAATGGCCATAAACAAGCCCAAAAGAAGATCTATACAAGGAGTTTGAAAATTTATGGACTTTATACCTCAAAAGTCACAAAAAGAAGAGCTAAATCTGGATCTATAAGGTCCTCTCTAAAGAATGAGTCTTCAACCTTCTTCTACCAATTCACGATGTACCAAACACACCAAAGTGGTTTACAAGAGCTCAAAAGCACCACACAAAGGCTAAGGTACGAAATTAGGGTTTTGAAGATATGGAGTTGGTCTAAAATGTCCAAGAGGTGGATTAAAGAAGCTTAAATAGGGCACAAATCCTAAAAATCAGGGTTTGTCCCAATCCAACATATGCCTAGCGTATGTGGTCGATGCCCGCTATCAAAGTCCAGCTAGTACGCTAACTGTACTCATAGAGTGTGCCCCACATACTAGCGAAAGGACCAAATTGCAAGGATTTTGTTTAGTAAGGGTAAAAAGGGAACTTACAAGATTCGAATGTTATAATTCTCCCCCACTTGAATCAGACTTCGTCCTCGAATTCTGCTGCTCCAAATAACTCTGGATAGTATCTTTCGGCTCCCAAGTCCATTCAGAACCCTTGCGATGCTGCCATTGGACATTCATCAGCTCAACAACCTTGTTCCTCAAGGTTTTCGTCTTCCGGTCAAGAATCGCCATTGGTCTCTTAATATAGTTCAGGCGGTCATCCACCTGAATATCCTCTAATGGAACCACTGCAGAATCATCCACTAAACACTTCCTCAACTGAGAGACATTCAACATGCTATGGATTTGACTGAGCTCATCTGGAAGATCCTAGTGATATGCAACCTGGTCCACCCAGGCCAAAACCTTGAATGGAATGATATACCTGGGGCCCAACTTACCCTTCTTCCTGAATCGGATGACACTTTTCCAAGGTGACACCTTCAGGAGAACCATATCCCCCACCTGGAACTCTAAGTCTGATCGGCGTCTATCAACATAACTTTTCTGGCGACTCTGAGTTGTCTGGAGCCTACTCTAAACTTGTTGAATCAACTCGGTAGTCTTGAGTACCACCTCGATACTCCCTATAACCCGCTGACCGACCTCACCGCAACATATTGAGGTCCAACATTTCCTCCCATAAAGCATATCAAAAGGAGGTCGATCAATGTTGGCGTGATAACTGTTGTTATACAAAAATTCCTCTAGCGGAAGATACGTATCCCATTTCCCACCAAAGTCCAAGAAACACACTTTCAACATATCCTCTAGAGTTTGAATGGTTTGCTCACTCTGACCAACCGTCTATGGATGGAAGGTTGTGCTGAAATGGAGACAAGTACCTAACTCATCATGGAACCTCTTCCAAAACCTAGAAGTAAACCTGATGTCCCTGTCTGAAACCACGGAAACCGGCTCCCGATGTCGTGCCACAACCTCCCTGATGTATACCTCCGCCAACTTCTACGTAGAGATACTCTCCTGGATCTGGATAAAATGCGCCTCTTGGTCAATCGATCTATGATGACCCAAATCGAATCCACTTCATGCATAGTCCGGGGCAATTTCGTGATGAAATCCATGGTCATCTCCTCCTACTTCCATACGGGAATCTCCAATGGTTGCATCTTGTCGTGAGGTCATTGATGCTTGGCCTTGACTCTCCTGCAAGTCAAGCACCACTCCACATACCAAGCCACATCCCACTTTATGCAGGGCCACCAATTATCAGGACGAAGATCTCTATACATCTGCGTTGCCATGGGATGAATGGAGAACCTAGACTTGTGTACCTCCTCCATCAGAACCTGACGCACACTACCCTAATATGGAACCAATGCTCTCCGGTGAAGAGTCAACAGCCCACGACTATCATAATCGAAGGAAGCCAGTTAACCCACAATGTGCTCACTCTTCTGGTGCTCTTCCTTCATAGCCTCGATCTGAGCCTCCCGAATTCGCTCCAATAGCAGAGTAATCACAGTCATCCTCAAACATACATCCCTGATCGAAGCTGCGACCGCCTTGCGGCTTAGAGCATGTACCATATAATCACACAAATTTCAGCAGAATGGTGTTTTGGTCAATTAACCTATATTAAAAAAAGGAAATTTTCGGATTCTAAGGGATAATTAATTTTCTTTTTTTAAAGCTGAATTTTTTAAATTAATTCAAATTTAATTCTATTATAATTTCTAATACTAACCGATTTTATTCTGTCAGAATGACAGAGAGTCAAACATAACCTGGTAAATATATTTTCGATTTTATTCTTGTAGAATATGGTTCATTCAATATATTTTTTATAATTAACATGCTTAAAGAATTATACAACATATTATTAAGAATAACATTTTCTAAAGAATACAAATTTTATTTTTTAAGAATTACTAATTACATTAATTCGTAAAGAATAAGACTAAAAACTCATTACATTCATTCTGAAAAAAAATGATTAATAATGGTTTAAGAATTACATTTATTCTTAAATATTAAAACTAAGAATGGTTAAAAAATAAAAATAAAAACATCAAAATTTAACAAAAACACTAAAACATTCTATTAGAATTTATAGTTTTATTCTTTTAGAATATACTCTCGTTCTCGATCCATGTTTTCTTCTTTTTCCACAACAATGGCAACCTCTTCAAAATCTATATCCACAAAGAAAATATAGTCAATTTTAAAATATTAAAACTTTTAGTATATTCTAAAAGAATAAAACTATAAATTCTAATAGAATGTGTTAGACATTAAATACTTTTAATTTATTCTAACAAAATGTAATACTCAAGTCACTTGATCAAGTATTCCCCGAGTCACTTCATCTAAATAATCAACTTAATCTAATTACAATGATTCTAGAGCCTACATTGTAGCTAACACAAAGGACAATACGTTGGAAAAAGGTCATATGATTACAAGCTTGAATGTGGGAAATATGACAGTTCAATGATCACAAAAAATTTCTAAACAAAGTAGAAGTGCTATAAATATAGTTGTAACATCCAATGTTCGAAGGACTGTAACTCAGTCAATATTAATCCAATTTAAATGACTTCAAAACCTAACTTGTAGCTAACACAAAAGAGAACATGCATAAAAAAAATTCAAATCATTCCAAGATAGTATAAGAGAGATATGATAGTTTAAAGATTACAAAAAAAATTGGCTGAGAATTTTGAATCAAGCATTTTAGCAAACAATTGGCGGGCAAAATCGGATGCTCAGATCTTTATACTCCATTTGAAGAAGCATAGAACACATGTAATTAATAAATACATGAATGTGACTAAATTTACAATAAAAGAGGGTATACCTTCAAATACTAACAAGTATTTTGAGAATCCATGCCATAAAATCGAGATTCCATTATGACAGAATTAGAACTTGATCTTCCTACTGAGAATTAGTCAATTACCGAGAATTTGGCTTGAAACATCTCTTATGCATTCTATCGAACAACTTCTGTGCATTATCCAATTGTCATAGCTTTACCTTGAACATAATTTCAAACAATTTCAACAAGTTGTATTAAACACCAAACACCTTCACAACACCAGAAATTGCACCGAAAACATGAGAAAGATTCATGAAATCAATGGAAAGGGAGAAAAACAAAACACAATTTCTGTAAAAAAAAAGTTGGAAAAAACCTTCCTGATACTACTACTATCATGATTGATGTCGACGAAGGTACATAAGAACAAGTTGAAGAACCTGTTGAGATTGGTATTATAATCTCTACTCCTCTCGGCAAAGTGATCTGCTCAAAAGAAGAGACAAAGGCCTGATACTAGGTGCTTGAAACCCAATCATGTAAAGGACTGTATAAAGATAAACATTTTCCATGGTTTTGCAGGTTCACAGTTGCCTAATAACAGTGAAAGCAGGTTGCACAATCGGTGGTTGTGCTGTGGTGTTTGATGGATGTTGTGGGGGAAAGAACACGTTGGCAAAAGTAGCAATGAGGAAGGACGAGGACGTCGACGGTGGTTTTTGTAGGGTTTAAAAAACTGATTGCAATTTTATAGGGATTTGATTTGATTTTAGTTTTGGAATTTATGTAATATACATGCAATATTACTAATTTACCCTTATTGATTTATTTAAAAATTTAATTTGTGCTAAATTCTGATTGGTCCATATATGCACACAATATTTGTTGAAAACATTTGAACCTAACTATATATATATATATATATATATACACACACACACACACTAGGCAAATGCCCGCGTGTTGCGCAGAAGTATCTATATAGCTGAAATCTTTACAAATATATGTTTTTTTTTTTAAATATAACAATAATGTTGTTGTTAAATTTGATATAATAATTCGTATACTAAGGAGATAAATATATATTGATTATTTTGAAGAGTAAATTACACGAATAGTCCCTATGGTTTAGGGAAATTTGTGCGCTTGGTCCCTAACTTATTTTTTAACTCGGAAGGTCCCTTGTAACGCCCGTAGATCCGAGCTAGTCAATTTAGAGATAATAGGGGTCGGAAACGACTTTTCGAATAAAGATTATTTAGAATAAATAATTTGAACCAAGTTGTAGTATATGTCACAAGGTTTCCATACATATAAAGTACGCCGAAATCTGAGTTATAACGAAGAAGTTATGACTCGTCGAAGTTTCGCGACGGAACCGGCACGGCACCGGGAAGCGTAAAAAGTGAATTTACGATGGAGCAAGATTTAGCCTTAGTGATCTAAACGAAATTCGTAGAATATGTTAAACCGAGAAAATCCATAAAAAGAACGCCCAAATTTGACTTCGTATGAAGAAGTTATGATTTTTCTAAGATTCGGCTTAGCAGTGTACAACCCGAAACTCGAATTTTAGTTCGAGTGGTTTTTGGCTTACGCGACCTAAATGAGAGTTGAAGATCTCATTAATAGGAGCTCAACGGTAAAAATATGGTCGAAAACGGAGTTCGTATGAAGGAGTTACGAATTCTTCGCGGTCATTTAACAGTCTAAACGCCTCCTACTGTTAAATTTGAGATTGGTCAAGAATTAGCCAACGGAGTCTAAACGAAAGTTGTAGATCTTGATTTTTCCTACGTGTGGATATAAAGAATGTCGAAAACGGAGTTCTTATGCGAGAGTTATGATTTTTTTATGTTTGAAGGCTGATATGCGATAGAGGGTGACGTGGCACCACCAGAATTGGACACGTGGCACCACCAGAAGGTTGCCACATGCACCAACTCGGCGAGTAGGTCAGTCAGCACCCCTATAAATAGAGGTGCCGGCCATTCACTTCTCTTCACACCTCTCTAACATTCTTTCTCTCTGTATACTCTCTCTCTAACCTCCCTTAAGCCCCCTAAAGCCTAGGTAAACCCCCTAGCACCCGAAGGAAGCCCCGAGGCTCCCGGAGTCCCGAGAAAAAGGGTCTTTCGGCTCGGAAACGCTGCTCCAGCGAACCCCGGTTTTTTAGAAAACCTGCTGTAAGTGAGCTACGCCTACCCAATCTTTAGCGTAGCTTATGTTTCGATATAGTAATGTTATTAGGTCTTTAAAATAATTATTTGGGCTATTACTATGAGTTATATTGAGTGTTATTTAACGCTTATATAATAATAATAATAATAATAATAATAATAATAATAATAATAATAGCTAGACTATTAATTAGTCGCGGTTATCGTTAGACTAAACCATAGTGGTGTTGATACTAGGTTATATCGAAGGAAATTGTTTTGAGAGTATCGAAGCGCTGTCCGAGTGCTAAGTCACCACCTTTCAGGTGAGTGCATGGTCCCTTTCATCTTACACATAGATATGAAGTATTTTATATAAACTACGTGCTATGTGTGTATATTATCTGAATACTTGCTGTCTATGCTGGATGAACGTTTTATACATGTTTTAAATGATTTAAACTGTATACGTATTTTATATATACGAATATGTTGGGTATGATATGGGTAGATGAATGATGAGAGATAAAAGATGATGTGAGTAAAAATTGGTAGCTATAGACTTAGTGCCTAATAAACATCGGCAACTATAGACTTAGTGCCTATTGGACAAACACTGGTAACTATGGACTTAGTACCTGTTACGAACTGGTAGCTATGGACTTAGTACCTGTTAGGAATTGGTAGCTATGGACTTAGTACTTATTAGATAAAGACTGGTAGCTATGGATTTAGTACCCGATGAATAGACTATAGCAGCTATGGAATTAGTGCTTTTTGAACGAACATTGGCAGCTATGGATTTAGTGTCAGTCCTATAACCCTGGAAGTAAGGGACTTCGGAATAAACGAATGCAAGATAGATGACTCTTACGATAAATCCTTAAGAGTAAAGAAGATAATGGGGATGGGTAATTGGGTTGATTATTTGATTGTTTAAACATAATAATTATATTATTGTGGGTTGAAAACCCTATGTACTCACCAGGTTTCCCAACCTGACCCACTCAGTTTATTTATATCACAGGTGTTGATATAAAGTCACATTACAATGAGAGATTTAAAGAGATGTAAATCACTTGTGTAAATAAACGTAAGTTCTGTTTATGCTTATGTTTCTGTATTAACGATGACATCCCAAACGTTTTAAAATGAATAAAATACTTTTCTTCGAAAATGTTTTAATAACGTATTTATCGTGTTTTTCTGGGAACAAATTCCACAAAATTTTTATTAAAAGAAGAACTCTGATTTTTATAAAGCATAAACAAAATCGGTCTTTTCTGAACGTGAAAATGGGGATGTCACATCCCTACTATTTGTTTTTGTTACATGCTTGGTCCCTACTGTTAGTTTTTGTTATGTGTTTGGTCTCTGTCTTACCTAAAAATACTATTATTTAAATAAGGAAAAATGGCAGGGTAGGTAAGCTAACGTGAGGGGTGGGGTTGAGGTGTGTTTATTTAAATAAATTAAAAAATCAAAGGGAAACATAGTCTTTTTAGTTAAGACAGGTACCAAGTGCGTAACAAAAACAAATAGTAGGGACCTTCCGAGTTAAGAAAATAATTCAGGGACCAAACACGCAAGTTACTCTAAACCATTGGGACCATTCATGTAATTTACTCTATTTTATATGATAATATATACATCTATTAAAACTGTATGATCTCAATCTTTTGAATGACCTCTACCCGCGGGTTACTCATAAATAAAATTAAATATAATATACGGTTTAATGTTATTTATAGTTGTTGTTATTATTAATTAATTTTTTTTAATTTATTTGCTTAATGTTTTAATTTCTATCATTGAAATTATTAAAACATCAAACATTTTTTTTTATTTTAAAGGTAACAATAATCATTTATATAAATTTATTTTTAACTATTGTTATTGTAAGTTATTTTAAGCTACTTATTTGAAAACTTTTTACGATTATAAAAATATCTTTAGGAAATATTTTAGTTAAATTGATATTACAATTTAGTTTTTGCATTTAGCACTACAATTTATCACTTTCAACTATTCACAAAATATTCTTTGAGTTTTTTTTAAGTGGAACTGAAATTTATATTGAAGTTGGCCTTGTAATGTTATATTTAAACTAACATTTTAAGTATTTTGTCCAAACTGTTTAAAAGTTGCAGCTTTAAACTGATAATAGTTTACATACAACAACATATTAAATCTAATAAATTAAGTATAATATGTTAAAAGTTAAAGAAATAACTTTATAAGTAGAAGTAAAAATATTATTTAAATATTGAAATTTAGTTTATTTATGATTACACTTCAGGTTTGATACTTATTTAACCTTATTAATTAACCAACTTATAATCATTATTAGAAAGAGACTACAATTTATTACTTTTAACTATTTACAAAATATTCTTTAGGTTGTTTTGATTGAACTAAAATTTATATTTAAGCTGATCCTGTAAGGTTATATTTAAATTAACAATTCAAGTATTTTATACAAAGTGTTCAAAAGTTGTAGCTTTAAAATGATAATGGTTTACATACAACAACATATTAGACCTAATAAATTAAGTATAATATGTTAAAAGTTAAAAACAAAACTTTATAAGTAGAAGAAAATATGTTATTTTAATATTGAAATTTAGTTTATATACGATTACACTTTAGGTTTTATATTTATTTAACCTTATTAACCAACTTATAATCATTATTAGAAAGAAATTGAAAAGTCATGGGAGTTTCAAATGAATGTGGTGAAAGGAAAAATGTTTCATTTATAAGTATACAACGATATATATATATATATATATATATATATATATATATATATATATATATATATATATATATATATATATATATATAAGAGTACTTTACTTTGCCACGTGTCAGTTGTTGAGGCATTCACTTTGTAATTGACAAGTGTCATCTCTTTAGCTAGCCTAATGCTCTAATTTCCGGCTCAAACATCTATTTATCGACAAATTGGATTCATTCAATTTGATTACTATCACATCCTCAAAATCAACAACAAATCATCGATTAACAATGAACAAAATTAATTGAAACTAATAAAATCATCTATTTTATTCAATTATAAATACATTCTTATTTATTCTTTTTAGTTTATTATCTTTCCATGCCACAAAAAAATTAAGGGCATCACAAGAATGAAAACGAAGAATTGAGCAACACTAACAGTTTTCGTGTAAATGTTGGTGATTCAATGTGCTTCTTCTCCTACACCATTCAATTTGATAGGCATTTGTCACACCCTAAAACCGGAACGGCGAAAACGTTCTGGGGTGGATGACGTCATGTCAAGTATCACAACATATGCAGTATAGTAATCAAAGTACAACAACCATTGCATTAATAGTAATAATTTTACATAGTTTACATTTCATAGCAACATCAAAGTAATACAAGGAAAAGTATAGATGCAACTCGGTTCTAGACTGACTTCGCAAAGCTCCCGGGATGTACATGTCTATCGCTGACCTGAGAATACAAGTTATTTTGAAAGTGAGTATCAGCATTTTATAATGCTGGTGAGTCCATAAGTATTTAGTGTCATTAGTATAAATATGCATTTTTATTCAAAATAACTTTATGAAAGATAGTAGTTTAGAATCTACGGTGTATTAGCGTCCTTTCCAGAAAATCCTATATTATTTAAATAAAAGCAGTCTTCTACCAAGACCCGACCGATTTATGTTTTAAGGAGTAGTTTTCCCCAAATTACTATCATTACCAAATACAGAATTGACTTTAAAAGAATAATGAGAAAATCATAAGTGAAAATACTAGGGGAAAATAATATATATACCTCAGCAGTAACACTGCTGACTAAAACAAAAGAAAACATAGACTCCAGGAGAGTATCAAATGAATGATAGGCCTGGCTGAGTCTAACAAAAGGAAGTACAGACTCCAAACGGTATCGAATGAATGATACAGCTAGCAAAGTCTAAAACAAGAAAATACAGACTCCAGACAGTATCGAGTGAACGATACAACTAGTAAAGTCTAAAACAAAAAAAATACAGACTGCAGACAGTATCGAGTGAACGATACAGCTAGCAAAGTCTAAAACAAAAAGGGTGAATGTGAACCTGTATGTAACCATGCTAATCGACGATAGAGCATCCGATGACCCTCCAGGTCACGCATAGAGGTAGTGGCATTATGTTACCCATGGGCCTTACCGGCGCGTACTGTAGCTAGTAGTATGGGTGTGGGAGTGTCAGTCCCGTATAGATCTATACACATGATGTTCGCTCTCTTTCCCGAAGGCTCTGGTTACACGGCGTTGGCGCAATGAAGCGTCGTAGAGGGAAATAGTGTGTCACATTCTAAAGTAAAAGAGAAAGAGAGAGATAGAGAGAAATAGAGATAAAGATAAAGATAGATATAGAGTTAGAGACAGAGATAGAGATAGAGTCTCCTAACTATTCCTATAATAGTTACTAGGGTTCCAGAAACATGAATAATAGAAGGATGCCTGTACTACTCAAGGCGATGAACTGGCTGAGAGAGAGAGGTTTTATGTCCATACATGTATACATGATATATAATTAATGTTTAAACGACCTTCAGACGGATAACCGATACCCACCAGACCACATCCTAACGAGGAAAAGGAAATAGGGCGAACTAGCCTTCCTAAGTCCTTTAAACATTATTTATATAACTATACAAATATAGGCATGCATTTAACGAAATAGAAGCATAGAAGAACTTTGGTAAAACCTTTGGAAAACCTTTAAAAATAAGAATTTACGACTTGATGTCATTTTGTAAAACAAGCTTTGAAAAACCTTTGGAAATCCTTTCAAACACCTTTCATAAACAACTTTGAAAAATGATTTGTATAAAACGGTTTAAGTGAAGAAAACCTTTGATAAGAAATCACGACTGGATATCTCTTAAGTAAACAAACTTTGAAAAACTTTGGATAACCTTTAATGATCTAAAAAGGGATATTCATACTTTAAAAAGATTCGAAAACATGATTTGGAAATCTTTAATCTAGATAAACAGTTTAACATGCAAAATGTATTTTGCTATACAATTATTAATCACATGTGATTTATCTAATAACTGTACAGTTCGACTTGTATTCCCCCCCCCCCTATAAAAGCAGTTAAAATCATTTAATAGGTTAATTCAGTGGTATGAACTCACCTGTCGTGGGCGATTCGGATGAATGGACGGTATAGGATGCTAAGTGTCAAGTGAGGACTTGACCACACACGCGAATCCTATTTAACATGTAATGATACATTTAAGTATCCAATTAGTCATTTAACAATTAATTATGCAATTTAGGATGCCCTAAAGCGTGAAACACTTTGCTACAAGTGCTAGGAGTACCAAGGGTTGCATATAAGAGAGTATAGTCTCACTTTGGAGTTTACTCCTCAAATGGTAGTACCTAGGGGTGTTTACGGCTTCAATACCACTTCCCCCATGATTCTACGGCCGTAAAATCATGGTTGTGGTGCCATTGGGTTTTTGAAGGTCTTATATCACTCAAGGAATTATGCTAGACTCGAATCAAGGGCTAAGGAAGTGATTGGGGGTCAAAATGAACACCATTAGGGAGTTTACGGTCCTTGGACCACCCCCTTGGGTGTTTACGGTCGTAAACACATGGGTTTACGACCGTAAACCCATGTTTGTCCATTTCTTTTGTGTTTTGGGTGGTTCTAACTCATGCATGCAAGTTTCTAGACACTTAAACAAGCATGGGAAGGTGTTAAGGGCACTTAAACACCTTGAAAAGGTGTTTACAATTTTGGGAGATGATCTAAAACTGTAAACTCATGTTTATCCCTTCCTTTCATGATTTTGCGGTTCCTAGTTCATGCATCTAGGGTTCTACTCCTTTATACAAACATTAGAAGGCATTAGGGGCATCTAAACACCTCTTGGAGGTGTTTACGTTTTTGGGATGAACTCCCCAAACCATAAACTCATATGGACATGGGGAAATGATGATTTTCGAGTGCTAAACTCATCTAGGAAGGGATCTATGCTAGTTGTCAAGGCTTAGGATGAACTAAGGCACACTTTGGCACCCATTTAAGGGTTTACGGTCCAAGAATGTTCTTGGACCGTAAACGCCTTGTTCTTGGTGTTCTTGGATGATTTCAAGTGTAAACAAGTTTCTATTAAGCACACAAGAAGCTAGGGTAAGCACACTTACGTTCTAGGAGCTTGGATGATCTTTTTTGGCGGATTTGACGGGATGAACTTATGATAGTTGAGAGAATTTCTTGAGTGTTCTTGAGGTGGGAGTTGGAAAAATGAGAGAAAATGACTAAGTGTCATATTTATACTCTCGGGGGTTCGCGGTTAAAAACTCCGAGTTTTTTTCCGTAAATTCCAAAATTTTGGAGTTCCGCGACTTACGCTAAACACGACAAGTTCTAAAATTTATTTCCTTAATTTTGGTTCGCTTGACGAAAATTATATAAAATATTCCAATGGGCTTAAATCCGGCCAAAAATATTTTGGGATAAATTTGGCTAATTTTTGACGTGCTTAATTACGTCGTTAAAACAAACAGGAATTTCGGGTTGTCACATTATCCCCCCGTTAGAGGGAATTTCGTCCCGAAACTAGAGTTTAGGCAAAGAAGTAGGCGTGAACGATTGAGTAACGAGATGAGGGTGCTTCCTAATCGATTTGCCCTTGCACTCCCAAGTGATCTCCAGCTTTTGCTTGGCGTTCCAGCAAACCTTCACTAATGGGATGCGGATTCGGTTCGTTCGTTTGACCTTTCAGCTCATGAGTGCTACAGGTTCCTTTACGAAGTTGGGGTTCTCAAAGATTCTTATCTCGACGAGTGGGATTTCGAGAGTCACGTCGGGCAAACACCTTGTTCATGCTGGAGACGCAAATCGACTACGGCGAAATTTATAGAATTCCTAAAGTAGTCGTGGTCTGACAAGGGTTGGACCAATTCTTATAAAGAATCTCGGATGGTCCTAAGCTCTCGGAAAGATAGAGCTTTTCAGTACCTAGAACATAATTTACTTCTATGGTGAGATCATCACTGGCATGATCGCCATGTCGAAGTTCCAAAAGTTCTCTCTTACCGGAGTGGGGTTCCCGGGTTGGTTCTTAGAAGGCTCATGTCGTTTTCGGATTCGTGTTTCCTACTGATTGGCTTTCGGAGGTTTTCTAGATCATCGGATGTAATGGCTACTACTTGGTCTCTATCGGTTGCATGGCATCTATCTCGACCTAGTGCAAAAATGGGCCTGCACTTCTAACTCTTGAGGTGTTTCTAACGGAAACTCTCAAAGTTGGTGAGATAGGGTTTTACCAGACGATTGTTTAGAAAGTTTTCAAACTCCTCATCATCGTCTAGTTGACTCTTTCACAATATGATTCCTAACAGGAAAAAATCATGCTCTTACTTGCTTAGCTGCTTCATGAATAGCAATCTCTGCTCAGGGCTAACTCAGTCCTTAGAGATTTTCTGAAGTGTTGGATTATCTCGGGAGGTGGTTCTACTATTTCTGTGTGAGATAGTATTCTTGGAACACCTAGTAGTCCAATGAATCTCTAAGACATGCCCTATTCTCTAAGGCGTCAGTTTATTTCAGTTGCAGAAAGCGCGTGCTCTTGTATAACCCATCGACTAACACCTAGACTGGTGTCTAGTTTATAATCTGTTTGGGATCAGGGTTATAAGGCTTGATGCAACATACCATTTTACTTTATTCAAGTATTTCTTGGTTGCGAGGGTTATCATGTGGTTCTTGGCATTTTAGTGTTCACTTCGGAGAATGCAGTCCTTCGTCTACAGGGTGACGGTGACTATTCTCACATGAGGAGGCGGTGTGTCCTAGGCACTACTTGTCGGTAACGGGATAGACGAAGTGCCTGAGTAGTGCGAGTATCTTTGGCAACTACTCTTCCGGTGTTTCCGAGTTTCCTTGATTTAGATTATGTCTAGAAGTATAGGGTTCCGTCACTTGGAGCTTCTAATTTCCTCACCCACTCTTCCCAGGGTTTAGCTTATCACAGCTTCCAGTTTTCTAGGGTCTCCACCGAGATGCTTAATTCGTGGGATCAAGCGTGAATTGATGGTCGCAGTCAATGTCCTTGACTCTTACGACTCAGATTTCTTCACCAACTGAGGGTGTTAGCTACTATATTGGCTTAACCGGGATGACAAAAGATTTCGGATTTGTGGTCATTTTAGTAGCTCAACCCGCAGTGGTTCTCTTGACTCTAGTTTCTATTCTATGGGATAGGATGAAGGGTTTTACTATGAGGTTCGTGGTAGAGCTCATACTTGGCTTAACCACTAATACTTGGTGTATGCAAGCTGTATGTAATTGAGGTCGACATGATGTTAAGTTGTGTGACTCCACCCCAGACCCACAACCCAATGAGGAACAGGGAGTAGGGAGGAAGCACACATCTTAAATCTTTTTGATCTCAATTATATACCACCCTTATGCATATACTCAGTTATAGTAGTCAGTCTCCATGAGTTCTATCCTTTTGATTTACGAACCTGATTGTGAGGTGTGAAGGGTCTTTCTGGGGGATCTACGGAGTAGGTTTCGGGTGGTTATCGTCTTCTGGAACACCTGCAGTGTCTTTCGCTTCGGGTTCTATCTTTACCTAAGGAGAGGTTGGTTAATAGCGCGCGATACCCTTCTCCTGGGTATTTCGGAAGGTTTCAGATAAGAGGGACGACCGGCGAATTGCATTAGGTTTTATTATTATTTGGTTAGGAAGAACTTTTATTTGCCGAAATGGCTACGGTGAAAGTTCTTTTTACACAACACTAGGGATTTACACATGGTTGCACTAGGTCAAACCATGATTGATAGAGGCGTCGAAGTTGGCATACATCGACATGACATAGAATGCGGGTCGATAGGGCCATGTGCTGAATTGGCACACAAGTTCTTGGCGTCTCGGGTTTCGTCCCGTGTATCAGTGTTGCGGATACTTGGACCGATAGAGTCGACGCGGAACTATAGAGGATCCTGAGTGTTTCGGAATAGTGTATCTTTCATGAACGGATACTCACGAGGCCTTTCTATAATTGCCTAGCATACACTAGTCATGTATAATTAAGGTGGGGAGGACTGTTGACTGAGCGACTCCGCCCTAAATCCACAACCAAACGAGGAACAGGAAATGAGGCAGCATCACTCACTCCAGGTCTATCCATCTTAATTATACATGGCTTTAACGTATACACTGAGCCATTATAGCTTTACCTTATGAAATTTTTAGTTTTACAACAGTGCTGCGACTTTTAACAGAGTTACAGTATTAGATTTACTACAAGATTGACGTTGTGAACTAGGTGTATTACAAAAGCAAGTATATGCAGTACGAGGGTCCCTTTACTATCGGGATCTCGCAAAAGATAAGACTCTGGTCGCACTAGTTCTAAACAGTTTACGAGTCTGAGACAATGATCGCTTAGAATACTTTAACGAGGGTCTAGAGTAGTTTCTCCTGCAACGGTGATCCTTAGTCTCTTCCCATCTGCGCCGGGGTTCTTTATTATTGGACAGTCCTTTTTGAGGTGTCCGATCTCGCCGCACTGGTGACATGTCTGGTTCGTACTACTATTGGTGTTGGGAGTGAGGTGCTTAGTCAGAGTTACGTGGACACGGGTGCCCTCCTCGTTACTCCACTTTGAAAATTTTCTTTTAAAGAGCCCGGATTTATCACCACCTTTGTAGGTAGGGTCGGTCCCGATGCAAGGGACTTGTGAAATGGGTCGTGCCGGTGCTGAAGGGGCCGGGGTTGCCGCTTGCTGCTGTTGCGCGGCAAGTCTTTGGAGTCGTTGACGCTCCTTTCTAGCTCGGCGATTTCATTTCCTCTTCTCGGTTTTACAACTTTTCATGTCCATGACTATTGCCATTTGTTGGCTTCCTATATCGGTACAACGATCAGAATCTTCCATTCCTTTGCCATTCGTGATTGCATTGCTAGCGTCGAGGTTTGCAAGGACAGTTATCACGGCAGCTGTTACCGCGGCTTGGAAAATGGAAGCATCGATATGAAGGATAGGGGCTTCGTTGTTTGGCTGACTACCTCTGGATGACGACATGATTCTGTAACACAAAAGGCGAGGGGTTCGTGAGTGACCAAGGTTGACTCTAGATTATTTGATTCTAACTAGGAGATGAGTTATTATACATGAGAACTTAGGTTATACACGTTATGATATATTCAAGACTAGGTGGATAGTAAAATGTGTGATTTTATTTTAGTTTCACATCCCGACGAGGAAAAGAAACTAAGTCAGCAACCTCAGATTTTACTGTCTACCAGGTCTTCGTTATATATAACTTGGAAATGTATGAGCGAGGAAATCATACTAATAACCTTCTCACTAACCCTTCATAATTGAACTAGAATTCCTATAAGGATTGTCTTTGGACTCAGATGTATTTCAATCGTTCACCAATGGGGTAGGAGTATGTTCTCGAAGGTTGGACCTACATCCCTATGATGCAGTTCGGGTATCAAGGTAAGGGTATGAGTATCGAAAAAAAAACCATAAGATGGGGGTCGTTCCTACTAAGTTATCTTTATACTGGAGAGATTCACTCTCTGACTCTGGAGAGATATGAGGACAGTTCAGAACGAAGCCCGCGGGGAGAAAGGCTCATGAAGACTTATGGCTAAACACTCTCAATCGAGGTTTTGAAATCCGATCTAATCGTATTACTTGCAACGGGAAAGGCGATCTACCTAACACATAGTGTGAGTAGTGTAATCACTAACTCACTAAGTTGTATTATTTTATGGGTGTATTAGCGCGACAAATATGAGGAAAAGACACTTCTCGGGTTCCATGTATTGGCTCCCTCTGTCTACCTCTTATCCTTGACTGAGACCGGCGTTGGTTTTCTTCGGGTAGTTACCTAGGGTTCTCTTCTCCTGAAGACATATTGAATTTTTACTCCGTCTTACTTCCGATCCTGACTCTGAGTGTCATCGCTTCATGATGGATGACTGGAAATCTCGGAAGTTCAGGTGGATTTCCCACCGGTGTCCGTAAAAGGTATAGGCACTTGGTGGTTTCAATAGTATCGTCCTGGTTCATTTATTTTCGAACTGGAAATCTTCTCAATGAACTTCTTCTGGGTCTGAATCAACTCTTCGGTCGAACACTGAAGTGGATAGGGTCTTCTACAGGGTTCGTGCAAGAATGGAAATGTCTAAGAATCCTAAGAGATTATTAACATTTCACTGGGTGATCCATATCGAGTCCTGCTACAATTACATAGGGTATGCAAATTATATATAGCTTAGATCTGATAGGCCTTCGAATGTGTGATACTACTCTATATCCACATCCCAACGAGGAAAAGGAAGTAGAGCGAAACCACACATTCTTAATCTATGGGATCCTTATTATATATAACCTTGGAAGTATACCCTCTGTAATCATAGGTATATCAATAAGGATCTTTTTAGTTTTTCACACAAGGTTATCTATGGATCCTAAAATACCCCTATGGTATTTTAATTACTTGTTTGATTCTTAACTTCTGAATATGATTCTGGGATTAATGTGAGTCTTTTAGTATTCCAAAATACTCCCATTGTATTTTAAACTTTATGTTTGACTCTAGCATTCCTATTTGGTAAGTTTCAGACCTGTTGCAACACCCAAGCACACGTTCATCGCATCTCGAATAAATGTAGTTGATCAGGTTACATTTATTCCAGCTTACAATTACATAACTGCCCAAGTTTGACGGTAATGCTCAATATCCGAAGACTTTTATTCTTGTTCTTCTTGTGATACTTTGTTCGGGGGTTTAGATTCCGAATGTTCTTATACTTTGGTAAAATATGTTTATCTTTTAAAGTATAATTCTTGGTCAGAGTGTTTTATCCCTAAGTATTTATAGGCTGTATATCTTTTATGAATTGATATACTGAGCTCACTATAAACAATGCTCTGATACCAATCTGTCACACCCCAAAACCGGAACGGCGGAAACGTTATGGGATGGATGACGTCATGTCAAGTATCACAACAAATGCCCGCGTGTTGCGTAGAAGTATCTATATAGCTGAAATCTTTACAAATATATGTTTTTTTAAATATAACAATAATGTTGTTGTTAAATTTGATATAATAATTCGTATACTAAGGAGATAAATATATATATATTGATTATTTTGAAGAGTAAATTACACGAATGGTCCCTATGGTTTAGGGAAATTTGCGCGCTTGGTCCCTAACGTATTTTTTAACTCGGAAGGTCCCTACTATTTGTTTTTGTTACGCGCTTGGTCCCTACTGTTAGTTTTTGTTATGTGTTTGGTCTCTGTCTTACCTAAAAATACTATTATTTAAATAAGGAAAAATGGCGGGGTAGGTAAGCTAAGGTGAGGGGGTGGGGTTGGGGTGTGTTTATTTAAATAAATTAAAAAATCAAAGGAAAACATAGTCTTTTTAGCTAAGACAGGTACCAAGTGCGTAACAAAAACAAATAGTAGAGACCTTCCGAGTCAAAAAAATAATTTAGGGACCAAACACGCAAGTTAGTCTAAACCATAGGGACCATTCATGTAATTTAATCTATTTTATATGATAATATATACATCTATTAAAACTGCATGATCTCAATCTTTTGAATGACCTCTACCCGCGGGTTACTCATAAATAAAATTAAATATAATATATGGTTTAATGTTATTTATAGCTGTTGTTATTATTAATTTTTTTTAATTTATTTGCTTAATGTTTTAATTTCTATCATTGAAATTATTAAAACATCAAACATTTTTTTATTTTAAAGGTAACAATAATCATTTATATAAATTTATTTTTAACTATTGTTATTGTAAGTTATTTTAAGCTACTTATTTGAAAACTTTTTACGATTATAAAATTATCTTTAGGAAATATTTTAGTTAAATTGATATTACAATTTAGTTTTTGCATTTAGCACTACAATTTATCACTTTCAACTATTCACAAAATATTCTTTGAGTTTTTTTAAGTGGAACTGAAATTTATATTGAAGTTGGCCTTGTAATGTTATATTTAAACTAACATTTTAAGTATTTTGTCCAAACTTTTCAAAAGTTGCAGCTTTAAACTGATAATAGTTTACATACAACAACATATTAAATCTAATAAATTAAGTATAATATGTTAAAAGTTAAAGAAATAACTTTATAAGTAGAAGTAAAAATATTATTCAAATATTGAAATTTAGTTTATTTATGATTACACTTCAGGTTTGATACTTATTTAACCTTATTAATTAACCAACTTATAATCATTATTAGAAAGAGACTACAATTTATTACTTTTAACTATTTACAAAATATTCTTTAGGTTGTTTAGATTGAACTAAAATTTATATTTAAGCTGATCCTGTAAGGTTATATTTAAATTAACAATTTAAGTATTTTATACAAAGTGTTCAAAAGTTGTAGCTTTAAAATGATAATGGTTTACATACAACAACATATTAGACCTAATAAATTAAGTATAATATGTTAAAAATTAAAAACAAAACTTTATAAGTAGAAGAAAATATGTTATTTTAATATTGAATTTTAGTTTATATACGATTACACTTTAGGTTTTATATTTATTTAACCTTATTAACCAACTTATAATCATTATTAGAAAGAAATTGAAAAGTCATGGGAGTTTCAAATGAATGTGGTGAAAGGAAAAATGTTTCATTTATAAGTATACAACGATATATATATATATATATAAGAGTACTTTACTTTGCCACATGTCAGTTGTTGAGGCATTCACTTTGTGATTGACAAGTGTCATCTCTTTAGCTAGCCTAATGCTCTAATTTCCGGCTCAAACATCTATTTATCGACAAATTGGATTCATTCAATTTGATTACTATCACATCCTCAAAATCAACAACAAATCATTGATTAATAGTGAACAAAATTAATTGAAACTAGGAATGAAATCATCTATTTTATTCAATTATAAATACATTCTTATTTATTCTTTTTAGTTTATTATCTTTCCACGCCACAAAAAAATTAAGGGCATCACAGGAATGAAAACGAAGAATTGAACAACACCAACAGTTTTCGTGTAAATGTTGGTGATTCAATGTGCTTCTTCTCCTACACCATTCAATTTGATAGGCATCTGTCACACCCCAAAACCGGAACGACGGAAACGTTCCGGGGTGGATGACGTCATGTTAAGTATCATAACATATGCAATATAGTAATCAAAGTACAACAACCATTGCATTAATAGTAATAATTTTACATAGTTTACATTTCATAACAACATCAAAGTAATACAAGGAATAGCATAGATGCAACTCGGTTCTAGACTGACTTCGCAAAGCTCCCGGGATGTACATGTCTATCGCTGACCTGAGAATACAAGTTATTTTGAAAGCGAGTATCAGCATTTTATAATGTTGGTGAGTCCATAAGTATTTAGTGTCATTAGTATAAATATGAATTTTTATTCAAAATAACTTTATGAAAGATAGTAGTTTAGAATCTACGGTGTATTAGCGTCCTTTCCAGAAAATCCTATATTTTCTAAAGAAAAGCAGTCTTCTACCAAGACCCAACCGATTTATGTTTTAAGGAGTAGTTTTCCCCAAATTACTAACCCCAGATTACTATCAGATGACCCTCCAGGTCACGCATAGAGGTAGTGGCATTATGTCACCCATGGGCCTTACCGGCGCGGACTGTAGCTAGTAGTCTGGGTGTGGGAGTGTCAGTCCCGTATAGTTCTATACACATGATGTTCGCTCTCCTTCCCGAAGACTCTGGTTACACGGCGTTGGCGCAATGAAGCGTCGTAGAGGGAAATAGTGTGTCACATTCTAAAGTAAAAGAGAAAGAGAGAGATAGAGAGAAATAGAGATAAAGATAAAGATAGAGATAGAGTTAGAGATAGAGATAGAGATAGAATCTCCTAACTATTCCTATAATAGTTACTAGGGTTCCAGAAACATGAATAATAGAAGGATGCCTGTACTACTCAAGGCGATGAACTGGCTGAGAGAGTGAGGTTTTATGTCCATACATGTATACATGATATATAATTAATCTTTAAACGACCTTTAGACGGATAACCGATACCCACCAGACCACATCCCAACGAGGAAAAGGAAATAGGGCGAACTAGCCTTCCTAAGTCCTTTAAACATTATTTATATAACTATACAAATATAGGCATGCATTTAACGAAATAGAAGCATAGAAGAACTTTGGTAAAACCTTTGGAAAACCTTTAAAAATAAGAATTTACGACTTGATGTGATTTTGTAAAACAAGCTTTGAAAAACCTTTGGAAATCCTTTGAAACACCTTTCATAAACTTTGAAAAATGATTTGTATAAAACGGTTTAAGTGAAGAAAACCTTTGATAAGAAATCACGACTGGATGTCTCTTAAGTAAACAAACTTTGAAAAACTTTGGATAACCTTTAATGATCTAAAAAGGGATATTCATACTTTAAAAAGATTCGAAAACGAGATTTGGAAATCTTTAATCTAGATAAACAGTTTAACATGCAAAATCTATTTTGCTATACAGTTATTAATCACATGTGATTTATCTAATAACTGTATAGTTCAACTTGTATTCCCCCCTATAAAAGCAGTTAAAATCATTTAATAGGTTAATTTAGTGGTGTGAACTCACCTGTTGTGGCGATTCGGATGAATGGACGGTATAGGATGCGAAGTGTCAAGTGAGGACTTGAACACACACACAAATCCTATTTAACATGTAATGATACATTTAAGTATCCAATTAGTCATTTAACAATTAATTATGCAAATTAGGATGCCCTAAAGCATGAAACACTTTGCTACAAGTGCTAGGAGTACCAAGGGTTGCATATAAAGAGAGTATAGTCTCACTTTGGAGTTTACTCCTCAAATGGTAGTGCCTAGGGGTGTTTACGGCTTCAATACTACTTCCCGCATGATTCTACGGCCGTAAAATCATGGTTGTGGTGCCATTGGGTTTTTGAAGGTCTTATATCACTCAAGGAATTATGATAGACTCGAATCAAGGGCTAAGGAAGTGATTGGGGCTCAAAATGAACACCATTAGGGAGTTTACGGTCCTTGGACCACCCCTTGGGTGTTTACGGTCATAAACACATGGGTTTACAGCTGTAAACCCATGTTTGTCCATTTCTTTTGTGTTTTGGGTGGTTCTAACTCATGCATGCAAGTTTCTAGACACTTAAACAAGCATAGGAAGGTGTTAAGGGCACTTAAACACCTTGAAAAGGTGTTTACGGTTTTGGGAGATGCTCTAAAACCGTAAACTCATGTTTATCCCTTCCTTTCATGATTTTGCGGTTCCTAGTTCATGCATCTAGGGTTCTACTCCTTTATACAGACATTAGAAGGCATTAGGGGCATCTAAACACCTTTTGGAGGTGTTTACATTTTTGGGATGAACTCCCCAAACCATAAACTCATATGGACATGGGGAAATGATGATTTTCAAGTGCTAAACTCATCTAGGAAGGGATCTATGCTAGTTGTCAAGGCTTAGGATGAATCAAGGCACACTTTGGCACCCATTTAAGGGTTTACGGTCCAAGAATGTTCTTGGACCGTAAACACCTTGTTCTTGGTGTTCTTTGATGATTTCAAGTGTAAACAAGTTTCTATTAAGCACACAAGAATCTAGGGTAAGCGCACTTACGTTCTAGGAGCTTGGATTATCATTTTTGGCGGATTTGATGGGATGAACTTATGATAGTTGAGAGAATTTCTTGAGTGTTCTTGAGGTGGGAGTCGGAAAAATGAGAGAAAATGACTAAGTGTCATATTTATACTCTCGGGGGTTCGCGGTCAAAAACTCTGAGTTTTTGTCCGTAAATTCCAAATTTTTGGAGTTCTGCGACTTATGCTAAACACGACAAGTTCTGAAATTTATTTCCTTAATTTTGGTTCACTTGACGAATATTATATATAATATTCCAATGGGCTTAAATCTGGCCAAAAATATTTTGGGATAAATTTGGTTAATTTTTGACGTGCTTAATTACGTCGTTAAAACAAACGGGAATTTCGGGTTGTCACGGCATCTTAAGTCACATTTGTCTCTGAAACGTGAAGAACATCATGATCGTCATCAAGAACATCAAGAACACCAAGAACGTCTTCTTGAACATCATTATGAGCTTCATGAACACCAACATAAATTCCAAGCACAATGAAATCATATGTACATGCATCAAGACGAATTCCTTTTATGACTTCACATTCTTCTCTCAATGTAAGTAACAATCAATCGATCAAGCAAAACTTAATGGTTTTTGTGATCAAGAGGATAACTCATTAATTCTCCATACTTGTCATTTTCACCAGAAGAAATGAGTATATATTCTTTAATGAATCCAACAGTCAAAGAATAAAGAATTTCTTCAAAGGGTGTAGGTATATGGATAACCTCTTTGCAATACAAATCATTCCTTAGTAATAAAAATATATCTGATTAAATCTCTTAATTAATAATTTATTTAAAATAATTGATTAATAATTATGAATCTTTACCATAAAACTTTTATTATTTTTACAGTCGTGTGTCCATAGGTTATAACATAGTGTGTGTGTGTGTATATATATATATATATATATATATATATATAACTTATAAAATATCTTATAAGCTAGTTTTAATAATAAGTTATTTGAAATAACTTCTTCTCGAATTAGCTTAAAATAACATTTTCAATGGTAGTTTTTTCTAAAGTTTTTTTTTATTATTTTAATAATTTTGTTAGAAAACCTTTTACTATTAGTAAATAAAGTTTTTTAAGTGGTCACTCTAAACACTTATATTATTCTCTAACCTTTTAAGTTTTCTTATAAGCTTTGTTAATATTTGATTAAATATGATAACATTTTACTTTATATCTTACTTATATTTAAATATTCGATTTTTTTATTACTTACTTAATTCGTTTAATAAACAAAATGAATGAATATATTTTACATAATATTTTTATGTATTTTTATGAGTATATATACATAAGTTTTTATAATATTTTATGGTTAAGGAAAAAAATACCCAACAAAATTATAACATGTGTTAGTAAAATTATAAATTATATAAGGAAGCCTAATAAAAGTTTAAGATAAAAGTCTAAGATAGATAAAAGTTAAATTATAGATTATATATATATATATATATATATATATATATATATATATATATATATATATATATATATATATTAGATGAAATTTAATAATATCTTTTAGTTAGATTTAGGCTGGCAGTCTTGGCAGTACCGCTGGTGGGATTGCCCCTCCAAGAGTGGTACCGCTCATGAGCTGCTCAACTGTTTCATTGAGCGAGTTCCTTAACCCGTTTTTTACATATCTCTCCATTCACTCACATACACACACACACAAACTCTCTCTCTCTCTCTCCCTCTCTCTCTTGCATCATGTGATTTAAGACTTGTACCTTAGTTGTTTTGTATGTTTTTTAATTGAGTGAATTGATTGAGTTGGGAAAAATGTTATCTCTCTCTTTTTATAACCAAAAGGCAGACAAAATAGTATTCATGTAAGTAGTGTTATATATTTTTTATGAGTTGGAGTCTCTTTATGAGCTATTAGGTTATGAAAAGTGTGGTGCGCCAAGCCCCATGACACCCGTGCTATACTATCCAAACCCCACCCCTTAGCACATGCTAAGGAGGCATGTGATGCCAAACTTGTTCATGAGAGAGAGGGAGAGAGAGAAAGAGGAAGAGAAAGAGAGAGAGAGAGAGAGAGAGAGAGAGAGAGAGAGAGAGAGAATGTGTGGGTGTGTGTTTGGTGGCGTGTGATTGACTCACTTTTATTCTTTTTTCTTCCAAAATTAATACCAAACTCATCACCACTCTTTAACATCACGCTGAACTTAGTTGACATACAAAAATATGATGCGACAAAGCTTATCACATGCTATTATTCCCCATAGTAGAGGTTGTGGGGTGTCGTAAAGGGTTTACCGATGCCACCTAGATTCCACAAAGGATTTAATATTTTGCTTCATGGCATGGTTGAAACTAGATGGAATAGATTGGAGCCGATCAAAGTGAATATTTTTTATTAAATTGCAAAAATGGTCCCTGTGGTTTGCTCAAAATTACCACTTTGTTTCAAAAAGGTTTGGACTAGCACCACAGGTCAAAAATTTTCATTTTGTTGATAGTTTGGTCCAATTTGCTTTGAACTTTTCATAATGACGATTTTGCCCTTAGTTATTTATTTATTTAAATATTTTACTTTTTAAAAGAAAATTAAAAAAATTGCATTTTCTATTTTATTTTTATAATTTTTTTATAAAGGAATAAATATAAATCAATAAAATATACAATCTCTCTCTCTCTCTCTCTCTCTATATATATATATATATATATATATATATATATATATATATATATATATATATATCTGCATCAATTGATCTTCCTAAGCAAATCTTCATATTAGATCAAATATATAATCCAAATGGGGCTTATGTTCAAGAAAAAAATTCATCTTCACTATTTTCGTTCAGTTTTCACCTTCATCAGTTCACTAGGTCTGAAACTCTCCCTCCTTCATCCACTAGACAAGACTTCAACAAACTCTACCACAGGAAATCAAAAAACACAAACTCATGGATCAAAACCCATTCAAACCCATAAATCAAATCCACAAATCAAACATATAAACCAAACCAGAAATTAAACCGAGATAGTGGATGATGATACAGAAAAAGAGAAATCGAGAAGATGAAAGGAGGATGGTGCCGACGATATATCGTGGTGGTATTGTAGCAGCCTTGCAATGAAGGGATATTGGGGAAGATGTGGTTTATGACGACGGCAAGAAGAGAGGCAGATGAAGGTGGTTTTGAACTTCTTCCATCGACCTCCCTCTTCTCTTACAAACCCATAGCATGTTCTGAATCCCACCCTTCCATGCGTTGATTCATCATCTACATGTATGCTTTGCTTTTTTGCAACCCCTATGTGTAATTTCTATTGATTTACACTAAAAGACTTCAAAATCACCCCCTTTCCCCTTTGATTTTGGGTTTCAGGTATAAATGAGAAGAGTACATGGAATCAGAGATCGGGATGGGGTTTTTGTGCGCCGGTTGAAAAAACCCACACAAGTGAGGGTTTTTGTGTGTCCTTGATTAAATCACACACATGAGGAAAAGGGGATTACCACTGTACGATTAAGCTTACCATTGTACGAAGGAAGAAGGCGTAGAAACCTGTAGAGGTTATGAATTGTAAAAGTCGAAATGTTTGTTTGTTTAGTTTCGCATTTTTAGTTATTTTACTAAGTCACAGTTTTATGCGAAGCGTATTGTAATAGACTTAGTATTTTTTTGTACACTCAGGTTTCCTATAAATAGGGACTGAGGATAGACGTAGAAACAACTTTTGATCTCGAGTATTCTTTCTGCTTAAAAGCTTTGTAATCAGTCTTCATCAATATAAGATCTGATTAATATTTACTCGTTGTGTTCTTACTTTTCAATCATTCAATCATAATCGTTTTCTTAATCTCGATAACAATTCTCTTCAATTGGTATCAGAGCAGGATTCAAACTACATCGATCTGATTTTCGTGTTAGAATCATTTGCTTTTTGAGTAGTAACTTTACTCAAAATTTTCCGCGCATTTTGGTTTTGAAAATCACATTTGATCTTCAGATTTGAATTGATACTGTCTTTGAATTGTTTAGTCGAGTGATCAATTAGTAATTTGTGATCATTTCAGTTGATCAATTCTCAAATTCATCAATTTTTTCAAGCTTTCTGAAAATTTCCATGTTCATCAATGGTGAACTTCAACATGAATACAATGACTTCTTTCTCTCACTTGCTTGGTTCCTCAACTAAAATTCCAATGTTAATCCCTGAATACTATGTTCAGTGGGCTGATAGAATGGAGGATTACTTAAATGGAATTGATGAAGAACTTTGGAATTGTATCAATGGAACAGTGCAAGCTCCTGCTAATGTTCAAACAATTGGACCGTCTACTACTTCCGCTGAAGTTGCTGAACAACAAAACCGTTTGAAGAAGAATGAAAAGAGATGCATGAGGGAACTAAGAGGTGCTCTACCTCCTGTGGTTTACAATTACATACGTAGTTGTAAAATAGCCAAGGAGATCTAGATCACTCTAAAAGAGAAGTATCAAGGTAGCGAAAAGACGAAGATCAACTCTGTGAAGCAATGTCTAGTTGAACTGAAGGAATTCAGACAAAAGGATGCTGAAGCTCTTGAAAATTACTATGATCGTCTGAATGAGCTTGTGTATCGCTGCAATAGGTATGGAATCACTAGGTCTCTCATGGAGTTCAATTTAACTTTCATCATGGGCCTTCACAAGGAATGGCGAAGTGTGAGTATGATGATTAAGAATCAACAGAGTTTTGATACAACCAACTTGAATGATCTTTATAATCAGCTGAAAACACATGAAAGTGAAGTTTCAGAAATGTATGAAGAATCAAAACAAAGTATAGGAGGACCTTTGGCTCTTGTTTCAAAGGTATCAGAAGTTGAAATTAATGAAACAGATGGTTCAGACAATGAAGGCTTCTTAATGAACTCCGATGATGAAGCTGTGGCATTCTACTCAAACAACAAAGTTAAGAAGTTTTTCAAAAATCCTTTTAATTCAAAAGGAAAGGCAAATGATGCGAAGAGTGGAGTCTTAAAAGTAGGAGGAGAGGAGAATAAGAAAATGGAAAAAGTTGATGAAAAGCAAAAAGATGATAAAGATGTGAAGAAACTGAAAGGTGATTCTAGAATCTATTGTCACTACTGCAATGGTGCGAATCACTTCGCAGCTAATTGCATGTTGCGAAAGAAAGAGGATAAAAAGAACAAAGTGAAAGATGAAGCTTACTATTTGGAAAAGATTGAAGAGTTGCATGCGAAGACAAAAGGAATGTCACTTGTTGCGAAGGGTGAGTCTGATGAGGAAGAAAGTGGAACATATCAGATATGGTCTTCAGGATCCGATGACGAAGAAACGAGGCATCCAACTCATGGAGCAATGTTCGCAAGCTTTGAAGAAAATTGCGAAGAGAATGTTTCAGGTAGGTGCTTCGTATCCAAATCCACAGACAAATCACCAATGACCACCAAGGTACGTGCTATTCTTGAATCTTTCAATATTCCTTTATCTGCTTATGATACTGAAATTACTTCTTTTGATGACACTGTTGCTAATTTTGATTATGTTATTGTGTCTGCTAGTACTGAAGCTCAAAATTTAAATATGCAACTAGTTGAGACACGAAGAGAGTTAGAAATAAAACGAAGCAGAGTAGACAAAATTGAATTGCAAATCAAAAATGTAAATTGTGATAGGGACAATCATGGAAATGAAGTTAGGTTGTTGCTAGCACAAAGAAATATATACTGTAACTTTGCTAAGCGCTTGTATGCAAAATTAACAACTTTACATCATTCATCTGACATTAGCAAAGAACAACATAGGAAACTTTTACCTTTTCTTGAATATTATCGTGAAAAAGTTGATGTTGTGTCTTATGATTGTGAAAACACAATTGCTCAATTTGACAAAATACCTGATGATAGATTCGCATATGGTATTGTCAAAATTCATGAATTTTTGAATGCTGATGAGTTGGTTAGTATTGTCAATGAAAGTTTGACAAAGAATGAACAAGTGAAAATCTTAAAGAAAACTGAAACCTCAAATCTTGATTCTCAACTCAATTATGTTGATATTGATGACAATTCAGATAATGTGAGTGAAATCAGTGAGATTGAAGAGGAAGAAGATGTTGATTGTTCTTAATTGTCAATCAATAATATCACATACAAGATCAAAGGTAAAGAAATTATAGTTGATTCGATAGTCAAAGATGACATTAAAAAACCCTCTACTTCGTAACATTGTAATTTTGATAATGTGGAAGTTGAAAGCTGGAAATCTAATGACACTGATGAAAACAAAGAAGATGTGAAGGATTCACATGAAATACCTCCACGAGTTGTGGTTGATCAAGTGTTTGAAAATACAAAAGAATTTGACAAAATTTTAAATGACAAAGGCGCACATTATTTGGAAACCAACACTATGGTATATCCAAATTTTGTATGCACTGATAACACCATTTTTCCAAATCAAGTTTTTGTCACTACTGGGAATGCTGAGAAAACTCACCCTGAATTCAACAAAATGGTTGAAAAAGATAATCAAAGGTCAACTATTGAAGGTTTTTTTGCAAATCAAAAAACAGAAGAAAACAATTTAACTCAAAATCCTTATGTGTTTCAAAGACAAAAATCATCACAAAAATGGGTAGTTAAAGGTGAAAAAACAAACAAAGTTTTTGAAAAAGTTGAAAAACCAAAGTTTGAATTGAAATTAAATTCTCATGAATTTAAATTGATGGTTGGAATTTGTTCAACAGAAAATAATGTTTCAAAAAGAAAAGCAAGAAAAACAATTTTTTGGCAAGTTGTGTCCAATGATAAATCAAAAGTTGAAAAAGAACAAATTTCAAAGTCAAAATCATCAAAATTTCAAAGCATAAATAAACAAAAGGATACAAGTTTTCATAAACAAATATATTCTGTTGACAACATTCCAATGAAAAATAATGATAAACTTGTTCGCAAATATGACAACAATCGAAAATTTGAGAATTCGCAAAAATTTGTGAAAAATCCAAAGTTTCAAAAAGTTGGAAAATTCACGAATGATTCATCATCTTTGAATGTCATAACTCAAACAAAAATGAAGTTTTCTCCTAAACAACCAAATTTTCCAAATCCTTCAGTCTCAAAACCGACCAAAGTTTCGTATACAAAAGGAAAATCTGATGTAGGTATGATTAATCGTTGGCTTGAAGGGAAATGAAGACAATATGAAAATGGGAAGTTTTTAGAGCAACAAATAAAAAATGCATTTGATAAGTTCGCAAATAACTCTTCCACTGGTAGTTCATCATCTTATAATTCGCAAGTTCCAGTACAAAAATGGAAACCAATTATCAAAGTTGCGAATGTTGTGAAAGATGAGATGAAACTCAATGAAAATCGAAAACTGTTGAACAACTATATTTCAATATCTCGATCTGATGATGTTGATATAATTGATAGTGTCACAGACAAAGTGAAAACATGGTTTTTAAATTCAAAGCATTTGTTCAAAAATACTAATGGAGGACCCAATAAGTCTTGGGTTCATAAATTTTTTCAATAAATGCAGGTGATGTGTGACGAGCAATATGATGCGAAATGGTATATTGATAGTGTTTGCTCTCATCACATGACTGGAAGAAAGGAAAACTTACGAGATTATCGAAGCTTGGAAAATGCAGGAGTAGTCAAATTCAGAAATAATCACAAATGTCAAGTGAAAGGCTATGGAAAAGTAACAAATGGACAATTCACTGTTATTAGGGTTGCTTATGTTGAAGGTCTTCAACATAACTTGATTAGTGTTTTGCAACTTGTTGTGGGTATTGGAAACCAGGTTGTGTTTAATGAAGAAGGAAGTATCATTTCAAATGTGAAGACAAATGAAGTACTTCTCAAATCCAAAAGATATGGTGATATGTTTACACTGGACATCAAACCAATCGTGGGCAAACCTGCTGTGTGTTTACTATCAAAGGCATCTAATGATGTCAGCTGGCTTTGGCATAGAAGATTGTCACATTTGAACTTTCGCAATATTAACAAACTTGTCACTGAAGATTTAGTTCGAGGTTTACCTGCACTAAAATTTGACAATGATTCTCTATGTGCAGCTTGCGAACAAGGAAAATAACATAGAAAAGGTCATCCGATTGTGATAGATTTAAAAATCGTAGAACCATTGGAACTTCTTCACATTGACTTATGTGGACCATCGACTGTTGCTACAATCAATAAAAAGCGGTACATTTTAGTTATTTTTGATGATTTTTCTCGATTTACATGGGTATTTTTTCTCAGGTTAAAATCTGAAGTTGCTCAGACGATGATTGATTTTATCAAAATGTTGAGATTAGCCTTAAAAAGAATGTTCGCAAAATTAAAAGTGATAATGGTTCTGAGTTTAAAAACCAAACTCTTGATTCATTTCTCATAGGCAAAGGAATTTCGCATAATTTCTCATCACTATATACTCCACAATAAAATGGTGTTGTTGAAAGAAGAAATCGATCTCTATGCGAAGCAGCCAGAACCATGTTAACATATGCGAATCTACCTCAATATCTTTGGGCTGAAGCAGTTTTAACTGTGTGCTTTACTCAGAATCGATCATTCATTCATCGAAGATTCAATATCACTCCATTTGAAATACTCAACAATCGAAAACCTAATGTCAAATTTTTCCATGTTTTTGGTTGTAGGTGTTTCATAATGAATCTCAAAGATACTTTGACAAAGTTCCAAGCTAAAGCCGATGAAGGCATATTCTTAGGATATTTGCAAAATTCAGTAGCATACAGGGTGCTAAACAAGCGAACAAGAAAAGTTGAAGAAACTTTCAACTTAACTTTTGATGATTACTATCTTAAACAAACAGATAGTAAATTTGAAAATAAATCAATTCTTGTTAACTCAGATACACAAATTGATAATTCTGAAATAAATGATTTTGATTATGACTTAATTTTTGGAATTCTTGACAGGGCAATTAATGTGGAAATTAATGCTCCTGATAATCACTCATCAGAATCCTCAAAACATACTGATGATTCAACAATCACTACAAGTTCAATATCTTGCGAAAGTGTGCCTGAAGTTCGTATGGAGGGGGAGCATACAAGTATGAAGATGCACCATTGGAATTTAATCCTGATTATCCACCACATGAGAAATGGACAAGAAATCATCCAAAAGAACAGGTAATTGGCAATCCACAAGATGGTTTGTTGACAAGAGCTCAAATTCGTGCGAAAAATGAGGTACTGAATGCGAACCAAGAACTGTGTATGTTTAATGTTTTTATTTCGAAAATAGAGCCAAAGACATTAAAGGATGCTATGGAACACTCATATTGGGTTGTTGCTATGCAATCTGAATTGGCTGAATTTGAACGAAACAGGGTTTGGAGATTAATTCCTAAACCTTCTGATGTTTCAATTGTCGGATTAAAATGGATTTTTAAAAATAAAACCGACAAAGATGGCAATATTATTCGAAATAAATCTAGACTAGTTGTTAAAGGTTTTTCGCAACAAGAAGGAATAGACTATGAAGAAACATTTGCTCCTGTTGCAAGACTCGAAGCAGTTCGCATATTTTTAGCTTATGCAGTTCACAAAGACTTTGATGTTTTTCAAATGGATGTTAAGTGTGCATTCTTAAATAGAGAACTTGAAGAAACAGTCTATGTTGAACAACCACCAGGATTTATAAATGATGAACATCCTGATCATGTCTACATTTGTCACACCCCCAAACCAGACGGCGAAAACGTCCGGGGGTGGAGGACTTTATTTGTAGTATCACAACACATGTATCATTGTAATCAAAGCACAAACAACCATTGTATTTAAAAGTATAATATTTACATGTGTTCAATCATTGTATATTGAAACCAAAATAGTTATACAAAAAGAAGAAGATAAGACTCCTAATGGCTCCATCTTCTCAAAAAGCTCGGGGAGTACATGTTATTATTTCCCTGATAATACAAGTAATTTGAAAAGAGAGTATCAACAATAAGTTGAGTGAGTACATAAGTCTTTGTGTTTGAATGGGTGTATTTGTATTTTGAATATGAAAATACTTCTAGAAAATCCCATATTTTCTGTGGTATGTGAAAAATAGTTTTATTCCCATAAAAACCGTCTTATTTGTAAACCATTGTATTTGTAAAACTTGTATTTGAGAGTGTGCCTGGCTTCACCAGCTGTTATTGAAAACTATAGTATATCATTGTACTTTGCATTTTGTAAACTGGTACTTTGAAGATATACTTACGTTTAGTTGTTTATACACTAACGTGTTGTTAATATCTTTTTAACGAGTTATTATAACCATACTAAGACATGAACGCCTGAAACAAACGCCTGATGAGCACTTAAACTATTGATAACAATTGCCACTCATTGGCGTGTATGCCTGACTGTAGCTAGCAGCCTGAGTGTGGGGTTGTCAATCCAGATATAGATCTACACACAACTTGTTTCGATCCCCAGACTGGAGATTCTGGTTATAATGTCAGGGCTTTACTTTGGTTGTCTAAACTGAATTAAACAACCTGAATTGAATGTCTCATAAAAAGCATATAAACGTTACATGTATATTAGTTATGAAAACCCAATCATTCTGAAATCAATGATTGACAGTATGTTCTTGACTTGGTATCCCGGACATGTATTTGATAAGTGTAAACCCCTGATTTGTTTTGAATAAAAACCCTTGTTGCATGTAAAACAGTGTATTCATATGAGTTATAGCTATATGTATCATAAATTATACCTATTATAATTTATACGTACTTTAGGAACTGGTAAATAACTATTTTTGCATGTAATCCTTTGCTCAATGTATTACAAAGGTTAATTAAACTGATGAAATGATTTTATATTTATATACACATACAATTTTATATATAGGTAAAATTTAAACGACCTTCGGACAAATAACCGGTACTATAAGTCCACATCCAAACAAGGAAAAGGACCTAGAATGAATTATTAGTCCTAAGCCTTTTAAATCTTATTTATATTAAATTATATATATATATATATATATATATATATATATATATATATATATATATATACAAATATGTATATTTGGGAAAAATATAAGTTTATAAAAGAGTTCAATATTTGAAGTATTTTTGATGCCTTAAAATCATTTTATCGTGATTTGAAATCATTTATTTATAACACAAAGTTGTTGTGTTATACTTGTATTTCCCCCCTTAAAATAGTAGAAATTATGAAAATACGGGGGTATGAACTCACTTGATAGGTGGTAATTCGGACAGGGTTTCGTTTCACGAAAAAGAGTTGATTTGTCGAGAAACCGGCTCAAATCGGGCAGAGTTTTGACAGGAGAGAGGATGAATTCTTGAGAATTTCGGGGCTTCACGGCTTACTTCGGGCTCGAGTCATGATACCGGGGCTTTAGGGGTTGTATATGAGCTTAAGGTAGTGGAAAAGGTGAAAGAGGGTAAAATTTGGGGTGAAAAAGTGTAATTTCTTCGGAACCCTCGCATGCTATATATAGCCCGAAGGCTCGGACCCGAAGCAATGCGAGGTTGACACGCGTCTGACAGATGGCGAGGCGAGGGATGTTCTTCAGACCGGAGGCTCACTGCTGGATGGTTCGGATTGGTCTAGCCCTCAGTCCAATGAAAAGAAGCCACGTGCGAAGGGGTGTCCGAGGATGGTGCGAGGGGCGTGCGAGGAGCATCTCCGGTGTGTCTCATGCGAGGCTGTCCGGTTCTAAGTGGACCTCGGATTTGGTCGAATTAGAAGGTGGTACGCGAGGCTGCGGTCCAATCAGAAGATGCCACGTGGAGGCTCGCATGCGAGGGTGACGTGGCAGTTACTGTTCATGCGAATTTTCCCGGTTTTTGGTATTTTTCTTTATTTTTTTGCCAAAACTTGTAAAATTCATAACTTTTGCATACGAACTCCTTTTTTGACCTTCTTTATATGCACTCATAGCTAAAATTATACTCTACACTTTCGTTTAGACTTCGTCGGCTAATTTTGACTTTATTTTTAATATTATTATTTTAAACAGACCGGAACGTGAATCCGTTATAAATTCATAACTTCTTCATACGACGTCCGTTTTTGTCTGTCTTTTTACTATTGTAATACTAATGACGAGACCTTCAATTCTCGTTTAGGTTGTGTCGGCTAAAAACCAATCGATCTTTATTTCGAGTTTTTAGCTGTACACTGCTATACTGAAACTTAGAAAAATCATAACTTCCTCATACGAAGTCAGATTTTGGCGTTCTTTTTATGAAAGTTCTCGGTTTAACATAAATTATAACTCTCATTTAGATTGTTAAGGCTAGAAAGCCTTTTATCAAAAATTCAGTTTTTACACTGAACAGTGTTTTGCCGGTTTTGTCGCGGATTTTCGATTGGTCGTAACTTCTTCGTTATAACTCGGATTTTAGTGTTCTTTATATTTTTGGAAACCTTGTTACAATCTCTATCACTTGGTTCAACCCAATTGAGATTATTTAATAATTTATTTTTGAGGGTCAATTATGTAAATATACATAGTATGCCAAAATTTCTCTTTATTTAATTAAAAAGTACAATTTGACCTACACTATTACATAAGTTTGAAATAAAGGTTTGTTATATTATCCCACCGTTAGAGAGAATTTCGTCCCAAAATTTACTTTACAGATAGACTAGGGAAAAAGATGTGGGTATTTTTGTTGGATTTGATCCTCCCGCTCCCAAGTGAATTAAGGTCCCCGTCTTGCATTCCAGCGAACCTTCACTATCGGGATGCGGCTTTGTTTGGTTTTCTTGACTTACCTGTCTAGTATCTCTATGGGTTCTTCCACAAAATTGAGGCTCTCGTTTAACTCGATTTCCTCGAGTGGTATCACAAGAGTCTCGTCGGAAAGACACTTTTTCAAGTTCGAAACGTGGAAGGTAGAATGAATGTTACTTAGTTCTTCGGGCAATCGAAGTTTGTAAGCTACAAGGCCGATTCGGGCAAGAATCTCGAATGGTCCTATATACCTTGGGTTCAGTTTGTCACACTTTCCAAAGCGTATCATGCCTTTCCAGGGTGAGACCTTTAGCAAAACTCGGTCGCCAACCTGGAATTCCAAGGGTTTTCTCCTTTTGTCTGCGTAGCTTTTCTGTCTATCTCTGGAAGCTTTAAGTCGTTCCTGAATTTGTACGATCTTTTCAGTAGTTTCTCGAATAATTTCTGGACCAGTGAGAGCACTGTCAGGAGTTTGACCTCTAGCAAGCTGCGTGTCACCCACTTCAGCCCAGCACAGAGGGGATCTGCACTTGCGGTCATAGAGGGCTTCGAATGGAGCAGGTTTTATGCTAGTGTGATAGCTGTTGTTATAAGAGAACTCAGCAAGGGGTAAATGAATATCCCATGCCTTCCCAAAGTCTATCACGCAAGCTCGTAACATATCTTCTAACGTTTGAATCGTCCTTTCACTTTGTCCATCGGTTTGCAGATGGTAGGCTGTGCTCATGTCTAGCTTAGTTCCCAGAGCGTTTTTGTAAAGATTGCCAAAAACGAGAGGTGAATCTACTATCTCGGTATGAAATAATAGATATTGGTACACCATGTAGTCTAAAAATCTCCTTGAGGTACGTTTTGGTTAGCTTTTTCATCTTGTCGGTCTCCTTGATTGGTAAGAAGTGTGCGGATTTGGTTAATCTATCGATGATTACCCAAATAGTATCATAACCACTTGATGGCTTGGGTAACTTGGTTATGAAATCCATTGTAATCCGCTCCCACTTCCATTTAGGGATTTCAGGTTGTTGTAATAAACCTGAAGGTTTCTGGTATTCTACCTTAATTTTGGCGCAAGTAAGGCACTTGCCCACAAAGGTAGCGATTTCGGCCTTCATGTTAGGCCGCTAATATAGCTTCTTAAGGTCCAGATAAATCTTGTCTGAACCTGGGTGGATGGAGTATCGGGTTTTGTGTGCTTCATGCATAACCACATCTTTGTAACCACCAAACTTTGGTGTCCAGATCCAGTTCATGAAATAATAGACTCCATCATCCCTGACTTCGAAGTTCTTATCGATTCCTCTTAGAGTTTCACCTGCTATGTTTTCGGGTTTCAAGGCTTCAAGTTGAGCTTCCTTGATCTGCGTGGACAGATGTGAATGGATTGTCATGGTCAACAACTTTACCCGGCGTCCCGAGTATTCTTTTCTACTAAGGGCGTCAGCTACTACGTTTGCTTTACCAGGGTGATAACGAATTTCACACTCGTAATCGTTCAGTAGCTCTACCCATCGTCGTTGTCTCATATTCAGCTCTTTCTGATCGAAGATGTGTTGGAGACTTTTATGGTCCGTGAATATTGTGCATTTCGTGCCATATAGGTAATGTCTCCAGATCTTCAGAGCAAACACCACTGCTCCTAGTTCAAGGTCATGTGTTGTATAATTGACTTCATGTGTCTTTAGTTGTCTTGAGGCATAGGATATAACCTTTCCTCTTTGCATAAGAACACATCCAAGCCCTTGATTAGAATCATCACAGTACACTACGAAATCCTCTATCCCTTCAGGGAGAGACAGGATCGGTGCACTACATAAGGCTTGCTTCAACATTTGAAACGTTGTTTCTTGCTTTTCTCCCCAGCTAAAAGTTACACCCTTTTGGGTCAGAGTAGTAAGAGGCTTAGCTATTCTAGAGAAATTTTGAATGAACCTGCGATAATAGCCAGCAATACCTAAGAATTGACGGATTTCTGTAGGTGTTTTAGGTGCTGACCAGTTTTCAATTGCCTTTATTTTGGAAGGGTCAACGTGTATTCCTTTTGAACTGACCACGTGACCTAGGAAATCTACCTTCCTGATCCAAAACTCACACTTTGAAAACTTCGCATAGATCTTCTCTGATCTAAGAGTTTGTAATATTTGACGAAGATGTTGTCCATGTTCCTCTTTGCTCTTTGAGTAGATAAGGATATCGTCAATGAAGACTATAACGAATTTGTCCAAGAATGGACGACACACTCTGTTCATTAGGTCCATGAACGCTACAGGTGCATTCGTCAATCCGAATGGCATCACTATAAACTCGTAATGACCATAACGAGTTTTGAACGCGTTTTTGGGAACGTCTTCCTCCAAAATTCATAACTGGTGATACCCGGATCTTAAGTCTATCTTCGAGAAGTAGTTCGCCCCTTGAAGTTGGTCGAACAGATCATCAATGCGAGGCAAAGGGTATCGATTCTTGATGGTAAGCTTATTCAGCTCGCGGTAGTCTATACACATGCGGAATGATCCATCCTTCTTCTTTACGAACAAAACCGGTGCTCCCCAAGGTGAGAAGCTCGGTCTTATGAAACCTTTGCTTAGGAGTTTGTTAAGTTGGCTGGATAATTCTTGCATTTCAGAAGGTGCAAGACGATAGGGGGATTTGGCTATAAGGGTAGCTCCAGGGATTAAGTCGATTTGGAATTTGACTTGTCGCTCGGGAGGCACCCCTGGAAGATCATCGGGAAAGTTGCAGACCTCAGGAATGCTTGCGATGTCTTTCACTTCTTGCTTTTCATCTACCACATGAGCTAGGAATGCACAATACTCCTTGCGAAGGTATTTCTGTGCCTTGATGCATGAGATGATCTGAAGGTTCGTTCTGGGTTTGTCGCCATAGATAATAAGAGTTTCGTTAGTTGGCAAGTTCAAACGAATAGCTCTTTCATAGCATAGGATGTCGGCATGGTTGGGGCACAACCAATCCATACCTATTATGATGTCAAAACTTTTGATAGAGACCGGCATAAGGTATATTGGGATAGACAAGTCATTTAACGTAAGGGTACATCCTATGTATATATCATTGGTGGATTCGGATTTCCCGTTAGCCATTTCTACTGTGAAGGTTTTATTTAGTGGTTGGGAGTTCTGATTTGGTAGATGTTTAAAGTTATGGCTCACGAAGCTCCTCTCGGCACCACAATAAAAAAGAATGCATGCATAAGTATTGTTGAGAAGGAACGTACCCGTGACCACAGCAGGGTCTGCCACCACTTCTTCGTGACCTAGTGCTAGAATTCTCCCAACCCCACCGACATTTCCAGCTTTTGGACAATCTTTCTTGAAATGCCCCACATCACCGCATTGGTAGCATGCTCGACTTACTCCAGCGGCAGGTACTTGGTTAAGGGGTTGAGGTGGTGTTCTACAGAATCGGGCAATATGCCCTTTCCTGTTGCAGTTATGACACTGCATTTCAGGGCAATTTCCGGTGTGGTAAAAGTTGCACTTGTTGCATTTAGGGAGGCTACTGGCATAGGGCTTAGTTGGTGCTGAGTAGTTAGGGGTAACAGCAGGTGCAGTAGTAGGTATGGTAGCAGGCACAGTAGTAGCATGGACTGCCACTATTTGTTGCTTCTTTGAAGGTTCTAGAGGAGATTTTCCCTTCCTTTTATTCTAACCCTTCTTCTTGTTGTTGTTGTTGTTCTACCTAGGTTGTTATGGGGCAGTAACCACAGAGTTTTGACGGTTTCCGTGGTCAATAAGTGACTGTGCCATTTCCTTGGCACTGTAAAAAGTGACAGGTTTAGATGCATTGACACTTGCTTGTGTCTGGGGAGACAATCCCTAAATATATCTTTCAATCTTTTTGCTCTCTGGAGCAATGATCTCCGGACAAAGAATCGCCAAGTTGCAGAACCGATTCGTGTAAGTTGTTATGTCGGCACCGGCCATAGTAATACTCCAGAGTTCTTGTTCCAATTTCTGAATTTCCCCTCATGGGCAGTATTCCCGCATCAACATGATTTTTAGGTTCTCCCAGCTTATAGTATTAGCCACTACCAAAGTTAGTGACTTAACATGGCCATTCCACCATGTTAGGGCCCTATCTAAGAATGTAAAGGCAACAAATTTAACTTTGCTACCCTCTGGACAGGAGCAGATTTCAAAGACTGCTTCTATCTTCTCAATCCACTACCTTAAAACCATCACTCCTCCAGTTCCATTAAAGGTCCTGGGTTTGGCATTTGAGAAGTCTTTATAAGTGCACTCTCTCGAGTGCTTATGACCCTCGGCAAGGTTAGATGGACGTGGATCAGCTCCTGACCCACTAGCACCAGGAGTATTGATATGAGATAAGGCAGCCACTATAGCTGCCGTGACTGCCGCTTGGAACATGGCAGCATCGAATTGAGGGGGTGGTGGTGGAGGTGGTGTCGGTGCTTCCATTTCATTGTTACGTCTTGGATTCCTACGAGGAGGCATCTTTTTCTATTAAAGTCAATAGATAAAAAGATAGTGAGATATCAAGAATGAATATGAATTTGATATCTCTGAACTTAAACACTTAACTCAACATGAATATTGTAAAGAATTGAAAATGGATGTCCATTACAAGTACAACTTGCAACTGGATAGATTAAAATGAAGTGGTTATTTTTCAAAGAGTATGAAAGTACATGTCAATTGTATTGGTATATTAAGTTTATGTAATTTGGATACTTAACCCTAAGTAGGTCTTTAATAAACCACAATATTGTAAAAGTATCGACATCAAACCGGCCTACCGAAAATAAAAATTTTCGCAGTCGTATTTGAAAAGTATGAAAAATAACACTGAAACATATCCAATATCTCAAAACTTTGGAAATGGAATGTTTATGTAACTTGTAATAACTCTTGTTGAAGTAAAGTGCTTATTATTTAATTGATACTTGATTTATACATCTCCTGAAAGTAGTCTATACATTTAGTATATTAAACTAGAAAGTAGTGTAACACTACTTGCGGCGGTTGCTACGACGGTTACTGGGTTCCGCTTCGTCTTGCGATTTCCAGCGCCTTTCTTGGGCATCTTGATGCTCCCTCAGTCCTCTGATCTCTGATTCGGCAGCATTAAGCTGCCTTTGAAGGGCCTTAGTATGGTGTTGGGTATCATCTTGCATCTCGTCAAGACGAAGGATATCAGCAACGTTAGCCTGTGCAGCCGCATTCACTTCTAGGATACGATTGATTGACATCCTTGATTGATCGAATTGTCGGGAAATTCGGTTCACTATAACTGGAAGAGCTCTATCGGCTATTCCTCCTTCTGAGACGTTATAGAAACCTTGTGCCATTCCGTAGGGAGGGCGTTGGCCGTCTTGTCGACTCTAATGGTTTATGTATTGGCCCCACTCGGGTATGGGTATTGCTTCCTCTTGTCTCGGGGGACGTATCCCCGGGTTGCAGACTTGTGGCTCTGTATCTGTACCGCTTGATTCGCTGTCCTCAAATGGTTCTTCATCTGAGTCTTCTTCTGGATCCTCCTCTGGATCTTTCTCCGGATCTTCGACTATCCATCCTTGATTGCCATGATTCGGAAAATAAGGGTCCCCTGGTAGATGATGTCCTGCCATTGTGTCTGTACGAGAATAAGGTTATGAGAAATGCCTGAAAAGAAAACTAAAGCATATCGATGTTTATAATGATCTTATAGTATTTTATGTTCTGTTCTTAGTGTTTCTTCGGTAGTTGGTAAGTTTTAGACATGTCACAACACTACTATTACTCCCAAACACATGTTGGTCATATCTGAAATCAATATAGTTGATCAGGCTATATTAATTCTAGATATGATTACATAACTGCCCGGGTTTAACTGTGATGTTCAACATTCAAATACTTTTAAGTTCTTATGACTATTTATTTGTAGGTATGAGGGTTAGTATACTTCTTTTAAAAATACTTAGAATTCTTAAAAGTATACTTGTAGTCAGAGCTCTCAGCCCCAATGTATTTATAGTTTGTATATCTTTTATGGATTGATATACTGAGTTCACTATAAACAATGCTCTGATACCAATCTGTCACACCCCCAAGCCAGACGGCGGAAACGTCCGGGGGAGGAGGACTTCATTTGTAGTATCACAACACATGTATCATAGTAATCAAAGCACAAACAACCATTGTATTTAAAAGTATAATATTTACATGCGTTCAATCATTGTATATTGAAACCAAAATAGTTATACAAAAAGAAGAAGATAAGACTCCTAATGGCTCCATCTTCTCAAAAAGCTAGGGGAGTACCTGTTATTATTTCCTTGATAATACAAGTAATTTGAAAAGAGAGTATCAACAATAAGTTGAGTGAGTACATAAGTCTTTATGTTTGAATGGGTGTATTTGTATTTTGAATATGAAAACACTTCTAGAAAATCCCATATTTTCTGTGGTATGTGAAAAATAGTTTTATTCCCATAAAAACCGTCTTATTTGTAAACCATTGTATTTGTAAAACTTGTATTTGAGACTGTGCCTGGCTTCACCAGCTGTTATTGAAAACTATAGTATAGCATTGTACTTTGCATTTTGTAAACTGGTACTTTGAAGATATACTTACGTTTAGTTGTTTATACACTAACGTGTTGTTAATATGTTTTTAATGAGTTATTATAACCATACTAAGACATGAACGCCTGAAACAAACGCCTGATGAGTGCTTAAACTGTTGATAACAATTGCCACTCATTGGCGTGTATGCCTGACTGTCGCTAGCAGCCTGAGTGCGGGGTTGTCAATCCCGATATAGATCTACACACAACTTGTTTCGATCCCCAAACTGGAGATTCTGGTTATAATGTCAGGGCTTTACTTTGGTTGTCTAAACTGAATTAAACAACCTGAATTGAATGTCTCATAAAAAGCATATAAACGTTACATGTATATTAGTTATGAAAACTCAATCATTCTGAAATAAATGATTGACAGTATGTTCTTGACTTGGTATCCCGGACATGTATTTGATAAGTGTAAACCCTTGATTTGTTTTGAATAAAAACCCTTGTTGCATGTAAAACAGTGTATTCATATGAATTATAGCTATATGTATCATAAATTATACCTATTATAATTTATACGTACTTTAGGAACTGGTAAATAACTATTTTTGCATGTAATCCTTTGCTCAATGTATTACAAAGGTTAATTAAACTGATGAAATGATTTTTATATTTATATACATATACAATTTTATATATAGGTAAAATTTAAACGACCTTCGGACAAATAACTAGTACTATAAGTCCACATCCGAACAAGGAAAAAGACCTAAAATGAATTATTAATCCTAAGCCTTTTAAATCATATTTATATTAAATTATATATATACAAATATGTATATTTGGGAAAAATATAAGTTTATAAAAGAGTTCAATATTTGAAGTATTTTTGATGTCTTAAAATCATTTATTTATAACACAAAGTTGTTGTGTTATACTTGTATTTCCCCCTTAAAACAGTAGAAATTATGAAAATACGGGGGTATGAACTCACTTGATAGATGGTAATTCGGATAGGGTTTCGTTTCACGAAAAGGAGTTTATTTGTCGAGAAACCGGCTCAAATCGGGCAAAGTTTTGACAGGAGAGAGGATGAATTCTCGAGAATTTCGGGGCTTCACGGCTTACTTCGGGCTCGAGTCATGATACCGGGGCTTTAGGGGTTGTATATGAGCTTAAGGGAGTGGAAAAGGTGAAAGAGGGTAAAATTTGGGGTGAAAAAGTGTAATTTCTTCGGAACCCTCGCATGCTATATATAGCCCGAAGGCTCGGACCCGAAGCAATACGAGGTTGACACGCGTCTGACAGATGGCGAGGCGAGGGCTGTTCTTCGGATCGGAGGCTCGCTGCTAGATGGTTCGGATTGGTCTAGCCCTCGGTCCAATGAAAAGAAGCCACGTGCGAAGGGGGTGTCCGAAGATGGTGCGAGGGGCGTGCGAGGAGCATCTCCGGTGTGTCTCATGCGAGGCTGTCGGGTTCTAAGTGGACCTCGGATTTGGTCGAATTAGAAGGTGACATGCGAGGCTGCGGTCCAATCAGAAGATGCCACGTGGAGGCTCGCATGCGAGGGTGACGTGGCAGTTACTGTTCATTCGAATTTTCCCGGTTTTTGGTATTTTTCTTTATTTTTTTGCCAAAACTTGTAAAATTCATAACTTTTGCATACGAACTCCTTTTTTGACCTTCTTTATATGCACTCATAGCTAAAATTATACTCTACGACTTTCATTTAGACTTCGTCGGCTAATCTTGAGTTTATTTTTAATATTATTATTTTAAACAGACCGGGACGTGAATCCGTTATAAATTCATAACTTCTTCATACGACGTCCGTTTTTGTCTGTCATTTTACCGTTGTACTACTAATGACGAGACCTTCAATTCTCGTTTAGGTTGTGTCGGCTAAAAACCAATCGATCTTTATATCGAGTTTTTAGTTGTACACTGCTATACTGAAACTTAGAAAAATCATAACTTCCTCATACGAAGACAGATTTTGGCGTTCTTTTTATGAAAGTTCTCGGATTAACATAAACTATAACTCTCATTTAGATTGTTGAGGCTAGAAATCCTTTTATCAAAAATTCAGTTTTTACACTGAACAGTGTTTTGCCGGTTTTGTCGCGGATTTTCGATTGGTCATAACTTCTTCATTATAACTCAGATTTTAGTGTTCTTTATATTTTTGGAAACCTTGCTACAATCTCTATCACTTGGATCAACCCAATTGAGATTATTTAATAATTTATTTTTGAGGGTCAATTATGTAAATATACACAGTTTGCCAAAATTTCTCTATATTTAATTAAAAAGAAGTACAATTTGACCTACACTATTACATAAGTTTGAAATAACGATTTGTTACAACATTCTAGACAAGGCAGTGTATGGATTAAAACAAGCACGAAGATGTGACAACCCGATATTTCAACTCTTTGTAATGACCTAAAAAGTCAAGTATTGTAACCACTTTTGAGTTAATGAAATTAACTTTAATAATAAAATGTCCAAAAAGTTTCTATTTTAATTACCTACTATGTTAATGTCATTAAACCAGGATCGTACTTAAAAAGAACGCCCAAATCCGACTTCGTATATTGAAGTTAAGATTTTTCCAAGTTCGGCTTAGCAACAGACAGCTAAAAACTCGAATCGGAGATCTAGCGACTTTTGGCCGAAATGACCTAAACGAGAATCGAAGGTCTCGACAATGGTATTTCAGCAGTAAAAACTCTGGCAAAACCTGACGTCAGATAAAGAAGTTATGAATTTATAACGAAATTCTCTTAAACATGTCATTTTAAAAATAAATAATAAAAATAATTTCGAAATTTGCCGACGGAATCTAAACAAAAGTTGTAGAGCGTAGTCTCACCTACGCGTGGATATAAAAAACATTGAAAACGGAATTCGTATAAAGAAGATATGAATTTTAGAAGTTTATTTATTTAATTAATTATAAATTTAATTATAAACTCTTGGTAATATCCGAAGAGGAGTCATCAGATAGGGCCGAGTTACGCCCTGCGTACCCTCGTATGCCCCGCGTACTCAAGGCCAAGGCCTTGGATCGTCCACGTCCCGACCTATGCGAAGCTACCCCCTGTCCTATCTGAAGTCCGAGGCAGTCGAGGACTCGGTCATGCATGACGTATGCATACGCCCCGCGTACCGAGGCGGTTCCCAGCCCCTATAAAAGGGATGCGAGGGTTCCGAAGAAAGGGCTCCATTCCTCTCATTTCTTTTGCGTTCTTGCCTCGTTTTCCGTGCCCACGCTAACCCGAAGCCCCGATCATTTTGCTCAAGTCCCGAAGGTCGTTTTTACTCCCGAGATTCCCGAGAATCCTGAGAAAAATCCGTTTCCCGAGACGAAATTCTACCCGGTTTCCATCTTGCTTTCTTCAAACTTTCAAGTGAGTTCATACCCATTTAATTAACATTTTAAAATATTCTAAATACTTTTATATGCTTTCTAGGGGGGAATACAAGTAAAACACACGATTATTATCGGGTGTTATATATAAGGTTTTATTATACACTTTTATCAAATAGAATCATATGTTATTTATAAACTTTATAGGGAACTCTCGTATATATAAAATATATTACAATAACGTTCTATCTTTTGAAATATAAATTTTTGTAATGCATGTATAAACTAAACATTTTCTTAGATTAAATGTTACGTGTCTATCTTAGGCTCTACAAAAATCTATACTTTCATAACAAGTGATTCCTTTTCTAGGTATTTCTAAGCAAACGATACACACTTTTAGAAAACTATAATAGGTATAGTTTTACGAGAATATTGCTAACTTTTACATACTAGAAACACGATTTTCAAGAAGTCACTTTCATATACAAGAACAAACGAACATTTTAACATGTAAATCTGTTTTTATACCACGATTTGTGAGACATTAACTTCACATACGTTCGAGTACACATTTCAAGTCCTGTATTATATACCAGAATCCCTTGGAGGGGGAGCATGGTTTTTGTGTATAGATCTATACGGGCTTCACAACCCGCGCCTTGACTGTTAGCTACAGTCCACCATTTGGGGTGACAAACGTCATAACATTCCAACGCCTGAAGAACGTTGTGTATAGGCATTCCAAGTCAATAGTATGGTTATAAAACTCACATGGGGTATTAAAAATGCATTGATTTACAAGGTTTTCAAACACATTGGTTATTTTTACACTTACATACATTTTTAGAAACAAACATTGGTCTTGAGAGAAGGCCACTTTTATACTAGTAGAAAATATAGGATTTTCTAGAATCAAACAAACAAGAACAAAACATTTCATTTCATACAAACATTGTCATTTAATACTTATGAAACTCACCAGCTTAAATGCTGATCTGCTCTTTCAAAATTACTTGTATGTCCCAGGGATTCAGTAATTACAGGTAACAATATGCTTTTGCAGAAGGGACGCTGCGGCGCCAGTTTAATCTCACATTTTGGCATCATATTGTAATTGGTTTTGAACAAGTAACTTTTGACAAATGTAAACTTTCAATTATATATATGATGGTTGTATTGCTTTCTTTACTATGTATTCATTTGTTACGTTACCACATGAAGTCATCCGCCCCCGAACGTTTCCGCCATTCCGGTTTTGGGGTGTGACAGATTGGTATCAAAGCAATGTTTATAGTGAACTAAGTATATCGAATCACATAAGATATACAAACTATAAATGCTTAAGGGACTAATACTCTCTGACAAAACAATTTTCTTTTGTTTTACGCTTAAGCAGCGTTATGTTTAACTTAAATCATAGTTCATTTAAGTACAAATACATGCATACAACAAATTATTTTCATGATATCTAACTATACAACAAGTATTTAGACAAGTTGACACTACGATTAAGACTCGATATATGTAATTAGATTTGGGACAAATATAGCGTGATCAACTATATTTGCCCGAGATCGGACCAATGTATATGGAGGAATGTTTGTAGTAAGCAACATGTCAAACTTACCAAAAACATCACAAGGATCAAACACAAGAATTTAAATACTATAGGAGTATTTGCTACATAAACTAGTTTAACTTACATGTTTAAATCTTGCATGTTTCAACTTTATTCAATTCTTATAACCCTATTTCTTGTACAGTCAAATGGCTGGTTCACCACCCCGGCGACCCCTACTTTCCCAACCAAGGCAACGGAGGATGGGTCGAAGATGATCCCGAAGAAGACGAGGAACCCATAGAAGTGGATGATGACTCCGGTACCGACTCAGAGCCGGAAGTGATCAATCCACCACCCATCCAACCTCCCGTCTTCGTAAGGAACTTTCAAGGACTGACTCCCGTCTGGGGAAGTCACCTCCACCATTGGAGCCAACAACAAAACCTACGCCCTCCCTACGACATGTGCCGGGACTTCTACGATGTCCGCGGCAGAGGTTCAGCTGATCGGGCACTCCCAGTAATGGTGGGCAAGCTAGCCAATCAGTCCTATCAATCCGGAGTTCAAGCTAGCTGGATTCGGGATGTCAACATGGAAGTACAGGTTCACACTTTCGACATCCGTAGGCTGGACAGAATGCAAGACAATGCTCAACTCCAAACCGAGGCATTCCAAGCGCAAATGATTGCAGCCCTCGCCGAATTGAGGGAACAACAATCCGCTTTTGATAGGCGTCTAATGGAGTCAAAGCAATCGGATGCGGAATCAAGCTCCAAGCGCAACCCACGTCGCAAGTAGTGCTTGTCAAAAACTCAAATTTTGTTATAAGTTATGACCTCGGCTAAAAGTCTTTAAATTTCTTGAACTTTGTAACCGGAGACCCTTATGGGGGTCAAATTTTCATGATCGTTATATCAACTATTATATTAATATAAGTGGCACTATTATTACTACGTTAAGTATTTCGTTTCATCCTTGAAAAGTCATCGAGAAACCAAATGCTTGATTCATATTTTCAGTCTTAAAAATGACTTTCATTCTTCTATTTTAAGACTCATACTATCATCTGTTGTTGAACTATAGCAATTTAGTTCATGAGACACATACACTTTCTATTCTATGGAATTCTTATCTTTATCTTTTCAACCTATAGTTGAAGGATGCCTCCGCGTAGAAACCCGAGACGAAACAACGGTGGGGAAGCACCTATACCACCACCTCCACCTCCTCAATTTGATGCTGTCATGTGCCAAGCAGCAGTCACCGCAGCGGTAGCAGCTGCCATGTCACAGATCAATAACTCGAGTACTAATGGCTCGGGAACTGGCACACACCTATTCAACCATGGCGAGAGTCATGGGCAACCCCGAGAATGCACCTATAAGGACTTTACTAATGCCAAACCCCAGATGTTTTATAGAACTGGTGGTGTGATGGCTCTGAGGCAGTGGATTGAAAGGACAGAATCAGTCTTTGAAATCTGCTCCTGTCCTGAACACAGCAATGTCAAGTTTGCAACCTTCACACTTATTGATAGAGCTTTAGCTTGGTGGAACGGCCACGTTAAGGTACTTACCCGATAGTGGCAAACTCCATAAGCTGGGAGAGCTTAAAAGTCATGTTGATGAGAGAATACTGTCCACGAGGAGAGATTCAAAAACTCGAGCACGAACTCTGGACTCTTGGAATGGTTGGTACCGACATCGCAACTTATACCAACAGATTCTGCGATCTGGAATTCCTTTGCCCAGATATGATTGCTCCTAAGAGCAAGAAAATAGAGAGATACATTTGGGGATTGTCGCCCCAAATTAGGTCAAGCGTGTTAGCTTCAAAACCTGACACTTTTGAAAGTGCCAAGGAACTGGCACAATCTCTTGTTGACTACGGAGGTCATCAGAACTCAACGGTTGCTACACCAGAACCACAAAAAGGAAACAACAACAACAACAACAACAACAATAACAGGAAGAGAGTATGGAATAAAGGGAAGGGTGGGTCTTCCCAAGAATCAGCGAAGAAACAACTGGTCTCAGTGAATGCTGCCACTGTACCTACTACCGTTCCTACAAATCCCTACCCAACAAAGACTTATGGGGGTAATCTTCCAAAGTGCACCAAATGCACTTACCACCATCATGGACCTTATCGGGAAATGCAGTGCGCCAACTGCAACAGAAAGGGGCACACTGTCCGTTTCTGCAAGGAGCCCGCAAAGCCGATCACTCAAGTTCCCAACGCAGGTGTAGGCCAGACTTGCTACGGTTGTGGCGAGACGGGCCACTACAAGAGGAACTGTCCAAAGGCAGCAGGCACCGACGGTGTGGGACGAGTTTTGGCTATAGGCCATGATGAAGTTGTAGTTGATCCGACTGTAGTTGCTGGTACGTTCCTTCTAGATAGTTCATATGCATGCATATTATTCGATAGTGGAGCGGAGAGAAGCTTCGTGAGTCAAAACTTTATTCACTTACTTAAACCTAAACCTAGCAAGTTTGAAAAATCATTCACTGTAGAGATGGCCAATGGAAAAACCAAAAACACTAACTGCATATACATGGACTGTACGTTAACTTTAGACGGTCATTCTTTCCCAATCAATCTCATGCCGGTCCAAATTAAAAGTTTCGACGTCATAGTCGGCATGGATTGGTTAAGTCTTCTTCGCGCTGACATCATGTGCTTTAAGAAAGTAGTTCGTCTTAATCTCCCTAACAACGAAACATTAGTGATTTACGGCGACAAATCAAGTACAAACCATCGCATCATTTCGTGCATCCAAGCCCGAAAGTGTTTACGGAAGGATTGTCGAGCATTCCTAGCGCACATCGTCTATACAAGTCAGGAACTAAAGGACATCAAGAACATTCCAGAAGTACGCGACTTTCCCGATATCTTTCCAGAATAACTACCGGGATTACCACCACAACGCCAAGTCGAGTTCAGAATCGACTTAGTTCCAGGGGCTACCCCAGTAGCGAAATCGCCTTATCATCTAGCACCAGCAGAGATGCAAGAACTTTCCATTCAACTTAACGAACTCCTTCAAAAAGGATTCATAAGACCAAGTTTCTCACATTGGGGAGCACCAGTCTTGTTCGTAAAGAAGAAAGACGGATCGTTTCGGATGTGCATTGACTATAGAGAACTGAACAAACTTACTGTCAAAAACCGTTATCCTCTACCCCGTATTGACGACCTATTTGATCAACTGCAAGGAGAAAACTACTTCTCAAAGATAGATTTACGATACGGATATCACCAATTACGAGTACTAGAGAGCGATATTCCCAAGACAGCTTTCCGAACTCGTTATGGACACTACGAATTTGTAGTAATGCCGTTCGGATTAGCCAACGTACCAGCAGTATTTATGGACCTAATGAATAGGGTACGCCGTCCTTAATTGGATTAGTTCGTCATCGTCTTTATCGATGATATACTTATCTACTTCCGAAGTAAGGAAGAGCATAGTCAGCACCTACGAAAAGTCTTAGAAACACTGCAATCGGAGAAACTCTATGTGAAGTTCTCTAAATGCGAATTTTGGATTCGAAGAGTCGAATTTTTGGGCCACGTTGTTAGCGAGAAAGGGATACATGTGGACCCCTCCAAAATTAAGGCCATCGAGAACTGGTCGGCACCAAAGACACCTACAGAAATTCGTCAATTTCTAGGTCTCGCTGGCTACTATCACAGATTCATAAAGAACTTCTCTAGCATTGCGAAACCTCTTACTACATTAACCCAGAAAGGCGTGGCCTTTGACTGGGAAGCGAAACAAGAGAAGGCGTTCCAAACGCTGAAACAGGCCTTGTGCACCGCACCGATACTATCCCTCCCCGAAGGGATAGAAGATTTCGTAGTGTATTAAGATGTATCAAACCAAGGACTTGGTTGAGTTCTTATGCACAGAGGGAAGGTTATTGCTTATGCCTCCCGACAGCTTAAGACACACGAAGTGAACTATACGACCCACGATCTTGAGTTAGGAGCAGTGGTATTTGCTCTGAAGATCTGGAGACATTACTTATATGGAACAAAGAGTACTATTTTCACCGATCACAAGAGCCTTCAACACATTTTTGATCAGAAGGAACTCAAAATGCGACAACGACGATGGGTTGAGTTACTAAATGACTACGAATGTGAAATTCGTTATCATCCTAGCAAGGCCAACGTGGTAGCTGACGCCCTCAGTCGAAAGGAATACACTGGTCGGAGGGTCAAATCTCTGACTATGACTATCCATTCCCACTAATCTGCACAAATTAAGGAGGCACAAATGGAAGCTTTGCAACCTGAAAACGTGGCGGGTGAATCCTTGTGAGGAATGGAAAAGAATCTAGAAGTCAAGGGTGACGGAGCATATTATCTCATGGACCGAATTTGGACACCGAAACATGGTGGTTTCAGGGACGTAGTCATGACCGAAGCACACCACACAAGATATTCGTTCACCCAGGTTCAGATAAAATGTATCTATATCTTAAGAAACTGTACTGGTGGCCTAACATGAAAGCAGAAATTGCTACCTTCGTAAGTAAATGCCTTACTTGCGCTAAAGTTAAGGTTGAGTATCAGAAACCGTTAGGATTACTACAACAACCGGAGATACCAGAATGGAAATGGGAGCGGATTACTATGGACTTCATAACCAAGTTGCCCAAGACGACGGGTGGACTCGATACCATATGGGTCATCATCGACAGATTGACCAAATCCGCGCATTTCCTACCAATCAAGGAGACTGACAAGATGGAAAAGCTTACTAGAACTTACATAAGGGAAATAGTGCGACTGCATGGTGTTCCGATATCCATTATCTCCGATAGAGATAGTAAATTCACTTCAAGATTCTGGCAGTCACTACAAAGTTCCCTGGGGACTAGGCTAGACATGAGTACAGCCTACCACCCACCAACAGACGGGCAAAGTGAGAGAACGATACAAACATTGGAAGATATGCTGAGAGCCTGTGTTATTGATTTTGGAAAGGCACGGGATATCCATTTACCCTTGTCGAATTTTCATACAACAATAGTTATCATACAAGCATAAAGGCTACTCCGTTTGAAGCCCTCTATGGTCGAAAGTGCAGATCCCCTCTGTGCTAGACTGAAGTTGGCGATACCCAGTTAGCTAGAGGACGAGTTCCTAAAAGCACTCTCAGCGGTCCGGAAATCATACGAGAAACGACAGAGAAGATCGTTCAAATTCGTGAACGGTTGAAAGCCTCTAGAGACCGACAGGAAAGCTACGCTGACCAAAGGAGGAAACCTTTGGAATTCCAGGTAGGAGACCATGTTTTATTGAAGGTCTCACCGTGGAAGGGTTTAATATGCTTTGGAAAGCGGGGGAAACTAAATCCAAGATACATAGGGCCTTTCGAGATTCTTGCAAGAATTGGCCCCGTGGCTTACAAACTTAACCTGCCGCGTGAACTTAGTAACATACATCTGACCTTCCATGTCTCAAACTTGAAAAAGTGTCTGTCCGATGAGACTCTTGTTATTCCACTCGACGAGATCGAGATCAACGAGAGCCTCAACTTTGTGGAAGAACCGGTAGAAATCATGGACCGAGAGGTCAAACAAACAAAACAAAGTCGCATACCCATCGTGAAGGTTCACTAGAACGCCAAGCGGGGACCTGAATTCATATTCACTAGTATCTTTACTACTTTAAATTTCAGGACGAAATTCCCTCTAACGGGGGGATGATGTGACAACCCGATATTTCAACTCTTTGTAATGACCTAAAAAGTCAAGTATTGTAACCACTTTTGAGTTAATGAAATTAACTTTAATAATAAAATGTCCAAAAAGTTTCTATTTTAATTACCTACTATGTTAATGTCATTAAACCAGGATCGTACTTAAAAAGAACGCCCAAATCCGACTTCGTATATTGAAGTTAAGATTTTTCCAAGTTCGGCTTAGCAACAGACAACTAAAAACTCGAATCGGAGATCGAGCGACTTTTGGCCGGAATGACCTAAACGAGAATCGAAGGTCTCGACAATGGTATTTCAGCGGTAAAAAGTCTGGCAAAAACTGACGTTAGATAAAGAAGTTATGAATTTATAACGAAATTCTCTTAAACACATCATTTTAAAAATAAATAATAAAAATAATTTTGAAATTTGCCGACGGAATCTAAACGAAAGTTGTAGAGCGTAGTCTCACCTACGCGTGCATATACAGAACATCGAAAACGGAATTCGTATGAAGAAGATATGAATTTTAGAAGTTTATTAATTTAATTAATTATAAATTTAATTATAAACTCTTGGTAATATCCGAAGAGGAGTCATCAGATAGGGCCGAGTTATGCCCTGCATACCCTCGTTTGCCCCGCGTACTCAAGGCCAAGGCCTCGGATCGTCCACGCCCCGACCTATGCGAAGCTACCCCCTGTCCCATCCGAAGTCCGAGGCAGTCGAGGACTCGGTCATGCATGACGTACGCGTACACCCCGCGTACCCTCGTACGCCCCGCGTACCGAGGCGGTTCCCAGCCCCTATAAAAGGGATGCGAGGGTTCTGAAGAAAGGGCTCCATTCCTCTCATTTCTTTTGCGTTCTTGCCTCGTTTTCCGTGCCCGTGCTAACCCGAAGCCCCGGTCATTTTGCTCAAGTCCCGAAGGTTGTTTTTACTCCCGAGATTCCCGAGAATCCCGAGAAAAATCCGTTTCCCGAGACGAAATTCTGCCCGGTTTCCATCTCGCTTTTTTCAAACTTTCAAGTGAGTTCATACCCCTTTAATTAACCTTTTTAAATATTCTAAATGCTTTTATATGCTTTCTGGGGGGGGGGGGATACAAGTAAAACACACGATTATTATCGGGTGTTATATATAAAGTTTTATTATACACTTTTATCAAATAGAATCATATGTGATTTATAAACTTTATAGGGAACTCTCGTATATATAAAATATATTACAATAACGTTCTATCTTTTGAAATATAAATTGTTCTAATGCATGTATAAACTAAACATTTTCTTAGATTAAATGTATACGTGTCTATCTTAGGCTCTACAAAAATCTATACTTTCATAACAAGTGATTCCTTTTCTAGGTATTTCTAAACAAACGATACACACTTTTAGAAAACTATAATAGGTATAGTTTTACGAGAATATTGGTAACTTTTACATACTAGAAACACGATTTTCAAGAAGTCACTTTCATATACAAGAATAAACGAACATTTTAACATGTAAATCTGTTTTTATACCATGATTTGTGAGACATTAACTTCACGTACGTTCGAGTACACATTTCAAGTCCTGTATTATATACCAGAATCCCTTGGAGGGGGAGCATGGTGTTTGTGTATAGATCTATACGGGCTTGACAACCCGCGCCTTGATTGTTAGCTACAGTCCACCATTTGGGGTGACAAACGTCATAACATTCCAACGCCTGAAGAACGTTGTGTATAGGCATTCCGAGTCAATAGTATGGTTATAAAACTTACACGAGGTATTAAAAATACATTGATTTACGAGGTTTTCAAACAGATTGGTTATTTTTACACTTACATACATTTTTAGAAACAAACATTGGTCTTGAGAGAAGGCTACTTTTATACTAGTAGAAAATATAGGATTTTCTAGAATCAAACAAACAAGAACAAAACATTTCATTTCATACAAACATTGTCATTTAATACTTATGAAACTCACCAGCTTAAATGCTGATCTACTCTTTCAAAATTACTTGTATGTCCCAGGGATTCAGTAATTACAGGTAACAATATGCTTTTGAAGAAGGGACGTTGCGGCGCCAGTTTAATCTCACATTTTGGCATCATATTGTTATTGGTGTTGAACAAGTAACTTTTGACAAATGTAAACTTTCAATTATATATATGATGGTTGTATTGCTTTCTTTACTATGTATTCATTTGTTACGTTACCACATGAAGTCCTCCGCCCCCGAACGTTTCCGCCATTCCGGTTTTGGGGTGTGACATAAGAGCCTGGTATGAAACACTTACAAACTTCTTGAAACAATCTAAATTTAAACAAGGATCAGTTGACCCTACATTGTTTCGCAAGAAAGTTGAGAATCATCTAATGCTTGTTCAAATTTATGTTGATGATATTATTTTTGGCTTAACTGACCCAACATTCTCAATTGAATTTGAAAATCTAATGAAGAGTCAATTTGAAATGAGTATGATGGGAAAAATTAATAATTTTCTTGGATTGAACATAAGACAGAACAGGGATGGAATTTTAATCAATCAAGAAAAATACACGAAGAACTTGCTTGAAAAGTTTGGAATGACTAACAGCACGAAACTGAGAGTACCAATGGCAGTGGGAACAAGATTAACTCCTTTGTTAGATGCTCCTTCTGTTGACTTAATACTTTATTGAAGCATGATAGGGTCTTTATTGTACTTAACTGCGAGTAGACCTGATATTATGTTTTCGGTATGTAATTGTGCTAGATATCAAGCTAATCCCAGAGAACCTCATTTGACTGCAGTGAAAAATATTTTTCCCTATCTTAAGGGAACAGTTTCGTTAGGACTTTGGTATCCTTCAAAATCGGGATTTTTCATTCAAGCTTTTTCAGATTTTGATCTAGGAGGATGTACTTTGGATAGGAAAAGTATGAGTGGTGGATGTCAACTATTGGATGGGAAGTTGGTAAGTTGGCAATCGAAGAAGCAAACTTGTGTGGCTATATCAACTGATGAGGCTGAATACATTGCACCAGCTGCTTGCACTTCGCAAATTATTTGGATTCAGAGTCAACTTCGTGACTATGCAATAAACATGAAAAAGATTCCCTTGTATTGTGATTCGTAAAGTGCGATTCGCATTTGTCATAATCCAGTACAACATTCAAAGACAAAACACATTGCTCTTCGATATCATTTTATCAAAGATCATGTGGAATATGGGAATATTGAAATTCATTTTGTTAAAACAACTGAACAACATGCTGATATTTTTACTAAACCTCTTGATGACAAATCATTTCTAAGAATTTTAGCAGGTTTGGGGATGATTGATGCGAATTCAATTTCAAAATATCAAGCATGAAAGGTTCATTCAGCAGTTATGAGTCAAAATTGTTCAGATGTTACTGTTCATCCAGAGGCTTCGCATGGCTTCGCATCCACATTTCTTCGCATTTGCACTCATGACAACTAAGGTTAGGTTCACGATTCATTTTGTATTTTTTTTTTTTAAAAAAACAAAACTTGAAAAATCCAAAAAGATTTTATTTTGTTATGTTTTTAATTTTGAAAAATTTAAAAATCACAAAAATATTCTTTAGCGTGTTTTGAGTTTAGTCTAGGGCTTAATGCGAAGAGGTCATGCTTATATGTTTCTATGGGAAGGTATCATTTTTTTTTTAATTTGAACTAGTTAGGATGTCCCTAGAAGCATGTTGCAGCATGTTGACTCAAGCCTCATATGACTCTATGTGTGAGAAAAGATAGCCTTAATGAAATTATCACATGAAAATATCTTCCCAAAAGGCTTGTATTCGCATAAGTCAAAAGAGCTACCTTACTCTTCTCATATGAGTTAAGAATTTTCTGTTTGGTCCACAAATAACAGAGGTACATTCGATCTTATAACCAATCTTTTTCATCTCAAAATTCTTCACACAAATCACACACAAAGACGTATGTCCAAGAGGTCTCTGATCAAACTCATCGAGACTTAGATATACAAAAATTATGTGTTTATGATCTTACATCACGAGTCCGTGATGAAAGTGAAACCCAAACATCATAAACTTTGAGGAATTGACGGGGAACATAGTTCAGATTTTAACGAAACTTTTGTTTCAGTACCAAAATTTCGAAACTCCGAATCATATTCAATTCGCATGTGTGGTCTTGATCAAACATTCGCAACCCACGATGTTTGTTACCCAACAAGATCCAGTACAAATTTTTTTAAGAATATGATTTCTATGTGAGCTTTATTCGCAAATCCTAGTCATGATAAATATTTTCAAAAGCCAACTTGTCACTGACTACACTGGTCATACAAGTAATTTCAATTACAATTTCTCATCTTATGTTAAGGTTTATATGTAATTAAATTTGAAACCAACCCAAAATTATCTTTCAAAAGAAGCCCTTTGATACTTATCAAAAAAGTATTCGATTGTAATTCACGGGAAACTACACAAGCTGTTGATCATCTCTCTTGACGATTAACGAAGCAACCTTTGCCTGGCGTTTAACTGCCTTCGTGTCAAATTGAATTTTTGACATCATAGAATTCCAATTTTTTTTTATTGTTTCTCATCTTATTTCTTTGGAACATTGCACTCACGAAATCCTTGAGGTTCTGAGTAATACCAACTCAGGCTGATGATTTCGCAAATTTGGCATATGACTTCACTTTACATCCCAAAAGTGAAAGAGCCTTGCCTCTATGCGAAGGGTTTTGACGGTTCAAATTCTTTAACGGGAAAATTGACAGGCTGTGTACTCAAGATGGTTGGTATTCTGTCCGATTTTCTAGGAGATGTGACAGTTACTTGTTGCAGCATGGCTATTTTTTACAGTCATGATCTGATTTTCAAGGTGGCACATCGGATAACATTAAATGTATCCCGCTTTAATTTCAAATCGATTTGGGTAACTTATAAAAGGGGGATCAAGATCATTGTATACGGTTACGCGAACAAAACTCTCACAATCCTAAAGTTCTTCAAACTTCTTCAACTTCATCTCTTTCAAACCCTATCAATGGTCGGTACTCAATCAAACACAGATGAAGTTCTCTCACAATCACTCATGAAGATCCAAAGCACCAACTATCTGGTTGATCCCAATGTCTCATCATACCCAGAAGGATTGAAGATGCTAATCGTTGCCTTGAAAAGATCTCCTCTGTCTACTGTAATGTTCAATTCTTTCTCAGTTCCGATGACTTGGTTGTCATTGGCAGCATCATCGGCTTCATACAGTATGCCACTGATGTTATTACCTTCAATCTGATGAACAACAAAAGGGTCAAACTCACCAAGAAACTGTTCATCGAGTTTTTGAACATTCCTAACAACCCTCCTTTTTTCAAACCTCTCAATTCCCAAATAATATCTATGTTCAATGAGATGGGTCATTAGCTAGCTCTTGAGAAGATTAGTGATTTCAGAAAGTCTGGATTACCCTGTATGTGGAATTTTCTATTTGGAATTTTCCTCAGATGTTTGACAGGAAGAACAGTAGGTCTTGACAGGGGGCGTATGGAAGTCTACGCGATGGTGATGGGATTATATTATGATATTAGTGTTGATTATGGAACTCAGTTGTGGAAGGAGTTCGTAAAAAGTTTGGAAAACACTAATTCTAAGAAAGGTATTTCATGTGCAAGGTATTAGAGCCTTATTCTGGAAAAGGTGTATGACAAAGAGGTAATTCAAGTTCCAGAGGGTGCTGAGGTTGCTGAATTTTCATTGTATCAATTTCCGAAGGAGGTGGAGGATGACATTTTTACTCATGTTGCTCGCATTCCAGATGCGATGCTTCACAAAGTATCATCCACTCACAAAGTGTTGATACGATACAAGAAGACATTTGATCCAGCTGTGCAGACTGGGATCTTGTTAAAAATAACTGCCAAAACCCCAAAGAAGAAGAAGGTCACCAAGAAGGATGAAAATGTTTAATCTTCGAAGCAAAGTCCAGAAGAGGTTCAGATAGAGGAGACCTCATCAAAATCGAAGAAGGAAACAATACCCTCAAAATCAGGGGTATTGAGAAAGATTCACAAAACTGAAGTAAGCAGTAAGGGGGTGACAGTTCGCAGTATTCCAACTCCTGGTTCTCCAGGGTCAAAGAGGCAACGAGCTCAGGATGTTGCAAAACAGATGCAACAAACTCTATTGAAGAAGCGAAAGTTGATTATTCGCAATGAGTCGTCTGATGAAGAGGTGGTTCCAGACACTCCACCTGTTTCTACACCGGTAACCGTTTCTCTTCCACCTGTTTCCATTACAAATGTTTCGCAAATTTCTTCACAACCCATCCCACTTGAAATAGTCACTACCAAATCAGTTTCTGAGGAGGTACCTATTTTTGATACGGTTGTCAACGTATCTGATATGGGGGCACCTATCACAAGTGTTGAAACCACTTTGCCCATTAGCCTACCAGTTACATTACCCATTTCATTACCACCAATATCACTTCTAACTACTACACTTTCCACAAACTCATGCATTTTTGACCATCCTCTACAAAATCCATGCACAACCTTATTTCCATCACAATCACCTGAAACTCCTCAACCTTCGCAACCCATTTCTGATAATGAAACCGAAGGAGGAGCTTTTGGAGGAGTATTTGAAGATATTCACTTTGATTCAGAGGAGGAGGATATACCTGATCATATGCTTATGACGGGAAAGCAATTCAAAGTCCTGAATCAAAAGTTGAATGCCATAATTTAGTCACAAACTGATTCTGGCAGAATGTCATCTATCTCAGGATTGGAGGTTGATGTTATGATCAAGGCTGCTGAGAAAAGAACACTTGATAAGGTTGATCAAACAGACAAGAACAATGAGCTTCGCATTAAAGCTCAAGGAAGTTCATTTAATGGAGTTGTTAAGGATTTACAAATTGTTGCAAAAGAACGCCATGTTCTGTTTGTGTAGGATGTAAAGAAGGTTCAGGAGGATGTGAACTTCAAGATTGAAGAATTAAAGACTAAAGTTGCGAAGGAGCTTCAAGCTATTAATTCTCAACAGATTGAAGTACAGAAGAGGGTTGATGTAGTTGTCTCAGACATCAACAAAGTTACTGCTACTCCAATCTTTGAAGCAAATCACAAAGAAAACATGAAGAAGTTTGATCACTTGATTCAAATGGTGACTAAGTTGAAAGCGTTGATTTCGCAATCTTCATCTCCGTCTATTCTCACTCCTGAATTCTTGACTCTCAAAGTTAATACTTTGGAACAAGCAATTCAGAAGGCACTTGCTCCGATTGCGAACTTCACCTCTTTACTACCGAAGAGTGCCCCACCTGCTTTCACAGGGGTGCAAGGGGGAGAGACAAACTCAAATAAAGAGGATGATTCGAAGACCGTGGGGGAAATCATATCTACTCAGCTCAAATCTACTCTTCCAATATTCACTATGCCGATTTCCTCAACAACAATAACCACAAGACCAATAGCCAAAGGAATAACTATTGGGTCAAAAGAAGGAAGTTCTAGTGCGAAACCTCCAACTGATAATGTGGGAAAAGGAAAAGGAATTTTGTATGAAAAGTCGAAGGAGGAGAAGAAAGCTGAAGCAGAGGCTGAGTTGGAAAGGATGAGGCAAGTTCAAAGCATAATGAGGCAAAGGGAAAATTATCCTCCCACAATGAATAAAGGAGATCCTGCGAAGCTATACTCTTATGAAACTATAGAGTCAAAAGTGGTGGGAAGGGAGATGTATGAATTTGAGAAGAAGCCAAAGAGAAGCTACGATATTGCGAATTCGGACAAATGCCAGTTGGATTTTCTGATAAATGAAATGCTTTTCATTACAGCTCAGTACAAGATTAGCGAGAAGTTTGATAATGCTGATGACTACATACACATGAAAATCAGATTTCATGCTATATTGGGAAAGAATCCAGATGAAGTATGGTCTTTAATGAAGATCAAAAAGGTGTTGACGATCAAGAAGGATACGATGTTTGAAGACATGCTTCATAATTTTCGTTATTTTGCTATTCGAGCTGATAACAAGCAGTATGATTTCATAATAGCTGATTTCCCTCTGATGAATTGCAATGATCTTATTCAAGTGGCTCTTATTTTGAAACACATGGAAGAAAATAATCTCTAAGGATCTGAAACTGAAGTGTTTAGAATCGGGTTCGCACATGTCAAGACTTATATCGATAATTACTTCGATTGTTAACTGATGAAGAACTTGCAACTACTTTGGGAAGAGAAGTGAATGTTCCTTGGGAAGATACCTTGACCCAGTCAGCATTATCTAAGTATGTTGTTGGGGAAATATGCCTGAAACCTATTGGCATGGTATTTTCAGGAAGAGATACGAAGGGGAAGCCCAAGAAATTTTTGTTCAAGGTCTCGGAGGTTGAAAGATATACTTCTTCGCAATATACGAACTTTATTGTTCGTATGAACAACTGCAAGAAGAATAATGAAGGAGACAAGAGAGCGCTTAAGAAGGTGATTTCTTGGTATGGAGAAGTGCGAAAGACAATTCACTTAACTGTTCAGAGGCTTATGGACTGAATAGCTTCGACTGTTTACGAAGGGGGAGATTGTAGAGGTTATGAATTGTAAAAGTCGAAATGTTTGTTTGTTTAGTTTTGCATTTTTAGTCATTTTACTAAGTCACAGTTTTATGTGAAGCGTATTGTAATAGACTTAGTATATTTTTTGTACACTCAGGTTTCCTATAAATAGGGACTGAGGATAAAAGTAGAAACAACTTTTGCTCTCGAGTATTCTTTCTGCTTAAAAGCTTTGTAATCAGTCTTTATCAATATAAAATCTGATTAATATTTACTCGTTGTGTTCTTACTTTTCAATCATTCAATCATAATCGTTTTCTTAATCTCGATAATAATTCTCTTCAAAACCCTAGAATTGGCGTCAGCGGTGAAGAAGGTGCTCCAACTCAGACTTTTGCAGATTATGAATCTTCAATCTTTTGATTTGTCTCTGATCTTCTGATTCGGCTTACCACCTCCCTATTATCGGATATGTAAGAGAGATGACGCTCCAACTTAAATGTGTGGCGGCTGATGGTCGTGTTAGCGTTTATATCTTCCGACCTATGGCGATGCATCGGCGTTTATATGCGAATGGAAGAAGATGGGGTTGTGGATTTTAGGAGAGAGAGAGAGAGAGAGAGAGAGAGAGAGAGAAAGAGAGGGAGAGAGAGAGATTGTATATTTTATTTAATTATTTTTTATTCCTTTATAAAAGAAAATTATAAAAGTAAAATAGAAAATGCAATTTTTTTTATTCTTTTTTTAAATAGAAAAATATTTAAATAAATAAAAAACTAAGGGCAAAATCGTCATTATGAAAAAGTTCAAAGCAAGTTGGACCAAACTAGCAACAAAATGAAAACTTTGGACCTGTGGTGCTAGTCCAAACATTTTTGGACCAAAGAGGCAATTTTGAGCAAACCACAGGGACGATTTGTGCAGTTTAGTCAATATTTTTAGTTAGAGAGCTATTCTTAATCGCCTTCCTACTAAAGATAACTTAATTTCGAAATGTATTGATGTTCCTAGTTCTCTTTGTCCTATTTTCATGGATCAAGTGGAGAATGATAATCATCTTTTTCTTGAGTGTATGCTAGCAAAAGCTTTGATTTAGAAACTCTGTCGATGGTGTGATATTGACATGTTTAAGTTAATTTTAGTAGATGGGATGTCTTTGTTTTTGGACGATATTCATTTATGTATGAATAGGAAGGATATCTTGGAAGCTATTATTTACACGAACTAGTGGTCCATATGAAACGTCCGAAATAAGTGTGTGTTTGACCATTCGAGATCTAGACAAGATAGGTTATTTGAAGATATTGTTGTTGTTTCGTTTAATTGGGTGGTCCATCGTAAGCATAAATTCTCTATTCCGTGGAATTTATGGCTTCAAAACCCCATTTTGAACTTTATGATGTGATAGTTCCGTTTCTGTAACGTATGGTTCCTGGTACGCATTTAAACTTATAATTAATTCATGTTTACAGAGCAACTGGACGAGTTGGAAGCCCCAAATCCATCGAGTAAAGATTATTAGGACTGTGGGTTAAGAAACCTACTCGAAGAGTTGGGAGACCTCAAATCGACGAGTAGGCTGGCAGAAATGAAATACCCTATTTAAAAGTCTTAAACCTTTCATGTTGGCCTCATTTCCAGCCTCCAAGTCCCAAACCCTAAATCTCGAAAACTCTAAAGCCATTTGAGTGTTTGTCAGCTATTTTTGAGGGTTTTTGTGTGTATTTGAAGATATTAGAAGAAGGAAGAGCTAGAGACACAAGAAGGAGCATATAGATCTAGAATCCTTGCCTCATCCACGTCACTTTTCTGGTATAAATCTTGAACCTTGCCTTGTAGTTGATTAGATCTTCTTTTAGGGTTATTTTTCTTGTTCTTGGTCCAAATGACATGGTTCTTGGGATTTGGATGTCCCAAATAGAGAATACTTCAGATCTAGGGTCTTGAGAGGTTTTCATTGCATAAAGGTGCCAATTTTATGGCCATGGAAGCCCCATGCAACCTTTAAACCATCATTTTGGCCTTTTGGAGCATTTAATGGCCATGTATGTGGAGAAAGTTGGGATTTAAGTGATCTTCTTGTCCCTAAAGTCCAGATCTAAGACCTTATTGTCTATCTTGTAGTTTTTGTGATGAGGGGGGGGGGTGTTAATACTTTGGCCTTTTAGGTTAGGGTTTGAGCTTAACCCATTTAGGAAAGGTATTAATTGGTAAATTTGGAAACTTTACCCTTCCAAAGGCATTTCCAGTCAAGATCTGAAGTATAGAGTCTAGGTCTGAAGAGTAATGGCTTAATGAGCAAGAAAGGACTAACAGATAGAGGAACTCGACGAGTTCAACGGAAGTGTCCTGATTTTGGGATAAGGAAGAAGTCGATGAGTTCATGGAAGAACTCGACGAGTTGGCTCGTGAAATCACAATTTTGTGATTCATGGGAACTCAGCATGTTGAAGGGCAAACTCGACGAGTTAAGTCAACTGGGAGAGTTGACTTTGACTTTGACCTAGACTTGACTTTGACCATAGTTAAACCTAAGGGGTTATGGGTATGAAATGGTATCTAAGGGGTTGTTCTAATTTAGGGAGTGAGTAGAGCTAATTCGGGAGTAGAGATGTTTCAGTTAGCAACCGAAATTTGAGGTGAGTTTCCTCCTGATTTGAACGAGTCGAAGGCACCAATGTCGGCCTGTGTATGTTATATGTGTAGATTAGTAGCTAAGTGTGGGTAGGGCCCGTATCTTAGAATTATTTGAGTTTGGTTATGAATGGATTGGTAGATTTGATTATACTTGATGTCTGTGTGATACTTGTATCTGTTTCTTAGTCAGTTGAGTGTGGGTAGGGCCCGAATCTCACTATTAGTTGAGTGTGGGCGGGGCCCATATCTCTTAGGTAGCCGAGTGTGGGCGGGGCCCATATCTCCTAGATAGTTGAGTGTGGGTGAGGCTTGTATCTCACTAAGCGTGGGTGGGCCCCGTATTGTATAGGGCGGGGTTCGTATCTCTTTGATTGTGGACAGGTCCCGTATCTCCCAGTTTTCTTGTTATGTGTATGGCATGTGGTAGTTTGGGGAGACTCACTAAGCTTCGTGCATACAGTTTTTAGTTTTGGCAAGTACTTCCGGTAGCAAAGGGAAGAACTCGGGATGACTGCATTGCACACACCATTATGTTTAGCCTGGGATGTTTACTCTGATATATTTGACGCATGTTTTCATATGGATATACCGTTTATAATGTTTTGAGATACTATGACTTATGTTTTGATGAGATGATTTTAATAACTATGGTTTATTTATGATTTAAAAATCAAATTTTTGGGACCATATTTTATGAGTGTTACAAGTTGGTATTAGAGCGTTGGTTTGAGGGATTCGGGCACACTCTCGGGTGTGTTTGAACTTAAACTGAGGACTTGGTATGAAAATTTACCAAAGAAAATCATTTTTATAAAGAGGATTTCCAAAAGAGAATTGGGTGTGGTGCATGCAATCACCCTAGCTGGAGTAAGTTCTCTCAAATTACCCATACATGTTTGTTATGATATGATTATGAGAACCGCATGCTAGATTAGGGCTAAGGATCTAGGAAGGGTGCCTTGTATGCCTATTGTATGAGCTTATTGAACTGCATGCTAGTACTGATTAGAAAGTGTTATGATGGCTTGATTAGGATATGTTTGGTTTTGTTTACTCAATGCTCGAATGTTGCTTGCTTTGTACTTTTAGGATTTCTATCTATCTTTAACTAACTAGTAAACGAATACGCTAAGTTACATATTACGAGGACTAAATAATTTCAGAAGGTTAGGTTTAGCCTTATTTTGCAGCTTTTGTTTGAGTCCAACCGTTGTAGGGAGAGGCCTCTTATTTGAAGAATTATATGGTCTTAGTAATATGTAATGGTATTCGCGAGCTATTTAGGGAAAGTTAGCAGGGACTTCTTATGCAGCTGATGGTGGAGAGTGGGATGGAGATTACCCTAGGGCAAGCCTAGGATGAGAATAGTGTGAAGAGCAGTAGTAGTAGAAGGGAATTGGTGGAGTCAAGGATGTTCTTGAGGAAAGTACGAATAGATGTGGTAAGTAGTATGGGCCGGTACTACTGAAAGCAGAGGATCCGTACTCGAATCAAGGAAGGCTGAGATGAACCTAGGGAACTTGATGTATGTGAGATCCCTCGAGTTATGATGAGTATTCTGATGTATTTTATTGTGTATTTTCAATATGGTGATGCTACGCACTAGATGTGACAACCCGATATTTCAACTCTTTGTAATGACCTAAAAGGGTCAAGTATTGTAACCACTTTTGAGTTAATAAAATTAACTTGATAATAAAATATCCAAAAAGTTTCTATTTAAATTCCTTCTATGTTTAAATGTCATTAAACCATGATCGTACGTAAAAAGAACGCCCAAACCCGACTTCGTATATTGAAGTTATGATTTTTCCAAGTTCGGCTTAGCAACAGACAACTAAAAACTCGAATCAGAGATCGAGCGACTTTTGGCCGGAATGACCTAAACGAGAATCGAAGGTCTCGACAATGGTATTTCAGCGGTAAAAAGTCTGGCAAAAACCGACGTCAGATAAAGAAGTTATGATTTTTTAAAAAAATTCTTTAATCACGTCATTTTAATAAATAAATAATAAAAATAATTTCGGAATTTGCCAACGGAATCTAAACGAAAGTTGTAGAGCATAGTCTCACCTACGCGTGGATATAAAGACCATCGAAAACGGAGTTCGTATGTGTTGGGTTGCAGATTCATTTAGTATTGCGTCATTGGGCTCGGTTAATAGTCCAATAGTTTTGTACTCCGGTTTGGGCCTGTCCAACCGTGAGCTGTTAGGTTTACTATATAAGTATATGCTTGCATGCATATTAGGTTAACGATCTAGAATACAATAGAGAGAATTACGATAGCTTTGATTATCTTTTTCGTTCCTGTAAACCTTCTAACCCTCTACAGTTGATGTTCTTTGTCGAGCTCTTCTGAGGGTTGTTTTATAATCATTCGACACGTTTGATTCATTCTTGAGTTATTTATTGTTTTCGTGTTTTTGCTGTTTGTTCTTTATATCGCCTGTTTAAGATCTAATCGATCTTCTAGATTAAGTTTTAATCTTATCAATTGGTATCAGAGTAGGAGGCTGTGTAATCGATACACTTCTATTCTGTGAAAAAGGTTTCAATTAGGGTTTTCCGCAATTACTGATATTTATTGAGCCGTCATCTCATTATTGACGTATCTTGATATTTATTGTTTTGCCCTAATTTGATTTATTACAAGTCTGATCTTTGAACAGGTTATTTGATCATAATGGACGAGTCACAATCGAATCCCATCAATATTTCAAACAGCATTGGATCAACAACGAAGATTCCCATCCTATACACCCACGATTATGAAGTCTGGGCGCATCACTTTGAAGATTACGTTATAGGATCTGAGGATAATGGATACCTCATCTGGGAAGCAATTATTTCTGGTCCGTTTTCCCATTCTGCAACTTCAAGGATTATTAAAACTCAAAAGGAGTATAATGATCTTCTGAAAGATGTTAAAGATATTGCGCAAGATGAAAAAGATAAATTTCAGTGTAATATCAAGGCGTTAAGATTGATCAGATTCGCCCTTCAGTCCGACACTTTCAGGTTGGTAAGCTCATGCACGACGGCAAAGGAAATTTGGGATAGGCTACGTGAATTGTACTCTACAAACGAGGATCTTGAACACTCTATCCAAACCTTACTTTTGTCTGAGTTTGGAGAATTCAGGCAAGGAGCCGAAGAAACTGTGACCCAAACGTTTGATCGCTTCAATCATCTTCTCAGTAAGATGATCAAACATGACATTGAAAGGAAGCTTATTGAACAGAAGGTTACATTCATGAATGGTCTTAGACCAGAGTGGAGAGCAGTTGTGTCCACAGTTAAAGCCCATGAGCAATTTAAATCATATTCCTTGGCGAAACTGGTGGGTATTCTCAAATCTCAGGAGAAGATTGTGTTGCAGGAAAAGAATGTGGTTTCAAGCCTAGGTTCGTTGGCCCTCCTGTCCAAAAGTAAAGCTGTAATGGAGGACGAAGACCTCAACTTGGAGGATTATGACCTCACATCTGAAGATTATGCTATGATGGTGTCTAACCCCAAGAGGTTCATCAAGAAGAGATTCCCCAACAACAAAAACCGAAACTGGCAGGGGAGTTATAGCTCAGAAAAGGTTAAAGATGAATCGAAGGTTGAAGAGTCTAAGACGGAACCGAAGGCAGAAGGTGATTCTGGAGTAAGCTGCTACTATTGCGAAGGGAAAAACCACTATGCAAAGGATTGTGTACTCAAAAAGATGGCTGAAAAGGATGAGGATAAGGATGAAGAAGCTTTGCTGCAGAAAAAGCTTGATGAGATCAGGAAGAAGAAATCTACCGCTAACCCTTCTATGAATGCTCTAATTGTGAAGGGTTCGGTTGCTGATGACGAGTTCGGTGGCGTAGAGGTTTGGTCAACCGACTCTGAAGACGATGAAGTGAGGAAGCCTTCTCATGGAAAGGCTTGTGTGGCAAAAGAGGAAAGCAGTGGAGGAAGGTGCTTGATGGTGTCTGACGTATCTCAGATGAGGGGATACAATACTGATAGTGGGAGCAATGAACCGAAGGAGCAACAGGATATGTGCTTTACAGCCAAACCGCTCAGCGTACAGTTCAACGAGCTCGATGAACTAATCAAGAAGGTACAATCGGTTTTTGTCTCATTTAAAGTTCCACAATGCTCATATGAAAAAGAACTAAAAAATGTTAACTCTCAAATCTCTCATCTAGATAGTAGTTTAACTCAAACTCGAGTCACCAATTCTAACCTAACTGATCAATTAAGCAGGGTGTCTTCGAAGAGTGAGGAACGGCGCATGTGGATCGAATTGAAGGAGTCGGAATTAGTCAAAATAAAAGATGAAAACATTTATTTACAAAGAGACAATTTAAAGCTTTTAAAACAGCGAAATGTTTTTTGTTTGATTGCAAAACGTCTTTACACTAATATTACTCAGCTTCATTTGGATTGTGAAATAGGACAAAAGATTCATCGCATGATTTTGCCCTTCCTTGAGTTTAAGGGGGACGAAATTGATGCTGAAGCATGTAATTGTGAAAGTGTGATATCATCTGAGGACGTTAATCCGACTTATATGTATGGACTGGACAAAATAGAATCTTTCATTAAATCCAAGGACCATAAGGACATGCTCAAAAACCTTTTGGATGAAAATGATAGACTTAAACTGAGAACCGAAACCATACAAAAATTTGACTCTTTAAACTCCAACTTGAGCTCAGAAAACAAAATTGATGTTGAAAATGCATCTGAGCTTAATGAGGATGACAATATGAGTGAAATTTCTGTAGAGGACACGGTTGACTGCTCAGAATTTGTGAAAAGCGAACCTGAAAACCACAAGAATCTAATTTCAGAAAATTCAGTAGAGTTCGCTCGATTGTCCCAACAAAAGTCCCCGATCCTAGCAGAGAAGGCTGTTGTATATCAAAAGGTTAGGACCACTCCAAATCAAGTGTACAAGGTCACAAGAGTAACCGAACATCAGACTGCTGAACTCACAGCTATTGTAAACGAAGACAATGCTGATGGCTGTGATGAGTTCTTCTGGTCAGCTCCAATCGATAATGCTGATGAAACGGTTGGCTTATCTGAAAGGACCTCATGGAAAAGTAAAGGTAGATATGTGCCAGAACCCTTGAACAAGCCAGATAATTTTGATGTGCCAAGTACCAGTGGTACGAAAGACATTCCTCAAGAAAATGGAAGTTCGGCAAAAGAAGACATTCCCTCTAGTTCCTCAGTTCAAAGTGAAAAAGACACTCCCTCAGTTCAAAGTGAACCAGCCAAAGAAAAACCGAAACCAAAAGCCAACATCCATCATCAACCGAAGCAGATGAGAAATCAGAAACGTCAAAGGAATCAGAGATACAGGAAGAATCTCTCTGAAAGAAAACAATTCTGGCAATCCCAGAATGCTTATTTCTCACATCAAGACAAGAACCTAAAGTTTGAGAATAATCCTGTTGAAATGCAAGAGAGCAACAACAACCGAAAGCAGAGGTTAGGTTCGGAGAAAAACATCAACCGAAAGCAAAGGTTCGGTTCAGAAAATAATTCCAACCGAAATCAAAGGTTCGGTTCTGAGAATGACTCCAACCGAAAGCAAAAGTTCGGTTCAGAGAACAAAACCAACCGAAAGCAAAGGTTCGGTTCTGAAATCAAAAGAGATCAAAACTCTAAGGTCGGTCCCACCAATGATCAAAAGCAAAAAGGCCACCTAGAGTCTTCAGCCAAGAAGTCATCCCAATTTAAGCTCTCTCATTCTCACTCATCTAATTCTTCTAATTCTTCCAATTCATCTTCATCTCGCTCTAAAGTCCATTCTGTTCATTCTCAAAAATCTCATTCGTCAGCTGAACAAAAAGGCAAACAGAAGGTTTCAGCATCCAAACCAGAGTCTAAACCGAACGCACCTAATCCTAATAAAATCAAAGTTTTTACCATCGAAAAAAAAGATGAAACAACACTAATAAAACGAACATATCTTGTTGACATCTCTCTTACTATTCTTGTACCTGTGAAAGGCTCACGTGGACCCAAGAAACTTTGGGTTCCTAAATCTGCTTAATTTTTGCAGGTTATCAGTGACGAGCAGTTTGACGAAGAATGGTACATAGATAGTGGCTGCTCGCGTCACATGACAGGGAGGAAAGAAGAGCTCAGGGAATACAGGTCTCTTACAAATGGTGGCAACGTCAAGTTTAGAAACAACTCCTTCGGCACCATAAAGGGATACGGAATGATTACTAATGGTGATTTCACGATAAGAAAGGTTGCATATGTGGAAGGACTACAACACAACCTCATCAGTGTATCTCAGCTTGTTGGAGGTACCGGTCTCAAAGTCTCATTCGACGATGAAGGTTCTGAAATTATTGAGAAGAAGACAAATAAAGTTATTCTCAAATCAGAGCGTAAGGGTGAAATGTTTCCTCTAAACCTCAAACCCATCAAAGGAAACCCAGCTATATGCCTGTTATCAAAAGCACAATCTGACGAAAGCTGGTTGTGGCACCGAATACTATCTCATCTCAACTTTAAAGACATCAACAAACTTGTCACTGGAGGTCATGTTCGAGGTCTTCCATTGCTCAAGTATGATAGAGATCATTTGTGTGCTGCATGCGAAATGGGGAAACAGAGTCGTCAAAGTCATCCATCTATAATAAACACTAAAGTTGTTGAACCACTTGAATTACTTCACATTGATTTGTGTGGTCCATCATCTATCAAAAGCATCGGTGGTAGCAAGTATATTCTTGTTATTGTTGATGACTTTTCGCGGTTTACATGGGTGTTCTTTCTAAAGCTTAAATCTGAAGCGACTCATAAGCTGAAAGTGTTCATCAAGCAGATTGAAGTACAGCTGAAGAAGGTGGTTCGCAACATCAGGAGCGACAATGGTCTGGAATTCAAAAATAGAGAATTCGAAGAATTCCTGGCAGAAAAGGGAATAAGTCACAACTTCTCAGCTCCCTACACACCTCAACAGAACGGAATTGTCGAAAGACGAAACCGATCTTTGTGTGAAGCTGCCCGAACTATGCTAAGTTTCGCTTCCTTACCTCTTTATTTTTGGGCTGATGCTATTTTTGCTGCTTGTTTTACACAGAACAGGTCATATCTCAACAAACGATTCACGCTCACTCCTTATGAGATTCTCAACAATAGGAAGCCCAATGTGAAATTTTTCCATGTGTTCGGCTCACGGTGTTTCATCTTTAACTCTAAAGAACACCGCAACAAGTTTGATGTCAAAGCCGACGAGGGAATCTTTCTGGGCTACTTTCTCACCTCCAAAGCATACAGAGTATTAAACAAGCGTTCGAGGAAAATCAAAGAGACTTATTACGTGACTTTCGATGATAGTTATGTCAAAAAGCTACAGGCCAAAGAAGACACAGCTGGGGAAATCTTTCCTCAAACTGGCCAAGTCACAGTCTCGATCGCTAATCTATTCGAGAAGTTTATGGAACTATTTGACGAACCAGAGAAAGCTACTCTCTCAGAAGCAGGCGCAGCAGACAACAAGGTAGACCATATGAAGCAAATTGTCGAAGAAGCTGCCAGGAGAATGAATGAAGGGGGATCGAATTCTAACGAACCTCCGTCAAACAATGCTTCAATCGAGGGGGAGGATCAACCGTCATCAACTCAGTCGACCTCACATGTCGAGGGGGACCCAAGGTCTCCAACTGCTCCCGAAAGCACTTCTCCAACCGAAAGTGCTTCACCATCCGAAGGTGCATCAACGCCTGAAAGCCCAACACCACAAGAAACTTCTGAACCTCAAGTTTCTCAAAGCATTCCAGAAAGCTCATCTATCGAGGGGGAGCAAGCTGATATGTCATTCGACTACGAAAGCCAGTCCGAGCCAGAAGAAATGATAAATGCTGAATTAGATCCTACCTTTGATCCTCATTACCCACCACTCACCAAATGCACAAGAGACCATCCTGTCTCTCAAGTGGTTGGTGATGTCTCTGAAAAGGTTCTGACCCGATCACAATTAAAGGTAAAACAGACATCCTTATTTTCCAAAGTTGAATTTTAAATGTTTAACTCATTCGTATCAAAAGTTGAACCGAAGACTGTTAACACTGCTCTCGATCACTCCGATTGGGTTCAAGCGATGCAAGATGAAATGAACGAATTCGAGAGGAACAAAGTCTGGCGCCTCATTCCAACTCCTCAAGATGCCTCGGTTGTTGGTCTCAAATGGGTCTTTAGGAATAAAATGGACAAGGAAGGGAACGTTATAAGGAACAAAGCTCGTCTGGTAGTAAAAGGATATTGTCAGGAGGAAGGGATTGATTATGAAGAGACTTTCGCTCCTGTAGCTAGGCTGGAATCTGTAAGAATATTTCTTGCTTATGCTGCCCACAAAAACTTTGAAGTTTTCCAAATGGACGTCAAGTGTGCATTTCTTAATGGAGAACTCGAAGAAACAGTGTACGTGGAGCAACCTCCTGGTTTCGTGAACGAAAAGTATCCCAATCATTGCTACATTCTGGATAAAGTTGTGTATGGACTCAAACAAGCTCCGAGAGCCTGGTATGAAACGCTAACTAAATTCTTAAAGATGTCCAAATTCAAACAAGGTTCGGTTGACCCAACCTTCTTTCGCAAAAAGGAAGGTAACCACCTTATGATCGTTCAAATTTATGTCGATGATATCATCTTTGGCTCAACGAATCCTAGCCTAACAGCTGAATTCAGAAAGCTGATGGAGACTAAATTTGAAATGAGCTCAATGGGTCCTATTAATTTTTTCCTTGGTTTAAATATTAGACAGGGACCCGAAGGCATCTTTATCAATCAGGAAGCTTACATGAAGACTCTCTTAGCAAAATTTGGCATGATGGGAGATTCCAAAGTCAAAGTCCCAATGGCATTCGGCACCAAGCTAACTCCATCCCTGGACAAACCGGCTGTTGATATCACGCTCTATCGTCAAATGATAGGCTCACTAATGTATCTTACTGCTAGCAGGCCTGACATCATGTTTTCTATGTGTTATTGTGCTAGATTTCAGGCAAACCCACGCGAACCTCACATGCTTGCAGTGAAGAACATTTTACGATATCTCAAGCGAACTGCCTCCTTAGGTCTATGGTATCCTTCCAACTCAGGCTTCTTCGTTCAAGCCTACTCAGATGCAGACCTTGGAGGATGTGGACTCGACAGAAAAAGCACCACTGGTGGCTGTCAATTCCTTGACGGGAAGTTGGTTAGCTGACAATCAAAGAAACAAACGTGCGTGTCGTTGTCTACTGTCGAAGCTGAATACATAGCCGCTGCATCCTGCACCTCTCAAGTGATTTGGATCCAGAGTCAACTTTGAGACTATGGACTCAATATGAAGAAGATCGCACTATATTGTGACTCTGAAAGTGCAATTAGAATCTGTCATAACCCAGTGCAACACTCTAAAACCAAACACATAGCACTGAGGTATCACTTCATCAAAGATCATGTGGAAGATGGAAACGTTGAAGTGCACTTTGTAAGAACCACTGATCAACTGGCTGACGTCTTTACCAAAGCTCTTCCTAAAGCATCATTAAACAGAATTTTACAAGGGCTAGGTATGATGGAATCAGAGTCAGTACCTCAAACTACCTCTCAACCTCAAACGTAAGAAGCGAAATTGACCGAACGTTCAGGTTCGGTTAAATAATCTGACTCACTCATCACCACAAAGGTAGTTTTCTTGGTTGTACATTTCATGTTCAAAGTTGTTTATCTTATTGTCAAAAGTATTTTCTGATTGCATGCCTAAATTCCATGGTTTTCTAAAATTTTTCAAAACCGAAACCTACTGAAGGTTCGGGTTCGGTTTCTCAAAATTTTCCAAAACCGAAACCTACCGAAGGTTCGGGTTCGGTTTCTCAAAATTTTCCAAAACCAAAACCTACCGAAGGTTCGGGTTCGGTTTCTCAAAATTTTCCAAAACCGAAACCTACCGAAGGTTCGGGTTCGGTTTTTCAAAATTTTTCAAAACCGAAACCAACCGAACGCTCGGGTTCGGTTTTTCAAAATTTTCTTAACCCGAAACCAACCGAACGCTCGGGTTCGGTTTTTCAAAATTTTCTTAACCCGAAACCAACCGAACGCTTGGGTTCGGTTTTTCAAAATTTTCTTCAACCGAAACCAACCGAACGCTCGGGTTCGGTTTTTCAAAATTTTCTCAACCGAAACCAACCGAACGTTCGGGTTCGGTTACAAATTTTTTCCAAAGTTTTTTTAAATAGTTTTTAAGTCTTATTTTTTTCTTGCTAATTTTTTTTTATTATTTTATTATTTTTTTGAATATATCAAAAACTCCAAAAATATTTTTTATCTTTGATTTTTTTTTTGTGTGTTCACTCGTTTATGGGGATAAAATTGTTGGATTAGTTAAGTGTCCCTAGAAGCATGCTGTTGTATGTGTCCCAAGCCTCATAAGATTCTGAATAATAGCCTTAATGACTTCGTATACACAAACCTTGTCTTCCCAATTAGGCTATCACATTTATTCTAATCGTGAGCTATCTCACTCTCTTCTCACATGAGATAAGAGTTTTCTGCTTGGTCCTTATTTTCGCAGCAGAGGTACTTTAATTTCTTACACCATCTCCATTACATTTCTCCATTACATTCGTTTCATCAACGTAACCCTTGAGACTCTCAGAACTTACCACTGAGGTTTATGGTTACACAACAACTGTGTTAATGATCTCAGTTTCGTGCCACTACGAGCTGAGTGAAACCCAAAATTCAACACCAAATCTGAATTGACGGTGAACAATTAATTTGCTCAAGTTTTCACCAAAGAATTGACGGATGTATCATGATGAAATCTCAAATTTTATTTTGTGTGATTCCTATGAAATTGTTAAACACCATAACATTTCTTCCCTTGGGATCCAGTTTTTAATTTTTTGTTGAGATTTTATTTTTTCCAAGCCAATTTAAAATTAATTCCTACCTACTTGTTCAACAGACTACACCGGTCTCACAAGTACTTTGTTCACTTTCTATCTTATTTCAAGATTAGAATTGTTGAATCAAAGATAAAGCCACCCTAAGAAGCCTAATTAAAAAGAAGCCTTTCAACACTTATTAATAAGTGTTTGATCGTTATTCAACGGGAAACCACACTAACACTTTAACGTCTCTCTTGACTTTGAAGGAAGAGATCGTGCCCGGGATCATTTGTTTCGTGTCATTATTGACATCACATTTATTCCTAAAAAGAGTTGCTTTATTTCTTTTCTTTTTACACTCTTAGCACGAAAATCTTTGATTTTCCAAAATTCTGGTACTAATAATTACAGGCTGTTTTATGGCATTGGTGGTTAATTATTAAGACGTGGTCAAAAATCATCCACGTGGCAAATTTATTCAAAAGATGCCATTCAAAAGATAAGATGAAAGGGTTGCTGACTCAGGCGGGAGTTAAATGGATTGAATTTCAAACGGCGGTAAAAAGGGACGCATGTGAATTTGAAACGCCCATTCTATAACTGACATAATGGACGCGTGTGCGAATTTCAAGCGGTTCCTCTCTGGAACTAAACAGGCGCGTGTGGATTTGAAACGGTTTCTTCTAAAACGGCGCTTGTTGGGCGGCGTGTTCCAAGGAATCTGACACTCTCTCTCCTACGTTATCATCGCATGCCTTAACTGTCACGCATCTGTCATTCCGGAAAACCTTTTCGTATTTCCATAGAAGATTTGAACATATTTTTCTCTCTCCTTTCACCCACTATAAAAGGCAGTCTCCTCTCCCATTTACCTCTTTACTGCATCCGACTTCCCAAGAGAGCAAAAATCCCTAAAGCCTTTACTGTTCATCTTCTTCTTCCTACCTTCAACAATGGCAGAATCATCCTCAGTCCATGCCACCTCACACATCCTTCCCATTCGCCCTCAACAGTGTTTGGTGATTGACCTAACCCCTCAGGTGTACGATTCTTACATGTTTCCGATCATCGAGTGCCTGAAGTACTCATAAATCGCTCCTGCACTTTCTAGGGTTGAATCTGTGCCCATGGAGCTCCTATCGTAGGTGTATGCAACTGCACATTACGATAAAGCAGTCGATAGGGTTTTCTTCGAGGTTTCTGATCACAAGACCTCCATTTCAAGGCAACGATTTGGCGCATTGCTAGGGTTTGCTGCTGACCCTTCAAGAATTAATCCGGAGACGGTTCCGATTGGGCATCTTTACAACATGTTTTATAATATGGGGTACACGGAGGCGCTCACCTCCGTAGCGAAGTTTAAAAAATCCTGCTTGCCGCCACAGTGGAACGGCATGTTCACAGTCCTCTTCAAGGGCTTATCTGAACGGAGATCAGGATCCGACGGTTCTAGTCGACTCTTCTTGTCGATAATGTATGGCGTCTACAACGGTGTCAATCTTGACTATGGGTTTGTTCTCTGGCAACAACTCATCCAGAGCCTCTCTTCTTCTTCACGACATTCTGAGGTGTCGTATGCACGGTTCTGGACTCTAATCACCAAGTGGGCGATGGATAAGTTCGATGTCCCCACTGCTGTCGGTGCATCGATGTCTTCGATCGGTACTTTTCATACCACGAAGATCATCGTCTCAGATGCATCCAAGTTCTCTTTCATTGGCTCAATTCCGGAGACAATGTACGACGATGTTCCATCTGATAGCAGGATCATCAGGACTATTAAGGAGTTCAAGCAGTCAGGACCAAGGGAACTCACACAGGAAATGCTCAAGTCCATCCATGACGCTGATAAGCCTGTTAATAGGGGCAAAAAGGCAGATAAAGGGAAGCAAGTGACCAAAGGGGCTAAAGGTCCTTCCCCTAGGAAGAGGAAACCATCCAAAGCTGCATAATCCCCGTAGCCGAAGAAACGAAAGACTCAACCGAAGCGAAAGCTTATAATCGCTTCCTCTTCGAGTGATTCAGACGGTGAGAGTTCGGATTCGGACGACTCTCAAAGAGGCGAAACCCCTCCCAGAGGCAACACCCCACCCCGATCACCTACCACAGACATGGAAATCCATGTCTCACCAATTCCCTCTCCTACTCATACAATCCTTATTTCCATTCCCACCATAAACCCCTCTACCACCATTCCTAAAACCTCTTTCCCTATACCACCACCCATTTTCACTGATACAACAACAACAACTGCAAAGGTTACAACCAACGTATCTGATACGGGGGTTCATACCGATGCAACCGAACCACCTGTAACCGAACCTCCTCATACAACCGAAACCCAACATACAACCGAACCTATCCACACTCAACCACCACCCGAAACTACCCCCACCAACACTCAACCTGAACCTACACAAACCACCACACCCCCAGCTTCCCCACCCCCAACATCTCTAGATCATGCCTCTGATGGAGATAACCCTTTCCTTGGCGGGGAAAATATGACCTTTGATTCGGTCTACTTTAGTCCGTTTCAGGTCCAAAGCGACGACGAGGACGATGCTCCAGTAACAAAGAAGCATCTTAAGGAGCTAAATGAGAAGGTTGACTTGCTTCTTGCTTCATCCTCCAACACTCAGTCCTCTCTCTCTGAAGCCGCTCTTCAGAAGATTGTTGATGCCTTCTCCAGGGCTCAGCATGATTCCGTCGCCTCCGCCACTGCAGCAATAGACGCCTCCACAAAAGCTTGTGAGGCTGCGACCGCAAAAGTCGATAAACTATTCTCTGAAGCCTCTTCCCTGTTGAAGTCCTTACAGGAGAGCGCTGATGCTACAAAGACAACGTTGGAACCAATCGTTCAACAATTGGCCACGTTCGTCTCAACGGAGTTGAAGTCGTTCGCTACCCTTCGCCAATCCATCAGCGACGACAACTTGGCCCTTCGTGCCTCCATTGACGAGCGCCTCGCTAAACTTCAAGAGGATCTCGCTGCCGAAAACTCGTTAATGGACGTTCTTGCAAGTAAAACCACCGCCCTCAAGGTCAAGAGCGCTCAGCTTTCCAACTCTCAGCAACAGATTAAAGCTCTTCGATCTGAACGGGAGGTTATCAAAACATGTGTTTCGGATGTACACTCTGCCCTATCCAACATCCTGGAAGCACACGATCCGATTCTCAATCATTCGGTGAGGCGAACCCTTGCTGAAAAACTTGCTCCTACCCTGGACCTTCTCAGCAAAATTGAAGGGCTTCCTAGTTTCGTGTCCACTCCGAAACAAGGGGGAGAAGTGAAGTCCAGATCGAAACCACCTCCTTCCTCAAAAGCTGCTCACACAACCGAAACTCCTCCTACTGGTCAAACTTCGGGTTCGGGTGTGAAGGATAAAGGGAAGAAAATAGATGAGGAAGAGGATGAAGATGATAAAGAAACCATTGCTGACTTGCTGAAACGCAAAAATAGTCGCAATGTTGAAAATGACAACATTCGTGTGGCGCGAGAAGCTGAAGAAGCCGAACGCAAGAAGAAAGAAGCCCACGATCTCCTCGAGAGCAGGAAGACTCTTTTCCCTGCTTGGACTCGGGAGAGAATGATAAAGGAGGCCATAGATACTCCAAGCATCCCATGGCTCGAACCGGTGATCTCCTTCGACTGCTACAATTCTGTCGATTCGCAGTTCGATATGCCCTTGACCCGAAAGGCATTTATCTTCCACGCCTTCTCCAACATTTTTGAAGTCCCTCATCCTAATCCTGAGGTTGATAGGGAGTTAATCGAGTTCTATCTGAAGGCCGCTCAACCACAGTACCAAACATGGAGCGCTCAGAAGATCGTTAATGTTCGGGTTTTGAATCCATATACCGAAGGTAGATTCATCAACGTTCGGTTCAAGGTGATCAGAGGGTCTGCAAGAACCGAACATCTTATATTGTTAGCAGATCTACCGAACCTCAACCCCCATGATTGGATCGTTCTGCATAACATCCTTTTGACGAATGAAGCTGAATATGGTCCGATTATAGACCATCTCAAAAGGATGATAGTTTGTTACATCATGGAGGTCGCCTTGATGGATCAGGAGATAGCCACGGTCTTCAAGAAGAAACCTAAGATCTCTCCTGTTGGATCGGCCAGTGATCTCAATCAGATGAAGATGGGCAAGATTGACCCGAGGCGTAATTCGGTCATGTTCACTAGAGCAGAAGAACAGAAATGTCTCTTTGCCTTAGCGGATAAACATCTTTATACCACTGCTTGTCTAGAGCATGTGTTGTCGATCATCCATCGGTGTAAAGAGAATGCAGCGGATGATATCAAATACTTCAACGATATGATTCAATGGTACATCAGATTCAGACAAACGATACTCGCTCTTATCTCTCGTCTGTTTCAGACTGTAAAGAAGAAGGTACCTGCCGCTTCTGCTGGCCCAAGTAAGAAGTGAAGATCTCGCTCCAATTGACGCAAAGGGGGAGATTGTTGGGTTGCAGATTCGTTTAGTATTGAGTCATTGGGCTCGGTTAATAGTCTAATAGTTTTGTACTCCGGTTTAGGCCTGTCCAACCGTGAGCTGTTAGGTTTACTATATAAGTATATGCTTGCATGCATATTAGGTTAACGATCTAGAATACAATAGAGAGAATTACGATAGCTTTGATTATCTTTTTCGTTCCTGTAAACCTTCTAACCCTCTACAGTTGATGTTCTTTGTCGAGCTCTTCTAAGGGTTGTTTTATAATCATTCGACACGTTTGATTCATTCTTGAGTTATTTATTGTTTTCGTGTTTTTGCTGTTTGTTCTTTATATCGCCTGTTTAAGATCTAATCGATCTTCTAGATTAAGTTTTAATCTTATCAGTATGAAGAAGATATGATTTTTTGAAGTTTATTAAATAAATTATATATAAAAATAAATCAAAAATCCGATAATATCCGAAGGAGGAGTCAGCGTCCTCATCCGAGGTACGCGCCGCGTAACCTCGTACGCCCAGCGTACCCGAGGGCCTTGGTCTCGGACCGTCCACGTCGCCCCTATGCGAAGCTAACCCCTTTCCGTCCCATCCGAAGCCGAGGCAGTCGAGGACTCAGTCATGCATGACGTACGCGTACGCGCTGCGTACGCCCCGCGTACCGAGGCTTCTCAGACCCCTATAAATAGAATGCGAGGATTTCCGAAAAACTTGCTCATTTCTTCTCATTTCCCTTGCGTTTTGCCTCGTTTTCCGTGCCCGTTCAAACCTGAAGCCCTGGTCATTTTTACTCAAGTCCCAAAGGTCGATTTTACTCCCGAGATTCCCGAGAATCCCGAGAAAAATCCGTTTCCCGAGACGAAACTCTGCCCGATTTTCCATCTCGCTATCTTCAAACTTTCAAGTGAGTTCATACCCCTTAATTAACCTTTTTAAATATTCTAAATGCTTTTATATGCTCTCAAGGGGGGAATACAAGTAAAACACACGGGTATTATCGTGTGTTACATAAAGAATTATTTTATATGCTTTTATATATCCAAATCACATGTGATTTATAAACTTTATAGGGAACTTTCATATATATAAAATATGTTACAATAGCATTCTATCTTTTGAAATATAAATTGTTGTAATGCATGTATAAACTAAACATTTTCTTAGATTATATGTATACTTGCCTATCTTAGACTCTACACAAAAATATATGCTTTCATAACAAATGATTCCTTTTCTAGGTATTTCTAAACAAACGAGACACACTTTTAGAAAGCTATAATAGGTATAGTTTTACGAACAAATTCCTAACACTTATGTACTAGAAACATGAATTTCAAGAAGTCACTTTCGTATACAAGAACAAACGTAATATTTTAACAAGTAGATCTGTTTTTATACCATGGTTTTTGTGAGACACTAACTTCACGTACGTTCGAGTACACATTTCAAGTCCTGTATTATATACCAGAATCCCTTGGAGGGGGAGCATGGTGTTTGTGTATAGATCTATACGGGCTTGACAACCCGCGCCTTGACTGTTAGCTATAGTCCACCATTTGGGGTGACAAACGTCATAACATTCCAACGCCTGAAGAACGTTGTGTATAGGCATTCCGAGTCAATAGTATGGTTATAAAACTCACATGGGGTATTAAAAATGCATTGATTTACAAGGTTTTCAAACACATTGGTTATTTTACACTTACATACATTTTAGAAACAAACATTGGTCTTGAGAGAAGGCTACTTTTATACTAATAGAAAATATAGGATTTTCTAAACACAAACAAACAAAGACAAAACATTTCATTTCATACAAACATTGTCATTTAAATGCTTATGAAACTCACCAGCTTAAATGCTGATCTACTCTTTCAAAATTACTTGTATGTCCCAGGGAATCAGTAAATTTCAGGCATCATTATGCTTTTGATGAAGGGATGCTGCGGCGCCAGTTTAATCTCATATTTTGACATCATATTGTAATTGGTTTTGAACATGTAACTCTTGACAAATGTAAACTTTCAATTATGTATATGATGGTTGTATTGCTTTCTTTACTATGTATTCATTTGTTACGTTACCACATGAAGTCATCCGCCCCCAAACGTTTCCGCCGTTCAGGTTTGGAGGTGTGACAGATTGGTATCAGAGCAATGTTTATAGTGAACTAAGTATATCGAACCACATAAGATATACAAACTATAAATGCTTAAGGGACTAATACTCTCTGACAAAACATTTTCTTTTTACGCTTAAGCAGCGTTACGTTTAACTTAAATTGATAGTTCATTTAAGTACAATTACATGCATACAACAAATTATTTTCATGATATGTAACTATACAACAAGTATTTAGACAAGTTGACACTATGATTAAGACTCGATATATGTAATCAGATTTTGGACAAATATAGCGTGATCAACTATATTTGCCCGAGATCGGACCAATATATATCGAGGATTACTCGTAGTAAGCACCAAGTCAAAACTTACCAAACCGTTGCTAGAATCAAACACAAGAATTTAAATACTATAGGAGTATTTGCTACCTAAACTAGTTTAACTTACATGTTTTGCATGTTTCAACTTTATTCAATTCTTATAACCCTATTTCTCGTACAGTCAAATGGCTGGATTTCACCACCCTGGCGACCCCTACTTTCCCAACCAAGGCAACGGAGGATGGATCGAAGATGATCCCGAAGAGGACGAGGAACCCATAGAAGTGGGTGATGACTCCGGTACCGACTCAGAGCCGGAAGTGATCGATCCACCACCCATTCAACCTCCCGTCTTCGTAAGGAACTTTCAAGGACCGACTCCCGTATGGGGAAGTCACCTCCATCATTGGAGCCAACAACAAGGCATACGCCCTCCCTATGGCATGTGTCGGGACTTCTATGATGTCCGCGATGGAGGTTTGGCTGATCGGGCACTCTCGGTAATGGTGGGTAAGCTAGCCAATCAGTCCTATCAGTCCGGAGTTCAAGCTAGCCGACTCCGGGATGTCAACGTGGAAGTGCAGGTTCACACTTCTGACATCCGTAGGCTGGACAAGATACAAGACAATGCTCAACTCCAAACTGAGGCATTCCAAGCACAAATAATTGCAGCCCTCGCTGAACTGAGGGAACAACAAGCCGCTTTTGATAGGCGTCTAATGGAGTCGAAGCAATCAGATGCGGAGTCAAGCTCCAAGCGCAACCTACGTCACAAGTAGTGCTTGTCAAAGACTCAAATTTTGTTATAGCTTAGGACCTCGGCTAAAAGTCTTTAAATTTCTCGAACTTTGTAATCGGAGACCCTTATAGGGGTCAAATTTTCATGATCGTTGTATCAACTTTTATATTAATATAAGTGACACTATTATTACTACGTTGAGTATTTCGTTCAAACCTTGAAAGGTCTTTGAGAAACCAAATACTTGTTTCATACTTTCAATCTTACAAATAACTTTCATTCTTCTATTTTAAGACTCATACTATCATCTGTTGTTGAACTATAGCAATTTGGTTCATGAGACACATACATTTTCTATTCTATGGAATTCTTATCTTTACCTTTTCAACCTATAGTTGAAGGATGCCTCCGCATAGGAACCCAAGGCGGAACAACGGTGGGGAAACACCTGTACCACCACCTCCACCACCTCAATTTGATGCTGTTATGTTCCAAGCAGCAGACACCGCAGCGGTAGCAGCTGCCATGTCACAGATCAATAACTCGAGTACTAATGGATCGGGGTCTGGCACACACCCATCCAACCATGGCGTGAGTCATGGACCACCCCGAGAATGCACCTAAAAGGACTTTACTAATGCCAAACCTCGGATGTTTTATGGATCTGGTGGTGTGATAGCCCTGAGGCAGTGGATTGAAAGGACGGATGCAGTCTTTGAAATCTGCTCCTGTCCCGAGCACAGCAAGGTCAAGTTTGCAACTTTCACCCTTATCGATAGAGCTTTAACTTGGTGGAATGGCCATGTTAAGGTACTTACCCTGATTGTGGCAAACTCCATAAGTTGGGAGAGCTTAATGGTTATGCTGATGAGAGAATACTGTCCAAGAGGAGAGATTCCAAAACTCGAACACGAGCTCTGGACTCTTGGAATGGTTGGTAATGACATCGCTACTTATACCAACAGGTTCTGCGATCTGGCAATCCTTTTCCCAGATATGACTGCTCCTGAGAGCAAGAAGATAGAGAGATACATTTGGGGGCTGTCTCCCCAAATTAGGTCCAGCGTGTTAGCTTCAAAACCTGACACCTTTGAAAGTGCTAAGGAACTGGAACAATCTCTTGTTGATTATGGAGGTCATCAGAACTCAACGGTTGCTACACCAGAACCACAGAAAGGAAACAACAACAACAACAACAACAACAACAACAACAACAACAACAACAACGATAACAATAATAGCAAGAAGAGGGTGTGGAATAAAGGGAAGGGTGGGTCTTCCCAAGAATCTGCAAAGAAACAACTGGTTTCAGTGAATGCTGCCACTGTACCTACTACAGCTCCTACAAATCCCTACCCCACAAAGCCTTATGTAGGTAACCTTCCAAAGTGCACCAAATGCACTTACCACCACCATGGACCTTGTCGAGAAATGCAGTGCGCCAACTGCAACAAAAAGGGACACACAGCCCGTTTCTGCAAGGACCCCGCAAAGCCGATCACTCAAGTCCCTAGCGCGGGTGTAGGCCAAACTTGCTACGGTTGTGGCGAGGTGGGCCACTAAAATAGGAACTGCCCTAAGGCAGCAGGCACTGGCGGTGTGCGACGAGTTTTGGCTATAGGCCACGATGAAGTAGTAGCTAACCCAACTATAGTTGCTGGTACGTTCCTTCTCGATAATTCATATGCATGCATATTATTCGATAGTGGAATGGAGAGAAGCTTCGTGAGTCAAAAATTTATTCACTTACTTAAACCTAAACCTAACATGTTAGAAAAATCATTCACTGTAGAGATGGCCAATGGGAAAACCGAAAACACTAACTGCATATACATGGGCTGTGCGATAATTTTAGACGGCCATTCTTTTCCAATCAATCTCATGCCGGTCCAAATTAAAAGTTTCGACGTCATAGTCGGCATGGATTAGTTGAGTCTTCTTCGCGCCGACATCATGTGCTTTAAGAAAGCAGTCCGTCTTAATCTCCCTAACAACGAAACTTTAGTTATCTACAGCGACAAATCAAGTACAAGCCTTCGCATCATTTCGTGCATCCAAGCTCGAAAGTGCTTGCGGAAGGATTGTCGAGCATTCCTAGCGCACATCGTTGATACAAGTCAAGAACTGCAGGACATCAAGAACATTTCAGTAGTACGCGACTTTCCCGGTGTCTTTCTAGAAGAACTACCAGGATTACCACCACAATGCCAAGTCGAATTTAGAATCGACTTAGTTCCAGGGGCTACCCCAGTAGCGAAGTCGCCTTATCGTCTTGCACCAACAAAGATGCAGGAACTTTCTAGTCAACTTAATGAACTCCTTCAAAAAGGATTCATAAGACCAAGTTTCTCACCTTGGGGAGCACCGGTCTTGTTTGTAAAGAAGAAAGACGGATCGTTTCGTATGTGCATCGACTACAGGGAGCTGAACAAACTTACTGTTAAGAACCGTTATCCTCTACCCCGCATTGACGACCTATTCGATCAACTTCAAGGAGCAAACTACTTCTCAAAGATAGATCTACGATCCGGATATCACCAATTACGACTTCTAGAGGGGGATATTCCAAAGACAACTTTCTGAACTCGTTATGGACACTACGAATTTGTAGTGATGCCGTTCGGATTAACCAATGCACCAACAATATTTATGGACCTAATGAATAGGGTATGCCGTCCTTACTTGGATCAGTTTGTCATCGTCTGCATCGATGATATACTTGTCTACTCCCGAAGTAAGGAAGAGCATAGTCAGCACCTACGAAAAGTCCTAGAAACACTGCGAACGGAGAAACTCTATGCGAAGTTCTCTAAATGCGAATTTTGGATCCGAAGAGTCGAATTTTTGGGCCACGTTGTTAGCGAGAAAGGAATACACGTGGACCCCTCCAAAAATAAGGCCATTGAGAACTGGTCGGCACCAAAGACACCTACAGAAATCCGTCAATTTCTAGGTCTCGCTGGCTACTATCGCAGATTCATAAAGAACTTCTCTAGCATTGCGAAACCTCTCACTACATTAACCCAGAAAGGCGTGGCCTTTGACTGGGAAGCGAAACAAGAGAAGGCGTTCCAAACACTAAAACAAGCCTTATGCACCGCACCGATACTATCCCTCCCCGAAGGGATAGAAGACTTCGTAGTGTATTGCGATGCGTCAAATCAAGGACTAGGTTGTGTTCTTATGCAGAGAGGGAAGTTTATTGCTTATGCCTCCCGACAGCTTAAGACACACGAGGTGAACTATACGACACACAATCTCGAGTTAGGAGCAGTGATATTTGCTCTGAAGATCTGGAGACACTACTTATACGGAACAAAGAGTACTATTTTCACCGATCACAAGAGCCTTCAACACATTTTCGATCAGAAGGAACTCAACATGCGACAACGACGATGGGTTGAGTTACTAAATGACTACGAATGCGAAATTCGTTATCATCCTGGCAAGGCCAACGTGGTAGCTGACGCCCTCAGTCGAAAGGAATACACTGGTCGGAGGGTCAAATCTCTGACTATGACTATCCATTCCCACTTATCCACACAAATTAAGGAGGCACAAATGGAAGCTTTGCAACCTGAAAATGTGGCGGGTGAATCCCTGCGAGGAATGGAAAAGAATCTAGAAGTCAAGGGTGGCGGAGCCTATTATCTCATGGACCGAATCTGGACACCGAAACATGGTGGTTTTAGAGACGTAGTCATGACCGAAGCACACAACTCAAGATATTCCGTTCACCCAGGTTCAGATAAAATGTATCTGGATCTTAAGAAACTGTACTGGTGGCCTAACATGAAAGCAGAAATTGCTACCTTCGTAAGTAAATGCCTTACTTGCGCTAAGGTTAAGGTCGAGTATCAGAAACCGTCAGGATTACTACAACAACCAGAGATACCAGAATGGAAATGGGAGCGGATTACTGTGGACTTCATAACCAAGTTACCCAAGACGATGAGTGGACTCGATACCATATGAGTCATTGTCGACAGATTGACCAAATCCGCGCATTTCCTACCCATCAAGGAGACTGACAAAATGGAAAAGCTTACGAGAACTTACTTAAGGGAATTAGTGCGACTGCATGGTGTTCCGATATCCATTATCTCCGATCGAGATAGTAGATTCACTTCAAGATTCTGGCAGTCACTACAAAATTCCCTGGGGACTAGGCTAGACATGAGTACAGCCTACCACCCACAAACAGACGGGCAAAGTGAGAGAACGATACAAAATTTAGAAGATATGCTGAGAGCCTGTGTGATTGACTTTGGAAAGGCATGGGATATCCATTTACCCCTTGTCGAATTTTCATACAACAATAGTTATCATACAAGCATAAAGGCTGCTCCGTTTGAAGCCCTCTATGGTTGAAAGTGCAGATCCCCTCTGTGCTGGACTAAAGTTGGCGATACCCAGTTAGCTAGAGGAAGAGTTCCTGAAAGCACTCTCACCGGTCCGGAAATCATACGAGAAACGACAGAGAAGATCGTTCAGATTTGTGAACGATTGAAAGCCTCTAGAGACCGTCAGAAAAGCTACGTTGACCAAAGGAGGAAACCTTTGGAATTCCAGGTAGGAGACCACGTTTTATTAAAGGTCTCACCGTGGAAGGGTTTAATACGCTTTGGAAAGCGTGGGAAACTAAATCCAAGATACATAGGGCCTTTCGAGATTCTTGCCAGAATCGGCCCTGTGGCTTACAAGCTTAACCTACCGCGTGAACTTAGTAACATACATCCAACCTTCCACATCTCAAACTTGAAAAAGTGTCTGTCCGATGAGACTCTTGTTATTCCACTCGACGAGATTGAGATCAACGAAAGCCTCAACTTTGTGGAAGAACCAGTAGAAATAATGGACCGAGAGGTCAAACAAACAAAACAAAGTCGCATACCCATCGTGAAGGTTCGTTGGAACGCCAAGCGAGGACCTGAATTCACATGGGAACGCGAAGATCAGATGAAACAAAAATACCCTCATCTCTTTCATGTTCACTAGTATCTTTACTACTTTAAATTTCGGGACGAAATTCCCTCTAACGGGGGGATGATGTGACAACCCGATATTTCAACTCTTTGTAATGACCTAAAATGGTCAAGTATTGTAACCACTTTTGAGTTAATAAAATTAACTTGATAATAAAATATCCAAAAAGTTTCTATTTAAATTCCTTCTATGTTTAAATGTCATTAAACCATGATCGTACGTAAAAAGAACGCCCAAACCCGACTTCGTATATTGAAGTTATGATTTTTCCAAGTTCGGCTTAGCAACAGACAACTAAAAACTCGAATCAGAGATCGAGCGACTTTTGGCCGGAATGACCTAAACGAGAATCGAAGGTCTCGACAACGGTATTTCAGCGGTAAAAAGTCTGGCAAAAACCAACGTCAGATAAAGAAGTTATGAATTTTTAAAGAAATTCTTTAATCACGTCATTTTAATAAATAAATAATAAAAATAATTTCGGAATTTGCCAACGGAATCTAAACGAAAGTTGTAGAGCGTAGTCTCACCTACGTGTGGATATAAAGACCATCGAAAAGGGAGTTCGTATGAAGAAGATATGATTTTTTGAAGTTTATTAAATAAATTATATATAAAAATAAATCAAAAATCCGGTAATATCCGAAGGAGGAGTCAGCGTCCTCATCCGAGGTACGCGCCGCGTAACCCCGTACGCCCAGCGTACCCGAGGGCCTTGGTTTCAGACCGTCCACGTCGCCCCTTTGCGAAGCTACCCCCTTTCCGTCCCATCCGAAGCCGAGGCAGTCAAGGACTCGGTCATGCATGACGTACGCGTACGCGCTACGTACGAGCGTACGCCTCGCGTACCGAGGTTTCTTAGACCCCTATAAATAGAATGCGAGGATTTCCGAAAAACTTGCTCATTTCTTCTCATTTCCCTTGCGTTTTGCCTCGTTTTCCGTGCCCGTTCAAACCCGAAGCCCTCTTCATTTTTACTCAAGTCCCGAAGGTCGATTTTACTCTCGAGATTCCCGAGAATCCCGAGAAAAATCCGTTTCCCGAGACGAAACTCTACCCGGTTTTCCATCTCGCTATCTTCAAACTTTCAAGTGAGTTCATACCCTTTAATTAACCTTTTTAAATATTCTAAATGCTTTTATATGCTCTCAAGGGGGGGAATACAAGTAAAACACACGAGTATTATCGTGTGTTACATAAAGAATTATTTTATATGCTTTTATATATCCAAATCACATGTGATTTATAAACTTTATAGGGAACTTTCATATATATAAAATATGTTACAATAGCATTCTATCTTGTGAAATATAAATTGTTGTAATGCATGTATAAACTAAACATTTTCTTAGATTATATGTATACTTTGCCTATCTTAGACTCTACACAAAAATCTATGCTTTCATAACAAATGATTCCTTTTCTAGGTATTTCTAAACAAACAAGACACACTTTTAGAAAGTTATAATAGGTATAGTTTTACGAACAAATTCCTAACTCTTATGTACTAGAAACATGAATTTCAAGAAGTCACTTTCGTATACAAGAACAAACGTAACATTTTAACAAGTAGATCTGTTTTTATACCACGGTTTTTGTGAGACACTAACTTCACGTACGTTCGAGTACACATTTCAAGTCCTGTATTATATACCAGAATCCCTTGGAGGGGGAGCATGGTGTTTGTGTATAGATCTATACGGGCTTGACAACCCGCCTTGACTGTTAGCTACAGTCCACCATTTGGGGTGACAAACGTCACAACATTCCAACGTCTGAAGAACGTTGTGTATAGGCATTCCGAGTCAATAGTATGGTTATAAAACTCACATGGGGTATTAATATTGCATTGATTTACAAGGTTTTCAAACACATTGGTTATTTTACACTTACATACATTTTAGAAACAAACATTGGTCTTGAGAGAAGGCTACTTTTATACTAATAGAAAATATAGGATTTTCTAAACACAAACAAACAAAGACAAAACATTTCATTTCATACAAACATTGTCATTTAAATGCTTATGAAACTCACCAGCTTAAATGCTGATCTACTCTTTCAAAATTACTTGTATGTCCCAGGGAATCAGTAAATTTCAGGTATCATTATGCTTTTGATGAAGGGATGCTGCGGCGCCAGTTTAATCTCATATTTTGACATCATATTGTAATTGGTTTTGAACATGTAACTCTTGACAAATGTAAACTTTCAATTATGTATATGATGGTTGTATTGCTTTCTTTACTATGTATTCATTTGTTACGTTACCACATGAAGTCATCCGCCCCTGAACGTTTCCGCCGTTCAGGTTTGGGGTGTGACACTAGACCAGTTGATAGTTCTAGCCTTGGCGAGGGATCAGGCTCGGGCTCTAGAGTCAGGCAGCTCGATGATCAGATGAGGGAGTTCATCTCATATGAGATCACGAGCAGTATCATTGATCATACTCCTATGATCTCTGGCACGGTCAAGGAGGGCATATTGGAGATTCTTGATGAGAGGTTTGGTGCATTCTGTACCGAGATGGTGGCCATAATGGGGGCATGCACGATGACATTCAGGGAGTTCTATGCTTGTGGAGCTCCAGACTACCATGGGGCTGGGGACCCCATTGCTAGCAGCAAGTGGTTGGCGGATGTCACCACCGCCTTTCGCACCAGCCGCTTTCCCAAGGGGGATAAGGTCCGACTTGCTTTGTGTCTCCTGAAGGACAGGGAACGAGATTGGTAGGAGGAGATTGGGCATGCTATTGGTGATTTCGCCCTTGATACCATGACTAGGATTCACTTCTCAACCATGTTTAGGGCTGAGTTTGCACATGTGATCGAGGTGCAGCAGCTTGCGCGGGAGTTCCAGGATCTCCAACAGATGACTGAGACGGTGACTGAGATCACCAGCAAGTTCAGGGAGAGGGCCCTTCTTGTTCCGTAGTATGTGGCAGACGAGGAGATGAAAAAGGCCCGATAACATGAGATGTTGAGGAGCTACATTCGACAGTTTGTGAGCCAATCCAGCTGGAAGACGTTGGAGGATATGATAGCGATGGCTCGGGAGAGGGAGATTGATTTAGAGATGGAGAGGAAGAAGAAACCAAATGCGGCGTCTGGTATGGAAGGTTCGGGCAAGAAGCCCAATGTAGATTCCCGAGGGAAGAGTAAGCAGGGTTGAGGCCACTGCGACAAGTGTGGTAGGACGCACGAGGGGACATGTAGGGCGGGTAGTTTGGGCTGCTCTAAGTGCGGCCGAACTGGTCATGTCAGCAGGGATTATACTTATACCACCACCACCATAATATCTAATTTGATTTGCTTCCATTGCAATCAGAGGGGCCACAAGAGGTCCCAGTGCCCGAGTTTAGCAGAAGCAAGACAGGTGGTGGCACCCACTCCTGCTACATTGTTGATTAGCGATGGCCGTCAGGTCCGGACAGAGGCGCATGTGGCGAAGAGCATAGGCTTCCAGCTAATTGCATAGGAGGCATGAGCAGCTCCCGATGTTGTGTATGTATCTTCTCCTTATCTCTTTATTTATATTTATTTGTTGCTTATGTTTATATGTTTCATTATAGGATCGTTCTCAGTGAACATAATATCTGCTCTGGTCTTATTCGATTCAGGGGCTACCCGATCTTTTGTATCACTCGAGCTTAGCAAGCAATTTGTTGGAGCTCCAGGGGAGCTAGAATGTCCACTTGATGTAGAGATAGCGGATGATCGGACCGTGCGAGTAGCGAGGGTTCATCAGGGATTTACATTACAATTGTTCGATGAGCAGTATTCCATGGATTTAGTCCCTATTCCCCTGCGAGGGAATAAGGTTCTCGTGGGTATGGACAGGTTGAGCCCCAATGGGGAAGTGATCGACTGCGAGCGGCAGCTAGTGCACGTTTGGACCCCAAGTGGGGGAGGGTTAGTGATTCAGGGCGAGAGGCCACAGTGTGGACCGACTTTGTGTTCGACAATGAGGGTGAGACGCTACCTACAACAAGGTTGTGCAGGTTATGTCGCCTATGCCATGGATACCCGGGATAAGGGTAAGGCAATCGTGCATGATATACTGACCGTACGGGAGTACCCGGACGTGTTCCTAGAGGATTTGCCTGGGGTACCTCCGGAAAGGCAGGTAGAGTTCATGATTGACCTAGTTCCTGGTGTGGCTCTGATAGCCAAGGCACCATAATGGTTGGATCCTCCCGAGATGTAGGAGTTGTCTACATAGCTGCAGGAGCTATTGGATAAGGAGTTTGTCAGGCCGAGCAGTTCGCCATGGGGAGCCCCAATTCTGTTAGTAAAGAAGAAGGACGAGTCACATCGGATGTGTATAAATTACCGAGAGTTGAATAAGGTAACGATGAGGAACCGTTATCCCCTATCGAGGATTGATGAATTATTTGACCAGCTTCAGGGTGCATCTTGGTTCTCCAAGATTGATTTGCGATCAGTTTATCACCAGATGCGAGTTAGGGACGACACTGTGCAGAAGACAACCTTTCAGAATCGCTATGGTCATTACAAGTTCGTGGTGATGTCGTTTGGGCTCACCAATGCTACTGACACGTTCATGGATCTCATGAACCGTGTGTGCAGACCGATGTTGGACCGGTCTGTGATAATCTTCATCTATGATATCTTGGTTTACTCTAAGACTCAGGAGCAGCACGAGGAGCACCTGAGAGAGGTGCTCGAGACATTGAGGAGGGAGAGACTTTTCGCAAAGTTCTCCTAGTGCGAGTTCTGGTTACGCGAGGTGCAGTTTCTAGGGAACCTTGTCAACCAGAAGGGTATTCCGGTCGATCCGGCCAAGGTAGAGGACGTGATGCAGTGGGAGGTTCCGAGGTCTCCATCTGAGATTCATAGTTTTCTTGGTTTGGCGGGTTATTATCGGAGATTCATCCAGGACTTCTCCAAGATTGTTGTTCTATTGACCTGACTGACCAAGATGTCGGTGGCATTCCACTGGAGGCATGATCAGTAGGCAGCTTTCGAGACTCTCAGACAGTGGTAGTACGAAGCACCGATTTTGACTTTGACGGAAGGCGTCAATGATTTTATGGTTTACTGTGACGTTTCAATCATAGGTATGAATGCAATGTTGATGCAGCGGGGTCGCGTGATAGCGTACACTTTGAGGCAGTTGAAGCCTCATGAGGCGAATTACCCGATGCATGACTTGGAGCTGGGGGCTATGGTTTTCGCCCTCAAGATTTGGTGATACTACCTCTACGGGGTTCATTGTACCATATACACGGACCACAAGAGCTTGATGTATCTGATAGACCAGCCGAATTTGAACACGAGGCAGCGTTGTTGGTTAGATGTGGTGAAGGATTATGATTGTGTGATCCTTTATCACCCAGGGAAGGCCAATGTGGTGGCCGGTGCTCTTAGCTGCAAGGTGGTCGCAGCTCTGATTTAGGATATATGCCTGAGGATGACAGTGATTACTCCGTTGCTAGAACGGATTCAGGAGGCTCAAGTCTAAGGTATGAAGGAGGAACGCTAGAAGTGTGAGCGGATCATAGGTTGGGTGGCTTCATTTGATTATGACAGTCGTGGGTTGTTGAACCTGCATCGGTGGGTCTGGGTTCCCTATTGGGGTGGTGTATGCCTAGTTCTGATGGGGGAGGCTCACAAGTCAAGATTCTCCATTCATCCCGGGGGCGACGAAGATGTATCGCGATCTTCGTCCTAATTATTGGTGGCCCTGAATGAAGTGGGACATAGCTTGGTATGTGGAGCGATGATTGACTTGTAGGAATGTGAAGGCCGAGCACCAGCGACCTCACACCAAGACGCAACCGTTGGAGATTCTCGTGTGGAAATGGGAAGACATCACCATAGATTTTATCACAAAGCTTCCCAGGACTGCATGTGGAGTAGATTTGATTTGGGTCATTGTGGATCGGTTGACCAAGAGTGCACATTTCATCCCGATCCAGGAGAGTATATCGGCTGAGAAGCTAGCAGAGATATACATCCACAAGGTGGTGGAATATCATGGAGTGTTGGTGTCGGTTGTGTCAGACCAAGATGTTCGTTTTACTTCCAAATTCTGGAAGCGGTTTCACGTCGAGATGGGTACTCATCTTCACTTCAGTACAACTTTCCACCCTCAGACAGATGGGCAGATTGAGAGGATGATTCAGACTTTGGAGGATAAGGTACGCGCATGTGTATTAGATTTTGGTGGGAATTGTGATACGTATCTTCCGTTAGCGGAATTTTCGTATAACAACAGTTATCATGCCAGCATAGACCGACCTCCCTTCGAGATGCTCTACGAGAGGAAATGTAGGACCCCAATCTGCTGGAGCAAGGTCGGTCAGAGAGTTATGGGGAGTACTGAGGTGGTACTCAAGATTACTGAGAAGATCCTGCAGGTTCGGAGCAGACTTCAGACAGCTCAAAGTCGGCAGAAGAGCTATGTTGATAGGTGTCGATCGCACCTAGTATTTCAGGTAGGAGATATGGTTCTCCTGAAGGTGTCACCTTTGAAGGGTGTCACCTGATATAGGAAGCGAGGCAAGCTGTGTCCCAGGTACATCGGTATGTTCAAGGTTTTGGCTCAGGTGGGTCGGGTTGCGTATCGACTGGATCTGCCATCCGAGCTTAGTCATATCCATAATACTTTTCATGTCTCCCAGCTGCGGAAGTGCTTATTGGACGATTCTGCAGTTGTGCCTTTGGAGGATATCCAGGTGGACGACCGCCTGAACTATATTTAGAGGCCAGTGGCGATTCTGGATCGGAAGATGAAAATCTTGAGCTACAAGGTTGTACAGTTAGTGAAGTTGCAGTGGATGCACCGCAAGGGGTTACAGTGGACTTGGGAGCCTGAGGAGGAGATGAGAGAGCATTATCTAGAGTTATTCAAGACAGCAGACTTCAAGGACGAAGTCTGAGACAAGTGGGGAAGAATTGTGATGCCTGGTTCATGGTACACATTTAAACTTATAATTTATTCATGTTTACAAAGCAACTCGATAATTTGGAAGCCCCAAACTCGTTGAGTAAAGATTATTAGCACTGTGGATTGAGAAACCTACTCGACGAGTTAAGAGACCTCAACTTGACGGGTAGGCTGGCAGATATGAAACCCTAATTTACAGGGTTTGCATCGTATTTAAACGTCTTAGACCTTTCATGTAGGCCTCATTTCCAGCCTCCAAGTCCCAAACCCTAAATCTCGAAAACACTAAAGCCATTTGATTGTTTATGAGCTATTTTTGAGGGTTTTCGTGTGTATTTGAAGCTATTGGAAGAAGGAAGAGCTTAGAGACACAAGAAGGAGCATATAGATCTAGAATCCTTGCCTCATCCACGTCACTTTTCTGGTATAAAGCTTGAACCTTGCGTTTTAGTTGATTATATCTTCTTTTAGGGTTATTTTGTTTGTTCTTGGTCCAAATGACATGGTTCTTGGGATTTGGATGTCCCAAATAGAGAATACTTCGGATCTAAGGTCTTGAGAGGTTTTCATGGCATAAGTTGCCAACTTTATAGCCATGGAAGCCCCAGGCAACCTTTAGACCATGCATGTAGAGAAAGCTGGGACTTTATGTGATCTTCTTGTCCCTAGAGTCTAGATCTAAGACCTCATGGACTAACAGATAGGGGAACTCGACGAGTTTAAGGATAGACTCGATGATTTGCACAAAAATGTCCCGATTCTGTGATAGGGAAGAACTCGATGAGTTGGCTCGCGAAATCACAATTTTGGGATTCATGGGAACTCGGCGAATTGAAGGGTAAACTCAACGAGTTTAGTCAACTAGTAGCGTTGACTTTGACTTTGACCTAGACTTAACTTTGACCATAGTTGACCCTAAGGGATTATGGGTATGAAATGGTATCTAAGGGGTTGTTCTGATTAGGGGAGTAAGTAGAGCTGATTTCGGAGCAGAGACGTTTCAGGTAGCATCCGACATTTGAGGTGAGTTTCCTCCTACTTTGAACGGGTCGAAGGCACCAACGCCGACCCGTGTATGTTATGTGTGCAGATTAGTAGCTAAGTGTGGGCAGTGCGCGTATCTTAGTATTATTTGAGTATGGTTATGAATGGATTGGTAGATTTGATTATACTTGCTGTATGTATGATACTTGTATCTGTTTTTTAGTTAGCTGAGTGTGGGCGGGACCCATATCTCTTAGGTAGCCGAGTGTGGGCGAGGCCCGTATCTCCTAGATAGCTGAGTGGGCGAGAACCGTATCTCACCAAGCGTAGGTGCGGCCCGTATTGTATAGGACGGGGCCTGTATCTCTTTGAGTGTGGGTGGGGCCCATTTCTCCTAGTTGCTTGTTATGTGGTAGTTTGGGGAGAGTCACTAAGTTTCGTGCTTACAGTTTTCCGTTTTGGTTTCAGGTACTTCTGGTAGCAAAAGGAAGAGCTTGGGATGATTACATTGCACACACCATGATGTTTACTCTGAGATGTTTACTATGATATATTTGACACATGTTTTGATACGGATATACCATTTATGATGTTTTGAGATACTATGACTTATGTTTTGATGAGATGATTTTAATAGCTATGGTTTAATTATGATTTAAAAATGAAATTTTAGTGACCATATTTTATGAGTGTTATAGTTTCGCCTTTAGCTTCTTGCTTAGGCTTTCTGTTTTTTTATAAAAAATTCAGTCGTTCCAAAAAAATGTTTTGCCTATGAAGATTTTGGTTATTAGGGTGCACTCTTGAAGATTACCACCGGTAAAGAGGGAGGGAGAGAAAATGAGTTTCAACGACAAATGATGAGAGAGATAGTGGTTGAAACATACCACATGTAACCTACCACCGGTAAATCAAAAGAGATAGTGGTTGAAACATACCACCGATAACCTATCACCGGTAAAACAAAAGGAAGAAGGATGTATTCAACGCCGATAAAAAATGCCACATAGGCATACCGGCGGTTAAAAAGTCACGATACCTTTCAACCTTATAGATATGATCAAGTGTTTCTACCGTTGTTAATGTACGGAATTTCATACAGAAAGTCTTTAGAAGTCCTTGACAACTAGTATATAAAGAGATGTATCTGAGTGAGATTATCACACTTAGTTAACCTACTTGTTAAAAACTGGATGTTGGTTGATATATTATACTGTTTTAAAATATGGTCGTTTAGGAGAACAACTCTACTCTTTATCGTTAACCAGAGGTTTGGGGCTATATTATTATTATTGTTATTATTATTATTACTAGGTGTGAGACCCATGTATTACATGGGTTTATTTAAAAAAAATTAAATATAAAATTTTAACAATTTGAAAAGTTTAAATTTATAAGAAAAATAAGAAATTTTTTGAATTATTAAAATTAATGAGACTTTAGTGCATTGGATACATTACATATATAAACCATTTTCTAATAAATAACTTACATATATATTACCTTTTATATTAAATGTGGAATTTTAATTTAATAAAATCAAAAATACAATAAAATGACAAGTGGAAAATACAAAATTTAAAATTTCTAGAAAATGTCATGTGTCTAAATGAATAAGAAGAGGACATGTGACAAAAAAATTTCATTTATTATAGTAGATTTTGAAAGGTTTTGCCTTTTGGGACACTCCTGATTCTTGAACTATTTATAAATTATAACTATAGTTATACTTATACTCGCGTGGGCTTTGCATGAATGTTTATTGGGCTCTAGTTAGCGGACATAACTATTGGTGGGCTTAACCATTAGTTCTAATCTAATTAAATTTAAATTTTAAGATTTGACAATGGTAGACAATTAGATTTTGTAGCTAAAATGCCTAATGTTTTATTAACAATAAACAAAAATATCAATAAAAAATATTTGGAAGATGAGTTTACATTCTAGTGCTTATAGAAGAAATATAATGGGCTGAATTATAATTTATCGTCCAATGAAGAAATAAAAAAACAAATCTCTATACAATGCAAAACTAAAAAGAAAAAAAAAAAAAAAAAACAAATATTTTAATATTACATAAAAATAAGTTATTTAAAATTTATATATTACAGTTGTTAGTGTTATTCAATTTTGTTACTAACCATTACAGACAACATTAGAATAACCGTAATTTTTGTACAAGTAGAACTTTACTAGAACAATGACACTTGGGTAAGATAATCGCATAAGTTATAATTACACTTTACAATTAACAAAATAATAAGTCCAAATTCGATCATATAAGTGAAAGTGTATCTCTTTCATTCCAGAATCTAACAAAGATTATTGTTGGTATTTTCTTTTAAGCGGAACAATATCCGATATTCGTTTTATGCGAAAATCAAAGTGATGTCTTATAAAAGAAATTATTGTAAAATATTAGTAAATAAAATTTTATTGTTAAATTCAAATTTTAAAGGTTTCCAAATTCCAAAGGGCACTTAAAAAATTGAACATTTAAATTTTACTTAAAAGAATAATAAAGGGAAAATGCATTATGGACATTCATTTAAACATATAACCCTAGTATTAACATGAGGGTACAAAGGAATCAATGCAAACCACCAAACGAGTGGAAAAAATAAGTCAAAACCTTATTAGAAACAAAAAATACGATTAAAAATAAAAGTTGTTGCTACCAGGCTACTATATAAATCATTAAAAGCCCCTTGTTAATAAAAATTGCAACATGTGACGACAAGTTAAAACAAATTTAGTTATATCAATAGAATAATTGATTACCAAATCATATAAGATAAAAAGTAAAAAAAAAAAAAAAAAAGTTTATTCATAACATATACTTACTTATCGGCATGTTGTAACATGCCAAGAAGAATGAAGATGATATGTTCCTAATGTGTAGTGAATGTCCCTTGTTTTAAAAGTGATATACTTTAACATTCTAAGTAAAAAAAAATAAGTATTATTGTTGATTACAACATATGCTATTCCTTGACTCCTAAATTTCATTATTAGTTTTGCTTGATAACGTTTAGGTTTTAATTACTTCCTTATGATCTTGAAACATTACTACAAAATTATCAAAAGTTAACAGAGTTGTAGATCAACTATTTGGACCATTTTGACCATTTTGAGCTTACATATGTTTTTCCTTTATTTTTAAATTTCATGATTAGCTTTGCGTGATCAGGTTGAGCTTTTCCATTATTTCCTTATGAACTTGAAAGATGAGTACAAAATATGATGTTTGTTGTGAAAAGTAAACAGTGTTGGAGATCAACTTGATCTTTTACCAATTTGTTGTTAAGAAGTAACTTAGTAAATAGCATGAAAGATTGTAACCATTTTGATCATTCCTGTTATCAAACTCTTTCTAGGACTCAGGATAATGACAAACAACCCATAAATGCAAAAGAGGTCAAAAAGATTGTAGCCATAGGTAGTTTTACATGAAAGAACAAAAAACCTTTCAAGTAAATACCGAGTTGACCTCGCTAGTGGTGCCAAAAGAAAGTGAGAGTTCCCTGATTCAAAGAGTTGCCTTTTGTAGTTTTTTCCAATAGAAATTCCAAAAATACGTTCTCTTTTTATTCAGTTATTTAACTTTACATAACCAATATTTTATCTAAAGAATTTATGAGTTAAGGTCTATAGACCAAATTTAGTTCCTTCCATACATGTTTTCCAACGCAAAGGGCTGAACACTGACTTTGACAATTTCAAAATAACGGGATCCAACATATAACACCTAGCAAAAAACATCAGGGGCTTAATACTTCATTTTTTGATAAAAACCAAAACTAAAATGGTTGACTCTATGATTAAAATAATAAGTTATATATATGTTTAAGCATACAAAATTGACACCTTATTCGTCTCTCTTATCTATTTAAATTACCTGGAAAGAAGAGTTCAACAATGTCTTACTTCAAACATTTGCTTAAAATATGCATTCTCTAGAGGTTCAAAAACATGAACCCATAACCCATTTCTCCTTATCCAAGGCTATCCAAGTAGATAGCATAATCAATACTTTCTCTCAAACGCTCATCAAAACTTGTAAGCCACTGCATATGATTGAAAAAACACATTTAAATTGTAAGAATAACAACCAAATATATATATATATATATATATATATATATATATATATATATATATATATATATTCAAAAAGATAGTCACCCACCTTCTGAATTTTTTTTACTTAGTCTTCTGGTTTTTGAACAAAAGAATCATCCATAGTGAAAATTCCACTTCAAAACTCTCTCCTACTTTAGTAAGAACCTGAGAAAAAAAATTTCATCCCCAAATCCATCAAAAGTTAAGAAATTTGGTGTAAAAGTGGGACACAAATTAAAAAACCCAACAATTTCCAAACATACAAAAGACCTAAATGCAAAAGCAATGTACTTTCATTTATTTGTTTATTATAACATCTTACTTTCATTTCTTTCTATTAATTTTCTTCTTATGAAGACATTTTACTTTAAAAGTATTACCCAATTAAGGAAATGTACTTTCAGGAAGTATACCATCCTCGTTCTCTCGTCTTTCAAGCTCAGTTTGCAATCCTATAATAATGGAAAATAAGTTTTATATATCACCAAGAAAAAGGGAAAATAATTAGCAAGAAAGATTAAATGGGAGAAAAAAGTACTTTTATTTTTGTATTATGACATCTTACTTTTCTTGTTTTTGTTTTTATTTTTGTTTGTTTGTTCTTTTTTTGTTGTTGTTGCAACATTGTAATATAAAATTTTCTTCTTCTTAAGGCATCGTACTAATAATCTAATATTTAATTATAGCATTAAAATTTTATTTTCTTTCTTATTATGTCATTATACTTTTAAAAATATACCTAAATATAGCAGTGAAAATTGCTTTGTATCCAGATAATACAATAAACATTTCCATGAAAGTACTGTGTTATTTCTTGCGTTTACTCTTTATCATGAAATATGATATAAGTTTTATGAATCACCATTATAAGATCATTTTCCTTGGCACCTTGCAGAAAAGTCAAAGTGTTTCTTTTACTGTTATTTGTGCTACATGAACATCATGTTGGCTGACATATGCACATGTCCTCTGTGGTACAAATTCTTTGAGTGTATGCCCATTATATGTTACTTGACCTTCAACCCGTGCCATCAATTTTATCAAACACAATTTTGAAGACCTAAATTAGTTCTAAGTGAAATAAATAACAACTTAATTTCATTTATTTGTGTATTATAGCGTCCCACATTCATTTCTTTCATTTATAACCCCGTACTTACAACTTACTTCTAATTAAGTCATTGTACTTCCGTTCATTTTCATGTTAAGACGTTATAGTATGAAAAATCTACCTAATTATATTACTGAAAAGATATTAAACAAATCAATGAAAGGGAAGTTGCAATTTCTTCCCTTTAGGGCATTTTTGTTAAGTTTTCTTTTGAAATTAACATATGTTGTTTATATTTCTTATGTATAAGTAAATTTACCTTTAAGCTAGTATCTAACTTTCCATCCAAAGCATGTAGAACTATTGTCTTTCCAAAGGAGGGTGGGCCCAATAGAAGTGTCATCTTGTTGAGAGGCGAAATTCTAAGTAAGATGTTTTTGTTTGACCTTTTGACTTAATGGAGACACAACTTAAAATAGAAAGAATTTACAGAGAAAGTCAAGGAAAGAGACTTTCCCTATTTACTCATAACCTTTTAAAAAATTTAATTTAATTATTTTCTTCTCTTTTACCCAAATTTACCTTGAAGGCTTAATGATCCCAGAAGCATCAAAAAGAAGTGTGAGTTTTGTGCTTTTCGATAGTCTAATTCCAAGAAAAGTCATTGCAACCAGCTTTTATCAGTAATTAAGTGTGTGTGTGTGCATGTGTGTGTGTGTATATATATATATATATATATATATATATATATATATATATATATAATTAAAACCAGAAAAAAACCTAAATAAAACTGCGACAACTGTTATATATAGCTTATCTAACAAATCAATGATCCAAAATCTATAATAATATTCAAGCTATATAACAAACATATAATGGCTAGACAAAAGAAACCAAGGAATTTATTACAAAAAACTAAGTCAACATGGCATTTTTGGCATGTGTCCTTGAAATTAACGGTTTGGAAAATGCAACAATATTTACAAACTATTTCATTAACCACATGAATTGTTGTAATTGCAATATTAAATCAACACCATATGAGATTCCAGACGAGAATAAGAAAAAAATTTGTACATTTTTCTTTATTTTTTCCAAAAATGGAAAATAAAAGGGGAAAGGTTCGTCTTCTCAGCAAATTTACACAGTTGATGGCACTTATGCTATGGAGACACCAGTAAAGCCAAGCAGATCAGAAAACACGATCACAAACACTGGCTACAAAGTTCAGATGCTACAATTGATGAGCCCCAACTCTTTTATCTGTAAGGGAAATTGAAGATTAAACGAAGACAAAAGGCGAGGATGTGATCAATAGACACATCAAGTGCAATGGAAAATAGAGCTATGACTCAGTTTTCCCTAAAAAAGTTAAAAAAAAATATAAAACCACTTATTTATTTATTTGGATCGGTTTTTCCATTAATGGTGTGCAGAAATAACATACCCACGCAAAAATAACGGGGACGCCAGTAATAGAAACCAACTTACAGTGGACTTAATATGAATTCTTGTGTCACAAATTGGTTTTCTTTACATATCTTAATCGTCTTCTGAGACCAAATTGTAGATTAAATCCACTATGCTGTGTAACAGTTAAAGTCCTATTCATTTTTATGCAAAGTCATAAACAAACATCTAATTACCTAAATGCATGGATTTTTTATGCATTGGATTTGGATATAATATCGGTTCTGGGTACCACTTTCCACCTCTTTGCTACATCCAATTTCAGTTGTTTCACAGGTAGCCTCGAATCTGAATTCAATTTCTCTCTAGAACTCGTCATGCATCTTATGTAGATTTATGGTTGTTAGAAGTTTGAATATAGGGAAGATCACATGGAATATAACAAAGATTTAATAAATTATTTGAAAACTAAAGCAAAGTAAGACACCATACTTTCTTTAATTTGCCTATTTTAGAAGTCATTAAAAAACCCAAACTAACAACTTTTATTAACTAAAAATTGAATGTTACAAATAAAGAAAAACAGGATTTAAGTTTTACTTAAAAACTTCAAAAGAACATTATGTTCTTAATGTTGAAATTGTATTTAAAAAAACATTAATGAAGCACAAAACTAAAACAATTAAACAAAAATAAAACTCTAATTAATACATCATAGTGAATTGCACTATGTAAAAGTTTCCAATCTAATTTAGCTAAAACTCCAAACTTATTATAGTCATTACAACAATTAATAAAATTGATTCTAAAGTTATCAAATATATAATAACAGAAGGTGAAAAGCGATGTACATTGTGTAGAGCTCGAGATATAGAATGCTAATCGTAATTTTGGTCTTTTAATCTCCACGTATTCATGTATCCAGCCTTGTATATTAAATCGAAAAGTGGAAACTGAAGAAAATAAAAGTCATGAAAACCATGAATGAAGAACTAATTAACACTTGATTATAAATTTACGAACTCGAGTTATTAAAATCATAAAAATACTACCTAATTCGCAAGAGAAGACAAGAGGAGGGAGAAGAAGGGAAGGGGAGATAGGGATTAAAAAACTCGCTTAACCAAATGACGGAACAGTTGGTAGCCGAATGAAGATTCAAGAAATTGTCAAGTTTAGGTCCTCTTGGCATATGAACATCATCCAACGCTTTGCATATCTGTTGTTTCACCCATCAAATGGATTCATATGAATCAATCATCTTATAAAATAGTAATTATTCGATTTTACTTAATTTTAAAATTAAAATTCATAACTTCACCAACCTAAAAAAGAATAGCATTTGTAATCGCAATGCTTCCTTGTTTCAAAAATTAACGTCTCAATCTTCATCATCGCATGTCTGCCTAAACTTGGTTGTGCAAAAAAGAACCTAAATCTTAAACCTGGTAATTATCGGCCAAAGAGAAGCCCGCTTTGACCGCGGAAACACCTACGCCAAACAGGGCAAAGACAATGATGGTGCACTGATCGTGGTGCTCCATGAGAAGCAACCACGAAGAACAACGGAATCCCCAGAAAACGGGGTGTGTGAAGAGAAACGTGGGTGCGATGGACATCTAGATTCATCTATAAATCGTCGGCAAACAAAAGGTGAGAAGCATTAGAGAACGATGGAAGTGGAGAAGCTAACGTTGCATTTAGTCATAGTAAAACGGGCCGTTTTCCGGAAAAAATTTTTCAAGAAAAATGAAAATTTTGAAAACGCGTTAGTTCGACTATTTTCTAAATTTTTCACTGAAAAGGAAAATTTTTCATTTTCTAAAATTACAAATAAGTTGAAAATTTTTGAAAAACCCGTAATCATTGTTTTCCACAATTTTCTAATTCCAATTTTTTTCTAAAATATAAACACACACCCACTCCCACTCCCACCCACCTCTACCACCCCCACCTTAGCACCCCTAACCCACCACATCCTTACCTACCCACACCCACACCCACCCACTCACAAACCCACCCTACCCCCCACCCACCCATACACATATCCACACCCACACACCCAGCCACACACCCACATATACACACCTACACCTACACCCACCCTCACAAACACACACACCCACACCCACACCCCCGCCCCCACCCTTATAAAACACACACACACACAAACACACCCACAAACACAAACACACGCACACACATACACCCACCTGCCAATTCAAGAGTGGAAGCAAGAATGAAGCCCCCAATTCAAGGAGGTTACGGTTTTGGGAAGCAAGAATGAAGCCCCCAATTCAAGAGTAGAAGCCTCATATTTATATTGTCTTAAAGTGAAGTCTTTAACCATCAGGTCATTCTACTATAAAATATAAACTTTAACTTTTTGGTAAAAGACAAAAGAGCTTATCTAGTCCAAAATGTTTTGTATGACATATTAATTAATACCATATGAATAATATATAATGTTACCTGCTAATGAAAATTATTATTTCATAGAAATAAATAATTTCCAATTTAATTATTAGAGTTTATTGAATATTTATTAAAATCATTTTCTAATAAATAATCAATTATATCAAGTTGTTGTTAGTGTGACCCATTAGTATCATATGTTAATTAGCAATATCACTTAAATATGATTCTTGAGCATACCAGATCTTTCAATCTCCTAATTGCACAAGATTCATATTAGACTGATATAGACAGTGGTGAACGTCTAGCAACATTTCACTTCCCCCATCAACATATGACTTTGTGCAATTCTATCAACGCCCAATTTCCATAATCCTAAGGCTACAATTGGTGTATAAGGTAAGTTTATCAGTTATTCCTTTGCCAGGGGCGGAGCCAGAAAATTTGATTAGGGGGCACAACAGGCTTCTTAATTTTGGGTTAGGAGAAACAATGGTTTGATTAATTACGTTGTAAATTAGGTTTGATTTTAACAATCTTATATTATATGTTATAGATTGGGATGATATACTTTAGGTGATATGTATTTGTTGGTAAATCAAAAATTACAATTCAGTCGTGTCCAAATTTATGGAGGTGATTGGTGTTTTATATTGTTCGTTACGAATCTTTATTTTTATTTTTAAATCTATTCACTAAATGTTTATTTGTAATCTTACATAAAAGTAATAAAAATTTAAACAACTAACATATAAATGAACTAAACAATAAATTTATAAATAGACAAGCCATTAAACATGAATGAGACAATTTTTTATATAAGAAAAAAAACAAATACACAAGTAAAACGAATTAACGATTAACACATCAATGGAAAATCAATACCAATAAAGTATATCAATTCAAAAGCCATCAGAGAGCACCACGTGATGGCTATCATCTTGGTGTGCAGAAAATTTATAATAAAAAACAAATATAAAAAATAATAGTTTATAAGAGGATAAATGAATGTCATAATAGAATTATTACTAGTTACTACCATGGATGAAGAGTGAGAGAGAAACTCACAGATGCTGCGAGAGAATAAGCTCCACAACTGATGTCGCCGGAGGCCAATGACAGCTACAGAGAATCGAGGTCGGCGACAGAAAGAGTTAAGGAAAATATCCACAAACGCAAAGATCTATAAATGGCTAAGTGGAGGAGGAGATGCCAAGAGCCTCAGTCGATAGGGTGAGACCGGAGACGTGAACCATAGTTGCAATGATCAAACACGATTTGTGGTAGTTTTCTCTAGGTTATTTTTTTAATAGATCTATCAAGATGTTGTGTATTATGATTGAATGCCTTCAATCATTTTGTGGACTTTTTAGACTTTTTGGATTGCATTTCAAATGTGATATATTTAAGAGTTTATAATAGATTTGATCTGATTTTTTCTAACAGATTCTTCAAATAAAATGTATCACTTCCTATTTAGTTCATGTTTTTCCTATTTAGTTCCTATTTTTCCGGTGTTATGCTTAAAAATTATCATCGTCCCCTTTCTTTTTCATATGGAAATGGGTATAAAATGTTTGATATGGTATGAGCTATAATGGACTGTACACAAGTTGGTAGGGGCTGAACACTCTCAAGCCCCTGTACTATCTCCGCCACTGCCCTTTGCTACAGACATCATGTTGAACATGAGATACGGATCGCGATCAATCTCATTAGTCATTCAACTTTTGGTAAGGTGTCTTAGATGTCTAACTCTCAACACATAAGAGGAACAAATCACATCTTGACTACATAAGCCTCTTGCATAGTTCACACCATACCTGAAAAAGGCTTTTATAACTACCCGGTTAAGGAACAACATTTGACCATATCAAAGCATAGTACTCCCTACACTTAAGTCCCACTGTGTATCTCAGGTGTTAAGGATACAAAGATAGTACCTTTTAATCAAGTATCATTCATGATAGCGATCCATGAAATGATCTTGATGCAAGTCAGTTCAATACTAGTTCTTTGACAAGTATCTATGAAACTTGGTTACAACCACTTGCCTACTTTCATTTAGTGAGAGTCAACCAATCAAATTCATATTAGTCTTACTTCATAATTGCTCCCACAATTATAACCGACTATGAACTTTTAGAATAATAGCATTATTTATGGATTAAACATGTTAATATAGAACACAACAAGTATTAATGTGATGACTATATCCCAATATATGAAAACATTATCTAATAGTTGTTGTCATGATGTTCCAATATCCAAATACTAAATCCAAATCAAAACTCATTTCTAGAATAATAAAGTCTTATAGTTGAAGTGTGACAATTTATACTTAGCTCAAAATAATGACCTTATCATCTCCATACTTAACTTTACTTTAAGTATAGTTAAATATCTTGGAGAATATGATTGGTGTTCTTTCATAACATAGAGTCTCTTAGCTTGATTAAGTATATTCTCGAAGTCACAAAGATTTCTATGTGATCCTTGAATGGCAGAAATCAACATAGTTTTTCAGTTATCCCATTCATCCAATCATATTTGAAATCAACTTCTAAAGCAGTGTATTCTTATTTTGTAGTAGATTGTGTCATTATGTTTTGCTTCGACCTCATTCCCACAAGACTTACCCTTCATTCCATAATGAAGTCAAAATCCAATTATAATTCATAATTATTTATATCTGTTTAGAAATTAACATATTGTGTAGCTCTTTCTATAAAGATGCTTTCTAAACTGATTGTCTCATATACATTCTCTTAGTTCTTCTAAAGTACTCTTAGAATGCTCTCTTAGTCATCCAATGAGTTAACCATGTATTCAATTAGTATCCTATTGCATGCTTACAACATGTTCAAATACCATGTCCAATGCATAATATGGCGTAACTGATGAATTCATTTGCTAAGCAAATAGAATATAAATCATTTCATCTAGTTCAAGCCTATGGGTTATGTACTTTTGAAGCTAGCTCAAAATGGTGCCATATAAAAATGCCAAGAATTCTCCAAAAGAATCTTGCGTCTTGATCCCTTTCAAGATATTGCCAACATATGTATAAGGATATGAAACTTTTAACTATAACACCGTAAATTTTCAAAAACATGTGTTCATAATTATTTGAATAAAATCCAGGATCCTTGAACACAACTCCATCTTGTGTGTACAATCAAGTCGGCGCCTTCCCGTGATCCTGAGAAGTACCTGAAACACATAACACATAACACGGTAAGCACGAAGCTTAGTGAGTTCCCCAAAATATCACATATATCTCATTAGCCTCTCATGGCTATGCTTAAATAATACCCTCCGATCAATGTGTCTCAGTGGGACCCTCCGGTCCCACAACATGGATGGACCCTCTAGTCCTATCCCAACATTGCACATGATAATACACAACACAAATCATAAGACAGAATGCATGATATCACATATCTCAGTATAAGCACATAAGATCAACATATACACAAAGTACTATAACAACATAAGTCACAAAGACAATATGCACGATAACACATAACACATTATAAACAAATAAGACCCTCCGGTCGATAATGTACTAAGACCCTCCAGTCTATATGTACTGAGATCCTCTGGTTAATAATGTACTAAGACCCTCCGGTCAATAGTGCGAATAAGACCCTCCGGTCAATAACACGAATAAGACCCTCCGGTCACAAACAAATCCCCACACGGGTAAGTATAGTGAGAAGACTCACCTAGGGTGGCGAACAGATCCTATAAATGTTGTTGTTGTACTCCAGCTTCTAACACTGACCGAAACCCACAATTAACCCCATTAGGATCTAAGACCAAACCTTCACATATTAGGTCTAAATATGGTCCCCCATTCCGGTCAATAAATAACCCAAGCCCAATGGGCCCACCAAGGCCCAATACCAAATTGGTCCATAAAAGTCCACTAATGACCCAACTATGGCCTAATTTTCCAAATTGGGCCAAAACCCTCATATGGGCCTTTCCTTAAAGCCCATATAAATATTCTAGTCCACATGATTGCTCTTGTATGGCCCATCAATAGCCCAATCACCAAAGCCCAATAGATAGGCCCAACTCAAGGCCAAAGCATAATTAGGGTTTTCACATAAAATGACGATTAGGGTTAAATGTTTCTCACTTAACCCATTAAGTCCATTTTTCCACTAAGCCATCATACAACGGAATCGGCATGAGTCATAACTTCAGTTCACTGGTACAAACACGGGTCCCAATAGGCCCAAACCAACAAACCCAAAATTAGGGTTTTCTAAACCCTAATTAGGGTTTCTAGCCCAATAACCATCCACCTAGTCCAGATCAAGCATTTGGGCTAATTAGGGTTCACTATGCCAAGCACCACCCACTACCACCTCAGGTAGTGGTGGTCAGTGTCGGCTCACGGCGGCGATCACCACCTCACGGTGGTGGTGGTTTTTCCCTCAATCCCTCCACCAAAAAAAATGCTAACACAAGTCCTATTCCACAAGACATAGTCATAACATCACAACAAATACAAATATCCACCATCATATGGCGACTGGTGGTGGTGACGCAGCGGCAGGAGGCGGCAACCACCATGGTTGGCTTCCATGGTGGGTTTTTCATGCCAAACTCACTCGAATAACCCTCTTGAACACAGAAATCAACAACTATACGAATATGCAACCATACAGCCGCCGCCTAGGCGGTAGGAGTCATCGGAAAAATGCACACAGCAGCCCCACGGCTACCAGCGTCGCCCATGACGCTTCTAACATCGTACCCACAGAAACAACGAGGGAGAGAAAAGAAGGTGGGTTGCGGTGGACTTACCGAGTGCCTCCGGTCATTCATACTCAAACAGCAACGTTCACAACCTCCGTCGTAGGTCTCGGTGGCTCTTCCAGCTTCCTTTACAACTCCGGAAGTAGGTGTTGCAATGGCGATGTTCGATGGCGAGGCTGCGGCGGTAGGGTGGTGCTTGATCACAGCAGGGGCGGCAACAGAAGAACACTTCCAAGGTGGTGGCGGCTGGTTAGTCCTTAGGGTTAGGGTTTGTTTAATGGCGCTCTATCACAGCGGAAATGGAAGGCACGATGTAAACCCGCTCCACACAAACTTGATAGCGAAAGTGGCAGAACCAGTCCCTCCCATTCACAATCTCTTCATTTTAAATCCAAAATTTACCTTTTAGCCCTTACTTCTATAATTCTTTTCATAATAAATCCAAAACTTACCATTCAGCCCCTGAGCCTCACAAATATCTTCAAATTAAGTCCCAAACATTTACCAACTTCTCAAATTGTATCAATTGGCTCCCCAACACCAACACCCCACTAAATATTATTTACTTTAGGATTATTATTCGTATTAACCCTTATCTATTTATTTATTTAATATACGGGATGTTACATTAACATTCATTTTATCTATCCCTTATATATTTTACATTCTAAGAATGTATATTCTCCTTCCTAACTTTTTCATTCTAGAAACACTTTCCAAATTAAGGTGAAAATAACCTTGCTTAGTCAGAATGTGATTTCAAATGATTAAATATGTCTCATTCGCACAAGATTAGGAATTTCACTATGCTCCCACTAGTTCTTAGTAAACACACATGTTCTATTCATTTTGATATAAAAACACCCTTGTGGTTTTATATAAAATGGTGATTATAACAATTAGATGTTTACTTTATATCCACAAGTGGATATCAAGCTCTACACATTTTGTTAGGATAACACGGATTAAGAAAACTCCAAACTAATCTATTCAAATATCTTCTAGTAGATGACTAATAAGAAAAGCGGTCTTTCTTGAAATATATTTACTATGTCTCATATTAAGAATATGAATTTATAGCAAATAATATCCTTGTTGATCTAATCATAGATATTTGTGAAAAAAAGGTTTGATCGCAGTCAATGTCATGAGTATGATGAGGACCATAGTCAATGACATGAATATAAGAAAATCCTTTTACTACAAGTCTTGCTTTAAATGTGTATGGTTATCTATGTAATTTATTCTTTCTAGAGTAATTATTTACTCCTTCTAGCCTTGCTATAGGGATAAATTTTAATCAAACCCATACTTGATTCTCATACATGGATTACATCTCATGTTCATGACTCTAAGTCATTTATTAGATTCGAGATCTGACATAACATCTTGGTATTTGATGGATTTTCCAGAAATCATCAATAAAAGCTCAACAATGATAGATTCCATATTTCTCAAGTCATAGATGATTTCTACCATTAATGCGAACAACTTGTGTTTGTGAATAGTTATTATTAAAATTTAACAATCCTTTTTAAAACTAGTGCCAACTATTACTGCATAAGGTTATGTTTCTTGAGCTGCTTCAAGTTCCATGTACCTCTCACTTGCTTTGTCATTAGAAGCTTGCTTTCTACTAACTTAGCTTTCACAAGAATAAAGGGACCTATTCTTGGTGGGTTTGCATATAACAATCTAAGCCACATTTAGAGTATTATATATACAAATATGTATTTATTAGATTTTGGGTTTAGAAGTTTTAGTCCAACATCGACTTCAAATCCATAAAACATTAAGTAATATGAGGATGGAAGCTTTCCATACTAAGTCTTATAATGTGTTTAATCCACTTATTAGTTGGTATTTGTACTCAAGGTACAATTAATAGTGGTATATGTGTTATCCCAAGGAAATAAAATGAGGATATTTCTACCGATTAAAAAGTAAATCTTACCAAGTAAGATTTAATTCATCCTTTATTATCATTAAGGCCTCAGATGGTTCTGACCGATTTGTATCTCAACTTTTGAAACATTCAATAAAGGTTTCCCAATTATGCTTTACCACGTAAAATATAAATAAAACTACTATAGTTGTTAATAAAGTTGATTTGATATCTAGTGCTTAATCCCAGACATTCATTTTAAAGGAAGTCATACACCAAAGTGTATATTTCATTAATTATTTTCTCTACACTTTAGTGAAAATATCATTAGGAATCCTTTACATATAAATAAGGTTCACATATGTCAAATAAGATTCATCTATGTGGGCTTTAGTAGATTTCTTGGGCTTAAAGGTGTTCAGTCCATAGAACATGGGCCTCTTATATCACACTGGGTGACTCTTTTCGTCTTGCATTATTCCAGTGTTTAAACTATCTTTAAATAAAATTGCATTGTATTTATTGGAATATTGCTTGACCTGTTATATCATCATATATATGTTTAAATTATCCAAGACTTCCCAAAAGTCATGAATAACTATTCCTAGCCTGATGTTAGAAGCATCTTTAGCATCACGGTGATGCCTTTACTAGGTATCATTTTCAGATTATTGCTCAAAGAAAATAGTTTAGGAGTAGGACCTTTAAGTGTATACAATTTCATATCTCTCACGAGATTGTCTCTTAAGACATGAACCCATTCATTGAAGTTGTATCTAGTGAATGTTATTGTTTCATTAAGTCATTAAAGAAAATGACAATTCATGATAATGAGAATAGATTATATAACTAAATTTTTTTTAACAAAATTCATTTAGTATTTTCAATATTTAATCTTTAATAATTAACACCCTTTTAGTTTCCAAAAACATTAATTATCAAAGTCCAGGATCCAAGTTGCAAAACAAATAAATGGTTAGGTATCATTTATCCCATCCATTTGAATTCAACCTGGTGGATATCAATTATCAATTATATATTGCTATATAATTCCTAGATTTATGGGATCTCTAATAACAAATTTAATTAGATATGTTTGATCACATCTATGCCTCGGAACTCTATTGCTTATGTATCCTTTATCATAAAAGATTTTCGATCGAATCACCCAACTTGAAAAACTTGTGTAATCGACCTATAACTTGGTTATAGAAATCGCGAAGACACCTCGGCCATCAAAAGACAACACTATGTGGTTAGGTATCCTTTATCCCACTAGTGCATATAAGAGATGTGCAAGTGTTCTTCAAAAGGATTGCATAGATTTGAGGTTTGTAAAAAGGGTCTTTATATGTTTTATAATTCTAGTTTAAAAACATATGGTATCATGGTTATTACATGCATATAATAAACCATGGTATCAATTTTCAAAAGAAAATCACTTTTAAAGGTTCTATATAAAAAGCTAGTTTTTATATAATTTGACGCAATTTAATTTTAAAAATTGGTATTAAGTTTAAGTGCATTTGAACCTTTTATATCTTTAGTAAAAATTCATTTTATCATTTATATATTTGGAGCTTGTATAAGTTACAAAAATCACCATTTTAAAACTTATATTGAAGTATTTCTAAATTTGTCGTTATCAACGATTTTATGAAACCGAGTTTTATTTTTAAAATAATAACTTGTTACATCTTATGTCCAATTTTGAAAACCCAAACTCTATGTGATGTTTATTTTGTCCAAAATTATTTTAGCATGTGAAAAACTAATTTATCAACCACACATAATAATTGCATTAAATAAACAACACAAACATGCATTAAAAGATATGTGCATAAACATAACCAACTAATGACATTTGTTTGAGTCAGCACAAAAGATGCCAAGTCCATTCCTAAAGGGACATTTAAGGGGACCAAAAAAATTCTTGTAATGTTGTTGTAGAAGCTCTCACTTGAGTAAACACCCATTGCTTGCAAAGTATTTGAAGAACTTCTTGAATGCTAAAATTCAGCAACTGTCGCTAATAGTCCAATAGCCCTTTGTAAACAACATTAATGACACTTTTCAGAAAATGTCACTGAAAATCTTGCACACCTTTTAGACTCGAAAATTGCTCTTTTGTCTTTAAAAAATGGTTCCAACTTTATCTCTTGTTACATTTTTATACAAATAAATTATTTTTAAAAACTAATCTATTACTTACAAAAATAAACCAAGAAAACTAATCTATTTAATTTATTTGTAACACCCAGAATCGGAAAGGCCAAGAAAGGGAAGGAAAACCCTAAGTCAAAAGGGGATCAACTCGTCGAGTCTAAGGAATGACTCAGCGAGTCGAAGCGGACTCCGTGTCGCAGATTAAATGACCGACTCGGCGAGTCGACGAGTGGACTCAGCGAGTCTGGTCTGGGTTTGGAAAGCCCTAATTCCGGGACTTGGTACCCTATTTAAGCATCTTATTCTCTTCCATAGGGTTCATTACATCCTCTTTCGTCCAGAACCCCAAAACCCTAGCTACCCAACTTCATTTTTGGAGCTTTTGGGGAAGATTAAGGTCAACTGGAGTGGATTTTGAAGGCTTGGAAGAAAGGAGCAAGGAAGGAAGTGTAGATCCGGCCTTCATATCGTTTTAGCAACTGTTAGAAGGTAAAAAGTCTGGACCTTGAGCCTTCAATTGATAGATCCCCTTTCTAGTTTGCTTTTGGTCACATTTGGATCATTTCCAAGATTAATCCGAGTATTAAACTCATGAGGATGGATTTGGACAACAGATCTGGACACTCTTGAGCTTTAGGAGCTCAGAGTTGTTGGCTTTATCCAGCCAAGATCCCATTTCATGACCTAGGTTTTCTTTGAAGCTTGGATTAAGTGTTTTAGCCCCATAACACCTTGCATGCACGTAAAGTTAGCAACTTTACGTGCAATGCTAGCATAAGGAGTCCAGATCTATGAGTTGAAGGTATTGGGATGGATTGTAATTGACAAAACAAAGATGTCACAAGATGGACTCGGCGAGTCAGTTCATGGACTCGATGAGTCGGGCCGCAAACCCAAGCCCTTCTGTTTATGAGTCAGATCAGCGAGTGGGGTTAGAGAAGGGCTCAACCAGTCTATGTCCATATTGTGCATGAAGATCATGGTACTTGGCGAGTTCAAGGAGGAACTCAGCGAGTCCTAGGCAATCTCCGTAGCTTATGAAGATGGACTCGATGAGTTGTTCTACAACTCGGCGAGTCAGTTGAAGATGGCCCCTAATGTTAGTTGAAGGAGAACCCTTCGAGTTGTTGCTAGAATCGACAAGTAGAGTCGAGGTTGTTTTGGGATTTGAGGAACATGGATTCGACGAGTTGGTAGAACAACTCGGCGAGTTGAGTCAACTGGAAGTTGACTCTGACCGTTGACCTTGACCTTGAGAAGGACCTTGACCAGAGTTGACTTAGTTGGCTTCTTGAGGATAGTTAGGCTAAGTGTTGTTATTGGAATTAGTAGCTCGGGGAGCTAGAGGAGCAGCAGTTCGGGGAGTTGTTGGATGGAAGACAGAGGGTTATCAGCAGAGTTCAGCAGTGCATGTGAGTCTCCTCACTGTGTTCATGGGTCTACGGCCACAAACACAATGTCGGCCTTTTATGTTCATGTTTATGTTTATGCTTATGTATAGAAGGAAGACCCGGGGGTTAGCCCTAGGCGCTTATTGATATATGTTCCGGGTTACGACCTGATGTCGAGAGAGGCCCGAGGAATGTTAGGATGCTAGAGGTCTTTGTGATTCTTGCATGTGTCGGTATGATAGGATCCGGACCGAGGGTCCGATGTCGGGGTAAGCCCGAAGTACGTTAGATAATAGTATGCTTCCAGGCCGGGGGTCCGATGTTGGGGTATTCCCGAGGAAGATTCTTATGTTGTGCGTTAGATTATACTTGTTGTCTTCGTGATAGTTGAATGTGCCTGGTAAAGAGGTGAGTGTGGGCGAGGTCCCGTATCTTATAACTAGCTGAGTATGAAAGGGTTTCCATATCTCGATATTAGCAGAGCAGGGGCGAGGCCCGTGATAGGAAGGATGTGAGTGTGGGCAAGGGCCCGTATCTCACTACTAGTAGGAGTGTGGACTGGGCTCCACTACTTCAGTAGATACCCAGGGCAGGGCCCAAGTTAGGTGAGGCCTGAGAGCAGGGTATAGTTAGGGAATGTTTATCTATGTTTCAGTGGGTTATTTGATCGTATGCATGTGTATGGCGGGCGAGGCCCAAAGACAGGCGGGGCCTAAGGGAAACAGATATGTATAATGAGCGGGGATCGATGACAGGTAGGGCTTGATGCCGGGCGGGGCTTGATGACGGACAAGGTCCGATGGCGGGCGATGCCCAATGTAGTGGGCGGGGGCCCAATTTGTGATTATGTGCTCACAGTTATATATGGCATGTTTGGATCAGTAGATATGTATGGTATGTGGTAGGTTGGGGAACTCACTAAGCTTCGTGCTTACGGTTTTCAGTTTTGGTTTCAGGTATTTTCGATAGCGGAATGAAGAGCTTGGGATGATCGCATGGCACACACACCAAGAAGTTTATCCTGGGATGTTTACTCTGATAAAATGAATAAGTGTTTTGGAAAAGATACTCTCATTTTCCAGATAGCCCCTTTTTGTATGTTTGAATGACTTAATGCTATGGAATAGTAATGTTTTTTTTAAAGAAATTTTTGGTCTTGATTTTTGGGATGTTACAAGTTGGTATCAGAGCCTTGGTTTGAGGGATTCCGGCACACTCTTGGGTGTGTCTGAACTCAAACTAAGGAGTTGGTATAGAAACTTTCAAAAGAAAATCATTTTTACAAAAAGGGTTTTGAAAATAGAAAAGAACTTTGAAAAGAGAAAAGGGTGTGGTGCATGCAATCAGCCGAGCTCAAGTAAGTTCTCCCAATTTACCCATACAAGTTTATGTTGTGATATGAATATGTGACCAGCATGCTAGATTTAGGGCTAAGGATCTAGGAAGATGCCTTATGTGCCTTTTATATGTGCTTATTGAATTATATCCTATTATTGAATAGACAGTGGTAGGATAGCCTGCTTAGGTTATGCCTGATTACATGAGCTTATATTGCATGCTAGTGCAGATTCTTGTTGTGTGGATAGAATTGCTTGGTTATGTTCTGGTTAGATTTCCCTTTTATCTGAATGCTAGTTGCTTTGTGCTGTGTGGGACTCTTAGTGATGGGAGTTAGTCATTAGGTGAATGCGTTAAGTCACATGTGATTAGGATTGAAAAATCTCAGAGTGTTGGATTTGGCCCTATTGCGCAGCTCTTGTCTGAGTCCAATCATTGTAGGGACGAGTCCTTTACTCGAAGGATTATATGAGCCTCATCACATGTGATGGTATTTAGGTAGTGGCTAACTAGCATTGTGATGATGCCTTCAGTAGCTGAGGACAGAGTGAGTTGGAGGATACCATACGACAAGCCTAGGATGAGCTTAGTGCTAGGAGTAGTAGTAGTAGTAAGGGACTTAGTGGAGTTGAGTCAACTCTTGAGGAAAGTACGGATAGATGTGGAAGGTAGTATGGGCCCGTACTACTGAAAGCAGAGGATCCGTACTCGATTCAAGAGGGGCCAAGATAAAACCAGGGAACTTGTAAAGTGTGTGTGATCCCTCAGCAGGGATGTGTATTTTGATGATTGTTATGGAATGTTTTCAGTATGGCGACATTGCAAGATGGACCAGTGGATGGGTCGGGTGTCAGAGAGGGATCGGGCTCGGGTTCAGGGACCGAGCAGCTCGAGGATCGGATGAGGGAGTTTGTATCAGTAGAGGTTACGCATAGTATTTAAGACCAGACTCTTGTGATCTTTGGCACGGTCAAGGAGGGCATCCTGGAGATTTTGGACGAGAAAATTGTGAGCCTTCCGCACAGAGATGATGGCCTTGTTGGGAGTGTGTACATTGACATTCCGGGAGTTTAGAGCTTGTGGAGCTCCAGACTATCATGGGGCTAGGGACCCCATTGCTAGTGGCAGATGGTTGGCTGATGTCGCCAATGCTTTTCGTTCTAGCCGGTGTCCCGAGGGGGACAAGGTTCGAATCACCTCCTGTCTTCTGAAGGATAGAGCATGGGATTGGTGGGAGGAAGTCGGTCATGCTATCGGGGATGATACTGCGTTAGACACGATGACATGGAGCGAATTCTCGGCCAGGTTTAAGGCCGAGTTTGCACCGGTGATTGAGGTGCATCAGTTAGCCTGGGAGTTTCAGGATCTGAGACAAACTACAGAGACAGTGGCAGAGATCACCGCCAAGTTCAAGGAGAGAGCCCTTCTGGTTCCGCCGTATGTGGCGGACAAGGAGATGAAGAAGGCTCGGTACCAAGAGATGTTGAGAGCTAACATCAGGGAGTTTGTGAGTAGGTCCAGATGCAAGACGCTGGAGGACATGATTGCTCGGGCTAGGGAGAGAGAGAGATTGATCCGGAGCAGATCAGGAAGAGGAAGTCGGATGAGATTCAGGTAGCCACAGGTTAGGGCAAAAGGCCCAAGGGGTCATATTCAAGATCGATGGATTATCAGAGTCGCATCCGGTGCGGGAAGTGTGGCAGGACGCACGATGGTGCGTGTAGGGGTGGTAGTGGTGGTGATTATGGCTGCTTCAAGTGCGGCCAGACTGGTCATTTCATCAGAGATTGTACTGCTACCACCACCCAGGGATCGGACCTAATATGTTTCCATTGTATTCAGATGGGCCACAAGAAGGCCCACTCTCCGAGTTTGCATTCAGCAAGACATGTGATAACACCTGCCCCTGCAACCTTGAGGATCACCGATGGCCATCAGGGCCTGGCAGAGGCACCTGCAACAAGGAGCAGGGAGTATCGGTTGGTTTAAGATGAGGTGTGAGCAGCCCGATGCGTCAGGTACATATCTTCTTTCATTTTTCCCTATCAGCTTATGTTACGATCTTATTGTTATGGTGCTGCATCGGTATTGATAATGATATTTTGGAATTTTGTGGCCTGCTTGTGATTGAGTTATATGCCATCTGCATACCTTGGATTTTAGAAATATAGTAGGAGGTCGCCTCCTTTAGAGCAGGTTACTTTGGATGCAGTAACTGTAGCATGCATGTGTGGTGCTTGGTGGTGTCTCGCTAGTTTAGGAAGGTGTCATTAGGGGATAGATCGGTTAGATGCCCAGCTGTGGTGCGCTCGGGTTTTCAGCAGAAGTAGATAGAGGATGGTAGGGAGAATTGGTAATTCTCTCAAGCTGCAAGCTGTAAGGAGCTAGACGAATTGAAGTGGGGGAGAGCCACTTGTGGGGGCCAGAAACAGAAGAAAGTGCAAGACTGAGGTGGCTCCACAGTTTTGGTGAAGTAAGAAGCAGCTCAAGTGGTTGTTTGGTTTGAGGAGCAGTTAGGTTGGAAGTTGGGGGAAAACTTCCCAACCTTGAATTCGCGTCTTAGCGAGTAGTTGATGACTGGTTCGGTGAAACCAGGTCGTAGAACCGTCGGCAGGTGCGAGTTTAGTCGGGATATAAGGTTGTGAGGTAGTCGCAGCATTCCCCAGCAACGAGTCAGTGAGAGAAGTGATGTAAGACTGCGGGTAAGCCGTAGCATTCATTAGCAGCTTAGCTAGTGGAGTGTGGGTGGGGGCCCATATCTCTGAGTTAGCATAATAAGAATCGGGAAAGCTTAGCTAGTTGAGATCAGAAGAGGAATGGGTCTGCATAGCCCTGGATAAGTGAGACCTGTGGGAGAGGCCGCTCCAAAGTATAGATTGGTGGGACCTGTGGGCGAGGCCCGTGTTCTTTTAACAACAGGTAGGACCTAGTAGAGACCTTAAGGTAAGGTAGGGGATCGGGGATCCTAGATCTTCTAGAGCCAGAGTGGGCTGGGTTGGTATAGCAGTCAGGTAGTCGTGGTATCTTCCTGAGTCGTTGGGAGCGACTGAGGGAATGTTCTTGCGTTTGGTAACCAGTAGGGGACTGGTGTTTCGGGTAACGGTGGATCGGTTGGGACCTGGGTGGTCTCGGTTCATCCGGAAGGCGGATGGGAGCCGAAAAGACTTCAGGAAGGAATGATGATAAGGTGTTTGGTGCAGAAGGCAGTGAGCTGATCGGGTAATGCTAAGTTGCACGCTGCGGAAATCAGGTAGTCTTGGAGGATGGTCGGAATTCACATGCTGGGTGGAGTTTTCAGTATTGGAGCATCGTATGAGGCGATATTTCGTGAGTGCGGATATGATGGTCGGCGCTGTGAGCATCCAGGATTGCGGTTTCAGCAGGAGATTTGTTCTTGGTGGAGATCGGAAAGATCGTGCTTATAGAAAGTTGCCTAGGAAAGGCCAATAGCAGTGCAAGGAAAAAGGGGGGAAACCCCTTGTGTATCAGTGTAAGTACACTGGGAGTACCGGTAAGGCTACCGGTTGGGTAAAGGGTTGTACTCGAAGGCAATAATGATCGAATTATTCTGAGGATGATGTATCGAGGAATGGACCAATTAGGTGAAGTGCATAAAGTTGTAAGCGGATTGTAAGATAGTTGGTTGTGGCGAACTTCGAGGACGAAGTCTAGTTTAAGTGGGGGAGAGTTATAACACCCATAATCGGAAAGGCCAAGAACGGGAAGGAAAACCCTAAGTCAAAAGGGATCAACTCGTCGAGTCTAAGGAATGACTCGGCGAGTCGAAGCGGACTCCGTGTCGCAGATTAAGTAAACGACTCGGTGAGTGGACTTGGCGAGTCTGGTCTGGGTTGGGAAAGCCCTAATTCCGAGACTTGGTACCCTATTTAAGCATCTTATTCTCTTCCATAGGGTCCATTACAGCCTCTCTCGTCCAGAACCCCAAAACCCTAGCCACCCAACTTCATTTTTGGAGCTTTTGGTGAAGATTAAGGTCAATTGGAGTGGATTTTGAAGGCTTGGAAGAAAGGAGTAAGGAAGGAAGTGTAGATCCAGCCTTCATATCGTTTTAGGAACTGTTAGAAGGTAAAAAGTCTGGACCTTGAGCCTTCAATTATAGATCCCCTTTCTAGTTTGCTTTTGGTCACATTTGGATCATTTCCAAGGTTAATCTGAGTATTAAAATCTTGAGGATGGATTTGGACAATAGATCTGGACACTCTTGAGCTTTAGGAGATCAGAGTTGTTGGCTTTATCCCGCCAAGATCCCATTTCATGACCTAGGTTTTCTTTGAAGCTTGGATTAAGTGTTTTAGCCCCATAACACCTTGCATGCACGTAAAGTTAGCAACTTTACGTGCAATGCTAGCATAAGGAGTCCAGATCTATGAGTTGGAGGTGTAGGGATGGACTTTAATCGACAAAATAGAGATGTCACAAGATGGATGTTAGAACTAAGTTCAATTAGGATCGTTAGATGCTATGCAAGTAAACAATTATGAACGTAAATATGAACACGAGTATGGATTTGAATATGTCGTATGATTAATACTTCAACACCTCCGAAGAGCTCGATTAAGAACTTCGATTGTAGAGGTGTTTAGGGTTACAAAACAATAAACGTAATGATCGACAACGTATAATGTATACATGCATGCATACTTATAGTATAACCCTACTAGATAATCACGGATGGACATGCCCAATCCGGATACAAAATATAAAGCCCATGACGCAACACAACTATACTCAACAATCTCACCCTTTGCGTCAATGGAACCGAAAGCTCACTTCGATTGAGCTCCAGGAGACTTCCTTATTGTTTTGAACACCTTCGGAATGATAGCCAAAAGATGATGACGGAACGTTATGTACCACCGAAGCATGTCCGTGAAGTTCTTTTTGTCTGCTTCTAAGTTCTGCTTGCACCGATGAATAATGTTGATGATGTGCTCCAAGCAGTCAGTTGAAAATAAATGTTTATCAACAAGAGAAAATAAGAATCTGTGAGCTTCACCTTTGGTAAACATCACAGTGAGATGTGTTGAATCTATTTGGACCATCTTCATCTTATTTACATCTCCTGGTTTTGGTGTTGGCTTGATGGTCGGTTTCTTATTCATCACTCTCGTTATCTCTTGATCCATAGCTGCAACCTCATAGATTTAAGAAGCCAACATCCTCTTCAAGTGCTCCAATATCGGCTCATATTCCCTCGGATTTGTGAGCAGAATATTAAACAAAAGAATCCAGTCGTGAGGATTTAGATTTGGAAGATATTCTAGGGAGATAATTGACACCGAGTTTGCAGAACCTCGTGTGATTTTGTAATTGACATTTACAAATTTCACAGCAGGCGTAGCTTTCAATACCTTGACAGTGATTATCTTCTGTGCGCTCCATGTCAATTACTGAGGTTGCCCATACTTCAAATAGAAATCAATAAGCTCTCGGTCAACCTTTGGATGAGGAAAAGGAACCTCGACAGTCGAATCAAAGCAGTGAAACGTGAATGCCTTTCGTGTTATCGGCATGTCAAACTGCGAGTCCTTGGAATTGTCACCGTCAAATGAAGCAACAGGTTCTAACCAATAAACACTTGGAAACTCTAAAGCTTTATTGATAAGTTCCTCTTTTGTCCATAAGGGAAACAAGGTCTTCTTGCAGTTCAAGGCTTCTTCTCTTTCCTTGTTTCTCCTTTCCCTCTCCTTTGCTTCCCTTGCAATTTTTAGAGTTTCATCCAACTCTCGGTCTCTCTTCTTTCTTTTGAGAGCCTCAACAATGGTTTCCTCAACATCATCATCGCTATCATCTTCAATCTACTTTCGCTTGGCTTGTGAACCAGAACCTGAAGCTACATTATCCTTCAGTTCGGTGGTAACTTTATCCTTCAGTTGAGTAGGATCAGTTTCAGTTTTAGCCTTCGGTTGATGAGCACCCTCTCCCCTTGTTTTGGATCAATAAATCTCTCTGAAACACTCTTCATCTCGTGTAACAGGGCAAGGGCAGGAAGAAGTTTGGTAGTGAGATGATTTTGAATGGTCAAAGTGAGGATAGGATCATGAGCACCAAGAATGTTGGTGAGCATATCCGTCACATCCCCTGCACAGCAGCGAAAAATAGCTCTCTCTGTCTTCAACAAACCAATTTCTTTTTTAGCTTGAGCTAGCCGAACCTTCTGAACTTCAATCATGGAGGCTTGTAGAGCAAGTTTTTCTTTCAGAGCACTTTCTTTTGCGAGATCAGCATGAAGAGATTCAAGCCGAGAAGACACTAAACTAAGAAGTGAAGTGTTCTCTGCTTGGATGGAAGAACGAACATCTTCAAACTTGGTGTGCTCTTCTTGAAGGGACTTGGAAAATGAATCCACAGAGTCTTGCACCCTGGCTGCACTTGTATCAGCATGCCCTTTAAGAGACTCAAGAAAAATCTGAGGAGTATGAACAATGTCCGCAACATCAGCAGAGGCCTTTTGACGGGAAGAAGTAGATTCATTAACAGCCTTAGTTGATTTGTCAATGGAGCCAGTGTATTGCTCAAGGGCAGTGTCCAAAAAGGCTTTTAGCACAACACCACTATAGGACTTGCTATCATCAAGCAATTTATCCAATTTCTCATGAATGCTCTGCAAGTGTTGGCTGGTGATTGGAGCATCATCATCCTCATCAGTAGGAAGCCAATAGGGACTAAAGTATGTAAAGTCATACTCATCATTAGCACCACCGAGAGTGGCACCAGAATCGGTTGAATGTAAGGGTGAAAGAGGTTTAGTGATGACTGGAGGTTCATTTTTAGAAGTTACCCCCGTATCAGATACGTTGACTCTTATTGTCGGTTCAGGAATAGTAGTGGTGGTGGATTGGGAAATTATAGGAGGTGGTAAGGAAGTTGTAAAAATAGGAATGGAAGAAACTGGTGGTGGTGGTGGAAAAGAAGTTGTTGTTTGTGATGTGGTAGGTGGAGGAATAGGAACAACCGAAACTGGAACAGTCTGTTTCGGTGATGGAGGTGGGGTTGGAAGTTTGTTATGAGGAGATTCGGTTGGAGTAGGAGATCAGGGAGGAGTATTACCTCTCGGTAAGTCATGACGAATTTCCTCTTCTTCATCTTCCTCGTGATTTTCTGAGCTAGGAGGAGTAGGACTCTTGGACCTTTTTGCCATCTTTTTAATCTTCTTAAGTTTAGAAGAATCCCATTTCTCTGACTTGCGCTTCTTTGACTTAGAAGACTTAGACTTATCCTCCTCTATTGTCTCCTTCTTGGTTGTAGCCCATTTCCCTCAGTTTCCAGGCTTGTCTACAGCCTCCAGGGCAGCCTGCTGTTTCGGAGATAGGACTCTCGGTTCCTTAGGAGTAAGTTTACGGTAATCGGCCATAACATGACTCTCGGTTGTGACACACCGATACATAGACTTAGGAATAGAGCCATTGTGAGGGAACTTTGTTGGATCAGAAATGATGATCTTCTTGGTGTGAAACGTAGCAATTGACGCGACTAGGGAATCCTTCATTACAGGAATATCCAAAGTATTAATCGCCCTTTGTGTAATAAGAGTCCAAAACCGACCACATGAAATTTCTAAATGCCTCGTAGAAATGTTGAGGCTTTGCACCACTTGAGACCAGATAATTGTCCCATAATCAAGATTGAAACCATTATAAAGGCCATCGAGAAGGACAGAAGGGTCAGGAAACCCTTGTTGGTGCCATCAGATCCAACACTCCTCTCTGCCAAACTCTTGATGAGAAGAGTAAACAATACATTCCACTGAGATGGTAAACACGACTTCATAACCTTTGTAACTGTGGTGAGCACATCCGTATAACCCATCTCGTAGAGCATTGAAAACAATTGAGTAATTGTGATGAAGTCTGGTGAGATGACAGAGGAATCCACAACAAGATGTAACAACGAACAAAATCTCCCTTTTGAAATAGAATCCTTTTTAGAATGGATTTGAAAGTAGATTCGTTCTTTGTTCTTGTCATATGTGGCAGTAGACTAAACCTGGGATAAGAGTGACATCGGGACGGCTTCCACCTGTGTTAGGGCTAGAACCAGCGGTGAATACTTCAAACATTCAACTACGTGCAACATATATGAATCATACAAAAACGGGTTGAGTTCGATGATCATATTCTGATTTGGCTTGATCGAAAGCAATGTGGACGAAGTAGTCTGATTGTGAACTGATGAAGAAGTCGCCATTGTTGATCGAAGAAGGAAGATGAACAGTTTGAACTTGCCTTGTAATTTGAGAGACTTTGTTGCTGGTAAAAGACAAATAAAAGTAGAAACCCTTTATATACTGTTGCCACGAGAGAGAAAAATCATTATGATAATGACGTGATCACTAAAACGTCGCCTGAAAAAGCGCAATGTGACAGGTTGGTTACTCCTAGGTATACGTTAGCATGTGTGGGTATAGAGACCGTTCAAATTCACGCGCCCAAATGCTTATCCTCAATCATCATTTCAAATTCAGTTTCGCTACAAGAAATAGGATTTCCCCTGTTTAGCTAAAAGATAAACAAAAATCGAACTTACATCCACCGGAACCTTGGAAAATTAAAATTTTCGTGCAATAGAGTGACAAAAGATAAAGAAATAAAGCAAATGTGTATTGAATGTGAGTGATGTCTTATTATAAGACAGAAAGCAGGTGATTCCAGGCAAGAATCGCTTCCTTCAAAGTCAAGATAGAGTTGAAGTGCTTGTGTGGTTTCCCGAAAAATATTATCAGGTATTTGTAAAGAAATATTGAAAGGATTCGTTTTAAGTCATAGGCTTAAGGTGGCTTATCTTCAACCGAATGTCGATTCTTAATGTAAGACCGAACATTGGAAGAAGTATTTGTGAGACCGATGTGGTCTGTTGAACAAGTAGGTAGGATATATTTTATAATGACTAAAGAAGTTATAGAAATCTCAAAAACAAAAATAAACTGGATCTTTATGGGAAGAAAAGCCTTGGTGTTAGACAAATTCATAAAAGATCACTAAAAAATAAAAAAGAGAGTTCAATAGGTAACCAGTAAGATCTTGAATATAATAATTCACCGTCAATTCGTTATAGGTGTTGAATTTGGGTTTCACTCAGCACGTGGTATATGTATCTAAGATCACAAACACAAATTTTATGCAACCATAAACCTCAGTGGTAATAACCGAGAGTCTCAAGGGTTACAGTGGTGAACTGAAAGTTGATGGAGAATGTAAGGAGGATGGCTAAAGAACCGAAAGTACCTTCTGCGATAAAGACATGACTAAGTAGAAAAACTCTTAACTCGTATGAGAAGAGTAAGGTAGCTCTAGACAGAGTTGATATTAACAGCCTGATTGGGAAGAAACGATAGGTATAGATCGAATCATTAAGGCCTTGCTCAAAGTCGTAGAGGCATTGGTCAACATGTAGCAGCATGCTTCTAGGGACCCTTAACTAGTTCATAAAAGAATAATCATACCTGCCTCAGCTCCAAATTCTGTTGTACTGGTATACTTAGAACCTATTTAAAAGAATGAGCAAACAAAAACACTGCACAAACAAAACAAACAAACAAACAAACCGAACAAACCGAACAAACCAAAAAATATTTTTGAGGTTTTGATATTTTCTAAATAAAAACATAAATACAAAATATTTTTGGATTTTTGAAGTTTTCTAAAAAAATAATAAAAACAGAAAGAGAAAATATTTTTGGATTTTTGAAGTTTTCTGAAAAATAATAAAAACAGAAAGAGAAAATATTTTTGGATAATAGAAGATACAACCGAAACCTTATCTTTATTGAGTGAAGCGAAATAGACCGAGCGTTCGGTTCATTTCGGTTCCTTAAAAATTTCAGAGCCGAAATAGACCAAGCGGTCGGTTCATTTCGGTTCCCGAAAATTATGGAGCCGAAATAGACCGAGCGTTCGGTTCATTTCGGTTCTCGAAAATTTTGGAACCAAAATAAACCGAGCATTCGCTCCATTTCACCTGTCTAATTTTTAGTGCAAGATTTGAGGATTCGGTACCGACTCTGCTTCCATCATTCCCAGGCCTTGTAAAATTTTATTGAAACATGCTTCAGGTAAGGCTTTAGTGAATATGTCAGCCAGTTGATCAGAGGATCGAACAAAATGCACTTCCACGTTCCCATCTTCTACATGGTCCTTGATGAAATGATATCTAAGTGCAATGTGCTTAGTTTTTGAGTGTTCCACTGGATTTTGATAAATCCTTATTGCACTTTCTGAGTCACAATAGAGAGGAATCTTCTTCATACTCAGCTCGTAATCTCTCAGTTGACTTTGAATCCATATTACTTGAGAAGTACAAGATGTTGCAACTATGTACTCAGCTTCTGCTGTTGAAAGTGACACATAGGTTTGCTTCTTGGACTGCCACCTAACAAGTTTTCCGTCAACAAATTGGCAGCCACATGTAGTGCTCTTTCGGTCCAGACCACATCCTCCAAGATCAGCATCAGAAAAAGCTTGAATAAAGAATCTAGATTTAGCCGGATACCAGAGACCGAGAAAAGAGGTTCGCTTTAGGTAACGGAAGATATTCTTCACTGCCACCATGTAAGATTCTCTTAGATTAGCTTGAAATCTAGCACAATAGCAAACAGAAAACATAATATCCGGTCTACTAGATGTTAGATGCATAAGGGACCCTATCATTTGACGATATAGTGTTATGTCAATAGCAGGTTTTTCAAGAGATGGTGTTCACTTAGTGCCAAATGCCATAGGAACCTTCACTTTTGAGTCTCCTGTCATGCCAAATTTTGTTAATAGGTTCTTTATGTACGCCTCCTGGTTGATAAAGATACCTTCTGGTCCCTGTCTAATATTTAAACCAAGGAAAAAATTAATTGGACCCATTGTGCTCATTTCAAGTATAGTCTCCATCAACTTTCTGAATTCAGCTGTTAAGCTAGGATTCGTAGAGCCGAAGATGATATCATCAACATAAATTTGAACTATCATTAGATGTTCGCCTTCTTTCTTTCGGAAGAATGTTGGGTCAACCGAACCTTGCTTAAATTTCGACATTTTCAGAAAACGAGTTAAAGTTTCATACCAGGCTCTCGGTGCTTGCTTCAAACCATAAACCGCTTTATCCAGCACATAGCAATGATCAGGAAATTTCTCATTCACAAACCCGGGAGGTTGCTCAACATACACTGTTTCTTTTAGTTCTCCATTCAAGAAAGCACATTTGACATCCATTTGGAAAACTTCGAAGTTTTTATGAGCAGCATATGCCAGGAAGATTCTACCTGATTCCAACCTAGCTACTGGAGCGAAGGTTTCCTCATAATCTTTCCCTTCCTCTTGGCAATATCCTTTCACCACCAACCGAGACTTGTTGCGAATGACGTTTCCCTCTTTGTCCAATTTATTTCTAAAGACCCATTTCAAGCCGACCACAGAAGCATCCTTTGGTGTGGGAATCAGCCTCTAAACTCGGTTATGTTCGAACTCATGCATCTCATCTTGCATTGCTTGAACCCAATCAGAATGATCAAGTGCAACATTAACTGTTTTCGGTTTGATTTTGGAGATGAACGAGTTAAACATACATAATTCAACTTTAGAGAATAATGCAGTTTGTTTCGCTTTCAATTGAGTACGAGTAAGAACTTTCTCAGAAGATTCACCAATAACAGAGGATAATTTGGGTCATAAGCTGGATCCAATTCAGCATTCACTTCCTCTTCAAATTCTAATTGATCACCCTCGCCTTCGTCAGTTGCATTTTCTTTCTCCCCCTCGATTGGCGAAGTGTAACCTGTGGCAGCATCAGATTTTGCATCCTTTGTGGGAGTTGGATTCTCCCCCTCGACTGGACCTTTATGAGTTGGGGACGGTATTGAATTCTCCCCCTCGAAAGATACTTCGGTTGTCTTTGGTGCTGATGAACTCTCCCCCTTGAACATTGAGCCGTTGATTGGAGAGTCAGTTGAGGGTTGAGCGCCTGTAGTTTTAGGAGGTTCACCTTCCATTTCTTATGCATCTTCATCGATGATCTTTTTGAGATTATCAATTTTGTTATCTGCTGCTTTCGCCTCTGAGTGTGTTGCTTTCTCTGGTTCATCAAATAACCGACTGTACTCTTCGAACAAGTTGGATATGGTAACCGAGACTTGTCCTGATGCAGGAAAAATTTCCCCTAAGTCACTTTCGCTCCTTTGAACTTTCTTCATGTAATTATCGTCAAAGGTTACGTAATATGTTTCTTCAATCCGTTTGGATCGTTTATTCAAAACTCTGTAAGCTTTTGAAGAGAGTGAATAACCAAGAAAGATTCCCTCATCTGCTATGACGTCAAACTTTTTTCGGTTCTCCTTTGAGTTAAAGATGAAACATCTTGAACCGAACACGTGGAAAAATTTAACATTGGGCTTTCAATTATTTAAGATCTCATATGGAGTGATTGAGAATCTTTTGTTAAGGAAGGAACGATTCTGAGTGTAGCATGCGTTTGCAACTGCATCAGCCCAGAAGTATAACGGAAGAGAAGCGAAATTGAGCATATTTCTGGCTGCCTCACATAAAGAACGGTTTTGTCTTTCAACAATCCCGTTTTGTTGTGGTGTATAAGGGGCTGAAAAGTTTTGAGTTATCCCCTTATCAGCCAGAAAGTCCTCAAAATATTTATTCTTGAATTCCAGCCCATTGTCACTCCTGATATTCCTCACCGTCTTTGTCAGCTGAACTTCCACTTGCTTCATAAATGTCTTCAACTTGGGAGTTGCATCTGATTTCTGTTTAAGAAAGAAAACCCAGGTGAAGCATGAAAAATCATCTACAATGACAAGAATGTACTTACTACCGCCGATGCTCTCGATAGCCGAAGGTCCACATAAGTCAATGTGAAATAGTTCAAGAGCTTCAATAATATTTGTATTGACTCGTGAAGGGTGGCTCTTTTTGCTCTTTTTGCCCATCTCACACGCTGCGCACAGATGTTCCTTGTCAAACTTGAGAAGAGGGAGGCCTCGAACATGATCACCAAGCACCAACTTATTAATATCTTTGAAGTTCAGATGCAATAGACATCTATGCCACAACCAACTTTCATCTGTGTTTCCTTTTGACAGCAGACATATTGCTGGTTTTCCTCGTATTGGGTTGAGATTTAAAGGATACATCTCTCCCTTGCGTTCAGATTTTAGCAGAACCTTTTTAGCAGATTTCAAACCTGTTCCCACAACTAATTGTGACACGCTGATGAGGTTATGCTGCCATCCTTCCACATACGCCAGTTTTCGAATCGAGAAATCTCCATTAGTTATCATACCGTATCCCTTGATTTTTCCATAGGAGTTATTTCCATACTTTACACACCCACCATCTTTTAGGGACCGAAACTCCCATAACTCTTCCTTCCTTCTTGTCATGTGACGCAAGCAGCCACTGTCTATATACCATTCATCATCGAACTGCTCGTCACTAATTACCTGCAAATTCAAGTAGATTTAGGAACCCAAAGTTTCTTGGGTCTTGGTGACTCTTTCACAGAAACAAGAATTACAAAAGAAATATCAACCAAATATGTTCTTTTTACTAGAGTGGTTTTATCTTTTCTTTTAATGGTATACACCTTGATTTTAGTTTTATCTTGTTTAATGTTTGGTGCGTTAGTTGGTGTGTTGTTAGATGGTTTAGGATTTTTCTTTTGAATCCTAGGGTTAGCTGACTTTTTCTTATTATGGAACTCAGAATCTGATGCTAGCTTTCCCTTTCCTCACAGAATTTATTTTGCATTGTGAGTTAGGTGGACCGAAACTAGTCTTGGGACTGAAACTTGACTTTCGATTTTGAGAGCCGATGTAGGGACCGAAACTTGACTTTCGGTTTGGTACGCTAGTTTGGGAACCGAGAGTAGATGTTCGGTTCGGACATTTGGAATAGTAGGAATTTGGGCTGAAATTTTCTTTTACTTTTAGTTTTTCCTTCCCTTTATCCGTTGATTCTTTCTTAGCAGGTACGTAATTGGGATTTTGAGACTCCCAGTGACGTTTTCGCTCATTCAGGTTCTTTGCGTATCTTTGATTTCTTAAGCGTTTCTATTCCGCTAACTCCTTTTGTGATTTTTGGATATTGAAGCTAGCCTTTGGCTTCTGCTTTTGACTTTCGGTTGTATTTGTTGGGACATTTGGTTCGGTCATTGGTTCTTCAGGAATTTCTTTAGTTCCACTTGTGCTTGGTTTGTCGAAACTTGAGGGTTTGTTGATGGGTTCAGCAACATATCTTCCTTTAACCCTCCATGAAGTTTGCTCAGATAAGCCTACGGTTTCGTCTGCGTTGTCAATAGGGGAAGACCAGAAGTAATCGCCGCACCCTTTAGCATTGTCTTTGTCCACCAAGACTCTTAATTTTTCCGTTTGCTTTATAGTGACCGCTGTAACTGCATAGACCTGATTTGGCACAGTTTGAACCTTTTGATAAACCATAGCTTTTTATTTGAGTTTTTGTTGCTTGTCTGTTGACATGCGAGCGAATTCAACTGAATTTTCAGAAATGAGGGGTTTCTCATTCTCAGTTTCGCTCTTCATAAACTTAGAGCAATCAACTACGTCTTCTATTGAGATTTCACTCATATCACTTTCCTCATCAAATTCAGACGTATTTTCTAAGTTCATTTTATTTTCTGGAGTTAATTTGACATTAGACATGTCAAATGATTGAATAGTGTCTGACTTAATTTTCAACCTATCGTTTTCATCTAAAATATCTTTTAGCATACATTTGCATTCCTTAGAATCAATGAAAGTTTCTATCTTGTCCAGTCCAATTTTGTAAGACATGGATGTCTCTTCTGATGACACTACTGATTCACATTCTGCTATGACCTCATCCTCCTTAAATTCAAGGAAGGGTAAAATCATCTTATGAATCTTCTTTCCTATCTCACAACTTAAATGTAATTGATAAATATTAGTGTATAAACACTTAGCAATTAAACAAAAAACATTCCTTTGTTTTAAAATTTTTAAATTGTCTCTTTGCAAATAAATACTTTCATCCCAAGCCCTAATTAACTCCGCCTCCTTTTGTAACAATCAAAAATTTGAGCCAATTTAAAACATTTTATTTCATTCAAAAACCATTAAGTTCATACATTTATTTTCACAATAGTTTAAACAATAGAGTATTCCCCAGAACCATATGTGACAACCCGAAATTTCCGTTTGTTTTAACTCCGTAATTAAGCACGTCAAAAAAAAAATTAGCCAAATTTATCCCAAAATATTTTTGGCCGGATTTAAGCCCGTTGGAATATTTTAAATAATATTCGTCAAGCGAACCAAAAATAAGAAAGTAAAATTTAGAGTTGCCGTTTTTAGTGTAAGTCGCGGAACTCCAAAATTTGGAAATTACGGACAAAAACTCGAAGTTTTTGACCGCGAACCCCCGAGAGTATAAATATGACACTTAGTCATTTTCTCTCATTTTCCAACTCCCACCTCAAGAACACTCAAGAAATCCTCTCAACTATCATAAGTTCATCCCGTCAAATCCGCCAAAAACGATCATCCAAGCTCCTAGAACGTAAGTGAACTTATCCTTGCTTCTTGTGTGCTTAATAGAAACTTTTTTATACTTGAAATCATCCAAGAACACCAAGAACAAGGTGTTTACGGTCCAAGAACATTCTTGGACTGTAAACCCTTAAATGGGTACCAAAGTGTGCCTTGGTTCATTCTAAACCTTGGCAACTAGCGTAAATCCCTTCCTAGAGGAGTTTAGCATTCGAAAATAATCATTTTCCCCATGTTTATATGAGTTTACGGTTTGGGGAGTTCATCCCAAAATCGTAAACACCTCCAAGAGGTGTTTAGATGCCCCTAATGCCTTCTAATGGTTGTGAGATGGAATAGAACCTTACTTGCATGAATTAAGGACCCCAAGAACATGAATTGAAGGGAAAACATGAGTTTACGGTTTGGGAAGGCCTCCCAAAACCGTAAACACCTCCTAAGGGTGTTTAAGTGCCCTTAACACCTTCCAATGCTTGTATCAATAACTAGAACCTTGCATGCATGACCTAGAACCACAAAAGCACAAAAGAAATGGACTAACATGAGTTTACGACCGTAAACTCATGTGTCTATGGCCGTAAACTCCCAAGGGAGTGGTCCAAGGACCGTAAACTCCATAAAGTGTCCATTTCAAGCCCCAATCACTTCCATAGCCCTTGATTCGAGTCCAACATAATTCGTTGAGTGACATAAGACCTTCAAACACTCAATGACACCACCTCTATGAGTTTATGGCCGTAAAATCATGGGGGAAGTGGTATGTGTAACACCTGTGTTTCTGGGCCTGTCATTAATGTTGATATAATAGTCTAGGTTAACCTTTGTAACCCGTTTTGAAATAATAAGAGTGTATTATTTGAGTATTATGTGTTTTGTGCTTAATTGCTTAATTATGTGGTTTGATTAATTAAGAATAAAAATAAGCGTCAAAATTAAAGTATTAGATATGCTTGATATCTTTAGATAATGTTGTAGTAGTTGAAACGAGGTTTCCGAATATATAAAGAACGCCCAAATCTGACTTCGTATGAGGAAGTTACGATTTTCTGAAGCTTCGACTTAGCGGTATGCAGCCTAAAATACTTGATTTGAGATCGAGCGGTTTTTAGCCGAAACAATCTAAACGAGGATCGAAGGTCTCGTTGTTGGTATCGAAGCGATGAAAAGTTAGGCGAGAACGGACGTCAAACGAAGAAGTTATGAATTTATAACGAAGTTTTTCTGTCTCGGCCTATTAAAAATAAATGATAAAAATAAAGTTAAAATTAGCCGACGGAGTCTAAATGAAAGTTGTAGAGCGTAGTCTCACCTACGTGTGGATATAAAGAACGTCGAAAACGGAGTTCGTATGAAGAAGATATGAATTTTCGAAGTTTATTAAATAATTAATAATTAAATTTAATTATTAAACCCGGTATTATCCGAAGGGGAGTCACCGGGCTTATCCGAAGTATGCCCAGCGTACTGCTGTAGGCCCCGCGTACAGCGAAGCATGACGACTTTCACACTCGAGTTCTTCGGATGACGAACGCCATGACGATTTCGGACGAGTACGCCCCGCGTACAGGCATACGCCCCGCGTACTCCGAGGCTCCAGCCTCCTATAAATAGGATGCGAGGGCAGCCGAGTTCTTTGCTATTTTTCTCTCTTCTCTCTCCCGTTTTGCATCGATTTGCGTGCCAGAAATACCCCGAAGCCCCGGTATTATTCTCGAGCCCCGAAGCAAGTCCCGAGATCCCGAAGATCCCGAGAAGTGCGGTTCTCGAGCCGAAGCTCTGCCCGCGAGAAGTTCGATTTTTGTAGAGATCTTCCAGATCTACTGAGGATTACTACTTCTGCAAGCCGTAGTGCTGTTTGATCGTCTTTTGATCAAGTGAGTGTATACTACCTTTCATAAACACGATAATAATACAAGTATGGTTTGAGTGTATTAAGTATATTGTTGTTTATGTGTATAATTTTTTTGTTATAAGTGTGAATGTATATTCATTCTCTTCTATTTCATAGATCTGATTTACTTTCTATGAAATACGTGTTATGTGGGTGTGCCTCATCTGTTATGTGGAATATGTATTGAATGAAAATGATATACAGGTTTTAAACTATGTATGAAAATATATATTTTTATCTACTAATATTTTGGGTAGAACATGGGTAGATAGTTGGTGTGTAATAAACAGATGAGAGGCCTCGATGTTGTTGTTGTTGTTGATCTAGTTATTCAGCGGAGTATGGATAACGACCACGAACTCTTTCTAGACAGTCTTGTGGAACGCTAGCAGGTTCATAACCTGTAGGTGTTGTGAACGATGTGTTCACCGGTGTACTCTATCCCCCTCATGGTTGCCTTTAGGATATCTATTGTTGAGGAAACCCCTTAGCAGTAATGTCCGTCCCGATGAAAATCCTAGATTAGGTCCCTTGAAATAGATGTTGTTTTAGGGACGTAAAGTGAGGATAACGGGAATGGGTAATCGGGATAGTGATTGGTTGGTGAAATTAAATATAATTTATTTATTGTGGGTTGAAAACCCTATATGATCACCAGGCTCCCAAGCCTGGCCCACTCAGTTTTATTTGTATTACAGGAAGTGGCGCAAGGGCGTAAGATGGATGAATCATCGAGTTGTTTTGTTTACAAGTCTGTATATGTATATATTTGTTGAATGACTTGTAATGTTATCGTTTATGCTTTATGGTCTGTATCGAAACATGACATCCCGAGTTTTGATTATATAATGAAAATGCATCTCTTGATGAAATGCTTTGATAAATATTATTTTATCATGTTTTGTTTTGGGAACAAATTCCGCAACTCTTTTAAATCAAAAGGATTTACTCTGAAATTATTCAAAAAGCATAAATGAAATCGGTCTTTTCTGGCCGAGATTTTTGGGACGTCACAGTATGAAAACCGTAAACACCCCTAACTATTACCATTTGAGGAGTAAACTCCAATGTGAGTCCATACTCTCCTTATATGCAACCCTTAGTACTCCTAACACTTGTAGCAAAGTGTTTTCATGTAGTTGGACATCCTTACTTGCTTAATTAGTTATTAAATGATTAATTATATATTTAAATGTATCATTACATGTTAAATAGGGTCCGGGTGTGTATTCAAGTCTTCACTTGACACCTAGCGTCCTATATCGTCCATTCAACCGAATCTCCCACGACAGGTGAGTTCATACCCCTGAATTAACCTTTTAAATGATTTCAACTGCTTTTATAGGGGGAATACAAGTTGAACTGTACAGTTATTAGATAAATCACACGTGATTGATAACTGTATAGCAAAATAGATTTTTCATATTAAACTGTCTATCCTGCTTAAATATTTCCAAATCATGTTTTCGAATCTTGCTAAAGAATGAATATCCCTTTTTAGATCATTAAAGGTTATCCAAAGTTTTCAAAGTTTGTTTACTTAAGAGACATCCAGTCGAAATTTCTTATCAAAGGTTTTCTTCCCTTAAACTGTTTATTAAAAATCATTTTCAAAGCTGTTTATGAAAGATTTTTCAAAGGATTCCAAAGATTTTCAAAACTTGTTTTACAAAATGACATCGAGTCGTAAATTTCTTATGTATGAAAGTTTTCCAAAGGTTTCATCAAAGTTTCCTTCTATGCTTTTACTTGTTAAATGCATGTCTGTATTTGTATAGTTATATAAATAAAATTAAAAGGACTTAGGAAGGCTAGTTCGCCCTATTTCCTTTTCCTCGTTGGGATGTGGTCTGGTGGGTATCAGTTATCCATCCGAAGGTCGTTTAAACATTAGTTATATATCATGTATACATGTATAAACATAAAGGTTTACATCGACCAGTTCATTTCCCTTGGGTAGCAAGGGAATTCTTCCATTCATCATTCATAGACCAGAAACATTAGTAACTATTATAGGACTAGTTAGGAGATTCTATTCACTCTTTCTAGTACGGAGAATTCCAAAGGAGTCAGTTCATTCGTGAGTCTATATCATTATTCCAAGTACTTATAATAGAATTCAAAATACGAGATGCATCTTCAGGACACGGATCTCCCTGTTGTCAAGTTGGTAACCAGAGTCTTTTGGAGGGAGAGCGGGCATTGTGTGTATAGATCTATACGGGACTGACACTCCCACACCCTGACTGCTAGCTACAGTCCCCGACCTACCAAGCCAAGGGGTGACAAATGTCACATTTATTCCGACGCTTGCAGGGCGTCAAGTATTCTATTGTCAATCAGTATGGTTACGAGTATCTCCATGTTTACCTTATAATTCATGGCCTTAAGGTAACAAGAATTAACACAGTATTTTGAAACAAACCACTTAGGATTACCGGATGTTTTAGACTTTGCTAGATGTGTCGTTCATTCGATACTGCCTGGATTCTGTATTTCCTTGTTTTAGACTTTGCTAGCTGGGTCGTTCATTCGACACTGTCTGGAGTCTGTACTTCCTTTTGTTAGACTGAGCAAGGCGTATCAGTCATTTGATACTTTCCTGGAGTCTATGATTTCTTTTGCCTTAGTCAGCAGTATTACTGCTGAGGCATATATTATTTTTCCCCTACTATTTTTACTAGTGATATTATCATATTATCCTTAAAGTCAATACCGTATTTTGGTAATGATAGTATTTTGGGGAAAATTACTCTCTAAAACATAACTCTGTCGGGTCTTGGTAGAATACTGCTTTTATTTAGAAAATATAGGTGTTTCTGGAAGGGACGCTAATACACCGTAGATTCTAAACAACTATCTTTCATAAAGTTATTTTGAATAAAAATGCGTATTTACACAAATGACACTAAATACTTATGGACTCACCAGCATTATAAAAATGTGGATACTCGCTTTCAAAATAACTTGTATTCTCAGGTCAGCGATAGACAGGTACATCCCGGGAGCTTTTGCGGAGACAGCTTAGTACCGAGCTGCATCTATGTTATGTTCTGTAATTACTGTGATATTACTATGACATGTAAACTATGTAAAATTATTACTATTAATGCAATGGTGGTTACACTTTGATTACTATACTGCATATGTTGTGATACTTGACATGACGTCATCCACCCCAGAACGTTTCCGCCATTCCAGTTTTGGGGTGTGACACCATATCATATAAATCATAAAACATGAGGAGCGGTACGATCACGCCTTCGCCTTGCCACGTTCTCCTGAAGTACCTGAAACAAAACACTGAACTGTAAGCCCGAAAGCTTAGTGAGTTACCCCCAAATACCAACCACACACAAACATACTCATAACATATCGCAAATAGAACAACCATGCACATCGGGTCTACAGTGTGATTGGTCCGCCCGCACTAGGCCTTCAATCCACCTGGTCCACTCTCTGAGTCTACAGTATGACTGGTCCGCCCACACCGGGCCTTCAGTCAGCCTGGTCCACTCTCTGAGCCTCGGCACGTCTGGTTCGCCCCCTTGGGGCCTTCAGCCTATCCGGACCGCTCGCTGGGCCTTCGGAATATCCGGTCCGCCCTGGGTATGTTGGCCTACAGCACAAAGCAAGACCCGCCTCAACCCAACCCCCGTCAACAACCATATGCACAATAAACAATTAATCGCATAACAATCCTTAACTAGACAAACAGTCTAACAGATCACATACCATATCAGTAACATAGCAACCATACTAAACCAGGATGTATCTAGCATATCAGTAACATATCAACCACCCTAAACCAGGATGTATCTAGCATATCAATAACATAGCAACCATCCTAAACCAGGATGAAATCTAGCATATCAGTAACATAGCAACCATCCTAAACCAGGATGTATCTAGCATTTCAATAACATTGCAACCATCCTAAACCAGGATGAAATCTAGCATATCAATAACATTATAACCATCCTAAACCAGGATGAAATCTAGCATATCAATAACATTACAACAATCCTAAACCAGGATGAAATCTAGCATATCAGTAACATTGCAACCATCCTAAACCAAGATTCCGACCTAACCAGTCACTAGCATAACATTACCCTAAATACCGGGTACCGACCTTAACCAGGTCAATAACATAACACCATCCTAAATACCAGGATGCATATCTAGCCAAGCAACAACATAACAAACAATACTCGGATTTCCATCCGATAAAGGGCCGACTTGGTGCCGTAGACCTTGTCGATATAGTGAGGAGAACTCACTTGCAATTGCCGACTGGAAAGATAAGACCAAGCTGCTCCGACCACCGACACGATCTTCACCACATAACACTACCAAACAACCAATTCCATAAATACCCAAAATTACCAAAATACCCTTGGAAGTCAAACTGGTCGACTCTTGGTCAAAGTCAAAGTCCTCATTCAAAGTCAACCTTCCTGGTTGATTCTACTCGCCGATTCACCCCGATGACTCGTCGAGTTCCTATACTCAGAAACTCCCATAATACGACTCAACTCGCCGAGTCGCCCCAAGACTCGTCGAGTCCAACGATCTCTGAGTCCCATCCTGACCGACTCACTGAGTCGCCGACCGACTCACTTAATCCAAGGCTTTAACCAAAAGAGGTTGGGGTCTGCGACTGGACTCGCCGAGTCCAAGGCAATCTCCAACAGACTTGTCGAGTTGTTCTTCCAACTCGTCGAGTCCATGCACATGTTCATACAACTCGTCGAGTTCACCCATGTGACTCGCAGAGTCTCTCTAGTTCTTAATCCATTCAGAAGGTTTTTGAGCCAAGCACGCGCTCCAATCCATAGATCCACCCTTCTACAATCTAACCCTCACATAAAGTTGCAAACTTTACGTGAAGCCACGGAGATATAGGCCCAAAACATACTAGGGCTTGGGTTTTACACAAAGGGGCTTCACCAACAACTCAAAGACTGAAGCTTTATGACATTCTAGGCCATCATGAGTCTAGATTTGGATTAGCAACCCCAGATCTAACTCCAAATCCGAGATAGGTCTCAAAACAAGTTAAAGAACTCCCAAAACAGCCACCAAGGATGAACCACAATGGAAATAGCTTAAGATAAGGGCTCCTTACCTCAGAGATGTGCCCAAATCTGATGTAGATCCCAGATCTATACAAAAACCCTTGATGCTAGCTTCCAATTTCTCAAGCTCCTTCCAACAATTTCCTCTTCCAAGTCCCAATCTCCTCAACAAAGAAGCCTCACACGAAATTAGGGTTTTCTGGAACTCTCAGGGGGCTTAGGAGGCTAGGGGAAGGACATAAAGTCCTTTAAATAGGGTGCAACCCTCAAGATGAGGGTTTTCTCTCTTCAGCACCAACTCGTCGAGTCCAAACCGCTGACTCGGCGAGTTGGCCACTTAAACCTGCGATCAATCCCGCTCCGACTCGACGAGTAGCATACCTACTCGTCGAGTAGCTTCCTTAATTTACACTTAGCACCCTCCAACTTCTTGCTTCCGAACTTGGGATGTTACACCTTTAGCTCAATCCACATCCTTCTCTACTCACTCTTTGAAGACACCCTGGTGAGTTGGTCAGTTAGGTTAGAATTCGCTAAGCGAGTTTGCATGAGACTACCACTTAAGTTAGAAAATTTAAATTTTAATTCATTTAATTCTTCTTCATAATCTGTTATTGTAACTTTAAGTGATTCAGGGATGGATTGTACCTTTTTGATCAACCGATCGCAGTCGTTGATCTTCTCACTAACAGGCTTGGCTGCAAAACACTTGTCCTCAGTCAGGTTTGGTTCCTCATTTGCACTTTCGGTTGATGAACCAGCTGTGAAAATTAAACACTTTCCAGCCGAACCTATTTCGTTTGCCACATAAGCCTTTCCATGAGTGGGCTTTCTTACCTCTTCATCTTTAGAGTCGGTTGACCAAACTTCAACGCCACCGAACTCATCTTCATCTGCATTCTCCTGTATAATCAAGGAATTCATAGAACTGTTAGTTGCCTTCTTTTTCTTGATCTCTTCCAACTTGCGCATATAGTAAGCCTCATCATCTTCACCATCTCTTTTCTCAGCTATTTTCCATAGCATGCAATCTTTGGCAAACTGGTTCTTGCCGTGACAGTAATTGCAATCGAACCCAGAGTCTCCTGCAAGCTTGCTCTCCTTCTTGTCTTCATCCTTTTGAGAAGAGATTTTCGCTTCATCCTTCACCTTCTCAGAACTATAACTTCCTTGCCAGTTTCAGTTCTTGTTGAAAGGAAATTTTCTTCGAGCAAACTTCATTGGATTGGTTACCATCATAGCGTACTCTTCACTTGTAAGATCACACTCAGACATATCAGACTCTTCTTCTTCTTCCGCAATGATTTTTCCTTTTGAGAAAAGGGCCATCGATCCCACACTAGAAACTACCTTTGCTTCTTTGGTTACTACACTCTCATGGGACTTAAGTATTCCCATAATTTTCGCTAGTGAGTAAGACTTAAACTGTTCGTGTGCTTTCACGGTTGAAACCACAACCATCCATTCCGGTCTCAGTCCGTTCATGAATGTCACCTTCTGCTTGATCAACTTTCTTTCTATTCCATGCTTGATCATCTTACTTAGGAGATGATTGAACCGATCGAAATTTTGTATGAGTTTGTCCTCCGGTTTCTGTTCGAAAACTCCAAATTCTGACAGCAGCAAGGTTTGAATGGGGTGTTCTAGATCTTCATCAGTTGAATAAAGTTCTTTCAACCTATCCCATATTTCTTTGGAAGTCGTGCATGAACCAACCAACCGAAAAGCGTAAGATTGTAAGGCGAATCTGATCATTCCCATAGCCTTCACATTACACAGCAACTTGTCTTTCTCGTCCTGTGGCATCTTATCTACATCCGGCACTAGCTTGTTATATTCCTTTTGAGACTTAACAGTTGTGTTCGTTCCTGAGTGAACAAACGGCCCAAGTGTGATAGCTTCCCAGATGAGATAGTCATTATCTTCCAATCCAACCACATAGTCTTCAAAGTGATGTGCCCATACTTCATAGTCTTGAGTGAAAAGAATGGGTATCCTAGTTGTACATCCAACACTGTTTGAGATGTTGATGAGATTTGTTTGCGAATCTTCGTGAGACATGGTGAGCTGCTAGAATCAAACCTATAAACTTGAGATTAGGGTTTTATCTGAAACAGAGTTGTCGTTGATACAAAGAAGATGGCTTCTATTTATACGATAAAAGCGGAAACCCTAAAGAATTTTGAATACAGAAGGAATGTGTATTGATCACACATTCTCCGGCTCTGATACCAACTGTTAGAACTAAGTTTAATTAGGATCGTTAGATTCTATCCAAGCAAACAATTATGAACGTAAATATGAACACGAGTATGGCTTTGAATATGTCGTATGATTAATAATTCAACACCTCAGAAGAGCTCGATTAAGAACATCGACTATAGAGGTGTTTAGGGTTACAAAACAATAAACGCAATGATTGACAGCGTATAATGCATACATGAATGCATACTTATAGTATAACCCTACTAGATAATCACGGATGGACAGGCCCAATCCGGATACAAAATATAAAGCCCATGACGCAACACAATTAAACTCAACAATGGACTCGGCGAGTCAGTTCATGGACTCGATGAGTTGGGCCGTAAACCCAAGCCCTTCTGTTTATGAGTCAGATCAGTGAGTAGGGTTAGAGAAGGCTTAGCCAGTCTGTGTTCATAATGGGCATGAAGATCATGGTACTCGACGAGTTCAAGGAGGAACTCGGCGATTCACAGGTAATCTCCTTAGCTTATGATGATGGACTCGAAGAGTTGTTCTACAACTCGGCGAGTCGGTTGAAGATGGCCCCGAATGTTAGTTGAAGGAAAACTCGTCGAGTTGTTGCTAGACTTGACAAGTAGAGTCGAGGTTGTTTTGGGATTTTAGGAGCATGGACTCGAAGAGTTGGTAGAATAACTCGGCGATTTAAGTCAACTGGAAGTTGACTCTGACCGTTGACCGTGACCTTGAGAAGGACCTTGACCAGAGTTGACTTAGTTGGCTTCTTGAGGATAGTTAGGCTAAGTGTTGTTATTGGAATTAGTAGCTCGGGGAGCTAGAGGAGCAGCAGTTCGGGGAGTTTTCGAATAGCAGCCAGAGGGTTATCAGCAGAGTTCAGCAATGTAGGTGAGTCTCCTCACTGTGTGCATGGGTCTATGCCCACAATGTCGGCCCATTATGTTAATGTTCATGTTTATGCTTATGTATAGAAGGAAGACCCGGGGGTTAGCCCTAGGCACTTAGTGATATATGTTCCGGGTTACGACCTAATGTCGGGAGAGGCCCGAGGAATGTTAGGATGCTAGAGGTCTTTGTGAGTCTTGCATGTGTCGGTATGATAGGATCCGTACCGACGGTCCGATGTCGGGGTAAGCCCGAAGTACGTTAGATAATAGTATGCTTCCAGGTCGGGGGTCCGATGCCGTGGTATTCCCGAGGAAGATTCTTATGTTGTGTGTTAGATTATACTTGTTGTCTTCGTGATACTTGAATGTGCCTGGTAAAGAGGTGAGTGTGGGCGAGGTCCCCTATCTCATCACTAGCTGAGTATGGATGGGGTTCCATATCTCGATATTAGCAGAGGAGGGGCGAGGCCCATGATAGGAAGGATGTGAGTGTGGGCAAGGGCCCGTATCTCACTACTAGTAGGAGTGTGGACGGGGCTCCACTACTTCAATAGCAGACCAGGGACGGGGCCCAAGTTAGGTGAGGCCTATGAGCAGGGTATGGTTAGGGAATGTGTATGTATGTTTCATTAGGTTATTTGATCATATGTATGCCCATAGACAGGCAGGGACTAAGGGAAACAGATTTGTATACCAAGCGGGGCTCGATGCTAGGTGGGACCTGATGCCAGGCGGGGCCTGATGACAGACATGGTCTGATGGCGGGCGAGGCCCAATGTAGTGGGCGGGGGCCCAGTTTGTGATTATGTGCTCACAGTTGTATATGGCATGTTTGGATCAGTAGATATGTATGGTATGTGGTAGGTTGGGGAACTCACTAAGCTTCGTGCTTATGGTTTTCAGTTTTGGTTTCAGGTATTTTCGATAGCGGAATGAAGAGCTCGGGATGATCGCATGGCACACACCAAGAAGTTTAGCCTGGGATGTTTACTCTGGTAAAATGAATAAGTGTTTTCGAAAAGATATTCTGATTTGTCATATAGCCCCTTTTTGTATGTTTGACTGACTTAATGCTATGGAATTGTAATGTTTTTTTTAAAATAAATTTTTGGTCTTGATTTTTGGGATGTTACATTATTACATACCATATGACCAAATAAATTATTACAACCATTTTTATAAAACAACCAACACAAGAAACACAATAGTCATTGGCTAGTTTATGCACATCATATATACATCAACATACACATAAAACAACATTTGTTTTTCTAAGACAACTTTAAATGACAAAAGATACATGGAACTTTTGTCACATAAAATAAAAAATATAAAGTTGGCATAGAAAATATGTATAAACTTATTTTTATACAAAAACAAGTTATCCATTTTTTCCAAAAAAAACTAAGATTTCTAAAAATTAAAAAATCTAACTAAACTTGCAACGTGGCTCTGATACCAATTGTTGGGTTTTAGTTCAAAAATAGTTTCATAAATTAGAAAAATATGGCAACGGACGACTTAAAATTTTGAACATAACATAACATTTTATACCCACCAAGAATCTTCGAGCAAGTTGTAGAAAGATTTAAACACCAACCAAAGAAGAGGTGAAGAAATGACAACCTTTGTAGTTCTATGGGTCCTCTTGGGAGGCTTGGAAATTTATGAAGAATGTGGAACCTTTGAGACACCAACAATGACTCAACTTGATGTAGATGCTGGTCCATAAACTCTTAATTCCTTAAGCTTTAAGTTCAGAACCAATATGAACTTTAAGAGGTCATGAAAATGCAAGTAATCTTCAAGAAGAGATGAAGAAAAGAGAGAGAGAGAGAGAGAGAGAGAGAGAGTAACCTCCTTTAAGGAGGTTACAGTTTTGGGAAGCAAGAATGAAGTCCCCAATTCAAGAGTGGAAGCCTCATATTTATACTGTCTTAAAGTGAAGTCTTTAACCATTATGTCCTTCCACTTTAGACAAGCATGTCCCTAAAGCTTACATGTCTCCCATGCTTCTTATTACTTTTTATTAAACAAACATGAAATCCATACTCTTGTCTTTTGACTCTTATTTTATAAAAATAATAAAAGGAAGAAGACAAAAGCTTTATATTGTATAAACAAAGTTTATAAAATGTAAACTTTAACTTTTTGGTAAAAGACAAAGAGTTTATCTAGTCCAAAATGTTGTGCATGACTTATTAATTCATACAATATGAATTATATATAATGTTACTTGCTAATGGAAATTATTATTTCCTAGAAATAAATAATTTCCTATTTAATAATAAGAGTTTATTGAATATTTATTAGAAGCAATTTTTAATAAATAATCAATTATATTAAGTTGTTGTTAGTGTGACCCATTAGTATCATATGTTACTTAGCAATATCACTTTAATATGATTCTTGAGCATACTAGATCTATCAAATCACCCACTATTATAACATCCGAAAATATAAGACCAAAAATTTCATTTTTATTTATCAAATAAACCATAGTTATCAAAATCGTTCCATCTCAAAAACATAAGTCATAGTCTCAAATTAGAGTATCATATCAAAACATCAGAGTAAACATCCTAGGTAAAACATCATGGTGTGCAATGCAATCATCCCGAGCTCTTCCCTTTGCTACCGGAACTACCTAAAACCGAAACTGAAAATTGTAAGCACGAAGCTTAGTGATTTTCACCCAAACTACCACATACCATACACATAATCATGCTACTAGGAGATACGGTCCCCGCCCACACTCAGCTAGCTAGGAGATATGGGCCTCGCCCACACTCTGCTAACTAGGAGATACGGGCCTCGCCCACACTCTGCTAAATATGAGATATGGGTCTCGCCGACACTCAACTATCTATGAGATACGGGCGTCAACCACACTTAATATATATGAGATACAGGCCTCTCCCACACTCAGCTACTAATCTTACATACAAGTATCACACAGACAACAAGTATAACCAAATCTGTCAATTAATTCTATATCCATACTCAAATAATGATATGAGGTATGGGACTTGCCCACACTCCGCTATCTATGAGATATGGGCCTCGCCCACACTCAGCTACTAATCAATACACATAATATATACGGGTCAGCCTTGGCGCCTTCGACCCGTTCAAACCAGGAGGAAACTCACCTCACTGTTGGATGATAGCTGAAATGTCTCTGCCCAAAATGAACTCTACTCACTCCCTGAACCAAAACAACCCCTTAGATGCCATTCCATACTCATAACCCTTAAGGGTCAACTCTGATCAAGTCAAAGTCAACGCTCCGAGATGACTCCACTTGTCCAGTTTACCCTTTAACTTGTCGAGTTCTAATAAATCAAAGAATTGTGAAATCTTGATCTAACTTGTCGAGTTTTCCTCTAACTCGCCGAGTTCCTCCTTCTGAACAGAAACGGGACTTTCCTTGTACAAGTCGTCGAGTTCCCTAGTGGACTCGTCAAATTCCATTAACAGAATCGGGAATGTTCGTCCCAACTCGTCGAGTTCCTCTATAAACTTGCTGAGTTCCTCGCATTTCTAGTCTATTCAACCCTTTCCTCAGATCTAAGGTTCCAGAATATAGATCTATATTGTTTCCATGGCGTATTTCTGTAAATTCAACAACTTGATGGCTTTGCATACCTCAAATGGACCCAATCTCGAGATATAGTAGCCTACATCTATGTACATGCTCGTTCCTTGGACAAGAACGGGTTTAGGACCCTTTTATGAATCTAAGGAAAAAAATAAAACTGAGAATAGGAGTTTGTAGCATCAGAACTATGAAGGTTATCATGTTTCCAACAATGGGGTCAAAAAGACCCATAAAACAAGGCTAAGAGAGATTTAAGCTATTAATCATCAAGTTAGGGAATTTTTACCTCAGATTGTTACCAAAGATGGACGAGATCCCAGATCTAGTGCTTCCCCTCAAGCTTAATGACCTTCTAATTCTTCCAAGTCCTTCACCAAGCACAAAAACACGCAAAAATCCACTCAAAACCTCAAGTTTCTCACCAAGGAGCTCACAATACGATTTCGTGTAACACTTGTTCTAGGTATTGATTTATTTATATGATTTTTAGGGTTTTGTGCATAGACTCAGCGAGTTTGGATGCTCCAACTCGTCGAGTAGAGACTATTATGAGGATGCAGGATTCGAGATCTAGTCGACGAGTCAGAAGGCCCCGACTCGACGAGTAGGAGTTGTAAAGAGAAACCCTAATTTTAGGGTTGCACCCTATTTAAAGAACAAAAGTCGCATCTTGTGGCCTCCCTTATCACCCTATTAGCCAGAGAAAACCCTAATTCGTCCTTGTACCTTCTTGAGTATGAGTAAGAGCTTTCATTAGCAATTTTTGGGTATTTGTGAAGGATTCTAGAGCTTGAAGAGGAAGGAGCAAGGATAGAAGTAGTAGATCTGACATCTACTATGTATTGGACATTATCTTGAGGTATAAAGTTGTCACCTTGATCTCTAGTTGATTAGATCCCTTCTCTTGCAAGTAAATGACCATTTTTGTGGCAAAACGGAGTCAAACTCGGATCTGGACCTATCACAAGGATATGGTTCTAGTTCTGGACCCCTCTAGGTCCCCAATGACATAAAGTTGCTCACTTTATATATTTTAGCCCCTTCCCATGCATAAAAACCATGTATGAAGCCTAGTTTTGATGTTATGTCCTAGAAGGGCCTTGCATGCATGTAAAGTTTGCAACTTTATGTGGTATCTGCACTAGGAGAGTTTGGATCTGGAGTTTGGGACCTTAGATCCCACTAAAAGGGCTGAACTTGAAAGAGACTGAAGGAACTCGTCGATTCCCTTAGCTGACTCGACGAGTCGGGTAGGGTTTACTTATTTTTGAGAGTCGGAGTGATTTCGGTGAAAGATTAGAATTTTCGGTCTGCATGGGTTTTCGGTCTTCTGGACATTGAGGAACTCGACGAGTCACGTAGGTGACTCGTCGAGTTGAAGAGTTAGTCGGGTAACTCGACGAGTTGCTCGATACACTCGACGAGTTGAGGTCAACATGGACTGTTGACCTTGACTTTGACCAGGGTTGACCTTGAAGGTATTTATGGTATTTCAGGATTGTGACAGGTTAATCAGATCATGATTATAGGCGGTTGAGTTGGAGCAGTGCGTGGGATTTATCCGATCTTAGCTTATTAGTTCAACATTCGAGAGGGGAGTCTTCTCAGCATACCCATGGGTCTAAGGCACCAAGGCCGGCCCATTTCTTGTTATATGGATTGATAGTTGGTTATGTGATATGTCACTAGGATATTTGTATGAAAGACCCCGGGAGGTTCCCATGGCAGTATATTAAGACCATAAGGAGGTTCCCATGGCATCTATAAGTCCTTAGAGGGTTTCCATGGATTCGTAGTATGTTACTTGTTTAGCTCGTATGATATTTTCATGACTTGTGTAGACCATGTGGGGGTTCCCGCGGCAATTAGCCAAGACCACGTGGGGGTTCCAGTGGCCGCTAGTAAAGACCACGTGGGGGTTTCCTGTGGCAACTGGTGTAAGACCTTGGAAGGTTTCCACGGCATCCTTATATGTCTATATGCATGGCTTATATGGTATATGTAGCCTTTATAGCTGATATGATATGTGTTTATGTGGATTATGTGTGTGGTATGCTCTAGGGAACTCACTAAGCATTAGCTTATAGTTGTTGATTTGTTTTAGGTACATCTGAGCCTAAGGGAAAGGGCAAGGCTTGATGGCACGGCGTGCATTCTCAGACATTTGTTTTGGATGGGACACTCTGATGTTTTGAATAAAATGTTAATGTTATGAATTTTGAAAACAATGGTTAATGTTACTTCACACTTTATGGAAATTTTTGGTTAATTAAAAATCAAAATTTTATTTTGAAAATTTGGGTAGTTACATTTAGGGTTTTAGGGAGGCTGATGAGGGCTAGTGGGAAGAGATTACGTCCTTTAAATAGAGTGCAAAACCCTGGAAATTAGGGTCTCATCCCAGCCAGTCAACTCGTCGAGTTGAGGCATCTTAACTCGTCGAGTAGATTACTTAAATCATGCGGTCCTGATGATCTCTACTCGACGATTTTGGGGCTTCCAACTCGTCGAGTTGCTCTGTAAACATGAAAAGAATTATAAACTAAATGCATATTAGGAACCAGGTGTTACAATTCTCCCCCACTTGTCTCAAACTTCGTCCCCGAAGTCTGCTGCCTTAAATAACTTTGGGGTAATGCTCTATCATCTCCTCCTCCAGCTCCCAAGTCTACTCTGAAACCTTGCGGTACATCCACTGCACCTTCACTAACTGTAAAAACTTGTTCCTCAAGGTTTTCGTCTTGCGATCCAGAATCACCACTGGCCTCTCAATGTAGTTCAGGTATTCATTCACTTGGATATCCTCTAAATGCACAACTACAGAGTCATCCACTAAGCACTTCTGCATCTGGGAGACATGAAAAGTGTTATGGATCTAGTTGAGCTCTGCTAGAAGATCCAAACGGTAGGCCACACGGCCCACCCCGCCCGTAACTCTAAAAGGACCGATGTACATGGGGCCTAGCTTGACCTGCTTCCTAAACCAGATGACACCTTTCCAACGTAACACCTTCAGGAGGACCATATCCCCTACCTGAAACTCTAGGTCTAAACGACGCTTGTCGGCATAGCTTTTCTGCCGACTCTAAGCAGTCTGGAGCATGCTCTGGACCTGCTGGATCTTCTTCGTGGTCTTGAGTACCACCTCAGTACTCCCCATGACTCTCTGACCGACGTCGCTCAAAGGGAGGTCGATCTATGCTAGCATGATAACTATTGTTAGAGGAAAATTCCGCTAACCGAAGATATGTATCCCAATTACCGCCGAAATTCAATACACATGCGTATAGCATATCCTTGAGAGTCTAGATCATCCTCTCACTCTGCCCATCACTCTGAGGGTGAAAGGCTGTGCTGAAGTGAAGACGAGTACCCATCTCGTCATGAAACCGCTTCAAAAACCTGGAAGTGAAGTGTGTTGGATTAGTGTCTAAGCCCGTAACTATATTTGGTATGTACTTGACCCGGTTGCGCATGGTCCTTTTGGGTTGCCTTCACCAAAGCAACTTGACAAGGTAATTTAAGGAGAGAGAGAGAGATAGAATATTATGGTTTATTAATATATTATAAGAATAATATATTAAAGGAGAAATCATATTTATTTAATTAGTATTAGTCATAAGTTAATTAGGAATTAATTTGGTGACTAAAAGAGATTAATTGAATAAAGGGGCATAAACTGTCAATTGTATGATAGTTGAGTTTTGGGCTGGGAAACCTAATGGACTAAGGGGGGAACGAAATTATGATGGGGATCCATCATATTTTCATCCAAGGCCCTAATCTAGAAGGTTTCTTGGGCTGCTTGGTAATTAAGCTGTCCATTAGGGTTTAGACTGAAACCCTAGCAGCCCGCAGTATAAATAAGACCCCTAGGCTATGAAAATCAGCCACACTTGATTCCAACAGAACCCTAGGGCCGATTTTAGCATCTCTCACCCTCTCTCATATTGCCTTCTTGCTTGTGGGGTTTGTGAACCATTAGAGGAGTTACAATTGTGACTCTAAGCTCAAGATCAAGAAGACTACAAGGATTTCAAGCTACTTGAAAGAGGTAAAACACTTAGATATGTTCTCATGATGTTAATTTCGAATTATATATGATAGATCTAGGGTTGCAAATCTTGGATTCAAAGCATGTACAATAGAGAAACCTAGATCCAAGCATTAGGGTTTGTATGAGCACATAGGATTATTCTTATGCATAAAACCCATCAGTGGTATCATAGATATGATTGGTTTCAATTGTATGTGATGCTTTAACTGTTTGCTTGCCGAAATTCATGTTTCTTGCCTCTGCCCGACTCAACTCAGCGAGTCAGTATCTGGACTCAGCGAGTTGGCCCTACTTGGCGAGTCCAGGTCTGACTCGGCGAGTCTGTGCATCAGGCAGAGGATATTTCGGGATTTTGTTGCTGTTTTGTCATGTGATTTATGCCTAAATCCTTTTTTAAAGATAAAATCCGATTTTTATTGTGTTTGTTTGATTATCCCTGCCAGAACAATAGATAATTTCAAATCTTTTGAATATTAGTTGTTTATATGATAAATATGGATTATTTAAATTATTTCGTAATTATCTTATGTCTAAAATTGGATTAGGTCAAATATAGAAAATTATAAAATTAATTGTTTATTTTGTATTATTTGTTATTTGATCCCTTATGTTTTGAAAAGTTCAAAACTTGTCCTCAAGTTTTGAAATTTGAATTTTATGATTAAAAGTTTAATTTTGAATAATTTAAATTTCAAACCCTTAGAATTTTACAAGTTTAAAATTGAACCCTATACTATTATATTATTACAAGCTTAATTAATATATATATATATATATATATATATATATATATATATATATATATATATATATATATATGTATGTATGTATGTATAACTTAAAATGCTAGTCTTACCGTTAGTAGGCCTCATTCACGAAGCCAGTCTATAAGGTGGGTATAAGGTTGTTGCCTATAAAATGACACTTAGTGGGTGTACACTCACACCCACCGCTTGCTTGACTGGTGGAGGTTCGTTAGCCGAACAGGTAGGATGGGGCAATCATCTCCTCATTAAAAGTATAATATTATTAGATACAAAGTAACTACAATGTTTTACAAATTCCCAATCTTAGTTACTTTAGGTTAAAATGTGAAAATGTTGCTAATCCATGGAATTACAATTTGTACCCTTGTCAAACGTTGGTGGAGCGCGTGTGGTTAACCGACACACTAATTTGGAGATGACATTGCTAGCGAAGGGTGACTCAATGTTTGTCATAGATCAATGGAGCATGTGTGGTTTACCGGCACATTGATTAGGTGATAGAGACATTGAGTGCACCATGTTGATTCTCATGGTTATTCACAACTTGTTTGCGATCCTCGGTATTCCAGTCGCAAATTTGAAGTGCATATCGAGATTTAAACATGCCATTGAAAAGTTCAATGAATCTCAAAGATCTAGGAGTTTTCAATAAATTTAAAACCTAAATCTCTTTTTCGTTTTTCATGGTAAGAATTAGTGAATCGTCATTCACTTACCTTCAAATTATTTACTTTTAGAGTACGGCATCCCTTTCTAAGTTGTAAATAATGTTGTTGGATCCTAGCCCTAATTTCTCATTTGGGTGTTTAATTGGGGATTCATTTCTAATCAAACTTTGTTCCTTTCTTTTTCAGATGTCTGCAAACAACAACAACAACGCTTCTGGGTCATTCTCGTTGATGAACATGTGTCAAAAGGTGACATTTGATGGGTCAAACTTCAACGAGTGGATGAGGTACATTCGCATGATCACACGCTACGAGGAAAAAGAATATGTCCTCGATGAAAAGCTTGAGAAGATCATCCCAGATGTTGCTACTCCGGAAGAGTTGGCCGCCTTTGAGGCCCATGAGCGTGATGCTACGAAAGTTCATTGCATCATGCTGTCCACCATGAACCTCGAACTCCAAAAGTCCTATGAGGACATGTATCCATATGAAATGCATCAGGATTTGCTGGACATGTATCACCAGAGTGCGAGGCAAGAGCAATATGAGATCATTACTAACATGATCACTGCTAAGATGGGGAGTGGAGAATCCTTAACCTCTCATTTGCAGAAAATGCAGAGGTATGTTGATCATCTTCTCAAACTTCATGTTAAGTTTGATGAGGATTTGGCTATCGACATAATCCTCCACTCCTTGCTCTCCTGCTACAACCAGTTCAGAATGACCTACCACATGAACAATGAGAAGGTCTCCCTGAGCAAGCTCCAAGGACTCTTGAGGCCTGCTGAGAGCAACCTCAAAGACAAATCTGTTGCATCATCCCCTGCTGTGGCCGCTCCTATGATGGCAATAGGTCAAGGAAAGGGTAAAAATAGGAAGGCTCCATGTAAGAGCCACCAAAAGGGGAAGCCTCGTGATGGTTCATCCTCAAGTGGGACCAAAGCAGGCCCCGCTAAACTCTCCTCCGATTCCAAGGAAGCATAGTGCTTCTATTGTCACGAAAAGGGCCATTGGAAACGAAGCTGCCCTAAGTATCTGCAAGATATAAGGGATGGGAAGATTAAGCCCACTTTTACAAGTATGTATTCTATTAAATCTAACAACTCATCATTTGCTACTCCATGGGTTCTTGATACAGGGTGTGGATTCCACATTTGTTCTGATATGCAGGGCCTAAAAAGAAGTAGGGGAGTGGAACATGGAAAGATGAACCTGATTATGGGAAACAGAAGATTGTCTCCTGTGACCAAATTCGGAGTTTATTATTTAGTGTTGAGTAATGGGTTAGGGCTAGATTTAAATAAGTGCTGTTATTCGCCAGATGTAGCAAGAAACATTATTTCACTTCATGGATTGTTTAGACAAGGTTTCAGATATTCTTTTGATAATAGTAATGGTTCTATTAATGTTTATTTGAATGGTGTCTTTTATTTCAATGCATTACCTCGTAATGGGATTCATGAATCTGTGATGGTTGTTGATAATTTAGGAAATGATGTTTTGAATATTGATTCGTCTACTAGTCTAGACAAAGAATGCTTGTGGCATTGTTGCCTTCGCCATGTCAACAAGAAACGCATAGCCCAACTCCAAAAGGATGGAGTGTTGGAGTCATTCGACCTTAGGGACGATGACATGTGTGAATCTTGTTTACTTGGGAAGATGACCAAGTCACCCTTTACTGGCACTTTTGAAAGGGGTGAGGGTCTATTGGATCTCATACACACCGATGTGTATGGGCCCTTTAGATCCACCACAAGGGATGCTTTCCGCTTCTACGTGACTTTTACAGATGATTATAGCAGATATTGATATATCTACTTAATCAAGCAGAAGTCGGAAACCTTTGAAAAGTTCAAAGAGTTTAAGAATGAAGTGGAGAATCAGTTGGGCAGGAAAATCAAGATGCTTCGGTCAGACTGAGGATGAGAGTACCTATGTCTTGAGTTTCACGACTACCTAAAAGAATGCGGAATTGATTCGCAATTGACGCCTCTGAGAACGCCACAATTGAACAGTGTGGCTGAGAGACGTAATCGGACCTTGTTAGACATGGTTTGTTCTATGATGAGTCGGACTTCGTTACCAATAGCTTTTTAGGGGTAAGCCTTAGAGACTGCCGCCCATATCCTTAACTTAGTTCCCACCAAGAAGGTTACCAAGACTCCTCACGCGATGTGGACAGGGAAAGCTCCCTCATTGGCACATATTAAGGTTTGGGGTTGCGAGGCTTTCGTAAGACGAGAGACTCACGACAAGCTCGAACCTCGTAGTGAGAAGCGTTATTTCATCGACTATCCGCAGAAGTCTTTTGGCTATATTTTATATAGACCGAGTGACAATGTTGTCTTCGTTGCTAGAAGAGGAGTTTTCCGAGAAAGGGAATTGATAAGCCAAGAAGACACTGGGAGGCAAATTGAACTTGAAGAGATTCAAGAGCAAAGCGATGAAGGAACCTCTAACACTGGCACTCAACCCGAGGAGGAAACTCCTGTTGAGCCAGTTGACGAGTCCTTACCTCTTAGACGTAATAGTAGGGTTAGTTGTTAACCCCAGTTTTATGGTTTTCATATTACTAGTGAAGGGGATAAGTTTATTCGTGATGAAACACTAATGAATTTGGACGAACCTAGCAGCTACAAGGAAGCCATGGCAGGCCCGGAGTCTGCTAAATGGAAAGAGGTGATGGACAGCGAGATTCAGTCCATGTATGACAACCAATTTTGGAATTTGGTTGACAATGTACCGGGTCGTAAGACAGTCGGGTGCAAGTGGATCTTCAAGAAGAAGACGGACATGGATGGGAAAGTGCATACTTATAAAGTGCGATTGGTTGCGAAGGGCTTTACTCAAACTCCCGGAGTTAACTATCATGAGACCTTCTCACCAGTTGCGAAGATAAAGTCTATTAGGGTAATGCTCTCAATAGCTGTGTTTCATGATTATGAAATATGGCAGATGGACGTGAAAACCGCTTTCCTTAATGGAAATTTGGCTGAGGATATTTACATGAATCAGCCAGAGGGTTTTGTCGATGCGAAGCATCCAAATAGAGTATGCAAGCTTGAGAAATCCATTTATGGATTGAAACAATCGTCTCGCAGATGGAATGTTTGTTTTGACGAGAAAGTTAAAGAGTTTGGCTTTCTGCGAAGCGGAGATGAATCTTGTGTATATGTCAAAGCCAGTGGCAGTATAGTAAGCTTCCTCGTATTGTATGTCGATGACATGTTGCTCATAGGAAATGACGTCCCAACCTTGCAGGAGGTCAAGTCCTAGCCTGGGAAATATTTCGCTATGAAGGACCTCGAAGAAGCTGCTTATATTCTGGGAATAAGGATAGTAAGAAATAGAGAAAAGAGACTGATAGGACTCAGTCAGGATACATACTTAGATAAGGTAGTAAAGCGTTTTAGTATGGAAAATTCCAAGAAAGGGGAGTTGCCAATCCAAAGCAATACCAAGCTGAGTAAGACTCAGAACCCGAGTACAAAGGCAAAGATAGCTGATATGAGCCGAGTACCTTACGCTTCCGCAGTATGCTCTATCATGTACGCTATGAATTGTACTCGCCCTGATGTGGCCTTCTGTTTGAGCATGGTGAGCAGATATCAAGGGAACCCTGGTAGAGCTCATTGGATTGCAGTTAAGAATATTCTTAAGTACCTACAAAGGACCAAGGAATGGTTTCTAGTCCTCGGTGGGAGTGATGACTTAAGGGTACAAGCGTATGACGCTAGTTTTCAGACGGATCGGGATAATTACCGATCGCAGTCGGGCTGGGTCTTTACCCTAAACGGAGGAGCAGTGACTTGGAAAAGTTCGAAGCATGAGACCGTAGCTAATTCAACTTGTGAATCAGAGTACATTGCGGAGAGCGAAGCGTCAAAGGAGGCTATATGGTTGAAGAACTTCATTCGAGACCTTGGAGTTATGCCATCCATAAAGGAGCCAATGGAAATTTTCTGTGATAATCAAGCAATGGTTGCCTTAACCAAGGAACCAAGAGATCATGGTAGATCTCGACATATCGACAGAAAATACCATTTTATCATACATCGGGTAGAAGAGGGACTCCTCGTTGTGAAGAGGGTATCATCAGAATAAAACCCAACAAATCCCCTTACGAGGGGACCGATTAGGGTCAAACATTTGCAGCACCCTAGGAGCATTGGGCTGAAGGATGATATACGTTTGGATTAGATAGGAAACGTGTATGAGATATTTTGTACTTAACATTTGATGAATAAATAAAGTTGTGTTATTTATGAGTAAAGCTACTATCTTGTGTTGGTTATTTATCTATTGTTTCAATTTTGCATGTTTTGACTTCCTGAATGATAGGATTATTCGAACAGTCCACAGTCGTTCATATTTTGGAAGTAGATATGAATGAAGACTGTCATGAATTGTTTGTAGATTGTCCAAAAGGTTTTGGGCATAGCAAAATTTGCTGCAAAGTTCATGAGTGCTTATGAATATGATTTGAGCATTGGAATAAACTCGCGTTTGCTATATCACTTCATGGTGTTTTTCCTTAAGTGATCGCAAAGCGATAATATCATATAGTCTTAAAACATAGAGATATGGTTGTTGTTTGGTGGTTAGTTATGTATTGATTATGTGTAAACGCATTAGTAACTTGATGTTATAAAACACAATGTTGTGCATGATTTAATTAGTAAATAATAGATGCATATGAGTCGAAGTTAATCTGTTCCTTTTATTCTATGAGAATAAAGGCGATATCTTGGCCACTCGATGATTTGGTTTGACCTATGTGTCGGGCCCGGTCAGAATGAAGTTGATGTGTTCAACTAAATTCTGTGTTAAAAAAATCAGGAATCGAGGAACAAATGTTGGACGATAAGCATTGCATTGTCAGCATGATATCTAGAACAGAGGATTATATGATCCCTTATCTGAAGGACAATTTGTTGATCAGAGTTGACAGCGAAGTATAAGAGCTACGATTGTTGACCAGATTTTGAAGTCGTATGTGAGATATAGTTACTAGACTTATCCAAGTGGGAGACTATTGGATTAGTGTCTAAGTCCGTAACTATATTTGGTATGTACTTGACCCGGTTGTGCATGGTCCTTTTGGGTTGCCTTCACCAAAGCAACTTGACAAGGTAATTTAAGGAGACAGAGAGAGAGAGAATATTATGGTTTATTAATATATTATAAGAATAATATATTGAAGGATAAATCATATTTATTTAATTAGTATTAGTCATAAATTAATTAGGAATTAATTTGGTGACTAAAAGAGATTAATTGAATAAAGGGGCATAAACTGTCAAATGTATGATAGTTGAGTTTTGGGCTGGGAAACCTAATGGACTAAGGGGGGAAGAAAATTATGATTGGGATCCATCATATTTTCGTCCAAGGCCCTAATCTAGAAGGTTCCTTGGGCTGCTTGGTGATTAAGCTATCCATTAGGGTTTAGACTGAAACCCTAGCAGCCTGTAGTATAAATAAGACCCCTAGGCTATGAAAAGTGGCTACACTTGATTCCAAGAGAACCCAAGGGCCGATTTTAGCATCTCTCACCCTCTCTCATATTGTCTTCTTGCTTGTGCGGTTTGTGAACCATTAGAGGAGTTACAATTGTGACTCTAAGCCCAAGATCAAGAAGACTACAAGGATTTCAAGCTACTTGAAAGAGGTAAAACACTTAGATCTATTCTCATGATGTTAATTTCGAATTATATATGATAGATCTAGGGTTGCAAGTCTTGGATTCAAAGCACGCACAATAGAGAAACCTAGATCCAAGCATTAGGGTTTGTATGAGCAAATAGGATTTTTCTTATGCATAAAACCCATCAAAGTGAACATCTCGGTCTGACACAACCGAAATTGGAACTCCGTGACGTGTCACCACCTTGCGAACATAGATCTTGGCTAGCTTCTCAGCCGATATACTCTCCTAGATCGGGATTAAATCGGCACTCTTGGTAAACCGTTCCACGATGATCCAAATCGACTCTACTCCACATGCGGTCCTGGGAAGCTTCGTGATGAAATACATAGTGATATCTTCCCATTTCCACATGGGAATATCCAATGGCTGCATCTTGCTGTGAGGTCGCTGGTGCTCTTCCTTGACTTTCCTGCAAGTCAAGCACCGCTCCACATACCATGATATCTCCTACTTCATGCAGGGCCTATAATAGTTAGGGCGAAGATCCTGATACATCTTCGTCACCACAGGATGGATGGAGAATCTCGACTTGTGCGCCTCCTCTATAAGAACTTGGCGCACTCCGCCCCAGTAAGGAACCTAAACCCTCCGATGCAGGGTCAACAAGCCACCGCTGTCGTAATCAAATGAGGCCACCTGGCCTACGATTTGCTCACACTTCTGGTGCTCTTCCTTCATACCCTCGACATGTGCCTCCCGGATCTGCTCCAACAACAGAGTAATTATTATCATCCTCATACATATGTCTTTAATTGGAGCTGCCACTGCCTTGTGGCGAAGAGGATCGGCCACCAAATTGGCCTTTCCAGGGTGATAAAGGATCTCACAGTTATAATCCTTCACCACATCAAACCACTGATGCTGCCTCATGTTCAGATTCGTTGGTGCATCAGATACCTCAGGCTCTTGTGGTCCATGTAAATGCTACAACAAACCCCATAGAGGTAGTGCCTCTAAATCTTGAGGGAGAAAACCATGGCCCCCAGCTCCAAATGGTACGTCAAGTAATTCGCCTCATAAGGCTTCAGCTGCCCCAAAGCGTACGCAATCACATGACCTCGCTGCACCAGTACTGCACCCATACCTGTAATCGAAGCGTCACAGTAAACCACGAAATCATTGAATCCCTACGGCAAAGTAAGAATCGGTGCCTCACATAACTGTTGTCTGAGATTCTCGAAGGCTGCCTGCGGCTCAGCCCCCCAGCAGAATGTCATCGACTTCTTGTTCCGTCGGGTCAATGGAACATCAATCTTGGAGAATTCCTAGATGAATCTCCGATAATAACCCTCCATACCAAGAATACTCTGAATCTCATATGGAGACCTCAGAACCTCCCACCGCATTATGGCCTCTATATTGGCTGGATCGACCAGAATACCCTTCTGGTTGACAAGGTGCCCCAGAAACTGCACCTCGCGCAACAAGAACTCACACTTGGAGAGCTTTGTGAAAAGTCTCTCCCTCCTTAGTGTCTCCAGCACCTCCCTCATGTCCTCTTTATGCTTCTCCTGAGTCTTGGAATAATCCAAGATATCGTTGATGAAGACTATTACAGACTGATCCAACATCGGTCTGCACACGCGGTTCATGAGGTCCATGAATGCGGCAGGAGCATTGGTGATCCCAAGCGGCATCACCACGAACTCATAGTGACCATAACGAGTCTGAAAGGCTATCTTCTGCACATCATCATCCCTGAATCACATATTATGATAACTTGACCGCAGATCAATCTTGGAGAACCAAGATGCATCCTGAAGCTAGTCAAATAAATCATCAATCATCGGGAGGGGATAACGGTTCTTAACTGTTACCTTATTCAGCTCCCGGTAATCTATACATATCTGATGTGACCCGTCCTTCTTCTTCACAAACAGGATCGAGGCTCCCTATGGCGAACTGCTCGACCTGATAAATCCCTTGTCTAACAACTCCTGTAGCTGTGTAGACAACTTCTGCATCTCGAGAGGAGCCAACCGATATAGTGCCTTGGCTATTGGAGCTGCACCAAGGACTAGGTCAATCCTGAACTCTACCTGCCTCTCCAGAGGTACCCCAGGAAGCTCCTCTGGGAACACATATGGGTACTCCTATACGATCGGTACGTCATACACGGTCGCATTACCCTTATCTCGGGTATCCATAACATAGGTGACATAACCTGCGCAACCCTGTTGTAGGTAGCGTCTCACCCTCGGTGCTGAACATAAAGTCAATCCACCCTGTGGCCTCTCGCCCTGAATCACTAAACCTCCCCCACTTAGGGTCAAAACCCGTACTAGTTGTTGCTTGTAGTCGATTACCGCCCCATTTGGGCTCAAGCAGTCCATACCCATGATAACCTTATTCCCTCGCAGGGGAATGGGGACTAAATACATGGGAAACTGCTCATTAAACAACTGTAGTGTACAACCCCGATGAACCCTCGCAACCCGAACGGTCCTATTATCCGCTATCTCTACATCAAGTGGACAATCTAGCTCCCCTGGAGCTCCAACAAATCGCCTGTTAAGCGCGAGCGATACAAAAGATCGGGTAGCTCCCAAATCAAATAATACCAAAGCAGATATATCGTTCACAAGGAACGATCGTATAATGAAACATATAAACATAAGCAATAAATCAATATAAATAAAGAGATAAGGAGAAGATACATACCCGTCACAACATCAGGTGTTGCACGTGCCTCCTCTGTGGTCAACTGGAAGGATCTGCTCTTCGCCACTGGCGCCTCAGCCTGGCCTTGACGCCCATCAGTAATCATCAATGTAGCAGGAGTGGGTGCCGCCACATGTCCTGCTGTTGCTAAACTCGGGCACTAGGACCTTTTGTGGCCCCTCTGATTGCTTTAAAAGCAAATCAGGTTAGATACTATCGTGGTGGTGGAGGTAGTAGTATAATCCCTGCTGACATGACCAGTTCGGCCACACTTGAAGCAGCCCGAACTACCCGCCCTGCACGTCCCCTCGTGCGTCCTACCACACTTTCCGCAGCGGCCTCGACCTTGGCCCTGCTGGCCCTTCCCTCGAGAATCTACCTTGGGCTTCTTGTCCGAACCCTCCACACCAGATGCCACATATGGTTTCCTCTTCCTCTCAATCTCTAAATCAATATATATCTCTCGATCCCTCGCAATCATATGCTCCAACATCTTGCAGTTGGATCAGCTCACAAATTGTTGAATATCGCTCCTCAACATCTCATGGTACCAGGCCTTTTTTCATCTCCTCGTCTGCCACATACTGCAGAACAAGAAGGTCCCTCTCCCTGAAAATAGCGGTGATCTCTATAACCGTCTCAGTCGTTTTCCGAAGATCCTAGAACTCTCGTGAAAGCTTCTGCACCTCAATCACAGGTGCGAACTCAGCCCTGAACCTGGTTGAGAAGTCGCTCCAGGTCATAGTATTAAGGGCAACATCACCAATAGCATGCCCAACCTTCTCTCACCAATCATGTGCCTTGTCCTTCAAAAGGCAGGAAGCAAGTGGGACCTTGTCCCCCTCGGGACAACGGCTGGTGCAAAAGGCGTTGGCGACATCAACCAACCACTTGTTGCTAACAATGGAGTCCTGAGCCCCCTAATAGTCTGGAGCTCCACAAGCTCGGAACTCCCTGAAAGTCATCATGTGCGCCCCCAACATGGCCGCCATCTCAGTGCGGAATGCACCCAACCTCTCATCTAGAATCTTCAGAATGTCCTCCTTGACCCTGCCGAAGATCATAGGAGTCTGATCAATGATACTGCACGTAATATCAGATGAGATGAACTCCCTCGTCTGATCATCGAGCTGCTCGGCTCCAGAGCCCGAGCCTAATCCCTCACCGGCGCCAGAGCTGCCAACTGGTCTAGTGTGTAGCATCACCATACTAAAAATACACCATATCAAACATCAGAATACTCATCATAACTCGAGGGATCTCACATACTACAAGTTCCCTGGGTTCATCTCGGCCTTCCTTGATTGGAGTACGGATCCTCTTCTTTCAGTAGTACGGGCCCATACTATCGTCCACATCAATCCATACTTTCCTCAAGAACTGCCTTGAATCCACTAAGTTCCTTTTACTACTACTGCTCTCTACGCTAATCTCTTCCAAGGTTTGCCCTAGGGTAATCTCTGACCCACTCTCCTCCATCAGTTGCATAAGAAGTCCTTGTTATCTCCCCCTAACTAGCTCGCGAATACCATTACATATCACTAAGACCAGATAATTCTTCGAATGAGAGGTCCTACCCTATAACGGTTAGACTCAAACAAGAGTTGTAAAATAGAGCTAAACCTAACCTTCTAAAATTATTTAGTCCTCATCATATGTAACTTAACGTATTCGTTTACTTGTTAGTTAAAGATAACTAGGACTCCTAAAAGCACAAAGTAAGCAACATTCAAGCATTGAGTAACAAAACCAAGCATACTAGCATGCAGTTCAACAAGCTCATACAGTAGGCATACAAGACATCCTTCCTAGATCCTTAGCCATAATCTAGCATGTAGTTCTCATAAACATATCTAATCATAAAAAACATGTATGGGTAATTTGGGAGAACTTACTTGAGCTCGGCTGATTGCATGCACCACGCCCTTTTTTTTCTTTTTTCAAAATCCATTTTACAAAAATGGTTTTCTTTTGAAAATCTTTATACCAAGTCTTCAGTTTGAGTTCAGACACACCTGAGAGTGTATCCGAATCCCTCAAACCAAGGCTCTGATACCAAATTGTAACATCCCAAAATTTAAGACCAAAAATTTCATTTTTATTTATCAAATAAACCATAGTTATCAAAATCGTTCCATCTCAAAAACATAATTCATAGTATCAAATCAGAGTATCATATCAAAACATCAAAGTAAACATCCCAGGTAAAACATCGTGGTGTGTGCAATGCAGTCATCCCGAGTTCTTCCCTTTGCTACCAGAACTACCTGAAACCAAAACTGAAAAATGTAAGCACGAAGCTTAGTGAATTTCCCCCCAACTACCACAAACCTTACACATAAACATGCTATTAGGAGATACGGGCCCCGCCCACACTCCGCTAACTAGGCGATACAGGCCTCGCCCACACTCCGTTAACTATGAGATACGGGCCTCGCCCACACTCAACTATCTATGAGATACGAGCCTCACCCACACTCAACTATCTATGAGATACGGGCCTCACCCACACTCAACTACTAATCATACATACAAGTGTCACACAGACAGCAAGTATAACCAAATCTATCAATCAATTCTGTATCCATACTCACATAATGCTATGAGGTACGAGCCTCGCCCACACTCCGCTATCTATGACATATGGGCATCGCCCACACTCAGGTACTAATCAATACACATAACATATATAGGTCGACCTTGGTGCCTTCGACCCGTTCAAACCAGGAGGAAACTCACATCATTGTCGGATGATGGCTGGAACGTCTCTGACCAGAATCAACTCTACTCACTCCCTGGACCAAAACAACCCCTTAGATACCATTCCATACTCATAAGCCTTAAGGTTCAACTCTGGTCAAGTCAAAGTCAAGGTCAAGTCAAAGTCAACGCTCCGAGTTGACTCAACTCGTCGAGTTTACCCTTCAACTCGTCGAGTTCTAATGAATCACAGAATCGTGATATAGTGATCTAACTTGTCGATTTTTCCTCTAACTCGCTGAGTTCCTCCTTCTCAACAGAAACGGGACTTTCCTAGTACAAGTCGTCGAGTTCCCTAGTGGACTCGTTGAGTTCCATTAACAGAATCGGGAATGTTCGACCCAACTCATCGAGTTCCTATATGAACTTGCCAAGTTCCTCGCGTTTCTAGTCTATTCAGGCCTTTCCTCAGATCTTAGGTTCCAGAATATATATCTATATTATTTCCACGACATATTTTTATAAAGTCAACAACTTGATGGCTTTGCATGCTTCAAATGGACCCAATCTCGAGAGCAACCTACATCTATGGACATGGTCTTTCCTTGGATAAGAACGAGTTTAGGACCCTTTTATGAATCTAAGGAACAAATAACATTGAGAATGGGAGTTTGTAGCATCAGAACTATGAAGTTTATCATGTTTCCAACAATGGGGTTAAAAAGACCCATAAAACAAGGCTAAGAGAGATCTAAGCTATTAATCATCAAGTTAGGGACTTTTTACCTTAGAAAGTTGCCAAAGATGGACGAGATCCCAGATCTAGTGCTTCCCCTCAAGATCAATGACCTTCTAGTTCTTCTAAGTCCTTCACCAAGCACAAAAACACATAAAATCCACTCAAAACCTTAAGTTTCTCACCAAGGAGCTCACAATACGATTTAGGGTTTCAGGGAGGTTGATGAGGGCTAGTGGGAAGAGATTAAGTCCTTTAAATAGGGTGCAAAACCTTGGAAATTAGGGTTTCATCCCAGCTAGTCTACTCGTCGAGTTGAGGCCTCTCAACTCGTCGGGTAGATTACTTAAATCACACGGTACTGATGATCTCTACTCGATGAGTTTGGGGCTTCCAACTCGTCGAGTTGCTCTGTAAACATGAAAAAAAATTATAAATTAAATGCATACCAGGAACCAGGCGTTACACCTACCATCACCACCACTACCCCATCACCAGCACCACCACCATCACCACCACCATTGCCACAGTTGTCGCCTTCGCCACCATCACCACCACCACAACCATCACCATCATCGACATCCCACTACCCCCCACCACCGCCACCACCCCAACCCCTCCCTACCACTGCTACTGCTTTCTAAAAATGAAAACTCATAGAAAAATACACATCTAAACACGTTTTCTAACTTTTTAAAACTGAAAATGACAAATGATAAATTTTAACTAAATACGTTTTCTAAATTTTCTAATGAAAACTAATAACAAAAAACGAAAACTGAAAAGGAAAAACGAAAAACGAAAAATGAAAAAAAAAATTGTAACTAAACGCAACCAACCAAAAACCGAATTCGTAAATTAAGCAATCGGAAACTGAAATTTAGAATTGACAAAGGAAACCCTAGTGGAAGATAAGACAAGAATACCCAAAATAACCAAAATTAAAAACACTAAACCTAGAAGATGAATGATTCAGATGAAGATGGAGTGATATTTAATTCTTTATACCCACTGACTTTAAGAGCATGTTTCCTAGGAGGGAGAGAGACCAATGTCCAAGTACCATTTTCTTCGAGAGCATGTATTTCTTCTTGCATGGAAGCTTTCCATCGATCATCTTTCATAGGTTCTTTAAAGTAATAAGGTTCTTGTCCCGAGACAATAACATTGATAAGTTGTTGATATCTAAAAGAAAACGATCATAATTTATATAATGAGCTATAGGATAAGGAGTACATGAGGAAGCTTATGGAGACGGTTGTTTATGAGATGGACTTTAGGCAGTAAATGTGTGAGTGATGAAGTCTTTCAGCAAAACATATGGCTATTTTTCTCATTGACCACGACCCATGTTGTTTGTTCACTAGGTTCTTGTTCTTATGGTTGATCAATCGGAGTGAAAGTCTAGATGGTGGTTCCACATGAGTGGCTAATCAGAATTTAATTATTCATAGATGTTAATAGAAGGGTTCGGTTCATCCTCCATCGTATCAAAACATATGGGAATATCATTTGTTGTGGTTTGATCCTTGTCTAGTGCTATATTTATATCCACATATGGAAAAATGTCCTTGGAAAACTTTACATCACAAGAAACAGAGAACTATTTGATGTCTAGATCAAATAAGTGAGCTGTTGTAAGTACATATTCTCTCCAAAGATGCACCGGTAGACCTACTTGAAACATAATAACTCTTCCTACATTCAAAATATTTTTGTGCTTTATTTCCACCTTTCCGGTTTTTGAGGTGTGCCAACACACGAAGTTTAAAAAAAAATTCTATCTGTAGAAAAATAATCTAGAAGATAGTAAAATTTCGTTCCATTGTCACTTTATACGATCTTAATTTTTGGTGAAAATTGTCTTTTGATCATCGCAATAAATGGCATAAACATTTGAAAAACATTAGTTTTATCAACTAATAAGTATACCCAAACTGCACGAGAGCAATCGTCTACTATAATTAAGAACTAATGAGCCCCACAACTTGAATGATGTTTGTAAGGACCCCACAAATCACAGTGTCCTTTCTCAAAAATTCTACTTGTTGTATTAAATTTTAAAGGAAACTTATCTCTAGATTGTTTACCCCGAAACACACACTTCACATGCTTTATTCAAACTATTCCTAATATTACTAGCAAAAGGAAGGAGTTTCACCGCTTTTTCAGAAGGGTGTCCCATTTTTATGCCAAAAATCTAATGTTGAGGTTTCCCCGTTCACTAAAACATGTAGAATAGATTTATCTCGTCCAAAGTATTATTGTTCGTCCCGTCTAACACCTGTTCCAATTAGCTTCCTCGATCAGTCTTATATAGCGCACATATAAGATTCAAATTGAGCAATACAATGCATATAATCATTTAGTTGTGAAACTAAAATTAAGTTACCGTTTAGTACTGGAACCAAAAGAACACATGGAAGGGTAATTTTATCTGAAAATTAAATGCTACCTTCATGTGTACCTAAAACCTTTTTGCCATTTGGAAGACCCACCAGACGACCAAGTATCTTTCGAATGTTTTTCAACCAAGTTACATCACCGGTTACATGGTGAGTAGCCCTCATATCATTTATCCAAAGCCACTTTTTGAAACGTACCATTCAGTCATTCATCAGGTGTTTTTGAAGTACTCATAAGACCTGTAAGAGCCTTCCACTCCTCATTCGTGAACAACAGTGGGGATGTATTATTGTTAGTTGCATTACCACCAAAACTGTAACTCATGGCTACTGAATTAGCATGAGCACTTCCTCTTCCACGACCACCAGATATTCCACTTCGATCTCCTCCTTCGGTTTTGCTTCAATCTTCCCACCATTCCGAGTAACCCACAAGTTTAAAGCAACTTGATACTTCATGTCCTGTTTTCTTACAATGACTGCAATAATTGTTAGATTTATCAGGTTTATCTCCCTTTCCTCGAGCTTTATTTGTACCAACACAAACTTAGAAACCAAGGACTTAAGGATGTTTTTCTTCAACAGTTGTAGTACGCACACATTCATCTTGTACCACCACATGAAAGGCTTTATCAAGAGTTGGAAACGGATCTTGTGATAGAATACCGATGTAAAGGTAATATTTCCATATTTATACCTATTTTTAGGCAATATTTAAGTACATTTTTATTAATAAGTTGATAATATGTTTAGAATAATGGTACTTATGACTTTAAATTGTTATTTTCAGTCAATTAAAATGATTTTCGAAGAGAGGGACCAAAAGTGACAATATGTAGAACATGGGAGACTTGAAAGACAAGAAAAGAATAAATCCACGAAAGATACCGAATTCACGACGTGGCATGAGGATTCTAGAAGATAAACATCGTGATTCGGAGGATTCCTTGTCCGGTACGGAAAACTTGAAGCCCATGACGTGGCCTGGATAGCCACGACGTGGCGCGGGTTTTTGGAGTTTATTTAAGTGTTCCTGATTATTACGAAAAAAACCTTTTGGATGAAGAAAAGAGTTCCAGGAGACGATTTGGAGCGAAAGAAGGGTTCTGGAAGAAGGTTTCCAACACCAAAAAGAATAAAGGTCTATATTTTAGTTAATTAAGAACATGTTTTCTATTACTCTAATTTGTGTTGGTTTATTAGTTGCTATGATGAGCAGCTGAATCTAGCTATTCTTGTTTAGCTAGATGAAGCTTCCAACTTATGAATAGTTCAATGTTTATGGATTAAGTTTAGTTGGTAAAAATTGCTTGTGTTTGATTTGTATTACCTAGCATGCTATTGTTTCTTTCTCTAATTGCTTGATTGCATGTTCTGTGTAGCTTAGTGACCATTAACTGCATGAACTTGTTTACCTAATGATTTAGTGAACATTGAATTGTTAGAGCTAGGATTGACCAATCTTAGTTAGTAATTAGAGTAAATAAGCTTAGCTGTGCTAGAGAACGTGTATTGTGACCATAATTGCGTTTATATTACAAACCTTACATATCATATTTACATTCATAATTAGTTATATGTTTAATTATGTGTGAACATACATGGTTTGACATGAATTAGTTAATTATTGGTAAAGTTAGAATTAAATTACTAATACAACTAAAAACCAACCTAATAATCCATAATCATTAGCTAGCCATAAGGAAGAAGTGGATTCAAACTAAACAAGAGTGTATTTTTACTTATTGAATTTGATTTAAGTTCATCTGATCTTGTAAAATCAGATAAAACCCCTTTTAAACTTGTTAATAATTAGGTTAATTTAATAGTAAGTAAATTAATTAGAACACCGTTCCCTGTGATCGACACCCGACTTACCCAAGCTATACTGTAATCCGACTAGGTACACTGCCTATAAGTGCATAGTTAGTTAAGTTTGTTAGGTTATAAATATTAAAATTAGTGAGTACTTTTGTGCACATCAAAAGGGTAGAAAAGTAATTAGGGCACACACTCATAAGGAACTTGTGTAACATCAATGTATCTCCTTTTCTTGTGGCTGCTACATGTTGTACATGCCTCACAACATGAAAAATTGATTATCAGATCATGTTTGTGTACATCTTCCTACAGAGTCGTGAGTTTCCTAAAGTTTTCAACAACATACATAATCTTGGTCTACTCATATTTGCCAATAGAGAAATTCAACTGTTGAATCCTTGGTCCATTCACTACAACATACATTGATTTAAGAGTATCCCATAGTTGTCTTGCATCCCTGTATGTTGAAAGATAACATTTTACCTCTGGATCGATTGTGTTCATGATCCACGATACAAGTATCGCATTGATGGTGTTCCAATCCGACTCAATGCAGGGAGGAGTTGGTTGGCTAATCGTTCCATCCGGTAACCCAAACTTCCGATGTGCCTCCAGTTTCGTCTGGATATCTCTGCCCCAGTCATCGTAGTTGTCTCCTCGAAGTCTGGTCAGAGTGAAGAAATCTCCTGGACGATATTATGATCAAAGAAAGAAAGGAGAATTCAGTTCTATTTTTTATGGAGGCGGTGGTGTAGATGAGTTGTCCATGATTTTAGGTTTAATTCAAACCCGCTCTGATACCACGAAATAAGTGATTAAAACGACTTGACCTTTTCATTAATATGTCTAGTATATATAATACAAAGTATTCTTATCACATAAGGATATATCTATAAGAAATATTCAAAAGATAAACTAATGACAATGAAACAAGATAAAGATATAATCTAAACTGATAAGCTCTAACACTCATACATACATATACACATATTATTAGGTATTTATAGGGTAAATTTTTGTTTTTGTTTTTTTTAAAACAAGCCTTTTATGGCTGTTAACAAGTCTGGACTGGACCTAGACCGAATTAGACCAAACAGAAGCATATATTAGTCCTAAGATTCAAAAAATAGTCGTCACCTTGACTGGACCGAATTTTCCTCGTTGTTTTTGGATCGGGATTGACTCGACTTAAGACTGAGTGGAGACCTCATGATACCTGAAAATACGGAGGAATCCAAGACCATCGGTCTAAAATGGAACCAAATCTTAAACCGATCAAATTCGACCTATTTCCTTTTTGTAAGACCGGTTTCAACTGGTTTGAATGTTCATATCTTTCACTATGCCTTCACCTGACCAGATCTTTTGGATTTGGTAGAAAAGGGGTCCGACCCAATAGTTTGATTTCATGATCGATGTAATACTTACTATCATACAGTTACATTTTTGTTTGTTAAAATTAATATATTATTTTATAATTAGTAAAAAGATAAATCGATAACCAGCAAGGTTCTAAATAACGTAAAGCGTGACTTTGGCAGCAATGTCAAACCTCAAGCTTTTACCAGCTTCGACGAGTCACTTCATATGTAAGGCCGTAAGACCACAATTTTATATATATAATTAATATTTTTATAAGTATTTTCTACTATTATTTATTTTTATTTACATATATGACTTAAAGCGTCATTTTATTAAAGTTTGTTGGTAAATATAAACATTGGAGTGATAGGGTAGCGTGACATTTGCCCGGGATAGATGGTATTAAAAAGTTTAAAAACTTGAGAAAAATACTACTTTTTTTATGACTGAAATTAAAGGTGTTAAAAGTTCAAACTCCTTGCATAAAACATTTGCCCAGGATAGAGACACGTCTTCGAAATAATTTCCCTCCTCCGGCAAAAGCTTTGTGGGGTTTCTCTACTGGTCTACTGAACAATCCAACCGTTAGCTCCACTTTTCCTTTTTCTACATCTATTTTAGGGTCCTCTTCTTCCAATTATATCTTCAAATTTTGTCCTTCCACCACGAATAGAGTATCTTTTGATTTCGGGAGTGAATTTACTGAAATGGGTTCGGAGCAGAAGCTGAAAGAGAATACCGGTGGTCCATTGACCACGGATGTGGACACGTCGCCGCCGTTTGCGTCGGTGATGGAGGCTGTCAGCCGGTTTGGTGGAGTCGGCTTCTGGAGACCTCACTCCCATAACCCCACTCAACCTTCCCAGGTATATATATTTATCTCTCGTAACTTTACTTGATTAAATTTAAATATGCATGCTTGATTATGTTAAGATGTTTCATATTTATTTTCTCGACTTATTGCGTTTTCCAATTCTTTGCAATCGATTGCAGACTAGCAGCGAACAATTGCTCGATCATTTGCAGAACAATTCGGCAACAGAAGAACGAGAAACCCTCGAAGAGTTAAAAGTCAAACTGCAAAAAGAAGTCAAAGCCGAAGCCAGCATTCACCGATCCGACGATCGAAACAACGAGGTACGAGTGGAGTTATCGGAAAAGGAAATCTTGAAGAGGGTAAAGGAAGCAACTGAAGACGTAAAGCATTGTACGAGGATTCTTGAAGAGGTTTTAAGAAGAGTTGAGGCCACTAGAAATGGAACATATTTGGATTCTGATGCTGTGGTGGTGTCGAGCCCGATGATGTCGATAGGGCAGATATTGAGCCGGAAGTTGTTTTTGGCCGGAGAGCGTCCGGAGAAGAGCTGTATGAGATGGAAGGTTTCGTTGGCAGAAATTATTGGGAAAGGTAGTGGTAATGGGGCGAAGAAAGGTGGTGAGAAGAGAGTTCCGGCAAAAAGAGCGAAGTTGGGGTTTGGTGGTGGTTGTGGTGGTGGTGGTGGTGGTGATGAGAAGAGAGTTCCGGCGAAAAGAATGAAGTTGGGGTTTGGTGGGATTTCGTCCATGGTGGCAAGGAAGAAGACGTGGAAACAAAGCCGATGATTTGGTGTTAGTTTTGGCAGGTGTTTTATGATTTGGAGTCTTGTTGGAAGCATTTGTTTATAGTGGTGTTGTGTGCTTGTGAATTTAAGGATGAATTATGCTCGATTGTTATGTTTTAATCATGAAATTGGAATGATATCTCAGCGTCTTTCTTTTGAATTTAAGGACTCAATTAACTTTCTTTTGAATAATTACCGAAAAAAGGTTAATTATTTTTAAGGACTCAATTAACTTTCTTTTGAATAATTACCAAAAAGGTTAATTATTTGTAGTCTATGGCCCATTTGGCACGTATAGATGTGGAAATAGTGGCTTAAAAAAGCATATTTTGGAACAAACTTACAAGATTTGTTTAAATTTGTTTTTTTTCTTCCTTCGATTTATAACAACGAGTTTATTCATCATAGTCAAATTCTGGAATATAGTCCGATATGAACTGATTAGAAAATAAATCTTAACTTAATGCTTAAAGAACCAAAAATAAGTGTCTAATATTCGAGACTTAGGGGATCTCCAAACTCCAAACAAAAGAAAACGACTCACTAAAATTTTTCCTCCTCTTAGAAGAGTCGGCCCTAACCTATTTATTGACTCTCCTAAACTGATAAAAGGAAACTATATTCGTAAAGGGAAACCCTAACTGCATAAGAAAACTAGAATCAACTAGATAAATACTAAATGATAAAGATACTAGAATAATCATAAATTATAGACCCAATCTCACTTATCTGCTCGGTTCATATCCATACCCCCTCGGTGAAAATCCACCTTGTCCTCAAGGTGGAAACCTGGAAATTGTTGCGTGTTCAACCGTCTCTGTCTCTTCATCTTCCTCTTCCTCCCCTTCTTCATCATCCACCAACAACACCTAACAACACCTGAAGGGTTTTCTCTGGGCAGCGATGACCTGGACCGAACTTCCCGTTGCAGCGAAAACATAACCCTTTGGCTTTTTTGTCCGCGAATTTCGTGTCAGTCATTCGTCGGAAGGGGGTGTGGGTTGCCAATGCTACGATTGTTGTGGTTTTAACCGTGCCCAGCGCACGGTTCACATTGACTTTTTTACTTCCTTTGTTTGACCCCGTGATTGTTCCAGTTCCGTTCTCATCTACCACAAGTGCCAACTTCATCGCCTGTCCCAACCCATGTGGTTGCAAGATCCGAACCGACTTGCGCAAGTCCGGTTTCAACCCCTTGATGAAAGTCCCCTCCAAAATTAACTCTTGGATGCCCTCGAGTTGTGCAGCCATCTGTTCAAAACGCCCTACGTATTCACGGGCCGATCCAATATGTCGTATGTCCAAAAATTGTTCTTGCAAACTACGTACCCTCCTGTGATGCCTGGAAACGTTCCAGCAACCTATTCTTTAAATATTCCCAACACCGGAAAGGCATCCGAGTATCGCTCCATCTATATCATGCCAGTGTTGACCCTTCCAAACATAGGACTGCTGCACGTAGTCTCTCACCCGACGTTGCCAACCCTTGCATATCAAAGAAACGTTCCACTTTATAAACCCACCCGTAAACATCTTCCCCTTCAAATAGCGGCATCTTGAGTTTTCTCAATCTGTAATCCACGTTTAGGACACATCCCCCTCCATATCCTAGGTTAGACCCAAAGTATGGTCTCATTCGAACGGGTTGTGTGGTTGGTTGTTCTTCGATTCCCCAACCCTCCCCCGCATATACTCGGAATTTGGTGTTACTTGACCCAGATTCTGGATGCATATTATGTGGAGGAACCGGATACCCCTGTTCGTCGTATTAAAGCGTTGACGTGATCCAGGGCGGTTGTGTGTAGATGATAGGGATTTGTGGGCATCCTCCTGTTCCTATGCGTTGGTGATTTGGAGGTGGCATCGAAAAATTTGGGTGTGGTAACGATTGAATAATGGGTCGGTAGGTGGTGATGGGTGGTGGTAGTGATTGGATGATTGGCGGCAGTTGCGTGACTGACGACGGATCCGTGGTGGTAGCGGGCGGCGGTTGGGTGGCAGGTTGGGCCACCTTAATCAGGAGTGCCATAACTTCTGCATGGCGCTGATCAGCTAAGGTTTGACACCTTTATGATTCGGTCTTGATCTCTGCTAATTCCGCCTCCATCTTCTCAATCCGATCCCATGAGGAACTCTCTTCCAAGACTAAATCTTTATTCAAATTCCGGGCAGCAGTATCAGATCTGGTGTCAGGTTTCGGCATCGTGCAGTAAACGACGTGAACAATGTTCGAGGAACAGTAAACGACGTGAACAGTGTTCGGTGAACAGTAACCACGTGAACAGTACCTCATATGAATAGTGTCGAGAACAATACTCCAGGAAAGTGCTCTGATACCAATTTGATATGAACTGATTAGAAAATAACTCAATCTTAACTTAATGCTTAAAGAACCAAAGATAGGTGCCTGATATTCGAGACTCAAGGGATCTCCAAACAAAAGAAAACGACTCACTAAAATTTTTCCTCTTCTTAGAAGAGTCGGTCCTAACTTATTTATTGACTCTCTTAAACTGATAAAAGGAAACTATATTCGTAAAGGGAAACCCTAACTGCATAAGGAAACTAGAATCAACTAGAAAAATACTAAATAATAAAGATACTAGAATAATCATAAATTATAGACCCAATCTCATTTATCCGCTCGGTTCATATCATATTCCTTGTAGGAATGACTTTTTCCAATCAACCAAACTATAATATCTTGTAACAATTTGGATATTTTTGAAAGATTAATCTATGAGTGAAGCTTATGTTTCTTCATCTTTATACAAAGAGAATAAACACCTTGCTTGATTACACCCCTAATACCAATCGATAAATACCCATCACATACTAGGCATAAGCCTAAGTGTAGAACTTGTTCACAAAATCCAAATGTAAGATGACAAAACACCTAGACTTATAAGCAACCATCTAAACTTACATTTGACTGATATGGGATCGTAACATCTTCCATGATTACTTCGTGTTATCCTTTATCACGTTAACTTTCTCACACATCAAAACATGAACTCAAAACAAAACACCACTATCCATTAAGAACCAAACAACATAACAAACAATATCCAACTAAATAAACAAATACAAAATATTAGCATGTAAGATTACTTATGTAATTTATATAATTTAGATACGTACATGTAAAATAATTGAAAAGACAAAGATAGAAAGATGACCTTTTTACAATGTGTATGAAAAGAATGATGCTAGAAGAACTAAAGACTAATCAAATGTATGGTTTTTTCTTTGTATACTACTTAACATTACTTAGGACTTCACCTTATAACATGTGTAATACGTGTACAATTTTTTTAAATTTCCAGGATATCATGCAACAATACAAATATTTTAATCAAGTCTATCAAAAAAAACTTAATTGTGACACTCTACATATCAACATGGTTTACTAGAAATTCTATGTGATGGATAAGCAACATCCTTCATTTTTAAAATCAAAACAAACTTTTAGTTTTAATCCAAAAGTACGTCATAATTGTAAGCTCTCGAAGTCAAATGTGATGCAACACAATTGTAACATTTTCTACTATTAGAAATAATGAGTCATAGACTCACTCTTAATTTTCTATATCTATAAAAAAAAAAAAAAAAAAAAAAAAAAAAAAAAAAAAAAACATAAATGTCCTCATGGTCATCATTAAAATATTCCTAAACAACATGCCCACGTAAAGGCAAGCCCAAGCAACCTAAAAAAAGAAAGAGCTATTCTATTATTAGCTAGCAATTGAATATGGTCACATGTTCTACCGCCTTACTTGTGATGTTGATAGAGCAAAACAGGTTGGATACTAATTAAACTATCAGCCGACTAAAACCGATGTCACCTAAACAAAAATGTCAAACTTCTCTCACCCCACACACACACACACCAAAAAAATAAAGGACCAAGACTCATGTTTTCTCATTTTTTAAAAACATTATCATAAACAGCCCTATAAAATTTGTCCAGTCTAATAGCCCTAAATATCTAATAACCAAAAAAAACATGGCATTGGTATTGCTATGAGAGCCAAAACAAGTAAAATATGCATATTTAATATTCTAAACTTTTCTCCAAAAGAGCATTCATCTTCATAAAAGAAAAACGTATATTAAAGTCTTTTCATAGTTTCTTGTTTTAGTTTTTTTTTTTTCTTAAATCTTTCATTCATATGACCAAACTGCCTGTACATCTTGACCCGAGTAAAGCCCAGCAACAGGAGGCATCATCAATCCTGCCCCTTCACCAGAAACCCCAGCAGCACCCTTCTCATTTCTGTCCCCCCAAAAAAAAAAAATTAATTTTCAATAAATGAGATAACAATCGAAAAACATATTTATGAATTATTATAATACTTACTTGGCCCAAACATTATGACCAATTCCTTCCGGAAGGTTTGAATTCTTCAAACGGTTGTTGTTAATGTTAATGTTGTTATTGTTATTACTTGACATAGATCCGTATGAAGTTCTCATTGTCCCCCATGGATCATCATTAGGTTTTCCCATTAACCCAAGAGTATCCAAACAAAGAGGAGTACTATTCCACATTTGCCACTCCTTCTCATTTCCACCACCGTGTTCTTCCAGGGGCAAATTTGTCTTACTTTGAGTGCTGGAAACCGATAACCTTGACATAGGAGACTCAATCGGTGATGGCCTGTTAACTTCCGAATGGGCCTTCACAGGCCTTGACTTTTCAAACCCTAAGTCCAGTTGAAAATCATCCAGTGATTCCGAGACTGGCCCGATTAAGGATGTGGGGTCCAGAACGTAACATGGGTCTTGAAAATTGTCGAATTCTTCCACTTCCGGTGGAAGAATGGGATTCGATGGCGAATGGTAAGGTAATCCCAATAGAATGGAATTGGTGATTCCTTCGGTTGGTGGAATGGAATTAGGTATTCCTCCGTTTGGTCGGCTTATGACATTTGTGGTGGTGGATGGAGTAGTAGTAGTAGTACTGACATTTGATGACCGAGTGAATAGCTGTTGCCATGATCTTTTAGGAGGAGGACAAGGTTGGGGCTCAAAAACTGCCTGCAAAGAGAAAATAAATGTTAAAAGAAACAAATATTAAATATGGTGTTTTAAATTTGTCTAATACTATTTGTATAATAATTTAAAGAGTTAAAAAGAAACAAATGAGAAGAAGAAGAAAACTTACAGGACGAATATGGTTATGATCATCTGGATGTGGATTTGATTTCCCAAATCCACGATCATTCTGGAAAGAATCTCTCTTATTAGGGGTATTTTGGGAATGATCTGAATAAGAACTGGATCTATGTTCTCTTGTGTTTCCAGCATTTGCATTTGAATTTGCATTTGTCCCTTTCCCAAAGAAACCACCTGTGCCAAGTGTTCTTGAAGATGGGAAAAAGTTACCCCTCATTCGATCCAAATACCTTCCACCAACAGTTCCCTTGTTGTTATGGGTATTTACCGTTGTACCCTTTGACCCATGTCCTGTTTCAGTGGTGTTGGACTTTAAAGTCAAATTTTGACCACGATCAATGTCCCCTTTCTTGTTTCTTTCAGTTTCTTTCTTTTTCTCGTGGCGTTTCCTTTCAGTTTCTTTTTTATCCTTTTCTTCATCTTTTTCGGTTACTGTTTTTTCGTCTCTTAACTTCCTACGTTCTTCAACTAACTTTGCAACTTCTTCCCTCTGTTTCCTTTCCTCTTCCTCTAATTGCTCCCTCTCTAATCTCGCCTGTCTTTTCTCTTCAGCTTTCCTGCGAGCTTTTTCACTTTTACTTTCATTACAATTTACACCATTGTCACCCTTTTTGGATAAACCCCTAATATCTGTATCCGTTGAGGTGTTATCTTCAGACAAACTAACTCTAAAAAGCTTCCTCAAAACCCACATAACACCCAAGAAAACAGCACCTAAACTCTTGCAGACAAAAACAAGAAGAAAAGAGTATGATTTTTCAGAAAAGAAGTGGTCACTGTAACTAGATTTCCAAGAACTGGAGCCATGAGCCCAATTACCACCATTTTCAAGCCAATCCTGACCACATATCCAATTATTATCAGACCAAACTTTCCCATTCAACATCTTCTCACCTTTACCTACCAAATCTTTTAAAATCCCAGAATTTGAAAGGCGACCTAAGCCAGGAGGAACAGATAAGTCCAAGACAGGTCTCTTGGAGATATGTCCACAGTAGGAACACATGAATTTACCTCCAGAAGGGTTCTGATCACGATATGGAGTCAAACAGTTCCTGCAACGCCTGATTGCAGTCTTTCTAAGCTTCTGCATTTCAATGGCTTCAAACCTTTTTCTCTCTCTAAGTCTAGCATTCCTACGAGCACGCCAAGAAGACAGTTGGGGCATCAAGATTTCATACCAGAAGAGGGTGATTAGGAGGACAAGAACGCAAGCTAGCCTTGGTGAAGTGATTTCAAAACGAAAAGCAGGTGGAAGGAATTGGGATAACAGCCACAGTCCAATCAGTGGGATTACCAACCATGGCAGCATGGTAGCGACCTTTCTTGACCACTTCTGAATCACACAGAGTATACACATTATCCTTCAAACAGCACCCTATCTTCAATCCTTATGTTTCTCCCTTCTTTCAATCACAAACCCTAATAGCACCAAAAAATCCACGATATGACAATCAGAATTACAATCCCTTTTCTAAACCCTAGAAAAAGATAAGCGCGAAATGGCATATTATTTTCAGGAACAATAATAACAATACGATAATCGGTGAGATAAAATGCTGAACTGGAACAACGTCGGTAAAATTAGGGTTTTGGTAGCTTAAAAACCTCAGTGAATAAGAATCACAAAATTTAAAATGAACAAGTACAGAACAATGAATGGATAATAAATGAAAACTAATCGATTTATTAGACTTCTGAAATGAAAAATAGAAAAAACAACACTTAAGGAGATTGAAAGGAATAGTCCATTACCGGAGATAGATTACCGAAAATTAAACTTCCGATGCCGGCCGATGAGATGTCGCCGTTGCACGGCACCCTTTTCCCTTTAAGCTGTGACGGTGATGAAGATGATGGTTTTCTGACGTAAATTGGGAGAGAAAATTGGGAGAGAAAATGGTGACTCGTGTATATATAAATGAGTGGTGAACCGGACAAATTTATTTACTTGAGTCTTGTAATTAGACCGGGTTTAGAAGGCTTCTTAGATAAATTTTGACTAAATCTAGAAATTCTTTCTTGTTTAAATTATGTAGTTTTCTACATTTGAAAAGGTCACAAATATATCTTGTTGTATCTATCAAACTAGTGACACTCATTCTATACATTCAAATAAGCAAATTATATTTATAACATGTATTTCAAATATTTTTTATAATTTAAATATTTAAATAATAAGTTGAATTATGTATTAATAAGTTGAATTATGTATTAAAACGAATATGTCATGTGTTTAACAGCATTTAAACTATTTATGATTCTTTTAAATAGATTTGGCGCGCAGATATGTATACGATAAATTGAATTTGGCGCGCAAATATTTATATGATAAATTGAAATAGACTGGTCGGTTGTACAGAAAGCAGATTTGAATATTCAGTTGTAAAGAGAAATAGTATCGTTCGTCGTTATTCTAAAAAGGGTTTTGGCAGTATATTTAATAAGAAAACATGATTGCGGGTATACAACCAAGTCATGTGACGTAACGTAACGATTATTGTAAACTTAGCAGTTCAGTTGTTGACGTAATATAACGATAATCTAAAACTTAACAGTTTAATGGGTGATGTCTGTAAGCAGAATATTTTGCAGTAATCTTTGACTTGGACTTTTAAGATATAATTTGAATTTGGCGCGCAAATATCTTTATGATAAATTGAAATAGACTGGTCGGTTGTATTGAAATTAGATTTGAATATTCAGTTGTAAAGAGAAATAATATTGTTTGTCGTTATTCTAAAAAGGGTTTTGGCGGTATATTCAATAAGAAAACATGATTGCGGGTATACAACCAAGTCATGTGACGTAATGTAACGATTATTGTAAACTTAGCAGTTCAATTGTTGACGTAATATAACGATAATCTAAAACTTAGCGATTCAATGGGTGACGTCTGTAAGTAGAATACTTTGCAGTAATCTTTGACTTGGACTTTTATGATATAATTTGAATTTGGCGCGTAAATATCTATATGATAAATTGAAATAGACTGGTCAGTTATACTGAAACCAGATTTGAATATTCAGTTGTAAAGAGAAATAATATTTTTTGTCGTTATTCTAAAAAGGGTTTTGGCAGTATATTCAATAAGAAAACATGATTGCGGGTATACAACCAAGTCATGTGACGTAATGTAACAATTATTGTAAACTTAAAAGTTCAGTTGTTGACGTAATATAACGATAATCTAAAACTTAACAGTTCAATAGGTGACGTCTGTAAGCAGAATACTTATACTTTGCAGTAATCTTTGACCTGGACTTTTATGATATAATTTGAATTTGGCGCGTAAATATTTATATGATAAATTGAAATAGACTGGTCGATTATACTGAAATCAGATTTGAATATTCAGTTGTAAAGAGAAATAATATTATAAGTAGAATATTTAAACTTTGCAGTAATCTTTGACTTAGACTTTTATGATATAATTTGGATAGCCACACAATCCAACTATAGGGGTTTATAGGAATGTAGAGCTATATAGGAACTTTGGCTTGTAATAAAAGCATAAAATCAATACATTACATAATTGTTCGGTAACAGAAGTCTATTGTATTGAATTTCACATGAAGAGTGGATTACAATCTCTAAAACTCACAAAAGTGATATTCATTATGGTAAGATATTTAGTGATGTATTTCATTTCCTACACAATCAGGAAATAATGGTGTATGGGGCGTGTGAGTCATATAATATCTCTATTTGTATTTAGGGTAAATTACATTGAGTTATCGATTTACTTGCTATTAAAAGTATATATGTATAAATAACATAATAGAAAATGCCTAACTAAATCTTCAATATAATCACAAATAAGATAATAACTTGGTAGTTAACCTTTGATATTTGTTGTGGGACGATTGATAAATCCTTTGTAATGTCGCCACGTTATTCATAGGGATAAGGCCCATGACATTAACCGTTACTCACAATTGTATTAATAATTATGAATAGATTTATAGTTTTTATATATTTTTTAATGATTTCAGTTAATATTTATAATTATTTGTGGTGTTTGCGAATGTAAATGGTATCTAGCACAATGTTTACCGGAAGCTTCTAACCCAACGATATCAACAGTATCAGCGGTATCAGATTTTGTCTTTCTTTCTTTAGAAGTAGATTAGATTTGTTATTAATTTTTTTTGTCAGCAATAGACATTTTTTAAGGGGGGGTGGGGAGGCGAGGGGATTTCAAAATTTAGTAAAAAAAACGATTTTCTAATAAAATAGACATGCTTTCTGCTTAGGGTATCTCTACGGGCTCCACGAAGTCAAAGATCTCTCCACGAAGACATGTAACGAGGTCCACGGAGGGGCTCTGTAGAACTGTAGAGGTTCTGTCGATTATGCATTACGACATCCACATTATGTCCCCACTCCGCTGCTTCACATTAGCCTCGCCGACCTCCACATTTTGCACGTCGACCTCCACAGCAGTCTCGTCCACCTCCACAACTTTCCTCGCCGACGAAAGGAGACGGATCTAAATCCCTTTAACATTTTTTGGCGATGGATACGGCCCCCGGGTATGCATTTCCGATTTTATGTTTCCCGTTTTCATATTCTTTAGTTTTAGGGTATAATGTTTGATGAAAATGCGTTATATATGCTTGAGAAAAACCTGTGAAAAGAGGGAAATTGGGGAAATAGATGAAAATTGGGGAAAATCCGTTTCGCAGATATAGAAAAGGCAACTAGAGATGTGGGATTTATTTACAGAAATAGGATGGCGGATATTATTTGGGGCACTATATAGTTTTCTTTGTAACGCCCTGTCCCGAATCGTTTTCCATTTGGGTGTGGTTGACATAATTTAGATGATCCAGGTGTTCGGTTTGTGTTTTGGAGCCAAAGGGCATTTAAGTAAAGTGTCAACTCGGGCATTTATGGAAATTAGATTTTTGTTAGGGAAATCTTAAAGCAAGTATGAGTTGATAGAAGTGTAGAGCATCTCATAATCTCTTTGTGGATGTAAGGATCGTCGGAATTGGGCTTATAAGGAGTTATGGCCTTCGGAAAGTTGCAAGGTCTAAGGCAAAACCCTAGTACGCGGGGCATACATAGGGTGTACGCAGGGCATACTAATGCGAAGGTAAGTATGATGGGAGTACGAAGTGTAACATCGAAAATTTTGGTAAGACTTAAAACCCTAAGGATTATATTATTTGCATAAATGGTCCCTTAAGTACGCTGGGCGTACTTAAGTGTATGCTTGTAGCACCTAATTCCCGGTACGCATTTAATTTAAACATTTTTGTATTTTCTCTGGGACTCGACGAGTTGGTGGCCCAACTCGTCGAGTAGAGTCGGGACTCGCGGACATTTTAAGTGACCTACTCGACGAGCCGGTGAGTGTTAGAGTGGTCTTAGAGGGGTCCGGGGGAGTGACCCAACGCATTGGACTTAGCCATAGACCTGGAAATCATAGGACTCGACGAGTGTATGAACAAACTCACACGAGTCCAAGGCAATCTCCCAATTTTCAAAGATGAACTCGACGAGTTGTTCATACAACTCGGCGATTCAAGGGCAGGACTTGTTCATAGGATGGAGATGAACTTGACAAGTAGTTCATACAACTCGCGAGTCGGATGAAGCTTCATTCGGGGTTGTTTTAGAAGGAGAAATCGTCGAGTCATTGCCAAACTCAACGAGTAGAGGCGTGAAAAAGGACAGATGAAAGGATAGGGACTCGACAAGTTGGCGGCCCAACTCGGCGAGTCGGGTCAACTGGAAGCTGACTTTGACTTTGACTTTTTCAGGGGTAAAATAGTCATTTTTCCCTTAGAGTAGTTATCAATGTCAGATTAAGTGTTTTATGGACTTATAGTCGGAGGATCACCGGAGCAGCAGTCAGACATCTGCCGATCAACTTTTCAGCAGTCAGCCTTATGAGGTGAGTTACCTTCCAGTAGGGGTGGGTCTAAGGCCACAATGTCGACCCACCAATAGGGATATTTGGTAGATAATTGTCTTTGTGATATTTATCTTGGTTTGGTTATGTGACTTGGTCATGAGATATGCTTGCGTAATATGAACACTGTGTTAGTGGTAGTGACAGGGAATAGTCTTTCCCTGGCATAGGTCGTTTGGACCAGTGGGTAGGTCAGTACCCTGATATGCCTGACTGTATGTTTATATCTTGCTATTGTATGCTGGCGGTAGGGATGAAATAGTCCCCAGATACTGGTTGAAAGATACCGATGGTAGTTACCGGTTGAAAGATACCGATGACAATTACCAGTTGAAAGATATTGATGGCGGATACCGGTTGAAAGATACCGATGATAGTTACCGGTTGAAAGATACCGATGGTAGTTACTGATTGAAAGATACTGACGATATTATATGGTATGCGGTATGATGGGGGAACTCACTAAGCTTTGTGCTTACGATATTATATGGTATGCGGTATGAAGGGGAAGGAGCTGGCGGTGTAGCAGCGCATCACACACATGATTTCCGCATGGAGTTTTCTGGGATTGTACTATGATTTTTTATTATTTTCGATAATATGGTTTTCAGACACGCTGTTATGGTTTTTATAAAGTTATATGACATTGGCAATGTTTGGTAAACTATGTTATGAATTACTTAATTAAAAATGAAATTTTTGGCCTCGATTTTTGGGATGTTACAAGTTGGTATCAGAGCCCTGGTTTGAGGGATTCGGACACACCCACGGGGGTGTCTGGACTCAAACCGAGGGACTAAAAGATTTTTTTTAAGGAAAACAGTTTCTAAAATTTTAAGTTAAGAAATTTTGAGAACAGACAAGGTGTGTGATGCGTGCGACCGGCCGAGCTCAAGTAAGCTTTCCCCAAGATACCCATGCTTGTTATGTTATGTGTATGATTCTTGATTCTGAGAACTACATGCTAGATGTAACACCTGATTCCTAGTATGCAGTTAATTCAAGCATTTCTTGTGTTTTCTCTGGGACTCGACGAGTTGGAGGCCCAACTCGTCGAGTAGAGTCGAGATCCGCGGACAGTTTAAGTGACCTACTCGACGAGTCGGAAGACTGACTCGGCGAGTAGGTAATGTTTGGGTAAAACCCTAAATTGAGGGTTTGCACCCTATTTAAACACCTTATCTCAGCCTCCATCGTCCCTTATACTCCCAGAAGACATCATATCGAAACCCTAGCCGTTTTTGTGTGTTCTAAGGCCATTTTGGTGCTTTTTGGTGGGTTGTGAAGCTTGAGAAGAGGAAAGGAGCTTGTGAGACCAAGGGGAAACAAGAAGATCCAGAGTTTGGTGCTCATTTTCAGCTTATTGGAGGTATGAAGCTGAACCTTTGTCTATAGATCTTGATTTTTGGGCCTTTTCCTTCATCTTTCTAAGCCCTAGAGAGGTTGTATTTAGGATTTAGTGTTGGAAATCAGTATATGCTTTAGATCCAGGTCTATTGGGGGGTTTTATGACACAAAGGTGCCCATTTTGTTGCCATGAACACCCCATGCACCTTGGAGGCTATCTTTTATGGCTTTTTAGGCCAAAGATCCCTTGCATGTGTACCAAGTTTGGAACTTTACGTGTAAAATGGACATTAGGAGACCATATCTATGATTTTTTTTGTGTTAAGACCCATTTAAATCGATTGTATAGTGTTGGTCAAGGATGGAATCGACGATTTGTTCTTGGGACTCAGCGAGTCGCAGTGTGTTGACCACCAAATCCTTTATGTGGATGGGCCAGTTGTTAGGGAGGAGGTCTCGTAGATGTTTAGACACAAAAGGGACATGGGAATTATGGGACTCGACGAGTGTATGAGTAGGCTCGACGAGTCCAAGTCAATCTCCCAATCTTTGAAGATGGACTCGACAAGTTGTTCATACAACTCGGCGAGTTGTAGACTGGACACATTCTTATGAAGAAGATGAACTCGTCGAGTTCAAGGAAGAACTCGGCGAGTCAGATGAAGATGGTCCTGATGATTTCAATGAAGGAGAACCCGCCGAGTTCTTGCTAGACTCGACGAGTGAAGTCGGGGTTGGATCGGGTTAGTGGAGTATGGACTCGATGAGTCGGTAGAACAACTTGACGAGTCAGGTCAACTGAGTGTTGACTTTGTCTGGTTTTGTATAACCCCGGTTAGGGTTGCATACTCAAATGAATAACTTTGAAGCATTGTCGTGTAGGGATCGAGGAGTCGAGGGTAGTCAACTTGTACGCCGAAGATAGTTCAAACACTATACGACACCGAGGGGAGTTACCTTCTAGTATGGGTGGGTCTAAGGCTATAATGCCGACCCACCATCATGGGTATTTGGTGGATAGTTGTCTCTGTCATAATTATCTTGGTGTGCTTATGTGACATGGTCATGAGATAGGCCTGTATGATATACAAATAGATGTAGAAGGTAGTATGGGCCCGTACTACTGAAAGCAGAGGATCCGTACTCGAGTCAAGGAGGACCAAGATGGAACCAGGAATTAGAGAGTGCGTGAGACCTCTCAGGGGTATGTATGATCCTAATGTTTATGTGTTTAGTTTCAGTATGGCGATCACATGACATGGAGTAGGATGATCGGGTTCAGGATCAGGATTGGGCTCGGGTGCAGGATCCGGGGAGGTTGATGACGGGCTACGTGAGTTCATCGTGTCTGAGATCACGAGAGGTATCCTTGATGCAACCCTGGTTATCTTCGGGTCGATCAAGGAAGGGATTATTGAGTTGATGGAGGATCGCCTTCGAGCATTCAGGAGTGATTTGGCGTCTATCCAGACGGATACACACACACTGTCCTTCAAGGACTTCCGAGGGAGTGGTGCGCCGGATTTTCACTGGGTGATGGACCCCATTGCTGCCAGGAGATGGATCGCAAACATTGAGTTTGCGCAGTTGACGAGCTTCTTCCTGGAAGGTTTGAAGGTCCGGTTTGCCGCGGGATGTCTGTGGGATAGAGCCAGAGATTTGTGGGAGTTAGTTGGTGATTCGTTGGAAGCCCCAGCCATCGAGGCTATGACTTGGTCAGATTTCGTGACCATATTTAGGGCTGAGTTTGCACCAGTTATGGAGCTTTAGCAACTGGCCAGGGAGTTTTTGGATATGAGACGGACTACGGAGACTGTGGCGGAGATCACCACCAAGTTCCGAGAAAGAGCATTGTTGGTACCCCAGTATGCGAGGGATGAAGAGATGCGGAAGACCCGCTATCATGATATGTTGAGGGCTGATATCCGGGAGCATGTCAGCTATTCAGCCTGCCCGACCCTGGAGTCCATGATTGCCAGGGCGCGGGAGAGAGAGATTGATCTATAGCATCTCAGGAAGAGGAAGTCAAAGACTGTGCAGGTTGCAGGGGTTTCGAGGAAGAAACCCAAGAGATTTGACGCGAGGTCGAAGGGCTAACAGGGGCGGGACCGCTATGGAAAGTGCGGTCGGTCACACGAGGGATTTTGCCGCACTAGGGTGGGTTCCGGCTGCTATAAGTGCGGCCATATTGGACATTTTGGCAGGGATTGTACTACCCCTGCTCCTGCAGTTCAGATATCAGACCTGATTTGCTTTCATTGCAATCAGAGGGGCCATAAAAAGGCCAACTGCCCTAGATTGACAGCAGCGACAGCAGCAACGCCATCGGCATCGCTGACCCCAGCGTCGGCACGGGTGGTGGATGGCCGAAAGGCCAAGGTAGAGGCTCCAGTAGTGCGGAGCTGAGCATTTCAGTTGACAGCCGAGGAGGCACGTGTTGCACCCGATGTGGTGATGGGTACGATTTCTTTCTTAAGCCTTTATGATTATGTCATTGTGATTTTGATATGTTATGTATGTGCTTTGTTTAGGATCGTTCCATGTGAACAGTATCCCAGTTCAGGTATTGTTTGATACGGGTGCTACCCGATCATTTGTCTCCCTTATGCTTAACAAGAAGTTCCTTGAGTCTTCGGGCATGCTGGATTGCTCTTTGGAGGTCGAGATTGCGAACGACCGGTCAGTGCGAGAATCAGAGGTCTATCGGGACCGTGTTTTCAGACTGCTCGAGGAGTGTTACCTGGTAGACTTGGTTCCCATACCTTTGCAGGGGAACAAGGTTATTATTGGTATGGACTGGCTAAGCCCCAATAGGGCAGTGATCGAATGCGCGCAGTAGTTGGTGCGGATCAGGACCCCAAGTGGAGGAGAGCTGGTGATTCAGGGCGAGAGGCCACAACGAGGACCAGCTTTATGTTCAGCAGCGAGAGCTAGGCGCTACCTTCATGTGACATCCCCAATTATCACAGCCAGAAAAGACCGATTTTGTTTATGCTTTATAAAAATCAGAGTACTTCGTTTTATAAAAAGGTTGCGGAATTTGTTCCCAGAAAATCATGATAAATACGTTATTAAAACATTTTCGAAGAAACGTATCTATTTCATTTTAAAACGTTTGGGATGTCATTGTTAATACAGAAACATAAGCATAAACAGAACTTACAATTATTTACACTAGTGATCTATATCTCTTTAAATCTCTCAGTGTAATGTCACTTCATATCGTCACCTGTGATGTAAATAAACTGAGTGGGTCAGGTTGGGAAACCTGGTGAGTACATAGGGTTTTCAACCCACAATAATATAGTTATTATGTTTAAACAATCAAACAATCAACCCAATTACCCATCCCCATTATCTTCTTTTAGTCTTCCCTAAAGATATTATTTCAAGGGTCATCTCCTATATCATACTTACTTCTCATCTCCTTACATCGTATTTCCTTATGTGATTGTTCCTACGAACTTTACCTAAGGATCATCGCCTACATTGCATAGACAATACTAATCCGGGGATTACTCCCTCAATATGTGTCTAGCAAGTGTTAGGGTATCATCGCATGATTACGTAGTCACAACATCACCTGGACTTGTAAATCATGATAAGGGTTGGTCTATCATCGCATGAATACGTAGCCGCAACATCGCCTGGACTCGTACATCATAATAAGGGTTAGACTATCATCGCATGAATACGTAGTTACAACATCGCCTGAACTCGTAATTCATCACCTACAGGTTACTAGCCTGCTGGTGTTTCCACGGGGTTGTCTATAATAGTCCGTGGTTGCCATCTATAGTCTGGTAGATGACTACATCTCCGCATTGTCGGACAAGGTCGTAGTATCCTACATCACCGATTCATAATCACCTATCTATCCTCACCTAATTATCATCACCTTCCTATCATCACCTATCTCTCATAATTTTATTTCATCACTCACAAACTACTTCATCTACCCATGTTTTATCCCAACATATTTGTAGATATAAAATAAATATACAGTTTAAATCATTTAAAACATGTATAAATCATTCATCCAGCATAGACAACAAGTATTCAAACAATATGCACACATAGCACGTAATTTATATTAAAATACTTCATATCTATGTGTAAGATGAAAGGGACCATGCACTCACCTGAGTAGGTGGTGACTCAGCACTCGGACAGCGCTTCGATACTCTCAAAACGATATTCCTTTGATAAAACCTAGTACCGATACCACTAGGGTTTAGTTTAACGATAACCGCGACAAATTAATTTGTCTGACTATTATTAAGCGTTAATAATACTCGATATAACTCATAATAATAGCCCAAATAATTATTTTAAGGACCTAATAACATTCCTATAATTATTTGAAAGCTATATTAAAAATTGCGTAAGCGTAGCACACCTACAGCGAATTTTATCGAAAACCGGAACTTAATTGGAGCAGCGTTTCGAAACCGAAAAACTCCTTTTTCTCGGGACTCCGGGAGCCTCGGGGCTTCCCTAGGGTGCTAGGGAGGTTCCCTAGGGTTTGGGGATGTTTAGAACACTTAGAGAGAGAAAGAAGTTAGAGAGAGAGTGAAGAAAGGTGTGAAAAATGAAGGAAAATCGGGCCCCTTTTATAGCCCTGCGAGGCCTCGGTACGCTGGGCGTACCTCGGACCTACGCGGGGCGTAGTCATCGGATAAGAATGCCAGACCGACTCCAGCTGTTAGCCTCTTCGGACCGGATAAGACCGAGGTTACGCGGGGCGTTCCGGATCTCGTACGCGGGGCGTACGGCGAGGCTTCGTGGCATGATCCGAAGCGAGATCTGAGACTTCATCGGAGGGCCCACAACGCGCCACGTCACTAGTCTCGCATCAGATTTCGCAAATTGCATGCTCATCTTTAAAAATTCATAACTTTCGCGTACGACCTCCGTTTTCGACGTTCTTTATATCCACGCGAAGGTGGGAACGTACTCTACAACTTTCGTTTAGACTTCGTCGGCTAATTTTGGCTCGATTTTAAATTTTATATTATCAACGGGCCGGGACACGATTGGTCCGTTAAATCCTCATAACTTCTTCATCCGACATCCGTTTTCGCCCATATTTTTCTCGTTACGCTACTCTCAATGAGATCTTCGATTCTCGTTTAGGTCGTGTCAGCTAAAAACCGCTCGATCTAATATTCGAATTTCGGGCTGTACACTGCTAGTCCGAGACTTCGAAAAATCATAACTTCTTCATACGAAGTCAGATTTGGGCGTTCTTTTTTATCGATGTTCTTAGTTTAACATATTCTACGACTTTTGTTTAGATCGCTAAGGCTAAATCTCGCTCTATCGTAAATTGACTATTTACGCTTCCCGGTGTCGTGCCGGTTTTGCCGTAAAACTTCGACGGGCCATAACTTCTTCGTTATAACTCGGATTTCGGCGTTCTTTATATGTACGGAAACCTTGTGACGTATTCCACAACTTGGTTAAGATTATTTATTCTAAATAATCTTTTGTCGAAAAGTCGTTTTCGACCCCTATTGCCTCTAATTTGACTAGCCCGGATCTACGGGCGTTACACTTCAGCAGGGTTGCACAGGATTCGTCCCTATGTTATGGATACCCAGGAAACGGGTAAGGCGACGGTGGGCGATGTGCCTGTGGTATGAGAGTTTGCGGATGTATTCCCTGAGGAGTTGCCTAGGATACCTTCGGAGAGGCAGGTAGAGTTCAAGATCGACCTAGTCCCTGGTGCGGCTCCGATAGCCAAGGCACCGTATCGGTTGGCTCCTCCTGAGATGTAGGAGTTGTCTACGCAGTTGCAGGAGCTGTTAGACAAGGGATTCATTGGACCGAGCAGTTCACCCTGGGGAGCCCCGATTCTGTTTGTGAAGAAGAAGGACGGGTCGCATCAGATGTGTATAGACTATCGGGAGTCGAACAAGGTAACGGTGAAGAACCGTTACCCACTCCCGAGGATTGATGACCTCTTTGTCCAGCTTCAGGGATCATCTTGGTTATCCAAGATTGATCTGTGTTCATGGTATCATCAGATGAGGGTCAGAGGAGGATGTGTCGAAGACTGTATTCTGGACGTGCTATGGCCACTATGAGTTCGTGGTGATGCCTTTCGGGCTCACCAATGCTCCTGCCGCATTCATGGATCTCATGAACTGCGTGTGCAGACCGATGTTAGATCGGTATGTGATAGTCTTCATCGATGACATTTTGGTTTATTCCAAGACGCGAGAGCAGCATGAGGAGCACTTACGAGAGGTTCTGGGTACATTAAGGAGGGAGAGCCTATATGCTAAGTTCTCCAAGTGTGAGTTCTGGTTGCGCGAGTTGCATTTTCTTGGGCACCTTGTCAACCAGAACGAGATTTCGGTTGACCCGACCAAGGTGGAGGCTGTGATGAGGTGGGAGGATCCAAGGTCTCCATCTGAGATTCAGAGCTTCCTGGGACTGGCAGGCTACTATCAGAGGTTCATTCAGGACTTCTCCAAGATAGTCGTGCCCCTGACCCGGTTGACGAGGAAAATCGTGGTCTTTCGCTGGGGGCCTGAGCAGCAGGCTGCATTTGAGACGTTGAGACAGAGATTGTGCGAGGCGCCAATCTTAGCCCTGCCAGAGGGCATGGAGGACTTTTTGGTATACTGCGATGCGTCCATCTCCGGCTTGGGCGCGGTATTGATGTAGAGGAGGCATGTTATAGCTTACGCTTCGAGGCAGCTGAAGCCTCACAAGGCGAATTACCCAACACATGATTTGGAGCTAGGGGTTGTTGTTTTCGCCCTCAAGATTTAGCGTCATTACCTCTATGGGGTTTGTTGTATCATTTACACGGACCACAAGAGCATGAGGTATCTCATGGACCAGCCAAATCTGAATATGAGGCAGCGTCGGTGTCTTGATGTGGTAAAGGATTATGATTGTGAAATCCTCTACCACCCGGGGAAGGCCAATGTCGTGGCCGATGCGCTTAGCCGCAAGGCAGAACTGATCAGGGACATCTGTCTGAGGATGATAGTTGTGACTCCATTGTTGGAGCAGATTCGGGAGGCCAACAGGAGGCCATGAAGGAGGAACATCGGAAGAGTGAGAGAATTATGGGTCAGGTTTCCTCCATCGACTATGATAGTCAGGGATTGTTGACTCTTCACCGTAGGGTGAGGGTTCCATATCATGGGGGTGTGCGCCGGGTACTGATGGCAGAGGCACAAAAATCCAGGTTCTCCATCCATCCCGGGGAGACGAAGATGTACAGGTATCTTCGTCTCGATTATTGGTGGACCTGTATGAAGAGGGACATAGCTTGGTTTGTGGAAAGGTGCCTAGCCAGCAAGAAGGTTAAGGCTAAGCACCAGAGACCTCACGACAAGGTCCAGTTGTTGGATATCCCGTTGTGGAAGTGGGAGGATATCACTATGGACTTCATTACTAAGCTTCCCAGGACCGCGCGAGGGGTGGATTCAATCTGGGTCATCGTTGATCGATTGACCAAGAGCGCCCATTTTATTCCGATCCAGGAGAGTATTTCGGCTGAAAAGTTGGCCGACATCTACATCTAGGAAGTAGTGGCGCGGCACGGGGTGCCAGTTTCGGCGATTTCAGACAGGGACATGCGGTTCACTTCCAGGTTTTGGAAGAAGTTTCATGACGAGCTGGGTACTCGACTGCATTTTAGCACCGCCTTCCACCCGTAGACGGATGGTCAGACCGAGCAGACCATCCAGACTATGGAGGATATGTTGTGGGTGTGTGTTTTAGACTTCGGAGGTAGTTGGGATACTTACCTCTCGTTGGCGTAGTTCTCCTATAACAATAGCTATCGTGCAAGTATCGATTGTCCTCCTTTCGAGATGTTGTATGGGAGGAAGTGCAGGACCCCGATATGCTGGGGAGAGGTTGGGCAAAGAGTAATGGGGAGTACCAAAGTGGTACTCATGACTATGGAGAAGATCCAGCAGGTTAGGAGCAGGCTTCAGACTGCTCAGAGTTGGCAGAAAAGCTATGCCGACAAGCGATGGTCAGACCTGGAGTTCCAGGTCGGGGATATTGTACTCCTGAAAGTGTCGCCATGGAAGGGTGTCATTCGGTTCAGGAAACGGGGCAAGCTGGGACCCAAGTATATTGGACCCTTCAGGGTTATAGCCGGGGTGTGCAGGGTAGCATATAGGTTGGATCTGCCAGCCGAACTCAGTCAGATTCATAGCACCTTTCATGTCTCCCAGTTACAGAAATATTTGGTGGACGATTCAACTGTGGTGCCTTTAGAGGATATTCAGGTTGATGACAGTCTGAACTACATCGAGCGGCCAGTGGCAATCATTGACCGGAAGTCAAGGGATCTGAGGAACAAGAGGGTGGAACTGGTAAAGGTGCAGTAGCAGCACCGCAAGGGCTCGGAATGGACCTGGAAGCCGGAGGACGAGATGAAGGAGCATTACCCCGAGCTTTTTCAGGATCAAGCAGCAGACTTCAAGGACGAAGTCTAGAATAAGTAGGGGAGATTTGTAGCAGCTGATTCCCCATACATATTTAATTTAAACATTTCTGTATTTTCTCTGGGACTCGACGAGTTGGTGGCCCAACTCGTCGAGTAGAGTCGGGACCCGCGGACATTTTAAGTGACCTACTCGACGAGTCGGTAGACTGACTCGGCGAGTAGGTGTTGTTTGAGTGAAACCCTAATCTAAGGGATTGCACCCTATTTAAGCATCTCATTCAGCCTCCCTTCGTCCCTATTGCTCTCATAACTCTCCATATCAAACCCTAATCGTTTGTGTAAAGATCTAAGGCCTTTGTGGTGGTTTTTAGTGATTTTAGAACATACAAAGGAAGAGAAAGGCTTGAGGAATCAAGAGGAGGCCAGAGGAGTTCGTGTTTGTGCACCCTCTGCATTCCTTTAGAGGTATAAAGCTGATACCTTGCTCTTTCATGTTTTAGATCCTTTTTTGGGGTGATTTAGGGCTCTTAGGAGCCATTCTTGGTGACCAATCATGAGTGCAAGCATGGTTGGGGGCTAAAACTTCAGATCCAAGGTCTTTAAGGGGTTTCAAGGCAGAAAGGGACTGATTTTGGAGCCTTAGAGAGCCCCATGCATCTTAAGAGTCTCATTTAGGGCCATTTGAGCTCATAGTCCCATGCATGCACGTAAAGTCTGTAACTTTACGTGCTAGATCGATCTTAGAAGCCTAGATCTATCTTTTGGTCAAGTGTTGTACATCAGAAATCGAGAAATGAGACTTGGTCATTCTCGACTCGGCGAGTCATTCTTGGGACTCGTCGAGTCCATGGCTTGACTTCTGTGACATCCCCTAATTTCTCGGCCAGAAAAGACCGATTTAATTTATGCTTTTTAAAATAAAATCAGAGAAATCTTTTTAAAAGATGTTGCGGAATTGGTCCTCAAACAACATATGATAAAAGTTTATCAAAACCCTTATTAAGAAGGTATATGTTTTCCATATATATATATATATATATATATATATATATATATATATATATATATATATATATCAAAACCTCGGGATGTCATGTTTCGATACAGATCAAAAGCATAAACAAGACATTATAAGCATTTCAACAGTTATTTACAACTACTGGCCTATAATCCAAAAATCTCTCGTTGTCCTCCAACTATGCTCAGGGTCCACTACCTGTAACATAAAAAGCTGAGTGGGTCAGGCTTGGGAGCCTGGTGAGCATATAGGGTTTTCAACCCACAATAATAATAAACTTATTAAGTTCACCAATCAACAATAACCCTGATTACCCGTTCCCGTTATCCTCACTTTACGTCCCTAAACACTTTTCACAAGGGACCTAGCCTAAAGAATATCATCAGGATGGACACTACTGCTAAGGGGTTTCCTTCGCCATACATGTACTAAAGGCAACCATAAGGGGGATGGAGTACAACGAATGAACACTCTCATTTCATTAACACCTACAGGTTGCGGACCTACTAATATTTCCCAATGGACTGTCTAGAAAGTCCGTGGTCGTCATCCAAACTCCGCTAGATGACTGGATCTCAAAACACATCGAGGCCTCTCATTAATTTTATTTTATCACACATCACTATCTACCTATGTTCTACCCAACATATTTGTAGAAAAAAAATACTTATACAGTTTAAAACTTGTATAAAACATCAACTCAACAGTTACCTCAAATAAACAATTAATATATTTACACATAGCACGTATTATAAGGTAAATACTTCATATCTATGTGTAAAATGAAAGTGACTATACACTCACATGGTTGGATGATAATCGGGCAGCAATTCGTTTCCTAAAACGACCGTTTCTAATAAAACCGGAAGTTTTATTGAGAAACCGGGCTTTGTAAAAGTCGGGCTTCGAAACCGAAAAGATAAATTTTCCGGGCTTCTCGGGCACTTTGTGGAGTATTCCGGGCTTTACAATCGATACCAGGGCTTTGGGGGATGTTAATATGAAGAAAATATGGGTTTAGGGGTTAAAATTGACAAATTTTCAAAGTTACCCGGGAGGTCTCGCACCCTTCTATTTATAGGGGCGAGGCTTCTGATCGGATGGTCAGGAAGAAGACACGCGGCAACAGATCCGAAGGAGGCAGCACCTACTCGCACGTGGGTTGCGCATGCGAGGGCCTCGCTGGAGGGATTTGATTGGACCGAACTTCGGATCCGAGGTGGGTGGCTCATGGCTCATGCGAAGGCTTCGGATGCGATGAGTCACTATGCACGCGTCAGATGTGCGAGGGCCAAGACTTCGGTCGAATCTGGAAATGACACGCGACTTCCAGCTGCTCAGATGACTCAGCAGCTCGGGTGACTCAACAGGACACGTGGCGCATGCGAGGCGAGGGTGACGTGGCATTTCCAGGTGAAGCTTATCTATGCGAAATTTCTCGAATTTTGTGCCAAAATCTTCTAAAATTCATAACTTTTGCATACGAGCTCCATTTTTGAAGTTCTTTATATGAACGCGTAGCTAAAATTACGCTCTACAACTTCCGTTTAGACTTCGTCAGCTAATTTTGAATTTAAATTTTTATATTATTATTTTTAACAGACTGGGACAGGAAATCCGTTAAAAATTCATAACTTCTTCATCCGACGTCCGTTTTCGTCAGAATTTTTACCGTTGTGCTCCTAATGACAAGACCTTCAATTCTCGTTTAGGTTGTGTCGGCTAAAAATCACTCGATCTAAAATTCGAGTTTTTAGCTGTCTACTGCCAAGCTGAAACTTCGAAAAATCATAACTTCCTCATACGAAGTCAGATTTGGGCGTTCTTTTTATTGAACTTCTCGGTTTAACGAATACTACAACTTTCATTTAGATTATTAAGGCTAAAAAGTAGTTTATCGAAAACTCACTTTTTACGACATTCAGCACCGTGCCGGTTTTGTCGCGAAACTTCGACAGGTCATAACTTCTTCGTTATAACTCGGATTTTGGTATTCTTTATATCCCCGAAATCCTTGTTTCGACCACTACAACTTTATGTAAAGATATCGGGCTTATCTTACACTTTAATTTTGACGCTTATTTTTATTCTTAATTAATTAAGCCCTAATAATTAAGCATAAAACACATAATTCCTTTTCATTTTTTCAAAATGAGTTACAAAGGTTAACCTAGACTATCAACTCAATATAAATGCCTAGGCTAGAAACACGAGTGTTACAACTTCCTTTTTCTGTTATGGTTTGAAGGAACCAGGTGAGTGTTAGAGTGGTCTTAGAGGGGTCCGGGGGAGTGACCCAACGCATTGGACTTAGCCATAGACCTGGAAATCATAGGACTCGACGAGTGTATGAAAAGACTCACGCGAGGCTAAGGCAATCTCCTAACTTTCGAAGATGAACTCGACGAGTTGTTCATACAACTTGGCGAGTCAAGGGCAGGACTTGTTCATAGGATGGAGATGAACTCGACAAGTTGTTCATACAACTCGACAAGTCGGATGAAGCTTCATCCGGGGTTGTTTGAGAAGGAGAACTCGTCGAGTCGTTGCCAAACTCAACAAGTAGAGGCGTGAAGAAGGACAAATGAAAGGATAGGGACTCGACAAGTTGGCGGCCCAACTCGGCGAGTCTGGTCAACTAGAAGTTGACTTTGACTGTGACTTGGTCAAGGGTAAAATAGTAATTTTTCCCTAAGAGTAGTTATCAGTGTCAGATTAAGTGTTTTATGGACTTATAGTCGGAGGATCACCAGAGCAGCAGTCAAACATCTGCCAATCAACTTTTCAATAGTCAGCCATACGAGGTGAGTTACCTTCCAGTAGGGGTGGGTCTAAGGCCACAATGCCGACCCACCAATAGGGATATTTGGTAGATAATTGTCTTTGTGATATTTATCTTGGTTTGGCTATGTGACTTGGTCATGAGATATGCTTGCGTAATATGAACGTTGTGTTAGTGGTAGTGACAGGGAATAGTCTTTCCCTGGCATAGGTCGTTTGGACCAGTGGGTAGGTCAGTACCCCGATATGCCTGACTGTATGTTTATATCTTGCTACTGTATGCTAGTGGTAGGGGTGAAATAGTCCCCAGATACCGGTTGAAAGATACCGATGGTAGTTACCGGTGGAAAGATACCGATGACAATTACCGGTTGAAAGATACCGATGGCGGATACCGGTTGAAAGATACCAATGATAGTTACCGGTTGAAAGATACCGATGGTAGTTACCGGTTGAAAGATACCGACAATATTATATGGTATGCGGTATGATGGGGGAACTCACTAAGCTTTGTGCTTACAGTTTTTGGTTGTGGTTTTAGGTACCTCTTCGTCGATGGGGAAGGAGCCGGCGGTGTAGTAGCGCATCACACACATGATTTATGCATGGAGTTTTCTGGGATTGTACTCTGATTTTTTATTACTTTCGATAATATGGTTTTCAGACACGTTGTTATGGTTTTTATAAAGTGATATGACATTGGCAATGTTTGGTAAACTATGTTATGAATTACTTAATTAAAAATGAAATTTTTTGCCTCGATTTTTGGGATTTTACAACGCTTAGCGTACTGCATTGATGTGGTCATGGAGGAATCAAGGTACACTAGGCGTACCTTGAGTTATGCAGGGTGTACGCGCCAGGGTTGCAAAACCCTAATTATCCAGAGTTGAGGCCTATTTAAGCAACCTTGTGTTCCTTGGACTAAACCCGGCCTAAAGAGCCTCTACAGTCTTAGAATGTCCATATACTCCAAAAACCTTGTGAGATTATTCTTAAGCCTTAAAGTGTGCATTTTTGGCCTTTTGGTCTGTATTTCAAGAAGAAGGGGTGGTCAAGCAAGCTTGGATCAAGTGGATGCTTCAAGATCCTACATTTAAAGCATCTTGCAAAGCTTCTGGAGGTAAAAAGCTTGCATCTTTCCTTTCTAATATTTAGATCTATCTAGGGTTTTGGTGGTTTGTCCCTTTTATGAACTTTGGATCTCTTTTGTTGATTTAAGCCTTACCTTTTGATATGAAAGTCAGATTTGAGGTCCCTTAGTCACTTAGAAGCATAAAAATGGAAGCTTGATGGGAGATTTGACCTCATGCATAAGTAAAAGACCTTGGAAAGGTCTTAGTGGAGTGGTTGTGGTGTGTATGAGACATGCAAGGGCATAAAGTTTCCAACTTTATGCCTTAGGACATCTTTTCAGACTTAGATCTAACTTTTGGTTGTGATGGATTCGAGTATTAAGCACATAATGGAAAAAGTGCTTAAGCTGTTTGTACGCTGGGCGTAACCAGCTGTACGCGGAGTGTAGTGCCCAAACCTTCAGTACGCTGCACATACTAGGGGTGGTACGTTGGGCGTACGCAGCTCAGTTAGGCCCTAAGCTGTTTTGGGTCTTTGGACCTTCGGGCCTCATTTGGTTGTTGGGCTTGACTAGATTCTGTGAGTTATAGGCCTTTTGACCTGTTTGGGCCATGGCCTTATTGATTGGGCTTATTGGCCAAGTGGCCCATTACGGATATTGGACTTGGACTTTGGAGCCCATTTGCAAGAAAAGGGTAATTGGGCCTTGGGGTTGACTTTGAAGACTGAGCCTCTATTTGGGTAATTTAAGGCCCTATTATTGATTGTATTATGATTGTTGTTATTCAGCTCGGGAGGCTGCGAAATACTAGGAGGGCAGTATTCGTATTCATCGGACGGAGGTGAGTCTTCTCACCATACCTATGGGTATATGGCATCAAGGCCGACCCATTATGTGTACGTGTTGTATATGTGTTATTCATTTACAAATTGTTATGTTATGTGATATTATGCTGGTATGGAAGACCCTAGGGGGAGCCCGTGGCATTGGATATAAGACCATGTGAGGTAATCCATGGCATTCCTAGGTAAAGACCATGTGGGGTATCCAATGACATTGGATGTAAGGCCATGTGGGGTAGCCTATGGCAGTCCTAGGTAAAGACCATGTGGGGTAGCCCATGGCATTCTTGTTGATTGTATTGCATGGTTTTCTGTGCGATGTTTGTAGCTTTAATTAGCTATCAGGACATGTGTATGTGTTTGTGTGTGGTATGCTCTGGCAAACTCACTAAGCATTTCGCTTACAGGTTGTTGATTTGTTTCAGGTACTTCTGAGCCCAAGGGCAAGGGCTCGGCATGATGACGTGGTGTGCACTCTATCTCTCTTTTTAATGTATTTGGGACCCTATGATGTTTTAAAAAGGAAAACAAAGATGTAATGAATATTAATTTGAAAACATATGTTTGGGAATCTATTGTTTATGAGATTGTTTTGATTAACTCAAAAGTGAAAAATTTTCTTTGTAACATCGGGTCGTTACAAGTTGGTATCAGATCCTTGGTTTGAGGGATCCGGGCACATTCTCGGGCGTGACAGGACTCAAACTAAGGAGTTGATAAAATGTTTTCAAAAGTAACCAAAAAGGAATTTAAAAGAAACCCAAATGATTAGAGTGCGACACACGTGATCAGCCGATCCAAGTAGTTTCCCAATCAGAATAACCATGTTATACTAATATTGAGCTTCGTTGATTATATGGAACTTGCTAAGTGTATGTTTTAAAAATTGTATACGGTTAGGAGCTTATAGCCTCAGAATGATTGATTTGGCCTTATCATCTTTTCCTCATTGGATGTAGTTTTAGGGTAGAATCTATTATTCGAAAGTCTATTTGATCCGTTTTGTGTATAGTTTTCATGCATAGAGCAACCTGTCATGATTGGTTTGGTTGATGTGAATAGAGAGAATCTTAGGTCAGCTTGAGGCTGACATACCCGGTATTGTGGGGTATGGTTGGGTTATGGGACGAACTGAAGTTATCAGGTACAACAGTGGGGAAAGGTACATGTAGGTGTGGAAGGTAGTATTGGGCTCGTACTACTGGAAGCACAGGACTTGTACCTGTAGCATTGCTAGATCTGATGACCTCGTGGAGGATCAGAGTGGGAAGATCCCTTATATGGAAATCCTGATCATTTTTAATTTATGATATTTCAGTTCAGCATGGTGATGACACGGTTAGGAGCAGGGGGATCAGGATCGGGATCTGGATCCGGGGCTGGGTCAGGCAGCCCTACTGATGGTATTGATGAGAGGTTGCGTGAGTTGATTGCAGCCGAGGTTATGAAGGACATCCTTGACGCTACCCCAGTCATCTTTGGGACGGTCAAGGAAGGTATGATGGAGATCATGGAGGAGAGACTTAGGGCATTCAGGGCCGATGTTTCTGTGGGTTAGGGCGGAGCCCAAACTCCCTCGTTTAGGGAGTTCAAGGCATGTGGAGCTCCGGAGTTCTCTGGGGTGAGGGACCCCATAGTGAGCAGACGTTGGATAGTAGACATTGAGAATGCCCAGCGCACGAGTTCTTGCCTAGAGGAGGCGAAGGTTGGATTTGCTTCCTGTATGCTGAGGGACAGGGCAAGAGATTGGTGGGGTGAGGTTACTAGCTAGGAGGGAGCAGCCGATGTGGCTGAGATGTCATGGGCTGCAGCAGACCACTGAGACAGTGGCAGATATCACCGCCAAGTTTCATGAGTGAGCTTTGTTGATTCCTCAGTATGTCGCGGATGAGGAGATGAGGCGGACCCGATATCATGCTATGTTGAGGGATGATATTCGGGAGTTTGTGAGCTTTACAGGGTGCAAAAACCTGAACGAGGTGGTGGAGAAGGCTCAGGAGAGGGAGATAGAGTTGGAGTCCTGTACGAAGCGGAAGACCGAGCAAGTACAGGCTGCAGGGGCTCAGGCTAAAAAGCCTAAGACCTCTAATTCTTCGGGTAGGGGCCAACAGGGTTGGGGCCGGTATGCCAAGTGTGGTAGGTTTCATAGTGGGGCTTGTCGGACAGCCGGGATATCAGGATGTTACTCTTGTGGCCAACAGGGCCACATGAGTATGGATTACCCTAAGAAGGGCTTGATATGTTTTCACTACAACTAGACATGCCATAAATAGTCCAATTTTCCGAGGGTGCAGGGAGGAGGAGGAGGATCAGCGGCGGCACTTGCGCCCACCACTATGAGGATTACTGACGGCCGCCCTGTCAAGGCGAAGGCTCCAGCGGCGAGAAGTCGCGCTTTTCAGCTGACTACCGAGGAGGCTCGGGCAGCACCAGAGGTCATGGATGGTATGTGTTTATTCTTCTTTATCTTGTGTTGATAATTGCTTATATGTGTGTGTTATGTTTTGCATAGGGACCTTTTTGGTCAATGGTATGTCAGCTCATGTTTTGTTTGATTCGGGTGCTACCCGATCGTTCGTGTCTCTTGCGCTTAGCAAGAAGTCCTGAAGCGCGCCGGGGACTCTGGATACCCCTCTCGAGGTGGAGATTACAGATGATCGCACTGTGAGTGTTGTGAGGGTATATCAGGACTGCATCCTGAATGTGAATGGCGAGAGGTTTCACGTCGATTTAGTTCCCATACCGTTGCAAGGATTGAAGGTAATCATTGGGATAGACTGGTTGGGGGCCAATGGGGCCATGATCGATTGTGAGCGACAGTTGGTCTAGGTTCAAACCCCAAAGGGGGGAGAGCTAGTCATTCAGGGCGAGAGGGCCTTGCAGGGTTGGTCCCTCTGTTCACCTGCGAGGGCCAGGAGGTTTTTGCAGCAGGGCTGCACGGGATTTTTGGCTTATGTTTCAGACACGCGGTTAGAGGCATTGGGGGATATTGGTAGAGTGACGATAGTGCAGGACTTTCGGGACGTTTTCCAGAAGAATTTCCTGGGGTGCCTCCGAAGAGGCAGGTGGAGTTTCGCGTCGATTTGGTGTTAGGTGCCGCTCCGATAGCCAAGGCACCGTATCAGTTGGCACCACCTGAGATGCATGAGTTATCTATGCAGCTTCAAGAGTTGCTAGACCGAGGGTTGAGCACTGATCCTTTTGTGAAAAAAGAAGGACGGATCGCACAGGATGTGCATTGATTACAGGGAACTGAATAATATGACGGTGAAGAACTGTTATCCTTTGCCAAGGATCGACGATTTATTTGATCAACTTCAGGGTGCCTCTTGGTTCTCCAAGATTGATCTTCAGTCCGAGTATCATCAGATGAGGATTAGGGATGAGGATATACCGAAGACAACTTTTAGGACTCTCTATGGGCATTACGAGTTTGTGGTGATGCCATTTGGGCTCACCAATGCCTCGGCAGTGTTCATGGGTCTCATGAACCGGGTGTGCAGACCGATGTTGGATCAGTCAGTGATCGTTTTTATTGATGATATCTAGGTTTAATCTAAAACCAGAGAGCAGCATGAGCAGCACTTGAGAGAAGTGCTGGAGACCTTGAGGGCGGAGAAGCTTTATGTGAAGTTCTCCGAATGTGATTTCTAGCTGCGGGAAGTGAAGTTTTTGGGGCATGTCATCAATCAAGATGGTATTTTGGTTGACCCAGCCAAGGTGGAGGCTGTGATGCGATGGGAGGTACCGAGGAATGCCTCGGAGATTCGTAGCTTCTTGGGTTTAGCGAGTTATTATCGGAGGTTTATCCAGGATTTCTCCAAGATTGTCGTGCTATTGACCCGTTTGACTAAGAAGAATGTGACTTTCCAGTGGAGTGAGGATTAGCAGAGGGCTTTTGAGACCCTGAGACAGAGGTTATGCGAGGCTCCGGTCCTGGTACTGCCTGAGGGGCTGGATGATTTAGTGGTATACTATGATGCATCGATATCAGGGTTGGGCACAGTGTTGATGCAGAGGGGTCATGTGATTGCTTATGCCTCGAGGCAGTTGAAGCCTCATAAGGCAAATTACCCCACGCATGACTTGGAGTTGGGGGCGGTGGTGTTTGTCCTCAAGATTTGGAGGCACTATTTGTATGGAGTGCGGTTCATTATTTATACCGACCACAAGAGTCTAAAGTATTTGATGGATTAGCAGAACCTCAACATGCGGAAGAGGAGATGGTTGGATGTACTGAAGGATTATGAGTGCGAGATCCTATACCATCCAGGGAAGGCCACCGTGGTGGCCGATGCCTTGAGTCGCAAGGCATCGGGGTCCCCGATTAGGGACATCTGCATGAGGATGACAGTGGTTTATCCTTTGTTGGAAATGATCAAAGGGGACCAGGTTGAGGGGGGTGAAGAAGGAGATCTAGAAGACAGAGAAAATTCGGGGTCAGTATTATTTGTTTGTCAAGGATAGCCACAACCTTTTGACGCAGTGTGGCCAAGTGTGGGTACCATTGGCAGGGGGAGTGAGGCAGAGACTGTTAGAGGAGGCACATAAGTCTAAGTTTTCTATACATCCAGGTGCAACAAAAATGTATACGGACTTGAGACTGAGTTATTGGTGGCCCTGCATGAAGCGGGAGATCGCCTGGTTTGTGGAACGGTGCTTGACCTACAGGAAGGTCAAGGCCGAGCACCAGCGGCCTCATGGCAAGGTTCAGCCATTACCCATTGTCATGCGGAAGTGGGAATAGATCGCTATGGACTTCATTACGAAGCTACCAAGGACGGCGAGGGGAGTGGATGCCATATGGGTTATTATGGACAGACTGAAGAAGAGTGCCCACTTCATTCCGATCTCCAAGATTATATCCGCAGAAAAGTTGACAGATATCTATGTTCGAGAAGTGGTGACAAGGCACAGGGTGCCGATGTTAGTGATTTCGGATAGGGATGTTCGGTTTACATCCAGGTTTTGGAAAAAGTTCCACGAGGAACTGGGTACTCAACTACACTTCAGTACAGCATATCACCCTCAGACTGACGGTCAGAGTGAGAGGACGATCCATACATCGGTGGACATGTTGCGAGCATGCATGCTGGATTTTGGAGGAAGTTGGGATACAGGTTGGACATCGAGCGAGCTCCATTCGAGATGTTATATAGTCGGAGGTGCAGGACCCCAGTATGCTGGGACGAGGTTGGACATCGGGTGATAGGGAGTACGGAGGTGGTACTCAAGACCACCGGATTGATCCAGCAGGTGTGCGACCAGTTACGGGTCGTGCAGAGCCGCCAGAAGAGTTATGCTGGTCGACGGTGATCAGATCTTGAGTTTCAGGTGGGAGAATTTGTGTTATTGAAAGTGTCACCTTGGAAGGGGATTATCAGGTTTCGTAAGAGATGCAAACTAGAGCCTCGATTTATAGGCCCGTTCATGATCATCGCCCGAGTGAGCAAGGTAGCCTATCGTTTAAAGCTTCCAAAGGAACTTAGTCAGATGCACAACACCATCCACGTGTCTCAGCTTCGGAAGTGTGTTGCTGAAAAGTCTGCGATTATATCCTTGGATGATATTCAGGTGGATGGAAGCCAAAATTATGTCAAGAATTCGGTGGCCATTCTTGACAGGAAGACGAAGGGACTTCGGAACAAGGAAGTGAAGTTGGTAAAGGTGCAATGGCAGCACCGAACGAGGCTCTGAATGGACATGGGAGCCAGAGGAGGAGATGCAGGAGCATTACCCCGATCTGTTTTCAGCCACGGACTTCGAGGGCGAGGTCTAGTCCAAGTGGGGGAGAGTTGTAACATCCAAAATTTTGGTAAGTCTTAAAACCCTAAGGATTATATTATTTGCATAAATGGTCCCTTAAGTACGTTGGGCGTACTTAAGTGTACGCTTAGCATACTACATGGATGTGGTCGCGGAGGAATCAAGGTATGTTGGGCATACCTTGAGTTACACGGGGCGTACGCACCAGGGTTGCAAAACCCTAATTATCTGGACTTGAGGCCTATTTAAGCAACCTTATGTTCCTTGGAGTAAACCCTAGAGAGCTTCCATAACCTTATAACGTCCATATACTCCTGGAACCTTGTGAGATCATTCTTAAGCCTTAAAGTGTGAATTTGTGGCCTTTTGGTGTGTATTTCAAGAAGAAGGGGTGGTCAAGCAAGCTTGGATCAAGTGGGTGCTTCAAGATCCTGCATTTAAAGCATCTTGCAAAGCATCTGGAGGTAAAAAGCTTGCATCTTTCCTTTCTAATCTTTAGATCTAGCTAGGGTTTTGGTGGATTGTCCCTTTTATGAACTTTGGATCTCTTTTGTTGAGTTAAGCCTTCCCTTTTGATATGAAAGTTAGACCTGAGGTCTCCTAGTCATTTAGGAGCATAAAAATGGAAGCTTGATGGGAGATTTGACCTCATACATTAGTAAAAGACCTTGGAAAAGTCTTAATGGAGTGGGTGGGTGTGTATGAGACATGCAAGGGCATAAAGTTGCCAACTTTATGCCTTAGGACATCTTTTCAGACTTAGATCTAACTTTTGGTCATGATGGATTCGAGTATTAAGCACTTAATGGAAAAAGTGCTTAAGTTGTTTGTACGCTGGGCGTAACCAGCTGTACGCGGCGTGTAGTGCCCAAACCTTCAATACGTTGCACGTACCAGGATGGTACGCTGGGTGTACGCAGCTCAGTTGGGCCCTAAGCTGTTTTGGGCCTTTGGACCTTCGTGCCTCATTTGGTTGTTGGGCTTGATTGGATTTTGTGAGTTATAGGCCTTTTTACCTGTTTGGGCCATGGACTTATTGATTGGGCCTTATTGGCCAAGTGGCCTATTAAGGAGATTGGACTTGTACTTTGGGGCCCATTTGCAAGAAAAGGGTAATTGGGCCATGGGGGTAGACTTTGAAGATTGGGCCTCTATTTGGGTAATTTAAGGCCTTATTATTGATTGTATTATGATTGTTGTTATTCAGCTCGAGAGGCTGTGAAATGCTAGGAGGGCAGTATTCATATTCATCGGAATGAGGTGAGTCTTCTCACCATACCTATGGGTCTACTGCACCAAAGTCGGCCCATTATGTGTACGTGTCGTATATGTGTTATTCATTTACGGATTGTTATGTTATGTGATATTATGCTGGTATGGAAGACCCCGGGGGGGGGGGGGGGGGGGCATGTGGCATTGGATATAAGACCATGTGGGGTAGCCCATGGCATTCCTAGGTAAAGGCCATGTGGGGTAGCCCATGGCATTGGATGTAAGGCCATGTAGGGTAACCCATGGCAGTCCTAGGTAAAGACCATGTGAGGTAGCCCATGGCATTCTTGTTGATTGTATTGCATTGTTTCTATGGCAAGTTTGTAGCTTTAATTAGCTATCAGGATATGTGTATGTGTTTGTGTGTGGTATGCTCTGGGAAACTCACTAAGCATTTCGCTTACAGTTTGTTAATTTGTTTCAGGTACTTCTGAGCCCAAGGGCAAGGGCCCGGCTTGATGACGTGGCACGCACTCTATCTCTCTTTTTAATGTATTTGGGACCTTCTGATGTTTTAAAAAGGAAAACAAAGATGTAATGAATATTTATTTGAAAACATATGTTTGGGAATCTGTGGCTTATGAGATTGTTTTGATTACCTCAAAAGTGAAACAAATTTCTTTGTAAAATTGGGTCGTTACACGATGGCGATGGATCGCGATCATTGAGAGGAGCACTCTAAGCATACTGGGAGTACGCGAGGCGTACTCCAGACTCATGCAAACCCTATTTTAGGGCTTTTGATCCTATTTAAGCTCATTTTCTCTTCACAAACATTAATACCTTTAGCCTCCACCCATTTTTAACCCTAGAACCAAACCCTAAGTGCAATTTGGTGATTTTGAGCTTGGTATGTACTTGATGTGTGTCTTGAGAAGAAAAAGAAAAGGAAGAAGAAGAAGAAGAAGAAAAAGAAAAAGAAAAAGAAAAAGAAGAATAAGAAGCGAATCCTTGGGAGGTATGGCTTGAGCTTCTAGATCCATGATCGAGTATCTTTCCATTTGTAAGCTTCCAAAGGTAAAAAACTTTGACTTTGATGATCTTTGTGGTTGGATCTATTTTATGTAGTTCTTTGGCATTATTAAGTCCCTTGATGAAAAGGTGAGCTTTTGATCTACTCCAGAAGTAGTGGATGTTAGATCTAAGCTTCGATAAGCTCTTATTTATGAAAAACTTTGGTCCATGCATGTATTAAGCTCTTATTTAGTTCTTTTCTAAGTGTTGAGTCCAATTAAGTCGTGCTTGTGAGTAAAGTTGGAAACTTTATTGGTTAAGCCTTTGGATGGGGACCAGATCTATGTTTTAGACATCTTGCCTTAATCCATTAACAACAAAATATGGGTTTTGGACTCCTGAGTAGTACGTTGGGCGTACGAGGTGGTACGCTCAGCGTAATGCGAGGATTGTGCATTAGGCTATTGTACGTCGTGCTTTGTGGTTAAGTACACGGGGCGTACATCTATAGTATGTTGGGCTTACTCCCCAGAGAATCGTTTTGGGCTTTTGAGGTTTGGGGCCATTTTTGGGTTTTGGTAGTTTGGGCCTTATTAGGCCATTAGACTTCTTTTTGGGCTTCTAAGCTGTGCCTTTTGGTCTCCTTTGGATTTTAGGACCATAAAGGGGTTTTTGAGGCCCAATTTGGAAAATTGGGCCATATTTGGGCCTTAGGTATTAAATGGAAGTTGGGCCTTTGGATTATTGGTTTGGGCTTGGGACTTGGGACTTGGGACTTGGGACTTGGGCAAAGCATAGGGAAGGGTAAAAAGGAATTTTACCCTAGTTTGGACTCTTGGTGTGAGTCGTGACCCAGTTATTAATTTGATGTTATTTTGGGTGATTAATAGCGTGGGATTGTTAACGGATCTACAGTCAGAGAGTATTTGTGTGGGTTTCAGCTGTCTGAGGTGAGTTTTCTCACTATATCAATGGGTCGAAGGCCACAATGTCGGCCCATCATTTGACAAGTGGATTGACATTTATTATGTGTTTGGTTGTATGAAGACCATGGGGGTAGCCCATGGCAGTTGGATATCAGACCATGGGGGTAGCCCGTGACACTTGGATATCAGACAATGGGGGTAGCCCGTGGCATTCCAGGTAAAGACCATGGGGGTAGCCCATGGCACTAAGATATCAGACCATGTGGGTAGCCTGTGTATTCTAGGTAAAGACCATGGGGTAGCCCATGACACTTGGATATCAAACCATAGGGGTAGCTCATGTCATTCCAGGTTAAGACCATAGGGGTAGCCCATGGCAACTATACATGTGTGCATGATATTATGTGGTTGTATGTTGTGTGATATTTTGGGGAACTCACTAATCTTTGCGCTTACGGTTTTTAGATTATGTTTCAAGTGCTTTGGTTTTCAAATGGAAGAGCTTGGGATGGTTGTGGGGCACACACCACCTCGTTCCGCAATTTCTTGACTGACTCTGATCTAATATGATGATTGATACATTTGTTTCATTTGAATTTTTATGATGATTTTCTGGAATACTGGTTTTATTAATTTAAAAAATGAAATTTTTGGGTCTTATTTTTGGGACGTTGCAAGTTGGTATCAGAGACTTGGTTTGAGGGATTCGGACATACTCTCGGGTGTATCTGAACTCAAACTGAGGATTTGGTAAAGTTTTTAAAAAGAAAAGTATTTTTTTTTAAGAAAAAGGGTTTCTCAGATAAGAAAGGGTGTGGTGTGTGCAATTAGCTGAGCTCAAGTAAGTTTTCCCAAAATACTCATACATGTTGTCTTATATGATTTGATCTATTAATCACATGCTAGTTAGGGCTAAGGATATGCTCAATTTTTGCATGATAGAATGCAGAGATGCCTTTGTATGTCTATTGCATGAGTCGGTAGACTTGCATGCTAGTGATGGTTAGTCAGTGATAGATTGGCCTGATATGTGATGCCTTGTAGCCTTGGGAACATTGAATGATATGTTGGGATGGGAGTAGTTATTGGTATAAGTAATTGCTAAGTGTATGCTTTAAAAATTGTATATGATGAGGACCTTATAGCCCTAGAATAATTGATTTGGCCTTATTTCATGTTCCTTGCTTGGTTATGGTCCTAGGGTAGAATCTTTTATTCGACAGTCAATTTGATCATGTTCTGTGTATAATTTGCATGAACAAGAAAACCGGCAGTAAGGGTGGAAGTTCCTAACATGAGCTCTGTTGTGTGAGTTTGAATGTTCTTTGATCATTCTATGGATTGGAGTGCTACTGCTCGAATTCTACTTTCTTCGTGATTTGTGGGACTCTTAAGTGGTGAGAGTTAGCTACTAAGTGAACATGTTAACTTACATTTAATAAAGATTGAACAATCTCAGAGTGATAGATTTTACCCTATTACACAAATCTCGTTTGAGTCTAACAATTTTAGGGATGAGTCTTTTACTCGAAGGATTATCTGAGCTTCGTTGCATGTGATTGTGCTCATGAAATAGTTAACTAACATTATGAGTTCTTCAGCAGCTGATGGCAAGGTGAGCTCAGGAATCTAGGAAAGCCTAGGGAATGCTTTAGTGGGTTTTGTTGCACTGTTAGAGAGTGCTTGGAGTATGGATTTGAGAAGGTGACTTAGAGGATTTGGGATGATTCTTGAGGAAAGTATGGGTAGGTGTGGAAGTTGGGCCCGTACTACTGAAAGCACATGATCCATGCTCGAATCGGGGAGAGTCGTGGGGAACCTAGGAAGCCTATGGGATGAGGATTCTTGGGTATGTTCTGATCTTCTGCATGTTGTTTTTTTGTATGGTGTTGAGCACTCCGGGAGGAGGTACGGGTTCAGAATTAGGCTCAGGTGCTGATCCAATCGATGAGCACATGCGGGAGTTCATCCCTTCGGAGATTACTCGCGAAATTTTGGAATGGTCTCTTATGATCTTCGATTCAGTCAAGGAAGGGATTTTGGAGCTCTTGGATGGATGCCTCGAGGCCTTTCAGGCCGAGATTGTAGTAGGGCAGTTGGGGCTCATCTAGAGCCCAAGGCTTGTGGATCCCTAGAATCCTTCAGGAAGGAGGATCTTATTGTTAATTCTTGTCATTGGGGTCAGACGTGGGTTATGCGCCATGTTTTCAGGAGGTTCAATTCCATGAATGGATTGCCTCGGGGGTTTCGCTAGCCTTATGGGAGGAGTTTCCTGACATCTTTGGGTGTGTTGCTAATTGTTTGGTCACAAGGTTTGAGAGTCGGATCTCGGTTGTTCAGTCGATTGATGGGATGGTTGGGGTAACCCAAGAGTAAAAGATTGGTTCAAATAGGCAGCTGGGGAAGAGGAGGTGGACTCATAGTCTGACTCGGCGATCAGAGCAGCTGGACGTTGCCATATCTAAGGTTAGAGACTTGAGAGGTCGTGGTGGGTCCATGAAGGATAAAGGGGCACATGAGGATGTATGTAGCAGGTCTAAGTGCGACATGTGCTTTTGCGGGTATGACATCTTTTTCTTTGATTTGGGTAAACATTATCTCTGGTTTGGTTCTCTGTTATTGTATGGTTTGTATTGTCAAGGGTTGTTATATGCCATTTTGCATGCCAAAAGTCTCTAGTGGGTCGTATTTTGATGAGTGGGAATTCAGTTGATCGGGGAGTTGTTCCGGTTCTTTGTTGGGTTCAGTTCAGGGGTGTTGATGGAAAGATCTTCAATCGAGGCAACATGATTAGTTCTTCAGCAAAGTAAAGTTCAGTTGGGTTAGCATTTTTTTTGGTATGACCGACATTTGAACATTTGGGTTCAATCACTACCGTTGCTAGGAAAGGAGCGGCAACAAGGAAATGGTGTCAATCGCTCGAGTTGGATGGTCATTTGATGTACTAGGGGAATTTTATTACCGTAAGGATCGTAGATGGTTAAAATTCAAAAACTCATTTGAGAATGGGAAGTATGGGTGAAGATTCGCCAGTTCAAAGCAGGGATGATGGTCTTAAGTCACCAGCATAAAGAACTTAAGGATTTGGTGTGATATCATGGGAAACGTTGGGGTTATCGGGTTTTTGAAGTCTCAGGGAGCATTTATCTGAATTTCAGGAGTTGGGCAATCAACGAGATCAACTAGTAATGGAACGCTAGTGTTGGTAAACTCAGATCATAGTCGATTCATATTATTTGAAGATAAGATGGGTTGGGAACCCATCAAATTTTGTGCGATGAGAGAGCTTTGACGAATCCAAGTATGGGAGAATCGATCAGGATTTCCGGGATATGGTCGAGTGTGGAACTAGGCCGATTTCTCTCCCATAGGAGAAGAAACCATTTCTGGACTATCACCTTTGTCATTTCCTATGTCCATGGAATTTGGGGATGTAGATCTTCCAATCACATTTGCTTGACCAGTGCGCCAAAGCATCGCTGCTTCAGCAACAATCAGCAAATATATAAGATCGATAAGGGTCACGTCGTTGTCGGTTACATAGTAGTCTTTAACAAACTGACTATATGACTCGAGAAGTGAGTGAAGAACCAAGTCAACAGCTAGCTTCCTTGGAAAAACGACACCCAACATTCCTAGTCTATCAATGTGTGACTTCATCTTTAAGACGTGTGCACACACAGACCTTCCATCTTAGTGTTTTCTTGCCAATAGGGCTTAAGTGACCTTGAACTTTTCAAGTCAATGAAAACGTGGGTTATGGAGAATTACTGGAGGAGGTGGAGGAAGAGAAGTATGATTTCCAGTTCCACCTTTGCACGAAGAAGGGAATGATCTTTCTCTTTGATCGACATGTGGAATATCATCTTCAAATGGAAATCTTTTTCCAAGAGATTAAGGAAGACCATAGTTGTCAAAACCATACATCTACAAAGGGAGAAATTCAAGTTAGTTGATATAATCCTTAATATAACACCCAAATGAAATACTAAGGATAGGACCTAACACAATAATTCACAATTCAGAAGAGGGATGCCATAATCCAATTGCAAATTATTTGAATGTAGGTAAATGATGATTTACCAATTCCACCATGAAAACGAAATTTTAAACGAACTAAGGTTTAAATGAAATTCCTAGATCTTTTGAGATTCATTGAACTTTTCAATTGTATGTTTAATCTCGATTATGCCCTTCAAGTTTGTGACTGGGATACCGAGGATCACAAACAAGGTGTGAATAACCATGCGAATTAGTTTGGTACTCTCGATGTCATTAATCATCTAATCAATGTGCCGGTTAACCACACATGCTCCATTGATCAACGATAATTACGAGAAACCCATTGCCATCCTTCATTAGTCCACATTAGTGTGCCAATTAACCACACACGCTCCACTAACTGACCAATAAGGTGCCATGTGTAATTTCATGGGCTACCATCAAATTCACATTTTCCTAAAGTAACTAAGATTTGGGAATTTATAAAATCACTTAGTTACTTTGTATCTTCATTATACTTTTAATGAGAGTTTGTGTCCTATCCTACCTGTTCGGCTAACGACCCTCCACTAGTCAAGGGTGCGGTGGGTAAGAGTGGGTACTCAATGACGGTCATTTTACAGACCGCTTCCTTAAACACCTCTTATAGACCAGCTTCGTGAATGAGGCCTACTAACGGTAAGACTGACTTATTCTTATATATATATATATATATATATATATATATATATATATATGTATATGTATATATATATATATATATATCAAACTTTTAATGTTATAATATTATAAGGGTGTATTTTAAACTTTTAAAATACTAAGTGGTTTAATCTTTTAAATAAATTAAACTTTTAATTTAATTAACTTTAAATCATATTATGGAATTATTAATTGTCTTTTTTAATTAATCTTTTAATTAAATTATTAATAAAAATCATAATCATACATTCTAGGTGTTTCCATTTGAATTTCCAAAATTAAAACTTGTAATTTTAAATTTAAATCACAAAACCAAAAGGGTGTATTTTAAAACTTTTTAAAATACTAGGGTTTTAGAATTTCATATTTCAAAATTAAACTTTTAATTAATTTTTAAATTCCAAAACTTAGAGGGTCCAATTTGAAACTATTCAAAATTTTAGGTTAAATATTTGAATCAAAATAATCTTATATTATCCATATTTAACCAAATCTTCAAATTTGATAAGGATATCATGTTACCAAACAGAAATATCGATTTTAGGCAATAAAAATGAGTTATGGTGATTATCATATTCAAATTCTGGCCAAAAAATCGAAAAATCTTGAAACTGATGAGTCAACTTGTCGAGTTGGCAAGTGAGCTCGTCAAGTTCAAGCAACTTGTCGAGTTCATGCTCCAGAACTTCAGATTTCGACTTTCTTGTTCTTTAGATGATTCACTATTGCACCAATTCAATAGAAAAACATCTTAGGCTCTGATACCACTGATGGGTTTTGAGCATAACTACAATCCTATGTGATCATGCAAACCTAATTGCTTTGGATCTAAGTTTTTCTCTATTGAACATACAAATATGAATACCAAAGCAATAACCCTATAGACTAGCATATAGAATTCGAAATTCATATATAAACTAGGGTTAGATGATTACCTCACTTGTTATATACTAATAACAAGAACAATCCTTGAAGTCATTGACTTTTGAAAGCTTAGTGCCCCAACTATTGCACCTCTAATGGAGTCACAAACACCCAATGCAAAGAATGAGTTGGAGAGACAAGGATTTTCGGCCAGGTTTTCTATCTGGAATGCATAGGCCAAAATTCCAAGTGTATGGAGGTCTTTATATAGTTGTGTGGGCTGCTAGGGTTTTTGGAGGAAACCCTAATTCCTGCTTAAGGCTTAAGCAACCCATGGACTCCTCCATAAGAGGCCTTGGACGAAATCTATAGGGCCTCCCTATAGGATTTCGTCAACTCCTAATTAAGGAGTCCATCAGCCCAGTTTTGCAACTGTCAATGATTTACAAAACAGTTCCTCCATTATTAATCAGTTCCTTTAATCCCAAAGTTAACATCAAATTAATTTATGATTAATCACCAATTAATAATATGATTCCAAATAATATATTAATCTTATAATATATTAATAAAATTATCCTGAGTACCAATTTATTATTCATATAATAAATCCTACTCTTCTCTCTCCACTAGTCATCCTAGTTGCATGAGTAAAGGCAACCAAAAGGACCATGCTCATAATCAAATCAAGTACATACCAATTATAGTTATGGGCTTAGACACCTAATCCAACAACCTATTCATCAAATAGTGACTATTCTCAAATACCACTCAAAATACCCAAAATACCCTTAGGTTAAATTTGGTCAAAGTTAACGATCAAAGTCAAATTAAAATTCAACTAAAGCAGGTTTCCACATGTGACCATCCTTGGACACACGATGACTACTAAATGACAATACAGTCGAGACTCATCCCAGCCGCCACGCCCTGGGGACCTTGGCCACGTTGTGAGCATTAGGCACACAAACAGCTTAATGGATTAAATTGATTTCCTTTATCTTAGGTGCTCCAAAGCCTAGATGTGGTCCATTCTAAGGTCCAAGTGGATAAAGTTTCTAACTTTACCCCTTTAGACTCTTTAAGGGATAGAGATCCCTATTCCTAGACCTAAAAGGGTAAGAACAAAGTTTGGTTTAACCCATTAAGTACTTTCTCTTGAAGACAACTAGATTCCTATTTTCCAGAACATTTCTAGCATCAAAATACAACATAAAAATCCTTACTTTCTAGACATGCATTTCCAATTCATGTCTTGGACTCTATTAGGTCAAAATGAGGGTTTTTGGCCAAATCTTCCATGCATGATGCTAAAACTCAATGCTATTCCAGATCCAAAGCATCTGAGGTCCAAAAAGACCTGGAGATTCATAACGTTGCAAACTTTATGAGATCTCACGATCTAATAATCAAGGACATGAAGGTTAATGCATAGAAACCTAGATCTATGCGCTTTAAACAAAAAAAAACTTGGAACTTAGGGACTTACAAGAGTCTAGAAGATGCACAAAAAGATGGTGAAAAGAGTTGCTTGCTGAATCTAGGCCCAAAAGTCACCTCCTTCTTTTTAAATCCCCCAAAATCAACACAAAAGGCTTAGAGAGCAAAAATAGAGGTCAGGGTTTGCTTGGAGGCTGAGAGAGTCTGATGGAGGCTTAGGGTGAGCAACCCTAGCCTCACATTCCCTTAAATATGGCGCAAACCCTGGAAATATGGGTTTCTCATTAAGCAACTACCACGCCATGGCCATAGGCTGCCACGTCGTGGCGGCCATTTAAAACCCACGATACAATGACCATTGCCACATCGCAGAATTCCTTCACCACGGCGTGACACTGCCCAAAATTCAAAAATATAATAAATTATAATACCTCCAAGAATCTGAATGTTACACACCCACTTGGTATTATTTACTTAACAGTGAAGTTTATTGCAAATTGTCACAAATTACAATGCACTTTATCTTATGTTTCTTCTTACCTCCAAGCTAACTTTTGATGTTTATTAGTTGTTTTGAGAAGGTATGGGTTGTATATTTGTCTGTGAACCATCGTGCTCACACCGTCAATAATGTCTAACCCTGGGATCGTATTCACTAGGCTTCCCCATAGCCTAACCAACTTGTTGATAAATTATTGCAGGTTAGTGGATATTGTCATAAGCTTAGGAGACTCATAAGCTTTGAATATTTAGAAGACATTTGGTTTGTAATATTCTCTTAAACCCTTGTTTTGATATATGCTGTAGCACTCTACGACATAATTAGTTATATAAAACCCCTAATGTTTTTGGAAAATTTTAATTGGGACCGTTATCCGCGTTTGAACTTTATAAGGTATTTGAATTCAACTTTGGAAATCGATTTTCCGCAAACTAAAACTATGGAATTCTATTAAGGATTTTATTAAAAGCCAATTCAAATAGGTCTGTGCGAGGGGTGTTACAGTAAACCTATATTATTATTTAATATTTTGTCACCTTATTAGTCTAATAATTTTGACCTCTAATTAAATAATTTCTTCAATGATTAAGCTTTTCAATAGTTTATTATTATTATTATTATTATTATTATTATTATTATTATTATTATTATCTATCTAAAATGTTTCATAAATATCGTCATTTAGTTAGTTGTTTTTTAAACATATTATACTTTGATATGAAATATTTTAACTTAAATTATCATTAGAAATTAAAGTTAGTATACAAATATTTCATAAATGAAAAAACTATGATTGGAATAATGTAGTTAAATAAATGGAAAATATTTAAAACTATAATATAATTAAGGGGATAATAATAAAATATGATGAAAAAGAAAATAGTTACTTGTTCAATATGGTCATTTAATATATATTATTAAATGATAATAAAAATACATAAAAAATAAAAATAAGTTCAATATGACAACAGACACTTCAATGATATTAAATGAAAATAAATAACCAATTAAATAGTAAAAAACTATAAATAAGTTCACATTCTTATATTATATTATAGTTTTTATTGAGCAATATAACAAGACAATACATCTTAGTTATCATCGTACAACAAATGAGAAGAAAAACGGGCGACAAGTTGTGCCACTAAGCCTTTTTGTATGGTAAAGTCAATTCTTTTGAAGACTACATCTATAGATCTAGGGGATATAACAATGTTATGCATGATCCGTTGTACTCTACTAAGAAGCTCCACCGCATCAAATGCAAATGGTAGGAACACGTATTCATTTTCCATGCACGGTTTCTCATGTTTGGTGACCTTGCATGTAGCAGCTTTAATGCAACATGTCCCGCCGTGAAACCCTCAGCCCTTAAGCCTACAAGAGGGGATACCCCCGTAAGGTCCACACATGCGTGTTGCCCTCCAACTTATCCAAAAATCAAAACGTCAGTCGGCCTAAGGGTTGACATTCCTTCTGTCGGATCAGTCAAGAAATTCACAACAACCTCTTTCTTGGTGGAAACCTCGACACGTTTTAATATGTCAACCAAAACATCCTTAACCATATCGTGCCTATATTTGAACCCTGAAAGTTCTTTGTAATGAATCGCATGTTCTCCAAAAGACTCCAAACATGTCTTGCAACACACCAAACATATCTTGTCGACTGGATTTAGAGTTCACATTTGAAATGCTCTTAGCATTTAATAGATTTAGAGTTCAATGATCATATTGAACTCTTCAATAAGAAAAATATTTTTTTTAATTCCAAAATAAATGTTTAGATATATTTCATTGAATTTTCTAGAGTTCAACGTATTTTAAGAAAAAAATTGACAAAGTGGTATGATATATAAAATGATTACGTATCAATCTATTGAACCTATAACGTTTAATGTATTGTACGTGGATGCTCTCAAATTCATTAATAACCTCCATTTTTAATTGCAATGTACTTTTTATTTTTATGTTATTTTATACCTTTAACAAAAATCATTAACCGAAACCGATAACTAATAACTATTGAAATACATTAATAGTAGTGATTGTTAGTTTGTTTTTAGCCAATAAACAAACCAAACCAAAGAGCCTTATAAATACCCATGTACAACCCACCCCGAACTTCATTTCTTTCCCATTCTTCTTCAACTCTACCCCATTTTCACTTTTATTTTTGGAGATATGAATAGTATTCCCCCATATATGAGGGAATACTATTCATATCTCCAAAAATGGAGGTGAAGTTTGGTTATCAATTTTAGTCCATCTCATTTTTATTTTATATATTTCTAGTTTATTTTATCTACTAATTATAATTTCAATATAATATTTAATATTTATAATATCATGTTATATACTAATTTATATTAATTAATCATAAATATAGAGTTTAATTAGTAGAGAGGTGTATTTGATAATATATATATATATATATATATATATATATATATATATATATATATATATATATATATATATTATAAAAATGAAATATTTTAGGAATATATTTTTTAGAGAAAAAATGGAATAGGATTAAAAATGAAACACCTTTTACTCTATTTAAAAAAAAAAAAAATTGGAGATGAGTTTATTACTATTGATTATGAGTACGAAGGTTTACGTCTACGAAATTTGGCATGTAATACTGATTTATAACCCAAACTGTCACATATCGTGCCACAAATATCATTTCATTCCGTCAATTAACACTCTCTTAAACTCCGTAGCATTTATACGAAATCCGAGAATAGTTTTCTGAAGCCATGAACATGGAGACCCCACCACCGGCAACAACTCCGCGACCACAACTCTGGCCGCTCCGCCCCTCACATACCAAACTCACATCCCGCCTCAATTCCTACATGGCCACCACCAGAATCGGGAAAAGGTTCAAACTCATGGAACGCAACACCACCTTCACCACAGAGCTCCGAGCTGGAACCGCCACCTTCCTCACCATGGCCTACATCCTTGTGGTAAACGCCAGCATCATCACCGATTCCGGTGGCACATGTAGCGTAAAGAACTGCACCTCCTCCGTCCCCATCTGCGTAGACCCAGCCAGTTGCACCCTCATGCTCCCTCCGGATTCTTGCAAGTTTCCTCCGGTGGACCCTGGTTACACCGACTGCCTCTTGAGAACCCGAAAAGATCTCATCGTCGCCACCACTGCCGCCTCCCTCATCGCGTGTTTGTCAATGGGATTATTTGCTAACCTTCCCTTCGCACTAGCTCCTGGAATGGGGACCAATGCTTACTTCACTTACACGGTGGTAGGGTTTCATGGATCCGGAAGCTTATCCTACCAAACCGCCTTAGCTGCTGTTTTTATCGAAGGTTTTATCTTTTTGATCATTTCCACGATCGGTGTTCGAGCCAAACTAGCAAAACTAGTACCTAAACCGGTCCAAATCTCATCATCGGTCGGAATAGGGTTGTTTCTAGCTTTCATTGGACTACAACACAACCAGGGTATTGGGTTGATAGGGTATAGCCCATCAACCCTAGTAACCCTAGGTGGATGCCCAAGAACTTCTAGAGCAGCCCTAGCACCTGTGTTCACTAATGGAACCATCGTCCTGATGCCTAATGTTACAGCATCAGGCGATATACTATGCATACACAATCGAATGGAAGACCCAACATTATGGCTAGGTATTGTTGGGTTCGTGATAATCGCATACTGTTTAGTGAAAAATGTCAAGGGCGCCATGATTTATGGCATAATATTTGTGACTGCGATTTCATGGTTTAGACACACGAGTGTGACTGAGTTTCCAGATACTGAGTTAGGTAACTCGGCATACGAGTACTTCGAAAAGATTATCGATGTCCATGCGTTAGAGACAACAGCAGGTGCCATAAGCTTCAAGGGTATGAACTCAAAGGCATTCTGGGAAGCATTGGTCACATTTCTGTACATCGACATACTTGATGCCACTGGCACGTTATCTTCGATGGCTAGATTCGCAGGCATGATGGACTCAAACGGAGATTTTGAGGGTCAGTATTTTGCGTTTATGTCAGATGCAGCCTCGATCATGATCGGGTCATTGTTAGGGACATCGCCGGTGACGACATATATGGAGTCATCAACGGGGATCAAAGAGGGTGGGAGGACGGGGTTAACGGCGATAACGGTGGCGGGATACTTCTTTTTGGCTTTTTTCTTTACACCGTTGTTGGCATCGATACCACCATGGGCGGTGGGGCCACCTTTGATACTGGTGGGAGTTTTGATGATGAAAGCAGTGACCGAGATTCAATGGGATGATATGAAACAAGCAATTCCAGCATTTCTCACTATGATTTTGATACCATTGACATATTCTGTGGCATATGGGATGATAGGTGGCATTGGTGCATATATTATTTTGAATTTGTCGGATTGGGTGATGTTTTTGATGAAGAAATATGGGATTAAGGATAAGATCAGAAGTAAAAGTTCGATTATTAGCCAAGGATCAAACGTTGGAGGTAGTACCAATACAAGTATGGCGACAGAAAAATATGTCAACTTTAGAATAGAAGATACTGTTTAATTATTGTAACAAGAAATGCTGAGTTTGTCGCTCTACTAAAAGTCTGGTAAATGATACTCGATTAATTAAATTATGCATGCAATTGTCAATTTTCAAAATGAATTATATGGTGTTCAAAGTTCTATCATTTAACATTACTTGGTTCTTGTTGCAAATCAATGATGAATATAGAATTTGCAAAGTTTGAATATCATATCAAATATATTGATCATTTTTATGAAGTGACCAAATTTTTTTAACAAACTTTATGGAATAACATGTAGTTTGACTTTGACCGATCGGTACGTCCAACTCATTGGAATGATTTGCTCGGTGTTCATAGACCGCTCTGCTCAACTTCAAGCACAAGTCCATTAAGATGTTTGAAGTTGGACAGAGTGGTCTATGAGCAAATCACTCCAAGGAGTTGGACGTACCGGTCAAAGGTCAAACTATGTGTCATTCCTTTAAGTTTGTTCAGAAATTTTGGTCCACATCATAAAAATGATGAATATATTCACATTATGGTGACGGAACGACATATACAACTCAACCCTATATAGCGGAATGTTGTGTCATTACCCATGGTACGCTATGGTGGCTAGATCAGTGTGCTAGCATTCGTCAATCCACATACACAGTTCGAGTTCAAGAGGTTTTTATGGTTTTCTTTGATTACCGATTTCCAATAATTTTTGGATATTTTTCACTTTATTTATGAAATGTAATTTATATATGTTGACTAGTTTTCCTATATAATGTCTTTCCTTTAGCTTAAGTATTTAGATTCTGATTATTGTTTGAGATTGAATTATTAGAATAGTAAAGACTGTTTATTTGTGTTTTGTTCTTCTTAATAATACATTTCGTTCAAGTCCTTATCATCTTTCCTTCAAATGGTGTTAGAAGCTTGGTTACCATGGTTGGACATTAAACGCATATTGCAGCGAGTACATAAGTTGGAGTTTTGCCATCCAAAGAGACTTAATTTGAACTAAGCATCCGGGACAACAAAAAAGACGACATAAAAGCTTTTTGTAACAACCACAATGATAGTTCTCTTTGATGTATTGATATGAAGGCTAGTTTTTTGAGTTTTTGGTCAAGTCTTGTTCCGAAGGAATTATCAAGACTTTAAGCATAACTGAGCATTTGAGTGATATAGCCATTTGGAAACAATATGTATGAGTTATTATATCAAATGAAGATCATGGTTTAACTTGGAAGATTGATGCCTTGAATGTGCTTATTCAAGCTTATAAGGCATTAAGTCATTTAAATCAACACGTTATGAATGATTTAAGATAGTAAAACAAGTTACTAAGGTGTTGTTTGTTTTTTGAAAAAAAACATCTTCAGAGCTCTTATTGCTGTGTGGCGCAACACACGCGCAACAGTTTTCATCTCGCAGTTGTTTGTTTTTCAGAAGTCTTCGGATTAAAAAACATTTGTGCGTGTTCTTCTTGGCGCGGCACTAGTTTTGCCTCTTCTTACCTTTTCCAACATCTTCTTCTTTTTTTCTTGGTAAAATATTTATTATATATTGCTGAAATTTTATTTTACATTTTTTTCGTTTTTTTTTGTTTATTCTTGTTGAATTTTTTTTATATTGAATAATAATAATTTGTTGATGAAATATCATTATTTTATGCTAAAATATCTTTATTTTTGGTTAAAATGTCATTTTTTTTTTGCTGAAATATCATAAATTTTTGCCGAAATGTTATACATTATTAAATTTTCGGTATTAAAAACTATTTTCGGATTATAAAATCAGTTTATTTTAATTTTTTAATATTTGCAGCAGAATGCTAATGTTAAAAAAACAAACACGCTTCTTATTACAGTCTGCAGCCGTTTGGTCCACCTCTTCTACTACAGAGGGTTGCAGAGGTGGTCCGCAAACTCTATGAATTTTTGCTTCAAAAAAACAAACAACACCTAAGTGTTAGTACACCTTTTTCAGTCATCTAGAAGTTAATTTGAGGAGTAAAAGTCATTTGGATCGATGAACGATTCTCAAAATTAATGGAAGAAAACTCTGTGTAAGTGTATGATTGTAACATCCAAAATTTAAGACCGAAAAGTTTTGTTTTTAAATTAATAAAACTATTATCCCAAAACATCAACATAAAACCATGGAGGAACAAAGTGTATCAAATACATCATAAGGCATCAGAATAATCATAAATGTGGGACGGCGTGGTGTGTGCACTGCAATCATCTTGGGCTCTTTCCTTTCGAACCTGAAATACCTGAAACATAAACTAAAAACCGTAACCATAAACTTAGTGAGTTCCCAAAAATACTGCATACCATACATAATAAACACATAATGGGCCCGCCTGACATCCCCCCCTCCCCCCGGTATACATATAAACATATAATTATAGAACACATATGATAATCACAAAGATAATAACATATAGAATAGTCATCGGGTCCCGCCTAACATCGAGCCCCGCCCGGTAAACATATACACATAACAAATGTAAGAGTCAAGCAGACAACTAGCATACTAACATATCAAACCATAGGCCAGCATTGGTGTCTTCGACCCGCTAAACACAGTGAGGAAACTCACCTCTAGCTGTTGAATCACTCAATAAAATCTCTGGTTGCTGGTCCGGAAAATCCCTACACTATCATCACAAAATAATATCCAACTATTAGTTGGGTTTCGACCCATAACCAAGAGTCTAAGCTACTACGCCCATAACCAGGGTAAAAGAACATTTTACCCTTTATCTAACTTGGCCTAAATTTAATGCCCAACTCAACTACACAAAAAGCCCAAATCCTAAATGGCAACTCAAAGCACAAATATGGCCCAATCTTCCAAATTGGGCCTAACCCATCATGGGCCTAAAATGTAAGGAAGACTAAAATTACTAGCCAAAAGCCCAAATCAGAAGTCTAATGGCCCAACAAGGCCCAAACTATGGCCCAATACCGAAAATGGCCAAGCCCAAAACACCAACTATTGAGTACGCGGGGCGTACTCAGCTCGTATGCCCAACGTACTCCCCTGACTACTTTTCCACCTCATTGAGCACTTAATCGGTTAAGTCCTTGTGCCAAACTTTCAGATTTGGTCCTAAAGGGTGACTTATCACGTAAAGTCGGCAACTTTACACTCGTGCAAGGCTTAGAGGTCTTAATACATTCATGAACCAAAAACATCCATAAAGTTTGCATTTTTATGAACCTATGGCCTAAATGGAGATAAGATCTAACATCCATTGTGTGACAACCCGATACTTTCTAGTCAACAAAAGTCAAATTCCGTTAAATAAAATTTTGAATCTTATTTGTTCCGTCAAGTTCTTGTGGGTTAGAAAATAATATAAAATATATAATCAGAGGTTATATAAGTTTTTTGAAACAAAACACTCAAAAAATCAAGATTTCCCTCGAAAAATCAGCGAAACTCGTCCAGTCACGTGTTTACGGCCATAAACCCTTGGGCCGTAAACCTGTTTACCGCCGAGAATCCATTCCCGACTACAAACCCAACCGGTATAAAGGTTTTCCCCAGAGAGATTCTTCATTTTTCACCTTTTTCACCCAAAAACTCTCTTAAGTTGCTCCCAAGAACCTCCCAAGAACATTCATATCTTCAAGATCAAACCTTCAAATCTTCAAGTTTTTCCTCAAGAACACCAAGAATAGCCTTCATATCTTCAAGGGATGCAAACCTAGTTCACAGCCGCAAACCAGTTCACGGCCGCAAACAACCCTAAGCCGAGAACCTTGGCTGAAAACCCTCTTTTTCAACTTCAAACAAGTCTCGGTAAGATTCCTAACCCAAAAACAAGTGTTTTCTAACACTTTAATTAATGGTTCCGTTAATTAAAATACAATTATGTGTTTAATTATCATTAGGATACCGTTAATTCTGTGTACTCCAACTCGAGAGTCATTTTTCCGGTTTTGCTGTCGAGCACATGCACATAATCAACTATGAGTTCATACACCTACGTTTTTACTATTTTTAATGTTTATAGGGGGAATATAAGCCAAAAACTTGGAAAATTTCGTGTTCTTATACAAGTAATAAAACAACTATACATATTGGTGGTAGCCAGGGTTTTCATACAGAACACACTATACAATACACCTGGTGGTAACCAGGCATACATGCTAACATTTTCATATACCACCACAGAGCACAATAACGAACTTACATTTTGGGTCTTAGGGCTAAGACTACCTTTCAATACTAAAGAAAATATTAGATTTTCATGAGAAACATACAAACATTTTCACAGATTCAAAGACGGGTTTTCATTACAAAAACATTCTTATAAACTCGCCAACTTAAATGTTGATACACTTTCAAAATCGTTTGTATTCTCAGGGAATCAGTAGACAGGTACCCCCGCGAGCTTTTGAGAAGATGGATCACATAGAGTCACATCTTTTACACTTTTGTTATATTTTTCTGTATATAAATTATGTATCAAACAGATGTAAATACATTATATATTCAATGTAATGGTTGTGTTTACTTTGATTATTGTGATGCAATTGTTGTGATACTGTACATGACGTCCTCCACCCTCGAACATTTCCGTCGTTTCAGTTTGGGGGTGTGATAGATTGGTATCAAAGCTATTCTTTATAGTGAACTAAATATATCAAAACTTACATGGTATACAAATTTAAACACTAAGGCACCAAAGTGCTCTGAATGAAAAGTATACTTTTAAAAAAATCTAAGTATTTTATAAGAAGTATACAAGTATACATACATACGAAAAACAGTATCACAAGGAGAACAAAACAAAAGTATTTAGATGTTAGACACTGCTATTAAACCTGGATAGTTATGTAGTCATTTCTGGAATAAAAATTGCCTGATCGACTATATTTATTTGAGATACGACCAAACATGTGTTTGGGAGTGATTGTGGTGTTGCAGCAAGCCTAAAACTTACCAAACTCTATACCTAAAAGGGAACAATAGAACATAACACACAACCTAAATTACTATAGGAGTATTTTATCTAAAGCAAACACATTGTAGATCATTCATTCCAAGTGTTGTTATTTATTTTCTAGCGATTGTTTACTTGCATTAGTAGACTTCCTCTGTAAAATCGCTTAATAGAACACTTTATATATCAGGTTGAGATATATTTTGTTTAATATCACCTGAATCTGAATCGTAAAGGACTTACCATCCTTTTTCTTTAATTATCTTAGATTAAGATGCCTCCGAAAAAAAGACCCAAAGAAAGAACAACAATCATCTGACAGATATGTCGCCGCCACCTCCTCAGTATGATCCAACTATTTTTCAAGCGGCGGTGACAGCCGTTGTGGCTGCTGCCATGTCCCAAATCAACGCAAGTGGCACAAGTGGGGCGGTAGTGGTACCCTTACATCCAATCTCAGTGATATTCATGGTCACACAATGGAGTGTACATACAAGGATTTTACAAACGCCAAACCTCGGTCTTTCGATGGCATTGGAGGTGTCATTGCCCTAACCTGTTGGTTCGAGAAGACCGAATCAATTTTCGAGATATGTGTTTGCCCCGAATCTAGCAAGGTGAAGTTTGCAGCCTGCACCTTCACTGATATAGCACTAACTTGGTGGAATGGTTAAGTCAAATCCCTAACTCTCCTAGTGGCGAATGCCATGAGTTGGAATGATTTGAAAAAACTAATGCTCGCCGAATACTGCCCTCGAGGCGAGATGCAGAAGTTGAAGCAGGAGCTCTAGAACCTAAAGACGAAGGGCTCCGACATTGTTGCTTATACCGAGAGGTTCAATGATCTTGCTCTTCTATGCCCGTGGATGGTCACCCCAGAGAGCAAGATGGTAGAGAGATTCATATGGGGATTAACTCCCCCAATGCAAGGGAATGTTCTGGCTGCCAACCCGCTGACGTTTGATAGTGCCAAAAGATTGGCGCATACATGGATTAGCCATGAAGATCGTCAAGATCCCGAGCCAACTGCCCACGAACCACCCAAGGAGAGTGGTGGAAGAAAAAGTTATGGAACAAGCGTAAGGGCAAATCTTCACAAGATCCCTCCAAGAAGCAACAAATAGTGGCAGTTCATGCTGCTACCACTCCTGTTGAAGCCCCCACAACTCAAGCACCTACCAGTAAATATGCTAGAACTCTTACAAGGTGCGATAAGTGTAACTTCCATCATCGCAGACTGTGACGTGATATGCAATGCAACAACTGTGGCAGAAAGGGGCATACAACCCGTTTTTTCAAAGCACAAGTCCAACCAACCAATCAGGCTCCTAAAGCTGGAGTAAGCCAGTCATGCTATGGTTGTGGTGAAATTGGGCATTTCAAGAGGAATTGCCCTAAGGCAACGACATTTGGCAACACAAGGAAAGTGCTAACTATGGGCCAGGAGGAGGCATTCACTGATCCCACTGTAGTTACGAGTATGTTCCTCCTCGACAACTCTTATGCATGCATTCTTTTTTATAGTGGTATGGAGAGAAGTTTTGTCAGTCATGCATTTAAACACCTACTCAGGCATAAATCCCAACCACTAACTAAAACGTTCACCGTCGAGATGGCTAACGGAAAGAAAGAGAGCACTAACGACGTATTTATTGGCTATACCCTTTACCCTGAACGATTATTCCTTTCCCATTGATCTTATGTCGGTCTCCATTAAGAGCTTCGACGTCATCATCGACATGGACTGGCTAAGTCTTCATCGTGCGTATATTCTTTGTTTCGAAAAAGCCATTCGCATCCATCTACCAAATGGCAAATCCCTCATCATCTATGGCGATAAACTCAGCACAAACCTTCGTATCATATCATGCATCAAAGCCCAAAAATATCTATGAAATGAGTGTCATGCATTCCTAGCCCATATCGTGAACGAAAAGTAGGAAGTTAAAGACCTCGAGAGCATCCCCGAAGTCTACAACTTTCCTGATGTCTTCCCCGAAGATCTTCCAGGAGTTCCTCCTGAACGCCAAGTCGAGTTCTGAATCGACTTAATCCCCGGAGCTACCCCTGTAGCCAATCCCCTTACCGTCTAGTGCCGGAAGAAATGCAAGAGTTGTCTAGCCATCTGAATGAACTGCTCAATAAGGGATTCATTAAACCAAGCTTCTCACCCTGGGGAGCATCGGTCTTCTTTGTGAAAAAAAGGATGGATCCATCTGGATGTGCATAGATTACCGTGAAATAAACAAGCTCATCATGAAGAATCGATACCCTCTTCCTCGAATCGACGACCTCTTCGATCAACTCCAAGGAGCCAGCTACTTTTCAAAGATAGACCCGAGATCAGGGTACCCTCAATTACGAGTCCATGAGGGTGATGTTCCTGAAACAACATTTAGGACTCGATATGGTCACTACGAGTTTGTAGTGATGCCCTTTGGTCTAACCAATGCACCCGCGGTATTCATGGATCTGATGAACCGGTTGTGCCGCCCCTTCCTAGATAAGTTCGTGATAGTATTCATAGATGATATACTTGTCTATTCTCGGAGTGAGGAAGATCATAGAAAGCACTTGAGGCAAGTGCTAGGAACTTTAAGGGCGGAGAAGCTATAAGCAAAATTCTCAAAGTGTGAATTTTGGATTAGAAAGGTAACTTTCCTCGATCATGTAGTTAGCGAAGAAGGCATACACGTGGACCCTTTCAAAATTAAGGCGATCAAGAATTGGTCAGCACCGAAGACGCCCACGGAAATCCGTCAATTATTAGGTCTTGATGGCTACTATCGTAGGTTTATCCAGAACTTCTCCAGGATTGCTAAGCCTCTTACCACCCTAACTCAGAAAGGTGTAGCCTTTCGTTGGGGAGAAAATCAAGATATTTCGTTCCAAACGTTGAAGCAGGCCTTATGCAGCGCACCTATCTTGTCTCTTCCAGAATGGACGAGGGACTTCATTGTCTACTGCGATGCATCCAATCAAGGGCTAGGCAGTGTGCTCATGCAACGAGGAAAAGTTATTGCTTATGCCTCGAGACAGCTGAATACACACGAAGTCAATTATACAACTCAAGATCTGGAGTTGGGAGCAGTGGTCTTCGCATTAAAGATTTGGAGGCATTACCTCTATGGAACCAAGTGCACTGTCTTCACCGACCACAAAAGCCTTCGTTACATTTTTTATCAGAAAGAGATGAACACGAGGCAACAACAATGGGTAGAGCTACTCAATGATTATGAGTGTGAAATACGTCGTCATCCCGACAAGGACAATGTGGTAGCGGATGCCTTCAACCGGAAAGAGTACTATGATCACAGAGTGAAGGTGCTAACAAGGACAATCCATTCCCATATGTCGCCTAAATCAGAGAGGCTCAGCCGGAAGCCTTGTAACCAGAGAACATGATAGATGAAGCTTTGAGGGGAATGGAGAAGAACTTAGAGATCAAGGGAGACGGACTTTACTATTTCATGAACCAGATCTGGGCCCCAATGTTCAGTGGTTACAGGGAGGTTGTCATGAACGAAGCTCACAAGGCTCGATACTCCGTTCACCCAGGTTCAGATAAGATGTATCTTAATCTTAAGAAGCTCTATTGGTGGCCAAAAATGAAGGCATAAATTGTTACCTTCGTAGGCAAGTGCCTAACTTACGCCAAGGTGAAGGTGGAATATCAAAAGCCCTCAGGTTTACTTCAATAGCCAAAAATACCTGAGTGGAAGTGGGAAGGAATTACGATGGACTTCATCACCAAATTGCCCAAAACCCCGAGTGGCCATGATACTATCTGGGTAATCGTCGACAGATTGACTAAGTCCGCCCACTTCCTGCCAATCAAAGAAACATACAAGATGGAGAGATTGACCCGAACCTACATCCAATAGATAGTTCGACTGCATGGTGTGCCCGTATCCATTATCTATGATCGGGATAGCAGATTCACCTCGAGATTTTGGCAGTCACTGCAGAAGGATCTTGGAACTAAGTTGGATACGAGCACAGCTTACCATCCTCAAACTGATGGACAGAGTGAGAGAACCATTCAAATGCTAGAAGACATGTTGAGAGCATGTGTTATAGATTTTGGCAAGTTGTGGGACACCCATTTACCGCTAGTCGAGTTTTCCTACAACAGCAGCTATCACACCAGTATCAAGGTTGCTCCATTCGAAGCTTTCTATGGCCGTAAGTGCAAATCCCCTCTGTGTTGGGCTAAAGTAGGTGACACGCAGTTAGTTAAGGGTCAAGTCCCCGACAACACTCTCACTAGCCTAGAAATCATTCGAGAAACCACCGAAAAGATCATACAAATCCGAGAATGACTAAAAGCCTCCAGAGTTAGACAGAAGAGCTACGCCGACAAAAGACGAAAACCCTTGGAATTCCAGGTTGGTGACCGCGTCCTTTTGAAGGTCTCACCCTAGAAGGGCATGATACATTTCGGAAAGCATGGAAAACTAAATCCAAGATACATTGGGCCATTCGAGATCCTCGCTAGAATCGGTCCTGTAGCTTACAAACTTCGGTTACCCAAGAGTTGAGCAACATTCATCCCGTCTTCCGTGTATCGAATCATTAAAAGTTTCTATCCGACTAAACCTTTGTGATCCCACTCGATGAAATCGATATCAACGAAAATCTTAACTTCGTGGAAGAGCCAGTCAAAATCATGGATAGGGAAGTCAAACGAATGAAACAAAGTCACATACCGATAGTGAAGGTTCGCTAGAATGCCAAGCGGGGACCTAAATTCACTTGGGAGCGAGAAGACCAGATGCAGCAGAAGTACTCGCATCTCTTTCCTTGTCCATGATTATATTCTATACAAGAATTTCGGAACGAAATTCCCTCTATCGTGGAATGATGTGACAACCCGATACTTTGTAGACAATAAAAGTCAAATTACGTTAAATAAAATTTTTAATCTTATTTGTTTCGTTAAGTTCTTGTGGGTTAGAAATAATCTAAAACATATAATTAGACGCTATATAAGTTTTTAGAAACAAAACACTCGAAAAATCAGCGAAACTCGTCCAGTCATGCGTTTACAGCCGTAAACCCTTGGGTCGTAAACCCGTTTACCGCTGAGAATCCATTCTCGGCCGCAAACCCAACCGGTATAAAGGTTTTTCCCAGAGATATTCTTCACTTTTCACCCTTTTCACCCAAAAATCTCTCTCATGTTTCTCCCAAGAACATTCATATCTTCAAGATCAAACCTTCAAATCTTTAAGTTTTTCCTCAAGAACACCAAGAATAGCCTTCATATCTTCAAGGGCTGCAAACCTAGTTCACCGTCGCGAACCTTGGCTAAAAACCCTCTTTTTCAACTTCAAACAAGTCTCGGTAAGATTCCTAACCGAAAAACAAGTGTTTTCTAGCACTTTAATTAATGGTTTCGCTAATTAAAATACAATTATGTGTTTAATTATCATTAGGATACCGTTAATTCCGTGTACTCCAACTCGAGAGTCATCTTTCCGGTTTTGCTGTCGAGCACGTGCACATAATCAATCGTGAGTTCATACCACTACGCTTTTACTATTTTTAACGTTTTTAGGGGGAATAGAAGCCAAACACTTGGAAAATTTTGTGTTCTTATACAAAGGATTTCAGCAAAATTTCAAACTTATGCAATTGATAGAACCAAGAGATCATTATATTTATAAAATATTTAGATATTTTATCCCTTTTGTAACATGCTGAGCATAAGGGAAGCTTTCAACTTACAACCATAATTGCAAAGTTTTCAGAACAATACGTGAAATTGAATACATAACATACACACAAACTATAATAGATATAATTTGGGATTCAACACACGATTTTATCAATTCCAGAGCTTATACATTAACAAACATATAACCTATGATAGATGTAGTTTACTGACGTACAATACTATTTTCTAAACACGAGAGTACAACACTAAAATAATTATTTAAGTATAATTATTTTTACCCTACAAGTATACATACAGTTTCAAGTACAAGAAAATATTACAAGACTACACGTAAACTAGTTAATACACGGTTGTGAGATACTACTTCAATTGTACCCTTCGGGTATAGACTAAATCCTACCACAGTATAACCAGAGTCTCCTGGAGGGAGAGCGTGGGATTTGTGAATAGATCTATTCGGGACTGACAATCCCACACCTAAACTACTAGCTATAGTTAGGCAGGCCTATCAGGGGTGACAAATATCATACCGTTCTGACGCCTGAAGAACGTCGTAGAGGTCACTAGGTCATATCAACCACTGTTATACCAAACTCACAATAGTATAAACTAACCATATGTTTACAAGATTTCATTCTTCATTAGTTTTATTTTAAGTAATAAAACAACTATACATATTAGTGGTAGTCAAGGTTTTCATACAGAACACACTATATAATACACCTGGTGGTAACCAGGCATACAGGCTAACATTTTCATATACCACCACAGAGCACAGTTGTAACATCCCAAATTTCGAGTCCAAAAAAATTCATTTTAATTAACTGATTATAAAAACATTCATGTAAGAATATATCATTTCGTAAATCCATATATCATGTTTGAAAACCCAAATCATAAAATATTAACAATGTCAGAGTACAATCCCAAGGAATCTCATAGTACGGAATCTGAGGTGTGTGTATGATGTGCAGCTACCGCGCCGGCTCCTTCCCCTTCGCTGAAGAGGTACCTGAAACAAAACTAAAAACTGTAAGCACGAAGCTTAGTGAGTTCCCCCATCGTACCACATACCATACAATCACATAACACACACACACACACACACACACATATATATATATATATATATATATATATATATATATATTGTCAGGCATATCTGGGTGCCCAAACTGCCCCTTCAGTCCTGTCGACCAAATAATGCCTAGCATATCTGGGTGAGGCCCCTTCGGTCTTGTCGACCGGATACTGCCTAGCATATCTGGGTGCTGGCCTCCCCTTCGGTCCTGTCGACCGGATACTGCCTAGCATATCTGGGTGCTGGCCTCCCCTTCGGTCCTATCGACCGGTAACCGGGGACTATTTCACCCCCTACTACTACCACATAATATCATATTACATATATCATAATATGGCTAGCATGGTTGGGTACTAAACTATCCCTTTGGTCCTATCGACCGGTAACCGGGGACTATTTCACCCCTTACTACCACTATCACATAACATCATAACATGCTAGCACATAAAACATAACAGGTAGCAGCAAACCTAGATGAATATCACAAAGACAATCATCTAACATACAACTCCTACTAGTAGGCCGACATTGTGGCCGCAGACCCGCCGCTACTGGAAGGTAACTCACCTCGTAAGGCTGACTGCTGGAAAACTGCAAGACAACTGTCTGACTGCTGCTCTGGTAATCCACCGGCTATATTCCCCACAAAACACTCAGTCACAATCTGATATCTACTCTTATGGTAAAATGACTTTTTACCCCTAACCAAGTCCAAGTCAAATTCAACTTCCAGTTGACCCGACTCTCCAAGTTGGGCCGCCAACTCGTCGAGTCCCTAATCCTTTACCGTCCCTATCCACGACTCTACTCGTCGAGTTTAGCAACGACTCAATGAGTTCCCCTTCTATATGAACATCGAATCAACCTTCATTCGACTCGCCGAGTTATATGAACAACTCATCAAGTTTACCTTCATCTGATAAACAAGTCCTGTCCTTGACTCGCCGAGTTGTATGAACAACTCGTCGAGCTCATCTTTAACTATAAGGAGATTGCCTTGGACTTGCCGAGTCTATTCTAGCACTCGTCGAGTCCCATGAACTCCAAGTCTAAGGCTAAGTCCCTCTAAAAACCCTTATAGCGCTCAACTGGGTTCCTTCAAACCCTAACAGAAAAGGGGAATCTCAACTCGGACTCGCCGAGTCCTAAGAACGACTTGTCGAGTTGAGCATGTCCAAGTCTCATTTCTCGATTTCCAGCATACAACTCTTGACCAAAAGGTAGATCTAATCTCCTTCAATCGTTCTAGCACGTAAAGTTACAAACTTTATGTGCATGCATGGGACTTTGAGCTCAAAAGGACAGAAAATAAGCTCTCATGATGCATGGGACCTTACATGGATGCAAAAGTAGCCCCTAACTGCCTTGTAACTCCCTTAATGACCTAATTCTGAAGCCTCAACCCCCAACCATGCTTGCACTCATGGTTGGTTACCAAAAATGGCTTATAAAAGCCCTAAATCTCCCTAAAAAGGGATCTATCAAATGGAAGAGCAAGATAACAACTTTATACCTCCAATGAACTGTGGATGATGCACAAACTTGGGTTCCCCTGGTCTCCACTTGTTTCCTCAAGTCTTTCACCTTCCTCCTTAATATCACAACTAGCAAGATCCACCAAAAATGCCTTAGTTCTTCTAAAAAACGGCTAGGGTTTGCTATAGGGAGCTTCCAGGGTTTGCTATAGGGAGTTCTGGAAGCATTAGGGACGAAAGGGAGGCTGAATAACTGGTTTAAATAGGGTGCAAACCCTCAAACTAGGGTTTTGTCAGGACAGTTCCTACTCGCCGAGTCCGGACGCCGACTCCTCGAGTAGGCCATTAAACTTCTGCATCCAAAGGGCTCCGACTCGACGAGTTGGACCTCAACTCGCCGAGTCCAAGGCCAAAATGCAAGGTACTTGAATGAAATACATACCAGGAACCAGGTGCTACAACAGTAACGAACTTACATTTTGGGTCTGAGGGCTAAGACTACCTTTCAATACTAAAGAAAATATTGGATTTTCTTGAGAAACATACAAACATTTTCACAAATTCAAAGATAGGCTTTCATTAAAAAAACATTCTTATGAACTCACCAACTTAAATGTTGATACACTTTTAAAATCACTTGTATTATCAGGGAATCAGTAGACAGGTACCACCGCGAGCTTTTAAGAAGACGGAGCACATAGAGTCACGTCTTTTACACTTTTGTCATATTTTGTTGTATACAAATTATGTATCAAACATATGTAAATACCTTATATATTCAATGTAATGGTCATGTTTACTTTGATTACTATGATGCAATTGTTGTGATACTGTACATGACGTACTCCACCCCCGAACGTTTCCGCTGTTTCGGTTTAGGGGTGTGACATTTTGCTTCTTGAGTAGATAAAAAGCACACCTTTACTTCACAAGACTACAAAATGCCCAAGCAATGCCATAAAGTAAATCTAACACAAATAATCATCAAGGTGTAAGCTTTTTACCTCAAAAGCTTGTAAATGAGAAGGTGATCCTGGATTTACAAGCTCAAGCTACTCCTCCAAGCGTTCCTCTTTTTCTTCTTCTTCTTCTTCACAAAATAACAACAAATCACTTTTCTAGCTCAAAAATCACCAAAGGCTATTAGGGTTTCGATATCAGGGTAAAAGGAGATGGAGGTTGGTCTAAAATGTCCAAGAGATGATATAATGATTCTTAAATAAGGAGCAAACCCTAAAAATTAGGGTTGCCCAAATTTTACGTACGCCCAAAGTACTCCCATGTACGCCCAACGTACTTAGGGATGCATGTAACCAGCATATAGCTAGTACGCTAAGCGTACTCATAGAGTACACCCTGCGTACTAGCCAAGGACCAAAAATGAAAAGAAAATTGCATAAAAGGGCATAAAAGGAAACTTAACAAAAATTTCAATGTTATAATTTTCCCTCACTTGAACCAGACTTCATCCTTGAAGTCCGCTGCTCTAAATAACTCTAGGTAGTTCTCCTTCATCTCGTCCTCCGGCTCCCATGTCCATTCTGAACCCTTGCGATACTACCACTAGACTTTCACCAACTCAACAACCTTATTCCCTAAGGCTTTTGTCTTCTGGTCAAGAATCGCTACCGGTCTCTTGATGTAATTTAGGCGATCATCCACCTGAATATCCTCCAATGGAACCACCGTGGAATCATCCACCAAACAATTTCACAACTGAGAGACGTGGAATGTGTTGTGGATCTGACTAAGCTCCTTGGGAAGATCCAACTGATAAGCAACCTGGCCCACCCGGGCATAAACCCTGAAAGGACTGATATATATGGGGCCCAATTTGCCTCTCTTCCTGAATCGAGTGACACCTTCAGAAGAACCATGTCCCCAACCTGAAACTCTAAATTTGATCGATGCTTGTCAGCATAACTCTTCTGGCGACTATGAGCTGTCTGCAGTCTACTCCGAACCTGCTGTATTAACTCAGTGGACTTGAGTACCACCTCGGTAATCCCCATGACTCATTGACCGACCTCACCCCAACAAATCAGAGTCCTGCATTTCCTCCCATAGAGCATCTCAAAAGGAGGTCGATGAATTCTGGCGTGATAGTTGTTGTTGAAAATTCTGCTAACGGAAGATATGTATCCCAAATCACATCGAAATCCAAAACACACGCCCGAAGCATATCCTCTGAGGTCTAAATAGTCCGCTCACTCTGACAGTCAGTCTGCGGATGGAATTTCATGCTACAATGGAGATGAGTACCCAACCCATCGTGGAACCTCTTCCAAAATCTGGAAGTGAACCGGGCGTCCCTGTCTGAAACCACTGAAACCAGCACCCATGTCGTGCTATAACCACCCTGATGTATACCTCAACCAACTTCTTCGTAAATATACTCTCTTAAATCGGGATAAAATGCATGCTCTTGGTCAACCGATCCATGATGACCCAAATCGATTCCACTCCCCGTGCAATCCGAGGCAACTTCATAATGAAATCCATGGCAATCTCCTCCCTATTCAAAATGGGAATATCCAACGGCTGCTTCTTGCCATCAGGTCACTGATTCTCGGCCTTAACTTTCTTACAAGTTAAGCACATCTCCATATACCAAGCTACACCCTGCTTCATGAAAGGCCACCAATAATCAAGACGAAGATCTATATACATCTTTGTAACCCCGGGATGGATGGAGAACCTCGATTTATGTGCTTCCTCCATCAAGACCAGACGCACACCACCCCAATATGGAACCCACACCTTACTATGAAGATTCAATAAACCTCAGTTATCATAATCAAAGGAAGCCACCTAACCCACAATGTGCTCACTCTTCTGGTGCTCTTCCTTCATAGCCTCAATCTGAGCCTCACGAATCCGCTCCAAAAGCAGAGTAATCACGATCATCCTCAAACAAATATCCTTGATCGTATTCGTGGCATCCTTGCGAATAAGATCAATGGCCACCACATTGGCCTTCCCCATATAGTAAAGGATCTCACAATCATAACCCTTCACCACATCCAACCACCGACGCTGCCTCATATTCAGATTCGACTGATCCATAAAGTACCTCGGGCTCTTATGATCTGTTTAAATGGTACAGCGGACCCCATAAAGGTAATGCCGCCAAATCTTGAAGGTGAAACCATAGCCCCTAGCTCCATATCATGCATCGGATAATTCTCCTCATGAGGCTTCAGCTGCCTCAAAGCATAAGCGATCATGCGGCCCCTCTGCATCAGAATCACACCCAAACCCGTGATCAACACATCACAATAAACCCTGAAGTCCCCAACACCCTCTGGCAGGGTCACAATCAACACCTCACACAATCTCTGCATCATGGTCTCAAAAGCTACCTACTGCTCGGGCCCCCAGCGAAAAGTGACGGTCTTCTTCGTCAACCGAGTCAGAGGAACCGCTATCTTGGAGAAATCCTGAATGAATCTCCAATAGTAACCTTCTAAACCAAGGAAACTCTGAATCTCAGATGGAGACCTCAGAACCTCCCACCTCATCACGGCCTCGACCTTGGCCGGATCAACCAAAATACCGTTCTGGTTGACAAGGTTCCCCAGAAACTGCACCTCGTGCAACTAGAACTCACACTTAGAAAGCTTTGCATAAAGTCTCCCCCTCCTCAAATTCTACAATACCTCCCTCAGGTTCTCCTCATGTTACTCTTGGGTCTTGGAATAGACCATGATGTCATCAATGAATATAATCATAGACTTATCCATCACCGGCCTGCATACACGGTTCATGAGGTCCATGAACACAGCTGGAGCATTGGTGAGCCTGAATGGAATAACCATGAGCTCATAATGACCATAATGATTCCATAAGGTCGTCTTCTACACATCCTCCTCTCTGGCCCTCATCTGATGGTGACCCGAATGCAAATCAATCTTGGAAAACCAAGATGCACCCTGAATCTGGTCAAACAAATCATCAATCCTCGGGAGTGGATAACGGTTCTTCACCATTAACTTATTTAGATCCCGATAGTCAATTCAATCTAATGAGACCCATCTTTCTTCTTCACAAACAAGATAGGTGCTCCCTATGGAAAACTGCTCGTCCGAATGAACCCATTGTCTAACAACTCCTACAGTTTTATAGATAACTCTTGCATCTATGGAGGAACTAACCGATATGGTGCCTTGGCTATCAACACCGCACTAGGAACTAGGTTAATCCTATACTTCACCTGCCTCTCCGGAGGCACCCAGGATAAATCCTACGAAAACACATCCGGGTACTCCCGCACAATCGGCACATCATCCAGGTTCGCCTTACGCTTATCCCATGTATCCATAACATAACAAACAAATCTAGAATAACCCTGATGAAAATAGCATTTGGCCCTAGCTGTTAAACATAAAATCTCCCATGTTGGAATCTCTCCCCATGAACCACCAACTCTCCCCCACTTGGGGTTCGAATACGCACTAACTGATGCTCATAATCGATCACCGCCCCATTGCGGCTTAACCAGTCCATCCCTACGATAATCTTGATCCCGTACAAAGGAATGGGAACCAAATCAATTAAATAATACTCATTGAACATCTAAAGAACACAACCCTGATGAACCCTCGATACCCGAATAGATCGATCATCTACAATCTCGACATCTAAAGGACAATCCATCTCCCTCGGAGCTCCGGCAAACCTCTTGCTAAGCGCAAGCGATACAAAAGATCGGGTATCCCAGAATCAAACAATATCAAGGCAAAAATGCCATTCATGAGGAACGATCCTAAAATAAAACACATAAATATAAGCATGAAATTCAATATAAATAAAGAGATAAGGAGAAGATACATGCCCGTCACATATCAGGTGTTGTGCGAGCCTCCTCGGCCGTTAGATGAAAAGCCCTGCTCATCACCATATGGGCATCCACCTTGCCTTGGTGGTCATCAGTGATCCTCAGTGTTGTTGGAGCGGGTGCTACCACTTGTCCCACTGTTGCCAAACTTGGACAATGGGCCTTCTTGTGACCCTTATGATTGCAATGGAATCAAATCATTTTAGATACTGGGTGGTGGTGGTAATAGTAGCAATGCAATCCCTACTCATATGACCCGTCCAACCACACTCGAAGCAATCAGAACCACCAACCCTACACGCCCCATTGTGCGTCTTACCACACTTGCCACAGCGGCTCCAACCCTGATGGCCTCTCAACTTGGAATCAAATACCTTGGACCACTTGCCCTAACTCCCTGAAACCTGATCCTGATTTGGCTTCCTCTTCCTCTCCACCTCACACCAATCTCGATCTCTGTCTTTCAAAAGAAAGGAAGCAAGTCTGACCTTTTCCCTATCGGGGAATTTGCTAGTGTGGAACGCATTAGCGACATCTGCTAACCAACACCTGCTCGCGATCGGGTCCTTCTCCCCGAAGTAATCCACAACTCCACATGCCTGGAACTCCCTGAAATTCAGCGTGCGAGCTCCCATAAATGCAAACATATCAAACTAAAAAGCTCTCAAACACTCATTTAAAATCTCCAGAATGCCCTCCTTGACCGTACCAAAGATCACATGAGTTTGCTTAAGTATGTTGTGGGTAATCTCAAACGAGATGAAATCCCGTGTCTGATCATCCAACTACTTGGCTCTAGAACTCGAGCCTAAGGCCTACCTCAAAGTGTTGTCATACTAAAAATAGACCATATAAACCATCAGGATACGTGTTAATCAATATATTGAGTAGTCTCACACTCTACAAGCTCCCTAGTTTCCTCGCAGCTCTCCTTGACTTAAGTAAGGATCCTTTGCTTACAGTAGTACGAGACCATACTACCTTCGACATTTATCCCTACTTTCCTTAATGATCGCCTTGAATCCTCCAACTCACTTCCTATCCATACATACAATCCTCATCAATACAAGGCAAACCGTACTAAATCTCTTCCTAGGTTTTCCTAGGGAAAACACCACACCACTCTCTTCCATCATATGCAGAAGGAACTCCTACCAGCACCCTCTAACTAGCTCATGAATACAATTACATATTACCAGCACCGGATAATTCTTCATATGAAAGGTCTCACACTACAACGGTTTGACTCAAACAAGAGTTGCGTAATAGAGTTAGTACCTAACCTTCTAAAATTATTTAGTTTCTGTAATATGTAACTCGGCATATTCGCTTACTAGTCAGGTGAAGTTAGTGAGAACTCCTAATAAGCACAAAGCAAACAACATTCTATCATTGAGTAATCGGAATCAATCATAACCTAATCAGGTCACACTATCACTGACTGATCTTGTAACACCCCGTTTATTAAATAAATAAATTAATTAATAAACGTATAGTAGCCCAAAAATCGATAATTATATATCCAGGGTTGGTCTCAAGGAGTTAATTGCTACTATTTTAGAAGTTGGGGGTTAAAAGTGTTAGTTCGGATTGATTTTGTAAGTATTTATGAAGGCAGAGACTAAATGGTAACTTCTGGGACTTCATTTGAAGAGAATTTGGGGCTAAAGGGTAATTGTTATGTTTTAGACCTAAGTTGAAAGAAATTGTTATGGAGAGGGGCCATTCCTGCCATTATGGAAGGAAGTTTGATAAGTCATGGTATTTAATTGTTTCATTGTCGTTCGTAACCCTAAACCTAACCAATGTTCAGCTGTCACCCTCTCCACCCTCCTTTTCCTCCCGTCGCCACCATCTCTTCGATAGTCATCGTGCACCACCAAGTGGAGGACGCAACCCATCGAGTCAAGCCCTGCTGTCGTCGTTCCTATTGTTGATAGAGATGGAGACCGGCGATGGAGCGTAGTTCAGTCGAAAACAACGGGAAGCAAGTCGTAGCCACCAGATGATGCCTGTAATGTTAGAAATGGTCGGAGAAACCCCCGAGATCATAGTGTGAGTAGTGAACGAAGAAGAGCAGGTCTCGAATAGCCAGAATCTCTAGGTTAGACCACCTCATCCCGTATTTCTGTCCTTCTCATGGTGTTCAACGTCACGAGTGCCACTGATGTCGTCGAAAATGGATTTCAGCCACCATTTCAACCTGTTCCAACGCCACCTGCTACCTAGTCGATGGTTTGGAAGGTGGTCTCATAACAGGAAGGGATATACGTTACTGTTGAGGCCGTAAACCACCAACCACCACCGTCGCTACAGCTGTTTCATCGGCCTTTTTGTCACGTCGCCGTCTGTTGTCATCTTCCTTCACCACCAGCCACCGTAGAAGGTGGATGTGTGTGTGTTTTACTATGTGTTTAGGTGTGTGTACGGCTGTATTTTCCACTGTTGGTGTGTGTTGTGCGTGTTTTGTCTAGCTGGAAAATCATGAAAGCCACCGCCACCACGTGCCACCGCCGGCCACAACTAGGGTGGTTGTGTATGTGTGTGTGTGTGTTTATGCCAGTTAGTGTGTATGCTTAGTTTTGGATTAAAGCATTGTAATTATAATTAGCAAAAGAATAATGAAAAGAAACCATAACTACCATCGTGAGGTGGTGGCTGCCGCCTCCTGCCGTCACCAGTCGCCATGTCGGGTGGCGGTGTGCCTCATTTGTATTGTGACTCGTTTGGGATGTTTGCACAAAGGGACTAAAACTGTAATAGGCCCAATGAAGCCCTAATTTACTTAAAATCCCAAACATGTGACTAATAGGCCTGGTGAAACCCTAATGGGCCTAATGGACCTTAATTGATCAAAAGACCTAGCTATTGGGCCTATTGGGCTAAGATGGGGTTGGGAACCCTAATTAGGGTTTAGAAAAACCCTAATATTGGATTTATGGGCCTTTGACTTATTGGGACCCATATTTGGGCCATTGGAATGGAATTATGAATTACCCCCAATCACACCATATGATTTATCTAGTAGAGTGATGGACTTAATGGATTAAGTCCTTAATGGGTTAAGTGAGAAACACTTAACCCTAATTGTCATTTTATGTGAAACCCTAATTTCACTTGGGCCTTGAGTTGGGCCTTTCTATTGGGTTTTAGTAATCTGGCCAATAATAGGCCATCCAAGAATGATCATATGGACTAGAATATTTAGATGGGCTTTAAGGAAAGGCCCATATGAGGGTTTGGGCACAATTTTCCATGTATGGGCCATAGTTTGGGCCTTGATGGTTATATGATGTTGGGCCATTAGAATGCCAAATGTTTGGACTGGAATAAATGGTCGGGCCTTAAGGTAAAACCATGTAGAGGGTTGGACCCAATTTGGAAAACTAGGCTATATGTTGGGCTTTGACTCATAGTTGACTTGTGGGCCTTTGGATTGGGCCTTGGGCTTGAAGATAGGTGTAAGCAGTCTTTTACCCCAAGCATGGACTTATGCGTATATGTGATGGAACCCACATATTAATTGGGTGTTATTTTGATGTTGACAGATTCGGGAATCTGTCATCCAACAACTAGGGTTTGTCAGCAGGACTTCAGCAGTGTGAGGTGAGTTTTCCTCACTATACTCAAAGGTCTAAGGCACCAAGGATGGCCCTTTTGGATTGCTATCCTGATATGTTGTATGCTCGAGTATTGTATGATCTGTTAGATCAGTATCCTGGTAGATGGGATGTTATATGTTGTTATGATCCGTTAGATCAGTATCCTGGTAGATAGGATGTTATATGTTGCTATGATCCGTTAGATCAGTATCCTGGTAGATAGGATGTTATATGTTGCTATGATCCGTTAGATCAGTATCCTGGTAGATAGGATGTTGCTATGTTATTATGATCTGTTAGATCGGTTTGTCTGTCTATAGACTGATATGTGAATAGCTTATATATGTGCACATGTTTGATTAGTGGTTGAGGATTATCTGCTTTGTACGAGAGCCAACAGACCTGGGCATTCCAACCCGATGGTTGTGGGTCGTGAGTATTCCATCCCGAGGATGATTGGACTCTTAGTATGTGGGCATTCCAACCCGATGGTTGCGGGCCAAGGGTATTCCATCTCGAGGATGACTGGACCCGTATGGGTATTTTGGGAAAACTTACTTGAGCTCTAACTAGCATGCGATTCACATATTCATAAATCAAAGCATGGAGGAACAAAGTGTATCAAATATCATGCGATTCACATATTCATAAATCAAAGCATATTATAAAACATGTATGGGTATTTTGGGAAAACTTACTTGAGCTAAGTCGATTGCATGCACCGCACCCATTTCTTTTATAAGAACCCCTTTTTATAAAAAAAAATGAAAAAAAACTATCAAACCATCAGTTTGAGTTCAGAAACACCTAAGAGTATGTCTGAATCCCTCAAACTAAGGCTCTGATACCACCTTGTAATGTCCCAAATTTAAGACCAAAAAGTTTCGTTTTTAAATTAATAAAACTATTATCCGAAAACAACAACATAAAACCATGGAGGAACAAAGTGTATCAAATACATCATAAGACATCAGAGTAATCATAAAATGTGGGACGAGGTGGTGTGTGCACTACAATCACCCTGTGATCTTCCCCTTCGAACCTGAAGTACCTGAAACATAAACTAAAAACTATAAGCACAAAGCTTACTGAGTTACCCAAAATATCGCATACCATACATAATAAGCACATAATGGGTCTTACCCATTATCGGCCCTGCTTGGTAACTAGATCAGACAGTCATTAGTCCCAGCCTGGCATAGGCCCCGCCCGGTATACACATAAACATATAAACATATAATCAAACAAACATATGCGATAATAGCATACAGAATAGTCATCAGGCCCCACCCAGTAAACATATATACATAAAACATATATGAGTCCTACAAACAACTAGCATACTAACATATCAAACCATGGGCCGACATTGGTGCCTTCGAGCCACTAAACACAGTGAGGAAACTCACCTCTAGCTGCTGGATCACTTAATCAAATCTCTGGCTGCTGGTCTGGAAAATCCACGTGCTATCTCCATAAAAGAATATCCAACTATTAATCGGGTTTTGACCCATAACCAAGAGTCTAAGCTACTATGCCTATAAATAGTGTAAAAGAGCATTTTACCCTTTATCTAACTTGGCCCAAAGCCAATGCCTAACTCAACTACACAAAAGGCCCTAATCCTAAATGGTAACTCAAAGCCTAATTATGGCCCAGTCTTCCAAATTGGGCCCAACCCATCATGGGCCTAAAATCCAAGAAAGCCTAAAAATACTAGCTAAAAGCCCAAATCATAAGTCTAATGGCCCAACAAGGCCCAAACTATGTCCTAATACCAAAAATGGCCAAGCCCAAAATGCCCACTATTATGTACACGGGCGTACTTAGCTCGTACGCCCAACGTACTCCTCTGACTAATTTTCCACCTCATTGACCACTTAATCGGTTAAGTCCTTATGCCAGACTTTCAGATCTAGTCTTAAAGGGTGACTTCTCGCATAAAGTTGGCAACTTTAAACTCATTCAACGTTTAATGGGACCCAATACTAAAAAATAAGCTTAATAGAGGCCTTAATACATGCATGAACCAAAAACATCCATAAAGTTTGCATTTTTATGAACCTAAGGCCTCAATGGAGCTAAGATCTAACATTTATTGCTTCTGGAGTAAATCAAAAGCTCACCCTTACTTCAAAAGACTCAAAAATACCCAAGAAATGTCATAAAGTAAATCTAACACAAATGATCATCAAGGTGTGAGCTTATTACCTCAAAAAGCTTGCAAATGAGAAGGTGATCCCAGATCTACAAGCTTAAGTTACTTCTCCAAGCGTTCCTTTTCTTCCCCTGCTTCACAAAACACCAACAAATCACTTTTCAATCTTAAAAATCACCAAAGGCTCTTAGGGTTTCAATATCAGGGTAAAGGGAGATAGAGGCTAGTCTAAAATGTCCAAGTGATGATATAATGTCGCTTAAATAGGGTGAAAACCCTAAAAAATAAGGTTTGCCCAAACCGTGTGTACGCCAGTGTACTCCCACGTACACCCAGCGTACGTGGGTGATGCTCGCGACCAACATTTAGCTAGTACGCTAAGTTTACTTATAGAGTACACCCTGCATACTATCCAAGGACCAAAAACGAAAAGGAAGTTACATAAAAGGGCATAAAGTGAAACTTACCCAAAATCCGAATGTTAAAGTTATGCACATTAAACGATCATATCATTGGCAAGGCCAGTATTACATGGTTTGTTTAACGTTTTGTGCTCCCATAACAACTTTTTTTTTATTTTCCAATGCATCTGACCTAGATTTAGCTCCATAACTTTCATATAAAGTTGACACAAATGTCTTAATCATAAAATATGTTTAAGGAAGTTAGAGACCTTTATTGGGGTATTCTAGTCATTTTTTAATCACCTAAATACTTTTGTTAGGTGGTAATTAGGAATCTTCATACCTTTGGAGGAGATGAGAAAACATATCAATCACTTGAGATGAGTTTATATCGGGAGTACATGTTCTAACCTTACTTAGATGTTTGATTGGACTGATTTTGTATAATAATCTCTTATGTGGAATGTTTTTACTACATGTAACTTATGTATTTCATGAAATCTATTTTTGTAAAGAGTTTTACATACTCTGGAATACATTATTGATTTGGAAATGTTTTTGAATAATGTACTTGTACATTCACATAAGATGGGAAACTTTTGGAGTCATTCATGATATCCATACATGATTTTACCTTTTGGAAGTGATTAGATTTATAGATAATCACCCTTTTACATAAGCTGAGGCTTGCTACCCATTGTGTGGTGTTTGTATGATGGTTCACAAATCACATATTTTGAAATAGATGCGGAAAGTGTATTGCGTAGATATGTCTACCATGCATGAGCTTGAACCTAACCATTAATGTGAGCTTTAGATTTCGAGAATGACTTGAGTTTAGGAATAAAAATCATATACATTGTTTATTTAGTTTTATTGAACTCTTCCCTTTTTTGGAATATTGAACTCTTGAAACTTGTTAATTTTTACTAACCATTTTTTTAGCATTGTTGGATCTTTAATTTGGGGTATTCAACTTTATACAATGGGTCTAATGAAACCTTGTCATTGAATATCGAAACCATAGCTTTTAGAAAGTTTTAAAAACTATTTTTGGTGGCATGACTTTTAGTTTGTATGATCTCAATTACCCAAAACTCTCTAACATTTGACCTCATATATAATCACTAGAATTGCCAAGCGTAACACTTGTATTTTGATACATACTCATATTATCATCTTAAGATAAGACTGCATGAGGAAGATCATGAACACTTAGAATATATTAAGATGTAACTTACATGTAACATATGGTTTCCAAGTATAAGTATTACGCTTTGCATCATTGTGGTTTACGATTTTTCCCAGCATCATGGCATGGTGGTGTATGTACCACAACCCGGTGTTCATTTAATGACCATGACGTGGTTAGACCCTCACCATGATATGGTGGTGGCTAGGGTTCAAAACCCTAGGTTTCGGGCTTTAGGCGCTTTATAAAGGATATGGGTCTAGGGTTTTGATCACCTTCAACTTTAATCACCCCATAAGAGCCCCCATCCAAGCCCTATCCTTAGTTGTTGTATTTAAGCTCATTTTGCTTGTTTGGTGAACTTTGAAGGAAGAAGGAAGTCATTTTGGCTAAAGGAGTCATCTAGAAAGCACACATATAGTCTCTTGAGCATCTACTATACCATCGTAAGCCCTCTAAGGCTTTGTCTTTGTGATTTAATTGTTTGATTCATTTGATGGACTTTGAGTGAATGGTTTTAATAAAGTTTGCAACTTTATAAATCCATGAATTCCCAAGAGTAGTATATATTCAATATATGGATTCCCATGATTGTTTTGGTTTCATACATGAGGTTTTGGCTCATTTCTCAGATTCTGACCTAATTTGGTGTATGAAATGCATTGGACAAGCATGTCCATAAAGTTAGGATTTTTATGGTCCATTAGGGTGTCATGAAGCTTTATGGAAAGTTGAAGTAGTGGACTTAACGGATTAAGGACTTAATAAGGAATTTGATCTGCCAGAGTCACCATATTGTGCTCAAGTGTTGACCACGATTTAGTGGGAAGATCCATCATGATTTCTGTCTCGAGCCAGACTACGGTGTAGCCAAGGTCTTGCCACAACACAGTGGTTTGTATGGTTGATTTTGACCGTTAACTTTTTAACCAAGTTGAATTTTGGTTAACTTGTTGTTTCTAGGTAGCAGACTTAGGTTTGACTTTTTGATTAATGTTAGGTGGTATGTAGTATTAGTCTTATATTCTTACCAACTATGGTTTTAGTCTACTTCGACTATGAGGTGACTCTTCTCACTATACTATGTAGGATGTATGATGATTGTTATCTTTATGACTCTTGCATGGACTTATATGAAAGACCATGATTTGTCCCATGACATTTGTATGAAATACCATGATCTGGCCCATGATAACTTTATGAAAGACCAAGATTTGGTTCGTGACAATAAATGAAAGACAATGATCTGGCCCATGGTAGGAAGTGCTTGTAAGACTATGATTTGGCCCATAGCTTTTACATAGAGTTGAAATAGAATCGTTACTTTATGTATGGTTGTATTTGGTATTTTAGGGGACTCACTAAACTTTGTGCTTCTGTTTTCAAGTTTAAATGTTTTAGGTACTTCTTGTAGCAAGCGGAAAAACCAGGCTTGATTGCATCGCATTCACCAGAGAAATTTGCACTATCTGTTTCATATTTTTACTATCATGCTTCAGATAACATTTATACTCTAATTATATTTTGATGAAATTAAATGAATGGTTTGATCATATTAAATATGAAAATTTTACTCAATATTTTGGGATGTTACAAGTTGGTATTAGAGCCTTGATTTGAGGTATTCAAGCGCATACTATAGTGTGTCTAAACTCAAACTGGGGAAATCTTTTACAAAAAAATGTTTTAAAATAAAGGACTTCATAAAGAGAAGTGTATGATGCATGCAATCAGTTGGAGTACAAGTAAGTATTCCTAGAATACCTATACACGAATGTTAAGTTAAGTATGCTATGATATGAATTGCATGTTTGAATATAGGCTAGGCAATTCTCATGATGCATGCTAGAATGCCTATAGGAAGAGATGCCTTTCTATGTCTGATATGTTTTGCTATGTCTTCATTAGGGTTTCTACTAATAATGATAAATTATTGGACGAACGCATTAGGGTGGTACATGTTTACGGTTAGATAACCTTAGAACTTCGATTCGGCCTTATTTCCTTTTAACACCCGTTTTCCAGATTTGATATGTTGAAGAGTTAAAGATGACAAACATAAGGTTTTATGGAAAACCTTATTCCACGACGTGGTAGCTTGATGACCACGATGTGGCCATGACACTTAAATGAAGACCACATCTGGCTGGTTGCCACGACTATGGTGAGATGGTGACCACGACATGGTTACTATTATAGCCCAAGCCCAAAATTATAGGGTTTATCCCATATTTAAATGCATTAACTCATGGATTAGGTTATTCTCTTCAACCTCCATCATCCCAAATCGAAACCCTAGCCCCATGCTTGATGATTGAGCTTGTTCTCATGGTTTTGAGCTTGTCTTCTTGTTTTTTTTTTTTTTTTTTGTGAAGCTTGAGGAATATGGAGCTCCATATAGGTGCAAAGAAGCATAGATCTAGCTTAGATCCATTATCTTCTTCATATGTCTGATTCGTTTGTGGTATAAGGTTTATACCTTGACCTTTTTTCCTCTTGATTCAATTTTATGCTAACTATAATTGGTTTTGGTCCCTTTATGGATATTTTTGGAGTCGAGGAACTCACGATCTTGTTATGGAACTATCTAGGCTTTTGGACTTCTATTAACTTGAGGTGTATTATTAGATAAAGTTGGAAACTTTATCCATTAAGTCATTGAGAAGAACCATATCTGAAGTTATGGGCCTTCATTTGTAAGGAATAAGCTCTTAATGAAGAAAAGACATCTTGACCAAAACCACGACATGGACAAGGAAGGCCCATGACATGGAGATGCACTACAATGCATCTATTTCGTCGAGGCTTAATTGCGACGTGACCAATGGCTCGTCATGATGTGGTGGCCGTTGACTTTCATTGACCATTGATTGTTGACTTTTGACCAGTTTGACCTTTGGTCAAACATGGGTAGAATTAGGATTTAACTAAGGTTTGATCTCGGTTTGGCTTCGGATATCTTGGGTTAGATGTTTTGTTGTTGAGGTTCTTGTTGAGCTTCAATTGAGTAGTGTAAGTGAGGCTTCTCACCATACTGTATAGAATGCAAAATTGTCTTTGAAACACCATGTTTCGAATCGTTTCATGAGTATGTGCCATGACCCAAAGATCAGTTATCATAAGGCTTTGGGCCTTGGGTAATGAGATTTTTAGACCCCTTTGGATGTGGATAATGTAAATTAGGTGATATGAGAGTTCGGTTTGTGTTTCAGATCCAAAGAGTATCACTTTAAAGTGATAGTTTGGGCGTTTTATGAATTTTGGATTTAACTTGGTGAAGTTTTAAGGAAAGGGAGAGTGGATAGAGTCGTAGAGCTTCTCATTACCTTTCCATGCATTTAAGGATCGTTGAAATCGGACTTAGAACAAAGAAGTTATGGCCTTCGGAAGTTTGGTGGGTTTAGTCCATGGCTGAGTATGTTGGGTGTATGCTATGAGTATGCAGGGCGTACCGGGTTGAATTTTGGTTGCGAATGAAACCCACATATATTGGGTGTATGTGGAATACGCGAGGCGTACGACTGTCTAGGACAAACCCTAACTTTTAAGGTTTGTGCCCTATTTAATCACCTTAAGTTGTTTTGGGAGTTCTTACAATCAGCCTCCACCTCTCCAAACCCTAAGAATGAAACCCTAATTACCTTGTGAATATATAAAGCTTGGAAGTGAACTTTGAAGGTGTTTTTGGTGATTTTGAAGGAAGAAGAACTTGTGGAAGATTGAATTAGTGTAGATAGAGCTTGTGGATCTAGAATCACCTTTTAACTTGGGAAGATTTTGGAGGTATAAAGCTCTTAACTTGATGGTTCTTTTCATAAGATGTAGTTAGGGTTTCTTTTTATTCCTTTTATGGTCTTATAAGCCATGCTTGAGAGTATGAGCTACTCCAGAAGCTAAGGATGGTAGATCTTGGCATTTTAAGGTCCCTTGTTCATAAAAATGCAATCTTGATGAGTTATCTTGGACCATGCATGAGTTAGGGTTAGTATTATGGGTTCTTTTGAGTATTGGGTCCCATTAGGTCATGAAAGGGTGTAAATTTTCCAACTTTACGAGTTAAGAAATCATTTCCTAATTCTAGGTCGGCAATAGACATTAAATCTAATCAAGTAATAGTAATTTAGGCAACCTAAAGCATGCTACAAATCATTTAGATCATATAAGCAAATTAGGCATCTTATCCTAAAGTAAGCTAGTGCTTGTGTCAATTTAGGTGTACTACCTAAAATATAATAGACACACATCTCACGATCATCGCTTAGTATTCTAAGTATAAGTCTAGAAATCCACTAAATTCCTAGTTCGCTTAAACTAATGCGTTGATACATGTCATTAGGTTTCTTTCTATTTTCATTCTTAAGGATCTGTTCTAACGGTCATCTTAATCATCGTTGTTGACAATATTGTTACATGGATTTCTCTACAGTACATGCAAGTAGGTTAGAGTATATCAAATGGGCACGAAGTCCATCGTTGCATGAGATCCACAGGACTTTCATCAATTAGTCCAGTAGTGGTCACCTATACTCTTCTAAGTGATTACATCATTGGTATGCTAGTACCATTCATACATCCTTACTACACTAGTACCAGTTCTGCATCGTTGGTACACTAGTACCAGTTCTACACTGTTGGTACACTAGTACCATTTCTAAAGTCGTGACATTCTATCATTGCCTAGATATTTCATCATACGATAGAATCTTATTTTTCATCATACAATGGCATCTATTGCTACCCTTCATTACCCAATGTATTAAATTTATAAAATAAATATACGGTATATATCATATAAAATTTGTCTTTATAATATTTCATCTAACATAGAACATCTTTACACATAAGCACACATAGCATTTAATTATCTAAATATTTCATATCTATGTGTAAGATGAAATTAACTATGTACTCACTTGATAAAAGTCGATGAATCAGAATTTGGGCAGAACTTCACCTTGGTACTTTATCTTTTCTTCTGACGTGACCTTGATTCACATTACTAAGTCTAAGTCTTACATTCTTGGCGACAAATGATAGTCTAGATTCCTCACTAATCCCAGTGTCTACATCAAGATCTATCAATTAAGGAACAACCATGTAGGATCATATCGTAGGTAGGGTCCGTTTGGTATATAGAGTATACTGTTTGGAAACCCACTTTAAACACCTCATTAAACTCAACCTAGACATCATCCCCGTAAGTAGATAAATTAGTATAATGACTTAGAATTACTAATAAATATTATTTATAAAATAATAATAACGACTTATGACTATAAATATAATTTACACTGAAAGCAAAAGGTTATAGCTTAAATTACAAAGGTTTTAGCAAAAACTGGAAAATTATGTGGTCAGAACTCTTACCCAAATACTTCTTTTCGTCAGCCTCTGTAAACAACTATGTGTAATGCTCTCTCATCTCTTCTTCAAGATCCCATGTCCATTCTGACCCCTTTTTGTGATGCTATTGCACCTTTACCAATTCCACAACCTTGTTTCAAAGAGTCTTCGTCTTTTTGTCAAGGATCGCCATTGTTCTCTCTCTATAATTAAGGCGGTCATCCAACTGAATGTCCTCTAACACAACCACCTTGGAATCATCAACCAGATATTTCCACAACTGAGAGACATGAAAAGTGTTATGAATCTGACTGAGCTCCTACGGCAGATCCAAAAGATATGTTACCCTGTCCACCTAGGCTATCTCCCTGAAAGGACCAATATACATGGGGCCTAGCTTACCCTGATTCCTGAATAAGATGACACCTTTCTAAGGTGACACCATTAGGAGTACCATGTCCACGACCTGGAACTCTAAATCCGATCGACGTCTATTTGGGTAACTCTTCTGTTGGCTTTGTCTTGTCTGAAGTATGCCTCGAACATGTTGAATTACCATCGTCTAAAGTACCACCTCTATACTACCCATGACTCGTTGACCAACCTCACCCCAGCGTATCGAGGTCCAACACTTCATCCCATAGAGCATCTCAAAACGAGGCCGATCAATTTTGGCATGATAATTGTTGTTATATGAAAACTCCACCAAATGAGGATATGTATCCCAACTCCAACCAAAATCTAGTACACATGCCTGCAGCATGTATTCTAATGTATGGATAGTTTGCTCATACTAACCATCAGTCTGCGGATGAAAAGTCGTGCTAAAGTGCAGGCGAGTACCCAACTCCTCATGGAATCTCTTCCAGAACCTGGAAGTAAACTGAACATCCCTATTAGAAACCACGGGAATCAGCACCTGATGCCATGCCACAACCTCTAGAATGTAGATGTCGGCTAGCTTCTGAACCAAAATACTATCCTGGATTAGAATAAAGTGTGTGCTCTTGGTCAATCGATCCACGATGACCCATATCGAAACCACTTCAAGCGCCGTCTAAGGTAACTTCATGATAAAACCCATCATAATATCTTCCCATTTCTAAAAGGGAATACCCAATGGCTCCGTTTTGTTGTGGGGTCGCTGATACTTGGCGTTAATCTTCCTGCAAGTCAAGCACATCTCCACGTACCAGGCCACATCCCGTTTCATGCATGGCCACCAATAGTTAAGCCATGGATATCTATACATTTTTGTCGCTCCGAGATGAATAGAGAACCTCGACTTGTGCACCTCCTCCATTCAAACCTGATGCGCTCCACCCTAATATGGAACCCACACCCTCCGATGAAGGGTAAATAATCCCTAGATATCATAATCAAAGGAAGCCACCTGACCCACTATGCACTCACTCTTCCGGTGTTCTTCTTTCATGGCCTCAACCTTTTCCTCTCGAATCTGCTCCAAGAGTGGGGTAATCATGGTCATCCTCAAACATACATCCCAGATATGGGCAGTAACCGCCTTGTGTTTGAGAGTATCAGTCACCACATCCAACTATCTACGCTAAATCATGTTCAGATTCGGTCGATCCATCAGATACCTTATAATCTTGTGATCCATGTCAATAGTACAACGGATCCCATAGCGGTAATGTCACCAAATCTTGACAGCCAAAACCAAGGCCTCCAATTCCTAATCATGCATAAGGTAGTTCTCCTCATGAGGCTTCAGCTGCCTCGAAGTGTATGTGATCACATGACCCCACTACATCAAAACTGCACCAAAACTGATGACCAATGTATCACAGTAAACCATAAAATCCTCTACACCCTCAGGTAGGGTCAACATCGGCACCTCACACAATCTCTATCTCATAGTCTCAAAAGTTGTCTGCTGCTTAGGCCCCCAACAAAATGTCATGGCCTTCTTCGTCAATTGGGTAAAACAAACCGCTATCTTGGAGAAATCCTGAATGAATCTCTGATATTAACCCTCCAATCCAAGATAACTCTGAATCTCAGATGGAGACCTAGGAACCTCCCACCTCATCACCGCCTCAACCTTGGCCAGATCAACCAAAATATCATTCTGGCTGACAAGGTGTCTAATAAACTACACCTCGTGCAATCAAAACTCACAATTAGAGAACTCTGCATACATCTTCTCCCTCCTCAAAGTCTCCAATACCTCTCTCAGATGCTCATCATGTTGTTCCCGAGTCTTGGAATAGACCAGGATGTCATCGATAATTTTATTTCATAATTTTACTCTGATATGTTTAACAGATGTTTATGATATTTTGAGATACATTACTTATGATTTTTATGTGATGAATTGTTAAATATGGTTTTATTAATGATTTAAAATGAAAATTTTGGTCTGTATTTTCGGGATGTTTCAAGTCGGTATCAGAGCCTTGGTTTGAGGGATTCGGGCACACTCTCGGGTGTGTCTGAACTCAAACTGAGGACTTGGTATGAAATTTTTCAAAAGAAAATCATTTTATAAAAAGAATCTTGAAAAGTGAAAGGAATTTTGAAAAGAGAAAACGGTGTGGTGCATGCAATTAGTCGAGCTCAAGTAAGCTCTCCCAAATCACCCATACGTATTTATGTTAAGATTATGTGATTCACATGTTATATTAGAGCTTAGGATATAAGAGAGATGCCTTGTATGGTTTTATGAGCTTGTAGATTTGCATGTTAGAATTGATCAGCCAGTGGTAGGATAGCATGTTTAGGTAATGTCTGATTGTATGAGCCTTTGAATTGCATGCTAGTACAGATTCTTGATTAGAGGATAGAATGGTTTGATTGGATTATACTAGTTAGATTTTCCATTGTCTAAATGTTGCTTTCTTTGTGATTTGTGGGACTCCTGGCGCTGTGAGTTAGCTACTAAGTGAATATGCTAAGTCACATGGGGCACAGGCTGGATAATCTCAGAGTGATGGACTTGAACCTATTACGCAGCTCTCGTCTGAGTCTAACCATTCTAGGGATGATTCTTTTACTCGAAGGATTATCTGATCTTTGTTTCATGTGGGTATATTCATGAGGTAACTAGTTGACATTGATGGGAAATCTTTCGGCAGTTGAGGATTGGGCAGGGTAGAGATTACCCTAGGGCAAGCCTAAGATGAGATTAGTGCTGGGAGTAGTAGTAGTAAAAGGGACTTAGTGGATTCAAGGCAATTCTTGAGGAAAGTACAGATAGATGTGGAAGGTAGTATGGACCTGTACTACTGAAAGCAGAGGATCCATACTCAAGTCAAGGAGAGTTGAGATAAAACCAAGAAACTTGTAGTGCGTGTGTGATCCCTCAATAGTGAAGCATGGTGACGCAACATACTAGACCATTTGGTGGTTTTAGTGTTGGCGAGGGATCTGGCTCGGGCTCTTGAGCTGAGTATCTTGATGATCAGATGAGAGAGTTTTGTTTCAACTGAGATTACATGCAGTATCCCTGACCACACTCCTGTGATCTTCAGTACGGTCAAGGAGGGTATCTTGTAGATTCTTGATGAGAGATTGATTACGTTCCATACTGAGATGGCGGCTATGACGTGTACGATGACATTCTAGGAGTTCAGATGTAACATCCAAAATTTCAGAACAATTAAAATTTTTCAAAATCACCCATTTTATTAACATTGTTGCAAAAAGGTTTTCAATACATTATTAAACAGAGTAATTTCCCAAGTTCATATCATAAAACACCAACGCGAGGAACGGTACGATCACGCCTTTGCCTTGCCACAGACTCTTGAGAACTTGAAACATAAAACCACAACTGTAAGCCCGAAAGCTTAGTGAGATACCCCCAGAATACCAACCACATATACGCCTTTCCAGGCCCTGACCTTCCGGTCCATGTGTCTCAGGGGACTTCCGTCCCTGCTGGGTAAACCTTCCGGTCCTACCCACGCCGACCTTCCGGTCCATCACACAATCATATCGCCTTCCGGCCCATAACATATTGCCTTCCGGCCCATAACATATCGCCTTCCGGCCCATAAGCATAAAATGCATATATATAAAATAACAAACAATCATATAGCAGTTCATAGACAACAATCGATCAACAGATCACATATCATAGCATTACTCTAACAAGATACCGGTCTAGCCGGTCACTATCATAACATTACTCTATGAATCAGTCAACATACTAAATGCATACATACGCCTTTCCAGGCCATGACCTTTCGGTCCACATAGTAATGCCTTCCGGCCTGTAACATATATTGCCTTCCGGCCCATAACATATAACAACTGACAACTACCCGGATTCCCATCCGATAAAAGGGTTGGCATTGGTGCCATAAACCCTAGCGATATAGTGAGGATAACTCACCTCGAAACTGCCGACTGAACAGATAGCTCAAGCTGCTCCGATCACTGATACGATCTCCACCTCTGGATAGTCACCAATGCACTGAACTCAAACAATAAACAACAATTACCAAAATACCCCTGAAACCACTGGTCAATCCTTGATCAAAGACAAGGTCAAAGTCAACCCCTGATTGACCCTACTCGCTGAGTCCACCCTATGACTCGCCGAGTCCCCATACTCAGAACTTCACTTAACCCGCGACCTAACTCGCCGAGTCACCCCAAGACTCGCCGAGTTCGACGACTCTGAGTCCACTCGCCCTTGACTCACCGATTCCCTAAGATTCCTTTTCTACACGTCTAGTATCCCCTTTTTACTCGACGAGTTCCTCCTGGAAGAATCGCGGGGCCACCCCGACTCAACTCGCCGAGTCTGAAGAACAACTCGACGAGTCCCAGTAAATCTTCAAGCTACTCGCCGAGTCTGATCATTGGACTCGGCGAGTCCATGCCATGCAGACGAGCAACTGCTTCCTGAAATACGTATGGTCCCGAGATATACAATCATGGGACTTTCTGGACTTCTAAACATCTTATTACTGGGGTATAATCGTCTGGGTAATAACATAATAACCCATCTAATCACTAAATGGGTTTCATAAGCCCTAGATTCGTATACACATCAAAATAACAGAAATGGTCCGAGTATTACCTGAAAACGCACTCTCTGTGTCCCCAAACCTCAGGACTCGATCCTCCTTGATATTCCTTTGGCCAAACTCTTCTTCTTCTTGCCTAACAAGTTCCTCCAAGTTCCAATAGCTTTCTCTCCTGCTCTAGACATCCACAACGATTAGGGTTCTTCTCAATCGGCCAAAAGACGGACAATGACGGCCTAAGAGGCGTTATATACGATCCAAAACCAAACGGCTAGGGTTTCTGTTGAACAGCGTCGACTCGCCGAGTCCATATCTGGACTCGTCGAGTCCAGTCGCGAACCCGCGACCAAGTCTGCGGTCCTACTCGGCGAGTCTGGCTCCAACTCGCCGAGTCCCTTCTTAAAACACCCCCAAAATCATAATTATATCAATATTTGGAATTCCGGGCTGTTACATCAGAGCTTGTGGAGCTCCAGACTATCATGGGGTTAAGGACCCTATTGCTAGCAGTTGGTAGTTGGCAAATGTCACCAATATTTTTCGCACTACCTGGTGTCCCAAGGGGGACAAGGTCTGAATCACCTCCTGTCTTCTGAAGGACAGAGCACATGATTGGTGGGAGGAGGTGGGACATGGTATTAGAGATGATGTCGCAATTGATGCGATCACATGGCGTGACAGCTCGGCCAGGTTCAGGGCCGATTTTGCACTAGTAATTGAGGTGCAGCAGTTAGCACGAGAGTTCTAGGACCTCCAGCAAACTACGGAGATGGTGGCAGAGATCACCGCTAAATTTAGGAAGAGGACCCTTTTTGTCCTGCAGTATGTGGCGAACGAGGAGATGAAGAAGGATCAATATCGCGAGATGTTGAGGAGCAACATCAAACAGTTTGTGAGCCAGTCCAACTGCCAGACGCTGGAGGATATGATCGCTCGAGCCAGGGAGGGGGAGATCAACTTACAGTCAGAAAAGAAGAGGAAGTCAGATGGGGTTCAGACATCCGCAGGATCGGGCAAGAAGCCCAAGGTATCAGATTCTAGATTGAGGGGTCATCAGGATCGTACCGTTATGGCAAGTGTAGCAGGACACATGAGGTTGCATGTAGGAGTAACAGTGGTGGTGATTATGGTTGCTTCAAGTGCGATCGGATCGGTCATTATAGCAGGGATTGTACTGCTACCATCACTCAGGGATCAGACCTGATATGCTTTCATTATAGTCAGCGAGGCCACAAGAAGGCCCAATGTCTGAGTTTGTATGCAGTGGGACAGGTGATAGCACCTGCCCCAGCGATGTTGAGGATCATCGGCGTCCGTCAGGGTTGGGCAGAGGCGCCTATAGCGAGGAGCAGGGCTTTCCTATTTACTACAGAGGGGCCACGAGCAGCTTCCGATGTTGAAGGTGTGTATCTTTTGCTTTCCTATCAGTTTTTATTTATGATTTTATTTCCATTGTCTTGCATCTATATGAGTAATTGTATCTTGGAGTTATACTTCCAGCTTATGCTTGGGTTATATGTCATTTTCATACCATGAGTCTTAGACGAGTAGTGTGAGGTCATCTCCTTATATAGTGGGTTCTTAGGATGTGGTAGATGTAGCAAGTGTGATTGGAACTTGGGAGGTGTTTCCTTAGTCTTCACAAGTCGTATTGCTTTAGTGTTGGTTAGTTTTGGGAACACTAACAGTGGTAAGCATTAGTCTCAAACAGATTGATCATTGAATGGTAAGAAGGATTGGGAATCCTTCCTGTCTTGTGTGTTGTAAGATATTAGTTGAATCAGAGTGGGGGAGAATCGTTCAGGTATCCAGGAACATAAGTAGATGCGAAACTAGGATGAGTTCGCCTTTCCATTAGGGAGGAAGACGGCCAAAGTGGCTATTTGGTTCGAGGAGTGTATGAGTTGGAAGTTTGGTAAACTTCCCCAATGTTGGGTTCACATCTTCTTAGTGTTTGATAGCAGGTGTTGGGGAATCAGGCTAGGAATTCCCGTCAGGATACGATTTCAGTCAGGATGTTAGAACACGTGAGTGCTCGACTTGGGATGTGTTCAGATTGGTAATCAGTGGTAAGACCATGTTCATCGGTTGATTTAGCATGGGAAGTGTTGTAAGACTACGGGATAGTCGTAGCATTCACCAGTAGCCATATAACATGGAAGTGTTGTACGACTACGGGACAGCCGTAACATTCTTCATGCAGACAGATAGTGTGAGGAAGTGTTGTTAGACTACATGATAAGTTGTAGCATTTACAGGTTCATTCAGATAAGCTAGGTCCAGGTGGATCAGTTTGCAAGATCGTGGAGAGGCCACAACATGATCAGAATCAGGAAAGGATAGGTAGTGGGAATTTGAGGTGGAGCTAGGCCTGTGTAGCCCTAGATAGGTGGGAACTATGGGCAAGGCCACTCCATGATGCGATTTTCATGGGACCCGTGGGTGAGGCCCGTGTGCTTATAGCATTGCAGGTGGGAACTGGCAGTGACCGTTGGGTCAAGGAATGGGATTGGGGATCCCAGTATTTATAAAGCCAAGAGTGGCAGTGGATAGGAAATTTTTGATAGATGAAGTTTTCTTCAGAAGTCACGGGAAGCGACTAAGAGAGTGTTCATTGGCTCAGCAACTGGGTGGGAATCCGATATTCTAGATATTTGACAATTAAGTTGGGGCCTGGGAGGTCTCGGTTCATTCGGAAAGTGGATGAGAGGCAACACGATGTTCGGGCAGAAGAAGTGATGTGAGGATTCTTGTGTGTGGGGTAACTTGCGGATCGAAAGAATGAAGACACTTACAGTTGGATTAATCAATCTCAGAGTAATTGATTTGACCCTGTTGTGCAGCTCTCGTCTGAGTCTCACCATTGCAGGGATGAATCTTCTACTCGAAGGATTATCTGAGTCTTCTGTCAAGTATAATTGTCCTACAAATGGTTATGAGTGGGCAGTCTGTCAGGGAGACAGACCACTATAGATTTCAAATTTCGGATAGGTAGAGGTGGTTTTATGGGAGTTCAATAGTTGTTTTCTTCGGGTTGGAATTTTGGTTTGGGTTCGGTTATCTCGGGAAGGTTGTTTTCTGCACAGAATCATTGGTTACCCAAGTTTTTATCAAGGTCATAGTGCTCCTAAGGCTTCATCTTGTAGGGGTGACATCTGATATAAGGTAACGAGGCCAGCAGAAGTAGCATATGAGCGGTATCCGAAGGGATTTGCGGCGGCGGACTTCGAGGATGAAGTCTAGTTTAAGTGGGGGAGATTTGTAACATCTCGGGAGTTATAAGATTCATATGGCATGCATAAGCTGGAATTAATTAAGCATGGAAGTTTTTCAAGCCTAGGACTTTAATTGCTAGTTTGGTGTTAGGGGCAAGGCTCGAACGCGGGTCGTTCATATCTTGAACGCTCAGCGTTCAGTGCATGAAGTTGGACGTGGACGCCAAGAAAAACATGGGGCGTACCAGGGAGGAACGTAATGCTTTTTCCGTCTGCACTCAAAACCCTAAGTGTGCACTATTTAAGCAACCTAAGACCCAAGGCTCTTCATTCTCTTAGCCTCCACTATACCTTAAGCCTCTTTTTCGAAACCCTAACCCTAATTGTGAGTGTGTGAGCTTGGAAGACCATCCGTGAGTGTATTTTGGAGTTCTTGAAGAAGAGTAACCACCTTGGAGTCTCGTTTATGAAGGAAGAGCTTTTGGATCCAGGTTCTCCAGCTCATTTGCAAGCCTCAGAAGGTATAAAGTTTCTATCTTGCTATCTTATAGCTTAAGATCTAGATTAGGGCTTGGTTTGACTTCTTATGATCATATGGATGCTCTTTGGGAGTTTGAGCTACTCCAAAAGCCTAGGATTGAAGATCCTCACGTTTTTGAGTTGTTACAGTCATAAAAAGGGTAACTTGATGGTTGAGGACCAACCATGCAAAGGTTTTGGGTCTTGGTTTATGGATTGGAAGCCTTAATGGATGTTTGGGTCCTTTTTGGGCCATAAAAAGGTGCAGAGTCAAGGACTTTATGGATTAAGACTCTGATAGGAAGCTATTTTGAAGATTTAAGCTTTGGACTTAAAGTATTAAGTCATTTGTGTGTTTTTGGTTTCTGGACGGGAACGTCGTGCGTAAGGATGGGGAACGTCGCGCGTTCCGGCTTAGTGTCCCGACAGATGGTCCGGTGATGAACGCCCAGCGTACCATAAGGGAACACCCAAAGTTCGTGTCACCAGAGGAATTTTTGGGCTTTTGGTTTGGAACTTGGTTTGGGGTTTGGGCTTCCTGTTTTGGGCCATGAGAGGACTAATCTGATTAAATTTTCCAGTTAGGCCTAAGGAGTTGGGGTTGGGCCTTTTTGGGTCTAGTTTGGAATTTGGGCCTTAGAGGGACCAGTTGGTAGTTGGGCTTTAGTGGGCCCAATGGGCTTGGTTATTTGAGCCATTAGAAAATTATTATTATTGGACAGGAACTGTGGGGCTTTTGAGTAAGGCCCATATGGGGTTGGGCCCAATTTAGAAAATTGGGCCATTGGTTGGCCATTAGTGGGCTTGGGAAGTCTACCTAGTATTGGGCCTTTCATGTTATGGTTTTGGGCCTTAGGCACGGACTAAATTAGATCAGGAGTAAAATGGTAATTTTACCCTAAGAATGATTATTGGGCCTTGTGGAAGTGTTTATCTTTTGGGACCAGGTTTGGGTAGAGTTCATTTTGGGACAAAAGTATGTGAGGGGTGGAATAGTCTTTTATCCCAGTGAGGACTTATGGTTAAGTTATGAGAATCCCGAAATTATCTAATTTGTATGATGATCAATAGCTCGGGGAGTCGAGAGATCAGCAGTTCGGGGATCTGCCAGCTAAAAGCCAGAGGTTTATCCGTGGATTCTGCATTCAGCTTTGTGAGGTGAGTTTTCTCCTATAGGAATGGGTTGAAGGCACTAATGTCAGCTCATTTATGTATGTTAGTATGTTCCGAACTAAGGTCCGATGTCGGGCAATGCCCAATGTAGGTTATTATGTTTCCGGATTCCAATCTGATATCGGGCGGTGCCAGAGGAATGTTTGTATGCTTGATATCTTCATGATTTTTACATGTGCTTGGTTTATATGCTTCTGGATTTCAGTCCGATGCCGGGAAAAGCCCGAGGAATGTTTATATGTATGTTTCCAAAATACGGTTCGATGTCGGGTGGTACCTGATGAAGGAATGCATGTTTAGTTATACTTGTTGTCTTTGTGATACTTGTATGTGCCTAGTAGGGAGATAAGTGTGGGCGGGGTCACATATCTCATCACTAGCTAAGAGTGGACATTGTTCCATATCGCATCATTAGCAGAGTAGGGGCAGGGCCTATGATAGGCGAGGCCTTAGGATTGGAATACATAATATTATGTATGATTCCTTGTGTGCTAGCATGATTATATGTTATTTTCTGTATGTGTATAGGAGGCGGGGCCCATTGACAGGTGGGGCCTGGGAGAAACAGATATGTATACCGAGTGGGGCTTGATGCTAGGTCGAGCCTAATACCAGACTCTGTTCAATGTTGGGCAGGGCCCGAGGAAGGGGCGGGGGACCAGTTTATGTGATTATGTGTATGGTATATGGTAGTTTGGGGAGACTCACTAAGCTTTGTGCTTACAGTTTTTAGTTTTGGTTTCAGGTACTTTCGGTAGCAAGGGGAAGATCTCGGGCTAACTGCAGTGCACACACCATTTGTTTAGCCTGACATGTTTTTACTCTGATATGTTTGACAGATGTTTATGATATTTTGAGATACATGACTTCTGATTTTTATGTGATGAATTGTTAACTATGATTTTATTAATGATTTAAAACGAAACTTTTGGTCCGTATTTTTGGGATGTTTCATGTCACCCCGATGAAAATCCTTAGGCTAGGTCTCTTATAATAGATGTTTTAGGGACGTAATGTGAGGATAACCGGAATGGGTAATTGGGTTGAATGATTTGATGAAATTAATAAACTTAATTATTGTGGGTTGAAAACCCTATGTGCTCACCATGCTCCCAAGCTTGACCCACTCAGTTTCTTGTATACATGTAGTGGCAAAAGAGCACATGAGTGATGGTCTGATGAGAGATAAATGGATTATAGGCCTCTAGAATAAATAGATGCTGTAAGGCCTATGTTGTTTCTGTTTATGCTTTTTATCTGTATTGATAATGACATTCCGAGGTTTTAAATATAATGAAAATACATTTCTTCGGAAATGCTTTGATAGATTCTTTATCATATTTTTTGGAACAAATTCCGCATATTTCTTCAAAAGTATACTCTGATTTTCAAATAAAGCATAAACAAATCGGTATTTACTGGTCGTGAAAATAGGGATGTCACACCTAGGATGAGGCGTTTGCATGCACCTGATTGTCAATGTATTCTCGATGTTACTAATGTATGTAGTTTAGACCACCATATAATTTACAAGTTCATATGACATAAATAACGTACGATTAACCTTTATATATTGTTTTTATGCAACGTCCCCCTAGCAAGTTGTTGCAGCCTACCGCACAGGAGCATTCTGCTAGGTAGTGGATTCACAGTGTCCAGTGGATACATGTTGCATATTACGCTAATGTATGAGTTATGCTTTTATTTGTCAATGCTTTAAAACAATTTCCTTTTGAAGATGTAGCAAAAACAAGTTTATCCTTTCAAATAACATTTTGTAGAATATTATGATATCGTACAAACATCACTATAGGTTCTTTAAATCAATAGTATCATACTATTGGCTACCTTTTTTACTAGTATGTCTACTTTTAGACTTAACATTACTTTTTCCACTTGATTTGGTCCTACTTGAAGATTCAATTTTTATTGAATCTGTAGGAAATGAAATTTCACAGCTTTTGTTTGTGTGAACGATCCTTTGGCAACGACTACATTTTTTCTGAATCGGATCTTCACCTAGGGATGGGAAACGATTATGGTTTTTAGGTTTCCAGGCTTGTTATTTGTCCTTCAATGGTGGCAAAACAACCATGACTTCATCTGGTTCTTCGTATTCAGCTAGAACTGGCATAGGAAACACAATCTCTACATATGTTGATCGATATGTTTCCATTATGAAATACGACGACACCCATGCACTACAGTGTTGATATCAGTTCCTTGAATATTGCCATAAGGTATACCCGATAATTACCATTTCCACACATACAATAATGACTTTCCAAGTTTAATATACCATTTTTCATTTGGTCAGTCACCTCATATCTGCTTTGATCAATCTGGTATACCTGAAAAGCAGAAGATTTGTTGATCCTCCTGTCGATGACCTTCTCAGCATACTCAATAACATCTATTTTGCTTATAGCTATAACAAACATTTATGTATATGTTGTAGTGCATAGTAAATTACACTACAATTATCATTGAAGTATTACAATATAGGGAAACACTTACCTCCAACATTACGTCGCTGGCACAACCATTGTTGCATAGTTGCTCGAAAGAAATCGAGCAAGATTGTTATTAGTAGTTTCCGTGCATCTCTTGGTAATGCATTGACAAACTCGAAACTGTTTGATGTCATAATATTGTACCAAACCACATGGAAACATGACCTTGCCCATCTCTCGTTACCGATTCTATCTAGCCATGTCAGACCATCATCATTTAGTGCACGACGTAGCCTACTCAAGCTTTTTTTGAAATCAGATTTTCGCTAAGCCTTTGCAGCATCCCAAAATAAAATCTTTGTTCTCTCTTGCTTGGCGATCTTTGCTCTGATATTCATCAACAAATGGAGACAGTAGAGTCCATGATATGCATTTAGGAACATAGCTTGAATGGCCAATTCAATTGAATTTAATCTATTTGATATGATAGCTAAAGATGGCATGTCCCCAATACATTCTTGGAGTCTTGATAAAAACCAAATCCATGACTCTTCACTTTCAGTTTTCCCAACACCAAATGCAATGGGGAGGATTTGGTTATTACCATCCATGCCTACTACTAAGAACATAGTGTCTAAGTATTCCCCTTTAAGGTGTGCGTCGTGAATGATAATAATAGGACGCAAATATCTTTGAAACGCTCGAACCTAAAAAGTAATTAATAATCTAATTAAAATGAACACATATGTATGGACATTAAATATAAAGAAGTATGTATATAAAATATATTATCGCACAACCGATAGACATGAAAAAGTATTCAAATTTGCTATCATCACTCGTCTTTATATGTGTAACCGTCCCTGGATTCTTATTCTCCAAGTTGTAATAGTATAAAGGTAGTCTTTGAAATCTTTCTTCAAGGGTCCCTCTCAATAGATTTAGAGCATACATTTTAGCATTCCATACTTGTCAGTATGAAATATGTACACAAAGACGGTCTATTTAAAGTTCGTTGTATATGTTTCTCCCGCAACATATTATCGGTACTATCAGCTAATATGCCCTTCAAGAAGTGACCCAATACCTTTTTGTTGGCTTGTCGATGATAGGGACGTAGTTGTGTGTTTGAGCAAGTATGTTTCTCCGATAGTTTAACCACTTGAAATGTATTAGTAGTATTATGGTTTGTTGCCCTAATCCGCCAGTCACAATTATCCATATATCAAACAGCTTCAAACCTGTCTTTTGTAGATTTTTTTTCACTTTATATTGGAAACCTTCGCTAACACTTTTCATTATTAATTTAAGCTTAAGTGCTTCTTAGATTTTGAAGAGTTGGCAAAACTTCATATGGGAATTATAGTTGTGCGTTGTGGCACCTTTATAATTTTGTTGAGCTAATTCGGGCAGTGATAAATGTTCAGGCATACCCCAATGGGGGTGTTGTGTTTCTTCAGAATCGAAAAAATAAAAATGAAAATTTTCCTATTGTGATTTTTCGGGGTTGTAAGGGATCAGTTTCCTCCTCTCCATCGTTATCATCATCCCCATCAAATTCAGTGTAACTCTGAAAATGTTCAACTGGCTCCCCATGTGGAATTATATTACCATCATCAACCAACATCACTATTTTTGCCTCATCATTCGCAGATTCATTAACATCAACAGTAAGGTCAGTGTGAACAACAACCTTACCTTTAGACCTATAATCACCCCCATGTATAAGGTCATTGTAAGAAGGAACATGATTGGTTGTCATAGGTAATAAATTATAAATTTTGTTACTTCCAGCACCAGAAGAACCATTTCCATAATGATTTTCCCCAGGAAATCGATTAGTAACACTTTATATAACATTATTAACAACAAACAATTATACTGTGTTGGGAGGCATAGTAGTAACAGAACTAAGAAAATATCTAACATCGTTATCATCAAGAATTTGCATACCTATATTTGATCTAGGACATTAAAAAGATAGACGGATTCGATTAGTGTGTAACATGTACTTGGAAACAACCAACATAACTAACCCAACGAAGTTGATATCATTGTTTATATCTACACCAAAGCATGTGTAATCCGGAACAAGATATTGCATACATCCATCGATACGTTGCTATTGCCCTCCACTAGAAACTAGAACTCGAAAGAAACCCGTATACGTACTTATTCCAGAACGTTTATGGAAAGTATCGAACACACAAATGTATTGCATATTTGGAAGAAAAATGTAGAAAAACCCTAATTCTAGCTCTCCGGAGCGTACGACCGTTCTGGACTTCAGTCCGGAATACACCTTTCAATCTGGAAGATACGAAGTGTCAGATTTCAGACCTCATCCCCACCAACCGGTACCCACTCTGGAACAATATCATAAATACTTCGGAATATCGTATTACGTATCACACATCCGGAACAAAACTCTGTGCTCTGGAATATGGTATTCCGGATCAAGTTGTTATTTTCAAAAAATATATATACTAGATTATGACCCGCGTAAAACTCGGGGGAACATATAAAAATGTACATATAAAGGTATAAGAAAATGAAGATAAAATAACAGAAACAGACTTAGCATTATTGGTATCATTGAAATGTCTGAAGAAAAAACAATGAAACACTTGAATATATATAATCGTTGAAGGACCACTTTGTAAACAAAACTTTTTGTATTAGTTAGGTGACCTCCCTCGTCATATATGAGTACCTTCAATCATTTTTCACTTGTGACGCAAGAAACAAAAAACATATAACTGAAAATGAGTGAAGATGGACCTACACAAGTATAATCCAACATTTGATAATTATTGTAATTGACTTTTGTTAATGGCCGTAACAAAATAAAAAACTATGGGGAATTTCCTCCGCTGAAAACGAAATGATATTCTTTTGCTAAATAAACCATTTAGCTGACGACGACCACGGGTATTGTTGTCCACTTAAATTAAGCAGCAAGATCTACAGACAACCTCTAAATGGTTCAATTTTAGTTGCACTAGAACGTGTTCCCCACTTCCCGATATACCCTGGTTATCAAGAACTTCCAAAGAACTCCTTCCTTTAGATGAGTAAACAATTATTAAGGAGGAAGTCAGATTTAGAAATGGGTGCATATGTTGTATCCCAGGTCGGATGTATTTTAATCACGCAGAGGGGACAACATATGGCTAACTAAGATAGAGGGTTATAGAAATAGTAGGGTGCATATGCTGTGTTCCAGGTCGGATCTTCCGATCACGCAGAGGAGACAGCATATGGCTAACATATAGGAATAATTTCATAGATAAAGAAGATGCATAGAAATAGAGTTGTATATGTTGCATTCCAGGTCGGATCTCTTCCAATCACGCAGAGGAAGCAACATATGACTGACAGATAGAAAGCAAGAAAATAATTTCCTACAGACCTACTTTATCAGAACCCCCCAGTCGCCCTATCAGAACCAAAATTAAGGACATAAGTCTGTACATCAAGGAAAATTTGAACCATTGTTCTAGATGCGTATTAATTTAGTGTATCATGTAGGTTCTCGTGTTTATCTCACTGCTCAATCTACCCGAGCGTCGTATGGTCAGTCCAAACAAACCTATCTAAATCCACACTGTCAAATCCTTCGTACCTACCAACACATTGAACACAGAGTCTAGACAATTCAAATTCAGTCCTTTACACGTGTTTTAGACTGCCCGTTATCACATTCTTGATATCACTTCCCAATAATAACTACTAACGAAAAACTATTTAGAAAATGAAAAATTGTCTTTAAAACGAATCAGAGTAAGATAAACTCATGAGTATAGAGAAGAAAACGCAAACCATAATTCACCGATTGAATTTCCAATCAGAAGGTCTGAGAACAGCACGTATAATCTCAGAACAAATCCAAAAATTCTTTATGTCGTTAAGCACAAACCCCATATGATCCCTTCCTTTCTTCCTTTCCCGCAAAGACACATACTCTCAAACAATGTTCTGAGTGTTGTACAGTTGAGAGATGCCTCCATATCATGTGCCTGGGACAGTCACTACCAACAAACCGAAGTCTGATGATATTCCTCCATAGCTGCTCCGACACAAAGCGGGATCAGTTGGTCTTTGGAACCCAATCCATTTTGAAACTGGGTCGACCTTTGTCATCAATGCAAGGTACTCTCTCCCATGACATATCCTGCTTATCACAAACAGAAGATGTAGAAATATTAGAAATGTTAGAAGATTTGGGAGATTGAGCCTTCAGAACCCATTTGTAGTTGGGTTTAACCCATTTCTTTTTCGATCTGATGGGTGGCTCAGTACTTGCTTTTGATCTTGATGTCGGCTGATGAGATGACTTTGACCTAACCGGTATTTGTTTCATTGGAGCATCTCTTGGATTGGGCTTCTTGGCCGGCATTCCCTTCTTGCCTTTGGGATTCGGATTCTTGGCCTTGTGGGTTTGATTCTTGGCCTTCTATGCGTTCCAGTCACCATTGTCTGAATGTGACCTGGAAGGGTTTCTTTTGAAGTATCTCCCACTTGGCGCGTTTTGCCATCCTTGTGCGTAGTAGGGAACGTATGCGCGATTAGGACAATTTCTGGCAATGTGTCCAGGTGTTCCACAGTGAAAACATGTCTTTTTCTTCACTGTAAACTTATTTCTTCCTGCCCCTGGTGGCGTATCCTTGCCTTGTCTCTCATTGATCACACATGCACACTTGTAACAAGCACTCTGTTGCTCTGGAATTGGTGGCCTGTATTTCTCAACGGCAGGTTTGTTAGGAGTAACAAAATTTGAAGCAACAGATTCTGAGTTCAATGAGTAATTGGTTTGTTCAGTAGTCTTCTCCTTGTTCTCATCTTCTACTACTTTACCTGCACATGAAGTAGAAACATTAGTATTTTCAACCTGAATACCTCCTGACACAAATCCAGCTGGTTTGCCATAATGAAGATGTGCCTCCTGTTAATTTCTTCGTGTGTCATAGGAATGGATGTGTAGTTATGATTGAAAGGTGGATGAACACTATCATACCCTAGACCTTTGTTTTGATTATCTTTGAATTTTAATTGGGCTTCAAATAAGGACTCGACTGTATGACTTGACGCAGTATAATTTTTGAAACTAACATTTGTTTTTCCACACTTTATTTTCAAAGTGTCAAGTTCTTTAGTTACAGCAGCAAGTTGTCTCTTAATATAGTCATAATTTTCACACTTGTTGTTATACTCTTCCTGAAGCTTCCTAAAGTCTTTGGTTTTTGCTTCTAATTCAGCCTTCAGGGGTTTCTGTCCTTTCCTAAGTTAATATCCTTCGTATTTTAGGTCCTCGACTTCCCTTTTTAGCAAATCATTATGTTCACGAAGAAGTTTAATCATAGCTTCACATGATTGAGAGCATAAAACTTCATTGACCGGAATGTTTGCAGAACTCATTGTTTTTCCACATTTCAAAGCATCAAGCTCTTCAATTACATCAGCAATACTAAGATAATTGAGATCTTTTGTCTTCTTGATGACAGCTATTTTCATATCCCATGATTTCGGAAGTGAATTCAGTAGCTTTTTGTTTATCTCAGATTTAGTCAAGAAGATCCCAGTTGTCTTCATCTCAGTAGTAAGTGTAGTAAAACACTGCAACTGAGCTTCCAGGGTTTCTCCAGGGATATAATTGAACATGTTGAAGTTTTGTCTTAACATCTCCTGACGATTCTCTTTCATGTCTTCAAATCCCTTGTTGACCTCAAAAGCTATTAAAAGCACAACTCGAAGCTAAAATAAAACTTAAACGTCAAACTAAAATTTAAAAATTCCCTTTGACTATAAACCTGAAAAGTCAAACTTTTAAAATCAAACTTAAAAGTCAAACAGAAATGCTAAATTTGAAATTTTAAAAATTAAACGAAAAAGTCAAAGGTCAAACCTGAAAGTCAAAGTCACTTTTTTAAGTTAAAAGTCAAAAATTAAAAACTATTATTTTTATTATTTATTTATTTATTTATTTATTTAATTATTATTATTATTATTATTATTATTTATTATTATTATTATTATTATTATTATTATTATTATTATTATTATTATTATTATTATTATTTATTTTGGAAGAAAAAGGAATTTAAAAATAAAAGAAATTGAGTTTTTGGGTTAAAAGTGTAAAAAATGTGAAACTTGGTTGCAGCAGCGAAGCCTTTTAAATTAAGTCGTGAATGATTTGTACAAGTTGTTAGCTAGTTGGGTTGGTAAGACGCTGAAGTGAGGAATCAGAGGTCGGGGGTTCGATCCTCTGCAGCCCCAAATCCGCCCCCATTTTTTTATTGAACGATGCGAAGACTGCTGATTAGCCTAAGCCACCAAGTCGTCCAAGCCGATCCGAACACGATCCGACCGAGCCGCAAACTCCAGCCGCAAACCTCCGGCGGCCGTAAACTCCGGGAAACCCTAGCCGTAAACGCCACCGCCGCTGGCCGTAAACCCTTCAAAGGTCGTAAACTCTTCACAGATTACGTGAAAAATAGTGTTTTTCACCTTTTTTTGCTCCAAAACTCAATTAAAAACTCGTTTTTATCAAAAACGCGAAGAACAACCCCCCCCCCCCCCTAATTTTCAGAGCTCTATCCAAAAACGCAAAAAAAATTTGAAAATAAGATCAAATAAGCTCCAGATCTGACAAAATTGACTGATACAATCCTTGCTCTAATACCAATTGTAAGTCCCCAATCTGGTTGTGTATCAATCAAATCCGTTTGATGGTGCGGAATCTCAATCAAAGGAGAAGAAGAATATGATGAATCTTGTATGTATTGATATGAATGAAGATCCGGATACAAGATTCACGCACACACTAACACACACTATCTTTTCTCTCTCTAAAACACCTTCAAATACACACACATAAGCTCCTCTATTCTCTTCTCACGTTCATCAATCCCTACTCCTCACCCCTAACACCTATATATATACAAGGGGAACATGGGTCGGAGAACATGGGTCGTAAATGAGTTTACGGCCGTAAACACTAACCTGTTTACGGTCATTTACATAAAAATACATTTTCCTAGAAAAGTAAAGTATAAACCATAATATTGACCCAACACTCAATAAGAAGATTCAAACCAGTTAAACGAAAGAATAAGGTTGTGCAAGGTTCTTACTATACTTCTTGGCCTGCCCAGACAACACAAGTTAACAAAAAAACCCACTAATTAACCAATATTAATCAATCTAAACATTTTCCAATAAAATTTATCGATGTAATCTATTTACATGGTATACTAAAACTTTGTCTTTTCTTTTATATTGAGTCTAAAAGATGTTTTATTTTATAATATTAAAAAACGATTGGTGAATAACTTATTTCTGAGAGCCTAATTTTTATTTTTATAAAAAGATGTTTTTTTTACAATAAATCAAAACACATATCACCACTCGGTTTTGCGGAGTTGTAGAATATATGTGGATCACTCACTAGTATAAGGGTTTGAATTCCATCTCCAAATCCAGGAAGGGATCACATGGGTAAAACATTATAGACATTGACTGGAGTAAATCTTACATTTACAAGCCGGTAGGCCACAAAAAAATCATTGACTAAATGCACACACACACACACACACACACACACACACATATATATATATATATATATATATATATATATATATATATCGACATATACAAATTCACTACCTAGTGGACATATCTTCCAAATCGAAACAATGGATGAGAGGTAGTGATGTTGCTATATCCATCCTTTTGCTCTCCAGGTACCTATAACTTAAAAAATCAAAATCAACAATACAAATTATATGTAACATTCGGGATTTTAGGTATATTAATTTAATCTTTTTATTTTGAGTTTTGTGAAGGGACTCGGCGAGTTGGTGCGTAGACTCGCCGAGTTGAGACACGGGTTTTCACCCGGATTGATGCCCGGACTCGGCGAGTCGCCTTGGTGGACTCGGCGAGTCTGCGCTGTTTAATGAAACCCTAATTTCTCGGGTTTGAGGCCTATTTAAAGAGCCTTATGGCCGTCATTTGCGCTCATTAGTCCCCAGAGTGAAACCCTAGAGCAATTGAGTGATTCAAGTGAGGAAAGGAGCCATTGTTGATTCTTGGGGTTGTTGTCTAGCAAGGGAAGAGGAGATCTAGCCAAGAGGAAGCAAGAGAGGGGTGGATTCTTGAAGAACTAAGGTCCAGGACATCACATCTGAGGTACCATTCGAATCCTTCTTTGTTATTGTGATGTTCATATAGATTTAGGGTTTTTGAACCCATTTGTGGCTAGATCTAGCATCCTCATGGTCCCTTGGCGAGTTATGGCTCTGAATCTGGACCCATAGAGGTCCAGAGCACCTCCTTGCCCAAGATTTATGTGCATCCATTGAGGTTTTGGATTGGGATCAATGTATTTGAGGCTAAAACTCCATTAATGAGCTATTTGATGCTTAATGAGCACCAAGACTCGGACTTTACGTGGTCAATAAGCTTAAGGGGACTGGATCTATGAGTTACTAGAGTGGATCTGACCTTAGAAGGTCGTTTGAGGTTGTGCATGGAATGCACTCGCCGAGTCCAATCCCAGACTCGGCGAGTTGGTGCGGGTTGATCAGAGATTTCAGACCAGGGACTGAGTAACCGAGTCGGGTGAGTAACTCGGTGAGTCGGAAGAGATTCAGAGGGATCGGGTTCCCGTCGGGACTCGGCGAGTCCAAACCAGACTCGGTGAATCGGGTCAACCGTTGACCGTTGACCAGGGTTGACTAGTTTGACTTTATAGTATTAGTCAGCCAGAGTCAAGGTGGTATTAAGTAGATTTATGCTTGTGTTGTAGGAGGACGATAGCTCGGGAGATCGAGCACTAGTAGTTACGAGATTTACGAGTTACCGAGATACGCGAGGTGAGTCTTCTCACTATACGTTACCTAGAGTGGTATTATATGTTGACCAGAGAGTCTTATGTGTTATGTATGAGATTATGTGCTATGTGTTATATGTGTGTGGTATGATGCTATAGACCGGATCGGAGGGTCCAACGATACAGACCGGGTCGGAGGGTCCAACGAGCTATGACCGGGCCGGAGGGTCCAACGAGTTATGATCGGGCCGGAGGGTCCAATGAGCTACATGACTGGAGGGTCCCGCTGAGACACATCGACCACGGGGTCGTATTATAGCCTCGAGTGGCGTATGTGTTGTATGCGGTATTTTGGGGAACTCACTAAGCTTCGTGCTTACAGTGTTTTATGTTATGTGCTTCAGGTTTCTCAGGTTCACGGGACGGCACCGGCTCGATTGTACACACCAGAGGAAGTGCTTGTTTGAGGATCCTGGTTTATCAATTGATTGAACAAAAGAGTCATGTATTGTAATTTAAACAAAATGGGATTTCTATGAAAAGTATTAAAGAGATAAGAAATTTTAAATGAAAATTTTGTTTTGAAAATTTCGGTGTTACAAGTTGGTATCAGAGCCTTGGTTTGAGGGATTCGGATGCACCTTCGGGTAAATCTGGACTCAAGCTGAGGAAGTAAGAAAAGTTTTCAAAAGAAATGAATTTCTAAAAGTGAATAAGAGTTCAAAGAGAAAGCGAGAAAGAGTAGTGTGTACAATCAGCCAGAGCCCGAACGGTGATTTCCCAAATTACCCTTACTTTTGTGTTATGAGATATTTCTGATGCATTTTTTTGAGATATTATGCATGCTAGAGACAGGCTAGGTATTTCATATCTTAGGACTAGAGTGGCCTGATTTGTGATGCCTTAGCCTAGGATTTGTTGTTATATGTGTTATGCTTTTGAGGATGTGATGAGTGAGAGTATCCAGTTAGAACCCATGAGGGGTAGAGTTGCAGAGTTCGGTGGTACTTTCGAGGATGAGCCGAGAAAGTGGAGTTATCACCCAGAGTGAGTTCTATGTATTCTTCGATGCTCGAATGCTGCTTGCTTTGTGCTTTGTGGAACTCTCGATGATGGGAGTCAGCTACCAAGTGAATATGACGATATTCAGGAGGTAGATGTTGGCATCATTAGGAGCTCTTCAGCAGCTGATAGCGAAGAAGTAGGAGGACCAAGGAAGAGCCTAGGGAGTAACCTTAGCTAGATGAGTACGCAGGCGAAGTAGAGCATTTCACTGAGGCGTGGGCACACATGGAGGAATTAGTGGGCGAGAAGGTTGAACAGTTACTTAGGAGCTCTGGGATGGTCCGTGTGGAAAGTATGGGTAGATGTGGCAGGTAGTATGGGCCCGTACTACCGAAAGCAGAGGACCCATACTCGGTACAGGGATTATTCTGAAGGTTCTAAGTAGCAGATTGAAGAGTGATGTCATGCTCCGAGTACCATACATCGTAGCAGATTGAGGAGTGATGTTATCATTCGAGTACCATACATCATAGCAGATTGAGGAATGATGTCATGGTTCGAGTACCATACATCGTAGCAGATTGAGGAGTGATGTTATGGTTCGAGTACCATACATCATAGCAGATTAATGAGTGAGGTCATGGTTCGAGTACCATACATCGTAGCAGATTGAAGAGTGATGTTATGGTACGAGTACCATACATCATAGCAGATTGAGGAGTGATGTCATGGTTCGGGTACCATACGTCGGAGCAGATTGAGGAGAGATGTCAGGGGCTGAGTACCATGGTTCTTAGCAATTGATGCTTGTGATTCTCCGGTTATCCGATCAGGATTGATTGGTGGGGTATGGATGCGGTGGGGTTTTAGGCCTGAGGGCCATGATTGAGTTCGAAAAGGCATCCCTTGAGAGGGAGGTCGAGAGCATTTCAAAGTACCTTGGTAAGATGCCAGGGGTAGTCGCAAGACTCCGGGATTAGTAGAGAAGGCATTTATGGAGGATTGCGGTCTGAGTGACCAATCAGCCGATGGAGGAGATGTCACCTTCTGTGACTTGTTGGGTGCTATTTACGTTTCCTTTAGGAAGTAGGAGAAGTGTGAGATTTCGGTTTTGGGGTTTAGGAGTAAAACCCTGCGGAATGACATTTATGTCGATGTTCCACCAGAGTATCAAGTGGCATGTTCGCCGCGAGGTAAGGATATATCATGAGCATGTAGTCGGTTGGGACTGAGGTGGTCAAGGACCATGTTGCACCCTATCTGAGTATAGTAGGGCGTGTGGTAGCGATATCAGTGGGCAATCCAGATGAGTATATCAGGGCGGCAGCTCTTCTGTCTATGATGATTATTAAGTATGGGAGTGAAGTCTCTGTTCTTGTGATGATTCAGGTGATGGAACTTGAGTTGAGAAATCGAGGTTGAGGAGTACGCTGATTTATTGTTTCAGTCTAAGAGTCAGTGATATTACTGGACAGTTGAGGTGATCGGTATTAGGATGGTATGAGACTTTGAACGACTAGGGTCAGTCGTGATGAGAAGTTCCTGAGGATTTCTTCTGAGATTCAGAGTATTTGAGGTTGCTTGATCTCTTTAAAGGAGATTATCGGACGTTGCATAGCACTTCCTAAGGGCGGGTGTGATATTGCTAGTGGAAACAGTCTGTGGGATGGTGTGTGCGTCAATTGGTGATGGTTCGAACCCTAAGTGGGGGAGAACCGGGTATTTTATTAAGGGAACCAAATATTTGTGCAAGAGAGGTTAGGGTTTGGATACAGGAATCTGCAGCTCGAATTCATGAGGCCAGGGTCATTGATGATCAAGGAAAGGAGCAGAGCGAGTTAATGCATGTGGTATGTGTCTGAGAAAGGATGGATGTCTCCTCGGCAGTTGGCAAATGGTCGGGAGTTTGGTGTTGGCCAGGGCCGTTTCAAAGGGAAGACTCGTAATGATGGTATGGGTGGTTGAGAACTTCTGGATAGAAGATTATCGAGCAGTCAATTCCCGGGCCGGTATGTGTATTCTTGCTTGGAGTTGAGCAATAGGGGAAAATGGTTTCGGAGGATCACCAGCGTGTTCTGAAGCATTAGCGCTTTCGTTGTATTCCAATTGAGTGTTTGGATGCACTGATGTTGCGCATTGAGTAAAATAAAGAATTATTTATGGAGTTTAGGGGATCTCCGCAAAGGTAAGTATTTTCGTTATAACGGTTGCCGCCAGAGACTGTGATGCATATGTGGGGCAAGTGTGTGTGGCTATCTATGATAGTCTATGGGCATGAGTGAGTGGTCATAGTGTGGCGTTGGGATGAGAATGAGAGTATGGGGTGAAGCTATAGGGAGCCGTAGTATCCAGTTTTCAGTTGGTGTTGTGATGCTACGGGGAGCCGTAGTACTCACAAGTCAGAGAGAGGGAGTCGTGGTACTACGAGGAGCCGTAGTACTCACTTGACAGTTGGTGTTGTGATGCTACGGGGAGCCGTAGTACTCACTAGTCAGAGGTTGTCGTGTTATTGCGGGGAGCCGTAATACTCACTAGACGGCAAGAGAGTGTGATGTTGGAGTGTTCGCCGATCAGTGTATGATGCAGAAGAGTTTTAGGCTTGAGTAGCCTTAGTATAGAGTTTTTGGAGCCTGATGGTTGAACCAAAGGCGGAGCTGGGGGTCAGAGTTGAGTCGATCCTCGGTTGGATTGTATTTTTTTCATATGAGGAAAAAAGAATTTCGTGACTTGTGAGTCACTGGGTCGGGTTAGTGGTCTCGGGGAGGAAGCTAGTGAGATATTTTGGATCATGTTATAGGTGATCTTTGGAGGTTCAGCTATGGAGTCAAAAGTTGACATGGTGCTCAGTATCGAAGTGGGATATGAGAAATGAGCTAGAGTTTATCATGGTGATGTCTGAGGACACTTCAGAGCGAGCAGACGATTCAAACGCTCGAGGACATGCTTCGGGCATGTGTATTAGATTTCGGAGTGGGTTGGGACTCGTATTTACTATTGGCTGAGTTTTTCCTATACAACAGCCATCAATCGAGCATTGGTATGCCACCTTTTGAGTTGTTGTATAGAAGGAGGTGTCGGACCCCCAGTTGCTAGGGAGAGGTAGTGCATGGACCCGAGAGTCCTTGCGAGCAGATTCAGAGCATGTGCAACACATGGAGTAGCGGTTACCCTTCGAGGGATAGTGTAGAGTGGGATGTGAGCACCGTGGCACTTGTCTGAAGTGGCAAGGTTGACAAGTAGATTTCCTTGGGTAAGGAAAGAGAAAGGTATGTAACTCCGGGAGGGAGTGTTGGTTCACGGAAGTGAAAGTAGTAGTGAAAATGGATGATTAAGAGTATGGTGGTTGAACACTGTGTCTGTGCCAGTGGTATGGAGGCACATCCAGATTGGGTGTCTGTTGAGGTTGCAGAAGAATCTTCGGTGGCTTAGAACCAGAGGAGTTTGTAAGAGATGCAATTATAGAGCCTTGGAGTTAAGTATGGTTGTGAACAGGAGGTTATGTATATAGTGGTAATTCATCCTGGGGATGTCTGATGGTATCGTCAGTGTGTCGGGTTTTTCCAACCTGAGGATGTAGAGCAGGCTCAGCACGTATACGCGATTTTGAGGAGAGCTCATGGGAGTTGCTCAGGAGCTGCATGGTGTGTCATCCTGTCAGCACGGAAGGAAAAGAGTTGGATTCCAAAGGGAAGCGGGATAAGTCCCAGCAGTCGGTACCGGGTCAGGACCCGGTGGTTCAGGGTGATATCTAGCTTGGTAAGGGTTTAATGATTGTTGTGATTCGGAGTGATGAATGTATCATCGGGTGATCTTTGGCTAATAAGGGTTGCAATCAGAGACAGAATCTGGTGGCCAGCTTGAAGCGATTGTCGCGACTCTGTGAGAAGGAGTCAGAATTTATAGGGGTTTTAGTAACAGTGTTTGGAGGAATCTGAGTCGGTTGATTCCAGCAGATGCGTTGTGGGAATGGTATTTGGAATTGTGTGTTGCAGCAGGCTTCGAGGACGAAGCCTAATTTAAGTGGGGGAGAATTGTAACATCTGGGATTTCAGGTATATTAATTTAATCTTTTTATTTTGAGTTTTGTGAAGGGACTCGGCGAGTTGGTGCGTAGACTCGCCGAGTTGAGACACGGGTTTTCACCCGGATTGATGCCCGGACTCGGCGAGTCTGCGCTGTTTAATGAAACCCTAATTTCTCGGGTTTGAGGCCTATTTAAAGGGCCTTATGGTCGTCATTTGCGCTCATTAGTCCCCAGAGTGAAACCCTAGAGCAATTGAGTGATTCAAGTGAGGAAAGGAGCCATTGTTGATTCTTGGGGTTGTTGTCTAGCAAGGGAAGAGGAGATCTAGCCAAGAGGAAGCAAGAGAGGGGTGGATTCTTGAAGAACTAAGGTCCAGGACATCACATCTGAGGTACCATTCGAATCCTTCTTTGTTATTGTGATGTTCATATAGATTTAGGGTTTTTGAACCCATTTGTGGCTAGATCTAGCATCCTTATGGTCCCTTGGCGAGTTATGGCTCTGAATATGGACCCATAGAGGTCCAGAGCACCTCCTTGCCCAAGCTTTATGTGCATCCATGGAGGTTTTGGATTGGGATCAATGTATTTGAGGCTAAAACTCCATTAATGAGCTATTTGATGCTTAATGAGCACCAAGACTCGGACTTTACGTGGTCAATAAGCTTAAGGGGACTGGATCTATGAGTTACTAGAGTGGATCTGACCTTAGAAGGTCGTTTGAGGTTGTGCATGGAATGCACTCGCCGAGTTGGTGCGGGTTAATCAGAGATTTCAGACCAGGGACTGAGTAACCGAGTCGGGTGAGTAACTCGGTGAGTCGGAAGAGATTCAGAGGGATCGGGTTCCCGTCGGGACTCGGCGAGTCCAAACCAGACTCAGTGAGTCGGGTCAACCGTTGACCGTTGACCAGGGTTGACTAGTTTGACTTTATAGTATTAGTCAGCCAGAGTCAAGGTGGTATTAAGTAGATTTATGCTTGTGTTATAGGAGGACGATAGCTCGGGAGATCGAGCACTAGTAGTTACGAGATTTACGAGTTACCGAGATACGCGAGGTGAGTCTTCTCACTATACGTTACCTAGAGTGGTATTATATGTTGAGCTACGGGACTGGAGGGTCCTGCTGAGACACATTGACCAGGGGGTCGTATTATAGCCTTGAGTGGCGTATGTGTTGTATGCGGTATTTTGGGGAACTCACTAAGTTTCGTGCTTACAGTGTTTTGTGTTATGTGCTTCAGGTTTCTCAGGTTCACGGGACGGCACCGGCTCGATTGTACACACCAGAGGAAGCGCTTGTTTGAGGATCCTGGTTTATCAATTGATTGAACAAAAGAGTCATGTATTGTAATTTAAACAAAATGGGATTTCTATGAAAAGTATTAAAGAGATAAGAAATTTTAAATGAAAATTTTGTTTTGAAAATTTCGGTGTTACATTATAAGAACAAAAATCGAAACAGATCCATAAAACGTAACCATTATGGATTTAAACTTAAATCGAAATGTTTATAGATTGGAACCTCATAAATGAAACTGAATAAAAGAAACATATTCTAAAACGTACCCAAAATCGATCTAAACTATGAACAAATTAAAATAGAATCCAACAAAATTTATCTATATATCATTCCTCCTTCTTCCATGATGATCAAATACAAGACTAATACACATAGATTGGAGCCCACATATATTCTATTTCTTCTTCCCTTTATTTTCTTCTCCACTACAAAACTTAGGATAAATAAATCATATAAAGAAAATGAAGGAGAGAACAAGGGGTATTGGTAATGAGGGGTGGGGCGGAGTATTTTTTTATTTTATTTTTGCTGAGATTTAATTGTCATTAATAGAATTCCTAATTTAATTCATTTTATTTTTGGCGAGATTTAATTATCATTAGTAGAATTCCTAATTTAATCCATCTTATTCTTGGTGAGATTTAATTGTCATTAATAAAATTCCTAATTTGAAATGTAATATATATTTTATAAAATTTGTGGACAAAAATAAATGGGTAGACAAAGATGATGTCAGCAAATAATCCGAGGGTAGAAAATATAGGATTGAAATCCAATCAATGACTATGATTTCTTCGGTATAGAATGAAAGGTTCTCTTTTAATAATATTTAGAGATTAGAGATGAGATTTAATTATCATTAATAGAATTCCTAATTTAAATCATTTTATTTTTGGCGAGATTTAATTATCATTAGTAGAATTCCTAATTTAATTCATCTTATTTTTGGTGAGATTTAATTATCATTAATAAAATTCTTAATTTGAAATTTAATATATATAAAATTAAAGATTCTCTTTTTATATAGAATTAAATGTTTTCTTTAGAGATTAATTATTTTTATTAAAATGGTTGTTTATAATGTTTAAATTACTCCATTTTCCAAAGAAAATGCTATTAGTTACTATATAGAACTTAAATATAATAAGATGACAGAAATCGTATCCGTTAAGGCCGAAAGACGTGGTGGTCGTTTGCAGTTTGCAGAGAGTTAGAGTTGTACGAAAAACCAAACATTCTCTTGCATTTTGGATTATGCGGACTGTAATTCCAATTGCTAATGCTCGTAATCTTCTTCATCAAGCGTCGTATAACAATCACACTTCATCATCACTCTCATCCCCAGTCTTTCGCCTCGCTGCTGGTAGCCTTCAGCGCAATGTTCATCATGCTTTATGTTTCCACCCCCGGCCTCTATCCATTTTTTGGATCGTCAGAGCTGACAAACCCCAAAGAATACAATCGGCTCGAGCTACTAAGGATGATCAATTGCCATTGGAGCGTGGAGGTCAGAAAGATTTGGGTGGAGTGGGGGCGGAAGAAGCTACCCTTTTAGGAGAAAACAGTGGCATTATCTCCGCCTGTTTTGTTGGTCTCCTCACTGGCCTCTGTGTTGTTCTCTTCAACAATGCGGTATGCGATTTCCCCTTGTAATTCTTGTAATTTTGCATCAAAATGTCACAATCTGCTAATGAGTAATTTGTATTAGGTGCACGAAATCCGTGATATTTGCTGGGACGGAATCCCATCTCGAGGTGCTTCATGGTTAAGAGAGTTGCCACATGAGAAAATGTGGATGCGAATAATACTGATCCCCACTTGTGGAGGATTAATCGTTAGCTTGTTGAACATTTTTCAAACTACCTTTTTAGATGAAGGAGATTCAGCAGATAGGTTAAAAGCTGTTATGAAACCGATACTGAAAGGGGTAGCAGCTGCTGTAACACTTGGAACTGGGAATTCTCTTGGCCCTGAAGGTCCAAGTGTTGAGATTGGCGCATCAGTGGCTAAAGGAATCGGTTCATTGTTTGATAGAAATGCTCAAAGAAAACTTTCTCTTAAAGCTGCAGGATCAGCTGCTGGAATTTCATCTGGTTAATTCTACTTTCTTTTCTTCTGTGAGATCTAATTTCCAATATCGATCATGTTCATGTTCTCTATTGATTACTTACACAAGAACATGTTTTCTTGCGATTTGTGGGATTTGATTTCAGGGTTCAACGCTGCTGTTGCTGGATGCTTTTTTGCTGTTGAATCAGTGTTATGGCCATCACCTGCTGAGTCATCATTATCACTCACCAATACAACATCAACAGTTATTCTCAGTGCTGTGATAGCCTCTGTAGTATCAGAAATCGGCCTTGGATCTGAACCTGCATTCACTGTTCCAGATTATGATTTCCGTTCAGCAACCGGTATTTGTTCAAAGTTACAATTTTACCCTTCTAGGTAATCCCAAGTCCCAACTCTAACATCTTCTTCAACCTTTTTGTTTCAGAACTTCCATTATACCTTCTATTAGGTATCTTCTGTGGGCTTGTATCTTTAAGCTTTTCTTCATGCACATCATGGATGATGATGACAACAAACAAGATTCAAAACACCTTCTCCATACCAAAACCAGTTTTCCCAATACTTGGTGGCTTTACAGTTGGGCTCATAGCCTTGTTGTATCCAGAAATTCTCTATTGGGGTTTTGAAAATGTTGATACCCTTTTAGAGACTCGACCTTTTGTGAAAGGTCTTTCAGTTGATCTTTTATTACAACTAATAGCAGTTAAAATAGTAGCAACATCTTTTTGTAGAGCATGTGGATTAGTAGGAGGATATTATGCTCCATCTCTTTTCATTGGTGCAGCTACTGGAATGGCATATGGGAAAATATTCGGTTCTTTCATTCCTCAGTTTAACTCAATCTTTCATATATCAGGCATGGAGGTTGCATCACCACAAGCATATGGCCTTGTAATATATATTGCTTTTATTACTTTACAAAAAGATAATAATAATGATGATAATAATAATATTAATAGGGAAATTTTTGTAGGTTGGGATGGCTGCTACACTTGCAGGGGTGTGTCAAGTGCCACTTACTTCAGTGTTGCTTTTATTTGAGCTTACACATGATTATCGAATAGTGTTGCCACTTTTGGGAGCTGTAGGGTTATCTTCATGGATAACATCAAGGTCTTTAAAGAAAAAGGATGATAGTGAAAATGATTTTTCAAAAAAGAAAGAAAATGAAAACTATAATAAGTTTGAGACAAAAGAGCTTCTTGTATCAGAAGCCATGAGAAGAGAGTATGTGAGTGTGGTAATGAGCACCATGTTAATGGAAGTAGTGGCTTTGATGCTTGAAAATAACCAATCTTGTGTTCTCATAGTTGATGATGATAACCTCTTGATAGGTTTACTCACTCTTGAAAACATACAAGACTTTTGTAAATTATCACAACAAACTAACAAAATACCTCAGGAACTGATTGTGTCTGAACTATGTTCACTGAAGAATGACATGTGTAGATTCCCACAAACTGTAACACCTGAGATGAGTTTATACTCAGCTGAAGTGATTATGAATATGTATGGTGTAACTCACTTGCCAGTTATTTCAGAAGACCAGAAAGCCTTCCCAGTTGGAATCTTAGATAGAGAATCTATCAGTTTAGCTTGCAGGTTTCCCAAAAAATTTCATCTCATGTGATTATTGTCAAAAAATAAAAGTAAAAGATTCATATAAATTGTCGTTCTAAATGGTGTAGGGCTTTGGAAACAAGAGAACACCTTGTCTGGTTTTCCACACTCAACAACACTACAACTTGATTTAGACAGAGGTACGTGGTGTACTAGTATTATAGTATTTTACTATTAATATAGTACAATACTGTAATACTAGCAGTACTAGTAGTATATTTTTGTACTACTAGTACTATAATACTGGCCGTGCAGTATTGTACTATACTATAGTACAATACTGTACAGTTAACTAGTAAAGTACTGATACTCATGTTAATGGGACAAAGGTTGCAATAAAAATGTGATACAAGGAACATAACAGGTTGTACTATGTTAATAGGAAAAAAAAAAACTATCAGTCCTATAAAGCTGACTCTACAATTGTGTGTGGTATTTTATGTATTCTTCTATTGGTTTTTTGCAATAATGAATTTTGTTGGTGTACAAATGTAACTTTTAGGGGCATGCCAATGTGAGGAAACTTGAAGGGGAAAATGAAAGATGTTAATAGAGAAATCGGTTGGGTGTAGTTTTTTACAACATTGAAGTTGCCGTGTTTATCCAAAAGAAATTGTAAAAAGAAAAAGTTGGGTTGCGAGGACAATTTAAAGATATGCTTAAAAAACTAGAAATCGAAAAATATACAAAGATTAGATTAGAAAAGTTAAGAGATCAAGGGATAAGGTATGGCCTTACAGGTATATGGGATTCTTGGTGTATGTAATGTGTATGTGTGTATATAGCATTTGTTATTGTTTCAAATGTGGTAAAGGAATAAGAATACTCTCAAGTTGTTTTAGATAATTAAGCAGAGACATGATGGTGATGTGTTCCAATATTTATTATGAAATTTTGATAAATATGAATTCACAGGTTTTATATATGAATTATGAGCTTGAATATTTGTTATGCGTGTATAATTAAGTTGACATGTTTAGTGGGAACGGATGTCATAATCTCCTAGGTTCATCATTATTCAGATAAAACCAAATTATTCGATTGGATAATTTGAGTTGGGCTATATGGTTTATATGTTTGGATTTTTGTATTGGTTTGATTGTTATTGGTTAGAACAGAATAGACCAAAAAAATGAATGCAGTTATTTCTTTACTATATATATTTGTAACTGTTTATTAATTTATCGAGAGTTCCTAATGCTTTTATTTTGTCCTAGTTGATTTTGATTCGACAGTAGAAGTATATTGATTTTCCCCAATAATTTAATATTATTTTCTGTAAGTACTTTTAAATTATATGAAAGTCTTGTCCAATTTCCTATTAAAAAATCTTTAGTGAATTTTTAGAGTTCACTATGATCGTATGAGATTAAATAGTTTGTGGATTTGAACTTCACAATTAAAGAAAAAGCTTATCCAAGACAACCGAGCTGTGAAAAAGAAAAAGCTTATCATATATTGTGGAAGCTTTTTCCAAAAGAACTTTTTCTTAAAGAATTATAAATTTACAAGCTCTCTCCTAAAGCCTTTTCAATCATTTTGGTGGAGGCATTCTTCAAACAGCTCTTACATAGCCAACTTATATAAACAATAAAACTATAGCAAATCAAAATTATGGTTCCATAAAAAGTTAATGTGAAAAAACTCTGAAGATTTCTTAAGCTTTTAGATTGATTAATTTGAGATTAGGTGACATGAAATAGCTTAAAAAATAAGTTTTCCTGCTGTGGATTCATTTACAAAAGAACTTGGTCAGTCAGTCATCATTAATTTAATAACTTATTTGACAAAAAAAATGTATAATCACTGGGAATATAAGGGATATATGTGGTTACCGAAGATATAAGAGAATGATCCAATATTTTCATATTTAGCCAAATAACAACTATATCTCAAAATTTGCATTTTCGATTAAACAAATTTAGTATTGGATTAGCTTTATATCAAATAAATATAAAATTTTAATAAAATAAATAAAAATAAAAAGTCATTTGGAGCTCATATGTCGGATTTCAAACTAATGATGACAAAGTAAAAAATGCATATCGAAATTTTAAGAACATGGTCGAAATCCAATAACGATTTTGAAATTTTCAAAAGGATGTTTTAAATCCAAAATATCAAGAAAGTAATTCGTTATTTACTAAATCTAACAAAAAAAAATATTAAAGAATCATACCACAAGTTGAAGCAGAATACAATATAACTGCATAAAAATGCCACTGAATTAAAAATCCGATAATAACAAACATTTCATATCTAAAGGGGTAAAGAAAAAACAAAATTACAAGTTTTTAGGTGTAAATGAGAGAAAAATCAATATATATCATCCAAAATGTGAAAATGCCTGATTTTGAAATTGATGGTTTTTTAATAACAAATGACAATTTATATTAATTTTTCATAATAATATGGTAATTTTTGTCATTGTCATTACATGATAACTTTTTCATGTAATGAATAATACTTCGAATTTTCGAAATTAATTTATGGATTATCATTAGTCATCACTACAAAAAAATATATGTAAAACTATTTAACAAAGCAAACGAATTTTGGAAAAATATCATTTTAGGGTTTAGGATAAAATGACTATTTTATGACAAAGTTAAAAGAGATATTCTATTTTGGTCATTTCTTGATCATCCTCATAAAAATTGTTACTCAAATTTGCAAAAAGCCTGTAGCTTGGGGTTTATGACTTTATGTTAACTTTAACCATAATAGGGCAAGAGATTTGTCACTCCCAAATCCCAATCCCTACTGACAGGTGTCGCCGACGAATTTCCTGCTCGAGTCACAGACGTCCGTTCTACTCATCCGGGAGGTGATTACACTTCTTTCTCGATTCCTCAATTCGTATACTTCATTATTTGATATAATACTTCTGTTAAAGGTGTTCAATGTTGCCTTTTGGTTTCAATTTTCCACAATATGTTCATCCGAAACCCTACTGTGAAACATTCATCGTTGTGTTGAAGCCGATAGCTGCTTCTTTGTATTTTCAGGAGAGAAGCAAATGGGGAGATGCCAGAGACGATGCTTTCCGTGTATCGTGTTTGTTTCCTTTGTTTTTCTCTGGACCGAGTGAATCAGATTGCATATGAGAGAGAGAGAGATGGAATTAGATCGAGAACAAAAAGAGAAAAGGGTTTTGTCGAATTAATAAATTCTTAAAAGGTTTTTCTCTATTCCAGGCTTGATCCTACATCCGGATTCCGGCGATCGACAGATGAGTATACGGAGGGGTCTTGGGAGTGATGGTGATCAGCATGTTATTGATTATCTGAAGCGAATGCAAACAGAGAATCCCAGTTTCTTCTATTCAATTCAATGCGATGATGAGCAATCTAATCGGAGTATCTTTTGGGTTGATTCATCGTTCAGGATGAATTACAGTTATTTTGGTGATACTGTTAGATTAAACACTTCATACGTAGCCCATCAGTTTAGGGTTCCATTGATCTCCATAACTGGGCTCAATCACCATGGTCAACCAGTTCTATTCGGTTGTGGATTGCTTCATTATGAATCCGATTCTTCTTACATTTGGCTACTCCACAATTGGCTCCATGCAATGTCAGAAAACCACCCTGTCTCCATCACAACCGAACCCAATCATCACATTCAGATGGCTGTTTCACAGGTTTTGCCCCAAACCCATCATCGATTCTGTAAATGGAGCATATTTAGAGAAACCCAACAGAAACTCTCTCATATTTATCAAACACGACCTTCATTCGATAAAGATTTTGGGAATTGCATTCATGAAACAGAGAAAGTAGAAGAGTTTGAATCTTGTTGGCAATCTCTTCTTAAAAAATACTCCCTGATAAACAACGAATGGCTTCAATCAATCTACAATGCACGTCATCAATGGGTTCCTGTTTACCTCCAAGACACATTTTTTGGAGAATTATACACAAAAATCCCCGAACAAACCCTAAATTTGTTCTTTGATGGTTACATGGACCCCACAACATCAATACAATCTGTAATCAAACAATACGAAGCTGCAATATCATATTGGAATGAGATGGAATTAAAAGCAGATTTTGAAACAACAAACACAATGCCACTTCTTAAAACCCCATCTCCCATGGAAAAACAAGCTGCCAATCTTTACACCAGAAGGGCATTTTTGAAATTTCAAGAGGAACTAGTCGAGACCCTTGCAAACCCTGCAACTAAGCTTGAAGATAACGGAGCTTTCACAACATTTCAAGTGGCTAAGTTTGGGGAAGAACAGAAACATCAGAAAGGGTATATTGTGAGGTTTAATTCATTTGAAATGAAAGCTAATTGCAGTTGCCATATGTTTGAGTTTTCAGGCATTATTTGTCGACATGTTTTATCGGTTTTTAGAGCAAAAAATGTCCTTACACTTCCTTCTCAGTATATTTTGAAGAGGTGGACAAGGGATGCTAAGAGAGGTGGTGAAATTGTAGTATATGGTCAAGAATTACCAAATGATCCTTGTTGTAATTCTTTGAATGCAAGATATAATAGTTTAAGGCATGAAGCTATAAAGTATGTGGAAGAAGGAGCTAAGTCTATATCTGTTTATAATGTGGCATTGGAAGCTTTACAAGTGGCTTCAAAGAAAGTTTCTGCTTCAAAGAGACAAAGTTTGTTGATGAACAATGGTGTGGTGTTAAATGGAGAGATGGATCTTGGTAATGGAAGTCAAGAAATGGCGTATCAATCTAGAGTAAGTAACTTGTATCTTGTAGTTACAATTTTTATTTGTGTGTATATGTAGCTTAAGAGATTAAGTCATCATGTAGATCCATGAAGTGTGTTTTGGTGTTTTTAGGGTGAGAAGGAAAAGAAAATTCGGGAATTGAGTGCTGAGCTGGAGGATACAAATAAAAAATGTGAAGTATATCGTGCAAATCTATTGGCTGTTTTGAAAGATATGGAGGAACAGAAGCTGAAGCTCTCAGTTAAAGTGCAGAATGCAAGGCTAAGCTTAAAAGAATGAGTTGCTTTCATCAGTTTTTGGCCAAAAGCATGTTTGCTTTGATCTTTTTAACCTCCACCAAAAGTGAAACCCATGTACATCAAATCAAGCCACATATTAGTTGAAATATTTGTTGCAATAAAGAAATTCGGAAGGAAATCTTGTTTTTCATCAATTGCCTTTTTTTCTTTGCCATAAGAATATCGTCTTTGGATCAAGGGACGTGAAACTAGATTGTTGGTTCTAAAAAGACCGAAGAAAGTGAAAAGAAAAATTTGGATTGGGGTTTAGGGATTAGGATTTATATTTTGCTTGATATGATAGTTGGGTAGCACGTTGTGATTCCAACCAGTAGCTTCAAATAAATTCTTGTGCAATAAACATGTAAGTTCTTACATTGTTTGATGACATGACACAACCGCCTACTAAAAACTTTAAACTAAAAGCCGATACAAAATATATGTGGATAATGAAAAAACATAAGACTTGCTTATCTCATGTGTGCCAATAAAAAAATCATTCATAACTGACAAAATAACATTATTGGATGCAAATGAGTTTCCAATAAGAAAACTAAGATGAATGGAAAGAAACGGCTTGTAACCAAGGGATTTATAAAGGCTCAGTGGTATCGACCATGAAGAAATTTTTTCACTTGTTGCTATGTTAAAGTCGGTAAGGTTTTTATTTGACATATCTACATATTATGACTATGAATATGACAAATGGATGTCAAAACAGTCTTACTTAATGGGAACTAATTAGAGGATATGTACATAACACAACTTGATTGTTTTTTCTTTTTTTTCAATCCAAAGAATCCTAACAAGATATATAAGCTTTAAAAATACATTTAAGGATTTAAGCAAGCTTCTTAGAGTTGGAATCTTCTATTTGATGAGAAGAAAAAAGACTTTGGGTTTCACAAAAATGAAGATAAGCCATTTGGATACAAGAAGTTTATTGTATTCCCTTATATTGTATTTGGACAACATATTTACTCATCGAAAAAAAAAAAAAAAAAAAAAAAAAACATCACACCCTTGCAGAAAGTCAAGTATTGTCTAGGAAGATGTTTCTCTATGAAATATGTACGGAGAATATATATATATATATATATAGGTCAAAATGACTAACTGGACTTGGTTAAAGTATGTACATAGATACAATCTTGAAATGGTTTTCAATGAATAAATACATGTGAGGACAATAAATGATGAATATATTCAATACTCCTTGGTTTCTTTATCTATTATGTTAGACCTTATATGTCACATGTTTAACTTTATTTACCGTATTTTTAACTCGTTTATTTTATCTACTTTATATATTACACTAATTATTCAAATACAAAACATATATTTATTTTTACAAATAAAATAGAGCGTGTGTGAAACCCCCATGGAAGACAATGTTGCAGATCCTCATAACGAATCTTCTCTCAGGTTATACACTATGGACATGCATATGATAGGAATGAGATTTCTATCTTAGTGGGAGTAGTATGAGTTGATTGATAAAATCCAAATTGTAACATGATGAGTGATGACATATGTTTTGATTTAAAAAGTTAAATGCATATGTATGAATAGCCTTAATTTGTCATAGGAATCACAAAGGAATTTGAAAGGTATTGTGAAATATTGTTTGATATCCCAAGAGATGGATGATGGATATGGTAAACGATTAAAATCACTTCTCATCTCATTTTCTTCCATGTTTATTATCTCAAGTGTCACATATTGCATAACAAAACAAAAGAAAAAGAAAAAGAATTGAGATGGGAAGGCTGAAAATGGATGGAATAATCATAATAATAATGATAAGGAAACTATACATATATGTTGGGCATGGGCAATTGGGCATCATCAAAGAATACTCTTTCAGCCAAGAAAACAGCTACAGCTATAGCTATAATAAGAGAAAAAGAAGAAACTTTACTTTGTTTTGTTTACTTACAAGCAATCTTTCATACTATACTTTATGATCTGGACTTTAAGTGATAGCTGTTGTTTATGGTCTTCAATGTCTCTCAAAACTGAAACCAAGTTGCTCCTATAAACTTCACACTTTCTCCTACCTGAATCCACCTCTTGCTTAAGTTCTTCAATCTTCCTATCCATCTCATCCTACACAACAAACAATCATATAACTTACTAATCTTATTTATCTCAATACCATCTGTCCTCTTTAATATCCAGCAGAAATTAAATGCAAAATAAAGATTTTAGTTAAAACAAAAAGAAGAGTAAAGAAGAAAACTTGTTTGCAGTATCATAAGATTTGTAATACAAAAAGCTATATATAAAGAAACTAACCTCTGATAAATTCTGATCCAAATGTCCACAATGATTACCAATATCCATTTTTGTCAGTGTCCCATTGCTTCTAGAATCTTCCCTGCTACGCCCATTAACCATAAAACCTGTTCCTTCATTTTTTGCTGACATGGCAACTTTCCTTGCAGCCTCTTCCAAAGCAACCATGGCCACATTATATGTATCAACAGATTCAGCCCCTTCTTCCACAAATTTAAAAGCTTCATGCCGAAGGGTATTATACCTCACAGTATGTGACTCCAAATAACCAGAAAACGCATCATTACCTCTTTCTTCAAGTATCACACTACTCTTTGCATTTATTGTCCATCTTTTCAAAATATAACATGAAGGAAGTGTAAGAACATTTGTCACTCTAAAAACAGCCAAAACATGTCTGCATAAAAGACCCGAAAATTCAAACATACAGCAACTACAAGTAGCTCTCATTTCAAGAACATTGAAGTTGACACTGTAAGATTTGTTGTCTTCACCAAATTTTGAAACTTGATATGTTGTCACCTCACCGTTGTCTTCAACTTTGGATGCCATTAAAGTAAGTGTCCCGATTAATTCCTCTTGAAATCTCATGAAGATTTTTCTTGTGTAGAGTTCGGATGCTTGTTTTTCCATTGGAGATGGAGTTCTTAAAAGAGGGAGGGAGTTCATTGTGTCATAATCCGCTTTCACTTCCTTCTCATTTCGGCTTTCCAATGCTTTTTCGTATAACTTTATGAATTGATTTAGAGTTGTTGATGCGTTTATATACCCATCAAAATAAGAATTCATGCTATCACTTCTTTGGGTTATAGACATTTCTGCAAAGAAAGTGTCACGTAAATAGACAGGAACCCATTGTTTACGTGAGGTGTAGATTGCTTGAAGCCAATCGTGATCACTAAGATCATATTTATCAACAAGTGACAACCAACAAGCTTCAAATTCATCAACTGAATCGGTTAAATTCACGGATTTATGGAAATCCGCTTCGAAATTTGGGTATTTGAGAAACACGTGAGATAACTTTTCCTGGCATTTCTTGAAGATGTGCCATTTGCAGAAACGGTGACGAGTGTCAGGAAAAACTTGCATGATGGCTGATCGAATGACTGTATCATGATCTGTGGTGATTGATACTGGGAGGCGGGAGGACATGGCTGAAACCCATGTTTTGAAAAGCCAAACGAATGAGGATTCGGATTCGTTTATGAGAAAAGCACAGCCGAATAACACGGGTTGACCATGATGATTGATTCCAGTGAAAGGTGCAAAGGGTAAACGATACCTGTTTGATCTGTAGGTGGTGTCAAATGTGACTGTATCCCCAAAGTGAGTGTAGTTGGATCTTGCTTTTGTGTCAGCCCAGAAGAGATTACCTGTTGACTGTTCTTCATCCCCCTGGACAGCATAGAAGAATGATGGATTTTCTGCTTGCATCTGCTTGAGATAATCAAGGAGAAGCTGTATGTCTCCTTCTAAACTTCTTTGCCTGTTGTTCCTCATGTAGTTTCTACAATCTACCTCTGTGAATCCGACTTTACTGATGCCACCATACTCTTTGATCAAGGCTGACATGATTCTCCGGGGACCCATTCCAGCAGCCTGAAGAGTATCAATCAGAGTTTTAGCAGGACCAGAGATTTGGCGATGGGATCTCAGGCAGTGGACTTGGTCCGGTGGAACTAATTCATGGTTATGCTCTTTCACAAACGTTGACACAATCCATTTCCCTGAATCCTGAATCTTCACAGACATTGATGCTTTGCAACCTACTCTGGTGACAGTTCTAGGTCGTTTAATCTCTCTATCTTTGGTTCGTTTCTCATTTAGGTTGCGAAATCCTTCTTTTGCACAAACAAAGGATCTCTGTATGATGGCTCCATCTTTCCTGGACCTACGGGAGGAGCTAACACGGGTGCTGAACCCTACACGACGAGCATATGAGTTATAGAAACCCTTGGCAGCTTCTTCAGATTCGAATTCCATCCCCTCAAAAGGCTCGAGATCCAGGTCGCGTTGAGGAACGTAAGTTGAAGTATCGAAGAAGAGACTCCCACTGCTGGTTCCGACCATGGCGGCGGTGGGAGAATCATCAGTCATCTCTTCATCGTCGATAATCGCTACTGAATCATCTCCACCGCCTCCTAGTCCTATGTCGAATTCGATCACCTCGTTTTCCATGTCCAATTCCAATCCAGGTCCAATTCGAAACGGATGAAGCTTGAATGACGTAATATAAGTATTTCAGTAGGAATTGAGGTCTTCGAATGAGAATTTGTAGTCTATGTCAAAGCATAAACAATAAAAGTCATGACATAAACCAAGGTTCCATGAGAGGATCAAGTTGGAGGAGCGAACAAGGGAATAACTTACCACCATCATTGATACGCTGCATTGAACAGCTTCATGTGCCTGACTATTATAAATACATGTATAGAAAAAGCTGGGATTGAACAATAACAAGGAGGAATCGGAGAGCTTTGTTCCAGTATTAGGGTTTCTTATAATATGATTAGATGAAAGAGAACGTTCGATTAGTATTGAGTATTGCTATTAACAAGCAGGTCTATCAATATGAGAGGGGAAACGAAGAGTGGAATCGCATTTGGAATCGGTGGTTGCGGATCTCCTCCTCTTCTTCCTTGTTTCTGGCTTTCTGCTCCTCCTGCGTTTTTACTCTTGAGGTTCGGTGCTTTAGGATCTATTTTGGCTTTAAATTTTTCACTTTCTTGTTGTCCCAAAAGGAAAGAAAGAAACAAAATATATGTTTTATTTTTTGGAAACTGAAGTATTGAACCTTTTTTACATATTATTTAGTTCATAAAGTTTCAACGAGTTACACTAGTTTCTTCAACTAAAAATATATATTCTTTTAGTAACTCCTAAATGGTCTAAAAACTTCACTATTGATATGAAATAGAAAAACATTGATCATCGTTAAAATCACATTATCCATGCGTGTTAAGACATTTAGGCACTACTAATATTTTCGACATGTTAAACTGTGAGACCGATGTTTGAAAACTTTTACTTCAATCACTTAGATTTTATCTCACTGATTACAAACCTAAAATCATGAGTTATACTCGGTTACTCACCTCGCCACGTCCCTTAAACTCACCAAAATCTCTTGAAAACTTCACCACCTTCTCCTTCCACACAAACAATGGTGTGTGCAACATGAACAACTATTGTTGTGGTTTATGCAAAGAAGAGTGATGAACAAGGAGAAGAAGAAAGATGCAGTAGGATGGCAGTCTTACATTGGTCGTGGTATGTTGTGTCACATACAACGATCCCTCACGATCATTGCACAACAAGAGAAGGGTAGCGATGTGGACAGTCCTGGTGGCCTTGCCACCTGGCCACGAAGCCCTCTCGTGCCTGGTATACCTAAGGGCCTGAGTAAGTAGCACATATGTGTATGTTATAATCAAAATAGAATGAGTCGCAAATATAAAGTTGCAAAACATTTAGCAACTCGATTAATGAAGAAGTAATATATTGTTTCATCTTAGGAAGAATCAAAAAATAGTTAAAATTATTATTGGTAAGGAAAGCAAGTTAGAGCTTACACCTGATAGATAATTGAGAATCTTGAAAATATTAAGGGTTTTCCTAATTTTTTGGTAAGTGATGTTTTCTTTTAAAGGACTTTAAGTTTAATTAAGGATACATTTTGTATATGAAACTTAGCTTATAAGTTAGTTTTTTAAAAATAGTTTTTTTTTTTTGAAAGAGAGGTTTTTAAAAATAGTTATTGACATGAAAAGCATGATTAAGTTTTTGGTTTAGTTTTAAAAAGTTCTTATAATGCTTTTTGTATCTCAAGACTAATAAAACATAATTTTTTATTAGTCAAAAGCTAGTTTTTCAACTTTCAGTTTCAGCTACCCTTCAGTACAAAATGTTTTCCAACTGTTTGTTAGCTTTCAAGGTAGTGCCTAAATGTTTTTGCAAGTGATGTTTAGTAGTCAACGTCCAGCGGACCAATAATGATATTGTCTTCACACATTAGCTATCAATAACACAACTGTCTCACAAATTTACCATTAGCAAGTCGTTTGTATTGATGAATGAAAAGAATGAGCATATGCCATACCATACCATACCCTACAATACAAATACAAATACAACACTCACACTACAGTCCCAAAAATGGAGCACAAGATAAACAAACCATGTCATAACCAAAACTACACCACTACCCTACAAATACATATATATTTTTTTAATGTATAATATATATAATTACAGAAAAAAAAAACATGTCACGATTTCATTATTATTATCGGGCCTATACATCTCTGAAACAACTCACTCAAAACCATCTGTACTTCACGCGAGCTATGCTCACACCTCACTAACTCCACCATCAATGGAAAAACCCGAGCCGCATACTTTCTAAAAATATCATTCTCCACTTCACTCAAAACCCTCAAGGCCGACACAAGCAACCCTGTTCTCGCACCTAACTCTTCCTTCACTGCTGAATTCAACGGAAGTATCCAATGAACATGTTCTTGTTGTTTTTCTAATTTAGAACAGTTTAAGTATATTTTTATGATTTGTTCACACGTTGCAAACAACTGAGGTTCGATCTCCATTTCGGAAGATAGATCCGGGTCGGTTGCTAGTAAGTGGTGGAGGAGGTTGAGCATGTTTTGGTATGATTCGTTTTCGAAATGGATCACGGGCGGGTCGGATAGTTCGAGAATGGAGCATGCTTTTTGGAGCTTTTTGTGGAGATTTGTTTCGGATGATAGTTGTTGGGAATGGGATACGGTTTGTAAGAAGATTTCCAACACGATTTTCACACTTGATGCTTTTAGTAAATGTTGGTGCATGTTGTAGAGATCCGTTGTCACCTGTTATTTTGTTAAAAATAAGAATATTTTTGAAAGTGTAATACTAATAAGTAATAAGTAATAAGTAATAACTACCTGCATGATAAGTAGCTGAGTTGATATATGTGTTTTCATTCGTGAAACAACGTATCCCGCAGTTTGCAAGTTATCATCTTCATAATCTTGAATTGAATTAGAACCATTTCCATCTCCATTTCCATTGAGCATCTCAGCATCATCGTAGATTTGGCCAACATTAGGTGGCATCTCAATCCGATCCATAACCCTAACAAGTTTGAAAAAACCGGGTAACATGGAACCCGAAGTGTCTTTCAAAGCAAGAAAAATAGAAGCCCATTCGTCTTCAGTCAACAACCCGCCCAACTCACCCACGAGTCTCATTAAACCGGTTACTCCGGTGCTAGCAGAGCCTTGACCCGGGGTTTTCAAGAATCCTGCTAGTAGCGATATAACCGAGGATAAATGGGCCCCACGCATTATCGGGAAAAAGTTTATGAATAAATCGATTAAACATCGAGTTGCTACAGAGCAAGTTTCCGAATCCCATGTCTTGTTTTGTTGATTTTCCTTTTTTTCATTTACGGATTTGAAAATGGGAAAAACTACAGTGTTGATGACTGTGATCCAGAATGAGCGGGAGAAGAGATGTCCATGGTCTTTTAGGATGTTGAAAAGGACTTCTAACGCGCTTTTTCTAATGGCTAATCTTGGGTCTGATGTTAATGAAGATAACCCTGAAAGTAATGATAAGAAAAGTATCATGTCATTGTCATGTTTAGAGGATTAGGAAAGTAAGTAAGTTAGTTAGTTAGTTAGTTACCACTGAGTAAAGGGATCCAATAGGATGCATGTTCATCTTTCTCCATGGGAGTTTGTCCATCGGTTTCAGCAGTTTCTTTAACCACTTGAATGCTTGAAGTTGAATCATCATCAACCGGAACAGTTTCTTGATTGCAGATAAGTCCTCCTTCTGCAAGTTTCACAGCACAGAATCGAAGAAAAGCAATGGCGTTGAGGCTTACATCACTGTTGAATCTGCTGTTAGTGAAGGTGATGAGGCATCTCACACAATCAGTGAAAGTTGCAGTTTCGGTTTCAGTTATGTAAGGGAAATATTCGCGTACTATTTTCTCCATTGTCTCAAATGCTAACAACACAATGTTCTTCCTTTCATCAGCTCCAGCTGCTGTTAATGCCTATATAATCACATATATATATATATTTCAAATAAACTTTCACTTTTTCAGTTTTTCCAAAGTTAGTTTTTTTAAATTTGACTTTGACTTACCATGAAAACGCTTTTCCAACCGGATTTTACGTTATCGACCCTGCTGAGGATCATTTGTGAGAGGCAACGAACAATGAGTTCTCTGATTTCAACAGAGTTGCTTTTCTGCATGACAATGACAAAAGGCCTTAAAAACTCATTCTGGAAATTGTAATTTGCCAATTCTTCACGTTCAAGAAATTTCATGGAAAGTTGGCGTAAGGAATCCATGACAAAAATGGCAACTGAAAGGTTTTCTGATAAACCAACTGAAACAAAGAAGTCTGAAAGCACGCTCCATATGCGAGACCACACTAATCTGATTCGGTTCATGTTGTAGTGCCTGAAAAAAATCCAAATCATAAGGTGTGAAATTACTTATTTAGACATTGAAAAGAAAAATAAAAAAGAAAAAAGAAAAGAACAAGGATAGGATCTTACGCAACTTCAACTATTTTAGTGAGACTGAACACCCGAGGATCTGTAACAGACTGCAACTCTGTCATGGAAACTTTACAAAGAGCTTTCACAAAAGCTACAATAGCTTCACTATCTAGTCTCTGGCTATGAGCAAAGATGTGATTAAGCTCAAAATTCCCAATTTGTTCAAGAAGGTTTAAGTTGGAAATGAAGTTGTTGATTTGATCTGGGGTTACTAATCCTGATGTGTGATTATTGGAAGAAGTGCTGTCATAAGAACTGCCTCGAACAACAGCCATTACAACTGGATTTTGAAGGGTTCCTTTCTTTTTCAAGGATGTGAAATTGGATTTTACAGATTTCTCTTCTGTTTCAATGTTTGATCCACTTAAAAAAGATGCATCAGATGGAGCACCTTCTCCTAACAGCTGTAAATGCTCGAATCTAGATAGGCATGTCAATATGTGTTCCCATGAATCTTGAAGATAGTTTCCGTCTTCTATCGCGATTGCTATTATTGTCTACCAATATTTTTTTTTTAATTTAAAATGTCAGTTTAAAGATTTTTGGAAAATAAGAAAAAAGAAAGGGAATACCGAATAGGCGAATACCTTGACAGCATCGACATTTTTTTGCTTCATATCTGCAGCACAATGAAGGTATGTGAACTTGGCAACAGTTGTGACTAATGCGTCTCTCTGTGTCTGCATACCCATGACAGCTGTCACATGCACAGCATGGCGAATGCCATGTAAGCAATGATTAGTTGCTGCCCTGTCATCACTCTGGTCAAGTGTTACACTGAAGGCAGCAAGCATTGGGCCCCAACAGACTTCCACCATAAACCTCAATATGGCTGCATCTGCTACAGCATAGTAAGTAGATCTGCAGACACAAACATACAAAGAAATCAGAATGGAATGGAATAGCAAATTTCAATTCCATCGGAATCAGCAAACTTACTCTGATTTTCCTGATTTTGCCTTGAATTGTTCTTGGATGTGTCTAATAAGAGCTCCATTTGCACCCAATGGTTTTTCTTCAGTTTGTTTCCAAACAAGATTAAGTATACCATCCAACCCTAATAATCGATTAACACTGTTTGTCTGTTTGCTTTGTGGTATTGATGAAGCATCTGCTTTCATCTTAATTTCATTTTTCACAATTTGATCATAAAGAGCACCCAAATACTCTTCAGCTAAGTCCTTTCCATCATCAATCCCACGGTTGTTCCGAATAAAATCAGCTTTACTCATCTTTCATATAAACAAACCAAAGCATCAAAATCAGAAAATATATATTTATAAACTGGGAATAAATAGAAGGTTGAAATTGAAAATTGAAAATTGAAATCCTGACCTTATCTTTGACCATGCTGTTATGGGCATCCGTATTGAGCATAATCACAGAATATGCAAGAACATATGCTGTGTCAGCACTAGTGAAGGAATTAGGGTTGCACTTACAATATCTTTCAGCAAATTTTTCCATGATTCTGTCAATTTTTTGAGCTTCACCAGGTAATCTGAAACCCCTTAGAAAAAACCTAAGAGCCTCACCAAAATCCCTTCCATCAAAATTAAAGGAATCCACATAAGCATGCATTACTTTTAAAGAAAAATCCTCCCTTTCACCAAGATAATCACCAATCATTGTCTCATTTAAACCAGAAGTGTTTTTCAAAAACATTGCAACTGATTCAGGTGTCCCTTCAACTTTCTTGTTACTTATCAAAAACTCAATACCCTTCGAAGGCTTCCTATTGAACAGAGCAATACCTTTCTGCAATATCAAGGTTATAGTTTTAGTGCATAAAAAGTTAAAACCCTAATTTTAAGATAAATTATATTTATACCTGAAGTTCTATCTTGTAAGCTCTTCGTTGCTCTAATGTAGCAGTGGAATGTTCAGAATTTGGTTCTTGATGCAAATCCAAATCAGGAAGACTTACATCATCTCCTCCTACACTCATGCTACTTTCAAGAACACTATCATTATTATCAGATGTGTTGTTCTTTACACCAAATTCACCTATTCTTAGCTGTTGATCCATCCAAACTCCCATTGATTTGATGATCATAACCAAACATTTAACAGATTCAAATCTGAATGTCAGATCATGAACAGGAGACAAGGTGGTTGTGGAACCAGGTGGTGGACCTAGAGCAGTTTTCAGAAGACCATTCACAGTCCTGCAAATGTCTGACCGAATTAACAAGGTTTAAATATTGTATTTTCCATTTTAATGTTGTTAAAACATTATGTTTTGAAAAATAGCAAAACATGATAACATGAGATGCTTTAGAAACTTTAACCAGTTTGTTACCTTTCAAAAATGTTTGGAGAGTCAACATCACAATCATAGTTGACAAAAATGTCGATCATAATCTGTGAATCCTGAGATACTTTATCCAGTAAATTAAGGATTGTCATCTTTTGTATGAAACTTGGCTGAAGGACATTTTCAAGAACACGGAGAATGAGCATGGGGAAAAATATCCCGATTTCTGATTTCAACACAGATCTGTATTTGCTTAGTAAGCTCTGAAATATCGCACAGAGAAGCTGAAATATTGACATGACTGAAAGTGCACTGTTCTTCAGTAAGGACAAGCAAAGGAACTGTTTGATCACGTTTAGGAACCTGTGAAGTAAGATATTGCAATCATCAAACCTAAGAAAGTTTATATGTTTAATCTATTGCTGGAAAGTAAAACAAACTATAAGTATAAAAAACAAGCAACTGGAGGTTACATCAAGATAATTGATTAATCATAATAGAATATTGATATTTTAGAGCTTTTACATGCAGTTTTAGTTCCTTTTCCATTAAAGGCACGAAAAAGTCTACAGCTTGGTGGTTGAATTTCTTGTCCTATACCTTACTGACTCAAGGTACTAACTGAACTTATGAAAATGGCATTGTCAAAGCAACATATATTTGCTCTGGTGACATGAAGTTATCAGGCAATCTTCAGAGTGTTAAGAGGTATAAAGACATTTATCTAAACATGAAAAGGTGTTCATTTAAGAGACATGCAGTTACTTGCCTCTCGTTTGTACGCCATAGGGGACCTGCATTGTCCATGATTACCTTCAATAGCTCCAGAGACAACATCTTTCCCCTCAAAAGGATCTGATCGTCAGACTGGTCCTGAGAAGAAAATTTCATTGACAGCTTACATAAATTCTTGAAAACCATGACCCCATCATCCCTTATCTTAGAATAACCACTCAAATCCTCCTTATCTGGCAATTCAGCATGCGGAGACTCAGCTTTTTCACTGGCATTACCGTCTTGCAATTCAGGCAACGATTTTGAATTAAGATCAGAATCGACTACGTTAGTGAAAACAACCTCGTTAATGAAGTTCTGAACAAACTGTATAGAACTCCCCTCATTCAGATTTCTATCATTGAACTCTAACAGCTCGGTCACGGATACTGTATTGAAGGTGACGAGCAGAGAATCCCCTTCTACCCTTGCGAATATGATAGCCATCATCTGAGCCAACACCGACTTTGCACAGATCTGGTTAGTTCCATTGACACCTCCAAGATATATATTATAGCATGTCTTCACAATCTGGTTAAGGCATTCGGCCCGGATCAAAACAGTGGATGATCGAACGGCTGAGAGCAAAGTTTTGAGGACTGCGAGCTCAACAGCCTCTTCTCCGAGACCACTGCACTTGCATATAGAATCAATGAGACGGAATATGAGGGAGGGGGGTTGTTCAGAGGGGTCGATCTCGCAGCGGATGAGGCGGAGGGAGAAAAGACGGAAGCAACAGTCGAGGGCGGGTTCGACGACTTTAGGAGAAGATGAATCAATGGCTAGGATGAGGGGAAGGATGAAGGATTCAGCGTCGGAGACGGAGGAGACGCCGTATAGAGGAGTTGATGAGGAAGAATCGTCGGTGAGGGTTTCGAGCTTGTCGAGGGCGGATTTGCAGGCAGCGACGATGTGAGAGTGTTTGCGCCAGGCAGCATTTTTTATGATCTTGTCGAGTGATGGCCCCAGTAACCATCCGCAGCGGGATTGGCCGCCTAGGGTTTGAGACCCCGACGACATTGCTGTTGATGGCAGGAAGAATTCTCAAATGCGATGAGCTAAAGAAGAAGATGAAGATCTTGATTTTGGTTTTGATGTTGATGTTGTTGTTGAAGAGGGGAGATTGACGATAGATGATCCCATCTGGGAATCAATTTCATTAATGAGATTGAGATTTGATCTGAATTGATACTAAACGCGTATCGCCTGTAAATTCAACCCACGCACGAAAAGCTCTTAACTTCATTTCGAATCTACTCTTCTTCTTAACTAACGCTTCCTTTCCTAAATTGATTAAATTTGTCAATAAAGAATTACTTTTGTGTCGGTTTCTTCTATAAAGTTATAGTATATTTTATAAAATAATATACATTTCCTCATAAAGATTAAAAAAAATGTTACCCTAAGCAAAAGAGGGTTTAATGGGAAAAAATAGTTATCAAAAGTAGATAAATATAGAAAAGCTTTTAATATATAAATATAGATTATCTCATATTCATTAAAAATCATTTTTGTTTTTATTGTGTTTCTTCTTATTCTTATGTAAATGTGACACTTGCTAAGTTATTTCTTGTCCATTGTGATGATGACTTTGATGTTTGGATTGTTTTTATTTTTTTATTTTTTATTGTTGATTATTTATTCCATACTATGATTTGGAATTAGGTTAGAGTTTGTCCCTATTTTGTTTATGCTATATTCATATTTTTTTTATATGGTTAATCAAACAAATTTTGAGTCTAGGCAAAGGAGGAAAAAAATGCCTCTCTAAAAGAAAATATTAATAAAAATCCCCATATTTATGAAAAAAAACATATTTTAGCCTTTTAAATATTAAATCCCAATAAGGTGAAGGAAGTCAGAAGTAGAGACAATAGGGGGTGTCGGGTGCTTAGCCCCCCTAATCTCTTATCAAACTTCAGCAAAATTACAAATAAAATGAGTCTATTAGTAACCTTTAAGCCCTTGTTAATTAGCTGATCCTAATAGCCCTTCCTAATTATATTAAAAACCCATTTATTTATTATATAAAAAAACAATGAGGATATGAATATTATTAGGGCTTATATGTTGTAATAGTCGAAGTGTCAGTTAGATTGTTACGAAGTTTATTTTGTCTTCGTAAGAAGGGTCTTCGGATGTAATGTTATTTGTACTAAGGCATTATAAAGAGTAGTCTTAATGTCTAGTCCTTAGTATTGTTATGCTTTTGTTCTCCTATAAATAAGGGCTTGTACTAAGTGAGTAGAAGAACGTTTTCTCTCAACTTTTACAGATTATTCTTTGTACTCTGTAAAATCAAAAGCATAATATGAGCTGAACAAATATTATATTTACTCTCGTGTTCATCGTTATTTTTCTTTCTAAATTCATACTTGAATTGATTTTAATCTCGATTACAAATCTCATCAATTGGTATCAGAGCAGGAATCCTTTTTGTGATCTGATTTTCATACGTTCAAAAAGATTTTTGAATCTACTGTTTGATTCAAAAAGCTTCCGTTCTTTTTTAGTGTGAAAAATTCTTCTTGATCTCAATCTAGGATTTGATTCTGCAAAAATATTTGTAAATCGAGTGTTCTTTGTGTGATTCTGATTTGAAATATACAATTTGATTTCAATATTCTCAAAGTTTTTGTATCATCTTGAAGTTTTTGTCCGTACAACAATGGCGTCATTCAATCTGAAATCGATAACATCATTTTCTCATTTGCTTGGTTCATCCACAAAGATTCCGATGCTTATTCCAGAATATTACGATCAGTGGGCAGATCGTATGCAAGATTACTTGAACGGATTGGATGAAGAATTATGGAAATGCATCTCAGGAGAAATCAACCAACCTGCACAAGTTCATCCAATCGGTGTGTCTTCAAGCAATTCGGAAGTAGATAATCAATCCAATCGTTTAAAACAACTGGAGAAGAAATACATGAGGGAATTAAGAGGTGCCTTACCTCCTGTTGTGTACAATTATGTCAGAACATGCACAACAGCTAAAGAAATCTGGAACAATCTCAAAGACAAATTTCAAGGAAGTGAAAAGACGAAGATCACATATGTGAAAAAATGCCTGGTGGAACTCAAAGATTTCAAACAGAAAGAATCTGAATCCATTGAAGTATACTATGATCGGTTCAACGAGCTAATCTATCGTTGTAATCGTTATAGTATTACAAGGTCATCAATGGAATACAACTTGATATTTGTAATGGGACTTCGAAAGGAGTGGAGGAGTGTGAGTATGATGGTGAAAAATCAACACAGTTTTGATACTTCGACTTTGAATGACCTGTACAATCAATTAAAATCTCATGAAAATGAAGTTAATGAAATAGCTGAGGAAGCGATTGCAAGTCTTGGTGGACCATTGGCACTTGTTTCGAAGGTTTCAGAAAGAGAGAATGAAAAATCGAAGTCTGATGAAGAAGAAGGTTTTCTGATGAATTCTGATGATGAGGCTGTTGCATTTTACTCAAACAATCGAGTAAAGAAATTTTTCAAGAAACCTTTTAATCCAAAGATAAAGTCATCGGATTCGAAGGGTAGTTTTGAGAACAAAAATAAAGTGGATGAGAAGAAGAAAGAAGTGAAGACTGATTCGAAGAGTGAAATGGAGCAAATGAAGATGATGTTGAAAGGTGATACAGGGATTAATTGACATTATTGCTATGGAGCAAATCACTTGGAAGTAGATTGCTTGTTGAGGAAGAAGGAGGAAAAGAAAAATAAAACAAAGGATGAAGCTTATTACACTGAGAAACTAGAGGAAGTAAAGTCGAAAGCAAAGAATTTGTCATTGGTGGCTCATGGAGAAACTGAATCGGATGGCACATATCAAATATGGTCTTCGGGTTCAGATGATGAAGAGATGAAAAATCCATCACATGGAGCTATGTATGCAAAGATGGAAGAGGATTCAGATGAAGAACAGACTTACGAAGTATGTGGGCAATGCTTCGTTTCGAAGTCTACTGACAGGTCGCCCATGACTACCAAGGTACGTAACATTCTTGAATCTTTTAACATTCCAGTTTCTGCATATAATTCTGAGTTAGTATCTTTTGATGAAACTGTTACTTACTTTGATTCAATTGTTGTATCTGCTAGCAATGAAGCGAAAAAGTTAAGTGATCAATTACTAGAGACAAGAAAAAAATTGGATTCAAAAGTCACTAGGATTGATTACTTAGAATTGCAAGTTTCGAATATTATGGAGGATAGGAAGAGTTTAGCAAAGGAAATAAACTTGTTGTTAGCACAAAGAAATATTTTTTTGTAATTCTGCAAAAAGATTGTATGGAAAATTAACTGAGTTACATCATTCGAGTGAAATAAGTAAGGAACAACATAGAAAATTACTACCATTTTTAGCTTATGATAGAGCTAAGGTAGATAGTATTTCATATGACTGTGAAAAAGAAATTTCTGATTTCAACAAAGTTCCAGATGATAGGTTTAGATTTGGAATTGCTAAAGTCGAAGACTATCTTGATGCTAATGATTTAGTAAAACTTGTAAATGAGACCTTATCTAAATCAAAACAACTTCGAATTTTGAAAAAGACTGAGAATTATACATCTAATTGTGAAACTAATTTTGCTGATATTGAAGATAATTCTGATAATATTAGTGATTTAGAAGATGTAGATTGTTCTCAATTGTCTGTCATAAATGTAGCAAATTTGTTTAAAGGGAAAGAAAAATGTGAAGATTTATTCATAAAAATTGACACTGATGAACCCTCAACTTCGAAAGTTTGTGATATGGAGTTTGTGGAAATACATGATAGTCAAACCGATGATAGTGATAATGAGGAAGAAAACACAAATTCGAAGCCAATTCAAAGGTCGAAAGAAATTGAAATTCCTCGAGTGGTGGTTGATCAAGTTTATTTGGATACACAAGAATTTGAGAAAATTCTTAGTGAAAAAGGTGCTCATTATCTTGAATCGAATATTGTTGTTTATCCAATCTTCAAATGCACTGATGATATTGTGTTCCCAAATCAAGTCTTCGTAACAACAGGTAATGTTGAAAATATAAAGCCTGAATTCAAAAAGATGGTTGAGGAAGACAATATGCAAACTTCAAATGAAGGTTTCTTTTCGAATCAAAGCACAGTTGAAAACAATCTTATAAAGAATTCATATAAATTTCAATATCAAAAACCAAAAAGAGTATGGGTTGAAAAGTCAAAAGTTGAAAAGAAGAAAGTTAACCCAACTGAAAATGTGTTTATAAAGCACGAAGGTGTTAAAACAGATGTTAAAACAGTCAACAAAGCAATAAAATTAAATTCAAAAGAATTTAAAGCTCAGGTTGAAAATTTTTCAAAGGAAAATAATATTTCGAAACGTCAAGTGAGAAAAACAATTTTTTAGCAAACTATTGAATCATTAAATATGATATCAACAAATTTTTCAAGAGGAAGAAAAGTTTTTAGAGAAAAATCAAAGTCTCAAAGTTTTGAAAAGAAAAATGATTCATTTTCAAATATTAAAACAAAAGTTTCAAATGGAACAAAAACAACACTACCAAGAAAAATTTTTCAGAAAAAGGTTGGAACACAGATTTCAAAATCACAAATCAATACATCTTATCATGAATCATATATTTCAAAACCAAAAGTGGATTATGTTCCAAGTTCAGCAAAATGTTATAATCCTTTGAAGAAACAAGCTGACAAAGTCTCATATGCGAAGGGAATAACAACGAAAAGAAATATTGATCATTGGTTGGAAGGAAAAGGAAAAATATATCAATCAAGTAAGTTTTCAAAAGAACGGATACATGAGGCGTATGACAAGTATGCTAATCCTTCAACAAATGGTAGTTCGTCATCCAAAGAATCAAATATTTCAGTTAAAGTTTGGCAGCCGGTCACAAAAGCAAAAAGTGAAACATCACAAACTCAAAATGCGAAGGGTATAATTAGTGAAAATTTGAAAATAATAAAAACTCATATATCTGACCCTTCGAATGAAAATGTTAAATTTATTGACAGTTTCAAAACAAAAGTTTGTGATTGGGTTAATGGTTGTACTTTACAATTGAAAAACAAACCTAATATGAATGGACCCAACAAGGCTTGGGTACCTAAATTTTTTCAATAATTACAGGTACTTTGTGACGAGCAATATGATAACAAGTGGTATATTGATAGTGGTTGCTCACGTCACATGACTAGGAAGAAGGAAAACTTGCGTGATTTTCGAAGCCTAGAAAATGGAGGAGTGGTTAAGTTTGGCAATAATCACAAATGCAAAGTCAAGGGTTATGGAAAGATAACGAATGAAAATTTCACCGTCAACCGAGTTGCATTTGTTGAAGGTTTACAACACAATTTGATAAGTGTTTCACAACTTGTTGTGGGCACTGGAAATCAAGTTCTTTTTAATGAAGAAGGCAGTGTCATTTCGAATGTTGAGACAAAGGAAGTTTTACTTAAGTCAAAACGAAAAGGTGATATGTTTACATTGGATATTGTTCCTATTATAGGCAAACCTGTTGTGTGTTTACTTTCGAAGGCTGCTGCCGATGTTAGCTGGTTATGGCACAGGAGATTATCACATCTCAATTTTCGAAACATCAACAAACTTGTCGGACAAGATCTGGTAAGAGGTTTACCCATTCTTAAATATGATAATGACAGTTTGTGTGCAGCTTGTGAAGTAGGAAAACAACACAAACAAGGTCATCCTATCACAATAGATTCGAAGATTGTTGAACCCCTCGAACTCTTGCATATTGATTTATGTGGTCCTTCAACAGTTGCTACTCTTAACAAGAAAAGGTACATTTTAGTAATATTAGATGATTTTTCAAGATTTACGTGGGTTTATTTTCTCAGGTTAAAATCCGAAGTTTCACAAATGATGATTGATTTTATCAAGAAAATGGAGGTTTCATTGAAGAAGTCAGTTCGAAAAATTAAAAGTGATCATGGAACCGAATTCAAAAATCATCTTTTTGATTCATTTTAGGTGGAGAAAGGAATTTCGCATAATTTTTCATCTCCTTATACACCACAACAAAATGGTGTAGTTGAGAGAAGAAATCGATCATTATGCGAAGCTGCAAGAACAATGTTGGCTTATTCGAATTTACCTCAATATCTTTGGGTTGAAGCTGTTTCAACTGCTTGTTTTACTCAAAATCGATCATTCATTCATAGACGGTTTAATGTTACTCCTTATGAAATAATCAATAATCGAAAACCTAATGTCAAATTTTTTCATGTTTTTGGATGTAGGTGTTTCATAATGAATCTTAAGGATAATCTTTCGAAGTTTCAAACAAAAGCTGATGAAGGAATTTTCTTGGGATATTCACACAATTTTGTTGCTTATAGAGTGTTAAATAAGCGAACTCGCAAAGTGGAACTCGAAGAAACGGTATATGTTGAACAACCACCAGGTTTTATAAATACAGAACATCCTGATCATGTTTATATTTTAGATAAAGCCGTATATGGGTTAAAACAAGCACCAAGAGCATGGTATGCAACTTTAACATCATTTTTGAAAAAATCTAAATTTAAACAAGGATCAGTTGATCCCACTTTATTTCGAAAGAAAATTGGAAATCATCTGATGCTTGTTCAAATTTATGTTGATGATATAATTTTTGGCTCAACTGACCCTGCTTTATCTAAAGAATTCGAAGACTTGATGAAAAGCAAATTTGAAATGAGTATGATGGGCAAAATTAATAACTTTTTGGGTTTGAATATTCGTCAAAACAGGGAAGGCATTTTCATTAATCAGGAGAAATATACGAAGAATTTGTTAGAAAAGTTTGGAATGACGAATAGCACAAGGTTACGAATACCAATGGCAACGGGCATAAAGCTAACTCCTTCGTTAGATAAATCTGCTGTTGATATCAATCTGTATCGAAGCATGATTGGGTCTTTATTGTATTTAACTGCAAGTAGACCTGATATTATGTTTTATGTTTGTAATTGTGCAAGGTATCAATCGAATCCACGTGAACCACATCTAACAGCAGTGAAGAATATTTTTCGATATTTGAAAGACACTACTTCGTTAGGTTTGTGGTATCCTTCGAAAACAGGGTTCTTTGTACAAGCTTATTCGGATGCGGATCTTGGAGGATGCAGTCTTGATCGTAAAAGCACAACTGGTGGGTGTCATTTATTAGATGGAAAATTGGTCAGTTGGCAATCGAAGAAGCAAACATGTGTTTCGATATCTACAGCTGAAGCTGAATATGTGGCTGCAGCTGCGTGTACATCACAAATAATTTGGATTCAAAGTCAATTACGAGATTATGCAATTAATATGAAAAAGATTTCTTTATATTGTGATTCACAAAGTGCAATAAGAATTTTTCATAATCCTGTGCAGCATTCGAAGACTAAGCACATTGCTCTTAGATATCATTTCATCAAAGATCATGTTGAAGAAGGGAATATTGAAGTTCATTTTGTAAAAACAACGGAACAATTGGCATATATTTTTACAAAGGCATTGGATGAAAAATCATTTATTCGTATCATAGAAGGATTGGGTATGATTAATGGAAATTCAATCACATATGATAAAAGCGAAGAGTGATGGGTCTGAATGATTTGGTACAATGACGAACAGGGTGATTAAGTGTTCAGAGGTTACTGTTCATGGTCAACGCTTCGAATGCTTCGTATTCGGAAGCTTTATTTCTTGTTGAAGTACATAATCAGAGATTACTGTTCAAGTCAACGGTTCGAATGCTTCGTATTTGTACACATTTCAACTAAGGTTAGACTTTTAGTTTGTTTATTTTTTTCTTGTGAAAAACCTGAAAAATCAAAAATATTTTCTTTTATTGAAAAATTAAAAATCCAAAAAGATTTTGTTTTGGTTTGTTTTTAATTTTTTTTTGAAAAATTCAAATATACCAAAAATATTTTTTTTGTTCTCTTCGGTTTTAACATGTGTATTGTAAGTTTTGTCAAGTTTCAAATACGAAGGATTTATGTGTCTGTTTTCTATGGAAAGGTATGATCTCGATACACTTTGGATTAGTTAGGATGTCCCTAGAAGCATGTTGTTGCATGTTGTCTCAAGCCTCGTATGATTCTATGTATGGGAACTGAAAGCCTTGATGAAATTATCTCATGAAAATTTCTTCCCAACAAGGCTTGTATTTGCATAAATCATCAAGAGCTACCTTACTCTTCTCAAATGAGTTAAGAGTTTTCTGTTTTGTCCATTATAACAGAGGTACACTTCGATTCTTATCCAATCTTTTTATACCAAACAATTCTTACATTCCAAATTTTCGAAGCGATTTGTCCTTGAGGTCTTTGATCAAAATAATCAAAACCTAGACAAATCACAAGTCTGTGTTTGTGATCTAACATCATGAGTCCGTGATGGAAGTGAAACCCAAAAATCCTAAACCTTAAGGAATTGACGGTGAAACCATGTTCCAAAAATTACGAAACATTTGTTTCAGTACCTTTTATACTCAAAATCATATTCATTTCTTTTGAGTGATCTTAATCAAACATTTGAAAACTACGATGTTTGTTCCCAACAAGATCCAGCATAAAAGTTTTTTTTTATGAATATGATTTCTGTGTGAGTATATTTCAAAAATTCTAGTTACTTTGAATATCATTCGCAACCAAGTTGTCACTGACTACATTGGTTATACAACTAATTTTGTTTACAATTTATCACCTTATGTTAAGGTTGATATGTAACGAAATTTTCGAAGCCACCCATTTGCCCTATAAAAGAAACCCTTCGAAACTTCTCTACAAGTTATCGATTGTAATTCACGGGAAACCTAGCAAGCTGCCAATTATCTCTCTTGATAATTTTCGAAGATATCTTTGCCTGGGATTAAACTGTTTTTGTGTCAAAATAAATTTTTGACATCACAAGTTTTCAAATTTTTTTCTTTGTTTCTCAACTAATTTCTTTTGGAACACAGCACATACGAAATCCTTGAGGTTTGAGTAAAACCAACTTAAACTGATGATTTCGAAATTCTGGCATATGACTTCGCTTTCTAAACCTCAAAGTAAAAGAGCCTAACCTCTATTCCGAAGGCATCCGACGGTTACAATTCTCTTGGGGAATACCAAACAGTCTTGTCTCTTGGTGACGCATGGTGTATGATAAGTGTGTAAGGCGTGTTGATAGTTACGTTTGTTACTTTTTGATGAGTACAATCCGTATTTCAAGGTGCCATGTCAGCAAGCATTTATTGTATCCCGCTTCAAATTCAAAATTCTAGGGTTACATATAAAAGGGGAAATCAGAAATCAATAACACTTTATGCGATCAAACCTTCTGTAACACAAAATTCTCTTTGCAACTCATCTTCTTCAAACGTTCTTTGCTATTCTCATCAACAATGGCGACTACATCATCACCAACCACAGACGAAGTTGTTAGCATTCCGATTCTGAAAATCCAATGTTCAAACTACCAAGTAGAATCGGATTTGTCAAAATATCCGGAGGAACTCCAAATGCTTGTGGTTGCTTTACAGAATTCAGTTCTTTCTAAAGCAATGTTTGATTCTTTTGCTGCTCCAATGTCTTGGCTATCAAAGGCGGGTTCTACTGCATCATACAACAAGGAGACAGGTTGTGTGGAATTCACTATGGTGAATGATACGAGAATTAGGGTATCCAAGCGTTTATTTTGCAAGATTTTGGGAATTCCAAATTCTAGTCCTTATGATGAACTTTCTTCTTCTCAAGTTGTGTTCATGTTCAACGAAATGGGCCATCAACCCCCTTTGACGCGTATCAGTGATTTCAAGAAGTCTGGGTTACCTACGGTATGGAATTTTTTGTTTGGCATTTTCCTTCGATGTCTTACTGGACGAACTGTGGGTCTTGATAAAGGAAGGATGGAGGTGTATGCAATGGTAGCTGGATTGTATTACGATCTGCAAGTAGATTACTCTGAACAATGTGGACAGAGTTTTTAACTAGCATTTCGAAGACGAGTGCCAAGCAGGGGATTTCTTGTGCTCGTTATTGGAGTCTGATAGTACAATATGTTTATCAGAAGGAGAAAATCGAAGTTCCAGAATACGAAGAAAAAGCGGTATTTCACATGTATGGTAGTCCGAAGGAGGTGCATGATGATCCGGCTATCTTTACAACAATAGCTAGCATTCCGGATGCAATGCTTAAGAAGGTGGATCCGACGAATGCTGTTTTGGTGTCATATTTGCAATCTATTGACACAACTGTTGTTACTGGTATGTTACAGCACAAAGAAAAGAAGAAGTCTAAGAAATCGAAGAAGACAGAGGGTGGGTCTTCGGAAAAAGGGGTGAAGGCAGAAACAAAGAACCAAATGCCAATAGCTACATCTGGTACTGTCGATGAGGTGTCTCCAATTTTAACCTCAGTGGTTGATACACCAATAATCGAAGCGTCTCCATCGAAAGAAACGATTCCTTCAAAGACGGGTGTTTTTCGACGTATCAAAATCAAGAGAAAGTCTCAGCTGGTGAAGACAACACAAGTCACACATCAAGGGGTCACAGTTAGGGAAATTCCAGCTCCGGTATCTCCATCGTCTAAGAAACGAAGGGCTGAAGATCTTGCAAAATATTTGAAGAAAAACCAAAGAATCGAAGAGGTAGAGCAAGTTCCTGAGACACCCGAGAATGAAATTCCAAAAGCAATAGATATCAGTCAGCCTGCTGATATTTCGAAGCCTGATGATGTGAAGCTTCTTGAACCAACTTCTTTACCACAGGTTACATCAACAACTGATTCTCCAACATTTCAATCGATTATGGATCAACCATTTACCACAATATTCTCAACTCAATCAACTGATCCACCCCATCCATCCTCACCTATTGATGAAACCATGGCTGTTGATGATGAAACTGATAACGAAGGCTTTAGAGGAACGTTCGAAGCTCTTCATTTTGATAAAGCCGAAGAAGATTTTCCTGATCATATGCTGATGACCATGAAGCAGTTCAAGATTTTGAATTCGAAATTGAATTCTATCTTGCAATCTCAAGCAGATGTGGACAGTGCTGGAGTTACAACCATGGAAGTTGATTCAATAATGAAGGAAATGGAAGGCAGAGTAATTTCGAAGGCATCAGGATTAATTCGTGATTCAGAAAGTAGAGTTCTTGAGAAGATTGATCAAAATGATATTTCTACAGAGAATCGAAGCAATTCCCTGAGGTCTGATTTTATGATGGAGGTGAAGGATCTGAAGATTGTTACGAATGAGCGTCATGTGCTCTTCGTACAAGAAGTCAAGAAGGTACGTGAAGATGTTAACATGCAAATTTGTGAACTTCGTGAAGACATGACGAAGGAGGTTCAGAATATTAAACAAGGTTATGAATCAGCACATCAGAAGATCGACATTATTTGTGATGCGGTTGTACAATGTGTCAAAATGTTCGAGCAGATGAATCCTCAAATGACCTCTCTTTTTGCCAAAGAAGAACAAAATTTTGGAGAGTTGGTCAGGTTGTTGAAAGAACTCCAAGACCTGTCTTCGAAATCTATCTCTCCAATTGTTTCTGAAGAATTTCTTTCTCACAAATTTACTCATTTCGAAGCTATCCTACACAAACACTTAGCTCCATTACTTCGTATTTCAAGCCTTTTACCAAACGTATCAGATGCCCCACCTGCTGTCACAGGGGTGCAAGGGGGAGAAAAGATTGGTCATACAAAGGCTGGGGAACAAGTGAAGACAACTGAAGATACGAAGGTAGTTGGAAAAGTGTATCCTTCGAAAGTGGTAGTAAAACCAACTGTTGTTTCAGCTGCTCCAGTTATTTCGACTGTGACTACAACAGTTCCAATTTCAAAACCTATATCAAAAGGTATTGTAATTGAGAAACAGAGTGATGTCTCTTCTTCAAAGAATATGACTCCGTCAAATATTAAAGACAAGGGAAAAGGAGTTATGGTTGAGAAGTCAAATAAAGAGAAGAAAGCTGAGGTGGCAGCTGAGGTTGACAGAATGAGACATGTTCAAAGTATAATGAGACAAAGAGCTTTGGAGGGTTCGAATGTTGATAAGGGTGATCCTTCGAAAGTTTTCAATTACGAAACAATAGAATCCAGGGTGATGTTTGATCACATGTATTCTTTTGAAAAGGTTCTGAAGAAGAGCTTTGTGGTGACGAACACAGATTTTGGTCAACTTGACTTTCCAGTCAATGAAATGATGTTCGTTATGCCACAGTTAAAGGCTGAAACAAAATCAATGGAAATTGAAGAGGGAAAGAAGATGAAGATAAGATTTCATGCTGTATTAGCGAAGGCTCAAGAAGAAGTATGGTTTTTGGAGAAGATCAAGAAGGTGATATCTATAAAAAGGGATGTCATTTTTGAAGGGAAGTTTCAAAATTTGAAGTACACTATGGCAAGAGCAAGTGGAAAGTTACAGGAATTTACAGTGGCAGACTTTCCTTTGATGAACACATATGATCTCATCAACATTGCCTTGATGCTTAAAGATAAGTCATTTTCTTTTCTCCAAGAAACAGAACCAGATGTTTTCAGTCTTGGGTGTAAGCACATAAAAATATTTTTAGAGAATTATTTTGAGTGCTTAGCTCAAACAGATGTCGAACTTGCTACTGTCAAAGGCTTCGACATAACTGCACCAATGGCACCTTCGAAGAAGCAGAATGAATTGAAAAATTACGAAGACGGTGAAATCTGTTTAAAGACATTGGGGATTGTTTTTGCAGGAAAAGACAAAACTGGAAGAGCTAAAAGGTTTTTATTTCAAACTTGCGAAGTGGAGAGATACACCAACTCACAATATACGAACTTAATTGTTCGTATGAACCATTGCAAGAAGAACTCGGAAGGAGATAAGAAAGTGATAAAGAAAGTTATCTCTTGGTACATGGAAATCCGAAGAGTGCTGATGTATGCCGTTCAATCACTGACATCTTGAAGACTTCGATCTTTATTCCAAAGGGGGAGAATGTTAGGGCTTATATGTTGTAATAGTCGAAGTGTCAGTTAGATTGTTACGAAGTTTATTTTGTCTTCGTAAGAAGGGTCTTCGGATGTAATGTTATTTGTACTAAGGCATTATAAAGAGTAGTCTTAATGTCTAGTCCTTAGTATTGTTATGCTTTTGTTCTCCTATAAATAGGGGCCTGTACTAAGTGAGTAGAAGAACTTTTTCTCTCAACTTTTACAGATTATTCTTTGTACTCTGTAAAATCAAAAGCATAATATGAGCTGAACAAATATTATATTTACTCTCGTGTTCATCGTTATTCTTCTTTCTAAATTCATACTTGAATTGATTTTAATCTCGATTACAAATCTCATCAAATATTAAATCCTACGGCCTCCACCTATTTATCTTATTTTAATTAGCAGTTGATTATATATTCATTTCTTCATAAATAACTTTTGTTAATTGACTATTCACTAATCACCAAGATAATGTGTAGTTATTTTTACTCGTCGACAAGGTTAATTTTCAATAAGATATCGATTCAAGATTCGACACAATTTCAATTCTCTAATTAAGAAGATAATTTCTAATTCTTATCGTATATTTTATTTCTTGTTACTTATAAATTATAATTTGATTATGTTTGATAATTTAGTTTATTATAATCATATGGTAAATTATTAGTAGAAAAAATCGTGGATTTTTTTTCAAGAAATTCGAAGATGAATATGAGTCGATATTTATGGTATGTTGAAATTTTTTGAAAATTGATACTATGATGGTCGATGGAGCTTCTATATCGACAAAATTTTCTTTGTCAATTTCTTTTAAAATTTCAAAGTACATTACTTTATTCGGATATAATATTATATTTTAATATATTATTACGATGTGAGCGTGTCAGCCCTCGTTACTCTTAAATCTTGGCTCCGCCCCTGAAGGAAGTTGACGTAAATTTTGCATTACCACTTCCATTTCATCAATCTTAAAGGACGTGCAAAAGTGAGTTATGGATGAGGCACTCTTCTTCGTGTTGTGAAATTTCTCTTGAAATTAAAGCATATGTGACATCTTGTCATTAAGGAAGAACTCATGTAGCTTGTCACAAAGATCTTTGGAAGCACAATTGTCACTAGTAATGATTTGTAAGAGATTAGCATCACAAGTATAATAAAACCAAAATTTAATTTGAGAGTTAATGGCATCTCAATCCTCATTATCATCGCCTTTAGGTTGAGAATTTTCGATTATATAGTTAGGAACTTTAGCATATTTGCACATGTCAATAAAGATACAACGCCACAATTTGTATTTTGAGCCATCAACAGACAATTTAAAGCTAAATTGTAAGAACCCAAAATTTGAGAGATTTGATTTTGGATCAATATTTGACCAAAGGGGCAAATCGGTCATTTAGAGGAATTTCATGAACTGAGAAGACATAATCTCATGAAATTAGTCAAGATAAGTCTAAGTCGCATTTATAAGATGAGATAAGTGAGTTTAAGAGAAGAAATGCAAGGGATGGTGCATTTAGGCTATAAAGGGTAAAATGGGAATTTTATGTTTTTAGGGCCAAGTTTGTGACTTAATAGATTATGATATGTATGTAGTCTGTCAGAAGTGACTTAATGGAGTTGTAGAATTCATCCCTACCTTCACATGGATATAAAGATCATAGAAAACTGGTTTGAAACGAAGAAGATATGAGTGTCAAAAGATTAGAGGAAAAATGCCCCAAAATGGAATGGAATCAGCTAAGAAGTTGTTGATGTACAACCACCGCAGCATGGTTTCCAGAACGATAAATGGATTAGAGTTTCATCGTAAATATAGGGCAATGTACTTTGCATTGTGGTGTGGTATATGGGTACCACATTGTGGTGGCAAAAGTAGGATGTTGTTTGAGAAAGGCACCATGGATCGGTCAAAGGGAGACCGCGACCTAATAGTGCGCACCACAACACAGTAGGCATGTTGTTGCCGCGCGGTTTCGCAGACCATAAAATAGATTTAAATTAGTTAAGGGCTTATTCTCGGACCAAAAACTTTCCTAAATCGTTTGAAAGTTGAGGAATGGTGATTTTAGTGCTAAAATGAGCTAGAGATGATGGATTACAAGGATTAACATCCTTTCCCCCTTAAGGTAACGATTTCTTCCTTTTATGAAGCTTTGAGCTTTAATGGTGAAATTGTTAGATTAGTTAGATTGTTTGAATTAATCGACTTATAACTCGATTTGTATGTTATTGAAAGTGTTTAGATGTTTTTTATGTGATTTTCAAGGTGAAATTAGGGTTAACCCTAACTAGTGAGGAAGATGAATTTATGCAATAGAGTTCAGATTGTAATGAATTAGGTAGTATGTGTTGCTTAATTCATTAAGGTATAAAAGATTTAGAGATAGAAAATAAGATGTTATAATTATGATCAACTGAGTGATTATTTTGGTATATAGAATTATTAAGCTATTAATAGGTTAAGACAAGTTTTAAGGAGCGTAATATGTTGTATGAATAGGCCTTGAGCAAAGAAGACAGATCAAGATGCATCAATTGGAGATTTGAAGCCAATGGTAGTTTGTCTTCACTAATTAACAAGGTGGGTTATACTCTCTCTCTCTCTCTGGATTATAATGATATGTTTTATGATCTTATGAATGTATATGTATGCATGTTTATATATGGATGGTAATGTGTCAAATACCTACAAAATATTATGTAAAGATGGAATGTGATTACATAAATTTTAATCTTGTAAAATGAGTAGATATGTATGGTTAGATGTTAGTGGTATTGTGTTAAATACCCATCATATATTAGATGATGATAGAGTATGGATGTATGGCTAGATGCTAGTGGTGTTGTGTTAAATACATATATGTTAGTAGATGAATATTTAAATTAAGTACTTAATGAATTAAGTACTAGATTGATAGTGGAAGATCTATTAATGACATGATGAGATAGAATGCTACGAGACATGTGAGGTATAAGACTACGGGGATACCATATCACTCACATGAAAGATTATGAGAAAAATAAAAAGATGTTTCATATGGGAATATATAAGGATGATTCCTACGGGAATGAGCTTATGATTCCTTTGGAAATGAGATTATGTTTCCTTCGGGAATAAGATGATGATTCCTTCGGAAATGTAGATAGATGATTCCTGCGGGAATGAGATTATGTGTGGTTGGAGAAGGTTGAGAAAGGGTTCCATGAATGGAACAAAGTAAGAGTTTCTTTAAAGAACCTGTATATAATCTGGCATGGATTAAGTGTAGATGATCCATAAGGGATCATAGTGATCCATGAGGAATTCAAGAAAAGAAAAGTGACAAGGATCTATGATGGATCAAAGTAAAGGACTAAGTCTGAATTATTGTACACCGGTAAGTCAGAACTATGTTGTCCCCCTATATGATAGATGAAATATCATATATGATTAGACTATTTGTGTCTAAATGAGAATAGAATGGTAAAGCAAGTGGATATGGGAGTAGAGAGACAAGAGGTGAGAAGAGATGAGATAACAAAAAGTATGTGAAGAATAGAGTAGATGACGATGAGAAGAGATGAGAAGAATAGATTAGAGTTAAAGAGTATGAGAAACAAAGAGAAGAATGGTAGAGTATGAAAAGAAAGAAAGGAGAGAGATAAAGTATGACTACATGAAAACAAAGTATGATATAACTCATCAGATCTGTGGTCTGATACTGTAGATTTTTCATTTATTGCAAGTTAAGGTAGTAGTCGTTGTACAAGAGGAGGTAGAAGCACCGAGGGCTTGGACTAGAAGTCACTTTTATTTTTGGTATTTCCTTGTTGCTTTAAATTATGGTTAGGATTTATCGTAAACCCGATTATAGCCTAGGATGTAAAGTGTTTTTGAGATTTAGAATTCCGCATTTTTATAGAGTACTCTAATAAATCCCTAGAATATTTAGATGGAAAAGTCGTGTCGTTACATGAACAATTACAATTTAACAGATAATATATAAGAGTAACTCATACAAATCGTACTTGGTGGGAGAAACGTAAAATGAACCCACATTGATCGTTAATCCAATGTCCCCTTACGGGAACAACGTGACATCCGTAAATTCTGTAATTTTAAACAATTTAATGTTTGCTTTATAACAAAAGTCTCTAACTTTAACATCGAAAATTCCCAGATTAGCCTAAACACTTTAATAAAAAATGTTACTTAAACTTCAATGGCATGTCAACTCACATATCAAACCAGCATTAAGCATAAACTAAAATAATCACAACATAATAAAGACTAAAGTCTTTGACTCAGTTCTTTAGTTTATGTGGACTGTTTGGTTCTCACAATCAACATAGTATTAGTAACTATAACCAATTTGAAATCTAAGACAATAACATGGACATTCGGTGTGACAAAAAAAATTGACATATGTGAGTTTTGATTTTTAGTATTATTATGGATGTAAAATAAAGATTAAATGATTAAAAAAAAAGAAGAAAAAGCCATTTTTCTTAAACATTTTGCAAAAAAATAGCCAAACAATTAACGTTTTTTCCCGAAATTAATCAAACAATTCAGAGGTAGAGATGCACAATGACCAAACTTAGGGGTTGTTTATAGTTGTTGACTGAGTCAGAGCCTAACATGGACAGAAGCTCTGACAACATCTGTCTTTGATTGAAACTATGTTTTTTTATTACATATCCGACTAACTGTGTTGAATGTTGAATAAAATTTATCAAATTGAAAAAAAAAAAATATCAATTATATTATTCTTACAAATAATTTAAATTTATAAAGAATTGAACAAACAAAAGCATCAAAAGTCTCATGAACTTATTTAAAGTACAATAATGTAATAAGAATAAATCAAAGTAGAATGTTATAACAAACAAATAAAAAAAAATATATGTAGTTGTTTCTTGCATTCAACCTTTTACTTCTACTTCCTCAAGTTTAAAGTTATTTTTCTCAAATTTTATCTAATCATATACAAACACCATTTTTTTCATACCAGAATACCATTAATTGACAAGAACATCTAGTTAACAATAGCAGCATAATGGTTGTAGTCGGAGGATATGATATGATGACATACACGTCCAGAAAGCTATTATCTATGAGCAGCTTCTTTTAGAGGCACATGATTAGGAATCTGGAAATTAAAGATGTATCAATATCAATAATTACATAATCCATATAAAAACAAGTGCCACTGTTAATGGAAATTAAAGGTGTATCAATATCAATATCAATATCATGAGTATTCATGTTTTTCCACTATTAGCAAAGTGCAAGCAACTCAACAAGAACATACAATAATAGACCTATTAAGCTACAAAATCTGAATTACTTATTTGAAAAAAAAAATCAAACACAAAAAAAAAAAACATATAATCAATGAGAAGCAACTGTAGCAGGCTCATCCACCTTTCTAAAAGCTTCCCAATCAACTTCTCTCAATGATTTCAAGCGTTGTTCCAGTGTAACAAACCCAAGCTGAGGTGTCACAATCTCATTGGTCCCAGCTCTATGAATCAAAACTATACTCTCTCCCATGTCAGGCCCATGCAGCTTTCCAGTCAGCAAAACTCTCAAAGGCATGAACAGCGATTTCCCCTATCACATTATAAATATTATATCATTATATAATGATAAAAAAAAAAAATTATCCATTTTTTTTTATAAATTATAATTATAATCTAACCTTTCGTTTTAATGATTTCCCAAAAGCTTTCACCCATTTCTGCCACCCGGATTTTCCTTCTTCAAGTGCACTCATAAACTCCCCATTATCATATGCAGCTAACAAGCTTTCTGCAACCACTATAAGCCCTTCTTCCAACATCTCTCTACCTTCAGAACTAAAAAAAAACAATACAATTTATATAAATGACACGTAAATTTTATAAAATTTGCATTATTTTATTTTATACCTTGATAGAGTATCATGAAATGGATACGATAGTAAATCAGAAAGTAACTTTTCTGCATCTGTTATCACATCAATCCCACCTTCTAGAAGCTTATAAGCATCCTGTATACAAAAAACAATAATTATAATTATTAAATGTAATGTCAATTGATATATTTTTTTTAATATAATAAAATAATTTCTTACTTCTATAAAGATTCCTTCTGATTCCTTAAGGATGCCAGAGCTCTTCCATTGATCACCAACTGTCTTTATCAGCTCTTCCATGGGAAGAGCTTTTAAATGCAACCCATTCATCCATCTTTATTTATTTTTTTAAATTTAAATACAAAAGTTATAAAATGCGTATGATGAAAATTAATAATACAATGAATTATTTGCATTACCTCAATTTGGTTGAATCAAATATGGCTCCACTTTTGTTGACACGATTAATCGAGAATTTTTCAACTGTAACACAAAAAAGAAATACATTTATGTAAAAAGACGAAAAAGGGCATATCATGTGTATAACATTAACACCAGATTAGATTACATGAACTAACCTAGTTGCTCAAGGGTAAAAAATTCATCATTAGTCCCATCACTCCAACCCAACAATGCTAAATAATTCACAATTGACTGAGGTAAATACCCCATTTCCCTATACTGTCATGTCAATCTCAAAAGTTAATACTTAATACTCATCATCACTTCTAGATACAAGGGTAAAATGGTCATTTGTACCTGTCCTACTGAAGTTGCACCATGTCTTTTCGACAGTTTGCTTCGATCAGGGGCAAGAATCAATGACACGTGTGCAAAAGAAGGCATTGGAAACCCTAGAGCCTATGAGAAAAAAAACAACAAAAGAAAAGATTAATAATTTCATCATATCAAATTTTTATTAATATTAAAATAAAACTACCTTATATATCAATGCCTGCCTTAGTGTATTAGGTAAGTGTTCTTCTGCCCTGAAGCACAAGTGTTTAATACAATACTGTAATATAAATTATATAATATAATCATATAATAATAATATTAGATATATAATAATATATAGATTTAGTGATTTACCTTATAACATGTGTTATTGCCATGGTGGCATCATCAACAGTGACACAAAAATTATAAACTGGTTGTCCATTACTTCTCATAATTACAAAATCACCAAGTGTGTCTAGATTCCAGCTAACCTTTACACAATATCATTAAACAATATCAAATTTTTAATGTCTAACAAGTAATTAAATTAATTTTTGTACAAAATTTAATTACCTCTCCTCTAATCAAGTCGTTAATTGTTAAACTCCCTTCTTTAGGGACACGGAATCTGTAAGTATATGGAGTTCCTTTTGATAACTCTTGTTGAACTTCTTCATCTGTAGCATGGGCCCACTTTCCACTGTATACAGGAGGTAGTTGTTTTTCCTTTGCAATTTCTTTCATTTGTTCAAGTTCCTAAAAGGTTTAACAGGATAAAAACCAACATAGCATCATATAGAAAGGACATGCAGTATGATTTGAATCAAAGACAATCCATTCACAAAATTCATGTTTTAGTATCTTGATTTTAAGGGGTTGCATAGGCAGATGTTAATTCCTTGCAATATCTACCACTTGTCACTTCTACAGTTCATTATTGTAACATGAAGAAAGAAGACAAAGTGAAAAATAAGATTGCAGATTGGAAAAGGATAAGATTCTTTCAGTGGCGGCAGTGCACATCAATAAATATGACAAAGTTCAAGATTCACATCCATCATACACATGTCTCTCAAGTTCAAGGACACTTACCTCATTTGAGCAAAAGCAACGATAAACTTCACCAGATTGTAGAAGCTTCTCAGCGTATTGTTTGTACAAATCATTCCTTTCTGATTGCCTATATGGACCATAATCACCACCAACTCCAGGGCCTATAAGATCAACAGCAAATGTTGAATCAAAGTTCAAAGAATTTCCAATAGAATTCAGTTTTAAACAAAAAATTCTTCTAATCGCATGACATTTTGTTGGTTTTTTCTCCGTAACCATGAAAATTCATACAGATTTCGAAGCTGAACCTTGATCCATTTGAAAGTGACCCTAATTTGGGAGAAAGAAAATGGGAGGGATTCTACAACCTTCATCCCAAGCAAGGCCCAGCCACGAGAGGTCTCGCAACACAGCTTCCTCCGATTCCTTGGTTGATCTCTCCAGGTCCGTGTCCTCTATTCTCAGTACAAACTTCCCGCCTTTAGACCTGTTCCGATTCGAAATCTTCGTTATAGAAGTATAGAACCTTCTTATCAAATTAAGGAGAAAGCAACCGACCTAGCGTAAAGGTAGTTGAAAAGAGCAGTTCTGGCGCCACCGACGTGAAGATTACCGGTGGGGGAAGGGGCGAAACGGACGCGGACTTGTCGGTCGTTGAAGCTATTGCTATCGTCTGAAACTGACGCGGAGATTGAGAAAGTTCGTTTTGGAACAAGGGAGATGCTGATAAAAGTGTTGCTGGTTTTACGGGTTTGTAACAAAGAAGGACGGAGTATGAACTTTGATTGAGGGAAAACTTCCGGGACGACCACTCGAGTCCCACAGCCGATCCCGATTCCGGCGAGGGTCGCCATTTTCATCATCTACAGACCAGACTGCAGGTATTGCTACTATAGATAACGATTATCCGAAGGAAATTGTGGATTTTGTCACAATCGACTGTGAAATCTTACCAAACTTGTATCGGGTTTGAAGTTTCCGGTGAGCCCGCAAAGGCCCATTGCTCTTTTCAACAAACTTCATAAACCGGGTTCTGATCCATCCAACCGGATCCTGAATTCCTAATACGTTGGGGTGCATATGGACCGGGGAACCGGCCGGAACCGGTACCGGCACCGGAACCGGAACCAGCACCGGAACCGGAACCTGATGGAACCGGTCGGACCGGGACCAGGACGTTATTTTTGTGGATTTTTGAAACCGGAAATCGGTAGGAATCGGAACCGATATAACCGGAACCGATAGAACCGGTAAAAATCGGAACCGTATGATGCTATTTTTTAAGGACCGGTTCCAACATTTGATGACATGACAAGAACCGGTAGAACCGCCGGGCCGGTTCGGCTCTTGATTTTGGCCGAAACCGATTCCCGGGTCCGGTCCGGTTCGGTCCTTTTGCTCATCCCTACTAATACCAAATTGCCAAATTGGCAATTTGTATGTAAACTAGGACTTCCACCGGGTCAAGCAATGTGGACCACTTAACCGAACCAAATTGTATATCTCGTTTTAGGATTCAATTTTTGTTTTTATTCAAATCGGTATTCATTTCATGTATAACTATTAAAAAATCTATGCAGTTGGTTTCATTTCATGTATGGTTGGTTTCATTTTCTTTCAAAACTATGGAAGAATCCCGTATTGTGGGTGTTGGAATTGCGGTGGTTAGAGGTATTTCATAGTCTATTATTAAAATATTGAAAATAGCAACAAACTTTTCAATGATTTACTTATGTAATGTTAAATGTTTGTAATTTTACAAAGAATCAAATTACAATGCTCTATATGCTATACCTTGTATTTCTAAAAATACAATGATATATGTTGGTAGATTTTCACAAAAATAATAATAATAATAATAATAATAATAATAATAAACTGAATATATACATGAACCTAAACCCAAACTTATAATCTTTCTCTCTATTGTTAGGGTGCATAACACAATCAACAAACAAATCACTTCATGTTGAGATGTTTCCTCTTAAAAGATATAATTAAGATACTAAATTCCTCACCTTGATTCAATAGCATAATAAATAAAATTTCTTAATGTCCAAACTGAAGTCGTGATTTTTCTCTTCATTTCAACTGAAATTAACCGAAACAGGTTCTGTCATCAGGAGTGGCTTTCTCTTCATTTCAACTGAAATTAACCGAAACAGGTTCTGTCATCAGGAGTGTAAGCCAGTGGCCGCACAATACCAGCTCCATTTTAAAGGAATTTCACTTTCATAAAGGTTAAAAAAAATCTATGCTAAATTAGTATTCAACAAAATCACAGGTAAATAAGTAAAGAAGTAAATAAAGTAATCCTTAAAATTTCTTCCAAAATAAAGAGGCATAAATGTATTCTAACATAAAGAACCATAACTCACATTTGTAATTTGTTAAATTTTGATACCGAAAGTAAAAGAGAAAAACCAAAATTTTGATCATCCTTTTGTAATGCAACGTTTATGTGTTCTTCCTTGAAATTGGTTTCCAACAACTGCAGCAAGTATGGCTATCAATAACATCGGGACCATCAAATTGTCTAAACAAATTAAAAACAAATTTTTACCAATCTTTATATCTACGCGTTTGTTTTTTGACTCTACTACAACTTTTTAACGAGAGCAAGCTAAAAGAAAATTGTACTAGACTAAACTATAAACAGATCGATATAAAGATCGTTAAAATCCGAGATCATATGAAGAAGTTATAATGCTCAGAACACATGACATAAGCAACCAAGTAGTCGAGATTGCGATGGACATAAACATCAAAAATCTCAAACATCTCATTAATGATTTTCCCACGTAAGATGTCGTGAGAAAAACCTAAATAAATCATTCATAAGTACTGACTGAGTACAAAAATAAAAATGACTTCTTTTGCAACAAAAAAAATATAAGGACTAAATGTGCACAAAAATATTAAGGACTAACCTAGAATAGCTGGTCATTTTTACCGGCTAACTTGGAGTAGTCGGTCATTAGGACTGAATATGTACGGTTTAACAAGTTGAAGAGGTAAATGTTGATGAAAAAAAAAATCTCAGTGACCATTTAGTGTACAAATCGAAAAATATATTATCCTTTTAAATCGTTATCCCTAGATTTTAAGAAGTTGCATAATTCCATTATTTAAAACAAGTGTACTGTAGATAGATTTTAAGAAGTTGCATAGTTCCCTCGTTTAAAAAAAATTACACCAAACGTCCCTCGTATATATGCCAAAATGCACGTTTAATCATTATTTTTAAAAATTAACTTAGATCGTTCCTCACTTGTTTGAAACATACATGTTTCATCCCTCATTCTTTTTTAAGTTTGCATGTAATGTCCTTTACCAATAAAGACAAAAAATGATCATATTGTCCCCATTGTTTTACTTTTAATTTAATAATAATTTATTTTATATTAAAATAATAATAATAATAATAATAACAACTAAAAAGGTGTCCCCGCGTTGCGGGGTTGGAATGTGTCGTCTTTTTGTGAAAGTATAGTACATTCGCCCGTTTACAAATGCATAATTGTCAAATATGTTGTATGCTATAAAATAACGAACCATTTGTGTTGCAAAGTAAACAGGAAGTGCAATAGAAAAACCTGTTAAAAAAAGTCAAGTAAACAAAAAAATCTGTTTTTTTAACACATGTTTCCGTAAAAAAAATAAGAAAAGCTAAATATTACCTCTCAAATATTGTGTAAATTCCAAATTTCCATACTACTTTATTTGAAATAAGTAGAAAATACCCTTATCGACTTACAGATCCGCCCCTGATCACTGAAAAAGTTCTCTCACATCACCTGCTTCTCCAAGGGTGCCAACTATGAAACAATAAGCTACAAGGTTTGAATATGGGTGATTTTTTGCTACAGTAGGCAATAGAAATAGAACAAAAAGTTAAAATTTATAAAATGAATGTTCATTTTTAAACTATAAAATTCACTCACAACTTGTATTTGTTACCTGCATTGTGTGAAATACATTTAATGATTCATTCCGCAGGTTTTCTTGCCTTCCCAAGTGTATCTAGTGTGGAAGTGTAAATCTTTCAGTAAAAGTAAGAAATTAAGAATAATTAATAATATATGAATTGTTGAAAGATTATATATTAAAGCAACAAAAAGGAAGAATTCATATGTTTTAACTAATTGAGCCGATCTTCACATGAAATTAACTAAATTTGTAGGTTTAGCAACCAGAACCTATACAACAGCTAATGTAAAACTCCAAAAAAACACACGAATGGAGAAAATATACAAATAAAAAAAAATGCCAGTGGGTTTGATAAAAAAAATAACCTAATGATGCTGAGTCCTGGGGAAAGGGGAGAAGATTGCAGCTCCAATGAACATGAAGGGGTCGTTGGGAATAGACACAAATTTGATGTTCGGATGCTTTTCTTTGTAGTGTATCTGGAAGGTAGAATTGAAGTGGTAAAATCAAGGGTTAAATGCAAGAAATAATGATGTAATTTCATTGATTTGTTTATCACACTATCCTACTTTTTATTGCTTTCTAATACAATTTACAACATTGTACTTTGAACATCTATCCAATAATAAGAATGTTATTCAAATAGAAAGCAATTTTTTACTGCTACTACTGGTAGATTTTTCAAAATACATGTGCATATAAGACACAAATTGAAAGTGCATCTGGGTACATTTTTTAAGTAGAATGCATTGATAAGAAATTTGCATATCAACATGTTTATGTTAAATATGGAAGAGAAACATGTCAAGAGATTTACCTTATAGAGAAGATTGCCTGTACAACGTTCACATCCCTCAGTATCAGAAATTCAGTAATATGAAATCAAATAAGGAGGCTCAAAATATCAGCACCCCAATACAACTACTAATAAGGACATCAGAATTCAAGCCTAAAATAAAAGTCCAACAATTGAAATTATTCCAAAACAGCAAGAAACTTTCAATAGTAAAACAGATTGGTGAATTGAAAGCACCTACAAAGAATATTTCCTTCTTCTTTCTTCCTCCCAGCTGCTTCGATTCTTTCATGAACATCCATCTCCCATGGACCCGTTTCCTACCAAATGACCAGGTTACCCTTATATTGTCACACCCCCAAAGGTTTCGATATTCAGTGGGTTAGGTGAAGGGTCCTTTCGTAGCCGTTAAACCGGGAAGATGAGGACTATACCAATCGAAATTGAATGGTGACATCAGTATCTTTTTAGATAAAACATGTGTTAAGTTGTATTCGTAAGAAGTGCTTATTAGAGTGATAGAGTATCTTGGGTTTCTTTTCAGTGTGTTCCGTTTTGTTCGATGTTATTATTACTGTAGATGATTCGTACCACAGTGTCTAGCACTGGTAGTGGGCGTGTTTCGATAGCTAGTAATGATACTTGATATCATGATCCCCAACAGGTCACTTTGTGATCGAGCGGTATATGTACGTCGTCTGTAATTTGATATTGGTGAAATCGTCGAGTGGGTGGCTCCACTCAATTCCCACTACTAGACATGGAACAGGAGTCAGGTTAGAATTATTTGTTTCAAGTCTTTAGTATTTTGATTATAATTAACCCCGATGTATATAAAAAATCATCACAGCTTACAGGTGATGATCCTAAGGTCATATATGAGTGCCTTTGGTTTGATTTGAACGAGAGAGTATTTTAACTACTTTTAGAAAGACGGTGATTTTAGCAAGCATACCAAATTCGTTACAAACATATGGTACTTAAACGTTTTTGTTGTTGGAAACATTACAAAAGTCCTAATATGGTTCCCTTGTTGCTCCTGCTGGTGTGTTCATCACACTTCTCCTGCTCCCCCGTCATTCTTCTCGGTTGGACATTCTCTCTTGAAGTGTCCCGTTTCACCGCATAGGAAGCATACTGGTCCTACCTTGGTGCTGGTGATTGAAGAGAGGTGCTAGGTTTGGTTTCTGCAGTAGCGGGCCGTATGTCCGTTCTTGTCGCAGTTTTTACAGTGCATCACTAGGCCAACCCCATTGTGAAGGAAGCCGCATTGGTTACACTTTAGGAGTGATCCCTTATATGGTCTGGTCGGCGTTTGGGTGGCAGACCCCGTGACTAGTGTCGAGGCATGTGTCGTAACTGTTGTTGTAATGGCAGGTGCAGCCACGAATTGCTTTCTTCCAGCGAATTCTTGAGGTAGGTTACACTTTTTTTTGTCCCAAAACTTTCGCTTCTTATTCGTAGGTTTGTGGCCTGAGGCGCCTTCGTTGGCAGATACCTGCCGGTGTTCCTGATTGATACAACAATCTGTATTGTCGGTACCGCTCCCATCTCTACTGGCGTTGTTAGCATTGAGTTGCGCCATGACGGCTGTCATGGCTACCGTGACTGCAGCTTGAAAAGTAGCAGAGTCTATCTGCAGGGTTGGCGCTTTGCTAGTTGGCTGGTTACCGTCTTGTGAAGACATAATCATGTTGCATGAGGAGAAAAGATGTCGTGAGTAGGGACGATTATCTCTAGTTATATCCTTACCATTTATATACACATATAAATTTCTCACTTTACTGAACTATTCTCGGTGTTTCTGCTAACGTTCCTGAGACAGAGTTATGGTAGTGGGTAGAAGTAGGTTTCATACGGGCGTTTTAAGATTTACTCATCTTAAGATCATGTTTGTTCAAACACACTTAGCTGAGGAGTTTTGATGGGATCCGGTGCATTAGCGTTGGTATGATCGCACCCTATAGGTCTACGAAGAAGGCACCTCTCAACCAAGGTGTTTAAAGGTGAGACGGAAATGAGTTCTTAGGATGACTATACATCGCGAGCTTTCTAACTAAGTTTATCTTATATCAATTTGTAACGTAATTCGGTTGTTAAGGGTGTTTTGTAAACAGTTCATAACGAGAGTCTTTATATGATAAACTCATGTGTTTTAGTAGTTCTGTATCCAAGTGAAACCTTGTAATTTGACCCAAGCTAGGTCCTAAGCCCATCTTGTTAATATGATTCTAGTGATTGTGGTCTCAGCAAACATTTTTGACCTCGATGCAGGTCTGTCTCACATCCATGCAAGGAAAAGTTTTGATGGCAACTAGATCTCTCGATTAGTATGACCGCTTAAATCGCAGTGTCGTGCTTACGCCTAGAATAGAGTAGCACCAACACATACTCATGAACCTATTTTACGAGGTCTTGTGAGCGGTATGAACTCTACTCACGATGATGCGTCCCTTGCGATGCCTGAGGCAAAGTCGATGCACCTTGTAGTTCTGCCAATCAATGCTTGGCTGCAATCCTCCTCTCTTAGGATGTCGTGTGTCTATCCTGTTACTCTCTTGCCTCTGCCCGAGCTGCGATAAGGTTCTAAAAAGAATGTTGGCCTCTGAAATAGTAGTCTATCTCCGAGTCTCGGGTACGTGAGACAGTAGGGTCTGTAGTAGCGCGCAATTTCCGAACTCGGGTTGTAGTCTTCCTGTTTTAATCCCCGATGTTCGCGATTTGCCGGGTCTTCGCCGGGAGGGCTCTGTCAGTCGGTCCCCCATGGTTGAGGTCATAACACCCTCGTTAGTCTCCACATGGTGGTTGCTGTCATTGCTGTCGACATTCAACCCTCGATCACGGTTGCCCAACGGGGCACAGGTTCGATGTAGTCGAAACGGTTCGCGGAAACCCTTGTTATGCATGGAGGATTGATTACCTCCAGTTCCGCTTCTGATTCTTCTCATAACCATTCACCGTTTCTCGGGTTCGGATTGGGAAAGTAGGGGTCGCCCGGTAAGTAGGATCTTGCTATGTTGTACATGCGAGAATAAGAGTGGAAGAGATAATTACTAGGCGTCTAACTCTATAATTAATTACTTATAGGGGTGATCCTTATTAGTTACTTCTATAATGACATAGTGCATACTAATTACATATAACAAGATATGATAGACCTTCGAATAAGTGATCCTACCCTAGGTCCACATCCAAACAAGGAAAAGGAAGTAAGGCAATGACCACAAATTCTAAGTCTATGATTTCTAAGTTATATATAACCTTAGAGTATCCATTTAGTGACTATAGACCTATTATTAAGGATCTAGTTAGTTTTCATATAAGTTATGATATTACAAAATACTCCTATAGTATTTTAAACTCATGTTCTGTTCTAATGTTCTCATTGTGGTAGTGTTGGTAAGTTTGTAGACTTGTCGCCATATCACAACCATTCTTGGGCATGTGCTAATCACTCCTCGGACCAGCATAGTTGATCAGGCTATGCCACTCCCAAGACTGACCATACATCCCTGAGCTTGCCTGTGATATTCAACAATCATTACTTTTGTTTTGTTCTAGAATGCTGCTGACCTTAGTATGTATGCATGCATGTATACTTTTAACAAGAAACTATTTATTTCTAAAAGGATAGTTGTTTTGAAAACTTTAAATCAGAGACCTTAGTCCCAATGCATTTATAGTTTGTATATCTTATATGGTTCGATATACTTAGTTCACTATAAACAATGTTCTGATACCAATCTGTCACACCCCCAAACCAAGGATGGCGGAAACATCCGGGGGTGGAGGACTTCATGTATAGTATCACAACAACGAGTATAATAGTGCTCAAAGTAAATACAACCATCATAAATATAATTGAAAAAGTTACACCAAAGTATATGTTTACATGATTCAAATCAATTATATTATGATAACAAAATGAACTGTTTGACGATTCATCGTCCCATCCTCAAAACGCTGTTGATTTTCTGTTTCACTGAATTCCTGAGAATACAAGTAGTTTTGAAAAAGTGTCAACACATAGGTTGGTGAGTTCATAAGCTTTTGATAGTAAGAGTTTGAAAATCGATCTTTGTAATGAGTTGTATGTTACCAAGAAAAATCCAATATTTTCCTTATAAAAGTTATGTGGTCCTAAATACCAGGACCGGGAATGAACAAGTATTTGTAATACTTAAAGATATAAAAGTGGTTTTAAATTGGCGTAAAACCCTTTTTAGTTTGAGAAGAATCCCGTAATGAATGATGTGTAATCTTAAATACCAAGACCGAAAGTATACAATAAAATCTGTAATTATTGGTGTAAAAATTGATTTTAAATCGACATAAAACCCTTTTTGATATGAAGGCGTACAAGTATTTTTCCATACTTAAGGTAATTTATGTGAGTTAAATTGACATAACTCGCTAATTTAAAGTTAGAACCCGTAAATCTTATGATTTGTTAATACCACATGTGAGCTATCATAACCATACTTGACATAGACGGCCTCGTAATACGACGTTCTTCAGGCGTCGCCGTTAAATGACACTTGTCACCATAGACCTGTCGGTCTAGCTGTTGCAAGCAGCTCAGGTGTGGGTTTGTCAAACCCAATATAGATCTATACACAACTATCACGTTCTCCCTACAAGAGACTCTAGTTACAATTTACAGGATTTTTTGACTTTGTTACTTTGGAAGTAACCCGAAGCGAATGACTCACAAATTTATTCATTAACAGATTTACGTGAACTAAACTGAAAATCTTTGATAAATAAATTTGAAAAGTAAATGATACATAAACTATACCTATAGTTTATCCAAAACGTTTGTAATGTATAAGAACTCTTTTATGAAAACACATTAGTGCTACGAATCCATAAACTATGCTTATTATAGCTTAATATATGTGTTATAAATGAATGAAGAATCTTATCATGAATGGCTAAATTTCAGTTATGATGATAAACTAACGAGGAAAACACATTCAATATTTAGAACTTATTGTTATACATTTTGTTCAACATAATACAAAGTGTTATGAAAGTTATAAGCTGTTAACTAGTTTTTAACCTTTCTGCACTGTTTTAGAAAAATCATACGAAATCGAAAAGTGAATCCATAAATTCTGGGAGTTCCTAAAATGTGTCTAGTTTGTTCATAATTTTTATCATGATTTTTGGAAGCCTTTAACTTGTGTTAAAATGTTCATAATCACAGACTGGTCCGGATTTGCTCTTGAAACGATAGGCAGTTTTGTAAAAATCACCATAAATTGTAGAAAAATCGTATGGAGATGTGCAAGTAGTCATTTTAAAGCTAAGAACTGGAACTACTTGCACCTAAAACAGTTTTGAAAACTAAATTGTTTAAATTGCCCAAAACAGTCCGTGAATGGAGTTGAATTTTTCTGATGAAGGCTGTTAAATAAGTTTAGTTGTGTTCTTGGTGTTTTAACTTGTATTCCCCCCCTTAAAACTTAAGAAAACATGAAAATATAGGGGTATAAACTCACTTATGTGATTTCAGTAGATGAATGTTGGAGAAGGGAAGTGTTCAACTTAAGAACACTTGAAGATGCCTTGAAGATTTTTGAGAATCTAACATCAAAATGATGGAGTTTGTGTAAGAAATCGATGATTGGAGTAGAATGAAGTGTATTAATCACAAGGAGGATGAATTATACTTACCAAGAGTGGGAGAACACTTGATGATCAGCCTTGGAATCTCGAATTTGAGAGAGAAAGTTTGAGAGAAAAGTGGAGTTGGACCTTTGGTGAAATGAGAGCAAATGAGAGAAGTGAGGAGAGAGGATGGATGTTCCATCCCTAAGGACGTGTGTGTGTGTGTGGGGGGGGGGGGGGGGGGCTGGTAAATGAGTGGAAAAGACATTAAAGTGACCTAGGTAAGGTGGGGAGGTGTGGCTGGTCATAGAGTGGGTGTGGGGGTGGTTGCTTGTGTCATAAGGTAAAGCAAAGTCAACACTCAACCTTTGTACTTCACCCACTCATTTCTTGGATAAGATTTGCACCAAAAACGTGGGAATTAATGAATTATGGGGCTTTAATTGACAAAATAAAGTTTTTGGTGAAAATCCACGTTAAAACGATGAAAAACGAAGCCAAAACGAAGTTGGAATCGAAAACCGGGATGAAATGGGCTTCCCTGCGAGACCTCTCGGTACTGGGCCAAGGTTCGGTCCCTTCTGCTGCTGGGCCGAAAGCGAAATGGAGCGAAAGTGAATGGAAGGCTTGGTCCAAAGGGAGGTTTGGTCCGAAGGGACCTTCGGGTTTGGTCTATGCGAGCCTTCGGTCCGAGGGGTGTAGTTTGCTTCTGACAAGTTCGGTTCCTAAGAGGGGTTTCGGGTCCTTAAGAGGGTTCGGCTCCTTAAGAGGGGTTTCGGGTCCTTAAGTCCTTTTTATCCGTTTTTGCTCCGTTTTAAGCGGTTTTCGACCTGGTTAAGGGTCGGGATGGCCCAAAAGACTACAAAAAGTTTAAGGAACTTTTAAGAGATATTTGGGAGAGATTTCACATACGTGAAGAGATGTGGGAGAGATTTCTCATACTTGGAGAGATTTCTCATATAGAAAGAGATTTGGGAGAGATTTGACATACGTGGAGAGATTTAGGCGAGATTTCACATACTTGGAGAGATTTCTCATATGGAGAGAGATTTGGGAGAGATTCCTCCTTCTTGGAGAGATTTGGGAGAGATTTGACATACGTGGAGAGATTTAGGATAGAATCTCGATAAAGAGAGATAGAGTGAAAACGATTGAGAGAGGTTTCGTGTGTGACATTTGTGAGTGTCCGGCTTCGCAACGCAAGGTACGTAAACTCCGTTAAACCATGTTTAAGGATCTTACACACTCCCGATGAGTATGCAACATTGTTTTATCGGTTTGGTTTGTTACTTACCACAGTTTTAGGTTAAGGAAATCTAGATGTACGTACTTTTCAATTTATGATTTCTCATTAGAACAACGAGTTGTATAGTAATTACCTAACATAAACCCTAGTACATAAGGGTTATTTGAGCTGACCGGTTTGACTTGTTGACTTTAGTTGACTTTAACTTGACCGGAAATTGACGGTTGTCACATATATACAATGTAGACGGTATTTATGTCTTTTCAACGAACAAATTTTTTTTCATGTAACTAACTAACCTTCATCTGTAATGAAGTTTAATGGAGTGTCTCCATCAAAACCCTTTTTCTCAAACACAGTTCCATCTTATAGCTTAGCTGTATATCTAACTACAAAAAAAGAAGAAAATACAATGGCTAAAATAAATATAATATTATAAGCGTTTGATATAATAAACAAACAGTATAAAAAAAAAGCAATATATGCAAAATGATTATATACTTACTAAGAACCAAAACATCTTCATTTGGAGTGAGAGCACAATACAAAAACATTAAAAACACAAATATTATGAATATTTATGATTAATATAGATTACCATGTCAAATTGAGGATACAAATATTGTTGCATTTGGCTTTAGAGAAATGGCCTTCATTAGATATATTCTGTTTGTAAAAAAAATGAAAAAAATAAATTATTTTTTCTTGGAGAATCATACGTAAAAAGTAAAACAATCATATAATATACCTGAGCAACACAACACAGAGATCTAAGAATCTAAGATTGCTGAAGAGTGACAGGTTCTTATAAGCTTCATCTTTAAAGCTAAAAAAAATAAACGAACTCTTCATAAATCATCAAATCAAGTAAGTGAAGTAACACGGTATGAAGTAATATATATAAGTAAATATGGGACATTAGACGACCTTTATATGGATATTTTCAATGATGAGTTCATAAAAGTTTAATATTTGCTTTGATAAAGTTGTTAAGATGAAAAAGATTGAAACTTTTTATTTCAAGAATCAGGTAAAAGCCTTGACCAACACAACATACCTAGTGATATCTAGCAAGTCCAGATGCTGATAATTGTCTCCAACCATTTGCAAACTTTTATCTGATATACCCTGTTATCCCACATCAATGCATTTATATCAAAAATATATAAGATTTAAAAACTGGAATAAATCTATATCCCTTGTAACTGTAATATACCATACAGCCACTTAAGTTCAACGTTCCTGCTCCTTGGGAGGTACCAAATAAATGAAAAGTCACCAATCTGTTTTACTGTTGAAAGTTTCTTGCTGTTTTGGAATAATTTCAATTGTTGGACTTTTATTTCAGGCTTGAGCTCTGATGTCCTTATTAGTAGTTGTATTGGGGTGGTGATATTTTGAGCCTCCTTATTTGATTTCATAACATAACAGATTAATACTGACAAGGCACAACCCACTGGATACCAAAGCAAGCATATAGGATCATCTCTATGAAACTTGAAAAGCCACGATACTTACCTCCGTGAATTAAAGTTGGTAGTGGGACGACGTTCCACAAGAGAAGACATCTCATTCCATAAGGCCATGCCCTCAATCTCTAAATGAGCTTTAGCCAAATACCCTCTTTGCCCCTTTCCTGCTTTGAATCCGGTGGGTTTGAGTTTATAAAACAAATAATAAAGAAGAGAAATAGAAATCAGACCTGTGGAAGAGAAAATAATCAAGGAATCTTGGGAATTTACAGCATAGAAACAGGGTCAAATGGCGTTGAAGATGAAAAAGAAAGAGAAGATACCTGTGACAATTTTTTTGCAGGTCAGTTGAAATGTTTATAAGACTGGAATCGGAAGAAATCAGAATAGATGTTCTGAAAAAATCGGAAGAAATCAGAATAGATGTTCTGAAAAAATCGGAAGAAATCGCGTAGAAGATGAAAAAGAAAGAGAAGGTACCTGCGATGTTTTTTTTGCAGTTCAGTTGAAATGTTTATAGGATTGGAATCGGAAGAAATCGGAAGAGATGATCGGAAGAAATCAGAATGTGTACAGAGATGATCGGAAGAAATCAGAGGCAACGCTACCAGAACGATCTAAATCAATTGAAAATGGAAGCGTTTTAAGGAAAATGGATCGGAAGTTTGGAACCGGAGAAAGGAGATCAAACACCGCCATGGCTGCAACACCATTTGTGCTGCCCCGCCAAGTTACGAGTTGTATTTCATCCTTCGCCGGAACCCGATGCTCGGAGAAGTTAGATGCAGAACAATATCATGACAGCCTCGACATGGACATCAATGGAAATGAGCAGCAAAAGAAGAAGGAAGTAACGACACTGATCCTAATCCGATTGGATTACACTGGCGGAGAAGTACAAATAGAACACGTGTGAATCCCCAGTTTTAAAAATGACCTAAAGGACCCTGGAAAAGAAGGAAACAAACAAACCTATAGGAACAACTAAAGGGACCAAAATAGTTTTCCAAAACCCCGCCTCCAAATAAATTAGGTTGGACGACTAAAATAGTTAAAACATTCTAAGGACCATTTTTGGTGAAAATTCAACAGTTTACTGTTGAAATTGAAATTTATCATAACTTTAATATATATATATATATATATATATATATATATATATATATATATATATATATATATATATATATATATATAATAAAAGTAATTCCATTTTTTCTTTTTTCTCTATTAGCTCAAGAAAGCATAAGGGACACTACTATTCCCGGACCACCATCTCATGTCACCATTGGCCACCATCGTCGATTGCTGCTTCCTTTTTTCAGAAACAAAGCCTACCATCTTCTTTTTCCTTGGGTTTGAGTTCAACTTTGAGAAACATTGTCGGACAAACAAATCCCTCATCCTTTCTTTCTCCCTCATTCTTCTTTGATTTAAGGGTTCATTAAGGTGCTGGTTCGTTGGAGCTTGCAAATCTTGTAGTGATGGTTCGTTGGATTCATTAATTTGGAGATGGAGGTGTAGTTCGTCAAAGCTCACAGATCTGAATACTTCTTCTTCGATCGACGATTACCGTTTCGAACGTCGTCTGAGTTTCTACACCATCATTGTCTTCGTCATCATCGCCTTTATCTTCGTGACTATCGACGCACTTGAAAACGTTCATCGTCTCAGATCTACACATCTCAGGGTTGGAATGCTGCCACCTTCTGAGGGTTCTTTAACTCCGCCGCCTAGGTTTCAGGTTTGGTGTAACGATGTGAAAATTTAAAACAATTTTTCATTTTTAAAATGCATACTCTTCATAACATATCGTATAAAAATCTCTTTTATTCAATTACAAAGCACAACTCCATTAATAATCCAGGATCCTCATAACTCTTTCTCTGGTGTGTACAATCAAGTCGGTGCCATCCCACGATTCCGAGAGGAAACCCTGAAACACATAACACATAACACGGTAAGCACGAAGCTTAGTGAGTTCCCCAAAATACCACATACAACACATATTAGCCACTCGAGGCTATAACTCTGTGGACCCTCCGGTCCTAACTCTATGGACCTTCCGGTTCTAACTCTGTAAACTCTGGAACATACACGACATGAATCACATAGAAATAATGCAGTGTATCACAATCACATAAATAGCATACAAGATACTCTGTCATATAACTCTAATTACCACTCTAGGTAAAGTATAGTGAGAAGACTCACCTGGCAAGTAGAAAGCAGCTATCCTCACACTCGAATCTCGAACTCGCCACTGCCTAACACATAAGGCAAATATCTCTAATTAACACTCGAAATCTCAACTCTAATTAAACCGACGATTACTCTTTCCCTCTCTAATTGGGAAGTGGATAAAAGACCATTTTACCCCTCCATGGTCTCTATTACTTATGTTGACCAAGTCCCCACAGTCAACAGAAGTCAACTCAAGTCAACAGTCCCACTTGGGCCAACTCGGCGAGTACACCTTTGTGACTCGTCGAGTTCACTCACCTTCCCGAAGTCTCTTGAAGATCCAGCTTAACTCGTTGAGCCGACCCCACGACTCACCGAGCTAAATCGCGATTCAGTCCAAACATGAAACCCTAGCCGACTCGTCTAGTCGGCCCATTGACTCGGCGAGTCCATTCAGACTTTTCCTTATCCAGACGATTTCAACCAAATCTAACACTCTAATATATAGATCTACCATTCCAAGGCTTAATACTTTCATAAAGTTTCGATCTTTACGCTAATGCACGGTGTTATAGCTCCAAAACACCAAAACACACTCTTCATGAAGGTTTTTGCTCAACAACCTTCATTTGGGCCACTAAAGCTGAGGCATTTAGCCTCTAAGGACCTCTCAAGGCTCAGATCTGAGGTTTCCCACCTCAGATCATGTCTCACTTAGCCAAAGATAAAAGGAGGGGAGTTAAGCCCTAAAACTCCCAAGATCTAGAGGTATAATCACAATTAGGTGAAAAGGATGCAAGGTCATACCTTCCACCATAGCTCCATGAGAAGATAAGCTAGATCCACAGCCTCCATCTCGTTTCTTGCTTGATTCATGCACCTTTCTTTCCACATAACTCACTAAATCACTTGATTTCATCATAAGAACTCACCCTAAGCTCCCATGGTGATTTAGGGTTTCTCACAGAGGATATGAGGCACACCCAAGGTCATAAGTTCCTTTAAATACGCTCCAAACCCGGAACTTAGGGTTTTTCTCGGACCAGTATCTACTCGGCGAGTCCCTCTTCTGACTCGTCGAGTCTACTCATTAAATCCCCCGAAGGATCCCGACTCGACTCGGCGAGTTGGACCCTCAACTCGTCGAGTCCCCCCTTGAAACCCAAGATTAACCTTTACAATAATATCCCTGAAATTCGGATGTTACAATTCTCCCCCACTTGAATTTGATTTCGCCCTCGAAATCACTCCCTAACCACATATGAATTACACCCAACCACCCGAAGGCACCGCCGAAAGGATCTCATGCCAAACCGATATCTTCTTCCATGGACAACTGAAATCACACAGAACTCCTAAATCCAGAACTATTCCAACTCTTCAGCCGCAATACACTCTTTCCCAATATCTGGAAACTCTAGTGGCCTAACTCGCCGCCAGACCACCTACTTAAGCGATCACCATGATATTCGCTCCTCGAATGTCAACCCTGATAACCCACTGATCCTCTGATTCTCACAAGACCGAATCCAACAATCGGATACCGCTCACTCATACCAACATGCTAAAAGATCCGAATCACACCCCAAGAAACGGAAGGGTCCACACCTCACTAGGGCTCATCCACTAAACTGCTATCAGAACCCATCCAACGTAGAATCCTTAACACTCTGCCCTCGGACACAAGGGAAAAACCATACTCGTTCAGACGTGTCCTCAGACATCACATTCAAAAGCCCCAACTTTTTTTCTCGTATCCCTTTTCAATACTGGGCACTAAGTCAACTCCTGACTCCACAGTTGCACCTCCAAAGGTCACCCATAACATGCCCCGCAATGTCTCACCGACTTCCTACTCACACAACAATCTCGGCCCGGTGACACACAAGTCACGAAGCTCTCTTTACCCCAACGAATAACACAAACTCACTAAATCATTTCACCCTCGACCTCTGTCAAACACCACTCCCTAGATACATGCGCCTCGTGGTACCTCCCGTACCCGAGTGTTGACCTACACAGGTCTAAGGCATGAGCTGGATAACAACACCTCTCAACTTGGGACCCATCTCAGAATCTAGAATCTCATCTCGCCTACTCAAGGCACCACTAGAGCCAAACTCAAACTCGAGAGTCTGGTCCGACCCAGAATTGGAACCACCCGTCCTTATGAACCACTCAACCCATGACTCATGACTTGCAACCCATGCGTACGTCACTTCCCCAATTCCTTCTAATTGTGATAACCACACCTTAACTTAGTATATAACGATCCCTGATCATTAAGGAGACCACAGTCTCGCTCCTGATCCGACCACCAGGTCCCAAAAACTCAATAATAAGGCTACCCAAGCCTAACACTCCTCTGCGTCATGCTCTAACTTGCGAATAATACGGCTTCCTGTAGTACCACGATACCCTCTTGCTGACTAGTGAATACTACGGCTCCCCGCAATATCACAACACCCTCTCACTAACTAGTGAGTACTACGGCTCCCTGCAGTATCACGACACCCTCTCACTGACTAGTGAATACTACAGCTCCCCGCAGTATCACAACACCCTCTCACTGACTAGTGAGTACTACGGCTCCCCGCAGTATCACAACACCCTCTCGCTGACTAGTGAATACTACGGCTCCCCGCAATATCACAACACCCTCTCGCTGACTAGTGAGTACTACGACTCCCCACAGTATCACAACACCCTCTCACTGACTAACAGTGCTCTCTCTTATCATCCCACAGTCTCATACTCACGTTAACACCACACTGCATCCTCTAACTCATGCTCCGCGGACTAACATAGATAGGTACCCCACACTCATCCAATTTACGCATCATAATATCTGACGACAACCGCCATAACAAAACACCTTTCCCTGATGCAATCCACCTTCTTAAATGATCCTTCTTGATGTTAATACCCGAAGGGCTCCCACTGGAACCGTAGATACTTAATTCACCACTTGCCGCCTCAAACTACGACTCTAAAATAATTCGGAATTCAGGGCATCATACTCGGATACCCCGGAACACCATCGCAGAAAATCACAATGTCCTACTTCAACCACCGATCCCATACTTACGACATCATACACGAATACCTCCATGCATTCCCTCGGGATATCATAACTATCCTTCATTTCACACAATGCACAACTTCAGAGTATCCCAACTCTCAATTGAAACACTGATGAATCGACAATGACTCGGAACATGATGACAACCATCCGAAACTCCCTCCTTTATTGCTCAAAACTCATGCAAGAATACACTGACCGACCCTGAGGTGGGTCGTCTAATTCCACATCTGCTCTTCCCAAACTACATATAACAGCCCATACATCGGACCGAAATTTACCAACCGCCGAACTAACCTTACAAGCCAAACCACCTCGAAGAATTTCTAACCACTACGAGTTCCCTGACCACCGGCCACTAGCCGTGGAGACACTCATCCTTTCATGAGCACGAGCCTCATGCATAAACTTACTCCGCACCTCACCTTAACCACCAATAATGCTGGTATTCTGAATCCGTACCACATGTCTCTATATCCAATTCTCTAACCGCTCTTGAACCAACCTCTGATTCTCTCATTAAAATACCCGGTTCTCCCCCACTCAGGGTTTGAACCATCATCATTTGATGCACCAACAATCTATCCCACAGACTGTTCCCACCAGTAACATCGCACCTACTCCTGGAAGGTGCTACGCACGCTCAATGATCTCCCGGCAATGATCAAGCAACCCCAAATAACCCCAATCTTAGATGAAATCCTCAGAACTTCCCATCATGACTGTCTCTAGTCATTCAGAAACTCACACCCTCCCATCACCAGACCTCCCCAACTGTCCAGTATTAACTCTGACTCTTAATCTGGAAATAATTAACTATCATTCTCTTCATCCTCGACTTGTAACGCCCTGTTCTAAAATATTCATTTATGGAGTTCGGTGGCCAAGGCCAGAGGCGTTTTAGTCCTTTATGAAATTTAGAGGTATTATTTGAGAAGGTTCCGAGCCGGGGCGTGTTGTGCGAAGCGTAGGGCTTCTCTCCACCTTTCTGTGGATATAAAGTTCATCAGAAACAGATTTAGAATGAAGGAGTTATGGAACTTTGAAGATTTGGAAATAATGGCCCTTATGAAGAAAAGTTCGCATGGAAGCCCATGCATGCATGCTTGGAACACGCGTGGGTATGCCCAGCGTACTGGGGCAACTTGGTCGCGGATGATCAAGGCGTACGCCCAGCGTACGCTAAAAGTTATGAAACCCTAATTTTGGGATTGAGCACTATATAAAGGACATAATGGTTTCAACCTTAGCCCCCATATGAGCCTCCCCAACCTCAGAAGAAACCCTAGAACGTTCATACCCTCATTTGGTGAGATATTGACCTTGGAGAACCCATTTTGGTGGTTTAAAGCTTAAAAGAGAAAATAAGAAGGTTGTCAAGGAAGAACCTTGGAGGCTAGAGCTTGTAGATCTGGGATAAGTGCTTCATTTCGGACCTATTCAAGGTAAAAAGTTTTGAGCTTGATGATTAATCTCTTAGATCTCCTTTAGTTCAAGTTTATGGACTTTTTGGTCCCAAGATTGGGTCTTTGAGACTTAGGCACGTTTCTAAGACCAGGGTTGCCTCCTTTAGAGTCATATGAGTCACATAAGCAGTAAAATTCCAACCTTTATGGTTCTATTAAGTCCATGCATGAGATCTAGTCCCCTTTATGGAAGTAGAAGATTATTTTGGGAGTTTGAGTTGGTTTGGGCCATATAAAGTTACCAATTCAGCGACTTTATGGCTTAAGACATGGAATAAGGTTTGGATATGAGTTTGTAGCTTCTAAATCGAGGTATTAAGCACTTATTAGAAAGTTGGCTTATCAGGGTATTACGTTGAGCGTACGTGCATGTATGCCCAACGTACGCGTTGTCAAGCCTGTACGCTAAGTATACATAGGAGAACGCCCCATGTAATTTTGCCAGTTGGGTTTTGAGCATTTGGGCCTCAGTGTGGGCTTTGTTTTGGACTATAGGTCCTTGGGCCTTGGTGGGCTATCAAAGTCAGTGTTTATGGGCCAAGTATATGTATTAGGCTTAAGGTAAGACCCAATAAGGGGATTGGGCCCAGTGTAGCAAATTGGGCCATTTATGGGTCAATAGTGGGCTTGGAAAGCCTACCTAATGTTGGACCTTTTTATAGTATGTTTTGGACCCTAGTTGTGGACCATTATGGGGTAAGGGTAAAATGGTAATTTTACCCTGAGGGTGATTATGATATTGGGCTAAGTGATATTGTGATCTTGGTAGCTCGGGGAGCCGAAGAAGCAGCAATCGGGGAAGTTCCAGTTAGCAGCAGAGGGCTATCAGCACAGTTCAGCAGTACATGTGAGTTTCCCTTTGTGTGAATGGGTCTAAGGCCACAATGCCGACCCATGTATATATGAGTAAGAAGACCCAGGGGTTAGCCCTAGGCATAGTATGCCAGTATGATATTTAGGACCAAGGTCCATTGATAGCGGGCAGGTGCCCAAGGAATGGTTTTCATGATAAAGTATACTTGTTGTCTGTGTGATACTTGTATGTGCCTGGTAGGGAGGTGAGTGTGGGCGAGGTACCGTATCTCACCAATATCAGAGTGTGGACGGTGTTCCTCATCTCATTAGTAGTAGAGCAGGGGCGAGGCCCAAGTTAAGGAAAGAGTGAATGTGGGTTGGGCCCGTATCTCACTATCAGTAAGAGCGTGGACGGGGTTCCATGACTCATCAGTAGCAGGACAAGGGCGAGGCCCAAGATAGGCGAGGCCTCCGGATAGGATTCATTAGTATATGTTAGCTTATGTGTTGTGATATGTTTATGTGTTAATATATGTTAGCGGGCGAGGCCCAGTGACAGGCGAGGCCTAAGAGAAACATATATGTATTCGAGCGGGGCTCGAAGCCAGGCAGGGCCTGGAGCGGCAGGGCCGTTGTAGCGGGCGTGGCCCAGTATATGTTGTATGTGTTCATGTAGGGTATGTGGTATGTTGGGGGAACTCACTAAGATTTGTGCTTACGGTTTTCAGTTTTGGTTTCAGGTACTTCCGGTAGCGGAGGGAAGAGCTCGGGGTGATCGCATGGCACACACCATTGATTAGTCAGCCTGGGATGTTTTACTCTGATAATGAAATCATGTTTTGGGATTAATACTCTGAATTATGTTATGCTTTATGATATGTTTTTATAAACATGGTTTTTGTAATGATTTAAAGAAAAATTTTTGGTACGGATTTTTGGAACGTTACACGACTCCTCAACCAATGCTCTATCACATCACTCATCATAAGAGCAGAGACTCCCCTTCCACTCTCGATACCCATCATAGACAAAAAGCCATCGCCCCCATATACTCTTCTTGATCATCCATTGCTACAACTAACACGTGCCCTGCTATGCTCGAGTAGGGTGTGTCCTGGTCCTTGACCATCTTAGTTCCCACCGTCGGCCTGCTCATGCTATATCATTACCTCTCGGCAGACATACTGCCAAATACTCCGGTGGAAGATCACCATCACTGCTACCCCGCAGGGGTTACCCCCAAATCTCAAAACCGAAAATCTCGACACTTCTTATGTTTCCCACAGGAAACAGAAATAGTACCACTTAGATCACAGAAGGTGACGTCTCCACTATCGGCTGATTGCTCAACTTAGGCCGCAATCCTTCATATAATATCATCTCCACTCATCTTCGAGTCTTGCGACTCTAACGGACATCTCACTAAAAATCTCTCGGAAATCAACTCAAATATCTTCTCAAGGTATGCTCCGTTGACACTCGTTCAACATGTCCCTCTGGCCCCATATTCTATCGCATCCGATCATAGAATAACCCAAACACGACAAGATAACTGGAAAAATCACAAACACTATCCGCTACGAAGCATGGTACTCGAACCATGACATCACCTCTCGCTCTGCTACCGATCATGGTGCCCAAACCATGACATCACCTCTTGATCTGCTACTGATCATGGTACCCGAACCATGACATCACCTCTCGATCTGTTACTGATCATGGTACCCGAACCATGACATTACCTCTCGATCTGCTACTCAGAATGTCTGGAATACTCCCTGCATCGAGTATGGGTCCTCTGCTTTCAGTAGTACGGGCCCATATTACCTGCCACATCTACCCATACTCTCTACACGGACTATCCCAAATTCCCTAAGTAGCTGCTCAACCTTCTCAATCACCAATCCCCATACGCGTACTCGCTTCCCAGCGAAAGGCTTTACTCCGCCAGCATACTCTTCTGACTAAGGTCACTTCCTAGGCTCTTCCTAGGCTCTCACATTTCTCCGCCATCAGCTGCTGAAGAACTCCTAATGATGCCAAACACCTACCTCCTGAATATCGTCATATTCACTTAGTAGCTGTCTCCCATCACTGAGAGTTCTACAAAGCACGAAGCAAGCAGCATTCGGGCATTGAATAATCTCTACCAACACGAGAAACCACTCTTGGTACAACTCCACTGGCTCTACTCACGCTCAAAAGATATCACCGAAATCAAGTAACTCTACCCCTCGCAAGTGTCTAACTATTATCGCAGTAGGTACCATAAATGCTCATCTAGGTATCTCTCATAGATTACTTCTCTACTCAAGTCCCTTCTCTACAAGGATTCCCGTTGGATACTCTTCGTCATCACATACTCGAAAGCGCATCACAGATAACAACAACTCCTAGACTAAGGCATCACAAATCAGGCCACTCTAGTCCTAAAATATGAAATACCTAGTCTGTCTCTAGCATGTATAATATCTCATAACACATAAGGTAAGGGTATTTTGGGAAATCACCATTCGGGATCTGGCTGATTGTACACACTGCTCTTTCTCGCTATCTCTTAAAACTCCTGCTCGTTTTAGAAAAATCATTTATTTTGAAAAACTTTCCTTAATTCCTCAGTTTGAGTTCCGACATACCCGAAGGTGCATCCGAATCCTCAAACCAAGGCTCTGATACCAACTTGTAACGACGTGAAAATTTAAAACAATTTTTCATTTTTAAAATGCATACTCTTCATAACATATCGTATAAAAATCTCTTTTATTCCATTACAAAGAACAACTCCATTAATAATCCAGGATCCTCATAACTCTTTCTCTGGTGTGTACAATCAATCCGGTGTCATCCCGCGATTCCGAGAGGAAACCCTGAAACACATAACACATAACACGGTAAGCACGAAGCTTAGTGAGTTCCCCAAAATACCACATACAACACATATTAGCCACTCGAGGCTATAACTCTGTGGACCCTCTGGTCCTAACTCTGTGAACCTTCCAGTTCTAACTTTGTGAACCTTCCGGTTCTAACTCTGTAAACTTTGGAACATACACGACATGAATCACATAGAAATAATGCAGTGTATCACAATCACATAAATAGCATACAAGATACTCTGTCATATAACTCTAATTACCACTCTAGGTAAAGTATAGTGAGAAGACTCACCTGACAAGCAGAAAGCAGCTATCCTCACACTCGAATCTCGAAATCGCCACCGCCTAACACATAAGGCAAATATCTCTAATTAACACTCGAAATCTCAACTTTAATTAAACCGACGATTACTCTTTCCCTCTCTAATTGGGAAGTGGATAAAAGACCATTTTACCCCTCCATGGTCTCTATTACTTATGTTGACCAAGACCCCACAGTCAACAGAAGTCAACTCAAGTCAACAGTCCCACTTGGCCCGACTCGGCGAGTACACCTTTGTGACTCGTCGAGTTCACTCACCTTCCCGAAGTCTCTTGAAGATCCAGCTTAACTCATCGAGCCGACCCCACGACTCGCCGGGCTAAATTGCGATTCAGTCCAAACATGAAACCCTAGCCGACTCGTCGAGTCAGCTCATTGACTCGGCGAGTCCATTCAGACTTTTTCTTATCTAGACGATTTCAACCAGATCTAACACTCTAATCTATAGATCTACCATTCGAAGGCTTAATACTTTCGTAAAGTTTTGATCTTTACGCTAATGCACGGTGTTATAGCTCCAAAACACCAAAACACACTCTTCATGAATGTTTTTTCTCAACAACCTTCATTTGGGCCACTAAAGCCGAGGCATCTAGCCTCTAAGGACCTCTCAAGGCTCAGATATGAGGTTTCCCACCTCAGATCATGTCTCACTTAGCTCAAAGATAAAAGGAGGTGAGTTAAGCCCTAAAACTCCCAAGATCTAGAGGTCTAATCACAATTAGGTGAAAAGGATGCAAGGTCATACCTTCCACAGCAGCTCCATGAGAAGATAAGCTAGATCCATAGCCTCCATCTCGTTCCTTGCTTGATTCATGCACCTTTCCTTCCACATAACTCACTAAATCACTTGATTTCATCATAAGAACTCACCCCAAGCTCCCATGATGATTTAGGGTTTCTCACAGAGGATATGAGGCGCACCCAAGGTCATAAGTTCCTTCCGACTCGTCGAGTCCACTCATTAAATCCCCCGAAGGATCCCGACTCGACTCAGCGAGTTGGACCCTTAACTCGTCGAGTCCCCCTTTGAAAACCAAGATTAACCTTTATCCCTAAAATCCGGTTGTTACATTTGGTTTGGTTAAGTAGCGATGGATAGGCGTTTCTAGTGGTAGTCGATTGGGGGTTGTTTATGAGGTGTTAGTGGTGTAAGGTGGAGGTATCGAATTTTAAATAGGGGATATGTAAAAGAGAGGTGTGTGTGTGTATGAGAGAGAGAGAGAGATAGATAGATGAATAGAAGTTGTAGTGTCCGATGCTAATGGGTGGTGGTCGAAGGTGACTGATAACCAGAAGTGGATGGTGGCTGGTAGCCGGAAGTGGCTATAGTTGTTGGTAGTTGATGGCCAAAGGGGTTAGAACCAATTTAAGGATTGTTTCTTTTTCTAAAAATTAAATAAAAAAATAATTGATAAGTTATAAACAAATCAATACATAATTAATAAATAACAAGTAATAGAAAATAAATAAAAAATAAATAAATAAATAAAGACAAAATGGTATTTTTATGTGTAGTGGGACTAAACATACAAGAAAAAACACACTATGTTTTGACGCATGCGTGACACATGCACCGCGGTGATTAGTGTAATTTACCCTTGAGTAAATTACACGAATCGTCCTTTGTGCAGATGTCAAAATGCACGTTTAGTCCCTATTTTCAAAAATTAACTCGGATTGTCCCTCATTAGTTAAAAACTTACACGCTTCATCCCTCTAGACATAAAATGAACATTTTGCCCTTATTTATTTCTTTTTTGATTTATTTTCTATTTATTTGTCATTTATTAATTATTTATTGATTTATTTATTATTAAAAATAGTTATTATTATTACTTTATAAAAAATAAATGGGCCCAAACCCTACACACTATGAAACTCATCTCTACCCCCGTTTCTTATTTCGTACATCTACGATCTACCGTTACCACCCACATCGGTCGACCCCAATACTCCGACGACACCAATACAACTTCGGCCGCTCTAATACACCTCCGGCGACGCCATCAAACCCTCACTCACCACACCCAACCCACCTCTCCCCCTTCTTTTTCCCCTTTCCGTTCTGCCCCCATGAAAACAACATCCAACAACGACCATCCTTACTTGTAGTAACTACCATGCTCTACTTCTGAAAACTGTCAATAATCAACACTCACTAAACCAAACCAAATCAAATATGAAAAGAAGAAACTTGAAACCTGTAAAACCATAAATTTGAAAATCGAACCACAAATCGAGCGACGATTGTGTATAAATTGAGCAGATTTGTGAGTGAGAATGTGAAAGTGTGGGCTGGAGACGGTGATGGGTGAAGAGAGAAGGTTCGCCAGAAGGAGTAACCATTGACGACAGGTTCAAATGTGGTGATGACGGAGTTTAGCGGCGCAAATAACCATCGTTATGAGAGAGAAACGCTCGCCTGAAACCTGTAGATTAGGTCAGTTTGCTGGGAGGACGGTGGTGGATTGGAGGCGAAGACTTCCCGTGGCCATATTCTGACATCAAGGGGGAGGTGAGAAGGTGGAGGAACGGGAGAGGAGGGGTTAGGGTAATTCAACGAGTTTTAGGTAATTGGGTGGGGGTTGGGTAGAGCTTATATGTGTAATTATTTAAAAGATATAAATAAATATGAAAATAAGAGTTATAATTTATTTTTGGGTTAATATTATAAAAACCCTAAATTTTTAACTCGTAATTGGAAAAAGCCCTAATATATTTTTTTTATTGCTATGGCCACAACTTTTTCACAGAATTATTACTCTAGCCCACTTAACGAGTTTTATGGTTAACTTAGTTAAATTTTTTGCAAAATCAGTCCTAAAATGTTCCAATTTAGTCCCTAAGGTTTGCAAAGAATTACATCACATGGCTTTTTAACTTTATTTTTCGTTTTTTGTATACTTTATTTATTTTCGGATTTTTTATAAATATATATACATTTTTATTTGCTTTTTGCCTTTTTCTATATACTTTATTTATTTTCATTTTTTAACTTTATTGTTCAACAATTTGATTTTTTTTTTTACCTTTTATACCTTTTGTTTTCTATTTTATAGTGTATATAGAGTATATTAGAGTTTTTTTTTTTAGTTTTTTTTCATATTACTTTTCGTATTATATTTTAATTTTTTCATCTTTATATTTTTTTCTTATTTGTTTTTATTTTTTGTATTTCAAAACACGAATATATCATTGCAATGTAGATTCAACAGGCAATGTTAGCTTGGATATCTTGGAAGAAAATAGTTGGAGTCGTGCTTAAACAATTTCAAAGGTGCTACTTGCTTTGAGATCAATCTTCACCAACCCTAACCCTTGTATGTATTTCATTCTTTTTGTTATAGTTTAATCCTTAAATTCCCTAGCTGAATTGTTATATTATAATCTTTTAGCATCTTTAAAAATCTGAAATTTGGATAAAGTTGATAATTTTGTTTTTCAATCGTTGCAGATAAACCTCAAGTTCCAGGAATTGCTCATTTGTACTTGGTAGACACATTTGTACTTGGTAGACAGAAGTAAACATGATGCATTAGCTGCAGAATGGACTCAACGATTTGCAAAGTAAAAATTGAGCATTTAGGAAACCAAATAGTCATGTGTGTTTTTAGTTCATATATTATGTAGGAATTATATTATATATTTCATGTATAAGTATCGGTTTTTCTTGTATATTACATTGTAAAATGACTTAGGAAGTGCATGCTTTTTAAATTTGGAAGATTTTCAAAATACTCGGTCCATATAAGTTAAAAATACAAAAAATAATAATAATAATAAAAACAAATAATTGGAAAACAAATAAGAAAAAAATAAAAAGATGAAAAAATTAAAATATAATATGAAGAGAAATATGAAAAAAAACAAAAAAAAAAACTCTAATATACTCTATATATGCACTATAAAATAGAAAACAAAAGGTATAAAAGATAAAAAAAAATTAAATTGTTGAAATATAAAGTTAAAAAATGAAAATAAATAAAGTATATAGAAAAAGCAAATAAAAATGTATATATATTTATAAAAAAACTGAAAATAAATAAAGTATACAAAAAATGAAAAATAAAGTTAAAAAGCCATGTGGTGTAATTTTTTGCAAACCTCAGGGACTAAATTGAAACATTTTAGGACTGATTTTGCAAAAAATATAACCAAGTTAACCATAAAACTCGTTAAGTGGGCTAGAGCAATAATCTGTGAAAAAGTTGTGACCATAGCAATAATAATAAAAATATTAGGGCTTTTTCCAATTACAGGTTAAAAATTTAGGGCTTTTATAACATTAACCCTTTATTTTTCCTTTTTTTTTATAAATACAAAATGAACTATTAAGGATAATATAGTCATTTTCTGTATGGTAAATGATGAATTGTGTATATTTAATCTAACAAGGGATGAAGCGTGTAAGTTTAAACCAAACGAGGGATGATCCGAGTTAATTTTTGAAAATAAGGACCAAACGTGCCTGTTGACACCTGCACGAGGGACGATTTGTGTAATTTACTCTTTACCCTTTACACCCTGCTCCTGAGTATCACTTAACGAAAGAAGAGAACGAAAGTGAGAGGATTTGGAAGGAAAGAAGAGAAGTTTGGGTGCTACCTAGTTTTTTTTTTTTTTTTTTTTTTTTGAAGAGAAGAGATGAAGAGAACAGATATGGGAGGATTTGTATCGTTCCAAACTTTCCTCCCAAAATGGACGGAATTGGAGAGAAAGAAAATGGCTGGAAGATAAAAGGTTAGATTATGACTAAAATATCCTTTAGCCTAACAATAAAAGGATATGCTCCCTAATTCTACTAATCGATCAACTTCTGCCTTGTCTTCTTCTCTGTTACAAACACCAGGTACCCAATTTCTTCTTCAACTGTTCTTTTTTTTTGGTTTGGTTGTTATTCTTCTGTATTCTACCTGATTAGGCTTTTGCCTTATGTTTGTTACCCAATTTCTTCTTATTTGTGTTACGCCTTCTGCCTTCTGTTATGACTTCTGCCAAATTTTTTTGGTTGGACTGCGTACCTGTGTTGTATTATAGCACTAATTAATCCCATGCAATAACAAATCACTCGATGCTATGCAAATATTTAAGGTAAAGTTGGCCTTTTGTGTTGTAATATATACAAGAATGAGTGTAATAATGTCTGTCACATATTTAGAATAATAGCAAAAGCGTTGATGTAGCACCTGGTTCCTGATACGTAAGATATATCTGAGTATTTTGTATTTTTGGCCGTGGACTCGGCGAGTTAGGGGTCCGACTCGCCGAGTAGAGACGAGACTTGGGGCGCGGTTAAGTTGGCGACTCGGCGAGTCCGCGCTGTCTGATGAAACCCTAATTTCCAAGGTTTTGCACCCTATTTAAACGACCATTTGCACCCCAACTCCGCCCCATTCACCCTCAGAAGCTCTCCATACGTTCTAGCTCTTGTTCTTGTGAGTTTGAGGCTTTTTAGTGTGTTTCTTGAAGAATTTGAGAAGGAAGTGGAGTAGATCAAGAGGAAGGGAAGGAAGCCAAGCATCTTCGTGTTCTCTCAATAGTTTCTTGGAGGTATAACTCGTTTTCCCTCTGTTTCTATGCTTATTACTCCATTAAAGACCTCCTTGAACCATGTTCCAAGCTTGGTTGTGCATTGTTGGTTGATTCAAGTTGCTAGCCTTTAGATCTAGACCCTATTCAGTCCCTGGAGCTTGGATCTACTCCCTTTATGGAGTCATATTGCACACAAGCCCTAGATCTACCCCTTTTGTTGCACTTTAAGCCTTAGAACCTTTATTGGTGGTGATCTACACGTAAAGTTGGAAACTTTACGTGTAAACCAGGCCACAGGAGCCCATATATGTGGATAGCATAATCTGGATCCAAGCAAAATGGACCATTTAGAGACTGCATGGTAGAAACTCGGCGAGTCGTTCAACTGACTCAGCGAGTCTGCTCGTGAGTCTCCGAGTTTGTCCCCTTTTCGTTGTGTCGAGTAGAGTAGTGAGTCACGGGGTGTGACTCAGTGAGTTGGAAGCCGAACTCATCCATGAAGGGACTCGGCGAGTCATTGCCCTGACTCGGCGAGTTCAAGGCAATCTCCTTAGATCAAGATCAGACTCGGCGAGTTGTTCAAACAACTCGGCGAGTCGCAGCATAAGTGTTCATCGGATGAAGATGAACTCGCCGAGTTGTTCATACAACTCGGCGATTAGGATGAAGGACTTGAACATCAGCTTGGAAGGAGAACTCGTCGAGTCAATGCCTAACTCGACGAGTAGAAACGGAATCCAGGCCAGTTAGCAGTGTTTGATTGAGTATGTTGTGGGAATTGCAGCCGGAGGATTTCCGGAGCAGCAGCAGCAGCAGTAGACAGTCAGTTCCCGATCAGATCAGCAGCTACTTCAAGGTGAGTTACCTTCCAGTAGCGGTGGGTCTACGGCCACAATGTCGGCCCACCAATAGGAGTCGTATGATTAGATGATTGTCTTTGTGATATCATCTAGGTTGCTACTACCTGATATGTTATATGCTAGCATGATATGTTATATAAATAGAGATCGGTTGTCAGGACCGAAGGGTAGTGCAGACACCCCATAAATGTCTGACAGTACGTGATGATATGTTTGTATGCTGGCTTGTTATGTTATATGCGATAGAGGTAGTAGGAGGGGACCAGTCCCCAAGTTCGGTTGTTAGGACCGAAGGGTAGCCCAGATACCCCAGATATGTCTGATATCATGTTATACATGATATATGTGTGTAAGTAGCAGTAGGGGTGAAATAGTCCCCGAGGATCGGTTGTTAGGACCGATGGGTAGTCAACGCCCCAGAATAGCATGAAACGGGTAGTCAACACCACAGAATGGCTTGACACGGGTAGTCAGCACCCCAGAATGGATTGACACGGGTAGGATGGCACCCCAGAATGGCCGCACGGGTAGTCGGCACCCCAGAATGGCCGTACCGGGAAGACAGGCACCCCAGAATAGCCTGGCAGTATGTATGTTATGTGTTTGTATGGTATGTGGTACGATGGGGGAACTCACTAAGCTTTGTGCTTACAGTTTACAGTTTTGGTTTCAGGTACCTCTTCATCAAAGGGGAAGGAGCTGGTGCGATAGCGGCACATCATACACACACACTGGTTTCCGCATTACTAGATTTCTCTGGGATTTATACTCTGATATTTCAAATGGTTGTATGATTTGGCTTTTAGACATGGTCTACGTTGTGATGTGGTTTGATCAAACAATGTTTTCAATTATTAACGTTTTCTAAAGTAATGTTTTTAAAAACGAAATTTTTGGACGTGAAAATTGGGTTGTTACAAGTTAGTATCAGAGCCCTGGTTTGAGGGATTCGGACTCACCTTCGGGGGTGTCTAAACTCAAATCGAGGGAGTAAAAGATTTTCCAAAAAGAAATGTTTTCTAAGAATTAAGAAAAAAAGGTTTGAGAAAGAACGAAGTGTGTGATGTGCGCAACCGGCCGAGCTCAAGTAAGTATTCCCCAAAGTACCCATACAAGCTTATGTTGTGTTTATCAGTTTCGGTGGAACAGCATGCTAGAATAGGACTAAGGATCTAGTAGTGATGCCTTATGTGCCTGCTTTATGTGCTTCAGTGTATGAAAATTGCATGCTAGAATTGAGTAGACAGCAGTATGATAGCCTGTTAGGTTATGCCTGAGAGTATGAGTATTAGCTCTGTATGCTAGATCAGTTTCTCTCTATGAGAGCGGTTTTGCTTGAGATTGTTCCCTTAGTTCGAATGATGCTTGCTTTGTGCTTTGTGGGACTCTGAGTGGTGGGAGTTAGCCATTAGGTGAATACGTCACGTCACATGTGATCAGGGTTGAATAATCTTGGAGTGCCGGATTTGACCCTATTGCACAGCTCTCGTTTGAGTCTAACCGTTATAGGGACGAGTCTGTTACTCGAAGGATTATCCGAGCCTCACCCCATGTGATGGTATTCAGGTAATGGTTAACTGGCATTACTAGGAGGCCTTCAGCAGCTGAGGACCTGGTAGGGTGGAGCCTGAGATTTCCTAGGGCAAGCCTAGGATAAGTATAGTGGTGATCAACAGTAGTGGAAGGAATCTGGTGGAGTCAAGGCAATCCTTGAAGAAGGTACAGATAGATGTGGAAGGTAGTATGGGCCCGTACTACTGAAAGCAGAGGATCCGTACCCGAACCAAGGAAGGCCAAGATAAGACCAGGGAACTTGTAAGTGGTTGTGATCCCTCAAGAAGTGTCAGTATCACTAATGATTGTTATTTATGTATTGCAGAATGGTGGTACTACGATCGAGGCCGATAGATGGCGGTTCTGGAGAGGGGTCAGGTTCGGGATCAGGTTCCGAGCCAGTGGATGAGGGACTACGCGAGTTCATCGCGTCAGAGATCACCAGAGGCATCCTTGAGTTGACCCCCATTATCTTCGGGTCGATCAAGCAAGGGATCATCGAGTTGATGGAAGATCGCCTCAGGGCGTTCAGGAGCGACATGGCATCTGGCCAGTCGGGATCTCGCACGCTGTCCTTTAAGGACTTCAGGGGCAATGGTGCGCTAGATTCCCACGGGGTGAAGGACCCCATTGTTGCCAGGTGATGGATTGCAGACATCGAGTCTGCACAGTTGATTAGCTTCTGCCCCGAGGGGTCGAAGGTGAGGTATGCAGCAGGGTGTTTACGAGACCGAGATCGAGATTGGTGGGAGTCAGTAGGTGACTCGTTGGGAGCCTCAGCTATCGAGGCTATGACTTAGTCAGATTTTGTGACCAGATTCAGGGCAGAGTTTTCACCGGATGTCGAGCTTCAGCAGCTGGCCAGGGAGTTTTTGGACATGAGACAGACGACGGAGACTGTGGCGGAGATCACCGCCAAGTTCCGGGAGCGGGCACTGTTGGTGCCCCAATATGCGGGCGATGAGGACATGAGGAGGACCCGCTACCATGACATGCTCTGAGCTGATATTTGGGAGCACGTTGGTTTTTCAGCTTGCCCCACCTTGGACTCCATGATTGCCAGGGCGAGGGAGAGGGAGATAGATTTGGAGCATATCCGAAAACGGAAGTCAGAGGAGGGACAGACAGGAGGGGCTTCGGGGAAGAAGCCCAAGGGATCAGATGGTAGGCCGAAAGGCCAGTCAGGACCGAGCCACTGCAGGAAATACGGCAGGCCGCACGAGGGGGCGTGCAGGTTGGGATCATCAGGCTGCTACAAGTGCGGCAAGTCTGGGCACTATAGCAGGGATTGCACTGCTCTGGCAACAGTTATTCAGACGTCTGAGTTGCTGTGTTTCCACTGCAACCAGAGGGGCCACAAGAAGGCCAATTGCCCCCAGTTGACAGTTTCAGCGCCAGTGAAGGTGCCAGCTCCAGCGACCCTGCGGATCACGGATGGCCGGCAGGGCAAGGCGGAGGCTCCGGTGGTGAGGAGCCAGACATTTCAGCTGACTACCGAGGAGGCACACACCGCACCCGATGTGGTGACGGGTATGATTCTTTCCCTCTCATTTATTTGTATGATGTTATGATATTGATATGTGCTCGGTATATATATATATATATATATATATATATATATATATATATATATATATATATATATACGTGTGTGTGTGTTAGGATCGTTCCATGTGAACGGTATCCCAGTTCAGGTGTTTTTCGACTCGGGTGCTACCCGATCGTTTGTTTCTCTTGCGCTTAGCAAGAAGTTCACTAAGTCTTCGGGCATGTTGGATTGCCCTTTGGAGGTAGAGATTGCTGATGATTGATCGGTGCGAGCATCGATGGTGTTCCGGGATTGCGTATTGCGTTTGTTTGAGGAGCGCTACTTGGTAGACTTGGTTCCCATTCCGCTGCGTGGGAACAAGGTGATTATAGGCATGGATTGGTTGAGCCCTAATGGGGTGGTGATAGATTGCGCGTAGCAGTTAGTGCGAGTCAGGACCCCAGGTGGGGGAGAGTTAGTGATTCATGGCGAGAGGCCGCAGGGTGGACCCTCAGTCTGTTCAGCAGCGAGGGCTAGACGATACCTTCAACAGGGATGCACTGGATATGTCGCGTACGTGATGGGTACCCGGGAGGCGGGTAAGGCGACAGTGAGTGAGGTTCTGGTGGTGCGAGATTTCACAGATGTTTTTCCAGAGGAGCTTCCTGGGATACCTCCGGAGCGGCAGGTGGAGTTCAGGATTGACCTCGTTCCTGGTGCGGCTCCGATAGCCAAGGCACCGTATCGGTTGGCTCCTCCTGAGATGCAGGAGTTGTCTACACAGCTGCAGGAGCTGTTAGACAAAGGATTCATTCGACCGAGCAGTTCACCCTGGGGAGCCCCGATTCTGTTCGTGAAAAATAAGGACGGGTCGCATCGGATGTGTATAGATTACCGGGAGCTGAACAAGGTAACGGTGAAGAACCGTTACCCACTCCCGAGGATTGATGATCTCTTTGACCAGCTTCAGGGAGCATCTTGGTTCTCCAAGATTGATTTGCGATCGGGTTATCATCAGATGAGGGTCAGGGAGGAGGATACGCAGAAGACCGCGTTTCGGACGCGCTATGGCCACTATGAGTTCGTGGTGATGCCGTTTGGGCTCACCAATGCTCCTGCCGCGTTCATGGACCTCATGAACCGCGTATGCAGACCGATGCTGGATCGGTCTGTGATAGTCTTTATTGATGACATCTTGGTTTATTCCAAGACTCAGGAGGAGCATGAGGAACATCTGAGAGAGGTGTTGGAGACCCTGAGGAGGGAGAGCTTGTATGCCAAGTTCTCCAAGTGTGAGTTTTGGTTACGCGAGGTGCAATTTCTCGGACACCTTGTCAACCAGAACGGGATTCTGGTCGATCCGGCCAAGGTCGAGGCCGTGATAAGATGGGAGGTTCCGAAGTCTCCATCTAAGATTCGGAGTTTCCTAGGATTAGCAGGCTACTATCGGAGATTTATTCAGGATTTCTCCAAGATAGCCGTACCCCTGACGCGACTGACGAAGAAAGCTGTGGTCTTTCGGTGGGGACCCGAGCAGCAGGCTGCGTTTGAGACGCTGAGACAGAGACTGTGCGAGGCGCCAATCTTAGCCCTGCCAGAGGGCGTGGAGGATTTTGTGGTTTACTGTGACGCGTCCATTTCAGGGTTGGGTGCGGTACTGATGCAGAGGGGGCATGTCATTGCCTACGCTTCGAGGCAACTCAAGCCTCACGAGGCGACCTACCCGACACATGATTTGGAGTTGGGGGTGGTGGTTTTTGCCCTCAAGATTTGGCATCATTACCTCTACGGGGTTTGATGTACCATCTACACGGACCACAAGAGTTTGAGGTACCTCATGGACCATTCGAATCTGAACATGAGGCAGCGTCGGTGGTTGGACGTGGTAAAGGATTATGATTGCGAGATCCTATACCACCCGGGGAAGGCCAATGTGGTGGACGATGCGCTTAGCCGCAAGGCGGCGCCGATCAAGGACGTTTGCATGAGGATGACCGTAGTGACTCCCCTATTGGAGCGAATTCGGGAGGCTCGGCAGGAGGCTATCAAGGAGGAACATCGGAAGAGCGAGCGTGTGGTGGGTCAGGTTTCCTGCTTCGATTATGATAGCCGAGGATTATTGACACTACACCGCAGGGTGTGGGTGCCTTATCACGGAGGCGTGCGCCAGATCTTGATGGAGGAGACGCACAAGTCCCGATTCTCTATTCATCCCGGGGCAACGAAGATGTATAGGGATCTTCGTCGAGATTATTGGTGGCCCTGCATGAAGCGGGATGTGGCATGGTACGTCGAGCGGTGCTTAACCTGCAGGAAGGTCAAAGCCGAACATTAGAGACCGCATGGGAAGATGCAGCCGTTGGATATCCCGTTGTGGAAATGGGAAGATATCACGATGGATTTTATCACGAAGCTTCCCAGGACCGCACGTGGAGTAGATTCGATTTGGGTCATCGTGGATCGATTGACCAAGAGTGCTCACTTTATCCCGAATCAGGAGAGTATATCGGCCGAGAAATTGGCCGACATCTATATCAGGGAGATCGTGGCGCGGCACAGGGTGCCAGTATCGGTTATCTCGGACAGGGATGTGCGTTTTACTTCCAGGTTTTGGAAGAGATTTCATGACGAGTTGGGCACTCGTTTGCATTTTAGCACCGCCTTCCACCCGCAGACGGATGGTCAGAGCGGGCGGACCATCGAGACTTTGGAGGATATGTTGCGGGTATGCGTGTTAGATTTTAGTGGTAGCTGGGATACCTATCTTCCCTTGGCCGAGTTCTCATACAATAACAGCTACCACGCGAGTATTGACCGTCCCCCATTCGAGATGTTGTATGGACGGAGGTGCAGGACCCCGATATGCTGGGGTGAAGTTGGCCAGAGGGTCATGGGGAGCACCGAGGTGGTGCTCAAGATGACCGAGAGGATCCAGCAGGTTCGGGGCAGGCTTCAGACTGGTCAGAGTCGGTAGAAAAGTTACGCCGACAAGCGTCGATCCGACTTGGAGTTCCAAGTCGGGGATAAGGTTCTCCTGAAGGTGTCGCCTTGGAAAGGCGTCATTCGATTCAGGAAGCGGGGCAAGTTGGGCCCGAGATTTATCGGACCGTTCAGGGTTGTAGCCCGGGTGGGCAAGGTGGCGTATAGGCTGGATCTGCCAGTCGAGCTCAGCCAGATCCACAACACTTTCCATGTTTCTCAGCTGCGGAAGTGCCTAGTGGACGATTCAGCAGTAGTGCCGTTGGAGGATATTCAGGTTGATGCCAGCCTGAATTACATTGAGCGCCCAGTCGCAATCCTCGACAGGAAGTCGAAGGATTTGAGGAACAAGAGGGTGGAGCTAGTGAAGGTGCAATGGCAGCACTGCAAGGGTTCAGAGTGGACTTGGGAGCCGGTGGAAGTGATGATGGAGCATTACCCCGAGCTGTTTTAGGATCGAGCAGCAGACTTCGAGGGCGAAGTCTAAAATAAGTGGGGGAGATTTGTAGCACCTGGTTCCTGGTACGTAAGATATATCTGAGTATTTTGTATTTTTGGCCGTGGACTCGGCGAGTTGGGGGCCCGACTCGCCGAGTAGAGACGAGACTTGGGGCGCGGTTAAGTTGGCGACTCGGCGAGTCCATATTATGAACTCGGCGAGTCCGCGCTGTCTGATGAAACTGAAACAACCCAAAAATTACGACCCAAAAATTTTATTTTCCAATATAACCAAAAACCATAATCTGAGTGTCATATCATAAAACCATACGTGATGTATCCCAAACATAATAAAAACACTGTGCGGAAAAACTGTATCATAACTATGTCATATCAAATCAAAAACTAAATCAACTCCCAGGATAAAAGCTGAAGCTGTGGTGTGTGCGATGCCATCACCCCGAGCTCTTCCCTCTGCTTGCGGAAGTACCTGAAACCAAAACTGAAACCATAAGCACGAAGCTTAATGAGCTCCCCCAAACTACCACCTACCATACAATAACATATCAAGCACATACTGGGGCCTGGCCCCCTCCATCGAACCGAAGTCCGAAGCTGACTGACTGGGACCTTGTCCCCTACATCGGACCGAAGTCCGAAGCTAACTGACTGGGGCCTTGCCCCCCCTCCATCGGACCGAAGTCCGAAGCTGACATCGGACCGAAGTCCAAAGCTGACTGGGACCTTGTCCCCTACATCGAACCGAAGTCCGAAGCTGACATCGGACCGAAGTCCGAAGCTGACTGGGACCTTGTCCCTTACATCGAACCGAAGTCCGAAGCTGACATCGGACCGAAGTCTGAAGCTGACTGAACATAGCATAAACATATCACTAGCATGAACACACATAAATCCTGTCTGAGCCACGAAGGCATCAAACATGCTAACTACTGCATCGGATCAAAATCTGGATACTACCACTAGCTAAACGGGTCGGCATTGTGGCCTTAGACCCGTTCCTACTGGAAGGAAACTCACCTCGTGAACTGGCTGCTGTGTGTGTGGCTCTGGAAGCTAACTGCTGCTGCTCCGGTATCTCCCCGGCTCAAAGAGATCTTGCTTTCCCTTGAATCTCTGCTCTACAATCCTTCTCCTTGCTCCTTTCTTCTTCTCCTTCTTCAAGCCTTCACAAATTGCACACAAGATCACTTAAAACACTCAAGGTCGAAATAGGGTTTCTCACAGCTTACTGAGGGTGAAAGAGGCAAGAATGGAGGCCATAAAGTGGCTTAAATAGTGGGCAACCCGGGGATTTAGGGTTTCTCCCAGACGGACAGACTCGCCGAGTCTAGAATATGGACTCGCCGAGTCGCCAGCTAACACGTGCTCGAAATCCCGACCCTACTCGGCGAGTCAGGCTATGAACTCGCCGAGTCCCTCTTGCAAAACTTCAAAATAAATACCAAGGAATCATCATACCAGAGACGGGTCGTTACAATTCTCCCCCACTTATCTCAGACTTTGTCCTCGAAGTCTGCTACGGCTGAATCTGCAAATATCTCTGGTTAGTGCTCTCTCATTTCCTCCTCAGCCTCCCACGTCCACTCAGACCCCTTCCGGTGCTGCCACTGCACCTTCACTAACTGAATTACCTTGTTCCTCAAGGTCTTGGTCTTCTGGTCCAGAATCGCGACCGGCCTCTCAATATAATTCAAGTTGCTATCAACCTGAATATGCTCTAGGGGAACGACTGCTGACTCATCCACCAAACACTTCCTCAACTGAGACACATGGAAAGTGTTGTGGATCTGACTAAGCTCCTCAGGAAGATCTAACCGATAAGCAACCCGACCCACCCGGGCCATAACCCTGAAAGGACCAATAAATCTGGGGCCCAACTTGCCCCTCTTCCAAAATCTGATGACACCCTTCCAAGGTGAGACCTTCAGGAGGACCATATCCCCCACCTGGAACTCCAAGTCCGAACGCCTCCTGTCGGCGTAGCTCTTCTGCCGACTCTGCGCAGTCTGCAGTCTACTACGGACCTGCTAGATCAACTCGGTCGTCTTGAGCACCACCTCCGTGCTCCCGATGACCCGCTGACCGACCTCGCCCCAACAAATCGGGGTTATACGAAAATGCTCGCATGATAACTGTTGTTATACGAAAATTCTGCCAACGGAAGATACGTATCCCAACTGCCACCGAAATCTAGAACACATGCCCTAAGCATGTCCTCGAGAGTCTGAATCGTCCTCTCGCTCTGCCCGTCCGTCTAAGGGTGGAAAGCGGTGCTGAAATGGAGATGAGTACCCATCTCGTCGTGGAACCGATTCCAGAATCTGGATGTGAAACGGACATCTCGGTCTGACACCACCGATACCGGCACTCCATGACATGCCACAATCTCTCGCACATAGATATCGGCTAACTTCTCCGCCGATATACTCTCCTGGATCGGGATAAAATGGGCACTCTTCGTCAACCGATCCACTACTACCCATATCGAATCCACTCCTCGTGCGGTCCTGGGGAGCTTGGTGACAAAATCCATGGTGATGTCCTCCCATTTCCACACGGGAATGTCTAACGGCTGCATCTTGTCGTGAGGTCTCTGGTGCTCCGCCTTGACCTTCCGGCAGGTCAGGCATCTCTCAACGTACCATGCGACGTCCCGCTTCATGCAGGGCCACCAATAATCAGGTCGAAGATCTCGATACATCTTCGTCGCCCCTGGGTGGATAGAAAACCGAGACTTATGAGCCTCATCCATCAACACTTGCCGTACTCCACCCCAGTACGGTACCCACACCCTCCCGTGAAGCGTCAGCAATCCCCGACTATCATAATCAAACGAGGCTACTCGGCCCACGATCCTCTCACACTTCTGTCTCTCCTCCTTGAGGCCCTCCACTTGAGCCTCCTTGATCTGCTCCAACAACGGAGTGATCACTGTCATCCTCAAACACATATCTCTGATAAGGGCTGCTGACACTTTGTGGCTTAGGGCGTCGGTCACCACGTTGGCCTTCCCTGGGTGGTAAAGGATCTCACAATCATAATCCTTTAGCACATCCAACCACCTCCTCTGCCTCATGTTCAGACTCGGCTGATCCATGAGGTACCTCAAACTCTTGTGATTCGTGTAAATAGTACAACGGACCCCATAAAGGTAATGCCTCCAAATCTTGAGGGCAAACACAACTGCCTCCAGCTCCAAATCATGGGTAGGATAATTAGCCTCGTGAGGCTTCAACTGTCTCGAGGCATAAGCTATCACATGGCCTCGCTGCATCAATACTGCTCCCATACCTGTGATCGAGGCATCACAGTAGACTACGAAGTCCTCTACTCCCTCTGGCAAGGTAAGGATCGGAGCCTCGCACAATCTCTGTCTGAGGGTCTCGAACGCTGCCTGCTGCTCAGGCCCCCAACGAAATACCACCGACTTCTTGGTCAGTCGGGTGAGCGGCACTGCTATCTTGGAGAAGTCCTGAATAAATCTCCGATAATACCCTGCCAACCCTAGGAAGCTCCGAATCTCAGATGGAGACTTCGGGACCTCCCACTGCATCACGGCCTCTATCTTGGCCGGATCTACCAAAATACCCTTCTGGTTGACGAGGTGACCAAGGAACTGCACCTCGCGCAACCAGAACTCACATTTGGAGAACTTTGCGTAAAGTCTCTCCCTCCTCAAAGCCTCCAGCACCTCCTGCAGGTGCTCCTCGTGCTGCTCCTACGTCTTGGAATATACCAAGATATCATCGATGAATACTATCACTGACCGATCCAGCATCGGCCTGCACACGCGATTCATGAGATCCATGAACGCGGCTGGAGCATTGGTGAGCCCAAATGGCATCACCACAAACTCATAATGACCATACCTGGTCCTGAAAGCAGTCTTCTGTACATCCTCATCTCTAACCCGCATCTGATGATAACCGGAGCGTAGGTCGATCTTGGAGAACCAAGACGCTCCCTGAAGCTGATCAAACAAATCATCTATCCTCGGAAGTGGGTAACGGTTCTTCACCGTTACCTTATTTAACTCCCGATAATCTATACACATACGATGCGACCCATCCTTCTTCCTCACAAACAGGATCGACGCTCCCCAAGGCGAACTGCTCGGCCGAATGAAACCCTTGTCTAACAGCTCCTGCAGTTGTGCAGACAACTCCTGCATCTCATGGGGAGCTAGTCGATACAGTGCTTTGGCTATCGGAGCCGCACCAGGAATTAGGTCGATCCTGAACTCAACCTGTCTCTCAGGAGGTATCCCCGACAAATCCTCGGGAAACACATCCGGGTAGTCTCGCACTATAGGAACATCATCAACTGTCGTCTTGCCCTTCTCCCGGGCATCCAAGACGTAAGCTACAAAGCCGGCGCAACCCTGCTGAACATAGTGCCTCGCCCTTGCGGCGGAACAAAAGGCCGGTCCTCGCTATGGCCTCTCGCCCTGAATCACTAACTCTCCCCCACTGGGAGTGCGAACCCTCACTAGCTGAAGCTCACAATCAATCACCGCCCCATTGGGGCTTAGCCAATCCACGCCCACAATAACCTTATTCCCTCGCAGGGGAATAGGTACCAGGTCCACTGAAAACTGTTCATCAAACAACTGAAGGGAACACCCTCTATGCACTCTGCCGACCCTCACGGTGCTATCATCTGCTATCTCAACCTCTAATGGACAATCCAGCTCCCCAGGAGCTCTACTAAATCTCTTGCTAAGCGCAAGCGATACGAATGCTCGGGTAGCCCCCGAATCGAACAATACCATAGCAGAAATGCCGTTCACAGAGAACGACCCTAAATAAAACATACAATCATAAGCAATATTCAAACGATAATAATAATAAAGAGATGAAGGGAAGATACATACCCGTCACCACATCAGGAGTCGCTCGCGCCTCCTCTGCTGTCATCTGAAACGCTCTACTCTTCGCCACTGGCGCATCAGCTCGGCCCTGCCGGCCATCTGTAATCCTCAAAGTAGCAGGGGCAGGTGCAGCCACCTTCCCTGCTGCGGCTAAGCTCAGATACTGGGACTTTTTATGTCCCCTCTGATTGCACTGAAAGCAAATAAGATCTAATGCTGCAACGGCAGTAGCAGGAGCCGTACAATCCCCACTCAAATGTCCAATCCGACCACACTTGTAGTAGCCGGAACTCCCTGCCTTGCACGCTCCCTCGTGCATCTTCCCACACCTACCACATCGACCGTGGCTCGGCTGTCCCCTGGACCTGTGATCTGAAACCCTGGGCTTTTTGCCCGAACCGCCTGAACCCGAAACCGCCTCCGGTTTCCTCTTCTTCTCCATCTCGAGATCAATCTCCCTCTCCCGAGCCCTAGCAATCATATCTTCCAGCGTTTTACAGCTGGACCGGCTCACAAACTGGCGGATATCGCTCCGCAACATCTCATGATAACGGGCCTTCTTCATTTCCTCATCAGCTACGTACTGAGGAACGAGAAGATCCCTCTCCCTGAACTTGGCGGTGATCTCCGCCACTGTCTCTGTAGTCTGGGTGAGGTCCTGAAACTCCCTAGCTAACTGCTGCACCTCAATAACCGGTGCAAACTCTGCCCTGAACCTGGTAGAGAAATCAGTCCAAGTCATGGCGTCCAATGCTGCGTCATCTCCAACGGAGTGTCCGACCTCCTCCCACCAATCCCGTGCCCTGTCCTTCAGAAGATAGGATGCCAATCTAACCTTGTCCCCCTCGGGACACCTGCTAGTGCGGAAAGCGTTGGCCACATCCGCCAACCATCTGGTACTCGCTATGGGGTCCCGCGCCCCATGATAGTCCGGAGCTCCACATGCCCTAAACTCCCTGAAAGTAAGGGTGCGCGACCCCATCATGGCCGCCACCTCGGCACGGAAGGTGCCCAATCTCTCATCCATCAGCTCTAGAATCCCCTCCTTGATCGAACCGAAGATCACAGGAGTCTGCTCTATAATAATGCGTGTAATTTCCGAAGAAAGAAACTCTCGGGTCTGCTCATCCATGCGCTCATCCCCCGAGCCTGAACCTGATCCGTCCCCGGCACCTCCACTGCTGGCTGCTGGTCTCGAACGTAAAACCACCATTCTGAAACACATCACAACTACATCAGAAAACCGAAATATCTCAAGGGATCATTGATACTACAACTAGCTCCTTGGTCTTGTCTCAGCCTTTCTTGATTCGAGTACGGATCCTCTGCTTTCAGTAGTACGGGCCCATACTACCTTCCACATCTATCCGTACTTTCTTCAAGAACTGCCTTGACTCCACCAAGTCACTTCTACTACTACTGATCTCTGCTACTCTCATCCTAGGCTTGCCCTAGGAAAACCTTAGGCTCACCTCAACTAGTCCTCAGCTGCTGAAGGTCTCCTTATAATGCTAATTAGCCACCACCTGAACACTGTCACATGTGACGAGGATCAGATAATCCTTCAAGTAAAAGACTCGTCCCTATAACGGTTGGACTCAAATAAGAGCTGCGCAATAGGGCCAGTTCCAGCACTCTGGGATTATTCAACCCTGATCACATGTGGTGTGACGTGTTCACCTAATGGCTAACTCCCATTACTCAGCACCCTTCAAAGCACGAAGCAAGCAACATTCGGATAAAGGAAACATACTCAGGCAAAACTATTCTCATAACGAGAAACTGTACTAGCATACAATGCTAAGCTCATACTATCAGGCATAACCTAAACAGGCTATCCTACTGCTGTCTACTCAATACTAGCATGCAATACTCATAAAGCTGTAACACATAAAGCAGGCACATAAGGCATCCTCCTAGATCCTTAGTCCTATACTAGCATGCTGTTCTACTGAAACTGAAACTGAACAAATAACTTGTATGGGTAATTTGGGAGTACTTACTTGAGCTCGGCTGATCGCATGCACCACACCCTTATCTCGTTTTTAAAAATTTCTTTCTTTCTAAGTGCTTTTCAAAATTCTTTAGAAACATTTTCCTTTTTTTTTTTTAAATCTTCTTATTTCCCCTTAGTTTGAGTTCAGATACACCCGGAAGTGTATCCGAATCCCTCAAACCAGGGCTCTGATACCAACTTGAAACAACCCAAAAATTACGACCCAAAAATTTTATTTTCCAATATAACCAAAAACCATAATCTGAGTGTCATATCATAAAACCATACGTGATGTATCCCAAACATAATAAAAACACTGTGCGGAAAAACTGTATCATAACTATGTCATATCAAATCAAAAACTAAATCAACTCCCAGGATAAAAGCTGAAGCTGTGGTGTGTGCGATGCCATCACCCCGAGCTCTTCCCTCTGCTTGCGGAAGTACCTGAAACCAAAACTGAAACCGTAAGCACGAAGCTTAATGAGCTCCCCCAAACTACCACCTACCATACAATAACATATCAAGCACATACTGGGGCCTGGCCCCCTCCATCGAACCGAAGTCTGAAGCTGACTGACTGGGACCTTGTCCCCTACATCGGACCGAAGTCCGAAGCTAACTGACTGGGGCCTTGCCCCCCCTCCATCGGACCGAAGTCCGAAGCTGACATCGGACTGAAGTCCAAAGCTGACTGGGACCTTGTCCCCTACATCGAACCGAAGTCCGAAGCTGACATCGGACCGAAGTCCGAAGCTGACTGGGACCTTGTCCCTTACATCGAACCGAAGTCCGAAGCTGACATCGGACCGAAGTCCGAAGCTGACTGAACATAGCATAAACATATCACTAGCATGAACACACATAAATCCTGTCTGAGCCATGAAGGCATCAAACATGCTAACTACTGCATCGGATCAAAATCCGGATACTACCACTAGCTAAACGGGTCGGCATTGTGGCCTTAGACACGTTCCTACTGGAAGGAAACTCACCTCGTGAACTGGCTGCTGTGTGTGTGGCTCTGGAAGCTAACTGCTGCTGCTCCGGTATCTTCCCGGCTCAAAGAGCTCTTGTTTTCCCTTGAATCTCTGCTCTACAATCCTTCTCCTTGCTCCTTTCTTCTTCTCCTTCTTCAAGCCTTCACAAATTGCACACAAGATCACTTAAAACACTCAAGGTCGAAATAGGGTTTCTCACAGCTTACTGAGGGTGAAGGAGGCAAGAATGGAGGCCATAAAGTGGCTTAAATAGTGGGCAACCCGGGGATTTAGGGTTTCTCCCAGACGGACAGACTCGCCGAGTCCAGAATATGGACTCGCCGAGTCGCCAGCTAACACGTGCTCGAAATCCCGACCCTACTCGGCGAGTCAGGCTATGAACTCGCCGAGTCCCTCTTGCAAAACTTCAAAATAAATACCAAGGAATCATCATACCGGAGACGGGTCGTTACAGAAACCCTAATTTCCAAGGGTTTGCACCCTATTTAAACGACCATTTGCGCCCCAACTCCGCCCCATTCACCCTCATAAGCTCTCCATGCGTTCTAGTTCTTGTTCTTGTGAGTTTGAGGCTTTTTAGTGTGTTTCTTGAAGAATTTGAGAAGGAAGTGGAGTAGATGAAGAGGAAGGGAAGGAAGCCAAGCATCTTCGTGTTCTCTCAGTAGTTTCTTGGAGGTATAACTCGTTTTCCTCTGTTTCTATGCTTATTACTCCATTAAAGACCTCCTTGAACCATGTCCCAAGCTTAGTTGTGCATTGTTGGTTGATTCAAGTTGCTATCCTTTAGATCTAGACCCTATTCAGTCCCTGGAGCTTGGATCTACTGCCTTTATGGAGTCATATTGCACAAAAGCCCTAGATCTACCCCTTTTGTGGCACTTTAAGCCTTAGAACCTTTATTGGTGGTGATCTACATGTAAAGTTGGAAACTTTACGTGTAAACCAGGCCACAGGGCCCCATATATGTGGATAACATAAGCTGGATCCAAGCAAAATGGACCATTTAGAGACTGCATGGTAGCAACTCGGCGAGTCGTTCATCTGACTCGACGAGTCTGCTCGCGAGTCTCCGAGTTTGTCCCCTTTTCGTTGTGTCGAGTAGAGTAGTGAGTCACGGGGTGTGACTCAGTGAGTTGGAAGCCGAACTCATCCATGAAGGGACTCGGCGAGTCATTGCCCTGACTCGGCGAGTTCAAGGCAATCTCCTTAGATCAAGATCAGACTTGGCGAGTTGTTCATACAACTCGGCGAGTCGCAGCATAAGTGTTCATCGGATGAAGATGAACTCGCCGAGTTGTTCATACAACTCGGCGAGTAGGATGAAGGACTTGAACATCAACTTGGAAGGAGAACTCGTTGAGTCAATGCCTAACTCGACGAGTAGAAACGGAATCCAGGCCAGTGGATTGGACAGGGACTCGGCGAGTTGGCGAGCCAACTCGGCAAGTCGGGTCAACTGAAAGTTGACTCTGACTTTGACTTAGGGCATGATCAGGGGTAAAATGGCCATTTTACCCAAAGGTCAGTTAGCAGTGTTTGATTGAGTATGTTGTGGGAATTGCAGTCGGAGGATTTCCGGAGCAGCAGCAGCAGCAGTAGACAGTCAGTTCCCGATCAGATCAGCAGCTACTTCGAGGTGAGTTACCTTCCAGTAGCGGTGGGTCTACAGCCACAATGTCGGCCCACCAATAGGAGTCGTATGATTAGATGATTGTCTTTGTGATATCATCTAGGTTGCTACTACCTGATATGTTATATGCTAGCATGATATGTTATATAAATAGAGATCGGTTGTCAGGACCGAAGGGTAGTGCAGACACCCCAGAAATGTCTGACAGTACGTGATGATATGTTTGTATGCTGGCTTGTTATGTTATATGCGATAGAGGTAGTAGGAGGGGACCTGTCCCCGAGTTCGGTTGTTAGGACCGAAGGGTAGCCCAGATACCCCAGATATGTCTGATAAGATGTTATGTATGATATATGTGTGTAAGTAGCAGTAGGGGGTGAAATAGTCCCCGAGGATCGGTTGTTAGGACCGATGGGTAGTCAGCGCCCCAAAATAGCTTGACACGGGTAGTCAGCACCCCAGAATGGCTTGACACGGGTAGTCAGCACCCCAGAATGGCTTGACACGGGTAGGACGGCACCCCAGAATGGCCGCACGGGTAGTCGGCACCCCAGAATGGCCGTACCGGGAAGACAGGCACCCCAGAATAGCCTGGTAGTATGTATGTTATGTGTTTGTATGGTATGTGGTACGATGGGGGAACTCACTAAGCTTTGTGCTTACAGTTTACAGTTTTGGTTTCAGGTACCTCTTCATCAAAGGGGAAGGAGATGGTGCGGTAGCGGCACATCACACACACACACACTGGTTTCCGCATTACTAGATTTCTCTGGGATTTATACTCTGATATTTCAAATGGTTGTATGATTTGGCTTTTAGACATGGTCTACGTTGTGATGTGGTTTGATCAAACAATGTTTTCAATTATTAACGTTTTCTAAAGTAATGTTTTTAAAAACAAAATTTTTGGACGTGAAAATTGGGTCGTTACAGTTGAAACTACAATTGAAATGTTCAAACTGCTTACAAAAAAAATTATCAATGGGACCAAAAATTGTAATATTTTGTCCCTCCTAAAAATTGTAATATTTTGTCCATCTTTTGTTCATAATAGCAGAGAATTTATACCTGTTTGTACAGGTAATACCCTTAACTTGAAATGTTCAAACTGCTTACAAGTTTAATGTTAATGTCATTATTGTTTAAGAATTAAAAGAATGTGAGTATGTTATAATGAATGTCTATTACGGTTTTTTTGAAGCTAATTACATGTTATTTTTTTTGAAGCTAATTACATGTTATTTTTATCAGAATGACTGTTTTGCCCCTGGATTACATTTAATAAATCATAATGACTGTTTTGCCCCTGGACTACATTTAATAAATAAGAATGACTGTTTTGCCCCTAGATTACATTTAACTTTTATAACAAAAAAAATTTATTAATTATTGGTAAATTATATAATTACTGTTTTTTTGAAGCTAATTACATGTTATTTTTTTTGAAGCTAATTACATGTTATTTTTATCAGAATGACTGTTTTGCCCCTGGATTACATTCAATAAATCAGAATGACTGTTTTGTGCCTAGACTACATTCAATAAATCAGAATGACTGTTTTGCCCCTAGATTACATTTAACTTTTATAACAAAAAAAGTTTATTAATTATAATTAATAAATCAACTCTTTATAATTACATGTTATTTTTATCGATGTTGTTTAAATTTAACTCAAACTATTTGATCATGTATCAGAAAAAGGGATTAGTTCATATATAGTCCTTATGGATACTCCGGTACTCAACCCTGCTCATGCTTTAAGAGCCCGACAATTGCAAGTCGTTAACTTGATTTGCTTGTTGTTGACTTTTATTACACAACGTAATATGGCCAACAAAAAGCAGGTTAGGTTACCCACTAGAAAAGTTATTTTAGAAAGACAAGCTGTACGGGAAGAGTTGCTACACGATCTTTTAGAAGGTGGTCAATGTTGTGACCTTATTCGTATGAGTGAAAATGCTTTTAGGAGATTGTGTGAAATCTTACATACTGTAGGTGGTCTACGACGTACGCAACGCATGTCCGTTGAGGAACATGTTGCTAGATTTTTGCATATTGTAAGTAATGATTTGCGAACTCGGTTTACCTCGTGGATGTATCGTCGCTCTAGATCAACAACGAGTAGGTGCTTCCATAGAGTATTACAATCGATTATAGCAATAGAAGGTCTTTATATTCAGCAACCTACATGTGATGTTGTCCCGAGAGAAATTCAAGAAAGTAGGAGATTTTATCCTTTTTTCAAGGATTGTATAGGGGCAATAGATGGAACACATGTTCGTGTCCATATGCCTAACAGAGATGCCCCTAGATACCGTGGTCGTAAGGGATACCCGACAATAAATGTATTAGCTGCTTGTACATTTGATTTGAAGTTTACGTATGTGTTAACGGGTTGGGAGGGTACTGCATCAGACTCGAAAATAATAAAGAACACATTTACTAAAGATGATAAACTACTAATTCCATCAGGAAATTTATTAAACCAATGTAATTTCAATATCTAATATTTTTCAATAATATTGATTAAGCTCTTTATAGGTAGATATTGTTTAGTAGATGGGGGTTTGCCTCATACGAATAAACTAATGGCGCCATATAGAGGTGTTAGATATCATTTAAAAAAGTACTCCATGCGTGGTCCACAAAATTCTAAAGAGTTGTTTAATCTTCGTCATGCTTCCTTACGTAACGCCATTGAGCGAGCTTTTGGTGTCCTTAAAAGAAGGTTTCCTATCATTCGAAGTACAACGAAACCATTTTACTCTTGTGAAACACAGTCTGCCATATTTTTGGCACGTTGTATTCTACACAACTTTTTATTAGATGAAGACCGCGACATAAATCTTGAAGATGAGGTGATGCAGGAGATCTTAAACGGACCACAAGAGCAAGATCGTTGTAATTCAACAGAAACAGATGAGGATAATAGTAGGGCAGATCAACTAAGGAATTCAATTGCAAATGAAATGTGGGCAAATTATTTGGCACATTCAAACAATTAAATTAATATGTAAAACTAGTTTCATATTGATGCATTTTGTTTTCAATTTCACATTTTATTGAGGATTGGTTTTTGAGATTAATTATGTGTTTTACCCTTCATATTTTTCATTAGTATTATGCTTTGTATTGTGGTCTAACAATGTATGATTCTTTAATTTTTATTCCTATGTGCAAAGTCATCATGAGCAAACAAGAAGCTAGTGGTAGTGAAAAGGAACAAGTTAAATGGTCAGATAAGATGGATTATGCGTACATCAAAGCGATGATTAAACAACAAGAGATAGGCAATAGGGTGAATGGTAGTTTCACACCAACTGCATATGCTCAAATGGTTGAGGAGTTGAACACAGAGCATCAAATGAATATTACCAAAAGTCATTTGAAGAATCGCTACAAAATCTTAAAAAAACATTTTTCGCAATGGTACGATTTGTTTAGGGGAATTTCATTGAGTGGGTTCTCTTGGAATTCAACTACTCAACTAATAGAAGCGGGGGAAGAAGTATGGGATAATTTAATAAATGTAAGTGTTCCTTTTATGTCTATGTTATTATTATTTTTTTAAATATTTTATGTTATCGTTTGCGATATGAATTACTTTTGTGTTGTTAAACAGTCAAAACCTGAGGCTGCGTTGTTAAGGACAAAAAAGATTGCAAACTTTGATGATATGTCGGTATTATTTGCAAGGGATAGGGCATCTGGTGCACATGCTGAAACGGCGAAAGAAAGAAATGACCGATTAAATAAAAATGAAAAAAATTCAAGTTGAAACAATTAAAGAAGTTGACGACTTGTTAGCTAACAATGAAATTCATTTGGAGAACGAATATGTTGATCTTGATGATGACATTCAGGGTGTTATTCCAACTCCGTTTTCACAAGGGCAGTCTTCAGGTGCAAAGAAGTGTAAGAGTAAAAAGAGGAAATTTGAAGAAGAAGAAGAAGATTTTAACTCAAAGATAATGAAATCGGTTGATAATGTGGCTGGTGCTATCAGGGAGGGTAATGTAATATTTGATAGAGCTTATCCTCGGGAGTATACAGGGGACGAAATTTATAGAGAATTAGAGTTGGTGGGTTTGGAACCCCATGAATTACCGGAAGGCTCTAAATTTTTTGGCAGCAAATCAAGCAAAAGCTAGGACATTGTTCAATTGTCCCCTTCAGATACTTATGAGTGTCCTCAAAGATATGATGGGTGCACGTGATTGAATAACCTTGAGTGATTGTTACTGGATTGATCTTATGCGTTTATGATTTTGGTTTTTTTTTTTAAAGTTGTTTGTGGTTTTTGTTTTGCATCTTGAAAACAATTGAATAACATGCAGTTTTCCTTTTTAAAAAAAGTTGTTTTGTTAATGTTTTAAGTAGACGGGAATGAGGGGAGAGTTGGTTATTATTATTATTAATTTTTTTTTTTTTTGGGGGGAGGGGGGGGGGGGAGGTGGGGTTAGAATGGATGTGAGGTTGTAAATATTTATTTAATAACATGAAGGATATAATTGTTTTTTTTTATTTTTTTATTTTCCTTTCAACTCGGAAGCACCTAAAATGAATACTTTATTTTCCTTTCTTTTGAACTAGGGAGCACGGAATACTCAGAATATAATCGAATATAATACTTTATCCTTTTCCCTTCCCTTTCTTTTCTTTTCCCTTCTTCCTTTCTTTTCTTTTCTTTTATTTCCTTTGGCTTAATGAACTCAGGAGCAGGAGGAGGGTGTTAAGTAAATGTTACGGTGACTCAATTAGATTAACATTCTTTATCGCCAATTTCAAATTCATATTAACATGATTATGTTCTTTTCTTACTTCTTCCTTCATTATTTTTTTGCATATAATCGAACACATTGGAATTGCTCTTGTTTTTCATACCATCTTCTATTCTCTTGTCATGAAGTGCATTAATTCTTAGTTTATTTGAATCAACAAACTTATGGTCGTCTTTACCTACTCGGCTTACATGCGATTTAGACGAAGTCCTGCTACTGAAATCTTTAACTTTTTCTATAATTTATTTCTTAATGTTGACTTGCAGAAGCAAGAAAACAAGTGATTGGATGCAAATTCAGATATTAGGTAGTTCTGTAAAACTATAGAATCCCGAAATGAAAACCAGACATCAAGATGACGATGAGCTTCAATGGATTCCATCGTCTCTATTACATCATCTCCATCGCACTTCTGTTACAACCACCATCCGCCATCGCCGGAGATTCAATCCTCTCCAGATTCCAACAATATCTTCAAATCAATACATCTCACCCATCACCCAACTACCATCAAGCTGCAGATTTCATCCTCTCCCAAGCTAAATCCCTCTCCCTCGAATCCCGCACCATTGAATTCGTCAAAAACAAACCCTTGATCCTTCTAAAATGGCCCGGCAAAAACCCCGACCTCCCTTCCATTCTTCTCAACTCCCACACCGACGTCGTCCCCGTCGAACCCCACAAATGGTCCCATCCTCCCTTCGACGCCACAATCGACCCTGAAAACGGCAACATCTACGCTAGAGGCTCACAGGATATGAAGTGCGTCGGTTTGCAGTATCTAGAAGCAATTCGGAAGCTCAAGGATTCGAAATTCGAGCCATTGAGGACAATCTATGTCTCGTTTGTTCCTGATGAGGAAATCGGTGGACTCGATGGGGCGAAGAGGTTTGCGAATTCGAAGATATTTGATGAGATGAACGTCGGGATTGTGTTGGATGAAGGATTGGCGTCGCCGGAGGATAAATACAGGTTGTTTTATGCGGAGAGACGTGCGATGTCGTTGGTGATAAAAGCTATCGGAGCCCCTGGGCATGGGGCTAAGATGTATGATAACACGGCAATGGAGAATTTATTGAAGAGTATCGAGAGTGTGAGGAGGTTCAGAGCATCTCAGTTTGATTTGGTGAAGGCAGGCGTCAAGGCTGAAGGCGAGGTCATCTCTGTAAACATGGTCTTCCTCAAAGCTGGAACTCCTTCTCCTACTGTAAGTCTGATCCTATAACTCCATGATTAATCCATCTCCTTTTTGTTTTGATTGTAAGGAATATGATATAACTGTTTTGTGGATTAGGGTTTCGTGATGAATTTACAGCCATCGGAAGCGCAAGCTGGTTTTGATATTCGAGTGCCACCAATTGCCGATCACGATCAAGCATCGTTGGAGAGACGAATTGCAGAAGAGTGGGCCCCAGCTTCACGAAACATGACATTTGAGGTCAGAAATAAACCCTGTTTTTTTTTTTTTTTTTTGATTTTCCTACATTAAGTCCTTTTGAGCTGTTCATCAGATTCGGCAGTTTAAGCAGAAGGATTCTGGGAAGCCAATTTTGACAGCCTGTGACAGTTCAAATCCATGGTGGACTCTAATTGAAGAAGCCATAGTTAAAGCCAAGGGCAAAATTGGAAAACCAGAGATATTTCCTGCTTCAACCGATGCTCGATACTTCAGGATGAACGGTGTTCATGCAATTGGGTTTTCTCCCATGGCAAACACTCCTATCCTTCTCCATGATCATAATGAGGTGAACATTATCTTTTACAATCTTTTGGACAAATTTTCCGACTCACTATTCAATAATCTTATGAATTTGTGTTTTTGTTGTTGATGCAGTTTTTGAACAAGGAAGAATACTTGAAAGGGATTGAGGTGTATGAGTCGATTCTCAAAGCTTTTGCATCTTTTGTTGAAGCTAAAAATGGGGAAGATTCTTTGGGAGATGAGCTATAAAAACGGATGTAGATTTGTAGGCAATTAAACCCTCTAGTGCATTTACTACAAGCTTTTGGTGTCTTGAAGTGAAGATTTCCTATAATTAGAAACTCAATTGAGCCATTTTACTCGGTGAAACTCAATCACAAATATTTTTGGCCTATTGCATACTACATAATTTTTTGCTTGAAGATCGTGATATAGAACTTGAAGAAGTGACATGTGAGGTGTTAAATACATGGACGAGAGAGGGGAACAAATAAGATTCAATATCAAACAAAATGTAGAGTGAATATTTAATACGTCTATTTAGCTTATTACACATGTTTCGTACTATTTGACTTTGAAACTTCATTAATGTTCAATGTTTAATGTTTCATTATTGTCAAGATTTAAGTAATGTTTATGTTATCGTCTTTTCTTTTTTCAACGAGTTCAATTGGTAATACAAAAAATAACATAGCTAAACAAAGATGGTCCAATAAACCAAGTGTTGTTGTAAGTGTGTTTTAATTAATACAAAAAATTAAGGGCAAAAACATAAGTGTGGATTTTATAATTTTTCTTCCAACTCAAGAACATGATTCCCCTTCCATTCCATTATATTCCCCTCAAACTCAAGAACATTAGTAACTAATATTTCCCTTCCATTGAATACCCTATCCTCTTTTACCCTTCCTAAAAAAAAAAAACTCAAGAACATGGTGTAAAAAAATTCAAAAACTTATTTTACTGGTTTAACCTATGTTTTAGTCCAATTCTAAAATAAATCTAGTACTTTTAAAGTAATATATAACGTTTATATATAAATTTAAGAAAGAAAAAATGGTGAAAATGTGAGTTTCCTAACAGTTTTTCGAGCTGTAAAACATGATAGAGTTTTGAATTATTTTTTGAGATACACGCATTTAAATACGAGGAACTATAGTCTTTGGTATTTTGGGATTAGCAAGTCGTAATTGACCATTGCAAGATTATTATTTGTCATTTTAATGATATCTTAAAGAAAATATCAATTTAATTGTAGATTTTTGTAGATTATCTCTTTAATAATATGTATGATAAAGATTCGATGCCCAAAGACAAAAACAAACCCGGAACCTAGTTCTGTGAAACGGCTTTTTTATAGAATTTACCAGATGAGAAGAACCAGGCATCAAAATCACGATGAGCTTCAATGGTCTCTTTTACTTCATCGCCGTCGCCCTTCTGCTACTAACCACATCCACCATCGCCAACGATTCAATCCTCTCAAGATTCCAACAGTACCTTCAAATCGACACAGCTCACCCATCACCCAACTACCACAAAGCCGCCGATTTCATTATCTCCCAAGCTAAATCCCTCTCCCTCGAATCCCGCACCATTGAATTCGTCAAAAACAAGCCTTTAATCCTTCTAAAATGGACTGGCAAAAACCCCGATCTCCCTTCCATTCTCCTCAACTCCCACACCGATGTCGTCCCCGTCGAACCCCACAAATGGTCCCACCCTCCATTCGATGCTGCAATCGATCATGAGAACGGAAACATCTACGCTAGAGGCTCACAGGATATGAAGTGCGTCGGGTTGCAGTATCTGGAAGCGATTCGGAAGCTCAAGGAATCGAAATTCGAGCCGTTGCGGACAATCTATGTCGTGTTTGTTCCCGATGAGGAAATCGGTGGACACGATGGGGCCGAGAAGTTTGCCAATTCGGAAATTTTTGATGAGATGAACGTTGGGATTGTGTTGGATGAAGGATTGGCGTCACCGGAGGATTATTATAGGCTGTTCTATGCAGAGAGGTGTCCGATGTGGTTGGTGATAAAAGCTACCGGAGCTCCTGGGCATGGGGCTAAGCTGTATGATAACACTGCGATGGAGAATTTGTTGAAGAGTATCGAGAGTGTGAGGAGATTCAGAGCATCTCAGCTTGATATGGTGAAGGCTGGCCTCAAGGAGGAAGGCGAGGTTGTCTCTGTGAACATGGTGTTTCTTAAAGCCGGAACCCCATCTCCTACTGTATGTATAACATCTAAATCCATGATTCCATATCTCCCTTTCTCTCTCGATTGTAAGAAATCTAATGGAATTGTTTTGTGGATTAGGGTTTTGTGATGAATCTGCAACCATCTGAAGCACATGCTGGTTTTGATATTCGGGTGCCACCAATTGCTGATCAGGCATCGTTGGAGAGACGAATTGCAGAAGAATGGGCCCCAGCTTCACGTAACATGACATTTGAGGTAAGAAATAAACCCTTGTTTCTATTTTTATCTTTCATGCTTTCCATACTTGCATCTGTTTTGGATTCCTTATAAAGATTGACTCTTTTCATTGATTTATATTTATAGCATCCTTTTTTTTCTATATCTTCCTATTCTATTTCTAACATTGTATTTTGTAAACCTTCCTGGTTATAGCAGTAATTTGCATTAGATATTTCCAATATAATGTCCATATAAGGAAAAAGTTCAAAGTACAAAACTATAATTCATAAGAATTTTCAAAGTACAATCACAATGTCTTAATAAGAAAAAACAACCAAAGTAGGATGATATTTATTGCATTTAGTCTTTTTAACTATTTATCATCTTAAACAGTATAAGCAGAAGGTTTCTGTGCATGGTGCAAATGGGAAGCCAATTTTGACAGCCTATGATAGTTCAAATCCATGGTGGTCTCTAATTGAAGAAGCTATAGTTAAAGCCAAGGGCAAAATTGGAAAACCAGAAATATTTCCTGCTTCAACTGATGCACGATACTTCAGGATGAAGGGTGTTCCTGCAATTGGATTTTCTCCCATGGCAAACACTCCTATCCTTCTTCATGACCATAATGAGGTGAAACTTTTGTACAATTTTTTTTTTGGACAATTTTGGACATCACTAATCGTATTAATTTGTGTTTTTGTTGTTGTAGTTTTTGAACAAAGAAGAATACTTGAAAGGGATTGAGGTGTATGAGTCGATTCTCAAAGCTTTTGCATCTTTTGTTGAGGGTAAAAATGGGAAAGATACTTTGAGAGATGAGTTGTAAAAGATGGGTTGTGTGTGTTAGAATTGTGTAAAAATTCAGGCATGATTCTATTTGGAAAATAAACCATGATTCCTACTGTATCTTTAAGAAACCTGGAATGTTTGTAATTTTAGCACCTTTATTTTTGCAATAAAATCATGGAGGATAATTTGCCAAATAGGATAGCATTGTACTTTCATTGGTTGGTTTATTATAGCATCTTACTCTCATTTCTTCCTATTAGGATAAAGTGTATTTTGAAAAATCTACTCGAATTAAAGCAATGTTGTCCAAATACAAAACAATTTTAAATGCTATGATCGAGTAGATTTTCAAAAGTAAAATGTCTTGATAAGAAAAAAATTGTGGTACAATAATATAATTGGATGGATAATCTAAACTACAATAAAAAATTGGAAGTAAAATAAATGAAAGTAGGATGTTATAACTTATAATAGACAAATTAATGAAAGCACATTAATATGCCTTGCATTTAGCCATTTTAAGGGTAAAATGCTGATTGTTGCATTTAAAACACAAACAAACTCTACTAAAAATCTAGGGTTGAATGCAAGAAATAACAATGTAAGTTAGTAATTTGTTAATTATTACATTTTACTTTCATTTCTTCCTATTTCAACATTCTACTTAAAAAAAAATATATCCATTATAGCAATGTCCTCTAAATACAAACGAATTTCACTCTTATAATTGGATAGATTTTTCAAAATATAAGATTATGATTAGAAAAAAAAAAAAAAAAAACAAAACTGCAAGATTGGTCCCTGTGGTATTCAAAAAACTTTGAATGAGATCCAAAAACGTTCCCACTTGCATGGAAGGTCTAAAATCAAAACATTTTTATGATTTTGGTCCAAAAAAACTTGAAATGATGATTATGTCTTTTTATGTTTATTATTATTTTTATTTTTTATAATTATTCTAATAGTATTTTAATTAAAAAATAAAATAAAGAAAAAAATTATCCCCCACCACCCACTGCTCTCTCTCTCTCTCTCTCTCTCTCTCTCTCTCTCTCTCTCTCTCCCTCTGATTTTCAGAAGAATGGAATATCACCACTACCATCTGAACAACATGAAGATCTGGGAACCAGATGAAGATCTTGTATTCATCTCATAGCTAATACACAAATGCCAAAATTTAGGTGTTTATTTGTTACATTCTTTTATTATTTAGTTGGCTTATAATACATTATTAGCTTGATTATTTCATAACACTTTTAAAAATCATGGCATCTACATCTTTTAGGTGTTCCTAATCAAAGAGGTTCATACAAAGTGAATTATACATATAACCTAGACTACTACTAGAGAGCATTTTAAGTGAGAACGAGAGGAACTATTTTGCCAAATCATGTTGCAACTTGTTCCAAATAATAAACGTATGAGATTATGAGGTTATATGAAAATCATCACCACATTTTCCACTGGAAAAAACACCCCACCTTTGCCACCGAAAAGAACATCCCATCAAACCCACTAAAACCATAAATCCTTTCAAACCAAAAATCAAATTCATAAATCCTAACAAAAAATAAACCACAAATCCATATGGGAAAGAAACAAATCAATATGAGAAGAAAGAAAAAAGTGATTCTAATTGTTGTTATGTATGTGATGGCGATGATGGTTTAGATTAGCAATGATCTGGTGATGATGGTGCAGATCAACCACAGCGTGTCTAGGAAATGCCCGTCTGTTCGATCGTAGGAGGGCCACGACGTGGCGGTTGTTTGAAGTCAAAGTAAACTTTGATTTTGACCACAGTTGACTTTTTGACCACAGTTGACTTTTGGTTAAACTAAGGGTTTTGGGGTGTAGACTGAGATTGTACTCTTTATTGCTGTTAGGTGTCGTGTAGGATCAGTCTTTTCCAGGTGAGAGTTGTGGTGTTTAGCTGTTAATTACGAGGCGAGTTATCTCACTATACTTGTCTATATGGTAGTATATGTTGACTAGCTGGATCTTAACTGTTGATTATTGATGTATGTGAATTGAGTTGCTGATAACTCCGAGTTGTTGTAAGTCCATGAGACTGCTGATACTCCCTAGGGTTGCTGATAACCTATAAGGTGTGTTGTTAATTCATAGGGCGTGCTATTAGCCCATTGGGACTCGTTGATAGTCCCCATGGCTGTTGAAAACTCATAGCTGTTATATTGTGTGTTGTATGTGATATTTGGAATTGCTGATAGTTTCAAGGCTGTTGTTATGTGATGTGTTGTATGAGATATTTGGAGAATTCACTAAGCTTTGTGCTTATAGTTGTATATTAAATATTTTGCAAGTGCTTTTCAGATTGTAAAGGTGTGATTGTACACACACATTAACAACTTTATGATTCGAGATTCTGCATTGTCTTCATTATAACTGTGATTTCTGAATAATGGTTTATGAACAATTAATTTATCCTGAATGTAACTTTATCAAAAATGGATGTTATTATGTTATTTTAAAAATGAAAAATTTAGCATGAGTTTTTGGGATGTTTCGGATCGGTTGCAGTGTTTAGATTAGCTCTCGGCTTTTAGAAGACCTCCGAGAGGAAGCGTGGAGGCTCTTCAATTCCCAATAGGATACTTGGGTTTGGACTATAGATGTGTTCGAGTTTTACCGTGGCTTCGGTGAGATCTCTTATTAATTCCAAAATATTTGAGGTTGCCACATTTCCTACCAAGGTGGAATCGCTTTGTACCATCCAAGGTTAATGTGTTTTTTTGGCGATTGACTTTGAATAAAATCCCTTCTAAAGTGAATCTGGATAGGAGAGCGATTGATATTGGTTCGCTCATGTGCCCTGTATGTGATCTTGATATTAAGACGGTTAGTCACATTTTCTTTTCCTACAACATGGCATCGGATTTGCGGGCCCCTTTGCGAGATGGTGGGAATTGGATTTACCTGTTTTCTCGCCTATATCAAAGTGGTTATCTTGGCTTGATCATGCTCAGATGCCTCCTGACAAAGCAAGGAAATGTTTGGATGCAGCTTGCTTGACTATGTTTCGGTTGATTTGGTCTTTTCGGAATAAATTATTGTTTAGCCAGCCATCACTGTGACATCCCCAATTTCTCGGCTAGAAAAGACCGATTTGTTTATGCTTTGTTTTATAAATCAGAGTAATCGTTTAAAGAAAACGGTTGCGAAATTTGTTCCCAAAACAAGATATGATAAAAACTTATCAAAACATTTCTCAAAGAGAATGTATTTTCATTAAATAATAAAACCTCAGGATGTCATGTTCCGATACAGACACATAAGCATAAACAGAACATACACTCATTTACTCTAGTGATTTACATCTCCTTTAATCTCTCAGTGCAAAGCAGCTTCGTATCGATACCTGTGATACAATTAAACTAAGTGGGTCAGGCTTGGGAGCCTGGTGAGCATATAGGGTTTTCAACCCACAATAATATAATTATTATATTCAATCATCAAACAATCAACCCAATTACCCATCCCCATTATCTTTTTTTAATCTTCCCTAAAGATATTATCCTAAGGGTCATCTCCTATATCATATTTACTGCTCATCTCCTTACATCTTATATCCTTATATGCTTGTTCCTAAGGATCATCGCCTACATTGCATAGACAATACTAATTCGGGGATCACTCCCTCAATATGTCTAGTAAGGGTTAGGGTATCATCGCATGATTACGCAGCCACAACATCGCCTGGACTCGTAAATCATAATAAGAGTTAGACTATCATCGCATGAATACGTAGCCACAACATCGCCTGGACTCGTAATTCATAGTAAGGGTTAGTCTATCATCGCATGAATACGTAGCCACAACATCGCTTGGACTCGTAATTCATAGTAAGGGTTAGAGTATCATCGCATGAATACGTAGCCACAACATCGCCTGGACTCGTAATTCATCACCTACAGGTTATGAGCCTGCTGGTGTTTCCACGGGGTCATCTAGAATAGTCCGTGGTCGCCATCTATACTCTGGTAGATGACTACATCGCCAAATTGCCACATCGCCGGTCAAGGTTATGGTATCTCCTCTCATCTCACATCACCTATTTATCATCACCTATCTATCATCACCTATTTCTCATCACCTAATTATCATCACCTATTTCTCATTACCTAATTATCATCACACATCATCTAATTCATCTACCCATGTTCTACCCAACATATTTGTAGATATAAGATACATATACATATTAACTCATTTAACACCTATATAAAACATCCATTCCATACTCATCTCAAATAAACAACAATATATAAACACATAGCACGTATTTCATAGCAAATACTTAATATATATATGTTAGAAGAAAGTGATCACATACTCACACGTATAAACAACAATATATATACACATAGCACGTATTGTATAAAATACTTCATATCTATGTGTAAGATGAAAGTGACTATACACTCACTTGATCAGAAGACGATCGGACAGCACTACGACTTGTAGAAGTAGTATTCTTTGGTGAAACCGGGATCACTTCACACTCCGGGTTTCTCGCGGGCAGAGTTTCGGCTCGGAAACTCTTTTCTTCTTGGGATCTTCGGACTTCGGAACTTGCTTCGGGTCTCAGGGTTGATACCGGGGCTTCGGGGGTACTTCTTTGCACGTAAATCGAGGTAATATGGGCGAGAGATGAGAGAATGAGCAACAAAACTTGGCTGGCCCTTCAAATCTATTTATAGGGCAAAACTGGCCCTTGCCACGTCGTGGAACCTTTTTCCACGTTGTGGGCTTGATCGTCACTGCATGCGTCATCCCAAGTTGCATCTGGGGGACTCCCGGAGGTGTCAGGAGACTTGCTACGTCGTGGCACTGCTTGCCACATCGTAGTCTCTGACAGTTTTGGGGTTTCGCGCCCCGAACTTCAGAAATTCATAACTTTCGCATATGAACTCCGTTTTCGACGTTCTTTATATCGACGGGAAGGTGAGATCATGCTCTACAACTCTCGTTTAGACTCCATTGGCTAATTTTGACTTTATTTTTAATATATTATAATTATATTACTTATATATTATTTTTAGTAGACCGGGACAGGAAAACTCCGTTATAAACTCATAACTCCTTCATCTGAACTCCGTTTTCGTCTGTCTTTTTATCGTTGGACTACTATCGATGAGATCTTCAATTCTCATTTAGATTGTTTTGGATAAATATCGCTCTAACGTAAATTCACTATTTACGTCACGTTGTGTCGTGCCGGTTCTGTCGCGAAACTTCGACAAGTCCTAACTTCTTCGTTATAACTCGGATTTTGACGTTCTTTATATGCACGGAAACCTTGTGACATATAATACAACTTGGTTAAAATTAATCCTTCTAAATAATCTTCCATCAAAAAGTCATTTTTGATGCTTATCGTCTCTAATTTGATTAGCCCGGATCTACGGGGGTTACAATCACAAACCCCTCAAGGCGTTGCTTTTGGATTCAATTCAATAAGGTCGTTTTTTTTTTTTTGGATTAGTGCTAGGAATCCAAAGTTTTATGATAAGTGGGTGGATTGGGTGAAAAACCCTTCTTTTTAAACTCTTGCTATGTAATTATCTGTTGTTTGCTAGTTTTCTTAATATTAATGCGGCCGACAAAAAAAAGAGAAAATATCACATTGAACAATAACAAATTTTGGGTAAAGACAAAAAAAAGAGAAAATATCACATTGAACAATAACAACTTTTGGGTAAAGAAAATCAACAGACATTGTACTAGTTCTATGTAGCAAATACACCATCTAATTATGTACTAAACATTCATGCTGTCAGTTGCTTACTCCACATGTAAAATGTATTAGTCGTCATGCTGTGGTACATAAGAAGGTATATACCTTCCATCAACTTTGATCTTCAGTTCATAGTTTCCCACATCATCTTGCTCCTGTCGTATTTTTTGAAGGGATACGAGAAGAGAAGCACCACAATTCTCAATGTGAATACGTTCAAGCGTTGAGATGTCCCCTAATTCAAGGGGTATCTCTTCAAGATCAATGCAATTCAGCACCTCTAATCGTTCGAGACATGGAAAGTTGATACTTGAGACTTTCCATTGTTTGATATTTAACTTTTTAAGTTTCAAGAATTTTAGTCGTTGAAACTGCTCATCACCTGTTTCCCAAAGGGTTCCATCAAATCCATTGCCTTTTATTGCAAGAACCTCAAGATTAGGCAACGGTTGAATGATCGACATGTCACTCCACGGTAGACCACACCTTTCAAGTGTAAGTTGTTTCAGTGTTGCAGGGAACCTAATAATGTGATTCTTTTCCAAGTTTTGTTCACCTCTAAGAAGTTCTTGCTCAACTGATCTCCTTCCGCTGTAGCCCGACCCAATTAACATCAAATTTTTAAGGTGATGGAGTACTTCAAAATCATTTTCCTCGTCAGAGTAAAGAGTAGTTGAAAGATACCTGATCCTGGGAAAACATTTCTGAAAATTATCTACCCCTTCTCCCAACTCCACATTCGAAAGAACTTCCAAGTTCATCGGTTTTTCAATAGAAGGGAGATAAAGATTTGCATTACTGGCTAAATGCCTCAGATTCACCAAATCTGATATGTTACTAGGTAAAACTATAGAACTAGAACTTGTTCTAACAATGAGGGTTTGAAGGTTCCATAAATTGCATATTGATGTTGGGAATGATGACAGCCAAATGTTAAGGTGCCTTAAGTGAACTAGTAATGTTAAATAGGAGGAAAAATCTATCGTTTCACATTTTTCTAGATCTAACACCCTAAGAAGTGCAAAGGAATAGAAAAACTTTGAGATATTGTCGGTTAAGGTTGTGTCCACATGATTGCACAAAAGCGATCGAATACTTGGGGTGGGCGGACTAGGCAAACTCATAATGTCGATTTCTTGATTTATGACCACACGAATTTATGACCACACAACGTTGCTTATGTGTAGTCATTACCTCATAGAGATGATTAGATGGCGGTGAGTCTATTTTCAAGAAGAATCTTTCCTTTTTTCCTTTTTCCACACATACCTGCCTCACAAGATCATGGACTTTACACCAAAGGACATCACCCATCGTATTCCATTTTTCTAAAATAAGAAGATTTCTGTCAACAAGATCCACCAGGTAACCATTAGCAATTTTCTCCATGCTTCGACTTCTATCTTCTTGTATAAATCCCTCAGCCATCCATAACCAAAGCAACCATGGTGAATTGATCAAGAAGTCTTCTGGAAACCCTCCCAGATAGAGAAAGCAGTCTCTCAAGTGAAGAGGCAGATGGTCGTAACTTAATGCTATTGTTTCCAGACATCCTTTCTCGTCGCTAGCAATGTACGAATGGACACTGCAAGAAATTTTTACCCACAGATCTTTATTCCTTGCTTCTTTTACAAGAACTCCTGCCATCACAACCACAGAAAGCGGCAATCCATGGCAGTTTTTTGCAATTTGCATTCCAGGTTCAATCAACCATTCAGGACATTCATCTCCTTGGAACACCTTCTGACACAACAACTTCCAACTCTCTTCTTCTGTCAAATGTTGTAAATGATGAATGAGTCCATGTGATTTTGCATGTGCAGCAACTTCAGTGAGGCGACTAGTAAGAAGAATTCGACTTCCAATGTTATGATCAGGGAAAAACAACTTCATCTTATCCCATGCCTCTGTACTCCAGATATCATCAATGACAATCAAATATCTCTTACAGTATAGGCTCCTGTGCAGCTTTTCATGAAGTTGAGAATCCGTTGCTTTCTCAAGTTCTAACTGATCATCTATGGATGACAGAACTTGAATCAACAGATCCCGCTTGTTATATGTTTGGGAAACAGTGACCCATCCACGGATATGAAAATGATAAACAACAAAAGGATCAGAGAAGACTTTGTTTGCAAGGGTTGACTTACCAATTCCACCCATACCAACAATAGAGACCACATCTAGATGCTTTCCATCTTCAGCAAGCTTGTCCCGTATTATCTCAACATCACGATCAATCCCCACAACGATTTCTTCCAATACTTTCCTCGACCGGAGTGAATTTCTAGTGCGGGAAGTTCCAGCAGATTGCATTTGCAGAGTGCCAGGTCTCTGAGAAGCGTCCATCTTCATGTTATCGATGCTCATAGTCATGAATTCCATCTTGATAGAATCGATTGATCTCATAACAGCTTCAAGGTTCAGGGACGGGTGAAAGACATCAGATCTAGGGAAATAGCCGTAGTTTCCAAAGTGGACAGTGGATAGAAAGAGATCGACGATATCTTCTGCTTCTTCTGCTACAGCTTTGAATCTTTTCCTCAGATTTGTGACTTTTTCAAAGTTTTCTAGGCCAGGGTCTTGGTGGATGAAAAGGGTTTGGATCATGGAGCCAAGCTCTTCATAAAGCATTTGGAATTGAGGCCCTTCGCGTACAATTGATGGTATTTTGATGATTGGGATATCGTTGGAGTATATGAGCTGCTTCAACTTTTTCATGAACATCTGCACATCTGCATATGCCATCTTGTTTCTTCCTCTCCTGCAGATCGGTAGTAGCTATAACGAAGTTGTTTTTGGATGATTCCAATCATGTGGTGTGTGGGCTATCAAATAGTTAAATCGTCACTACCAGAAAAACGCTAATGTAATGTAATAATACTAGAAAAACGCTAATGTATAAAATACGGATAGTAGGATTTCTGTTACGACTGAACAAAGTAAAAAATTAATATAAGATAACTTATTATTATTATTTTTTTATCAGTATTTTAATAACATTTAAATATATGACGTTATAAGCCCGATTTATAAGCCCAAAATTGAAGTTAGTCAAGTTACCAAGCAAACAAAGAGAAAATGACAAAAATAGCCAATTACACTAATTGCATTACAAAAATAGACAAAAAAAATCGAAATTACAAAAATAGCCTCCCATTTCGCAGATGAGAAGGTCCCATCTGCGAAATGGGCTTCTCATCTGCGAAAGTACAAGTACCTAAAGCACAGTTGTGCTTTAGGTACTTGTACTTTCGCAGATGAGAATTTTTTTTTTTTTGAAATTTTTTTCTGTATAAATAGGGTTAATTTCGCAGATGGAATAGGTCCATCTGCGAAATCCTCTGAGCCTATCTGCGAAATGGTGTAATTTTTTTAATTTTTTTAATTTTTTTAATTTTTTTTTAAGTTTGACTATGAAATGAATTGGTTTGACTACGAAATGGGCTTTGCTATATAAAAACTTTTGTAGAAAAAATATCATTTTGGTTGTTATTTGTTTGTCTTGTAAAGAAATACTCTCTACAATTTGCTCAAAAAATGATTGAATATTTGTCTTGTAACCGGTGGGAGATGGCAAATTAATGGAACTAATCTGGAATACATATGTCCACAGGGAGGTATTTCTGAACTTGCTTTGATATTTTCTGAGTATATTAGTTATAGTGATTTTGTATCTTTGGTAAGAAGCAAAATTGGTTTGTTAGACAAATATAGAATTAGTCTTCGTTTCCACCATCCTGAATTAAATTATTATATAGCTATAGTTGAAGACGTGGATGTTAGAATGTTGATAAACGTAATCAAATGTAGTGGAGGAAGGGCTGTGAAAGTGTTTGTGGTGGTTGATGAAGTTGAGGAGGTTAATGGGGGCGGTGAAATTGGAAACCAAGTTGTTGGTAATTTATGCAGTTATAAAGGGAGCAACGATCCGATAGGTACTTTCAATACTCCTAGTGTACCTCAGTTTCACAGTGTTGCTGAAAATGTTAATGTTAGTTATTCACCTATTCACTATGTGGATCCCGAGAATTACAAGTATGTTGGTGATGATGATGTTGGTACATATCTTAATCATGTGGGTGGTCGTTGTGATGATGTTGCCGAACAAGAAGTTAAACTTATGAATAGGCGTGTGGTAGATAAAACTAAAAAGAAAAAAAATTCAACTCAAAAAAATGAAAAAAATCATGTTTACGGGCATTATGTTGATGTTGGTGATGTATGTTTAGATATAACCGAGCTACAAAGTAATTCCGATAGAGATGAGTTGGGTGATGAAGTTAAAGCTAAGTATCCCGATAACCTTTTTCACGGTATGCCCCCTGTACCAGCATGGCCAGTTGATATTAATGAAGATATCCCAACACAGATGGTAGACATTAATCTTTAAAAGATTCAATGTGAGAGTATATTTAAAAACAAAGAACTTTTAAAGCGGTGTATTGGTAAAAAAATGTCTTCGAGAAGGTTTCCAGACGAGGACAAGTAGATCCACCAAATCAAGGTATGAAGCTGTGTGTGTTTCGAAAAATTGTTCTTGGTTACTAAGAGCAAAAGCAATTAAAAATACTGATGGACTTTTCCAAGTGAATAAATTTGTTGATGTACACACATGTTCTTCAACATTGTTGCAACCTAATCATCGACAAGCAAACAAATATGTTTTGGGTGAATATGTTGCTGATGTTTTGGCTGAAGACTATAGTAGAGTTTATCGGGGAAAAGAAATTGTTAATGATATGAATGCTCAATTGAATATCAATATCTCATACCATCAGGCATGGCGTGCGAAGCAATATGCATTGTTGTCGTTAAGGGGTACGAAAGAGGATTCTTTTACCAAACTTCCGGCGTATTGTCACAACTTGGCCAAACATAATCCGGGTACTGTCACACATATTAAAACAGATGCTGATGATTGGTTTGAGTTTTTGTACGTCGCACTCGGTTGCTCGGTTAGTATTATCATGTCCTAATTTTTTTTTAATATTTATTTTGGTGTATTTGAATAGATATACAATGTATTGTAGGTACGAGCTTTTGTCAATTTTTGTAAGCCGACCCTAGTAGTAGATGGAGCTCACCTAAATGGCGAGTTCAAAGGTACCATGCTACTTGCAGTTACTAAGGACGGACAAAATCAAATATTACCGGTTGCATATGGTATATGCAAAAATGAGTGTACTGATTCTTGGACATGGTTTTTTCAAAAACTACGTGATTGCATAGGAAATATGCAGGAGCTTACAATTATATCTGATAGGTCTCCATCTATAGCAACATCCGTTGCCAACATTTTTCCTCACGCTCATCATGGAATATGTGGTGTCCATTTGTATTTCAACATAGTATCTAGATTCGGCAAGAGTAAGACGGTTAAAGGAATTTTTTGGGAGGCGTGTAGGGCGTACACAGTTGATGCTTTTGATGCTGCCATGGATGTTATGAAAAAGACAAAAGAACCAGTATGGGAGTACTTAAAAAGTATAAATCCAGAAACCTGGTCAAGGGCACATTTTAAAGGGAACCGATACAATCTTATGTCGTCCAACAGTGCGGAGTCTATAAATGCATTATCTAGACACGCACGTAAGGTGCCAATACTTATGTTGATTGATTTTTTTCGTGCTACAATGCAACAATGGTGGTTTCAAAGACGTAACTTTGCAGGTATTACGTAAATTTGTAATATTAATGTTTTATTAGTTTCGATGTTATTGATTTTAACTTCTTCATTTTGGCTGTTTTTTTAGCGGAAGCAACAACAACACTTACCCCTTGGGCGGATGAAGTTGTAAAAGAAAACAAGAAAACTTTTACCAAATGGGATGTTCGCATGATCTCAAATACGAAATGCGAGGTCAAAAAGGGGGCACAAAATGTGATTGTTGATTTTCAACATATGACATGTACATGTAGGCATTGGCAACTTGATGGGATACCTTGTGGTCATGTCATAAGATGTTTAACAGTGAACAATTACCAAGACTGCTCGAGGTTTGCATTAAATGCTTACCTTACCGAAACACTGAGGAATGAGGAATCAATAAACCCTCTGCCGAAGCCATCCGAATGGGAGATCTCCGATGATTTGATGATTGTTAAGCCACCTATAATGGATAAACGTCAGCCAGACAGGCCAAGAAACACAGACCGCATTCCATCCCAAGGCGATGGTCCAATTATAAAAGAGTGTTCTACATGTGGTCAACTAGGACACACGAGAAATAATTGTACTGGAAGGGCGTCTGGTAGCAGAGCAGGTCACATAATTTCTACTGCAGAAATGGCATATAATATTGGTGGTTCAGCGGGTTGCTCACAAACCCATAACGCTGATTTTGATATAAAACAACCTTGAAATTTAGAGTAATGACGAGTTGTTAGCTTATTATGTATTGTAATATTTTTATTAACTCTTACAAGACATTGCTATGCTTTCATATTTTAGTTAAGTTTGTTGATTATAACAATGAATGAAGCCTTTATATTATAAAATATAGTTTGCAGATTTATTTTAACAGTTACAACATGTTATTTAAAAAAACAACAAACGATCCTTTGGCAACCTAATCTGTTTCATGATAATATTACAACAACTTTATAACTAATTTTTAAATTCAGGGAACTGCAACGGGTACTTCTCTTTCTCCATTGTTATATAGTCATCCCTAATTCTCATTTTGTCTTCGAAACGATCATTTTTTACCATAATGTGTATCAACTGCTCATCCTTCTCAGCAAGCTGTTTTTCAGTCGTTTTGATTGCCTTCTTACTCTTTTTTATCCAATCTTTATGATCTTTGATTTTGTTTTTATTGAGGTCAATCCATTCTTCAGCTTGTTTGCATTCCGAACCTATATCATTAGCAAGTTGAGTGAGAAGTCGGGATGACTCTTTGTCCTCTTCTTGTTGTGCTTCAGCCTTCTTTAATTCTTCAAAATTTTCATGTGACATATATGACCCGGCTGAAGAGGGTGTAAAAAAAGGGTCTACCGAATCACAGTAGTAACAATCTACTTCGTTGCATGAGCAAATTTCAAATTTGTGTGAGGAACTCATAATAAAATCGATATTGTATTAAACTGGAGCAATAAGTGGTATTTATACATACTAGACAGTAATGAGAAGTCCAACTTTGAAATGACTAGACAGTAATGACAAGTCACTGTAGTAACCTGCACATCCCAGTGGGTCCCTTAAGTGACAAGAGATAAATGACAGTTTGACATGACAAAACATTGCATAAAGCTGAAATTCGTAGTCCAAATATAACCATTTCGTAGTCAAAGTATTATTTCATAGTCTATTTATTTATATAAATAGATGTTTAAGATCTATAAACCAAACACCCAAATCACCTAAACGAAACGAATTCCCATTATTAGAAATGTCGTCGAATGCAGCAAGTTCTTCGAATGAAGTACCTGGTTCCAATTCTGAAAGGCCATGGACGACAAACGAGGTGTTAGTTCTAACACGGTGCTGGCTAAGTGTTAAGGATGGTGAACCGTTACTTGCTCCCCCGCATTGCCTAATTGGTGATGAATGGAGTCGCATCACATCTTTGTTTAACCATGAGATGGGAGAAGGGCAAAAAAGAGAAAAACCAGATGTTGTTACTAAGTGGACGGATGTAAAGGAAGAAGTGACATGGTTCAATCGAGCATTTAGTTATGCGAAACGTAACAATGTTCGTTGTCGTGACGAAGAAGAGTTCTTGGAAGTTGTTACAGAGTTTTACATCTTTGAGCATGACGGCAGAGACTTCGAATATGAGGAAGTTTGGAAGGTTGTTAGAGATAAACAGTATTTCAAGTAGACCGCTCTAATTTGTGTTAAGAATAAGCCATGGACTTGTGTTTTACGTTAATGCTTTGTTCGTATTATGTCGTTGTTTTTCATGTAATTGTTGTGATGTTTTAATGGTTCATGGAATCTTGTTACTAATGTATTCTAATATATTTTGATAACTAATGCAATGGCCATTTATTAACTCAAGTTAATCATACGAGTTTCTCACATAATAAACTAAAATATATTAACTCAAGTTAATCATACGAGTTTCTCACATACTAAACTAAAATATATTTTAAACATATGAAATACATACGAATTACATACGAAATACATGAAAATAACCTAGTACTCACATAATAAACTAAAATAGATTTTAAACAAACGAAATACATAAGAAATACATGAAAATAACCTAGTACATGAAAATAACCTAGTACTCAAATAATAAACTAAAATAGATTTTAAACAAACGGGATATATTTCAAAATATTCCAAGGGGCTTCAAACTGGAATTCCAACCCGTTACTTAATGACTTGTATTCCTCCTTAGCAGCTTCCAAGATGACATCCTCAGTAGCATTTAAACGGGTGTCGTCAATTTTGGTATAAAGATCGTTGAATAATAGAACTTCGGTTTTCATTTCATACCATCTTGCTAAGATGTCTAGTTCGTCACGATCGTTTCTTGTAGCCATTCGGTTTTCAGCATTGAAAATATTTGTTAAACGGCTCCAAAACATTGGATCGTTCAACTTGCTTGTCTCGTACACATGAATATAAGCATGTGTAAGAACCAAGAACTCTTCATTGCTCCATGATATAGAAGTCATTTGGATTGAAACAAAGAGAGTAGAATCTAAAAAACAATATTTGAACAACTATATTGGTTAATTTAATAAAGTATTGCATGTAACTTAGGGTCAATTTATAGTAGTTTCTACACAAAATCGCAGTCCAATCTTCTAATATGTCTGCAATTCATAGTCAAAATTAACTGCGAATGCAGTGTACTATACTTATAACACAACAGATCACTGTTCGAGTTGACAATTCATCCCCGGTTGAATGACAACACAATACATTGCTGTTTGAGTTGACAAGTCATTGCACCAGGAAAGTAAGGAGTCGTTATAAATAGATTTCAATATCCGTTGTAATTGTATTCTATTACTTCCCTCCTTGCAATTATGGACTCACCACGTATATGGAGGAACGCAGAGGAGGTCGCTTTGGTTCAAGCTTGGATTACAACTGTAGAGGTGGATTTTCCACCGGGTCCCCCACAAGTTCGTGCTGGATCATTTTGGTCTCGTGTCTGTCATTTGTTTCACCATTTAATGAACCGCACTCAATATCGAAGAAGAAGAGATGTCAAAGCGAAGTTTCTGGATATGAAAATGAAGGTGAAACAATTTCAACGTATTTATAACGAGTTGGATAACGAACATGCAAATACGGATGAAGACATTCTACGGCAGGTGGCTTTGGAACTATACCATTTTCAATACGATGGTAGCGAGTTTACCCACTTAGATGCATGGAATGTTTTAAAGAATGTCCCTTATTTTTAATATGCATGTTGGTTAAGTTAATTGTTTTTCGTTATTTAAGTTGCTTGTTGTTGTATGTGTCTAGTCGTTACTATTTAATAAACGTCCATTTCTTTTAATGTATGTTATTACCTCAATAGCAAATATTTAGAACGCAATAAAATATAAATGGGGTACATAAATAACTAACACATAATACGACATAAAAAATAAACTGGGTACATGGATAACTAATACGTAACACAACACTAAAATAAAAACGGGGTACATAAAAAACTAATACATAATACTACATAAAACATAAATGTGCTACATGAATAACTACTGCATTGAGGGAGGTAACAGGACCACCGTTTCATTTGGTATTTCCCAATGCTCATGTGATGGTATAGCATTCACCAACTCAGATCCATATGCAAGTCGATACACATAATTAGTGAACTTGTAATCAACCATTCTCTGAATGGACTCAGATGTACGGGTTCTTAGACATGCTATAGCGTGGCCACATGGTATACCGCTTTTTTGCCATTTACCACAACTACATACCCTTCGTTCAAGTTGTACGTTGTTGGTGGTAAAAGTGTCATCGACTTCAAATGTATCCCCATACAAACGTCTTGCATTACAATTATAAGACTTGTTGAGACTTTTTTGAACCTTACTCTCAACGTAAGGGGTCAACCCACCAGACAACCTCCCTGTAAAATTTGATATTTTAATAAAAATAGTAGCACAATAAAAAAAAACAAAATATAACAATCTCCCTTACCAGCCAGTTCGGCCCGTTCAGCATACTTTGATTGTATCGACGTGGTGGTTAACTCAATTATCGTTGTTATAGGAAACTCACGTGAGGATATAATTTGCAAAATTTCAGGGACGTCAATCGATTTAACATTGTAACGTATTTTTGGGAAAAATGCTCTTGTCCATTTTGAAATCGGTATATCGTCAAGCCAGTAAATTGGACTCATAAGCAAGGTGCAGAAAGGTGGTTGCCTACATGTACTTTGCAACCTTTCGAAACACAAGTAAAAATCATCAACGCTATATGCATTGCATGACTTCCAAAACAACGATTCGACTTCCGTATTGTTATGTCCGATAGACTCACGTATCTTTCGAGCTATATCTTTAGGACAATATCCATGATAGGAATCCGGGTAGGGACTGTCAACACCAAAGTCTATGTTATCACACAGGTTGCTTATGAAACCAACCTCTATGTCCTCACCTAAACAATCTCTTAACCTCATCATGAACCATCTCCATGATTCTTCACACTGTAAGGTTCCCAAACCAAGTGCTAAGAGTAGTGGTTCATGATTTCCATCTAAAGCCACTGCGAAGTACATTGTTGTCAGAAAGCTCCCAAGAAGGGGTAAATAACCCACATATATCAGCGGTATCATGCACCTAAGGAAGGTACGAATCTACATAAAAACGAACACATATTAGTGTTATGTAAGAACTAATCGACATACATTACCATGAAATATTATATAACTCAATAAAAGAAGTATGTTATACCACGCAACCTAAAGCCACAAAACAGAATTGAAAGCGGTTGCTATCGGTTTTCTTAATGGCTGTGAAGGTATTAGGATTTGTTCTTTGAAGGTTATGCAAGAAAATTGGTAGTTGAGAAAAGGTTCTTTTGCTGTAACTACTCATTTTCAATACCAATAATTGTGCTCTACAATGATCACACAAATGGAATTATAAATAGAAAATATTGTATCTCTATTGATCAAAATTCATAGTTTAACCTTTTAAATTCATAGTCAAACCAGTTCATTTCATAGTCAAATTTCACTGACCGACATGACAATACTACAGAATGTACTTGTCTGCATTTCATAGTTGACCTTTTTGAATTCATAGTCAAACCAGTTCATTTCATAGTCAAATTTCACTGACCGACATGACAATACTACGGAATGTACTTGTCTGCATTTCATAGTTGAAATTTTTGAATTCATAGTCAAACCAGTTCATTTCATAGTCAAATTTCACTGACCGACATGACAATACTACAGAATGTACTTGTCTGCATTTCATAGTTGAACCTTTTGAATTCATAGTCAAACCTGTTCATTTCATAGTCAAAAAGAATTGTCCGTAATATGATTTATTCTATAAATGGGTGTCACTCATTATGAAAAAAATTTAACTGAGAAAGTAACTCCGATTTAAAAGAATAAAAAGGCTAATGGCATACTGCAATTGCGGAGGAGAACGTATCCTTAGGATTTCGGGTACAACTAAAAACCCAGGAAGATTGTTTTACGCTTGCCCGTATTTGGTATCATGTTCTTACCGTCATTCAAATTTAAACCCTCGTGTTTACATCACACAAATTTATTTTCTTACTGTGGATATTAAATTTAACAGGGACCAAAATGCGGGTTTATCAGTTGGGTTGATGAAGAGAAGGACCAATCTTCTATGGTAATAGCTAAAGTAGCTAACTCTAATAAGCTCTTTCAATCAGAAAATAAGAAGTTAAAGATAGCGTTGGTTTGTAGTTGGGTGTTGTTCTTGGCAGTTCTTGTTTACAAGTTGTAAGCTTTTCAATATTGTTTTTATGGTTTTGAAGTTGTTAGGTCAATAAATTGTTGTATTTGTTAAAACAAATGTTGTAGTCGTTCTTATGTTGTATGTATTGATAAGTAATTAGTAGGTCATTAAATTGTTGTAATTGTCGTAATGTTATATTTTTTGTCATCCGTTGAGTAAACTCTAAAGATAAACTAATAATGAAATCCAACATTAATTTGTATATACATTTATATAATCCCACTACAGAGGAGCAAGACTAGACCCCCAAATAATTTTTGCCATCCGGAGACGGAACTCTAAAGCTGCGTTCTTTGGGTCAATAAGAACACGTATTGGTTGACCTGAAACCAATTGCTCCATAAACATACAAATAAAAACACCGCAATCTCCCAAATGACTACTTTGTTGGGGAACGTTTTCTTCATAAATGAATTGCATATTCAATGGAATCCTTGGGATGTTCCTCCGGGCCCAATACTTAATATTGTCCAAATAATTTGTCACCCGACGTTCAAATTTGGAAAAGATTCCTTCGGATTGGAATTTTTCATAAGCACCTCTACCAAGATTGTCATAAATATGCACTTCCATTGACGCTAATCGTAGTTCCCCAAATAGTCAATGATTAGGGGATGAATGAATCGGCAATAAGACCTGTATAAGGATCAGAAAATAAAATTTTGTTTATTTACATCACAATACAAAAACATAACAAAAAAACGATATTATTTTCAATATAAACTATTAAGTTTACCGTATCAACATCCCACCAAGCAACCATGAAGTTGGGGTATGTAGCAATACCAGCCATAAACGCCCTCCAGTCCTGTCCTTCTTCCAAAGCATGAGAAACAAAATATTTGGAGGCATTATTGTATGTCGGTCGCTCTCAAACCGCCTCTCCATCAAAAGTCGGTACCAAATGGTTATATGCTGCACACATGATACTTTTGTTATTGACTAAAAAACAATTAACTTTTAAAAGAATTAATTAACAATTTATTTACCGCTGACTCCAACCATCCGTCGTGTGTATGCCCAAACAATGAGCTCCAAAAATCTCTATCTAACACGAAATTAAACAAACGATGCTGCACATCGTATGAATGCAATACATAATTTTGGATGACATCCTCACCGCCTGCTACGTAAGGTTGCAGGCGCAACATGGAGAAGTCATGAGCAACACCAAAAACTGGAGGAGGAACGGGGCTTGTTGATTTCATATCAACCTTCTTTTTTGTTCTTCTTTTTTGCTTCGGTGTCGTGTGCAACTAAAAACAATATTCAAATGTTTAAATGTATATCTTTCAGATAATGCACATAAACATAAAATCATCAGTTTATAAATAAAACGAATACCTCGGTGTAAAGAGGGCACACATATTGTGATGGTTTTCGACTCCTCGGTTTATCGGGTGTAACTTCTTTGTCATCATCATCATCATGAAAATAATCTACATTTCCCGTTATTATTAGTTCGTCTTCGTCCGGCACATCATCATCAAATTTGTTCCCCGCATTGTCATTCCTCTCCTCCCACTCCTACATTAAAAATAATACTTTATACTTAATAACGAAATACACATAATTTAATAAGCAATAATATCTAAATAAACAAAATATTTATATTAATGTAACTATAATAACCTCTTTAACTTCACTATAATCGTTTACATCAAACACATCATCATCAAATTTGTTCCCCGCATACTCATTCCTCTCCTGCAACACCTACATTAAAAATATAACTTTTTACTTAATAACGAAAGACACTTTATTAAAAAGTAATTATTAAAATCGTAAAGGTAACATCTATACCAACCTTTTCGTCTTGAGTATCACCAAAAACATTTTGAGTTGTATTGTTTTTATTCATCACTTCATCTTGTACAACCTATATTTTCAAATATAAAATATGAACACAGGTATTCATATATGTTAATAAAATTTAATAAATAATGTAGCGTGTAACTAACCTGTTCATCATAATTTCTTTGTGACACTGTCGTATCATCAAAAAAAATGTCGTTCCAAAATTGATCATTATTCACTTCTTCAACAAAAACCTCTGTAGGTTGTCGGTTCATAAACACATGCTGCTCCAGTGCATGTAGTCGTTTCAACACCTCGTCTAGCTTCTGTTTCCCACTGCCCCGACCTCTACCATGAGAGCGACCACTGGACGACATACTAGACGAAGATTCGTCTTGTCTCCTAAAATGGTCCCGTACTGGGGATGGAACTGTTTTCCCTTCACCATATACATACTCTTGAAATGACATATAATAAAAAGATGTCATCTCACCATCACCCGGTAACATGTTTTGTCTTGGTGGTAGCCCCTCCTAAAAAATTAAACATATTAAAAATGCATATAAAACTATAATAATCAACTTTATTAATAATAAACGAAATATTTTTAAACCTGCATCTTTGACCAAATCTTGTTCACGTCAACCCATTTCAATTTTTTTGTTCCACTCCATCTTTTCATCCGAGGCAAGTCTTTATTTTTTCTCGATGCAAATCCACATGCACGAACAGCTGGAATCATCTCATATATCCATATCTACAATTTTTTACAATTACAGTAATAAAAGCTAAAATTAAAATAAAAAACATAACAATAAAAGAATTTAAATATAAGAAAATTTTTATACCCTTATTGGAGCCGTAAATCCTGAGACGGAATACTTTAAAATTTGACCACGCTGAGGAAGTGATAAATGATTATGTATCTTATTCCATGTATCCTCAAGGTCAACATAAGTAAAATCCCAGAGATAGCTACCCCAAGCGAAGCTAACAAAACAAAAAAACAAAATTGATTATTATATAAATTATAACTTTAATAAAATATAACTTTTAACGTAAAGAAAATATACCTATTCCAGAGATCCAAATTCTCAGCCAAATAAAACCAATCTTGTGGCACCCGATCGTTAACTTCTTTGCCCAAAAAACCTTCACACAAAATGTATATCAAACATACTCTAACTGCATCAAAGTCGTCAAGTGCTAGGAATGTTTGATTTAAAATTAAACTTTTCAGGTCGCCGATTTTCACCGAACTATTAGTATGGTCCGGAAATAGCCGTTCACGCAGTAAACATCTTTTTTTACTGCTTATTAATTTTTCCGAACATTTTCTCCCAATGTTTTTTGGATACTCCCCAAAATTGAAGCCGGTAATCAAACAAAACTCTTCCGGCCCATAAACCATTTTCGTATTGCCTACTCGAAAATATAAACGTTTTATTCCATCTAGAGATAAAACAGGGTCTGGCCGGATCTGATGAAGGAACATTTTATGAAACAATAACGCGTCCCCTTGTAAACGAGGGACATCAATAAAATAGCCAAAGACGGTATCTCTGAAAATAGCACGTCGAACATCATCTAAAACTTCAAAGACTTCCCATATGTTACCGCCAGAGCCTTTTAGGTTCGCAAAGGCTTTCGTATTCATTAAACTAAAATGATGCTGCAAAAAAAACACAAAAACAAATTAGATAACTAAATTTTTTTTTTTTTTAAATATATGATTACGAACTGCAAATACTTTCTTAATTACTAATATATATATTTTCGATAAAAAACAATAACATACACATATATAAACAATTTTCCAAGTTATACAACAAATATATTTACGATAGAAAACAATATCATACATAATTATATAAATATTTTCAACTTAAACATATTTTCAACTTAAACAAATTTTCAACTTAAACGACAAATATATAAACAATTTTTATCTTTCTAATTAAAACTAACATTATATAACCATATAAACAAAAAAATTTAAAAATAAAACGACAACCAAACTAACAATTTTGCAAGTTATACGGCAACTATATACAAAATTTCAACTTATACGACAAATAAAAACAATTTCTAACAATATATATACGACTAATTTTCAACTTATACAAATGTTATACTTATACGACAAACACAAACAATTTCTAACAATATATATATGACAAATTTTCAACTAATACAAATGTTATACTTATACGACAAATATATATACAAACGACTATTTTGCACTTTATATAAACAATTATAGGATAAGAATTTACAAGATTTCAGGTTATACAACAACTAAAAAAACTACAAAAATAACAAATTGTAAACATTATCTACGCAGTCTCTACTTGTCTCTACTTGCATTTAAACTTCAAGTATACTAAAAATATATTAAAACTATCAAACACAACAAAATTACCCTTTTTTAACACTAAATAATACAACAAATGATAAAATAAAAAATAACTTTAAACATTAAAAGAGTTAAAATCTAACCATATTTGCGGGATTGTTGACATAATCCTCCATTTTCTTCAAAAACTAGCCAAAATTCCGAGAGAAGCCCAAAGTTAGAGAGAGTTTTTGTGTAGAGAATGGTGAAAAATGAAAAAAAAAAAAAAACGTTTTTATACCTAAAAAGAGGGCATTTCGCAGATGCGGTTGTAATTTCGCAGATGGGGCTTCTCATCTGCGAAAGTACAAGTACCTAAAGCACAACTGTGCTTTAGGTACTTGTACTTTCGCAGATGAGAAGCCCATTTCGCAGATGGGACCTTCTCATCTACGAAATGGGAGGCTATTTTTGTAATTTCGATTTTTTTTGGCTATTTTTGTAATGCAATTAGTTAATTGGCTATTTTTGTCATTTTCTCGCAAACAAATTAATGGTACCGTCAAAGTTATGCCGAGCCTAGAGTTCACCCGATCGGATTGCATCGCATTTTTTTTCTTCTAGAATTTGGTACGGATTTCGTTTTCTTTGGTAAGTTTTAAGCATAATTCAACGCTTTTGTAGTTCAATATGCTAAGAAGTTTATAGAATAAATCACTCTATTCGATGTTATGAACGAACATGATGAAATTGAGCTGTTCAATATTCCTTTTTGGCTTTTGTTAGTAATCGGTTCAACTCCTCTAAATATCAAGAGGTAGTTTGTGTATAATCATTTTTGCTTCTTTGAAATACTATAATTTTCGTTTATGCTTGCCTATGGTTAGGTTGATCTGTAAACTTAGGATATACCTCATAGAATTGGTTAAAAGAAGTGGAATTGAAGTTTGTTAGGTAGTTTGTGTATAATATAGTCACAAAGACTAATTATTGCTTTATGAGAAACTATTCCTGATGAAAGGACTAATATTTTGGATTAATCATTTATGTGTCCCTTCAAGCTTAAGTTCTTATGTGTGAATTTTCATTCACTTTCTTCTTTTGGTCTGCCTACCAACAAACACATCATAAAGAGATTCTTCATTCAATTTAAATAAGTTTTCTTTGATTCGATAGAACCTGTTTTTACTCATGATGTGGATATCTTCTCATCTTGCAGTTCGTGGGAATCTCAAGGGACATGATAATTTGTTGTAAATGTCTTACTTTGTTGTTTGAAAAGTAAGTTACTAACTTATGCTTTCTCAACAGGACCAGAAATAAGAAAAATATAGATCCTCATTATTGCGTAGACTTATTAAAAATAGATGGTTGGTCGAGAAGTTAGCAGCACACTTTTATGGTCCTTATAAAACCAGTCAGAGAATTGGGAATGTAGCTTACAAATTGGAATTACCCCCGGAGGCATCAATACACCCCGTTTTTCATGTTTCACAATTAAGAGCATCCTATGGGGTTCCTCATACCCTACTTAACTACCAACCCAACTCAATACATATAACTAGTAGTAGAACTTGAGGACATTCGTGGGGTTAGACCAAAACAAGGAGGAAGGCCTGATGAGAAGGAAGTCTTGGTTCTGTGGCAGGTGTTGACATATTCGGAGGCTACTTGGGAAGAATTCAACAAACTTAACCAGCTTTACCTAGATTTTAATCTTAAGGATAAGGTAAAATTTTGGGCTAACATTGTTGATAGGCCCCCAAACTTGCTAGTCTACAACAGGAGGAGCAGGAAGCCCAAAGCCTAGAAATTTCTTTGTTTGATCAACCCATTTCCAGCTATTTATGATTTAAGGATTAGTACTTAGTAGAATAAAGTTAGTGGGTCAATGGGCGTACCTTGATCTTTTTGTTATGACCTTAACACTTATTTTATCGTAGAAGATAGGATCCACCTTGGGCCAGGCAGGTTCAAAAAACACCAGGTGATGTCATATTTTATGCTCATTTCATATGTATATAATATATATGTCTCATGAAATTGCAATGTTTAGGGGTTATTTGGTTATTTACTTTAGAGTTTGTAACATAAAAGTCGTGACAATATTCATGAGGCATACTGTAACACCCGTGTTCCGGATTGGTTAAGCTTACTTGTATCAAAGATGATGAGGGAGTTTTTAGAGGAAACTCTGTGCCACGACGTGGCCAAGGAGGTCACGACATGGCAATAATTGTCTGATTGCGTATTTATGGACCACCACGGCATGACAGTTCTCCAGGCCTAAGCCCATGACTCTTTGGGTAGAACATGGGTATATGGAATAGTTGATGTGTGATGAAAGATCCATGTTGAGTAAACCTTGGCGACTATGGAGTTAGCGCATGTTGAGTAAACCTTGACGACTATGGAGTTAGCGCTTATTGAGTATGTAACACCCTGTTCTGGATTATTTTGTGATTTAAGGCCCATGGGCCTTAATCCGAGTATGAGAAGGTTTTGAGGTGTTGAAAGAGAAAGGTTATGCCCTTTTGGGATGTGGGTGAGGTAGGTTGTGTGATAAAAGAGTTCGGTTTGTGCTTTAGAGCCCAAATGTATTGTAAAGGCGCTAGTTCGGGCTTTTCATGAATTTTGGATCGGAGTTCGAGTGGGATTCAGGAGGATGCAGATATAAGGATCGTGGGAAACGACTTATAACGAAGAAGTTATGGCCTTCAGAAGTTTTGTGGTTTCAGGCCTAGCCGAGTACGCTGGGCGTAATTTAGAGTACGCTAGGCGTACTCAGTACGTTGGGCGTAATTTGGAGTACGTTGGGCGTACTGACCAGGGAGGGTCGCGAATGTTCTTCAGAGTATGCTGGGCGTACCATATGAATGTTGGGCGTATGCCAAACAGACCTGAATGTTATTTTAGGGTCTTGGACCCTATTTAAGCTCCTCATCTCATAACCTAACCCTAATACCTTCAGCCTCCATCCCTCTAAACCCTAGAAATCGACCCTAAGCCTCCATTTGAGTGATTCTTGAGCATTTTGGTGATTTAGTGGGTTTTTGGTGCATATTGTGGAAGGAGTTTCTTGAGGAAGCATTGCTTGGCTTGGAGCTTGTGGATCCAAGCCCTAATCATGTTGATCTAGCTCCAGAAAGCATAAAGTTTGAATCTTGGTGGTTTTCTCATATGGATCTAGTGGGATGATGACTTATTATGTTTGGCCTTTGAAGAAGAAGGAGCTTTGAAAGAGAATAGCTTGAGCATCTAGCTTTTGGATCTATGATCTACTCTTGTTGGTGCATCTTCCAGAGGTATCAAGTTTGAAACTTGCTTATTGTTGTACTAGTTTTGTTTTGGGTCCATTTTTGGGGTTTTTTGTCCCAAAGATTGAAGCTTTATGAGTTGTTAAGCTCCATAGCCTAATATATGTCCCTTTAAGTGTTTCTAGTGGAAAGGATTCATAAAAATGAGTCCTTGGATGTTGGAATCAAACCATGCATGAGATATGAGAATTTTGGGTAGTAAAGAGTGAGAGTTTTTGTGTTTGAGACTTGATCACCCATGCAAATGCTTAAAGTCACGAGCTTTATTGAGTGTGAGCCTTTATGGAATCCAGATCTAAGAGTATAGCTATGGTCTTAACCGATTAAGATCAAAAGGGTTGAAAAAGTAAATCTGGGCGTATGCTGAGCGTAAATCTAGTACTCCCCGCATACTAGGTTGGTGTCCCCGATCAGGATTCGTGTACGATGGAGTACGCTGAGCGTACCAAGGGAGGTACGCCACGCGTAACCCCACTGTGGACTTTTTGGGCTAAGTCTTATATTGGGCCTTAAGTGTTGGGCCTGGAGTTTGGGCTTGTTGTGCTAGAGTTTTGGACCAAAGGAATATGTATATGTGCCTTGGGCCATTGAGTTGGGCTTGCCTCTTGGACTTGAGGGTTGGGCCTCGATAGAGTCCATTTATTATTGGGCCTCGGTAGGACCAATGGGTTTTGGGGTTATTTATGGACTAGTTAGTGGACTACCTTTAGGCCTAGAGAATGAGGGTTGGGACTTAGATCCTAATTTGAGATCATTGTATATATGGCTCAGAGGTAGAGGCTGGTGCGCAACGACGACATTTGTAGGAGCCGTTCATCATTCGAGGTGAGTCTTCTCACTATACATTACCTAGAGTGGTAGTTATGAGCAGACCGGAGGGTCTTATGTGCTATGTGTTAATTGAGATTATGTGTATTGTGATATATTTATGCTATATGATATAGACCGGACCGAAGGGTCCAACGATATAGACTGGACCGGAGGGTCCAACGATATAGACCGGACTGGAGGGTCCAATGATATAGATCGGGTCGGAGGGCCTAACGATACGAGACTGGAGGGTCCTGCTGAGACACACCGACCGAAGGGTCACACTATAGCCTCAAATGGCGTATGTGTTGTATGTGGTATTTTGGGGAACTCACTTAGCTTCGTGCTTACTGTGTTATGTGTTATGTGTTATGTGTTTTAGGTTCTTATCAGGATCGCGGGAAGGCGGCGACTCAATTGTACACTCCAGAGAAAAGACTCACGAATGGAGATCCTGGATTTTGATAATGTTTTGAAAACTTTGTTGACTATTAAATGGTGTTTATTTAAAATGACATGTGTTTTATGAAATTAAAAATGAAAAATTTGTTTGAAAATTTACGGTGTTACAAGTTGGTATCAGAGCCTTGGTTTGAGGGATTCGGATACACCTTCGGGTATGTCTGGACTCAAACTGAGGATTTGAGAAAAGTTTTCGAAAGGAACGGTTTTGCTAATAATGAGTAAGAGAATTTTTAAGAGAAAGAGGAAACGAGCAGTGTGTACAATCAGCCAGCGCCCGAACGGTGATTTCCCAAAATACCATTACGTTGTGTGTTATGAATGATACGTGATATGTTATGCATGCTAGAGATTAGGCTAGGTACTTCATATTTTAGGGATAAAGTGGCCTGATTTGTGATGCCTTAGCCTAGGAGTTACTGTTATCTGTGATTTGCTTTTGAGTATGTGCGGAGTATGAGTATCCAGCAGGAATCCTTTTTAGAGAAGGATCTGAGTAGAGGAGTAATCTAGGAGAGATACCTAGATGAGCAGTTAAGGAGCCTACTGAGAAGATAGTCGGATACCCGCGAGGGGTGGAGTTGCTTGAGCTCGGTGATATCTTTTGAGTATGAGTGTAACAAGCGGAGTTGTAACCTAGAGTGGTGATACATGTTGATAGAGATTATTCGATGCCCGAATGCTGATTGCTTCGTGCTTTGTGGAACTCTCGATGATGGGAGTCAGCTACTAAGTGAATATGATGATATTCAAGAGGTAGACAGCTGGCATCATTAGGAGTTCTTCAGCAGCTGATGGCAGAGAAGTGTGAGCACCTAGGAAGATCCTAGGGGGTGACCGTGGTCAGATGAGTACGCTGACAGGGTAGAGCTTTTCGCTAGGGAGAGAAGACATGTAACGGGATGGACGAACGATAAAGTTGAGTAGCTACTTAGGAAATCTGGGATGGTCCATGTGGAAAGTATGGGTAGATGTGGCAGGTAGTATGGGTCCGTACTACTGAAAGCAAAGGACCCATACTTGATGCAGGGAGTATTCTGGAGATTTTAAGTAGTAGATTAAGAGGTGAAGTCATGGTTCGAGTACCATGACTGGTAGCAGATTGAGAAATGATGTCATGGTTCGAGTACCATGATTGGCAGCAGGTTGATAAGTGATGTCACGGTTCGAGTACCATGCTTTGTAGCGGATTGAGAAGAGATGACATGGTTCTAGCACCATGATTTATATCAGACCGAGAGGTGGCCACATGGTTCGAGTACCATGACCGTGGTGGGTGGTTAGTGTTCCTGGTTCTACCAGTTATTTCGTTATGTTTGGTTATACATAGATCAGATATGAAAGGGTATGAGGCCAGAGGGAAATCGAGTTAGTTCCCGAGGAATTTTTGGTAAGATGTCATTTGGAGTCGCAAGACGCAAGGATAAGTAGAGTGGTGTTTTTTTTAGGATTGCGGTCTGAGCTGAGCAGTCAGCCGATAGCTGATATGCCACTTTCTGTGAGCAAAGTTTTGCTACTTTCTGTGAGAAGCAGGAGGGATATTGAGCTTCTGGTTTTAGAGTTGGAGGTAGACATAGTGGGGTAGCAAGGGGTTGTGACCTTTTCACCAGAGTATTTGGGTAGTATGTTTGCTGCGAGGTATTCTTATCCCATGAGAGAGTCATTAGTGGGACTAAGATGGATAAGAACAAAGAGGTACTTTATTGAGGGTGATGTATTATTTTTTGGTAGTTCCTGGTGGCTAAGAGGAGTATATCGGGGCGGTGGCCCCCGTGGTCTACGTTGTGTATCGACAATGAGAGTGAGGTCTATTGCTTTTATGAGTATTTCTGATTTGGGAAAACGGGTCGAGGAATCAGAGTCGAGGTGTGTGAGTGTGCATCATTTCCGGACCGAGAGTCAAATCTAATTCGAAGCAGTGGGGTACCCGACGATGTGTTGGTTTGAGGCTTCGAGATGAATAAAGGCAGTCACGTTGGGAGGATTCTGAGATTTTTGGTCAAAGTTGGGATATGTGGAGTTTCTTGGTTTCCATCGGGAAGATCATTAAAGCGATTACGTGGCACATTCCAAGAGTCAAGTGTGATATACCTGGTGAAACAGTCTATGGAATAGATTGTTGTTATACCAATTGGTGATGGTTCGAACCCTGAGTGGGGGAGAACTGGGTATTCTATTGAGAGGACCAGCAATCCGTCAAAGTGCGGTTATAGGATTGGTATGAAGATTTGCGGTGCGGACACAAGAAACCTGGGTATTTGGTGAAAGAGGTGACGTTCGATGCAAGATGATGTATGTGTATGTGCTTACGAAAGGGTGAGTGAATCCACGGCGGTTGGTCGTTGGTCAGAGAATTTATTGTGGCTAGGGATTTTTCGGGTTTGCAAATGTTGAGTTCGAGGATGGGTCAATGAGTTCAGGGTGCAATAGCTGAGATTTGAGGGTATAGGTATAGATTGTGATTTATACTTCAGGAGGGGCAACAATGGATTTGCCAACCAATTTCAGAGTCGGAATGAGTAGTTACACTTGGGTGGTGATCAGTAGAGGATGCAGCTTTGGAATTTAGTCAACATGTTTTCAGTCAGTGATATTTCCTCCGTGTTTCAATGTGTGAGATGGGAATATTTCGAGGTTCCGAGTGCTTGAGTGGAAGAGGGTATCAGGGTACTACGGGGAGCCGAAGTACTCACTAGTTAGCAAGAGAGTGTCGTGATACTGCGGGGAGCCGCAGTATTCACTGGTTAGCGAGAGAGTGTGGTGATACTGTGGGGAGCCGTAGTAACTACCAGCCAGCGAGATGATGTGGCGATACTGTGGGGAGCCGTAGTATTTTCCAAGCAGTGAGGGAGCATTATGAAACTGCGGGGAGCCGTAGCTTTCACTGGTCAGTGAGAGAGCGTTATGGAACTGCGGGGAGCCGTAGTTTTCACTAGCCAGAGCATGACGCAGAGGAGTTCCTAGGCTTGGGTAGCCTTATCAGTGAGTCTGTGGGAATCTGGTAGACAAGACATGGGCGAGACTGGGGTCTCCCTAATGGCCGGGAGTTGTTGTATTCTGAGTTAAGGTGTGGTTATCGCATTCAAAAGGAATTGGATATAGTGATGTACGCGAAAGTTGCGAGTCATGGGTTATGAGTTGAGAGCTTCATTGGGACGAGTGATTCCAATTTCGCGTTGAGCTAGGCTCTTGAGTTTGATTTGGCTCTAATGGTGTAATGTGAAGGCAAGATGAGATTCCGAGCTTAGAGGTGGATTCCTTCTGAGGGGTAATGTGTGTCATCTGATGTTTTAGACCTATGTGGGTCAATTCGTTTGTATGGGACGGAACACGAGATGTATGAAGCTAATGAGTAGTAGACGACAGGGGTCGAGGGTGAGACGATTTCAGTTGGGATTGTATTATTCGCTTGGGGTAAAGCGAACTTTGTGACTTGTGTGTCACGATGGGCCGAGATAGTTATTGTGAGAAGGAAGTCGGTAAGTCGTTTTATTGGGTGTGCAGTGGGTAGCCCTTGAAGGTCCAACTGTCAGGTCAGGAGTTGACCTGGTGTTCACTTTCCGATGGAACATTTGAGGGGAACTGGGGCTTATGATTCAGGGTGCCAGAGGATCGTTCCAAGCCGAATTGACCGCTTTCTTGTGTCTGAGGATAGAGTTTTGAGGATCATTCCTTCAGAAGAGTTATGATAGTTGTTCAGGCAGTGGGTCCTTAGTGGGATATGACATTTCCATCCCTTTTGAGTTGTGACCGGGATCAAATAGAGAATCAGAATTGGTAGAGTATTCTTAGAGTATGTTATTCGATGAGGGATTAACATGATGATATTGCGAGGGTTGTCTGGCAGGGAGACAAACCAATAGAGTTTTCAAGTTCTGGAGAGGTAGATCGAGTACCGCAGCGGCAGAAGGGTCTGTCCTTCATCAGGGTCGGGAGTTCCTGTTGGGTTTAGGTGTTTTTGGAAGAGATTGTTGTATGATATGGGGTTCTTTCGATGGTGCTTCCTGAATCATTGGGTTCGACCTATGTGTTGATAAGGATCGATTTCGAGGGCGAAATCTATTTCAAGTGGGGGAGAATTGTAACACCCTATTCAGGATTATTTTGAGATTTAAGGCCCGTGGGCCTTAATCCGAGTATGAGAAGGTTTTGAGGCGTTGAAAGAGAAAGGTTATGCCCTTTTGGGATGTGGGTGAGGTAGGTTGTGTGATAAAAGAGTTCGGTTTGTGATTTAGAGCCCAAATGTATTGTTAAGGCGCTGGTTCGGGCTTTTCATGAATTTTGGATCAGATTTCGAGTGGTATTTAGGAGGAATAAAGTTGATAGAACTGTAGGGCTTCTTGTTAGCTTTCCGTGGATATAAGGATCGTGGGAAACGGACTTATAACGAAGAAGTTATGGCCTTCAGAAGTTTTGTGGTTTCATGCCTAGCCGAGTACGCTGGGCGTAATTTAGAGTACGCTAGGAGTACTCAGTACGTTGGGCGTAATTTGGAGTACGCTGGGCGTACTGAACAGGGAGGGTCGCGAATGTTCTTCAGAGTATGATGGGCGTACCATATGAACGCTGGGCGTACGCCAAACATACCTGAATGTTATTTTAGGGTCTAGGACCCTATGTAAGCTCCTCATCTCATAACCTAACCCTAATACCTTCAGCCTCCATCCCTCTAAACCCTAGAAATCGACCCTAAGCCTCCATTTGAGTGATTCTTGAGCATTTTGGTGATTTAGTGGGTTTTTGGTGCATATTGTGGAAGGAGTTTCTTGAGGAAGCATTGCTTGGATTGGAGCTTGTGGATCCAAGCCCTAATCATGTTGATCTAGCTCCAGAAAGCATAAAGTTTGAATCTTGGTGGTTTTCTCATATGGATCTAGTGGGATGATGACTTATTATGTTTGGCCTTTGAAGAAGAAGGAGCTTTGAAAGAGAATAGCTTGAGCATCTAGCTTTTGGATCTATGATCTACTCTTGTTGGTGCATCTTCCAGAGGTATCAAGTTTGAAACTTGCTTATTGTTGTACTAGTTTTGTTTTGGGTCCATTTTTGGGGTTTTTTGTCCCAAAGATTGAAGCTTTATGAGTTGTTAAGCTCCATAGCCTAATATATGTCCCTTTAAGTGTTTCTAGTGGAAAGGATTCATAAAAATGAGTCCTTGGATGTTAGAATCAAACCATGCATGAGATATGAGAATTTTGGGTAGTAAAGAGTGAGAGTTTTTGTTTTTGGGACTTGATCAGCCATGCAAATGCTTAAAGTCACGAGCTTTATTGAGTGTGAGCCTTTATGGAATCCAGATCTAAGAGTATAGCTATGGTCTTAACCGATTAAGATCAAAAGGGTTGAAAAAGTAAATCTGGGCGTATGCTGAGCGTAAATCTAGTACTCCCCGCATACTAGGTTGGTGTCCCCGATCAGGATTCGTGTACGATGGAGTACGCTGAGCGTACCAAGGGAGGTACGCCACGCGTAACCCCACTGTGGACTTTTTGGGCTAAGTCTTATATTGGGCCTTAAGTGTTGGGCCTGGAGTTTGGGCTTGTTGTGCTAGAGTTTTGGACCAAAGGAATATGTATATGTGCCTTGGGCCATTGAGTTGGGCTTGCCTCTTGGACTTGAGGGTTGGGCCTCGATAGAGTCCATTTATTATTGGGCCTCGGTGGGCCCAATGGGTTTTGGCGTTATTTATGGACTAGTTAGTGGACTACCTTTAGACCTAGAGAATGAGGGTTGGGACTTAGATCCTAATTTGAGATCATTGTATATATGGCTCAGAGGTAGAGGCTGGTGCGCAACGGCGACATTTGTAGGAGCCGTTCATCATTCGAGGCGAGTCTTCTCACTATACATTACCTAGAGTGGTAGCTATGAGCAGATCGGAGGGTCTTATGTGCTATGTGTTAATTGGGATTATGTGTAATATGATATATGTATGCTATATGATATAGACCGGACCGAGGGTCCAACGATATAGACCGGACCGAAGTGTCCAACGATATAGACCGGACCAAAGGGTCCAACGACATAGACCGGGCCGGAGGGCCTAACGATACTGGATTGGAGGGTCCTGCTGAGACACACCGACCGAAGGGTCATACTGTAGCCTCGAGTGGCGTATGTGTTGTATTTGGTATTTTGGGGAACTCACTAAGCTTCTTGCTTACCGTGTTATGTGTTATGTGTTTCAGGTTCTTATCAGGATCGCGGGAAGGCGGCGACTCGATTGTACACTCCAAAGAAAAGAGTCACGAATAGGGATCTTGGATTTTGATAATGTTTTGAAAACTTTGTTGACTATTAAATGGTGTTTATTTAAAATGACACGTATTTTATGAAATTAAAAATGAAAAATTTGTTTGAAAATTTACAGTGTTACAGAGTAAACCTTGGCGACTATGGAGTTAGCGCTTGTTGAGTTAACCTTGGTGACTATGGAGTTAGCGCCTGATAGCTATGGATTTAGTACCTTATAGATAAACTTTGGCAGCAATGGACTTCGTGCCAATTCCTTAGGTCAATCCTTAGGAACGAATGAATAAATGATAGTTGATTCTTAGGGTAAAAGCTTAAGAAATAAAGAAGATAATGGGGATGGGTAATTGGGTTGATTGTTTGATAATTAAATATAATAATTATATTATTGTGGGTTGAAAACCCTATATGCTCACCAGGCTCCCAAGCCTGACCCACTCAGTTTTCTTTGTATCACAGGTATCAATACGAAGACACATTTCACTGAGAGATTAAAGGATATGTAAATCATTAGTGTAAATAAATGTAAGTTCTGTTTATGCTTGTCTGTATCGGAACATGACATCCCGAGATTTTGTTATATAATGAAAATACATTCTCTTTGAGAAACGTTTTGATAAATTTTATCATATTTTTGTTTTGGGAACAAATTCCGCAACTCTGTAATCAAAAGAGTACTCTGATTTTATAAAACAAAGCATAAACAAATCGATCTTTTCTGGCCGTGAAATTTGGGGATGCCACAGTTGGTATCAGAGCATTAGTTTAAGCGAACTAGGAATTTGTAGGATTTCTAGACTTAAACTTAGAATGCTAAGAAATGATTGTGAGATGAGTGTCTACCATATTTTAGACACGAGCACTAGCTTATTTAGGAAAATGCCTAACATGCTTTTGTGTGCTAAATGGTTTGTGATATGCGTTATGTGATTGGATCTATGGTCTGTTGCCGACCGGATCTGGAAATTTTATGTGTTCAGATTTCTAAATGTTTAATTACGGTATTAGAATTGGCATGTAACTTTTTGGAGTAATAATGAGTATTACACGTCTAAATCTTCTCTATCTATATTTTCGTCTCGATGCAATGAATGCATGCTTCTGTGAAAATAACGTCATGGTGAAGACTCGTAGAGAAGTGAGTAAATGGAGCAAATGAAAGGCTTATGATAGTGAATGACACCTATCAGAAGATGTCGAAGGTGGTATCTTGCCTTTAGTATATGTCTGATAAAATAACGGAACGTTTAGAGGGGTACGGTACGTCTGAAGTACACCTTCGATTGGCGGGATGATAGAACGATTGGTGTAATTCTTAAAGTTGTCCCATCGTCTGGAATGTCCATCACCAACCGAGTTGAAGTAGAATTGATGAGTGAAGATGTACATGGAAGAAGTCCTAGTAGAGTCTAGGAAAATGTTTATGATTAGTTGGACACATTCTTATGTGTTAAATTGTTTTGTGATTTTAGGACTTGGGGACTACGAGACAATACTTGGGACGAGTATGAGTAGGTGTGAATAGTAGTAGAGATCTATACTATTGGAAGCACAGGACTCACGCTTGGATCAGGGAAAGTCACAAAGTTACCAAGAAGCTAGTAATTGATTCCGTTTTATTCAAGTATGTCATTACCATTGTTTCGGTAATGACTAGTAAGATTGTTCTTATTCCGACCCTAGTGGTCATATCAAATTGAGTCCGACTACGATGAGTTGTTACGTGGTTCCGAGAACCAAGTTCGAAGTAGCATCTGACTGAGGTCAGAAGATTGAAATCAATGCGACCGATAGCATCGCGCTCGTTGTTAAATAGGTTCGTAGCTAGAAATGCTACAAGTTAAGATGTGATTATATCATATTAGAATATGAAGGAATGTATATTCCATTTCAGAATTTGACTCTAAGAGACTTGAGTCTAAGCATTGTATTATATAATGAAAGGTCATTAGAACGTGACCCATCGGTCTGTTACAATAGATAAAGGAAAGTATTTATCCTAAGAAGAAGAAGGAGTCCTCAATAAGGAGTTGCTTTGTAACTCGAAAGTTACGATTGAAAATTCAACATAGTACAAAGAGCAGGTGAAGGATTGAGCATCAAGGTTATTATTAGGATGGAGAGGTAACGTATGGAGTCAATATACGAGTCCTATTTCGTTGATGATTCTGGGACGTAATCATCCTAAGGGGGAGATAATTGTAACGCCCGTAGATCAGAGCTAGTCAATTTAGAGATAATGAGCATCAAAAATGACTTTTGATGGAAGATTATTTAGAAAGATTAATCTTAACTAAGTTTTAGTATATGTCATGAGGTTTCCGAATATATAAAGAACGCTGAAATCCAAGTTATAACGAAGAAGTTATCACCTCTCGAAGTTTCGCGACAGAACCGGTACGACGATGAATGACGTAAAATATGAATTTAAGATAGAACGATATCTAGCCTTAGTGATCTAAATGAAAGTCGTAGAATATGTTAAACTGAGAGCGTGCATAAAAAGAACGCCCAAATCTGACTTCGTATGAGGAAGTTATGATTTTCCGAAGTTTCGACTTAGCGGTAAGCAGCCCGAATACTCGAATATGAGATCGAGTGATTTTTAGCCGAAACAATCTAAACGAGAATCGAATATCTCGTCGATAGTAGTCCAACGGTAAAAAGACAGATGAAAACGGACGTCGGATGAAGAAGTTATGAATTTCAAATAGAGTTTTCCTGTCTCGACCTACTAAAAATAATATAAAAGCAATATATTTATAATATATTAAAAATAAAGTCAGAATTTGCCAACGAAGTCTAAACGAGAATTGTAGAGCATATTCTCACCTACGCGTCGATATAAAGAACGTTGAAAACAGAGTTCGTATGCGAAAGTTATGACTTTCTGAAGTTCGGGGCGCGAACCCCAAAGTTGTGTCAGTGGCCACGACGTGGAAACAATGCCCACGACGTGGCATGTTTTCTGACGCCTCCTGGAGTCTGCCATACCCAACTTACGATGACGCATGCAGTGACAACCAAGCCCACGACGTGGAAAAAGTACCCACGACATGGAAAATGAGAAATTAGCCCTATAAATAGATTTGAAGGGGCAGCCAGCCAAGGTTGCTAATTCACCGTTCTCTCACCCATATTACCTTGATTTTCGTGCAAAGAAGTACCCTCGAAGCCCCGATATCATCCCGAGACCCGAAGCAAGTCCCGAAGCCTCGAAGATCCCGAGAAGAAAAGAGTTTCCGAGCCAAAGCTCTGCCCGCGAGAAGTCTGGTGTGTGAAGATCTTTCAGTTTTACCAAAGAATACTACTTTACGAGCCGTAGTGTTTTCCGAGAATCGTCTAATCAAGTGAGTGTATAGTCCCTTTCATATACACAATTTTAATACAAGTATTGATGAATGTATTTGATATATGATATGAGTGAGTGTGTAGTTACTTTCTTCTAACACATAAAAAAGAAGTATTTGCTATGAAATACGTGCTATGTGTTTATATATTGTTTGTTTATTTGAGATGGGTGGAATGAATGTTTTATATAGGTTTTAAATGAGTTGACCTGTATATATATTTGATATCTACAAATATGTTGGGTGGAACATGGGTAGATGGAATAGTTGACGTGTGATGAAAGATCCATGTTGAGTAAACCTTAGCGACTATGGAGTTAGCGCATGTTGAGTAAACCTTGGCGACTATGGAGTTAGCACTTATTGAGTAAACCTTGGCGACTATGGAGTTAGCTCTTGTTGAGTAAACCTTGGTGACTATTGAGTTAGCGCCTGATAGCTATGGATTTAGTACTTTATACATAAACTTTGGCAGCAATGAACTTCGTGCCAATTCCTTAGGTCAATCCTTAGGAACGAATGAATAAAGGATAGTTGATTCTTAGGGTAAAACCTTCAGAAATAAAGAAGATAATGGGGATAGGTAATTGGGTTGATTGTTTGGGGATTTCACATTCACCTTATAAAAACCCTAGCCTTCATCCATTGCTTGATTCTTGGTCTTTTTGGAGCTTTATTGGCTTGAAAAAGAAGATAATAGGAAGAAGGTGACCTTTTAGTGGAGCTTGCAAGGAGTCAACATAATCATCACCTCATATTATCTCTCTCTGGACCTTTATAAGTGTCCAAGTTCCTTGCTTTATGTCATTTAGTTGTTAGATCTTGAATATTATCCCTTATTCCTCATGTTTGAGCAAGTTTGGAATGAATGGGCTCATAAAGTCGACAACTTTATGACTCTCCTGGATCCTAAGAGTATTATATGTTATGGATCTAGTCTTTGATGAAAGTCGACAACTTTATGACTCTCAACCCTAATTCTTGAATATAGAATAAGTGTTAACAGGCCTAAGGGTATTTCTTTCATTTTTTGTTCCTTGTGTGTTCCAACAGTATTAATAGGGGAGAGTCTGTCCTCTCGAATGGTAGTTAGTTTGTAATATTTCAGCTATAATCAAGTAGTTTGTGCCCTAATTCTTTTGTTACCACTATGATGCCTTAGCAAGAAAACTTTGAAAGTACAATGCTATATTGGTTAGATTGTTTTAAAAACAATTCCTTGTTAAGAAAAAATGGAAAGTACAATGCTATAGATGGGTAAATCTTTCAGAGTACAACGCCTTGATAAGAAACATCGAAAACACAATGCTATGATTGGGTAGAACTTTCAAAGTAAAACGCCATAATTAGCAAAAAGATTGAATTACAATGCTATAACTAGATGAAAAATTTAAAGTAGGTGTTAATAAGAAAATTAAAAATAAAAGTATAATACCATAATTGTGTAGATTTTTAAATGCAATGCCTTAATAAGATAACACTAGATGTACAGTGCTATAATTAGATAGTCCTTTCAAAGAAAAATGCCTTAATAAGAAAACCTTGGAAATGGAATGCTATAATTGGGTATATTTTTCTAAGTACAATGCCTGAATAAGAAACTTTTGTAAACTACAATAGTAAAATAGAAATATATGGAAGTTTGTACTTAATGGAAAATGAGATATATGAAAGTAGGATGATGTAATACCCAAACAGATAAAAGAACATTGCTATATTTGGTGTTTGATGATACATGTTTGCAAATTTCAGGTCTCGATGGAGGTGGCTAGTTGGGTAGTGGGTGGAGGATGATGTGTATAGATAAAGTATATATAGTTGGTTGGTGTCCCTCCCAAATCCATCATCATAAACAAAATTTATTTTTGGTGAAGGAAACAAGGGCAACATATGGAATTTTATTGAAACTTATGTGTGTATCTTCTTTTTACATTCTATTTGGTTACCTCTTTTTCTTTCTTTCATCATCATGTGGATTTTTTCTTGATTTTGTACTGCATCAAACAAGATCAAGAATCAAAAATTTATTTTCTTTTCACACCGAATATGATAAGTGACATAAAGGGATAAAGTAACAGAGCATTCCTTTGTATTTTAGAATAATATATAGTTAATTACTATGAAAAAATGGGCCAAATGCAAGAAATAACTTGTTTTCATTTTTTGTATATTATAGCATCCCGCTTCCATTTCTTTTATATTACAATAGTGTACTCTCATATATTTCTTATTAAGATGTTGCACTTTGAAAAACACTTATGATTTTTCTCTTATTAGGAGATTATAATAGTGAAAGATGGTCTGTATTTGGATATTTGTATAATTGGGTAGATTTTCAGAATAAATGTTGTGATAGTAAAAAATGGAAGCATAATGTTATAATAAACAAATCAAAGAACATACGTTGCTATTTCTTGCATATAACCCTGTGATAAAAGTTGTAGAAGATGTGTTTTTCTACAAATTACAACAATTCCATGCATGATTTGACTGGATGTTAACTATCTTCATTTATTTATGATAACATGATTACGTGCCAACGGTTTTAGACAATTTTAGTGCAAATGTTGTGGTTAGGGATGAAAGCAGGTCCAAACCCGGTCCGGATGGACCTGGACCCCGGAAAACCCAGAACCAGTTAAGGGGATTTTGTAGGACCGAAAACCGGAAAACCCAGAACCATTTATGAAGTTTGAACAGAATACGATTGAAATAAAGAATAAGTAGACATTATACAAAAATAGCAAAAGAGATAATCATTGTAAGTGAATAAGATGCTAGTGTGTTGAAATATTTGCTTATTTATCACAATTATAACTGAACATTCATTTATTTTTAATTACAACTATTTGATATAATGTAAAGTGGAGTTTTAAAATTTTGGGATGAGAGGGTGGAAGGTTCTAATATTTAAAATTTGATATGGTGATTGAGATCAAGGAAATGAGGGTGATTTTTTATTTTTAAACCATCATGTAAGAAAACTTATACACTTTGAGTTATTTATGTTAAGTTCTATTAATTTTTTTCCATAAAATAAACATTTGATTTTTTTAGTTTTTTTTCATAAGTGCCACTAATTAGGTGTGTAAAATGAATTGACTTGAATGTTTTAGCTTGAAATTTTGGTGCAGACCTCTTAAATTATTAAGGGATACGACCTTAAAAAAGGAAGGGCATATTCATCATTTTAAACAAAAAAAAGGGTATTTCCATCAAAAGATTAATATTTTAAGAACATGTTCACCGATTCCTCCAACTACTTTTCCCTTAAACAGAGCAACCAAGTATAGGTAAGGAGTTGCTATTACATGTAAAAACCAAAGTATATTCCTCATATGGGTAAAAATAGTCAAAACCATTTCTATTTCATTCAGTTTCTATTGTGTAATACACATTCACATTATCCAACAAAGCAGCTCGATGTTGCATGACAACTAAAGTATCAAATAGTAAGCAATTAAAAAGCATTCTCCGCCTATCTCACATGTAGCTCATATGCTCCCATATGTCATATCTCTAAATATTACTAAAAAAGAAACCTTATGACATCATCTAAAACAATCTGGACCGTTGATTGTGTTTTCTTTATAGGTTTTACACCCTTAGATCAATTTCCTTACGTCACCTTGATCAAACAAGAAGTCAACCCGTTATATTATGAAATTAAATGTAAGAATTGAATGAAAATGATACTTGAATTCTTTCCAAACTTACAACTACAAAATTGGTTCCTTATTAATGTAAACCTTAAATTTAGGCTCTATTTCCATTCAAAATTGATTTCCAAATTATATTATATGTTGAAATATCGGAAACTATTAATTTCAAATTTCAAAAGTTTCGGATATTTTTATGAACCAATACACTTTCAAGCATGATATCTTCTGTTTTAAGTTTAAATAAGATTTCAATTGATTACCTACTAATTTTCATCATATTGACTTGTATATATATGTCAAACCGTTTTAATAATCGATTTACATAAACATTATGTCATAATTCGCACGTAGAAAACAAATCTCTAAATGTTATTAAAAGAGAAACCTTATGACATCATCTAAAACAATCTAGATCGTTGATTGGGTTTTCTTATAGGTTTTACACCCTTAGATCAATTTGCTTATGTCACCTTGATCAAACAAGAAGTCAATCCGCTATATTAGGAAATTAAATGTATGGAAGGCCAAGAAAGGAAAGAAAACCCTAATTTTACACAAACATTATGTGTAACACCCAAAGTCTGGAAGGCCAAGAAAGGAAAGAAAACCCTAATTTTAAGGGACGAATCGGCGAGTCCAAGGAGGAACTCGGTGAGTCCGAGCGGGATCCGGGTCGAGGAGTAAGTGACCGACTCGGCGAGTCGGCCAAGGAGACTCGGCGAGTCTGGTCTGTGCGAAGAAAACCCTGAATTCAGGACTTAGAGCCTATTTAAGCGCCTCATTCTCTTCCCTAGGGTTCCTTTACTGCCTCTCTAACCCAGAACACCAAACCCTAGCCGTCATATCCATTGATTGAGCCAATTGTTTCCTTGAAGAGTGCATTAAAGCTTGGAGAAGGAAGAAGGATCTTGGAGGTGCAAGAAGGGGCTATAGATCCGGGATTAGGAAGATACTTCTGAGCATTTGGAGCTCGGGGAGCGAGTGGAGCAGGAGTTCAGAGAGTTGTCGGGCAGCGGCTAGTGGGATCATCAGCAAGTTCAGCCGGTGCAGGTAAGTTTCCCTTTGTGTGAATGGGTCTAAGGCCACAATGCCGGCCCATGTAGTTATGAGTAGAAGACCCCGGGGTTAGCCCTAGGCACAGTATGTTAGTATGATATTCAGGACGAGGTCCAATGATAGCAGGCGGGTGCCCAAGGAATGGTTTATGTGATAGTTTATACTTGTTGTCTGTGTGATACTTGTATGTGCCTGGTAGGGAGGTGAGTGTGGGCGAGGTCCCGTAGCTCGCCAATAGTAGAGTGTGGATGGTGTTCCACATCTCATTAGCAGCAAATTAGGGGCGAGGCCCGAGTTAGGAAAAGAGTGAGTGTGGGCTGGGCCCATATCTCACAATCAATAGGAGCATGGACGGGGTTCCATGACTCATCACTAGCAGAACAAGGGCGAGGCCCAGAATAGGCGAGGCCTTAGGACAGGATCAGTTCGTATGTGTTTAGCTTATGTGGTGATATGTTTATGTGCTATTATTTGCTGGCGGGAGAGGCCCTGTGACAGGCGAGGCCTAAGTGAAACAGATCTGTATCCGAGCGGGACTCGAAGCCAGGCGGGGCCTGGGGCGGCGGGGCCTGGGGCGGCGGGGCCGTTGTAGTGGGGAGGCCCGAGGTAGGGGCGAGGCCCAGGATAGCGGGTGTGGCCCAGTATGTGCAGTATGTGGTTATGCATGGTATGTGGTAGGGTAGGGAACTCACTAAGCTTCATGCTTACGGTTTTCAGTTTTGGTTTCAGGTACTTCCGGTAGCGGAGGAAAGAGCTCGGGGTGATCGCATGGCACACACCATAGATTAGACAGCCTAGGAATGTTTACTCTGATAACGAACATGTGTTTTGGAAATTAATACTCTGTTTATGATTTGGATTGATGACTTTTCTTAATGTAATGTTTTATTAAAAGAAATTTTTAGTCTTGAATTTTGGGACGTTACAAGTTGGTATCAGAGCCTTGGTTTGAGGGATTTGGACATGCTCTCGGGTGTGTCTGAACTCAAACTGAGGAATTGGTATAAAAGTTTTCAAAATGAAAAGACAGATTGTAAAAAGAGAGTTTTGAGAAAGAAAACAGTTTTAGAAAAACAAAAAAGAATTCGGAAAGAAAAGAATTTTGATAAGAGAAAAGGGTGTGGTGCATGCAATCAACCGAGCTCAAGTAAGTACCCCAAAATACCCATACAAGTTTATGTTATGATTATCAGATAATAGAACAGCATGCTAGATTAGGACTAAGGATCTAGGGATGATGCCTTATGTGCCTATTATATGTGCTTTTGAGTTGCATGATAGTGCTGATTAGACGGTAGTAGGATAGCCTGTTTAGGTTATGCCTGAGTTTATGAGTTCATGTGAGTCTATGAGTTTGTGTTGCATGCTAGTTCAGATTCTTGCTATGTGGATATGATTGCTTGAGTATGTTATGGTTAGATTTTCCCTTGTCTGAATGCTGCTTGCTTTGTGCATTGTGGGATTCTGAGTGATGGGAGTTAGCCATTAGGTGGATACGACACGTCACATGTGATCAGGGTTGAATAATCTCAGAGTGTTGGATTTGGTCCTATTGTGCAGCTCTTGTTTGAGTCCAACCGTTGTAGGGACGAGTCTTTTACTCGATGGATTATCTGAGCCTCGTCACATGTGATGGTATCCAGGTGATGGCTAATTGGCATCACAAGGAGTCCTTTAGCAGCTGAGGACTGGTTTGGTTTGAGTCAGAAGTTTCCCTAGGGCAAGCCTAGGATGAGGTAGTGCTGGGAGCAGTAGTAGTGGAAAAGGGATCTGGTAGAGTCAAAGCAGTTGTTGAGGAAAGTACGGATAGATGTGGAAGGTAGTATGGGCCCGTACTACTAAAAGTAGAGGATCCGTACTCGATTCGGGAAAGGCCGAGACAAGACCGGGAACCTGGTAGTGCATGTGTTTGGTCTCGCAGCAGTGATGAGTATTTTGATAGTGGTTGTGTTATATGTTTCAGCACGGTGACGTTGCAAGAGAGACCAGTGGGCGGATCAGGCGCCAGAGAGGGATCAGGCTCGGGTTCAGGAGCCGAGCAGCTCGAGGAGCGAATGAGGGAGTTGATATCGACTGAGGTTACGCACAACATACTAGACCAGACTCCTGTGATCTTTGGCACGGTCAAGGAGGGTATACTAGAGATCTTGGAAGAGAGGCTGGGAGCCTTCCGTACTGAGATGATGGCATTGATGGGAGCACGTACTTTGACATTTCGAGAGTTCAGGGCTTGCGGGGCACCAGAGTATCATGGGGCTAGGGACCCCATCACTAGCAGCAGATGGTTGGCTGATGTTGCCAACGCATTCCGTACGAGCCGGTGTCCCGAGGGGGACAAGGTCAGACTCGCTTCCTGTCTTCTGAAGGACAGAGCGAGGGATTGGTGGGAAGAGAATGGTCATGCTTTGGGTGATGATGCCGCGTTGGATGCGATGAAATGGAGTGATTTTTCAGTCAGGTTCAGGGCGGAGTTTTCGCCAATTATTGAGGTGCAGCAGTTGGCACGAGAGTTTCAGGATTTGACGCAGACCACTGAGACTGTGGCGGAGATCACCGCCAAGTTCAGGGAGAGAGCCCTTCTTGTTCCGCAGTATGTCGCGGATGAGGAGACGAAGAAGGCCCGATACCACGAGATGTTGAGGGCTGACATTAGGGAGTTCGTGAGCAGGTCCGGTTGTAAGACGCTGGAAGATATGATCTCTCAGGCTAGAGAGAGGGAGATTGACTTGGAGCAGATTCGGAAGAGGAAGCCGGATGAGGTTCAGGTAGCCTCAGGGTCGGGCAAAAGGCACAAGGGATCGGATTTGAGATCGAGGGATTATCAGGACCGCAGCCGGTACGGGAAGTATGGCAGGGCGCACGGGGGCACGTGCAGGAGTGGTAGCGGTGGTGAGTCTAGCTGCTTCAAGTGTGGTCGGTCTGGTCATTTTAGCAGGGATTGTACTGCTACCACCACACAGGGATCAAACTTGATATGTTTTCATTGCAATCAGCGGGGCCACAAGAAGGCCCAGTGCCCCAGTTTGTTTTCAGCAGGACGGGTGATGACACCTGCCCTTTCAACTTTGAGCATCACAGACGGTCGTCATGGCCGTGCAGAGGCGCCTGCAGTAGGAGGCAGGGCTTTTCAGATGACTACCTTGGAGGCGCGAGCAGCATCGGACGTTGCAGGTATGCAATTTCCGTTTTCAGTTCTTTTATTCGTGCATGATTATATGGTTATGGTTCTGCATCATTATCGGTATGAGTATTTTTTTGTTGTGCGGCTCGTTTGTGATTGATTTATATGCCATCTGCATATCTTGGATATTTGAATGGTAGTTAAGGGATGCGCTCTATTGGGGAAGGTTGCTTAGGATGCAGTGACTGTAGCATGCCTGGGAGGGACTTGGTATGTCTCGCTAATTCGGAGCCATATGATTTTAGAATTGGATTGGTTAGATCCCTAGCTATGGTGAGCTTGGGGATTCCTCAGCAGGTTGTTTATGGAATGGTTGGTAGCAAGGATGGGGATTTCTTTTCGAGCGTTGAGCAGCAAGGGTTAAGCAGGATCGAAGTGGGGGAGAATCCTCCGAGAAGGAAAAGGGAGTGATACAACATTGATGGATTGAGAAGTTCAGGGTTGGGAGCTTGAGAAACTTCCCCCTCAGCCAGTGCGTGTACTGGTGATGGTTAGTATGTGGTTGGGAATTCAGAATGGGGGATCGCCTGTAGGGCTCGGGTGAGCCAGAAGGAAGATCTTGAGAACTGATAGCATGGGGTGCTTTCGCACTAGCAGACAGAAGTGGAAAGTGTTGTAAGACTACGGGGCAGCCGTAGCATTCACTAGCAGTCAGTAGTGGAAAGTGTTGTAAGACTACAGGGCAGCCGTAGCATTCACTAGCAGTCAGTGGTGGGAAGTGTTGTCATACTACATGGCAGCCGTAGCATTCACTAGCAGACGGTAATAGAAGGTGATGTAAGACTGCGGGCAAGACGTAGCATTCCATAGTAGCTTCGTTGGCGGAGTTAGGGCGAGGCCCTTATCTCCTAGTGATCAGATAGGGATCAGGAATGGGTAGTGGATGAAAATGATAGGGAGTTTGCCTGTATAGCCCTAGAGAGGTGAGACCTTGGGAGAGGCCGCTCTAGGATATAGTTGGGTGAGACCCGTGGGTGAGGCCCGAGTGAGAATGGCTAGACAAGTAGGACTAGAAGGATAGAGGCGGGTGAGACCCATGGGCGAGGCCCGTGAGTTTTAGCAGCACAGGTGGGACCTAGTAGGGACCTTAGTGTCAAGATAGGGGATCGGGGATCCCAGGAATTTTAATGCCTGTATGGCAGAATAGATTGAGCAGTTATAGGTGGTTGAAGTTTCTTCGAAAGTCGCTGGGAGCGACTAGGAGTTGTGTTGGGTCTAGTTACCGGTGGGATCCGGTAATCCAGATATTGGTAGATTGGTAAGGACCAGGGTGGTCTCAGTTCATCCGGAAGTCAGATGAGGAATAGCAGAATTTCCAGTCAGTAGTAGTGCGAGTATGCAGCGTATGGTGGAATTCAGTTAGTTGATCGTGGGGTGCTCGACACTAAATTATTGTAGAAAGAAATGCCCAGTGGATACTGGCGATAATGACCCGTACTGGAAGTAGCGGGAGTAATGGATTTGGTGAAGATAGGATCTTCACAGTGGCAGAGGAAGTAGTTGGTTATGGAAGGTTGCCCTGGAAAGGGCGGAAATCGCACAAGGAAATAGGGGGTGAACCCTTATGGATTCAGTTGCAGTACTCGGAGAGTACCTGAATGATTGTCGGTTAAGAAAGTTGTGTTTCCAGGATGTTCCGGGTCAGGGTTGACCCGAGATTTTTATCCGCAAGGATTGATGTTAGTCAGAATGACCGGGAGGAAGGCCAACGAAGGTGGGCAGCTGGAGTTGGGGTAATTAGTAGGGTATTAGGCGCAGATCGCAGGCGGTGGGTCGTAGCAAACTTCAAGGACGAAGTTTAGTTTAAGTGGGGGAGAGTTGTAACACCCAAAGTCTGAAAGGCCAAGAAAGGAAAGAAAACCCTAATTTTAAGGGACGAATCGGCGAGTCCAAGGAGGAACTCGGTGAGTCCGAGCGGGATCCGGGTCGAGGAGTAAGTGACCGACTCGGCGAGTCGGCCAAGGAGGGCGAGTCTGGTCTGTGCGAAGAAAACCCTAAATTCGGGACTTGGAGCCTATTTAAGCGCCTCATTCTCTTCCCTAGGGTTCCTTTACTGCCTCTCTAACCCAGAACACCAAACCCTAGCCGTCATATCCATTGATTGAGCCAATTGTTGCCTTGAAGAGTGCATTAAAGCTTGGAGAAGGAAGAAGGACCTTGGAGGTGCAAGAAGGGGCTATAGATCCGGGATTGGGAAGATACTTTTGAGCATTTGGAGCTCGGGGAGCGAGTGGAGCAGGAGTTCAGAGAGTTGCCGGGCAGCGGCTAGTGGGATCATCAGCAAGTTCAGCCGGTGCAGGTGAGTTTCCCTTTGTGTGAATGGGTCTAAGGCCACAATGCCGGCCCATGTAGTTATGAGTAGAAGACCCCGGGGTTAGCCCTAGGCACAGTATGTTAGTATGATATTCAGGACGAGGTCCAATGATAGCAGGCGGGTGCCCAAGGAATGGTTTATGTGATAGTTTATACTTGTTGTCTGTGTGATACTTGTATGTGCCTGGTAGGGAGGTGAGTGTGGGCGAGGTCCCGTAGCTCGCCAATAGCAGAGTGTGGATGGTGTTCCACATCTCATTAGCAGCAAATTAGGGGCGAGGCCCGAGTTAGGAAAAGAGTGAGTGTGGGCTGGGCCCATATCTCACAATCAATAGGAGCATGGACGGGGTTCCATGACTCATCACTAGCAGAACAAGGGCGAGGCCCAGAATAGGCGAGGCCTTAGGACAGGATCAGTTCGTATGTGTTTAGCTTATGTGGTGATATGTTTATGTGCTATTATTTGCTGGCGGGCGAGGCCCTGTGACAGGCGAGGCCTAAGTGAAACAGATATGTATCCGAGCGGGACTCGAAGCCAGGTGGGGCCTGGGGCGGCGGGGCTGTTGTAGTGGGCGAGGCCCGAGGTAGGGGGCGAGGCCCAGGATAGCGGGCGTGGCCCGGTATGTGTAGTATGTGGTTATGCATGGTATGTGGTAGGGTGGGGAACTCACTAAGCTTCGTGCTTACGGTTTTCAGTTTTGGTTTCAGGTACTTCCGGTAGCGGAGGAAAGAGCTCGGGATGATCGCATGGCACACACCATAGATTAGACAGCCTAGGAATGTTTACTCTGATAACGAACATGTGTTTTGGAAATTAATACTTTGTTTATGATTTGGATTGATGACTTCTCTTAAAGTAATGTTTTATTAAAAGAAATTTTTAGTCTTGAATTTTGGGACGTTACATTATGTCATAATTCCCACGTAGAAAACAAATGCAAAAAAAACTTCAACCTTCCCATCAGTCTGATTAGTCGAATAAATGTATGTGTTTCTTCCTTAAATCATTTTAATCTGTAAGTTTGATATTGTTTTCGAAATTATATGGTTTTACTCATTCATATGGTTCTTTGTTGAATACTTATTATTTGGATGTATAATGTTGTTTTTGAATTTTTTATTTGATGTTGTGTTCGGTTCTTGGTTCCATCTCTTTAATCGGTAACTATGATCCTATTTTCGAAAACAGTAAACTCAATGTTAAAATTAGATGTTATATATAATGAAATTATGATGTTGCATGTGTGTGTATACCTTTGTAAAAAATCAATAGACAAGACAAGAGATGACATGACATAATATAACAGACGGGTTGTACAAAAGACATGAACGCCCTCATTAGAAAGTTTTTTTTATGTCTCCGGTAGTAACAAAATAAGAATAAGAAATATACATTCTCAACAATTGATGTGAGCTTTAGAGTTAAATATAAGCATGTTGTGAAATATGAAAATAGGCTCCTGTATTTTTTTTTTCAAAAAGAATCGGTACCATACATGGGCAGGTAATAATGCACGGTATAATAGAAGTGTGCACTCAACAAGAGTCAACATTTGACCTTGAAATACCAAAACCGCCCCTCAGAACCTTTTGAAAAAAATCAGGTATACTCAAGGACGAAAAATGTAATCTACTCTAAACTTAAGTAAAAAAAAAATATATATATAAATTTTGTTGTTATGCTATATGTTTTTTAGTTTTTGTTCAAAGGCAAAATGGTGATTTAAAAAAAACTAATAGCTAGACTGTTAACTTAGGCAATCATAAAAGTTTTATGAAACAGTGAAACAAGGTCCAAAAACTTCAACCTGATTCTTTTAGGGTCCAAAACCAAAAAAATCAACTAAACATAGGGACCAAATATGTAAATCACTAAAAATAAATGAAAAAACTTTTGTTTATACTGATCCCCCCCCCCCCCCCCCGTTTTGAGGTCATGGTGGTAGATTGAGCTTCATCACTTCTGCCCCTAATTTGCTCTTTGCTTTATAGTAAGGAATGTTCTTTACTACCACTGGATCATTTCTTGCACGTTCAGGATCCATTGATATAATACGTGTTGTATTTCAAATTCAATAACAAAATTGTAATTAATTAATTTCTCATTGAAGTTAATAAATTATAAATTTATCTCACTTCCTGCTCATCCAAGTTTTCTCATTGCTATAGCATCACGAAGTTGATCATATCGCATATTTTTCTAAATAAGAAACACTACTATCAACAAAAGAAGCTATTTAATTTCGTAATAAAGTTGAATTAAAAAATAAATAAATAAATAAATAAATAAGAAATAGAAGAACCTTGTATTACCACCATATTTTATGTTTGACTTCATCACCATATTTAAATCCTCCCATAATTTGAGGCATTGTGATTAACCAAAATGCAACAATGCTTGGATCTTTCATGCTATCAATAATATGCTGAAACACAAAAGTAGATGTTTAGAAGTGAGATAATTGTTACAAGAGGAAAATGGGTAGAATCGTAATTGGCATTTACCTCATAAGGGTTTTTTGTTTTTTTTTTCATTATGTTGTAAGCTTTGCATGGAGGCTCGATAATTTGCAAAGTAAATAAAACTAAAGGGGTGTTTCTTTTTTCCTTCATTAAACTCTATAGTGAATAACTATATGGATAAAGTGTTCTATACATAAAGATTGTAGATAAAGATGAAAAATAAAACGCAATGGATTATGAGAAATCACAAAAAATAAGAACCAAACCTAGGAACCAACATCGAACAAAAACCCTACTTTCTTTACTTAAAAAAAATGAACATATCTGCACATACTCAAAACCGTAGAAAGAATTTCAGAAAAAAAATGTTATTTCATAAAAAAGGAGCCTAAAAAAAGATAGTGGTAAACCGAAGAAGGCATATCAAAATCAACAAAAAAAAAAACGAATATATAAACATAAATGATGGACCTGATAAATGATTTCTGTCATATTATCCCTAAAATAAAAAAGAAGCCATCAATGAATCTTAACATTGTCGATGATAGTGACAATAACTTAGATCAAGGAAAAAAGATATGATATTAGAGATGAAGTGGAGGGAGATGATTAGCTTCGTTGCAGATTTATTGGTTATAGTTTCTTTATATTTAATATTGTGGAGGGTTTTATGTGGTTCATTTTGAAGGAACATAAATAAGTTGCTATTTTTTGAAATAAACAGTTATATTTCGCAATATAGCCATAAAATAACAATGTATTTTGAAAGTACATTGTTAAATGTTGGATTATACTTGTGTAGACCCATTTTCACGCATGGTTGGCTATATATAGTTGTTTTCCGTGTCACAAGTAAAAAATGTTTGAAGGTACTTATATGTGACAAACAAGGTCATTGAACTAATAAAACAAAAAATGTTGTCTATAAAGAGGTCCTTTAACGTTATATATATTTACCTATTTTAGTGTCATTTCTACACATTTCAATAATACCAATAACCCTACTTTTTTTATAATTATTTTGTAATATCTATATAAATTTGCATTTTATTTATGTGTTCCCCGCATTTAACACGAGTCATAATCTAGTATGCATAACATACATCATTAAGAATTCCTACATGGATGCAACAATGAAGGTTAATTGAAATACCTTTTTAGAAATATTTAACAAAAAAATCATAGATACACATACAGACTTACATTTTCATCTTGAGAATTCCTCCTTAAATGAAATAGGAAACTGGATTAAAGCTTCACATATGTGAAATGGTAGATGTCATACCCTAAAATTCATTAAAAAATCAAAAAAAAATATCAATTACATACGAAACACCAATAACGAAAAAAGTTGAAGGTGTAGCAGGAAAAGAAGAAGACGGTGCAACATGTAACGAAAAATAACCCCTGGTGAGAAACATGCAATGATCTTATGGGGGAGTCTTTCGTATATAATCACTTGAACTATAATTCATGTATTTGAGCTACCTGAAGTAAAATTTTTTATTTAATGTAATAATGCCATATACATTCCATCTCTTTCTCCATTAAAACTTTATTTAGTGGTACCTACAGGAAAATAAAATGTGCAACAACTAAAAGACCCAACCTAAAACTTGATTCCATGCAATATTATAATCCTCTAAAAAGAGTATCTTTAAATAAATCTAACTGTGTCACTTTAGTTTCTTGAACTCCCAAAACACTAATACCACAAATGTTTAAATTAATACCATGTTCTTCGATTCTCCCATTCTATTTATCAGCTTCTGCATATCATCTTTGCATCCATTCATTTCACACCCCAAAGCATTATGATCAAACTCAATGCATGTATCCACAACCTCAATCAGAGACCCAACATTAACACAGAGTTTGGTTCTAGTATTACCCTTACACGTGAAAGAAGAGTGATTAGAGGCAGCAACATCTCCTGTGCTTATTAATCGTCATGTTTTGTATGGGTGTCATAAAATAAACAAAACCAAATAAGCAAGTAGATTAATGTTTATATTTTTTAATTTTTTATATAGATAAAACTTACTTTTCAATTTACTTTAATATTAAAATGTTTATAACGTATCATATATAAGATGTAAAAACAGGTATGGAATGTACTTTGCAATTTCTCTAATGTTACAACTTTCTGCAAGTTGTAAAAGTGGACCTATAATTTTACTTTGCAAATTTCAGGTGTGTTTTTGATACTAAACTAATGTTACAACTTAGGTGTATTCCGGTTTATCCCACACCCATATTATACATAGTTAGAAAATCTATAATAGAAATTTTAATTGTTTAATTGGGTAATCAAACCGAATAACCTAAAAACAATTAAATCGACCTTATTTGGTTACGTTAAAACTAGTTTATAGCTTTTAAAAATCCGATTCAATAAACAGAAGCGCTATTAAAAAGATGGTATTTGCCATTGCATAAATCTGACCTTTGGTACATGAGTTGTCTGCCTAAATTTTGAATCATGATTTTCAATAATATAAAGTGTTGATCCAAGTGTGGCATCATGTTGTTTATCATCTTGTTTCTGCATATCAAAAGTTTACTTTGATACCAAGTGTATCAACACAAAAACAAAAGTCATTGATCCAATGATGGAAGGACGAATGCATTCAATAGTAATAAACTCACAGCTAAATGAAACATGTTCTCCCGAGGGATGCTTAATTCATTCAATCGGAGTGAATCTTGTCCCTCATACAAGACAAATAATACTTGAAGAATAGGAATTTTGGGTAAAGAATAGTAGCACACTGTACTAGGTAGCAAATAGACCAACTAATTACGTACTAAACATTCATGGTGTCAATTGGGACTCCACAATAAATGTAATTTAATTGTCATGCTTGGGTTCACTAGAAGGCATTTAATTGATTAGGGAACGTAATAATGTGATTCTTTCCCAAGTTCGGTTGACCTCTCAGAAATTTTTGCTCAACTGATCTCCTTCTGCTATAGCCTGACCTAATCAACCTCAAATCTTGAAGGTAACGGAGTACTTCAAAGTCAGTTTCCTTGTCAGCGTATAGAGTAGATGTAAGTTGCTTGATCCCGGGAAAACATTTGTGAAAATTATCTACCCCATCTCCCAACACCACATTTGAAATATATTGCACTTTCATCGGTTTCCCAATAGAAGGAAGATAAAGATCCTCGTCACAGTATACATGCCTCAGATTCACCAAATCTGATATGTTCCTAGGTAAAACCATATAACTAGATCTTGTGTAAACATTGAGGGTTTGAAGGTTCCATAAATAGCATATTGATGGTGGGAATGATGACAGCCGAATGTGAAGGTGCGTTAAGGCCCCGTTTGGTGAAAAGAACTAAATGGGACAGAAGTCACAGAACATAACTGATTTTTTTGGAAGGTGTTTGGCAAGACTAGAACAAGAACTAAATGGAATTTTGACCAATTCCAATGGGACAACTCAGTAAATAAAATAGTCCCACCCAAATAGGTGCAACTAAGTGGAACACATTCTTTTTTTGTTTCCATCTGCCGAAATTAACCTTGGAACGCTTCTCTCGCTTTCACTTCTTATCCATCATCTTCTCTATTTATCTTATTCTTCAATTAATCATCCTCTCCCATCACAAAATATTATCATTCTTGGATCTTGATTCTCGATTTAGTGCTGATTACTTCTCCTTCTGTTGACAATTTCTTTTCTGTTGACAATGTTGACAATTTCTTATCAAGGGTAGGGGTATCTGATTCCAATTGTTTGAAGGTATGTTTTTTTCTTAATTTGTTACCAATGTGGAATAGCTTGACGCAACTACCAAACCACTTTTTGCGAATACTATATTGGAAGATGACATTTGAAGTTTGTTATTTTTTTTATTTAAAATTAAGGATTTTGGAAACCATTTTGGTTTAGAACTTTGTTAATTTTGAAGCAATTTTGATTATTTGGTATTTGAACTTGTTTTAATATGGGAATGTTAAGTAATTTTTTAAGAAAAATGTTTATTTTGAAGTTATGTATGGTAAATAGAGTTATTATGAATATTTTTTGCAAAAGGGTAATATGGTTATTTTTACATCTTGTTCTGTCCAGTTCTATTGTTACCAAACAATTTCAGACAACTTGTTCTGTTCTGATCTGTTCAGTCTTACCAAACACTATACAAATTATTTGTTCTGTTCAGTCGAGTCCAGTTCAGTTCAATTCAATCTAATCCAATGGAGTTCAGTCCAATCCAATCCAATCCAATCCAGTTCTTCTGCCAAATGGTACCTAAGTTAACTAGTAATGCTAAATAGGAGGGAAATCAATCAATTCATATCTTTCTAGATTTAACACCCTAAGAAGTGCAAAGGAATGAAAAAACTTTTCTAAATGTAACACCCTTCCAAGTGCAAAGGTGTAGTAAAACATTGAGATATTGTCGGTAAACGTTGTTTTCCTATTAAAGCACAAATACGATCAAATACTTGGGTGGTTGGATGAGACAAACTCATAACGTCGCTTTCTTGATTTATGACCACACGGCGTTGCTTATGAGTGGTAACTACCTCACAAAGATGATTAGATGTTGGTGGCGAGTCTATCCTCAGGAGGAATCTTTCTTCCTTTCCTTTTTCCATACATAGCTGCCTCACAAGATCATGGACTTTACAACTACTGACATCACCCGTAATATACCTTCTTTCTGCAATTACAAGATTTCTCTCAACTAGATCCATCAGGTAGCCCTTGGCAGTTTCCTCCAAGCTTCGACTTCCATCTTCTTGTAGAAATCCCTCAGCCATCCATAACCAAAGCAACCCTCGTGAACGGACACTACAAGAAGTTTGTAGCCACAGATGTTTACTCCTTGGTTCTTTTGCTAGAACTCCTGCCATCACAACCACCAAAAAGCGACAATCCATGACAGTTTTTTGCAATTTTCTTTCCAGGTTCAATCAGCCATTTGGGACAATCATATCCTTCAAATACCTTCTCACACAACAACTTCCAACTTTCGTCTTCTGTCAAATGTTGTAAATGATGAATTAGTCCATGTGATTTTGCATGCCAAGCAACCTCAGTGAGGCGACTAGTAAGCAGAATTCAACTTCCACTGTTATGGTCAGGGAAAAACAACTCCAACTTATCCCATCCCTCTGTACTCCAAATATCATCCATGACAATTAGATATCTCTGACAGTATAGGCTCTTGTGCAACATTTTATGAAGCTGAGAGTCGGTTGCTTTTTCAAGCTCTAACTGATCATCTATGGATGACAAAACTTGAATCAACAGATCCCAATTGTCATGTTTGGGAAACAGTGACCCATCCACGGACGTGAAAATGATAAACAACATAGGGATCAGTGAACACTTTGTTAGCCAGGGTGGTCTTACCTATTCCACTCATACCCACAATAGAGACCACATTCAGTTGCAGCTTTGAATCTTTTCTTCAGTTTTCTGACTTCTTCAAAGTTGCGTACATCTTGGTCTTCATGGTTAAAAATGGTTTGGATCAAGGAACCAAACTCTTCGTAAAGCAGTTGGAATTGAGGCCTTTCAAATAAAATTGATGGGTTGTTGATCATTGGAGTATATCAGTTGCTTCAACTTTCCCATGAACATTTGGACACTTGTGTATGCCATCTTGTTTCTTATTCTCTTGAAGAACAGTAGTGGTCTATATTGAAGTTTTGAATTAAGCCAAACAGTTAAGATGAGTTTTGCAGATTATTAGGACCCTTTGAATTTTCTTTGTAAAAATTGGTTGGCTCTTGTCTGCTGGGATTATGGTCCCACCAATCCGAACACCACATACTAATTTTCATTTAAAAACTTTTCAAGGTCTTCTTTTAAATTATTTTTTCTTCATTCCATTTCCAATAATAGTTTATACTTTTATTACCTTATATAAACTTATAAATTTAGAATATAAATAGAATCTATGGACTTGTAACAATTTTTAATATATCTCCACAGCTGATATTAATATATTGGATACTATTAGAAACATATAAATAAATAATTTTTACGTTAAAAGAGTATAAACTAAAGGGTTGTTTGGCAACCTCTAAATGATAGGCTCGTATGATTTAGAGGCTCTGAATGAAAATATGTCCTAAATTGTTGTGCTGAATAATAAAAATGACTATTTTACCCTTCTATCCAACAAGTTTTAAAGTTGACAGGTTCTAAAATCTAATGATATATAAGCATTTTTCTTCAAAAGGAAGAGAATTCAAAGTTTTTACAATCAAATCAACTTTAATATCTACCCTTTCTATAGAAAATTCACAAACTAGGATCAAACATCCAAATCAAACCCAAAGGAAACCAAATCAAGCTTCAGTTAATAATCGAGATGTGGTTATGGTCATAAAAGGCAATCAACCTGTGAACATGCTTCATTTGCAATCCCTTCCATTTAACAAAAATCTCCAAGAATATAATATCTGAATAAATAAAGAAGAAACATTTTGTACAAAAGATTGAGTTTTTATAATAACTGAAAAGAGATTTGAAACGATCTCAACATGGGGTGTAATTGTATCTGGCAGCTAGATGCTTCTTAGCAAGTGGTAGACCAATAGCATTGTTTAGAAATACATGAGCAAAATTAAGATTTTAGCATTGTTTAGGGCCAAGTGCAAGAAATAGCAATGTACTTTCATTTTATTTGTGTATTATAGCATCCTACTTCTATTTCTTTTTATTACAATATTACACATCCATTTTTTTTTAATCTTATTAAGACGTTGCACTCTAAAAATTACTTCTGATTTTTCTTTTATTAGGACATTATACTTTGAAATTTTACCCAATTATAATAGTGAAAGATGCTCTATTGGATATTGGTATAATTGGGTTAGATTTTTCAAAGTAGAATGTTGTAATTGTAAAAAATGGAAGTAAGATGTTATAATAAACAAATCAAAGAAAGTACGTTGCAATTTCTTGCATACAACATTGTAATAAAACTTGTAGAAGATGTGCTTTTCCACAAATTACCAGAATTTAAGTGTTGAATCATGAATTTCAGTAAATTAAAAAGTGTTGAAAATGAAATTCCATTATATGGCATCTTATTTCTTCATATCAAAGAGTTGCATTCATGATTTTTAAAAAAAGAACACTATCTTGCTTTGGTACTAAGTTTATCAACACTATAACAAAGGTCATCTATATGATGGAAGGAAGCATATGCAGTCAACAATAATAAACTAACAGCTAAATGAAACATGTGCTCCTGATGATGCTTAATCCATTTGATTGGAGTAATTAAATCTTTTCCCTCATACAAGACAAATAATACCAGATTGCCTTATTCTTTCACTTTAACTCAGCTAAGAAGACTTGACTAAACAAAGATTCAACCATTTAAGAGAAAAAAAAAACACATTGAGCAATTAATACATTGTACTAGGTAGCAATTAGACAAATTATTTATGTACTAAACATTCATGGTGTCAAGTAAAATGTATTAATCTTCACACTTGGGTACACAAGAGGGCATTTTCCTTCCATCAATTATGATCTCAAGTTCATAGTTTCCCACATCATCTTGCTCCTGTCGTACTTTTTGAAGAGATACAAGAAGAGAAGCACCACAGTCAAAAACATAAATATACTCAAGCGTTGAAATATCCCCCAACTCAAGGGGTATCTCTTCAAGATCAACACAATTGCTCACCTGTAATTCTTTGAGACAAGGAAAGTTGATACTTGAGGATTCCCATTTTTTGATATTAAACTCTTCAAGACACAAGAATTTTAGTTTTTGAAATGGCTCCTCACCTGTTTCCCACAGGGTTCCCTCAAAGCAATTGTCTTTTAGTATGAGAATCTCAAGATTAGGTAACGATTGAATGATCGACATGTCGCTCCACAGTAGACCACACCTTACAAGTGTAAGTTCTTTCAGTGTTGCAGGGAACCTAATAATGTGATTCCTTCTGCTGTAGCCTGACCCAATTAACATCAATACTTGAAGGTAATGGAGTACTTCAAAGTCATTTTCCTCACTAGAGTAAAGAGTAGATGTAAGTCTCTTGATCCAGGGAAAACATTTTTGAAAATTATCTACCCCATCTCCCAACACCACTTTCGTAGTAACTTCCAATTTCATTGGTTTTTCAATAGAAGGAAGATAAAGTTCTGCGTTACAGGTTAAATGCCTCAGATTCACCAAATTTGATATGTTACTAGGTAAAACCATAGAACTAGAACTTGTGCTAACAAAGAGGGTTTGAAGGTTCCATAAATTGCATATTGATTGTGGGAATGATGGCAGCCAAATTTCAATGTGCCTTAAGTGAATTAGTAATCCTAAACCAGGGGGAAAACCAATTAATTTACTTTTATCTAGATGTAACACCCTAAGAAGTGCAAAGGAACGATAAAACTTTTCTAAATTTAACACCCTTCGAAGTGAAAAGGAACGGAAAAACTCTGTGATATTGTCGGTTAAGGTTGTTTTCTTAGGATAACACAAAAGAGATTGAATACTTGGGGTGGGCGGATGAGACAAACTCGTAATGTCGATTTCTTGAATTGTGACCACACGGCGATGCTTACGTGTGGTCATTACCTTATTCTGATTTCTCAATTTGTTGATTTGTTTTCTTATGATATCACAAAGACCAATAGATGGTGGTTCTATTTTTAGGAAGAATCTTTCTTCTTTTCCCTTTTCCACCGATAGCTGCCTCACAAGATCATGGACTTTACAGCGTCTGATATCACCAGAAAGATATCGTTTTTGTACAATTACAAGATTTCTGTCAACTAGATCCACCAGGTAACCCTTGGCAATTTCCTCCAAGCTTTGACTTCCATCTTCTTGTATAAATCCCTCAGCCATCCATACCCAAAGCAACCATGGTGAATGGATCTTGTAGTCTTCTGGAAACCCTCCCAGATAGAGAAAACACTCTCTCAAGTGAAGAGGTAGATGGTGGTAACTTAATGCTATTGTTTCCAGACATCCTTTCTCGTCACTAGCCATGTACGAATGGACACTGTAAGAAATTTTTAGCCATACATCTTTTCTTCTTGGTTCTTTTGCTAGAACTCCTGCCATTATAACCACAGAAAGCGGCAATCCATGACAGTTTTTTGTAATTTGCTTTCCAGGTTTTATCAACCATTTGGGACATTCATCTCCTTTGAACACCTTCTCACACAGCAACTTCCAACTTTCTTCTTCTGTCAAATGTTGTAAATGATGAATAAGTCCATGTGATTTTGCATGCCAAGCAACTTCGGTGAGGCGACTAGTAAGCAGAATCCGACTTCCATTGCTATGATCAGGGAAAAACAACTTCAACTTATCCCATGTCTGTGTACTCCAGATATCATCAATGACAATTAAGTATCTCTTACAGTATAGGCTAGTATAGGCTCCTGTGCAAGATTTGATGAAGTTGAGAGTCTGTTGCTTCCTCAAGCTCTAACCGATCATCAATGGATGAAAGAACTTGAATCAGTAGATCACGTTTGTCATATGTCTGCGACACAGTTGCCCATCCACGGACATGAAAATGATAAACAACAAAAGGATCAGTGAACACTTTGTTAGCAAGGGTTGACTTACCAATTCCACCCATGCCAACAATAGAGACCACATCCAGATGCTTTCCATCTTCAACAAGTTTGTCCCGTATTATCTCAGCATCACGATCAAACCCCACAACCATTTCTTTCTTTACTTTCTTCGATCCGATTGAATTTCTACTGCGGGAAGTTCCAGAAGATTGCATTTGAAGTCTGTCAGTTGTCAGAGAAGAGTCCATCTTCATGTTATCGATGTTCATGGTCATAAACTCTATCTTGATAGACTCGATTGATCTCATAACAACCCAAGGTGGAGATAGGGCTGAAAGACATTAGATATAGGTGAATACCTGTTGTTTCTACAGTGGACAGCGGATAGAAAGATATCGACGATATCTTCTGCCTCTTCAGCTGCAGCTTTGAATCTTTTCTTCAGTTTTCTCATTTCTTCAAAGTTGTGTAGATCTTGGTCTTCGTGGTTGAAAAGGGTTTGGATCATGGAGCCAAGTTCTTCATAAAGCAGATGGAATTGAGGCCTTTCACATAAAATTGATTGGTTGTTGATCAATTCATTATCGTTGCAGTTTATCAGCTGCTGCAACTTTCCCATGAACATCTGCACATCTGCATACATCTTGTTTATTCCTCTCGTGAAGAGCAGGAGTAGGTTAGATCCTTTTTGAATTTTCCTGGTAAAATTAGGTGGGTTTATGTTTGCAAAATAGGGTTATGGTCCCACCGATCCACCAACTCTGAAAAAGTCCAATGTATCAATTTTATAATATAATGCAGAAATAGGCCCTATGTGGTTGAGTTCTGTGAAAACTAGGAAACGACTGTTTCTTCCGATTTTCAGATGATTAGGAGTTTGAAGGAAGAAACTCATCTCAATAATTGTTTCAAGAATTTTGTCCTCTTTAAATGTAAATGATTAACTTATTGTAATTTCTGTCTAAATGAATTCAATATATATGTGTATATATTGCTAATAAATACAAACACGACGTGAAACAACTAGAAGAAACTCTACAGAGAACTTAGTAAGGTAACAGTCATAAGAGAGATTTTGGGATGTTACTTGCAGAATATAGAAAGAATGATCATTAGCAAATTCAATGGCTGTGGAATCCAGTCCACTACCACCATGCTCAAACTGGATATTTAATTATCAAAAAACATCCAAAATCCTTCGTAATGGAATTGTGAAACCCCAAATAGTGAAAAGATAAGTAAAGTAAATCGAAGTACCAAAATGTACTCATCCAAAACAAAGAATTTGACTTCGAATCGGAAAAGTACCAAAAAAACCCTAATACTAAAATGTTAGACTCGGAAATAAAATTAAGGGTAGGTGCCCAAAAGCATGTGTATTTTTAAAAATTAACTCGGATCGTCCTTCATTTATTTAAAAGTTGCACACTTCATCCCTCTTGACATAAAAAGTCTATTTTGCCCTTAATATTTTCTTTTTTAGTTTTATTTTATTCTTTAATCCTTTTTTAACTTTTAAAAAAAATAAATAAATAAATTTCTCCACATAACCACTCTCTCCTTCCCTTTCCCCAATGTCCATTTCTTAATAATTAAAAGAAAACTCCCCACCTCCGATCAATACCCTTAGGCGATTCACCGGTGACTTTTCCACCTCCACCCCATTCTTGTTTCGAACTCAACTTAGCATCTCCGTTTCACCATCGATTCTCTTCTTGAGTTGACTTAAAACTGGTCTAACAAACACCGGTCACACACACCATGTACAAACTCCTGAAATCGTCGATCCAACTCCAATTGCGGTGGGGACACATGATGGAAGCATAGATTACAGGTGGTGGTGGTGTTCAATCTGAGACCCCCGAAGTAAAATTTGTCATGAAACAGGTGGCGGGTCGAAAACTTAGGCAGCAACCATCTTAGATTTGATGTACGAGGTGGTGCAACCGATGTTGATTCAGGTGATGACAAAGCGTAGATTGTTTGATGATGACAACACATTTCAAACCCATGGCCATATTTATTCGAATATGTTTCTCGTTTGGAACTTAAGTTGAACCAACCTCTTTCTTTCCTGTTTCTTTTAGATACAGATCGAGAATGGAACACACCTTTATAATTTGGGTATTGTTTTTTTCTAGTGAGGTGAAGATCGAGAATGGAACACACCTTTATAATTTGGATATTGTTTTCTTCTAGTGAGGTGAAGAAGACAACGAATTGGAGGTTAAGGAGTATAAAATCGACGAACAGGGGAGTTTTAATTTAGTTTTTTAATTCTTTGTGTGATCACTAACTTGCATAAGGTGCTGGGTTGGTGGGGGTGTGACGATTAAGGTGGTGGTTTGCAGTGGGTTATGTATAGTGTTGATGGTGGTTGGTGGTGGATGGATATAAAGGTGATTATGGTGCTAATGAGTTCCAGGTGAGATGGCTTTAGTGATGCCAGTGGTTGTGTAATTTTTTTTGAGTGATGAAGGCTAATTCGAGTAAAAATAGGTGGTGGTTGATGGTTGTGGGTATTGGTGATGGCCCGACGGTGGTGATTTTGTCAAAGAATTTAGGGGGGGGGGGGGGGGAAGATGGTTTAGAAGGGAAGGCGGTATAAGACGGGTGGGGTTGCGTTTTTTATTTTATTTTGTATATAATAAATAGTAGTAAGAAAAATAAAATAAATGAAAAAAAGAATAAAAAGGGTAGAATAGTCATTTCATGTCTTGAAAGGGATTAAACATGCTAATAAAAACCAACAAGGGATGACATGTGCAACTTTTAACCAAACCAGGGACTGTCCAAGTTAGTTTTTAAAAATAGGGACTAAACACGCTTTTTGGCATGTGCACGAGGGACGATTGGTGTAATTTACCCTAAAATTAACATCCAGATCCAAAACAGGGATGAAAGAGCTTACTGGAGTTGTGGAGACACCGAAGGTGAGAGGGATGTATGTGAGGTAGAGGCGATTAAAAACATAACTATCAAATTATAATGTGAAAAGCAATTAAAAGGTCCATCATAGTAGCGGGCCATATAAACTAGAAATTAGTGATCTGAAAGTGAAATAAGCTTCTGTTTTTTATTAGCTGTTACTCAAAAGTCAAAAGCATTGATTTTGTTTGAAACACCATATAGTCATTGATTTTTGTTAACAAATAGACATTAATTATGTTAAAAGAAGTAACAAATAATGAAAACCTTGGTTTTAGAGCATGTGGTATGGGTTACCACAACGCCGTTAAGGCTGATGTGGCCGCCTATAACGGCGTGGTAACATCAAAAACATCACCCCTTTTCTTGTTGCATCTTATTGTGTTGTGTAACGACCCAATTTTCACGCCCAAAAATTTCATTTAAAATAAGTGGTTTGTAAAATATTTATAGTAAAACATCATCCGATCATATCATTTCATAAAACGTATTCGTGTCTGAAAACCCAAAACATGAAAATAATAATAATGTCAGAGGACAATCCCAGAACATCTCATAATGCGGAAATCCCATGTGTGTGTGTATGATGTGCCGCTACCGCGCCAGCTCCTTCCCCTTCGCTGAAGAGGTACCTGAAACCAAAACTGAAAATTGTAAGCACAAAGCTTAGTGAGTCCCCCCCCTCCCATCGTACCACATACCATACAATCATATCACATACATACTGCCTGGCATTTCTGGGGTGCCAACCTACCCGTACGGCCATTCTGGGGTGCCGACCTACCCATGTCAAGCCATTCTGGGGTGCTGACTATCCTTCGGTCCTAACAACTGTGACAACCCGAAATTTCTAGTTTACATTCTTCATTTTTATCAAAGTTAGCTTCGTTTTGCTATTTTATAATGAAGTCTCAGGTCTAAAAGAGTGCTTAAAGCTTAGTATAATTGAAATACATGTCGGAGGATGGGTTAGTTTGGTTGTAGCATCGAAAAATTAGGCCAGCCAGCCGCACACAGGCCAAACACACACCCCTCCAGCCGCACACACCCTCCTATATATACTATCCTTGGTCATTTTGATCAATTCTTACACTTCTACAAAGCTAGGACTCGAAAATCCTCTCAAGTATCATCTGGAAAGGTAACATCCTTCACCAAGAACACAAAGAACACCAAGAACACCATATGTTCTGGAAGCACACAAGGCCGCACACAGGTGCTGGTAGCACACCTGGCCGCACACATGGCCGCACACACATATAGTGTGTATTTTGGCCATACACTCTCTTGTATAGCCTTATAACCATTCGTAGAATCATTTATGGTTGTAACACTTCAAAATAAGTGTTTACCAGTCCCTAAAGTGGTCACAACTCATTAATTAGTTGTTCATAACACTAATTATATTCATATATGTATCAATATATGCTAAATAGGATTCGCGTGTGTACTCAAGTCAACACTTGGCACTTAGCAACTGATCCAACATTTTCTTCAGAACCACTCACTACAGGTGAGTTCATACCCCTAAATTAACCTTTGAAATGTTTTTAAATGCTCTTATGGGGGAATACAAGTTGAACAATTATAGTTATTATATCAATCACATGTGATTAATAACTACCAAGCAAATGGTTTTTCTTACTTTCCAAACTATTTATCAAACTGTTTTACCTCAAACTGTCTCACAAACTCCTTTATTGGTCAAATACTTTTACTTAAACTCTTTTGAACTTATATTCTGTGTATTTGTATAGATATAGTTATATAAGTAGGATTGAAAGGGCTTAGGACTGCTAGTCTACCCTGTCTCCTGTTCTTGTTTGATTGTGGTCTCAGGGTATCAAGATTAGTTGTCCGAAGGTCGTTTGAATCCTAGTTATATATTATGTATATGTATATAGATATAAAAGGTTATTTCTTTCATTCAATTCCATGCCCTTGGGTAGCAAGGGTATACTGACATGTTCATACTTTACTAGTAAGCTACCATAGGGGTAGTTTAGGAAGATACTATTACTAGAACAATGAAACATACAAAGAGTCAGTTCATCCATGAGTCAATACATACTATAATGAGAATCAAACATGAAACAGAGTGAGGAGAAACAAACAATAGACACTATGGCGAGAAACAAACATACAGGCTAGACAGAGAAAGAACGCACAATACAGCTAGCACACATATACATTAACATAGTTATGTGAGCCATTAAACAGGGCATGACACTACCTGCCATGACTGTTTTTGTATTAGAATCTCCTTAATTGGGGAGCGTATGAGTTTGTGTATAGATCTATACTGGATTGACTATCCTACACCTTGCTGCTCGCTACAGTGGGACTTGCAAGTCTACGGGTGCCAAACATCATTTTTACGGCATCTTACATTGTCGTTTTACTATTGAGTCGGTAGCAAGATACATGCCGATCACATGTTACCTTAAAAATTACAATTGCTTAAGGTACTTAGTACAACAGTAGTTACTTAATACAACACTACAGTACTATAATATTTCCCCATTGTATTCACTTCGTGATCATGCACACGATGCACGGTGATGTAAAAACTATATTTTTGGTTAATGATAGTCGGAGTTGGGAAAATACACACTCTTACATGAGACACACACATAGATACTAGATGCCTTGGTAGAAGGCTACTTTTAGTAGAAAACATAGGGTTTTCTAGGAGAGTTCAAACAAATACAAACAATACAGAACTTATACATTACAAATCATCTTACAAATGATTTCATACAAACTCAGACACTAATATGCTTATGATCTCACCAGCTTTAAAGCTGATACTCGCTTTCAAAATAACTTGTATTCTCAGGTCACCAGTAGACAGGTACAGGTGCCAGATTTTGAGAAGAAGTAGCTTGTTCAAGACTCCTCTTTTACTTTGATGTATATAATTTTTGGTGTCTATATAACTTGACAGAACACACTTGTATGAAATTATAATATTAATGCAATGAATGATGTTGTTGCTTGTTTACTACTTTACATTGTTGTGATACTGTACATGACGTCCTCCACCCTAGAACGTTTCCGCCGTTCACCGGTTTTGGGGGTGTGACAGATTGGTATCAGAGCATTGTTTATAATGAATCGAGTGTATAAACCCGTAAAAGATATACGAACTATATGATGAGATTAAAAACTTTAATCTTTGAATATCGATTAGATCTTAAACAGGTAAGTAAATATAAAACAGCAAGAACACGAAAATAAGAACAAGTCAAGAATGAATCAAACGTGTTGAATGATTAAAACAAAATCCTCAGAAGAGCTCTATTAAGAACATCAACTGTAGAGGATTAGAAGGTTACAAGAACGATCAAAGAAATCTGTGAATACTATCGTTACGCTCTAGATCAATCTTCAAATCATTAACCTAATATGCATGCAAGCATATACTTATATAGTAAAAAAACAGGCTCTCGGTATGGACAGGCCCAAAACCGGAATACAAAATTACATAAATGAATATCCGAGCCCAAAGACGCAACCCTTGAACAAATCTTCAACCCAACAATCTCCCCCTTTGCGTCAATTGGAGCGAGATCTTCACTTGTTACTTGGGCCAGCAGCGGAGGCGGGTACCTTCTTCTTCACAGTGTTAAACAGACGAGAGATAAGAGCCAGAATCGTCTGCCTAAACCTGATGTACCATTGGATCATGTCGTTGAAGTACTTAACATCATCCGCTGCATTCTCTTTACACCTTCGAATGATCGATAACACATGCTCTAGACAAGCAGTGGTGTAAAGATGTTTGTCAGCTAAAGCGAAGAGACATTTTTGTCCTTCAGCTCTAGTGAACATAACCGAATTGCGTCTCGGGTCGATCTTTCCCATCTTCATTTGATTGAGATCACTGGTCGTTCCCACAGGAGCTATCTTCGGTTTCTTCTTGAAGACTGTGGCAACCTCCTGATCCATAAGGGCAACCTCCATGATGTAACAGACAATCATCCTCTTGAGATGGTCTATGATCGGACCATATTCAGCTTCATTTGTCAAGAGGATGTTGTGCAGAACAATCCAATCATGAGGATTCAAATTCGGTAAGTCTGCCAGAGATTAAAGTGTTCAGTTTTCGCAGACCCTCGAATCACCTTGAACCGAACGTTTATGAATCTTCCTTCGGTGTAAGACTTTAAGACTCGAACGTTCACTATCTTCTGGGCGCTCCATGTTAAGTACTGAGGACGAGCAGCCTTCAGATAGAATTCGATCAACTCCCTATCCACCTCAGGGTTCGGATTAGGGACTTCAAAAATACATGAGAAGGCGTGGAAGATAAACGCCTTTCGAGTCAACGGCATGTCGAACTGCGAATCGACAAAATTATAGCAGTCGAACGAAATCACCGGCTCGAGCCATAAGATGCTAGGAGTATCTATGGCCTCTTTAATCAAGCGCTCCCGAGTCCAGGCAGGGAAGAGAGTCTTCCTGCTCTCGAGGAGATCGTGGGCTTCCTTCTGCTTGCGTTCAGCTTCTTCAGCCTCTCGCGCCACACGATTAGCATCTTCATCAGCATTGCGACTGTTCTTTCGTTTCAACATGTCAGCAATGGTTTCATCATCTTCATCTTCATCTTCAGCTGTGTTTTTCCCTTTGTCCTTCACACCCGAACCCGAAGCTTGACCAGTTGGAGGTGGTTCGGTTGTGTGAGCAGCTTTGGAAGAAGGAGGTGGTTTCGATCCGGACTTTACTTCTCCCCCTTGTTTCGGATCGGACACGAAACTAGGTAGACCTTCGATTTTGCTGAGAAGGTCCAAGGCAGGAGCAAGTTTTTCAGCAAGGGTTCTCCTCACCGAATAGTTTAGAATCGGATCGTGTGCTTCGAGGATGTTGGATAATGCAGCGTGTACATCCGAAACACATGTCCTGATGACCTCCCTTTCGGATCGAAGAGCTTCCAGCTGTTGTTGAGAGTTGGATAGCTGAGTGCTCTTGATCTTTAGGGCGGTGGTTTTGCTTGCCAGAACGTCCATCAATGAATTCTCAGCTGCGAGATCCTCCTGAAGCTTAGCGAGGCGCTCATCAATGGAGGCACGAAGGGCCGAGTTGTCGTCGCTTATTGATTGGCGAAGGGTGGCGAACGAGGTCAACTCCGTTGAGACGAACTTTGCCAATTGCTGAACAATCGGTTCCAAAGTTGTCTTGGTAGAATCCGCACTCTCCTGTAATGACTTCAACAGAGAAGAGGCGTCGGAGAATAGTTTATCGACTTTTTCGGTCGCTGCCTCATAGGCTTTGGTAGAGGCTTCGATGGCGGCAGTGGCTGAGGCTACCGAATCATGTTGAGCCTTGGAGAAGGCATCAACAATCTTCTGAAGTGCAGCTTCAGATAACGAGGACTGTTGGTTGGAAGATGAGGCGAGAAGTAAGTCAACCTTCTCGTTGAGCTCCTTAAGATGCTTCTTTGTCACTGGAGCATCATCCTCATCATCACTCTGAACCTGAAACGGACTAAAATAGACCGAATCGAAGGTCATGTTGTCTCTGCCAAGAAATGGGTTATCTCCATCAGAGGCATGATCTGGAGATGGTGGGGGTGGTGAAGCTGGGGGTGTGGGGGTTTTGGTAGGTTCAGGTGGAGTGTAGGGTGGGGTAGTTTCGGGTGGTGGTTGAGTATGGGTTTCGGTTTGAGGTGGGGCGGTGACGGGTGGTGTTTCGGTTGTAGTGGTATGAACCCCCGTATCAGATACGTTGGTTGTAACCTTTGTAGTGGTTGTGGTAGTATCTGTGAAAATGGGTGGTGGTATAGGGAAAGAGGTTGGTGGAATTGTGGTAGTGGGGATTATGGTCGGAATGGAAGTAGGGATGGTTGGAGGAGGTGAAGGAACTGGTGAATTATGAAGTTCCATCTCTGGGGTAGGTGAGCGAGGGGGTGTGTTGCCTCTTTGAGGGGTTTCGCCTCCTTGAGAGCCATCCGAACCCGAATGCTCATCTTCTGAGTCACTCGAAGAGGAAGGGATTATAAGCTTTCGCTTCGGTTGAGTCTTCCTTCTCTTCGGCTGCGGGGACTGAGCAGGTTTCGTTGGTTTCCTCTTCTTGGGAGAAGGACCTTTAGTAGCTTTGGTCACTTGCTTCCCTTTGTCCACCTTTTTGCCTCTGTTCACCAGTTTGTCAGCATCGTGGATGGACTTCAGCATTTCCGGTGTGAGTTCCCTTGGTCCAGTTGCCCTGAACTCCTTGATTGTCCGGATTAGCCTGTTGTCAGAGGGAACGTCGCCATACATTGTCTCCGGAATAGAGCCAATGAACGAGAATTTGGATGCATCAGAGACGATGATCTTCTTGGTATGAAACGTACCAATAGAAGACATCGATGCACCAGCAGCAGTGGGAATATCAAACTTGTCCATCGCCCACTTTGTGATTAGGGTCCAGAACCTGGCATACGACACCTCAGAATGTCGTGATGAAGAAGAAAGGCTCTGGAGGAGCTGTTGCCAGAGAACCAACCCAAAATCTAAGTTGACCCCGTTGTAAACGACATACATGATCGACAAGAAAAGTCGACTAGCACCGTCGGATCCTAAGCTCCGTTCCGACAAGCCCTTGAAGAGGACTGTGAACATGCCGTTCCACTGTGGCGGCAAACAAGATTTCTTGAACTTTGCGACGGAGGTGAGGACCTCCGTGTACCCCATATTGTAGAACATGCTGTAAAGATGCCCAACCGGAATCGTTTCCGGATTAATTCTCGATGGGTCAGCAGCCAACCCCAGCAATGTGCAGAAACGTTGTCGAGAAATTGAGGTCTTATGATCAGCAACCTCAAAAAACACCCGGTCAACTGCTTTATCGTAATAGGCAGTCGCATAAACCTGCGAGAGAGTTGCCATGGGCACCGACTCAATCCTGGAGAGAGCCGGAGCGATTTGGGAGTACTTCAGGCACTCGATGATCGGCGACATGTAGGAGTCGTACGCCAGAGGGTTGAGATCGATGACCATGCATTGTTGAGGACGAATAGGAAGGATGTGGGATGTAGCATGGACTGAGGATGATTCCGCCATTGTTGAAGGTATTAGAAGAAGAAGAAGATGAACAGTGAAGCTTTTGGGATTTTTTGCTCTCTAGAAAATCCGGAAGCAGTAAAAAGGTAAATGAGAGTGTTGACTGCCTTTTATAGTGAGGGAATGGAGAGAGAAAAATCGTTTCAAATCTTCTATACGATGATCACGTAGGAGAGAGAGTGTCAGATTCCTAGGATCACGCCACCCAACAAGCGCCGTTTCAGAGGAAAACCGTTTCAAATCCTCACGCGCCTTTAAGTGCCAGAGAGAGATCCCTTGATATTTGGACACGCGTCCGTGATGGCAGTAAAAGTATGGGCGTTTCAAATCCACACGCGCACCATTTTTACCGTCGTTTGAAATTAAACCTTTTTAACTCCCGCCGAGTCAGCAACCTTTCGTCTTATCTTTTAAACCTTTTTAAATCCCATGAAATTGGCATCTTTTGAATTAACGACCCACGTGGATTATTTTTGACCACAGCTTCATAATTAACCACCAAAGTAATAAATCAGCCTGAAATTAATTAGTAACGGAATTTTGGAAAATCAAAGATTTTCGTGCAAAAGAGTGTAAAAAGAAAAGAAATAAAGCAACTCTTTTTAGGATTTACTGTGATGTCAATAATGACACGAAACTAATGATCCCGGGCATGAATCTCTGCCTTCAAGGTCAAGAGAGACCTTAAAGTGTTAAGGTGGATTCCCGTTGAATTACGATCAATCATTTATTAAGAAATGTTGAAAGGCTTCTTTTAATTAGGCTAATTCAGGGTGGCTTTCGCTTTGATGCAGCAATGCTAATCTTGAAATAAGAAAGAAAGTGATCAAAATACTTGTGAGACCGGTGTAGTCTGTTGAACAAGTAGGTAGGAGTTAATTTGAAATTGGCTTGGAAAATATAAAATCTAAAAAAATTAAAACCTGGATCCCAAGGGAAGAAATGTTATGGTGAATAACAATTTCATAGGAATCACACAAAATAAAAGTTGAGATTTCAGGAATGTACATCCGTCAATTCTTTGGTGAAAACTTGAGCAAATTAATTGTTCACCGTCAATTCAGATTTGGTGTTGAATTTTGGGTTTCACTTAGCTCGTAGTGGCACGAAACTAAGATCACAAACACAGTTGTTGTGTAACCATAAACCTTAGTGGTAATTTCTGAGAGTCTCAAGGGTTACGTTGATGAAACGAATGTAATGGAGAAATTTATTGGAGATGGTGTAAGAAAATAAAGTACCTCTGCTGCGAAAATAAGGACCAAGCAGAAAACTCTTAACTCATGTGAGAAGAGAGTGAGGTAGCTCACGATTAGAATAAATGTGATAGCCTTATTGGGAAGACAAGGTTTGTTAATACCAGGTCATGAAGGCTTTTATTCAGAATCTTATGAGGCTTGAGACACATACAGCAGCATGCTTCTAGGGACACTTAAGTGATCCAATAATTATATCCCCATTAATGAACAATCACACAAACAAAAGTAAGAGAAAAGAAAAAAAAATATTTTTGGAGTTTTTGAAATAGAGAAAAAAAATAAGCAAAAAAATAGACTTAAAAAAAACTTTTGAAAACTTTGAAAAACCGAACCCGAGCGTTCGGTTGGTTTCGGTTGAAGAAAATTTTGAAAAACCGAACCCGAGCGTTCGGTTGGTTTCGGTTGCAGAAAATTTTGAAAAACCGAACCCGAGCGTTCGGTTGGTTTCGGTTCAACAAAATTTTGAAAAACCGAACCCGAACCTTCTGTAGGTTTCGGTTTTGGAAAATTTTGAGAAACCAAGGAATTTAGACATGCAATTGGAAAAAAATTTCAACAACAAAAAACCTTTGTACAAGAAGTATACAACCAAGAAAACTACCTTTGTAGTGATGAGCGAGTCAGATGGTTTAACCGAACCCGAACGTTCGATTGGTTTCGCTTCTTACGTTTGAGGTTGAGAGGTAGTGTGAGGTACTGACTCTGATTCCATCATACCTAGCCCTTGCAAGATTTTATTGAATGATGCTTCAGGAAGAGCTTTGGTAAAGACGTCAGCCAGTTGATCAGTGGTTCTTACGAAATGAACTTCGACATTTCCATCTTCCACGTGATCTTTGATGAAGTGATACCTCAGTGCTATGTGTTTAGTTTTAGAGTGTTGCACTGGGTTATGACAGATCCTAATTGCACTTTCAGAGTCACAATATAGTGGGATCTTCTTCATATTGAGTCCATAGTCTCGAAGTTGACTCTGGATCCAAATCACTTGAGAGGTGCAGGATGCAGCGGCTATGTATTCCGCTTCAGCAGTAGACAACGACACACACGTTTGTTTCTTGGATTGCCAGCTGACCAACTTCCCGTCAAGGAATTGACAGCCACCAGTAGTGCTTTTTCTGTCGAGTCCACATCCGCCAAGGTCAGCATCAGAATAGGCTTGAACGAAGAAGCCTGAGTTGGAAGGATACCATAGACCTAATGAGGCAGTTTGCTTCAGATAGCGTAGAATGTTCTTCACTGCAAGCATGTGAGGTTCGCGTGGGTTTGCCTGAAATTGAGCACAATAACATACAGAAAACATGATGTCAGGCCTGCTAGCAGTAAGATACATTAGTGAGCCAATCATTTGACGATAGAGCGTGATATCAACAGCCGGTTTGTCTAGAGATGGAGTTAGCTTGGTGCCGAATGCCATTGGGACTTTGACTTTGGAGTCTCCCATCATACCAAACTTTGCTAGGAGAGTCTTCGTGTAAGCTTCCTGATTGATAAAGATGCCTTCGGGTCCCTGTCTAATATTTAAACCAAGGAAAAAGTTAATAGGACCCATTGAGCTCATTTCAAATTTAGTCTCCATCAACTTTCGGAATTCAGCTGTTAGGCTGGGATTAGTAGAGCCAAAGATAATGTCATCAACATAAATTTGAACGATCATAAGGTGGTTACCTTCCTTTTTGCGAAAGAAGGTTGGGTCAACCGAACCTTGTTTGAATTTAGACATCTTTAAGAATTTAGTTAGCGTTTCATACCAGGCTCTCGGAGCTTGTTTAAGGCCATACACAGCTTTATCCAGAATATAACAATGGTTTGGATACTTTTCATTCACGAACCCAGGAGGTTGCTCCACATACACCGTTTCTTCGAGTTCTCCATTAAGAAATGCACACTTGACGTCCATTTGGAAAACTTCAAAGTTTTTGTGGGCAGCATAAGCAAGAAATATTCTTACAGATTCAAGCCTAGCCACAGGAGCGAAAGTCTCTTCATAATCAATCCCTTCCTCCTGACAGTATCCCTTTACAACCAGATGAGCTTTGTTCCTTACAACATTCCCTTCCTTGTCCATTTTGTTCCTAAAAACCCATTTGAGACCAACAACCGAAGCATCTGGAGGAGTTGGAATGAGGCGCCAAACTTTGTTGCTTTCAAATTCGTTCAGTTCGTCTTACATTGCTTGAACCCAATCAGAGTGATCGAGGGCAGTGTTAACTGTCTTCGGTTCAACTTTTGATACGAATGAGTTAAACATACAAAACTCAACCTTTGAAAATAAGGATGTCTGTTTTGCCTTCAGTTGTGATCGGGTCAGAACCTTTTCAGAGACATCACCAACCACTTGAGAGATAGGATGATCTCTGGTCCATTTGGTAAGAGGAGGATAATTTGGATCAAAGGTTGGGTCTAGTTCAGCATTGATCATTTCTTCTGGCTCGGATTGGCTATCATAGCCAAGCGTCATATCATCAGGCTCCCCCTCGATTGATGATCTTTGAGAAACTTGAGGTTCAGAGGTTTCTTGTGATGCTGGACTTGCAGGCGTTGATGCACCTTCGGTTGGAGAAGCACTTTCGGTTGGAGAAGCACTCTCGGTTTCAGTTGTAGAGCTTGGCTCCCCCTCGACTTGTGAGCTTGGCTCCCCCTCGACTGAAGCATCGTTGGATGGAGGTTCATCAGAATTCGATCCTCCTTCGTTCATTCTCCTGGCAGCATCTTCGACAATTTGCTTTATGTGGTCTACCTTGTTGTCTGCTGCACCAGCTTCTGAGAGAGTAGCTTTCTCTGGTTCGTCAAATAGCTCCATAAACTTCTCGTATAGATTAGCGATCGAGACTGTGACTTGGCCAGTTTGAGGAAAGATTTCCCCAGTTGTGTCTTCTTTGGTCTGTAGCTTTTTGATATAGCTATCGTCAAAGGTCATATAATATGTCTCTTCAATTTTTCTCGAACGCTTGTTTAGGACTCTGTATGCTTTAGAAGTGAGAGCATAACCCAGAAAGATTCCCTCGTCGGCTTTGACATCGAACTTGTTGCGGTGCTCTTTAGAGTTAAGGATGAAACACCGTGAGCTGAACACATGGAAAAATTTCACGTTGGGCTTCCTATTGTTGAGAATCTCATAAGGTGTGAGCGTGAATCGCTTGTTGAGATAGGACCTGTTCTGTGTAAAACAAGCAGCAGAAATAGCATCAGCCCAAAAATAAAGAGGTAAGGAAGCGAAACTTAGCATAGTTCGGGCAGCTTCACACAAAGATCAGTTTCGTCTTTCGACAATTCCGTTCTGTTGAGGTGCGTAGGGAGCTGAGAAGTTGTGACTTATTCCCTTTTCTGCCAGAAATTCTTCAAATTCCCTGTTCTTGAATTCCAGACCATTGTCGCTCCTGATGTTGCGAACGAACTTCTTAAGCTGTACTTCAAATTGCTTGATAAACATTTTCAGCTTATGAGTCGCTTCAGATTTGAGCTTTAGAAAGAACACCCATGTAAATCGTGAAAATTCATCAACAATAACAAGAATATACTTGCTACCACCGATGCTTTCGATAGATGATGGACCACACAAATCAATATGAAGTAATTCGAGTGGTTCAACAACTTTTGTGTTAATTACAGATGGATGAATTTGACGACTCTGCTTCCCCATTTCGCATGCAGCACACAAATGATCTCTATCGAACTTGAGCAATGGAAGACCCCTAACATGACCTCCAGTGATAAGTCGGTTGATATCTTTAAAGTTGAGATGAGAGAGTCTGCGGTGCCACAACCAGCTTTCGTCAGATTGAGCTTTTGATAACAGGCATATAGCTGGGTTTCCTTTGATGGGTTTAAGGTTTAGAGGAAACATTTCACCCTTTCGCTCTGACTTGAGAATTACTTTCTTTGTCTTTTTCTCAATAATTTCAGAACCTTCATCATCAAATGAGACTTTGAGACCTGTACCTCCAACAAGCTGAGATACACTGATGAGGTTGTGTTGGAGTCCTTCCACATATGCCACCTTCCTTATAGTAAAATCACCATTAGTTATCATTCCGTATCCCTTTATGGTGCCGAAAGAATTGTTTCCAAACTTGACTTGGCCACCATTTGTAAGAGATCTGTATTCCCTGAGCTCCTCTTTCCTCCCTGTCATGTGACGTGAGCAGCCACTATCGATGTACCATTCTTCGTCGAACTGCTCGTCACTTATAACCTGCAAAAATTAAGCAGATTTAGGAACCCAAAGTTTCTTGGGTCCACGTGAGCTTTTCATGGGAACAGGAACAGTAAGAGAGATGTCAACAAGATATGTTCGTTTTATAAGTGTTGTTTCATCTTTCCTTTTAATGGTGAAAACTTTTATTTTATTAGGATTGGGTGCGTTCGGTTTAGACTCTGGTGTGGATGCAGAAACCTTCTGTTTGTCCTTTTGTTCAGCCGATGAATGAGATTTTTGAGAATGAACAGACTTAGCTTTAGAGCTTGATAGAGATGATTTGGAAGAATTAGAAGAATTAGATGAACTAGAAGGAGTGGGTTTAGATTGAGAGGACTTCTTGGCTGGAGACTCTAGGTGACCCTTTTGCTTTTGATCATTGGAGGGACTGACCTTAGAGTTTTGATCTCTTTTAACTTCAGAACCGAACGTTTGCTTTCGGTTGGAATCGTTCTTTGAACCGAACCTTTGCTTTCGGTTGAAGTCATTCTCAGAACCGAACCTTTGCTTTCGGTTGGTATTCTTTTGTGAACCGAACCTTGGCTTTTGGTTGTTGTGGCTCTCAGGCTTTCCGACAGGATCGTTTTCATACTTCAGATTCTTGTCTTGATGTGAGAAGTATGCATTCTGGGATTGCCAGAATTGCCTCCTTTCAGAGAGATTCTTCCTGTACCTTTGGTTCCTTTCACGTTTCTTATTCCTCATCTGCTTAGGTTGATGATGAATATTAGCTTTCATTTTCGGTTTCTCCTTGGCTGGTTCATTTTGAACTGTAGTAGTTTCACTGTGAACTGAGGAAGTAGGGGGAACATCTTCTTTTGCCGAACTTTCATTCTCCTGAGGAATGTCTTTCGTACCACTGGTGCTTGGCTCATCGAGATTATCTGGCTTATTCAAGGGTTCAGGTATGTATCTACCTTTACTCTTCCAAGAGGTTCTTTCTGACAGGCCTACTGTTTCATCAGCATTATCGATTGGAGCTGTCCAGAAGAACTCATCACAGCCATCAGCATTGTCTTCGTTCACAATAGCCGTGAGTTCAGCCGTCTGATGTTCGGTTACTCCAGTGACCTTGTACACTTGATTTGGAGTGGTCTGGACCTTTTGATATACAACCGCTTTCTCTACTAAGATCGGGGACTTTTGTTGGGACAATCGAGCGAACTCCACTGAATTTTCAGAAATTAGATTTTTGTGGTTTTCAGGTTCGTTTTTAACAAATTCTGAGCAGTGAACCGTGTCCTCTACAGAAATTTCACTCATGTTGTCGTCCTCATTAAGCTCAGATGCATTTTCAACATCAATTTTGTTTTCAGAGCTTACGTTGGCGTTTAAAGAGTCAAATTTTTGTATGGTTTCGGTTCTCAGTTTAAGTTTATCATTTTCATCCAAAAGATTTTTAAGCATGTTCTTGTGGTCCTTGGATTTAATGAAAGATTCTATTTTGTCCAGTCCATACATGTAGGTCGGATTGACGTCATCAGATGATATCACACTCTCATAGTTATAGGCTTCAGCATCAATTTCATCCTCCTTAAACTCAAGGAAGGGCAAAATCATGCGATGGATCTTTTGGCCTATTTCACAGTCCAAGTGAAGCTGAGTAATATTAGAATAAAAACGTTTTGCAATTAAACAAAAAACATTCCGCTGTTTTAACAACTTTAAATTGTCTCTTTGTAAATAAATGTTTTCGTCTTTAATTTTAACTAATTCAGACTCCTTCAATTCGATCCACATGCGCCGCTCCTCACTCTTCGAAGACACCCTGCTTAATTGATCAGTTAGGTTAGAATTGGTGACTCGAGTTTGAGTTAAACTACTATCTAGATGTGAAATTCTTGCATTAACATTTTTTAGTTCTTTCTCATATGAGGATTGTGGTACTTTAAATGAAACAAAAACCGATTGTACCTTCTTGATCAGTTCATCGAGCTCATTGAACTGCTGGCTGAGTGGTTTGGCCGTAAAGCACATGTCCTGCTGCTCCTTCGGTTCCTCGCTTCCACCATCAGTGTTGTATCCCCTCATCTGAGACACATCGGACACCATGAAGCATCTTCCTCCACTGCTCTCCTCCTTTGCCATATAAGCCTTTCCATGAGTAGGCTTCCTCACTTCATCGTCTTCTGAGTCGGTAGACCAAACTTCCACTCTACCGAACTCGTCATCAGCAACCGAACCCTGCACAATAAGAGCATTCATGGAAGGGTTAGCGGTAGATTTCTTCTTTCTCATCTCATCGAGTCTTTTCTACAGCATAGCTTCCTCATCCTTTTCATCATCCTTTTCAGCCATCTTTTTAAGGACACAATCTTTAGCATAGTGGTTTTTCCCACCACAGTAGTAACAACTTACTCCAGAATCACCATCCACCTTCGGTTCCTTCTTGGGCTCTTCAACCTTCGGTTCATTGTTAACCTTTTCTGAACTATAACTCCCCTGCCAGTTTCGGTTTTTATTGCTGGGGAATCTCTTGTTTATGAACCTCTTGGGGTTAGACACCATCATAGCGTAATCCTCAGACGTGAGATCATATTCCTCCAAGTTAAGATCTTCATCCTCCATCACAGCTTTACTTTTTGATAGGAGGGCCAGCGAACCAAGGCTTGAAACAACGTTCTTCTCCTGCAGTACAATCTTCTCCTGGGACTTGAGAATACCCACCAGTTTCGCCAAAGAATATGATTTAAACTGCTCATGGGCTTTGACTGTAGACACCACTGCTCTCCATTCAGACCTTAGACCATTTAAGAACGTAACCTTCTGCTCGATAAGCTTCCTTTCAATGTCATGTTTGATCATCCTGCTGAGAAGACGATTGAAGCGATCGAACGTCTGGGTCACAGTTTCTTCGGCTCCTTGCTTGAATTCTCCAAACTCAGATAAGAGCAAGGTTTGGATGGAATGTTCCAGATCCTCGTCTGTAGAGTACAGTTCACGAAGTCTATCCCAAACTTCCTTTGCCGTCGTGCATGAGCTGACCAACCTGAAAGTATCGGACTGAAGGGCGAATCTGATCAATCTTAACGCCTTGATATTGCACTGGAATTTATCCTTTTCATCTTGTGCAATATCTTTGACATCCTTCAGCAGATCATTGTACTCCTTTTGAGTTTTAACAATTCTTGACGTTGCAGAATGCGAAAAAGGTCCATTAATGATTGCTTCCCATATGAGGTATCCATTATCCTCAGATCCTATGACGTAGTCTTCAAAGTGATGCGCCCAGACTTCATAATCATGGGTATATAGGATTGGAATCTTCGTCGTCGAACCGATGCTGTTGGACATATTGATAGGATTTGATTGCGATTCGTCCATTATGATCGAAAAAACCTGTTAAAAGATCAGACTTGTAATAACTCAGATTAGGGCAAAACAATAAATATTAAGATACGTCAATAATGAGATGACGGCTCAATAAATATTATTAATTGCGGAAAAACCCTAATTGTAACCTTTTCACAGAAAAGATGTGTATCGATTACACAGCCTCCTGCTCTGATACCAATTGATGAGATTAAAAACTTTAATCTTTGAAGATCGATTAGATCTTAAACAGGTAAGTAAATATAAAACAGCAAGAACACGAAAATAAGAACAAGTCAAGAATGAATCAAACGTGTTGAATGATTAAAACAAAATCCTCAGAAGAGCTCTATTAAGAACATCAACTGTAGAGGATTAGAAGGTTACAAGAACGATCAAAGAAATCTGTGAATACTATCGTTACGCTCTAGATCAATCTTCAAATCATTAACCTAATATGCATGCAAGCATATACTTATATAGTAAACAAAACAGGCTCTCGGTATGGACAGGCCCAAAACCGGAATACAAAATTACATAAATGAATATCCGAGCCCAAAGACGCAACCCTTGAACAAATCTTCAACCCAACACTATAAACACAAGCGGGATTAAAATACTCTGATAAAGAGTTTATACTTTTAAACAATAAAATAGTTAATTAAGTATACGTGCCTGCATTTATACTAAAATCAGTGTCACTAGGACAACACAAAAGTATTACGATTGTTGGACAGCACAAGTAGACTAAGAGACATATGGTCAACCCTGGGAAGATGTAGCCTGATCAACTACATTATCTGAGGAGTGATTAGCATGTGCCTAAGTATGGTTGTGAAGTTGCAACAAGTCTAAAAAGTTACCAACACTACTACAACGAGAACAGTAGAACAGAACACTAAACTTAAAATACTATAGGAGTATTTTGTGTTACAATAATCACTTATCTGAGAATTAAAGATCTTTATTTGTATGTCAATAGTTGCTTAGTGGATACATTACGGGTATATTTGCCTAGGATGTCATAGCCTTAGAATCTGTAAATCTTTGCTTTACTTCCTGTTCTTGTTTGATTGTGGGCTTAAAGTTAGGATTCACTTATTCGAAGGGCTATCCTGCCATGAGTACATATAGCTGGTATGCACTAAACAAGTATTGGAGTAACTGATAAAGATCATCTAATAATTATCGAGTTAGTTTGTCTATTACTTATTTCCTTATCCCTATTCTCGCATAGATTAAATGGCTGGATTCCATATCCCCGGAGACTCGTACTTCCCCAACCACGGCAATGCAGGATGGCTAGAAGAGGAACCCGAAGATGATCACCCGATTCCTCTGGATGATCATGAAGCTGAAGGCTTTTCTGATGGTTCTGACTTGGAGCCAGAAGTCAACAACCTGCCCCCAGCTAATCAAAACCCGAACCCTCGTCCAGCATTTCAAGGACCCACACCTCTGTGGGCCACAAACTTGAATAGATGGAGTCAGGAACAAGGACAACCCATTCCCTACAACGGAGACAGAAGCTTCTACAACCTCACTGAGGGAGGTTCAGCCGACAGAGTCCTACCCATTATGGTTCGTAGGATTGCTCGGAACACCGATCAAGGTCGAGCATCTATTGACCGAGTAATGGAGGTTGATGCCAACTCAGGTGTTAACACTGTCCGCATTCATCAACTGGAGTCCGCGCATGAAAGGGCTCAGGTCAACAATGCAATGCTCCAAAGAGAACTCGCTGAGACCCGAGCTGAAGTCAGAGAACTTCGAGCTCAGCAAGCCAGAGCCGATAGGCGCATAAGGGACATAGAACGTCTTCTGTCGGAGTCGAGAACTCACTCTGGTAGTTCACGTCGCTGATGGAATCTCATCAACTTTTCTTTTGGATATAACCTAGTTATGTAAAACCTTTAAGCTAATTTCCTATCCTTGTAAATTTTAGACCCGACAGGTCTTGATTAGGTCATAGTCTGTCAAAATTTTCCCATTATGGTTGATGTAAGGCCTCTTTATGTTGGCTGTTTTTCCCAAACTTGTTACATCTACAATTCCAGTAATATTGACAGATACCTAATCTTATGGGAATTATTATCCAAATGTCATCATCTATTAGTTCTAGACCTACATTCAATCGTATTGTTGAGCTATGTAGAGTTAGTCCATGAGTCATGTTCATAAATTCTTCCATTAAATTCTTATCAATGTTTTCATCTTCATAAACTTATAGATCAAAGATGCCGCCTCGCAGAAATCCAAGGAGAAACCCTAATAACGAAACACCACCTCCTCAACCACCTACTCCTCAGTTCGACACGACAGCCTTGAATGTTGCTGTAGCTGCAGCTGTGGCTATAGCCATGGCTCAATACCATTCATCAGGTTCCACTGGAGGAGGAACCCCTGTTCAGTCTATTTAGGTGGAAGCTCCCGTGCGCTCGAGAGAGTGCTCCTATAAGGACTTCATGAGCTGCAAACCATTGTCCTTCAATGGGACGGGCGGAGTCATTGCCGTTTCGCAATGGTTCGAGAAAACCGAATCGGTTTTCGAAATCTGCTCTTGTTCCGAGGATAGCAAGGTGAAGTACGCTGCTTGCACCTTCGAAACTAAAGCCCTAACATGGTGGAATAGCCATGTTAAGTCACTATCTCTAATAGTGGCTAATGATATGGGCTGGCGATCTTTATAAGACCTCGTGATTGAGGAGTACTGCCCGAGGGGCGAGATCCAAAAGTTGGAGGAAGAGCTATGAGGCCTAACCATGAAGGGCTCCAACGTAGTCGCCTACACCGCCAGGTTCTGTGAACTGGTGGCCCTCTGTCCCAACATGATTCCTTCAGAGAGAAAGAAGATCGAGAGATACATATGGGGACTGGTGCCCCCATACCAGGGAAATGTTTTGGCATCACACCCCACTACCTTTGACAATGCCAAGCGATTGGCATAGCGGCTCATAGACCACGGGGTTTGTACCCCGGCCGCAACAACTACCATGGCCATCTCAGAGCCTACAAGAACCGCTGACTCCAAGCGGAAATTCTGGGATGACAAGAAAAAGAATAAGGCTACCAAGAAGAGGCAGGTCGTGGCAGTACATGCTGCAACAGCACCTGCCACTGCTGCTACTCCGTTAAAGCAGTATTCTGGAAGCCTACTGCTCTGCAACAAATGTAACTACCACCACGTGGGAGCCTGTCAGGAAATGCAGTGTGTAAACTGCAACAGGAAGGGGCACACTGCCCGTTTCTACAAAGCTCCGGCGAGGCCAATCACCCAAGTCCCCGGCGCTGGAGTGGGCCAAACTTGCTACGGATGTGGCGAGGTAGGCCACTTCAAAAGAAACTGCCCGAAGGCAGGGTTTTTCGGTGGATCGACAAGAGTTCTGGCCATAGGTCATGAGGAAGCGGTTGCCGACCCCACAGTGGTCATTGGTACGTTCCTCCTCGATAACTCTTATGCATGCATTCTTTTTGATAGTGGAGCGGAGAGGAGTTTCGTGAACCAAAAATTTGCTCATTTACTTAGGCAAAAATCACGAGCACTTATTGAACCGTTCACTATAGAAATGGCTAATGGAAAGACAGAGAGCATTAGCAGCATATTCATAGGGTGTACCCTAACTTTAGATAGCCATTCATTTTCGATCGATCTCATGCCGGTCTCAATTAAAAGTTTCGACGTCATTATCGGCATGGATTGGTTGAGTCGTCATCGTGTCGATATCATGTGTTATGAAAAGGCTGTTCGCCTTAATCTTCTGTCTGGCGAAACCTTAGTAATTTATGGAGACAACCCCGGCACGAACCTTCGTATCATCTCGAGCATCCAAGCTCAGAAATTCTTGCGAAAGGAATGTCGTACATTCCTCGCTCATGTGGTCGATGTGAGCCAAGAAACGAAGGACATTCAGAACATCCCAATAGTACGCGAATTTCCCGACATCTTTCCAGAAGAACTCCCAGGATTACCTCCGCAACGTCAAGTCGAGTTCCGAATCGACTTAGTTCCAGGGGCTACCCCAGTAGCCAAATTGACCTATCGTCTAGCACCTACAGAGATGCAAGAACTGTCCGGTCAACTTAATGAACTGCTCAGCAAGGGCTTTATAAGACCAAGCTTCTCACCCTGGGGAGCTCCAGTCTTGTTCGTCAAAAAGAAAGATGGATCGTTTCATATGTGCATCGACTACAGGGAGCTCAACAAACTGACTGTCAAGAATCGTTACCCTTTGCCTAGGATCGACGATTTGTTTAACCAACTTCGAATTGAGATCTGGATATCACCAACTACGAGTGCTAGGGGAGGATGTTCCGAAGACAGCCTTCCGGACTCGTTATGGGCACTACGAATTCGTAGTAATGCCGTTCGGATTGACAAACACGCCCGAAGTATTCATGGATTTAATGAATAGGGTGTGTCGTCCTTACTTAGATCAGTTCGTCATCATCTTCATCGATGACATACTTATCTACTCTCGTAGTAAGGAGGAGCATAGTCAACATCTGCGACAAGTCCTCGAAACATTACGTTCGGAGAAGCTTTACGCGAAGTTCTCGAAATGCGAATTTTGGATTCGACGATTCGAATTCTTAGGGCACGTGGTTAGCGAAGAGGGAATACACATGGACCCTTCCAAAATCAAGGCCATTGAGAACTGGTCAGCACCGAAGACGCCTACAGAAATTCGTCAATTTCTAGGCCTCGCTGGCTACTATCGCAGGTTTATTCAGAACTTCTCCCGCATAGTGAAGCCTCTTACCACACTTACCCAGAAGGGCGTATCCTTTGACTGGGAAGAGAAGCAGGAAAGAGTGTTTCAAACGCTCAAACGAGCCTTGTGTACCGCACCAATACTATCCCTCCCCGAAGGGATATAAGACTTCATTGTCTACTGCGATGCATCAAATCAAGGACTCGGATGTGTTCTAATGCAACGAGGTAAGGTCATCGCCTATGCATCGAGACAGCTGAAGACGCATGAGGTCAACTATACGACCCATGATCTTGAACTAGGAGCAGTTGTGTTTGCTCTGAAGATCTGGAGACACTACCTGTACGGTACGAAGAGCACAATCTTTACAGACCACAAGAGCCTACAACACATATTCGACCAGAAGGAGCTCAACATGAGACAACGATGGTGGGTCGAGCTACTCAGTAACTACGAATGCGAAATTCGTTATCATCCCGGCAAGGCCAATGTAGTAGCTGACGCCCTAAGTCGGAAATAATATTCTGGTCGTAGGGTCAAATCATTGACTATGACTATCCATTCACACTTAACCACACAAATACAGGCGGCTCAACTCCACGCTTTGAAGCCTGAAAACGTGGCAGGTGAATCCCTGAGGGGAATGGATAAGAACTTGGAGGTTAAGAGTGGTGGAGCTTATTATTTCATGGACCGGGTCTGGACCCCGAAACTAGGTGGCTTATGAGACTTGGTCATGAACGAGGAGCACAACACTCGTTATTCCGTGCACACGGGATCATATAAGATGTATTTGAACCTCAAAAAGTTATACTGGTGGCCTAACATGAAAGCAGAGATTGCTACCTTCGTAAGTAAATGCCTTACTAGCGCCAAGGTCAAGGTCGAATACCAGAAACCCTCCAGCCTTCTTCAACAGCCGGAGATACCGAAATGGAAGTGGGAGCAGATTACTATGGACTTCATAACCAAGTTGCCCAAGACAACGGGTGGACTTGACACCATATGGGTCATCGTCGATAGATTGACCAAGTCTGCACACTTCCTTCCAATCAAAGAAACAGACAAGATGGAGAAACTTACAAGAACTTACATTAGAGAGATTGCACGACTGCATGGTGTTCCCTTATCCATTATCTTGGACAGAGATAGTAGATTCACTTCTAGATTCTGGCAGTCGCTACAAAGTTCCTTAGGAACTAGGCTGGACATGAGTACAACCTATCATCCACAGACAGACGGGAAAAGTGAGAGAACTATTCAAACCTTGGAAGATATGTTGCGAGCCTATGTGATCGAATTTGAGAAGGCATAGGATACTCATTTACCCCTTGTCGAATTTTCCTACAACAACAATTATCACACAAGCATAAAGGCTGCTCCATTCGAGGACCTCTATGGCCACAAGTGCAGATCCCCTCTGTGCTGGGCTGAGGTGGGTGATACCCAGTTAGCTAAAGGACGAGTTCCTGAAAGCACTCTCACAGGTCTCGAGATCATACGGGAAACGATGGAGAAGATCGTTCAGATCCGTGAACGATTAAAAGCCTCCAGAGACTGACAGAAAAGCTACGCTAATAAACGTAGAAAACCGTTGGAATTCCAGGTGGGCGACCGTGTTCTATTGAAGGTCTCACCCTGGAAGGGCTTGATACGCTTCGAAAATCGTGGAAAGCAAAATCCAAGGTACATTGGGCCTTTTGAGATTCTTTCCAGAATCGGCCCAGTAGCTTACAAACTCAATCTACCGAGCGAACTTAGTAACGTACATTCTACCTTCCACGTATCGAACTTGAAAAAGTGTCTGTCCAATGAGACTCTTGTTATCCCACTCGACGAGATCGAGATCAACGAAAGCCTCAACTTCGTGGAAGAACCAGTAGAGATCATGGACCGAGAGGTCAAGCAAACGAAACAAAGTCGTATCCCGATAGTGAAGGTTCGCTGGAACGCCAAGCGAGGACCTGAATTCACTTGGGAACAAGAGGATCAGATGAAACTGAAATACCCTCATCTTTTTACTTAATTACTTGTAATTACTCATTTGCTTAAATTCTAATTTCGGGACGAAATTCCTTCTAAGGAGGGGATGATGTGACAACCCGAAATTTCTAGTTTACATTCTTCATTTTTATCAAAGTTAGCTTCGTTTTGCTATTTTATAATGAAGTCTCAGATCTAAAAGAGTTCTTAAAGCTTAGTATAATTGAAATACATGTCGGAGGATGGGTTAGTTTGGTTGTAGCATCGAAAAATTGGGCGAAACACACCAAACTAGGTGTGTGCGGCCAACCAGCGGCACACAGGCCAAACACACACCCCTCCAGCCGCACACACCCTTCTATATATACTATCCTTGGTCATTTTGATCATTTCTTACACTTCTACAAAGCTAGGGCTCGAAAATCCTCTCAAGTATCATCCGAAAAGGTAACATCCTTCACCAAGAACACCAAGAACACCAAGAACACCATATGTTCTGGCAGCACATGTCTTCTGGCCGCATACACGTGCTGGCAGCACACCTGGCCGCACACATGGCCGCACACACATATAGTGTGTATTTTGGCTATACACTCTCTTGTATAGCCTTATAACCATTCGTAGAATCATTTATGGTTGCAACACTTCAAAATAAGTGTTTACCAGTCCCTAAAGTGGACCCAACTCATTAATTAGTTGTTCATAACACTAATTATATTCATATATGTATCAATATATGCTAAATAGGATTCGTGTGTGTACTCAAGTCAACACTTGGCACTTAGCAACTGATCCAACATTTTCTTCAGAACCACTCACTACAGGTGAGTTCATACCCCTAAATTAACCTTTGAAATGTTTTTAAATGCTCTTATGGGGGGAATACAAGTTGAACAATTATAGTTATTATATCAATCACATGTGATTAATAACTACCAAGCAAATGGTTTTTCTTACTTTCCAAACTATTTATCAAACTGTTTTACCTCAAACTATCTTACAAACTCCTTTATTGGTCAAATACTTTTACTTAAACTCTTTTGAACTTATATTATGTGTATCTGTATAGATATAGTTATATAAGTAGGATTGAAAGGGCTTAGGACTGCTAGTCTACCCTGTCTCATGTTCTTGTTTGATTGTGGTCTCAGGGTATCAAGATTAGTTGTCCCAAGGTCATTTGAATCCTAGTTATATATTATGTATATGTATATAGATATAAAAGGTTATTTCTTTCATTCAATTCCATGCCCTTGGGTAGCAAGGGTATACTGACATGTTCATACTTTACTAGTAAGCTACCATAGGGGTAGTTTAGGAAGATACTATTACTAGAACAATGAAACATACAAAGAGTCAGTTCATCCATGAGTCAATACATACTATAATGAGAATCAAACATGAAACAGAGTGAGGAGAAACAAACAATAGACACTATGACGAGAAACAAACATACAGGCTAGACAGAGAAAGAACGCACAATACAACTAGCACACCTATACATTACATATACATTAACACAGTTATGTGAGCCATTAAACAGGTCATGACACTACCTGCCATGACTGTTTTTGTATCAGAATCTCCTTAATTGGGGAGCGTATGAGTTTGTGTATAGATCTATACTGGATTAACTATCCTACACCTTGCTGCTCGCTACAGTGGGACTTGCAAGTCTACGGGTGCCAAACATCATTTTTACGACATCTTACATTGTCGTTTTACTATTGAGTCGGTAGCAAGATACAGGCCGATCACATGTTACCTTAAAAATTACAATTGCTTAAGGTACTTAGTACAACAGTAGTTACTTAATACAACACTACAATACTATAATATTTCCCCATTGTATTCACTTCGTGATCATGCACACGATGCACGGTGATGTAAAAACTATATTTTTGGTTAATGATAGTCGGAGTTGGGAAAATACACACTCTTACATGAGACACACACACAGATACTAGATGCCTTGGTAGAAGGCTACTTTTAGTAGAAAACATAGGGTTTTCTAGGAGAGTTCAAACAAATACAAACCATACAAAACTTAACAGAACTTATACATTACAAAACATCTTACAAATGATTTCATACAAACTCAGACACTAATATGCTTATGATCTCACCAGCTTTAAAGCTGATACTCGCTTTCAAAATAACTTGTATTCTCAGGTCACCAGTAGACAGGTACAGGTGCCATATTTTGAGAAGAAGGAGCTTGTTCAAGACTCCTCTTTTACTTTGATGTATATAATTTTTGGTGTCTATATAACATGACAGAGCACACTTGTATGAAATTATACTATTAATGCAATGGATGATGTTGTTGCTTGTTTACTACTTTACATTGTTGTGATACTATACATGACGTCCTCCACCCTAGAACGTTTCCGCCGTTCACCGGTTTTGGGGATGTGACAACAATCGAACCTCGGGGACTATTTCACCCCCTACTACTACCACTATCACATATAACATAACATAAGCATATTATCAAACATATCTGGGGTGCCTGAACTACCATTCGGTTCTAACAACCGAACTCGGGAACTAGTCCCCTCCTACTACCTCTATCGTATATAACATAACAAGCCAACATGCAAACATATCATCACATACTGTTAGAAGTACCTGGGGTGTCTGACTACCCTTCGGTCCTAACAACCGAATTCTACTACTATCACATACAACATATCATGCTAACATATAACATATTAGGTAGTAACAAACCTAGATGATATCACAAAGACAATCATCTATCATACGTCTCCTACTGGCGGCCGACATTGTGGCCTTAGACCCACCGCTACTGGAAGGTAACTCGCCTCGAAAAGTAGCTGCTGAAAGTTCGCTTGCTAAGCGCCTGACTGCCGAATCGGTAATCCTCCGACTATAAATCATAAACATAAATTAGCCACTCATACACACCCTTAGGTCAGATGACTGGCCCACCCCCTGGTCCAAGGTCAACTCCTTGGTCAAAGTCAATTTCCAGGGGACTGGACTCGCCGAGTCATGGCACCGACTCGCCGAGTCCTTCTCCCACTAACCCGATCCTACTCTACAAGTCCCTCTTCCTACTCACTGAGTCACCCTTAACTCACTACTTGGGACGATAGAACCGGCTCGCGATCCGACTTGCTGAGTCCAAGAACAACTCGCCGAGTCCATACAAGCAGATCTCCCACTCGCTTCCAAATCCTCACCAGAGCATCCTTTATGAGGATTTGGGTTTCTGGGACTATTGCTACACGTTAGATTGCTAATTCCGCGTGCAAATACGAAGGGTTGGACCTTCAACACCTAAACCCCTCTTACTCAGTTATTGTTCATCTGACTCGTCGAGTTTGAAAAACAACTCGTCGAGTACCAGGCAATCTTCATAGGACTCGCCGAGTTGTTCATCCAACTCGCTGAGTCTAAGGCCATCTTCAAAGAACTCGTTAAGTTCCACTTTGGGACTCGCCGAGTCCCTTGACCCATTTCCCATATAGACCAAATCTGAGACATGCAACGCTTCAAAACCATAGATCTATGTTCCTAGGGCATGCTTATCACGTAAATTTGCAAACTTTACATGCATTCATGGCCCTATAAGCTCAAAAAGGCAAATCCAAGCTCTTTATGAGGTCATACACTCAATGGGGACCTCAATCACTTCAACCACAGAAACTTTATGCTTCTAATACGTTCACAAGGTCTAGATCTGAAGTCCATTCGGATCATTAAGCACAAACACATGGAGTTTGGTGTTTTAGGGCTTGAAAACCACCAATTAGGGACAAAATGGTATCTAATGAACTAGTGATCAAGGTAGGAGCTTTTCTACCTGAATGGAAGCTTCTCACAGTGTAGATTTCGGATCTACTCCCCTCCTTGCACTCTCCAACCTCCTCCTTCTTCTTCTAAGCTCCAAACTTCCTTCACCAAGCAAAAATCACTCACAAGAACAATATGGGGGCTAGGGTTTCGCTCTACAGCTCTCTGGAAGTGTTAAGGGCAAGGGATGCTGAGTTAGAGTGCTTAAATAGGGTGCAAACACTCGGGTTAAGGTTTTTGCCCAAACAGGGTCTACTCGCCGAGTCGGGGAACCGACTCGCCGAGTCCGAGGCTCAGACCCCGCGTCTCATCCCGCTCGTACTCGGCGAGTTGGTCCTTTAACTCGCTGAGTCCAAGACAAAAATGCATGAATTAAGAGTTATTAATTACAAGAAATACGTACCGGGAACCAGGTTCTACATGTTGCTTCTTGTTGTCTTAATGACAAGAAGAAACGAGATCATCTATTGGCTATCAAATTATCTTTCCCTATCTCTCTCTTCTTAAAGGGTATTATAACACCATGAACACCACCCCCTCTTCTTGTTTCTTCTTGTTATAACACTACCAAAACGGACCCGTACGTAATAGTCTTAAAAAGCATAAAGTGCCCTAAAGCGCTAAAGCCTTTGGGGGCCGACGCGCTAAGCGCTCGCCTAGAGCACGCGATGCGCCAAGAATTTAAATATATATATATATATATATATATATATATATATATATATATAATATGTAAATACCTAAAAATAGTTTTAAATACTTAAAATATCCAAAAACCATAGTTCCATAGTTGACTATTAGAAACAATTAGTCGATTACTATTTCGCAGATTACAGTATAGAAAATAAATTACCAAAATACCAAACAAGATTCGAATCACAAGAAATCTGAAATTACCTCAATATTATGTTGCGAAGAAAAGTAGAAGAGGAGAAAATAATCAAAGCTAACAATTTGGAAATATAATTCAAAAATCTGAATTATTTGACAAGACTAACGTATTATAGAGCTTAGAAGAGGAGAAAAGAATCAGGATTGGAAGTTCCGACATACTGAAAGTTGAAAGCAAAGAATTTGTTCAAGGGGAGAAATTTTTATTTACTTACCATTGCAATGAAAATTCTATCGACTGATCACATATCGACTCCTGGTCTGCACTGATTACATCGGTGAAGGTGGTTGGAGTAGGTAGCAATTTGGTGGTTTCCATCAGTTGCAATGGTTCTCTGTGAGTATGACGGTGGTTTCCGACGTGACAGTGGTGCCTAGTGCAGGCCGATCCAAAGATAAAAGTGGTCAGAGCGAAAAGAAAAAATGGGCCCCCAAAAACCATAAATATAATAAAAATTAAATAGAAAATACACACAACATTATAAAATTCACTTTTAATACTAAAAAACAAAAAAAATAATCAAATCATTACAAAAACACCTAATTTAAAGTAAAATATTTCTCCTAACATTTTTAGATAAATTGGTTTTTTCTTTATATAATTATATCATATACTCTACGAATTTTGGGTCCTTTAGAGACATGAGCCCTGAATAACCGTCCCGGTTGCCCACCGTCAGGACCGGGCCTGACCTAGTGGTGGCTAACGGTTGCCGATGGTGGTTGATGGTAATTTCATGTAGTAAGGATGATAGAGAAATAGAGTGATTGTGTTTTAAATAGAGATGTATTGGTTGGGTGGGGTCATTAGGGGTTCAATTTTATTTTATATATTTTTTAATTATAAAAATATTTAAGTAAATAAAATAAATGGAAAACAAAATCAAAGGTGAAAACAAAATCAAAGTTCAAAATAGTCTTTTCAAATGATTTGAATTTTCAAAGGACATTATATTTTTTATTTTAAACCATCCGTTTTTGTGAAAAAAAAAATTAATACTCCCCTTTCTGTTGTGTAGACGAAAAAGAAAGTGTTAGCCCAACTTAACACCCCACGACAAAATGTAGATAACCCAATCAATAAGAGCCCAAATACCCTTTTACCCCTTGGTGGCCCGTTTCCACATCTAGTGGTACCCCAGCATAAAAAAAACTACTTTTGCCCTTATTTATTTATTTATATATCTTTTTAATTATTGTAATTATCTATTTATAATTAGGCTAATAATTACACACCCACCCCCTTATCTCTTCCAGACTTCCAACATTTGGTTCATTGGGTGCTCTATTTATCAAAGCAACTCTCATTGATACGGGTGGCATGTTCTGAAATATATTTTCAAGTTTGGTGTTTTTATGTTGCCTTTTTATTATTTAGGTGGCTTTATAATACATTATTAGGTTAATTGGTTCGTAACAGTTTTAAAATTCATGGCATCTATATCTTTAGGTGTTCCTAATCAAGGAGGTTCATACAAAGTGAACTGGACTAGCTGAAGAGCATTTTAAGTGAGAACAAGAGGAACCACTTTTCCAAATCATGTTGCAACTTGTTCAAGATAATAAGCATATGAGATTATGAGGTTATATGAAAAACTTCACCACCTTAACATCCCACAAAAAAAACATCCCACCGAACCCACTAGAATCAGAAACTCTTTCAAACCAAAAATCAAATTCATAAATACACGGTTAGGTTTTATTTTAATTTATTTTATTATTTAAATAAATATATAATACAATTTAATAAAAAGAATAAACAACTCAGAACAAAATAGTCTTTTTATGTCTAGGAAGGACCAGGGGCGCAACAAAAACAAATAGTGGGGACGATCCGAATTAAAAAAATAAGCTAGGGATCAACACGCAAATTAACCCAAACCATTCGTGTAATTTACTCATTTCTTTATCATATCATCTACTTTCATTTCATCCTATTACAAAACTATATTTCCAAAAATTTACCCAATTATACTAATGTCATCCAAATACAAAGCATATTCACTCCTATAATTGGGTGGATTTCTTGATGTGTATAATGTCTAACAAGATTTTTTTTTTCCTTTTTTTGAAAATACAATGCTATAATTAAGTAGATTTCCAAGGTAGAATACCTTAGTAAGTAAGAAAATTTAAAAGCAAAATCAATCCTAATGTTACTACCAATAATCCCCACAAGAGCAAACTCCTCCTTGAAAGTGATGATAACGAATCGGATCTCTAATAACTATATTCCTATTCTCCATTTTCGCCAAAAGTTTAGCAAAAAGATGACAATCTCCACAAATCCTAATATTTTTCCTAATCCTAATAGTCTTCCCCTTAACCAAAACCATTAAACCATAAACAATCGCCAACTTTTCACTATGACACAACAACGGATCTTCCATTTGTTCCCCTTCAACATCTTGCAACACAAAACTCGTATCATGAACATATCCCACTTCCCTCAACCTCTTAACATAACAATTCACCTCTCTCATAATCTTTTCTATCTCCGGATGCGAATCATCCCTCACTATAAACGCATGAATCTCTTTATTCACTTCAATCCAACTACACCCGGGTTCCTTTTTGACGTTTTTACCCCTCATTGTTTTCCTCACCTTTTCCACATCTTCCCACCTTTGAGTATTCGCGTATATGTTTGATAGCAAACTATACGTACCCGAATCCTCAGGGTCAAGTTCTAGGACTCGGTTAGCCGCATACGCGGCTAACCCTGTGTCCCGGTGCATCCCACATGCACTGAGCAGAGTCCGCCACGTCACCACATCGGGTCCCAGCTCCATGGTGTGGATCAATTTTACAGCCTCATTGAGTTGACCGGCTCTTCCAAGTAGGTCAACCATGCAACCATAATGCTCTCTTCCCGGTTTAATCCCATAAATACTTTCCATTTTTTCAAAGTAAAATCGACCCTTTTCCACTAATCCCGCATGGCTACAAGCAAATAGGATTCCAACCATTGTGATGTAGTTAGGTTTGCTTCCGGAAGCTTCCATGGTTTGAAACATTTTCAAAGCTTCATGGTTGAAACCGTTTTGTGCTAGACCATTTATCATTGTGCTCCATGAGATTACGTCTTTTTCCACCATTTTTGTAAACTCAAATCTTGCATCTTCCATGCTTCCACACTTGCAATACATGTCAAGAAGCGCGTTTCCAAGAATCAAGTCTTGGTTGTTGTACTTGAGGACATGAACATGGACTTGTCTTCCAAGTTCTAATAAAGCCATCCCTGTGACAGCACTTAAGACACTGGTTAATGTTGCTTGATCTGACATGAATCCGGATTTCTTCATTCGTTTGAAGAGATTCAAAGCTTCATCTCCATTGTTGTTTTGAGCGAATGCACCGATTATTGTGTTCCAGACGATTAAATCACTTGTTTCCATTTCGTTGAAAGTGGTTAATGCGTTTTGGAGTTCACCCCATTTGGAATATTTATCAATGAGTGCACTTCTGACAAATACGTCAGATTCCAAACCAGCTTTAGTTATGCTGCAATGGATTTGCTTGAGGATGGGTAAGCCATTGCAGGATCGCAAAACAGAAGAATAAGTAAACATGTTGGGGCAAATTCCGTTTCTGATCATAAGAATCAAGAATTCCATGGCTTTGTCGTTCATTTTTGCATTAGAGAAAGCAGCTATCATGGTGGTCCAAGAGACTACGTTTCTCTCAGGCATTTCATCGAACAGTTCCTGTGCTTCGTTTAATAAGTTAAATTTGGCGTACATATTCATGAGAGTATTAATCAAGAAAGTTTTGGGGTTGTACCCATTAGAGAAAACGTGTTTATGGACTAGTTTGGCTTCTTGGATGGCGCCACGAGCGAGACAACACTTAATGAGTTCAGAATATGTGACGGAATCGGCCCAAATTTGGTGCTTTTGCATGAAAGACAAAGCTTTCATGGCAGCCGGGAGGTCTTTGCGATAACAGGAGGCAGTGAATTCATCAAGTAGTGTATTCGGTGAGTGTGATTGAAGGGGAGTTGGGTGGCATTGATGATGAAATTGTAGCAACGATTGTAATGCAAAAGCAACAGTAGCAGATATGGATTTGGGGTTGCAGATGGAGATTGATTTCATTTGTGTGTAAGTGTAAACTGAATCAAAATTGAGACGAACAGAATCACAATCACTGATGATTGCCGAACATCTGAAGAAGCACGTAGTGTTTTAACGAGTTTTGTACGTCCTTCCCTCCCAGCGCCAGCTCCTATCTTTTCGGTCACTCTCAAGTCTCAACCAATACACATAAAAATCCTATCTTTTTCAACCTATTATTTTTCTTTATTTAATTTAATTAAAAAATATAAAATAAAATAAAACATAATATTTATTTGTTTTCTTTAAAAATAGAGTTTTGTTAATTTAAAACTAAAAAAAATTGCTAAAATAATTTGTTCTATTAAAAGAAAAAGAAAACAATAAATGTTGTACATAATTTGTTTTTTTTAATAAAAAATACAAACATAGAAAATTACATCTTGCATTGAATGAAAAAGAATAATGGCAGGAAGCAAATTATGTTATTGGCTATTCATCTCAATATGCATGTATAAGAGGGGAAGGAGTCGTAGCGAGCTGGAGGAGGAGATGGATAAGCGGGAGGAGAGCAATATAGAAAGAGAAGGGTGTTTCGGTTTGAGGAAGACGCTGGAGGTTGAAACCAAAGAAGAAATTTGGGGGGTTGGGAGGCATCCGACTTGGGCGAGTTTGACTCCCTTCACCTTGAGTCCAGTGGCTTGAGCGGAAGGAGAGAAACGATTCCATCCTCCCAACAGTGGGTTGGCGAACCCGCCAAATACAATAAATATTCCATCCCACTAGAACCCACATGTGAAGGAACACATGAGCCGGCGGTACCGCCACTAAATTCATAAACTGTCGGCGAACCCAACAACGATTCCGTCTGCCTAGGGGAGGACGGAATCGTTTCTCTCCTCCTGCTCAAGCCGCTGGACCCAAGGTGAAGGGAGTCAAACTCGCCCAAGCCGGATGCCTCCCAACTCGTATTCCCCAAATTTCTTCTTTGGTTTCAACCTCCAGCGGGTTCATCAAACCGAAACACCCTTCTCTTTTCTATATTGCTCTCCTCCCGCTTATCCCTCTCCTCATCCAGACCGCTACGACTCTATATTGCTCTTCCCCCCTAAGGCATACTACTTTTTAAAAAGACAAAACTTCAAAAATGGTCCCTGTGGTTTCTGAAAATCTGAAGTTTAGTGTAACATCCCAAAAATACGGGCCAAAAATTTCGTTTTTAAAACATGTACTTAGCAAAACATTTAGGAATAATTCATTCAACAATCATTTCATTTCACAAAAGATGTTGCATGTCAGAAAACATTGTCATAATCATAAAAATGTCAGAGTACAATTTCCCAGGAAGATATCATAATACGGAATACAAGCAGGTGTAACAGCCCGGATTCCCAGGTATTATCTATTATTATATTTTTGGTATTTTGTGAGGAGACTCGGCGAGTTGGAGCTCAAACTCGCCGAGTAGGATCGCAATTTGGACGCGGGTTCGCGGTTGGACTCGGCGAGTCCACGCTGTTTAATGAAACCCTAATTTCCAGGGTATGCACTACAAGAAAAAGACCCTTTTACGACGCGCAAACCACGACACTCCTTGATTTATGTTACGCAAAAGCGTGTGACATTAAAAGAGTGTCATCTCATAAAAAAATTAAAGGATTTAGGTCGCGCATTATTGCGTGCCCTTAAATTAATGTCTAACTAAAAAACACGGAGGGCACCTATACTAAAATGTGTGTCGTCTAAGGATGTCGCTTTATAAATTTTAATGGAACGCGCGTTTTCCAACCTTTGATAGCTAAGCAGGAACGAAATCCTCAAAAATTAGAAAACTCTGCCTTTTTCTCATCTTCCTTCGTTTCTACTTTTCTCTTTTCCATGGTTTAGCTTAATGAAGCTCTGTGAATTCCATGAGTTATCGTTATGAAGTATGGAATGCAAAGCTTGATTCTCGTTTGTTTCTAATTTCCCATAGATAAATCAAAACAACACACAAACGAAGAACCCTAACGTGCGTCTTCCTTCTTTGTAGTTAGCGGGAGGTCTTTTATTTTCTTCTAAAATCCCGATTCTCTCATTTTTTCTATTGAGATTGAGGTTTTTTTGCTCCCAAAAATAGACCTTACAAAATCATTACGATTGAGGGCTCTATGATGAAGAACTAGTGATTCTAAGCCCAGCAAGGTTTCCTCCTCTCCTTGAATTCATGTTTTCAAAACCTAAAAGGAAATTTAGGTTTCTATCTCCTATTTTAGAGTTATCTTTTTAAATCGTCTTGTTCCTTCACCCAGCTTGGCTATGGATTCCCGGTATGGCATCACAACCCTGCGACTTGGTTACTCTCGAGCCTACAAGGGTCGTTGAAACCCTCAAGAATCTTACCACAAGGTTTCGTGACTACAGAGTGGTTGAGGTCGTGAACTTGTTATCCACTGCCAATGATGGAACCATGATGCATTTATATACGTAGGTGAGTAATCAAATCTTAGTATAGTCATCAGTAAATCTTTTACGTTGTTTGTAAATCTTTTAAATCTTCTAAACACAATTGATGTTTTATTTCTCTACGCTCCTACAACCCAGGCTACCACTTGTTATTTTTGGTTGCTTTGTTACTACATAAGACAACAACCTGGTAATATTTGAATAATTAATCACTGCCTGTTTAGGGATACTTTTTGGTGAACACCAAGTGTTTGATAAAATGCCCCAATGAGTGACTCTTGTGTTTTCTTGGACATAACAATGTTGTTGAGCCTCTTGAATCAACCCCTTTATTTGAGAAGTATTTCACATCTTGAGCAGGTAGAATTTGCACATTCGTTTCTTTTGGTAAAATCTTAAATGTATTTTTTTCTTCTTCCCTAATTGTTGTTTGATTTGCTGTGTTTCAGTTGTTGAACTTGTTAGATGTGATCATTGACTATGCAGAAAGCAAGCAAGTTCCTGCTCCTGAAGAACCACATGTTCAGATATCCACTACAGAGAAAAGGGAGAGACTATTTTTGTCTGGATAAGCAAACAAGCTCCTGCTCCTGAAGAACCACATATGAGACATGAATTAGCCTCTGAAGAATCACCTGTTTAGATGTGATCATTGACAATGCGGAAAGCAAGCAACCAAATAAAAGGAGTTATAACCTCGGAAATGAGTTATAACCTTGCAGTGGATGTTTGAAAAAGACAAGGTAAAAACTAATATGATACACAAATTACGTGTTGCATTAACAAGTCCTTTAACTTCACCTTTTGCTTTGGAGTTCTATCACCACTACAAACAAGTGAAGTATATTTCTATCTCTTGAAATTTTCCCTAATTTATAAAACAAAAATAAGGTTGTAAATCTTATCGACGAACTATAGCAATTACATAACGAAGCTCTTCAGCTTTGCCAAATGAGCCAATGATTCCACTCCCTTGACGTGTTAGTCCTTCAGAAAGGCTGAGCTGGCTCGTCATTTTTCTTATGGTCATATGTTGATCTTTTTTCTTTACCAGATAGGATACTGAAGGCTTCATAAATATATTTAAATATATTTAAGCATGCCATTATATCTCTTTTAGTCAAGTTGACCAGGATGACCAATATCTTATAATTTACTTCATTCTTCAAGTGAATATTATTTGTTTGGCTTACAATCCATGAGGTTAAGCACTATGCACAACAACAAGTAAACTAGGACTTGATTCTAGTTGTTCTCTAGATGTGAGTTTTGTCTCCCATCTTTTAAGTGAAATATTTCTCTAAATAATTTTCATATTTCTTTTGCCTCCCTTGACCCTTTCCTGTTTCATTAGTCTAAGTTTATGGTGACATTTCTCTTTATAATTAGCTACTTTTTATAATGGTTATGTGTTGACGATTGATATGTAGATGTATTCATGGTTTTTGAAATGTAATCTGCTTACTCCCTCTTCTTGGAGTCAGGGAGTTTTTTGCTACAGTTAAATATTTCTTTATTCCCATTTGGCAATTGGCAAAATGGTCATTTTCACAAGTTTAACATATGGGCTTTGCGACCCATATACCAAACCCATTATATTTATGACACCATATGTATGTATATATTTTGGTACTCATTTCATGGTTTCATAACGTTTTTAGTCCATAAATTGTCAACTTTAGCAACAAATTCTCTTTCAAAAAAAAATAGCAACAAATATGTTAAATTTCTGAACATGACCATTTTGCCCCCGTATTCTTCATCTCTTTCATTTCCATGTTCAACAAGTAAGCCTAACGAAATTAAGATCTCTCCTTAAAAAAATTGCATCTGATATCTGATATGTATAAAAGATATAGTTGTTCACAATAAGTAATTTTTTACTTCAGATCATTAGAAAGACGCTGATGTATTTCATGTGAATAGCTTTCAAAGTAATTTGTCTACACTGTTAAAAGCAACTCAATTATACTTTTCTTTCTGATTGCTTACCTCTACATATGTCTAATGCAATTTCTTTCTGATTACTTTTCTTTTGGATGCAATGACAAAAAAATCTGAAATTACAATCCATTATCGCATCAACAATTAACGGCTTAAAAATCTATGTAGCATCATCAATCCTTGATCTGTTTTTTCTTAATATTTTGCTTTAAAAAAATGATAGGTATATAAAGCCACTGCCAGCTGAATCAGAGACGAAATTTGAATTTGAGAACATGATAATAGGACAGGCTATACCCTCCAATTTTATCCCTCACATTGAGAAATGTTTCATGGAAGCTGCCAATTCGTAAGTGTTATTATTATTATTAATCATACTTCTGTTTGTTTTATTACCTTTATATCTTTTTATAAAAAAAAACTCAACTTCTTTTAATTGTATATGTGCAGGGGTTTTTTGATTGGATTCCCAGTTGAAAATATTTGTGTGGTTATGACAGATGGTGCTTCTCATGCTGTGGTTATGACATAGCAAAGTTCAGTGAAGGGGGGTATTTTGGAGAATGGACACTTCTTGGTGAATACGTTGATTCTTTACATATTGTTGCTTTAGGTGATGTAGTTTGTGTAGTTTTAACAAAGGAAAAGTTTGAATTGGTTATTGGCCCTGTGTTATAGACCTTACAAGATGGGTACAGGTAAGAAATCCCATAATAACCACAAAAAGGTACTGCCAAGTTTCTAATTCTTTATTAACAGGAAATGCTATAAATAGAATTTGAGTATTAAGTTCAAAAGATGGCTGAATGTTTCAATAATATGTCTTGAAGCATTAAGTTCAAAATATGGCTGAATATTTCTGTAATGCTATGATAGGCTCAAGTATCTGTGTTGCCTTTTAACATTTGTAGAGCCCTTTTCTCTATTTTCTACTTACTCTCTTTTGAATTTTCATTCGATTTTGAACAGGTGAATGCACATAATCTTGTACAGGAGAATGGTGTATATGATTTCCTTCCTCTTGGAAACTTAGAGAAAGTTGTAAAAGAAATTGATGATCAGCCACTTCCACTTGTTGATGGTATTGAAGATCAACTTGTGGAGTTTTCGATAGCCATGAGAAGTATGATTGCTTTCATTCGGGTGAAATAAAAGTAGGATGCTTTTGTTAATAATAAGGTTTGTGTCTGATCCTTGTGGTTTATGTCACTCATAAGCAGTTGGCAAGGTTTTAAGAGAAGCAGTAGAAGCTAAAGCTGCTGCTCAACCTGAGGCTATAGAATGGAAACACAAATATGAATTGGAAAGAGAAAAGAATCTGCAGTTGGAACAAAAATAAGAACAAAAGCTGACAAATGTTTCAATTTTGATCTAAAAATGGGAAAATCAGAAAGCTCAGGGACCATTTTTTTATAATTTACCCTAAAACATATTATTATTTGCATTTTATTGAATCTTGAAATTTGATCTGTATGTCATGACATCTTATATCATTGTGCAAAAGCTTTACTAGTATCTTATTTGGAAATCTTATAAGATCATAAGAATATTATTATGTGCATCTTATTGAATTTTACATTTGCTCTGTATATCATAACATCTTACCATTATGGCAAAGCTTTACTAGCATCTTATTTTGAACATCTGTAGTTTTTTGACTTACTATTTTCTTAGTAATTGAAGTATATATTCAGAAAACCATTTTTTCTTTCATTTTAGGTCCAACATTTGCTAAGAATCTTGGAAACTTTGAGCAAAAAGTAGGAGGCTCGGGATCCTTGAAACACTATCCAATTGAGCTTGAAAATGGTGAAAAATCTCAGAGGTGTTGTGGAGAAAATGGGATTTGCTCTCATGTAAGTTTTTGATCAATGTTCAAGTATTGATATTTGTCCAATTTATAAAGTCATACTTAATCTTCTTCTGATGCTTACTATAAGGGCATTTTAGTCATTTCATCAGTTTTATGTCTCATTAGTTACCTACCTAACTTAGTCACTTAACTTATCTAACGATGCCATAATCAGTATGATGCATTTGTTGAGATAAATGAGGTCTGTATGGTGAAGTAAGTAGTAAATGAAAAAAGTTGTTCCTTTTTTGCTCTGAATGAACTGTAAATGACCATTTTACCCCTTTAACATAGATGCATAAATTTCATGCTTACATATTGGGATTTGTTGGTTTATGTGAATCTAATGGTTGCATTATTCAAATTTGTAGGTCTTGTTGATGTGCATAGTGACAAGCAAAGTAGCTCGAGATATTGTGAAGGTGGGCAACAAGTTTTTTTTAGCTCAACTGTTATTTGTTGAAGACTTTCATCTCTTTAACATTTGATGTATTACATTTGTCTAATATTAGAATGAGTATTTGTATGACATTAACTTTTGTGCAATGGATTGTATTTTTTGTATATGATATTTTATTTTCTATTATGAGACATGAAATGCAAATTTAATTTGAAAATTAGTAAATCTATAAATATATATATATATATATATATATATATATATATATATATATATATATATATATATATATATATATATATATATATATTTAAATTTACAATTACGATACGCAAAAATGTGTGTCATCTTCATTTATGACATGGCCTTTCTTGACAGCGGGTTTAATGATACGCATTGCGTGTCATTAACACGCGCGTTGTAAGGTTACGACACGCGAATGCGTGTCATCTTCCTTTATGACGGGGCCTTCCTTGATACGCATTGTGTGTCGTAAATGAGCGTCGTAATTGCGTGTCATAAATGCTCGTCGTAAATGCGCGTCGTCTCTCGTTATGACAGGGCCTTCCTTGACACGCATTTGCGCGTCATCTAAGCGTTTTACGACGCACAATGAGCGTCGTAAAAGGCCTTTTTTCTAGTAGTGATGAGACCTATTTAAGGGGGCTTATGGCCGTCATTTGCGGCCACCAACCCTAGAGAGAACCCTAAAGAGTCTTTGAGCGTTTTGTGAGAGAGAAGAGGAAGATCCTTGACTATTTGTGGGTGTTTTTGCACATAGAAGAGGATCAAGGCAAGAGGAGACCAAAGAAGGTGCTAACCCAGTGATTTCTGAGCTCAGAGACTTCATTTGAGGTAACCATTCGTTCCTTTTTCAGTCCTTGGTGTGAATCTTAGAGTTAGGGTTTCTATGTGGAATGATCCATGGAGTAATTGGCCTCTTCTTGTGTTGGTACTTTAGATCTGGACCCAAAGAGGTCCAGAGACCCTTTTCCCTCAAGCTTTATGAGTGTTAATGGAGGCCATGAGCTTAGAATAGCATTCTAGAGACCATATCATCAAATAAGGCCTTTGGACTTTTGCATGAGCACCAAGATTGTAACTTTACGTGATGTATGTGCTTGGAAGGACTGGATCTAGGAGTTATTGGAACGGATTTGACCTCAGGAGTGAGTTTGAGTTTATGCATGGAATAGACTCGCCGAGTCCGAAGAACAGACTCGGCGAGTAGCATGAAGATTGTCCATAACCACTCAGCGAGTGGTCTTGCCGAGTTAAGGGGTTGACTCAGTGAGTCAGGGAGAGTCAGAGAGGGTTGACGGGTGGACTGAGCCAAGCTGGAACTCGCCGAGTTGTTCTTGAGACTCGGCGAGTTGAGTCGTGGTGGCCCCACGATTCATGCCAGGTGGAACTCGTCGAGTCAGGGAAGTACTCGACGTGTCAAGAGAGGATCCGAGGGAGTCAGTGAACACGTGTAGACTCGCCGAGTCGCTTTGGTGCACTCGCCGAGTCCGGTCAAAGTTGACCGTTGACCAGAGTTGACTAGTGCTGACTTAATAGGGTTAGTCAACCTTAGTTGTGAAAGTGTTAATTAGAGATATATTGTATTATAGGAGGATTATAGCTTGGGGGATCGAGCACGAGTGATTTCAGGGATTTGCGAGCTATCGAGATACGCGAGGTGAGTCTTCTCACTATACTTTACCTTGAGTAGGTAACTAGAGTTATGTGATACACTGTTTGTATGCTATATATGTGTTATGTGTTGCACTACATTATTCTATGTGATTTATGTTGTGCATGTTTATAGAGTTAGAACCTGAGGGTTCACAGAGTTTGGGTGCACGGACCCACAGAGTTATAGCCTCGAGTGGCTAATATGTGTTATATGTGGTATTTTGGGGAACTCACTAAGCTTTGTGCTTACAGTGTTTGGTGTTATTGTTTCAGGTACTAGTGATGACCGAGGGAAGGCGCCGGCTTGATCTGTACACACATACGGGATTTTTACATTACGAGATCTTGGGATTTTTGTATGGCACGGATTGAGTTTCAAACATTGATGTTTTTTTTACGAATGTTAAATGAATTATGGTTTTTATAAAATGCAAAAAATTGTTTGAAATTACGGTGTTACAGCAGGTGTGTGTGATGTATCGCTACCGCGCCAGCTCCTTCCCCTTCGAAGAAGAGGTACCTGAAACCAAAACTAAAAACTGTAAGCAAGAAGCTTAGTGAGTTCCCCCATAATACCTCATACCAGGCAAGCATACAATGTACAACTAGGAGATACGGGCCTCGCCCACACTCATGAAGATACGGGCCTTGCCCACACTCCGCTAGCCGGGAGATACGGGCCTTGCCCACACTTCACTATCTGGGAGATACGGGCCTCGCCCACACTCCACTCTCGGAGAGATACGGGCCTCGCCCACACTCAGCCGCTAACCCATAATATACAAGTATCAAACAGACAAAAAGTATAGACAACTCTATCATACTGGCATATATCATAATCAACTCAACCAAGAGATACGGGCTCGGCCCACACTCTAATACTAACATCTCGTCTATAAGGGCCGGCCTTGGTGCCTTAGACCCGTTACTACTGGAAGGAAACTCACCTCAAAGTAACTGCCGATCTATGTGGGAACTGATTGTCTGCTGCTACTGTCGCTCCGGAGATCCTCCGGCTATAATTCCCACAAAACCCTTAGTCAAATACTGCTAACCGACTTCAGGGTAAATTGACCATTTACCCTTAACAAATCGAGAGTCAAGTCACAGTCAACTGCCAGTTGACCAGACTCGCCGAGTCCCTTTCCCTTAGTCTGACCATAAATCCGTCTCTACTCGTCGAGTTAGACGTTGACTCGACGAGTTTTCCTTCTATACCCAAGGCCAATAGTCCTTCATCCTACTCGCCGAGTTGTATGAACAACTCGCCGAGTTCATCTTCATCCGAAGAACACTTTATGCTGTGACTCGCCGAGTTGTATGAACAACTCGTCGAGTCTATTCTTGATCTAAGAAGGTTTCCTTGAACTCGCCGAGTCAGGGCATTGACTCGCCGAGTTCCTTCCCGGATGAGTTCAGCTTCCAACTCACCGAGTCCACCCAGGACTCACTACTCTACTCGGCATAAACGAAAAGGGGGAAAACTCGGGGATTCGCGACCTGACTCGCCGAGTTCGATGAGCGAATCGCCGAGTTTGCCACATGCAAATACTATACACTCGACCTTGTTCGAATCCAGTCCATTCCATTTACAGATATGGGTTCTTAGGGCAGGATTTTCACGTAAAGTTTCCAACTTTACGTGTAGAAATGCATAGAATGGGGATTAAAGGCGAAATAAGGGCTAAGAAGGTAGATCTAGGACATTCAAGCAATTTACTCCCATAAAGGTTATAGATCTGAGCTTCTAGAGCTCAAACATGACTAGATCTAGTGGATAATCAACCTATTACGAATTCTCCTTCTCCTCTTCTTGATCCACTCTCCTTCTTCTCCCAAAAACTTCAAGGAATCACTCTAATCACTTCAATCTCACAAGAAACGAGTTAGGGTTTGATGTAGGGCACTCTGAGGGTGAAAGGGGGTGAGCTTGGGACGCACAAGCTAGCTTAAATAGGGGGCAAACCCTTGGAATTAGGGTTTCATCAGACAGCGGGGACTCGCCGAGTCGCCAACTTAAACATGCTCCGGGTCCCGTCTCTACTCGGCGAGTCAGACCTACAACTCGCCGAGTCCAAGGCTAAAAAAAGAAAAACACTAAGATAAATTTTACGTACCAGGAACTAGGTGCTACAAATCTCCCCCACTTGTTTTAGACTTCGTCCTCGAAGTCTGCTGCCCGATCCTGAAACAGTTCGGGGTAATGCTCCATCATTTCTTCCACCGGCTCCCAAGTCCACTCGGACCCCTTTCGGTGCTGCCACTGCACCTTCACTAACTCCACCCTCTTGTTCCTTAGATCCTTCGACTTCCAGTCGAGGATTGCGACTGGGCGCTCAATGTAATTCAGGCTGTCATCAACCTGTATATCCTCTAACGGCACCACCGCTGAATCATCCACGAGACACTTCCACAGCTGAGAGACATGGAAGGTGCTGTGGATCTGGCTGAGCTCGGCTGGCAGATCCAGTCTATATGCCACCTTGCCCACCCGGGCTACAACCCTGAACGGACCAATGTATCTCGGGCCCAACTTGCCTCGCTTCCTAAATCGAATGACGCCTTTCCAAGGCGACAGTTTTAGGAGAAACATATCCCCGACCTGGAACTCCAGGTCTGATCGACGCTTGTCGGCATAACTTTTCTGTCGACTCTGCGCAGTCTGAAGCCTGCTCTGAACCTACTGGATTTTCTCGGTCGTTTTGAGCACCACCTCGGTGCTCCCCATGACCCTCTGGCCAACTTCACCCCAACATATCGGGGTCCTGCACCTCCGACCGTATAACATCTTGAATGGAGGACGGTCAATACTCGCGTGGTAGCTGTTGTTGTACGAGAACTCAGCCAAGGGAAGATAGGTATCCCAGCTACCACCGAAGTCTAGCACGCATGCCCGCAACATATCCTCCAAGGTCTGGATGGTTCGCTCACTCTGACCATCCGTCTGCGGGTGAAAGGCGGTGCTAAAGTGCAGACGAGTGTCCAACTCATCATGAAACTTCTTCCAAAACCTGGAAGTGAACTGCACATCTCGATCCGATATCACTGACACTAGCACCCCGTGCCGCGCCACTATCTCCCTGATGTAAATATCAGCCAACTTTTTGGCCGAGATGCTTTCCTAAATCGGAATAAAATGGGCGATCTTGGTCAATCGATCCATGATGACCCAAATCGAATCTACTCCTCGTGCCGTCCGGGGAAGCTTTGTGATAAAATCCATCGTAATATCCTCCCATTTCCACAACGGGATATCCAACGGCTGCATCTTGTCGTGCGGTCGCTGATGCTCGGCCTTGACCTTCCTGCAGGTTAAACACCGCTCGACGTACCACGCCACATCTCGCTTCATGCAGGGCCACCAATAGTCTAGGCGAAGATCCCTATACATCTTCGTCGCCCCTGGATGAATAGAGAATCGGGATTTATGCGCTTCCTCCATCAAGATCTGGCGCACGCCTCCATGATACGGCACCCACACCCTACGATGTAGTGTCAATAACCCCCGGCTATCATAATCGAAGGAGGTGACTTGACCCACTATTCGCTCACTCTTCCGATGTTCCTCCTTCATAGCCTCCTGTTGAGCCTCCCGAATCTGCTCCAACAGGGGAGTCACCACAGTCATCCTCATGCAAATATCCCTGATCGGCGCCGCCTTGCGGCTAAGCGCATCGGCCACCACATTGGCCTTCCCTGGGTGGTAAAGGATCTCGCAATCATAATCCTTCACCACGTCCAACCACCGACGCTGCCTCATGTTTAGATTCGGCTGATCCATGAGATACCTCAAGCTCTTGTGGTCTGTGTAAATGGTACATCGAACCCCGTAGAGGTAATGCCGCCAAATCTTGAGGGCGAAAACCACCGCCCCCAACTCTAAATCATGCGTCGGGTAGTTCGCCTCGTAAGGCTTCAGCTGCCTCGAGGCATAAGCAATGACATGCCCCCTCTGCATCAACACTGCGCCTAAGCCTGAGATCGACGCATCGCAATATACCACAAAGTCCTCCACGCCCTCGGGCAGGGCTAAGATCGGTGCCTCGCACTATCTCTGCCTCAGAGTCTCGAACGCTGCTGCTCAGGCCCCCATCGAAAGACCACGGCTTTCCTAGTCAACCGTGTCAGGGGTACGGCTATCTTGGAGAAATCCTGAATGAATCTCCGATAGTAACCTGCCAACCCTAGGAAACTCCGAATCTTGGATGGAGACTTCGGAACCTCCCATCTCATCACGGCCTCCACCTTGGCCGGGTCTACTGAAATCCCGTCCTGGTTGACGAGGTGCCCAAGAAACTGCACCTCGTGCAACCAAAACTCACACTTGGAGAACTTGGCGTACAAGCTCTCCCTTCTCAAGGTCTCCAAAACCTCTCTCAGATGCTCCTCCTGCTCCTCCTGCGTCTTGGAATAAACCAAGATGTCATCGATGAAAACTATCACAGACTGATCCAACGTCGACCTGCACACGCGGTTCATGAGGTCCATGAACGCAGCAGGAGCATTGGTGAGCCCAAACGACAGCACCACGAACTCATAATGGCCATAACGCGTCCGAAACGCGGTCTTCTGTACATCCTCCTCACTGACCCTCATCTGGTGATAACCGGAATGCAAATCGATCTTGGAGAACCAAGATGCTCCCTGCAACTGATCAAAGAGGTCATCAATCCTCGGGAGTAGGTAACGGTTCTTCACCGTTACCTTATTCAGCTCCCGATAATCTATACACATCCGGTGCGACCCGTCCTTCTTCTTTACAAACAGGATCGGGGCTCCCCAGGGTGAACTGCTCGGTCGAATAAACCCCTTGTCTAGCAGCTCCTGTAGCTGCGTAGACAACTCCTGCATCTCGGGAGGAGCCAACCGATAGGGTGCCTTGGCTATTGGAGCCGCACCGGGAACTAGATCGATCCTGAACTCCACCTGACGCTCCGGAGGTATTCCAGGAAGCTCCTCCGGGAACACATCAGCGTAGTCTCGCACCACTGGAACCTCGCTCACTGTCGCCTTACCCGTCTCCCGGGTATCCATAACATACGCGACATACCCCGCGCATCCCTGCTGAAGGTAGCGCCTAGCTCTCGCTTCCGAACATACTATAGGTCCACGCCGTGGCCTCTCGTCGTGGATCACCAACTCTCCCCCACTCAGGGTCCTGATCCTCACTAGCTGCTATGCGCAATCTATCACCGCCCCATTAGGGCTCAACCAATCCATGCCTATAATTACCTTGTTCCCCCGCAACGGGATGGGAACTAAATCCACCAAATAGCGCTCCTCGAAAAGCCTCAGGACACAATCCCTGAATACTGATGACGCTCGTACCAATCGATCATCGGTAATCTCTACCTCTAAAGGGCAATCCAACATGCCCGAAGACTCAGTAAACCTCTTGCTAAGCGCAAGGGAAACAAATGATCGGGTGGCACCTGAGTCAAACAACACCTGGACAGGAATACCGTTCACATGGAACGATCCTAATGCATAAACACAGAGCACATATCAATATCATAACATCATAAAAATAAAGTAGAGGGAAAGAATCATATCCGTCACCACATCGGGTGCGGCGCGTGCCTCCTCTGCCGTCAGCTGAAATGACCGACTCCTCACCACTGGAGCCTCTGCCTTGACCTGTCGGCCATCCGTAATCCGCAGGGTAGCTGGGGCTGGCGCCTTAGCCGACGCTGATGCTGTCAACTGGGGGCAATTGGCCTTCTTATGGCCCCTCTGGTTGCAGTGGAAACACAGCAACTCAAATGTCTGAATAACCGAGACAGGAGTAGTACAATCCCTGCTAAAGTGCCCTGCCTTGCCGCACTTGTAGCAGCCTGCTGATCCCATCCTACATACTCCCTCATGCGTCCTGTCGCATTTCCCGCAGCGGCCCGGCCCTCCTTGGCCTTTCGGCCTCCCATCTGATCCTTTGGGCTTCTTCCCCAAAGCCCCAACCACCTGCCCCGCCTCTGCCTTCTTCTTCCGAATGTGATCTAAATCAATCTCCCTTTCCCTCGCCCTGGCAATCATGGACTTCAGGGTAGGGCAAGTTGAAAAGCTAACATGCTCCCGGATGTCAGCCCGTAGCATGTCATGATAACGGGTCCTCCTCATATCCTCATCACCCGCATACTGGGGCACCAACAATGCCCTCTCCCGGAACTTGGCAGTGATCTCCGCCACAGTCTCCGTCGTCTGCCTCATATCCAAGAACTCCCTGGCCAGATGCTGAAGCTCGACAGCTGGCGCGAACTCCGCCCTGAACCTGGTCGCAAAGTCCGACCAAGTCATAGCCACGACAGCCGAGGCTCCCAATGACTCCCCCACGGACTCCCACCAATCCCTAGCTCGATCTCGTAAACACCCTACTGCGAACCTCACCTTCGACCCCTTAGGGCAGAAGCTAATGGTCTGTGCAGACTCAATGTCGGCAATCCATCGTCTGGCAGCTATGGGGTCCTTCGCATCGTGAAAATCTGGCGCACCACTGCCCCAAAAGTCCTTGAAGGATAGCGTGCGAGATCTCGACTGGCCAGATGCCATGTTGCTCCTGAATGCCCAGAGGCGATCCTCCATCAACTCCAATATCCCTTCCTTGATTGACCCGAAGATGATGGGGGTCGACTCAAGGATGCCTCTGGTGATCTCAGACGCGATGAACTCACGTAGCCCCTCATCTACTGGTTCGGAACCTGATCCCGAACCTGATCCCTCTCCTGTACTGCCAACTGCTGGCCTCGAACGTAGTACCACCATTCTAAAATACAAAAGAAATGACAACTGTTAGCGATACTGATACCTCTGGAGGGATCACACTTACTACAAGTTCCCTGGTCTTATCTTGGCATTCCTCGATTCGGGTACGGATCCTCTGCTTTCAGTAGTATAGGCCCATACTACCTTCCACATCTATCCGTACCTTCTCCAAGGACTGCCTTGACTCCACCAGGTCCCTTTCACTACCGCTGATCTCTACTACTCCTATCCTAGGCTTACCCTAGGAAACCTCTGACTCCACCCAACCCAGTCCTCAGCTGCTGAAGGCCTCTTGGTGATGCCAATTAGCTATTACCTGAATACAATCACATGTGACGAGGCTCGGATAATCCTTCGAGTAAGGGACTCATCCCTACAACGGTTAGGACTCAACAAGAGCTACGCAATAGGGTCAAATCCAACACTATGAGATTATTCAACCCTGATCGCATGTGACTTTAACGTATTCACCTAACAGCTAACTCCCATCACTTCAAAGCCCACATAGCACAAAGCAAACAACATTTGGACATAAAGAAAACAATCTCAAGCAACTCTATCCTCGTAGAGAGAAACTGAACTAGCATACAATGCTAAACTTGCACTATCAGGCATAACCTAAACATGCCATCCTACTGCTGTCTACTCAATTCTAGCATGAAACTTTTCACACACTGAAGCACATAAAGCAGGCACATAAGGCATCACTCCTAGATCCTTAGTCCTATTCTAGCATGCTGTTCTACTGAAACTGATAAGCATAACATAAGCTTGTATGGGTACTTTGGGGAATACTTACTTGAGCTTGGCCGGTCGCGCACATCACACACTTCGTTCTTTCTTAGAACCCTTTACTAGCCTTTTAGAAAACATTTCCTTTTTCCAAAATCTTTTAATCCCTAAATTTGAGTTCAAACACCCCCGAAGGTGTGTTCGAATCCCTCAAACCAGGGCTCTGATACCAACTTGTAACATCCCAAAAATACGGGCCAAAAATTTTGTTTTTAAAACATGTACTTAGCAAAACATTTAGGAATAATTCATTCAACAATCATTTCATTTCACAAAAGATGTTGCATGTTAGAAAACATTGTCATAATCATAAAAATGTCAGAGTACAATTTCCCAGGAAGATACCATAATGCGGAATACAAGCAGGTGTGTGATGTACCGCTATCGCGCCAGCTCCATCCCTTTCGAAGAAGAGGTAACTGAAACCAAAACTGAAAACTGTAAGCATGAAGCTTAATGAGTTCCCCCATAATACCTCATACCAGGCAAGCATACAATGTACAACTAGGAGATACGGGCCTCGCCCACACTCATGAAGATACGGGCCTTGCCCACACTCCGCTAGCCGGGAGATACGGGCCTCGCCCACACTTCACTATCTGGGAGATACGGGCCTCACCCACACTCCACTCTCGGAGAGATACGGGCCTCGCCCACACTCATCCGCTAACCCATAATATACAAGTATCACACAGACAACAAGTATAGACAACTCTATCATACTGGCATATATCATAATCAACTCAACCAAGAGATACGGGCTCGACCCACACTCTAATACTAACATCTCGTCTATACGGGCCGACCTTGGTGCCTTAGACCCGTTACTACTGGAAGGAAACTCACCTCAAAGTAACCGTCGATCTGTGTGGGAACTGACTGTCTGCTGCAACTGCCGCTCCAGAGATCCTCCGACTATAATTCCCACAAAACCCTTAGTCAAATACTTCTAACCGACTTCAGGGTAAATTGACCATTTACCCTTAACAAATCGAGAGTCAAGTCACAGTCAACTGCCAGTTGACCAGACTCGCCGAGTCCCTTTCCCTTAGTCTGACCATAAATCCGTCTCTACTCGTCAAGTTAGACGTTGACTCGACGAGTTTTCCTTCTATACCCAAGGCCAATAGTCCCTCATCCTACTCGTCGAGTTGTATGAACAACTCGCCGAGTTCATCTTCATCCGAAGAACACTTTATGCTGTGACTCGTCGAGTTGTATGAACAACTCGTCGAGTCTATTCTTGATCTAAGAAGGTTGCCTTGAACTCGCCGAGTCAGGGCATTGACTCGCCGAGTTCTTTCCCGGATGAGTTCAGCTTTTAACTCACCGAGTCCACCCAGGACTCACTACTCTACTCGGCATAAACGAAAAGGGGGAAAACTCGGGGACTCGCGACCCGACTCGCCGAGTTCTGTCACACCCCCGAACCAGACGGCGGAAACGTCCGGGGGCTGTCGTGACTCAATTGAATACCATGACATTGAATATATATGAAACATAACAACATTCGTCACCATTCATCAACATAGTACAACCAGTAGTGTTTACATATCATACATTGTTTAAACATTACATTTCCCAAAAATTACTTTGTTCAATCCATACAAAAATAAACTGCAACCGTCACTGAATATGATTTCCCTTGATTCACTGGTTCCCTGAGAATACAAGTATTTTGAAAAACGTCAACATATGAAATGTTGGTGAGTTCATAAGTAGTGTTTGAAATCGAATGTTTGTATTGTTTGAAGAACCACCAGAAAATCCGATATTTTCTGAAAAGATAAACTTTTGAAAACATTTGTGAAGATCCATAGGTATGCTTGTTTGATTCTATACTTGTAAAAAAAAATGTTCATCGAAAATGTATGCATTTCAAATCTGTTCGTATTGAAAACCCTAGGAAAACCCGATGTTCTCCTAGTTCCTTGAATTACGTGATGTTACATTGAAACCATTGCATAGCGTATAGTGTCAGTCCCAGGCGACGTTGGAAGGTTCTCGAGCAGGATTATTTACTACAAACCCGCGTTACACAAACGCCCAGTTTATAGTTATACTAACGACTCCGAAGGCGTCGTCAGTACTAATCGCGTTATCCAATCGCCCTGACTAGGTGTAGTCCCACATCCGAAGAGAAAGAGGTCACGAAGACCCCGGTAACTCCATTAGCCGGTTGGGGATAAAATGTACGAGGGGTCCCCGACCCGCCTCGCATGAAATGTAGACTTTACTAGCAATACCAAAGGACCCTTGGGGACCAGTAGTATACAAGCCATTGAAAGTCCATTTACGTTGTGTCGGATCGGTAAAACCCAACACTCCGTAAAAAAAAATGTCTTCGGGCCTTAAGATCAGGTCATTGGGCTAGCTAGGCTCAACGAACAAGATTTTACACTTGTGGGGCCCAAAGATGGTGCGTAGACGTCTGTGCACACTCGCATGTATATGTATTACCAAACGTTACTTGTATGAATCGTAGTGTCGTAGTGTTAGTAGTTGTAGATTTCTATTGGCTCGAGACCGAGCCAATTCGTTTAACGACTTTTGGGTATTGTAATGTATTGTATTTCGTCGATAGTCGCGGTGCCATTATTTGATCAAATTGTGTACATTGAACTAGCCTTGAAATATTCCTGTTTTCAGCCCCTCATTATTTGTAAAATTTACATTTTCAACCCTTTTTATTAAATACTTCCCGGTTTGGCCCTTAAACTATTTTTCTTGACATTTTAACACCAAAAATTATTGAAATTAATATTTTTCAACATATTTTTCATAAAAACAGTTTAAGTCCTTGAAAATGCAGTTTTCTCGGTTTTAATCCCTTCTTTTCGCAACTTTGACAATTTTGGCCCAAATTGGAAAATCTTTGCAACTTTGATCCTTTTTAAATTTAAAAAGCATTTTAAACCTTTGAAAAGGATTTGGAACACTTATAGTCCACTGTTTTACAGAAAGTTACAGTTTTGGCCCTCCAAAACAGAAAAATTCGCATAATGGGCCTTATTGGGCCGAAATTTTCATTTTTAGCCCATTAAGCTTGGAATTTATGTTTTTAATCCCCTAAATGAGTATATTTCCAGAAATTTATTTATGGAAACTGTTTTGGCACACTTCATCCATCAGAATCTGTGAAATGTCAATTTGGGCCCTTATTTTTGCATTTTTCACATTTTAGGCCCAAAATTTGTGTTTTTAACCCAAAGAAAATTATTACTAAACCACTTAGCCATTTTTCTTGAAACACTTTGTGTTTAGAAATATATTTGAAGCTAAAGTCATTTAATACAAGATATATCTCGGTTTTGATGGGTTTTAAGGCTAGATCCAACATTAAAACACATAAAAGCATACATATAAGCATGGAAATCATACAAGGCATACAAACACATATAGATCTACACTTTCACTTGTATCCCCCCCCCCACAAAACTCATAAAAACAGAAAATAGGGGGTATGAAGCTCACCTTGGGGTGTTGATTCGGTTTTGCAAGGAAAATGGAAGGAAAAATGAAGTGTTTTTGGCCTTGGCTCCCTTTGATGAAGATCTCGAGTTTTGAGATGGTTCTAGGGTGCAAGATCACGATTTTTGCATAGATTAGGAAAGGATTTTGATAACAAAAGAATTTAAACCATAGATCTATGCATAATCTTACCTTAGATGATGATTTACTTGCAAGATCCTCTTGAAAGTCCCTAATTTTCGAGATTTTTGGAGAGGGGAGGAAGGAGAGTTCTTGAGAGAGTTGAGTGATTTTTTTGTGTGTTTGTGTGTGTGAGTATGGCCGAGAGTGAGAGAGGAGAGAAGAAGAGATGTGATCTTGAAGTGATATGCATGGAAGAATGGGAAATAATGCATGGAAGTCCTATGGGTAATAGTGAGGTGGCAACCAAAGTCAACTTCTCTTCTTATCCTCTTGAGTTTGGGCCTTGGGCCGAGATTTTAGAGAGGGAAAAGAAAAATTTGGGGCTTTTTCCCTTAAGCCCAAAATTAGAGTTAGTTTTGGGTGCTTATTAGCCTTATAAAATAAAATTGTGATTTTTATGCTTTAATAAGCTAGGTTAGGTTAACTTATGGATCAAAGCTTGTGATTTATTTCATTCTAGGCCCAACATGGCCCAAAATGTTGAAATAATTTAGTGTGGGTCCAATTAGAGCCCAATTAGGGTTCTAAGCCCATGATAGTCCAATTGGAAGCTTATTGGTCCATTGGGATCCAATAAGGAAGTTCTAGTCTAAAATAGACTTAACAAGAGCTTCTAGGGTCTCCAATTGTTTGATGACTATTTGTGGTACTAGCATGATGTATTTGATTGAAGTTTTTGATTCACATTAACTTGAATATATAGATTACATGGCTCAAAATTTACAGTTGTGACATCATCCCCCCGTTAGAGGGAATTTCGTCCCGAAATTCTGTTTGAAAGCTAGATTTGAGAATGCTAGAATAGGTGAGGGTACTTTTGCTTCATTTGATCTTCGCGTTCCCACGTGAATTCTGGCCCACGCTTTGCGTTCCACCGTACCTTCACGATCGGGATGCGACTCTGCTTAGTACGCTTCACCTCCCTGTCCATGATTTCGATTGGCTCTTCAACGAACTGGAGATTCTCATTGATTTCGATTTCGTCAAGAGGAATGACAAGGGTTTCATCTGATAGGCACTTTTTCAGATTAGAAACATGAAACACGGGGTGTACACCGTTTAGCTCTGCGGGTAGTTGTAGTCTGTATGCTACTGGACCTATTCGGGCGACGATTTCGAAAGGTCCAATGTATCGCGGGTTCAGCTTTCCCCGTTTTCCGAAACGTATAACCCCTTTCCAGGGTGAGACCTTTAACAATACTCGATCACCGACTTGGAATTCTAAGGGCTTTCGCCGTTTATCAGCATAGCTCTTTTGCCGGTCACGCGATGCCTGTAATCGAGCTTTGATCTGGACAATCTTTTCTGTGGTCTCGCGAATGATTTCCGGTCCCGTTAATGCCCTGTTTGACGTATGTGTTCTTGCTAGCTGGGTGTCACCTACTTCAGCCCAACATAACGGTGATCTACATTTACGCCCGTACAGTGCTTCGAAAGGGGCCACCTTAATGCTCGAATGATAACTATTGTTATATGAAAACTCGATCAACGGTAGGTGGGTATCCCAAGACTTTCCGAAGTCTATCACACATGCACGAAGCATGTCTTCAAGCGTCTGAATGGTTCGTTCGCTTTGACCGTCCGTTTGTGGGTGATACGCGGTGCTCATATCAAGATGAGTTCCCATGGCCTTGTGGAGCGACTGCCAAAAGCGTGACGTGAACCTACTGTCCCTATCCGAGATGATAGATTTTGGCACTCCATGCAGTCTTACAATCTCTCGTAGGTACAAACGCGTCAGCCTCTCCATCTTGTAGGACTCTTTGATCGGCAGGAAATGGGCAGATTTCGTCAGTCGGTCGATTATTACCCATATGGTGTCCAGACCGTCCGACGTCTTGGGCAGCTTGGTCACGAAGTCCATAGAAATCCCCTCCCATTTCCACTCAGGGATTGCCGGTTGCTGTAACAATCCGGAAGGTTTCTGGTATTCCACTTTTACTTTGGCACACGTAAGGCACTTACTAACATAAGTTGCGATTTCCGCCTTCATGTTAGGCCACCAATAGTGCTGCTTAATGTCCAAATACATCTTGTCCGAACCAGGATGAATGGAGTATCGTGTCTTGTGGGCTTCCTTCATAACGATCTCCCTGAATCCTCCGATTTTTGGAACCCAAATACGGTTCATGAAGTAGTATACCCCATTCTCTTTGACTTCCAGGTTCTTCTCCATTCCGCGTAATGCCTCGCTAGTTCTATTTTCCGCTTTCATAGCCTCTGCCTGGACTGATGCAATTTGAGCGATCAGATGAGACTGAATGGTTATCGAGTGCGTTTTTGTACGGCGATTTGTGTACTCCTTCCGACTTAATGCGTCAGCTACCACGTTGGCCTTGCCTGGATGGTACTTGATCTCGCATTCGTAGTCGTTTAACAACTCCACCCATCTTCGTTGTCTCATGTTCAGCTCCTTCTGATTCAAGATGTGCTGGAGGCTTTTGTGGTCTGTGAAGATGGTGCACTTTGTACCGTACAGGTAGTGCCTCCAAATTTTTAGGGCGAAGACCACAGCTCCCAGTTCTAGGTCATGGGTTGTGTAATTTACTTCGTGCGTCTTTAGTTGACGGGACGCATATGCTATCACTCTTCCACGTTGCATGAGAACGCAACCTAAGCCTTGATTTGACGCGTCACAGTAAACTACAAAATCTTCCGTTCCTTCGGGTAGAGATAGTACAGGAGCGCTACAAAGAGCTTGCTTCAAGGCTCGAAACGCAAACTCTTGTCGGTCTGTCCACTTGAATGGCACACTCTTTTGCGTAAGCAAGGTAAGTGGCTTGGCGATTTTAGAGAAGTTTTGGATGAATCTCCTATAGTAGCCTGCTAGGCCTAAGAACTGACGAATTTCTGTGGGCGTAGTCGGAGTTGCCCATCCTTCCACAGCTTTGACCTTAGAGGGATCCACATGAATTCCATCTTGGCTAACTACGTGACCTAGAAAATTCACGCTCCGTAGCCAAAACTCACACTTAGAGAGTTTGGCGTAAAGTCTTTCCGATCGCAGCGTTTCTAGGACTTGTCGGAGATGTTGGCCATGCTCCTCTTTGCTTCGAGAATAGACGAGGATGTCATCGATAAACACAATGACGAAGTTGTCCAAGAACGGTCGACAGATTCGGTTCATTAGGTCCATAAATGCGGCGGGTGCATTTGTTAGACCGAAGGGCATTACGACGAATTCATAATGTCCATAGCGGGTTCGGAAAGCGGTTTTAGGAATATCTTCTTCTCGGACCTTGAGTTGATGGTATCCGGACTGTAGATCTATTTTAGAAAAATAGCTAGCTCCTTGGAGCTGGTCGAATAGATCATCGATTCGTGGGAGTGGGTAGCGGTTTTTAACAGTGAGTTTATTCAACTCTCTGTAATCGATGCACATTCTGAAAGATCCGTCCTTCTTCTTGACAAAGAGCACCGGAGCTCCCCATGGCGAGTAGCTAGGTCGGATAAATCCCTTGTCCAGAAGCTCACTGAGTTGGCTGGACAATTCCTGCATTTCAGCAGGTGCCAATCGATATGGTGATTTAGCGAGAGGAGTTGCTCCTGGGACGAGGTCGATTCGGAACTCAACCTGTCTCTCTGGGGGTACTCCTGGAAGATCTTCAGGAAACACGTCCGGGAATTCACACGCTACCGGAATGTCTTGGATGTTAATTTCTTCTTTGGCCTCGTCCACTATGTGGGCCAAGAACGCTAAGTTGTTCTTTCGCAGATGTTTTTGTGCTTTGATGCACGAGATAAGACGAAGATTCGTGCTAGGTTTGTCTCCGTAAATTACTAGGGTTTCGTGATTCGGGAGACGAAGGCGAACGGCCTTCTCGTGGCACAAAATCTCAGCATGGTGGGGGCTTAACCAATCCATGCCGATAATCACATCGAAACTCCTAATTGACACTGGCATCAGATCTATTCGTAAGACGTGTTGGTTAAGGGTTAGGGTACATCCAGTGTAGATTTCCCTAGTGGATTCGGTCTTCCCATTGGCCATTTCCACCGTATAGGTTTCATTTAGCTTTTGGGGTTGTTGTTTTAATAAGTGTTTAAACTTCTCGCTTACGAAACTTCGCTCCGCTCCGGTATCAAATAAGATGCATGCATAAGTGTGGTTTAGGAGGAACGTACCGGTCACAACTGCGGGGTCCTGAACTGCATCACTCTGACCCATAGTCAGCATTCTTCCTGCTCCTCTGTTTCCTGAGTTGTTGTTGTTGTTAGGGCAGTCTCGACGGAAATGTCCCGTCCTTCCACACCCGAAACAGGTGTGGCTAGGCCCTGCGTTGCTGCCGCCGGCATTGGTGTTGTTGGTATTGCGGTGGTTGTTGTTGTTGTTCTGGTTGTTTCCCTGACTCTGGTTCTAAGAAGGATAAGTCCTGCAGAACCTTGCAGTGTGTCCCCTTCGGTTGCAACTGGTGCAATGGAACTCCCTACATTCTCCTTGGTGATGGAAACCGCACTTGTTGCATTTGGGATGATTACCGGAATAGGGTCTTGAAGTATTTGAAGCAGCTGAGGCTGGAGCATGTGATGTGACTGGTACCGGCGCAGTGACAGCGTGAACTGCCACCGTTTGCTGCTTTTTAGAGGTCTCGGGACCCTGGCGCCCCTTCCTCTTGTTGTTCCATCCTTTCTTACCATCACTCTCCTTCTTCTTCTCAGCCTCTACCGGTCTCTCGCCCTTTTTGTGGTTATGATCATATAGCCTCTTTGCCAATCTCTTCGCACTGTCAAAAGTTTCAGGGTTCGCAGCTATCACATTCCCTTGAATGGGGGATGTCAGTCCCCAAATGAATCGTTCAATCTTCTTTCCCTCTGATGTGATCATACCCGGGCACAACAGAGATAGTTCGCTGAATCTCGATATGTAAGCATCGATGTTCCCATTCTGCACCGTGAGATTCCATAGTTCCTGCTCCATCTTCTGTATTTCGCCTCGGGGGCAGTACTCAGCCGTCAACATCTCTTTCATCTCTGCCCAGGGAATAGAGTTGGCGACAGGGAGTGTCATAGCTTCCACATGACCATTCCACCAAGTGAGTGCTTGGTCCACAAAAGTGCAGGCCGCGAACTTCACTTTCATCTGCTCGGGGCACTCGCATATCTCGAATACCGACTCTACCTTCTCGATCCATCGCTTTAGGGCGATCACTCCTCCGGTACCATTGAAAGTTTGGGGTTTAGTGTTCGCAAAATCCTTGTAGGTGCACGTTTTAGTGAGTCCTTGGTTCGTCCCGTTGTTCGAACTTCCGGATCCTTGCCCGTTACCTCCTCCGTTGTTCCCTCGGTGAAGTTGTGCCATAGCCGCTGTGACTGCAGCAGACACGGCTGCCTGGAAAGCAGTGGAGTCAACTTCCGGCGGGGTTGGTTCGGGATTTCCGCGAGTAGCTGGGCGAGGCATCTTTCTGTCATGAAACGGAAAGATGTTGAGTGTACGTGGTTTCTGTGAGGTGGCGACTCTACTAACTAGGTGTATGGTGCGAACCTAAACATTACTATCATCAAGCATGCAATCATAATGTCTCAACACATAGCAACTGAGAATAATTTAGCAAAACACACAAAAGTTTAGTAATATTATCCGCATTTAGTACAAGAAAATTTGCTCGTAGGAGCATACATAAGTAACACTAATCCGACAGCATAACGGCTCCATGAGTAGTGTAGTCACTTAAACATAGAGCCGGAGTACATAACATAGTCCCTAATACCCTACTATGATAAGTCTATTCCTAACCGCGATGAGCTGCGTCAGGAGGTGGTGCCGAAGATGTGGATGCTCCCTGAAGACGAGCCACTAGGCGTTCTGCATCCTGAAGTCGAGATTCCCACCTTACCTGCCTCATGTGAAACTCCCAGAGGACGTCACGCGTCTCCTGCTCCGCACGCTCGACTCTAGTCCACAACTGGCGTACTTGATCAGCAGTGCCCTGAGCAAGGTCGCCGGTGTCCCGTAGTCGTCTCACCATGACTGGTAGAGCTCGGTCGGCCGGTCCTCCGTCCCTCAAGTCGAAGAACTCACGTGACATGCCAAACGGGGGTCGCTGTCCCTGATGTCTGCTCCATCTCCAAAGATCAATGCCCCAAGGAGGGGTAGGTCCAGTGGGTCCCACACGATATGCAGGCACCCTGATCGGGTAAGGGGGGTCGATGACCTCGGACTCTGCATCCGAATCACCCCCTTCGCTGTCATCGAGCTCCTCTTCGAAAGGTTCTTCGTCTTCTTCGGGTTCGACAGGCTCGCCCTCGACCTCCGCCTCCGGTTCCCCGTCAGATTCCTCTTCGGGGTCCTCCTCAGGTTCTTCTTCAGGCTCCTCCTCCTCCTCTAGCCACCCGTTGTTTCCCTGATTAGGGAAGTAGGGGTCTCCCGGGTGATGAAAGCCGGCCATGTTGTCTGCGCGAGTACGTAAATATGCTACATTATCCTAGGATGCTATATCTATCATACATACTAAGCAACATTCTCTTTTTGGGTGATAAAAAGTATAGTGTTAGGTTCCCTGGCTATCTCGATCTCATCAAGACGTGTGTTAATTTTACCTTGGAGAGAATGTAGTTGATCAGGCTACATTCACTCCTTGGTATCACTAAGAACAGTCCCGAATCAACCGAGATACCAGTGTTATTGTGTTTGATTCAGCGTTGGATCCTTATTCCTAATGCAAGCAAGTGTGTTTTATTTACTTGTTCTGTTCAGAGTTATGTTAGTCCCTCTTTTTGGTTTATAGTTGCATATCAATGTATGGCTCGACATGCTAGTTCACTATAAACAAAGCTCTGATACCAACCTGTCACACCCCCGAACCAGACGGCGGAAACGTCCGGGGGCTGTCGTGACTCAATTGAATACCATGACATTGAATATATATGAAACATAACAACATTCGTCACCATTCATCAACATAGTACAACCAGTAGTGTTTACATATCATACATTGTTTAAACATTACATTTCCCAAAAATTACTTTGTTCAATCCATACAAAAATAAACTGCAACCGTCACTGAATATGATTTCCCTTGATTCACTGGTTCCCTGAGAATACAAGTATTTTGAAAAACGTCAACATATGAAATGTTGGTGAGTTCATAAGTAGTGTTTGAAATCGAATGTTTGTATTGTTTGAAGAACCACCAGAAAATCCGATATTTTCTGAAAAGATAAACTTTTGAAAACATTTGTGAAGATCCATAGGTATGCTTGTTTGATTCTATACTTGTAAAAAAAAATGTTCATCGAAAATGTATGCATTTCAAATCTGTTCGTATTGAAAACCCTAGGAAAACCCGATGTTCTCCTAGTTCCTTGAATTACGTGATGTTACATTGAAACCATTGCATAGCGTATAGTGTCAGTCCCAGGCGACGTTGGAAGGTTCTCGAGCAGGATTATTTACTACAAACCCGCGTTACACAAACGCCCAGTTTATAGTTATACTAACGACTCCGAAGGCGTCGTCAGTACTAATCGCGTTATCCAATCGCCCTGACTAGGTGTAGTCCCACATCCGAAGAGAAAGAGGTCACGAAGACCCCGGTAACTCCATTAGCCGGTTGGGGATAAAATGTACGAGGGGTCCCCGACCCGCCTCGCATGAAATGTAGACTTTACTAGCAATACCAAAGGACCCTTGGGGACCAGTAGTATACAAGCCATTGAAAGTCCATTTACGTTGTGTCGGATCGGTAAAACCCAACACTCCGTAAAAAAAATGTCTTCGGGCCTTAAGATCAGGTCATTGGGCTAGCTAGGCTCAACGAACAAGATTTTACACTTGTGGGGCCCAAAGATGGTGCGTAGACGTCTGTGCACACTCGCATGTATATGTATTACCAAACGTTACTTGTATGAATCGTAGTGTCGTAGTGTTAGTAGTTGTAGATTTCTATTGGCTCGAGACCGAGCCAATTCGTTTAACAACGACTTTTGGGTATTGTAATGTATTGTATTTCGTCGATAGTCGCGGTGCCATTATTTGATCAAATTGTGTACATTGAACTAGCCTTGAAATATTCCTGTTTTCAGCCCCTCATTATTTGTAAAATTTACATTTTCAACCCTTTTTATTAAATACTTCCCGGTTTGGCCCTTAAACTATTTTTCTTGACATTTTAACACCAAAAATTATTGAAATTAATATTTTTCAACATATTTTTCATAAAAACAGTTTAAGTCCTTGAAAATGCAGTTTTCTCGGTTTTAATCCCTTCTTTTCGCAACTTTGACAATTTTGGCCCAAATTGGAAAATCTTTGCAACTTTGATCCTTTTTAAATTTAAAAAGCATTTTAAACCTTTGAAAAGGATTTGGAACACTTATAGTCCACTGTTTTACAGAAAGTTACAGTTTTGGCCCTCCAAAACAGAAAAATTCGCATAATGGGCCTTATTGGGCCGAAATTTTCATTTTTAGCCCATTAAGCTTGGAATTTATGTTTTTAATCCCCTAAATGAGTATATTTCCAGAAATTTATTTATGGAAACTGTTTTGGCACACTTCATCCATCAGAATCTGTGAAATGTCAATTTGGGCCCTTATTTTTGCATTTTTCACATTTTAGGCCCAAAATTTGTGTTTTTAACCCAAAGAAAATTATTACTAAACCACTTAGCCATTTTTCTTGAAACACTTTGTGTTTAGAAATATATTTGAAGCTAAAGTCATTTAATACAAGATATATCTCGGTTTTGATGGGTTTTAAGGCTAGATCCAACATTAAAACACATAAAAGCATACATATAAGCATGGAAATCATACAAGGCATACAAACACATATAGATCTACACTTTCACTTGTATCCCCCCCCACAAAACTCATAAAAACAGAAAATAGGGGGTATGAAGCTCACCTTGGGGTGTTGATTCGGTTTTGCAAGGAAAATGGAAGGAAAAATGAAGTGTTTTTGGCCTTGGCTCCCTTTGATGAAGATCTCGAGTTTTGAGATGGTTCTAGGGTGCAAGATCACGATTTTTGCATAGATTAGGAAAGGATTTTGATAACAAAAGAATTTAAACCATAGATCTATGCATAATCTTACCTTAGATGATGATTTACTTGCAAGATCCTCTTGAAAGTCCCTAATTTTCGAGATTTTTGGAGAGGGGAGGAAGGAGAGTTCTTGAGAGAGTTGAGTGATTTTTTTGTGTGTTTGTGTGTGTGAGATGGCCGAGAGTGAGAGAGGAGAGAAGAAGAGATGTGATCTTGAAGTGATATGCATGGAAGAATGGGAAATAATGCATGGAAGTCCTATGGGTAATAGTGAGGTGGCAACCAAAGTCAACTTCTCTTCTTATCCTCTTGAGTTTGGGCCTTGGGCCGAGATTTTAGAGAGGGAAAAGAAAAATTTGGGGCTTTTTCCCTTAAGCCCAAAATTAGAGTTAGTTTTGGGTGCTTATTAGCCTTATAAAATAAAATTGTGATTTTTATGCTTTAATAAGCTAGGTTAGGTTAACTTATGGATCAAAGCTTGTGATTTATTTCATTCTAGGCCCAACATGGCCCAAAATGTTGAAATAATTTAGTGTGGGTCCAATTAGAGCCCAATTAGGGTTCTAAGCCCATGATATTCCAATTGGAAGCTTATTGGTCCATTGGGATCCAATAAGGAAGTTCTAGTCTAAAATAGACTTAACAAGAGCTTCTAGGGTCTCCAATTGTTTGATGACTATTTGTGGTACTAGCATGATGTATTTGATTGAAGTTTTTGATTCACATTAACTTGAATATATAGATTACATGGCTCAAAATTTACAGTTGTGACAAGTTCGATGAGCGACTCGCCGAGTCTGCCACATGCAAATACTATACACTCGACCTTGTTCGAATCCAGTCCATGCCATTTAGAGATCTGGGTTCTTAGGGCAGGATTTTCACGTAAAGTTTCAACTTTACGTGTAGAAATGCATAGAATGGGGATTAAAGGCGAAATAAGGGCTAAGAAGGTAGATCTAGGACATTCAAGAAATTTACTCCCATAAAGGTTATAGATCTGAGCTTCTGGAGCTCAAACATGACTAGATCTAGTGGATAATCAACCTATTACGAATTCTACTTCATGCACAAGCTTGGAAAAAGGTTCAAGAAGAGCTCAAAAGGTGCTCTAATGGGGTTTTAAGCATACAAACAGAATGGAGCAGAGATATACCTCAGAGAACTCTGAAATAGCACCAAGATATCTGGTCTCCTTCTCCTCTTCTTGATCCACTCTCCTTCTTCTCCCAAAAACTTCAAGGAATCACTCTAATCACTTCAATCTCACAAGAAACGAGTTAGGGTTTGATGTAGGGCGCTCTGAGGGTGAAAGGGGGCGAGCTTGGGCCGCACAAGCTAGCTTAAATAGGGGACAAACCCTTGGAATTAGGGTTTCATCAGACAGCGGGGACTCGTCGAGTCCGGAATATGGACTCGCCGAGTCGCCAACTTAAACATGCTCCGGGTCCCGTCTCTACTTGGCGAGTCGGACCTACAACTCGCCGAGTCCAAGGCTAAAAAAAGAAAAACACTAAGATAAATTTTACGTACCAGGAACTAGGTGCTACATTTAGTCCCTAATTTACAAAAACCTCACGGATTGTCCCTGTGGTTTCAAAACTTTTAACATTTGGTCCTTCTGTCTCACTTCATTACCATTTAGCCGTTAAGTAAGGGACATTTTTGTCATTTCACTACCAGGGACCATTTAAGAGGTTTTCTAGTACTTTTTAAAAATAAATAAATAAATAAATTAAATTTAATATGCAATGGGTCTCATCCCATCTCTCTCTCTCTCTCTCTCTCTCTCTCCCTCTCTCTCTCTCTCTCTCTCTTCACCTACAAAGCAAACCCATCTCTGTTTTGTGACTGTCAGCTTCCCCTTTCGCTTCTACTCTCTTCTCCCCTTTCTTGATTAAGCTTTTTGACAGCAACAACAAGACCAGTTCCAGGATTAGTAGTCTCATTGATCCAACCCTTGAAAACCGATTCAAAATCGTCTTCTCCCAGGCATTATAAGTTTCTCTCGGATATTAGGTGTTGTAATCGCTGGTGACGACAGAAGGAGGGATAATAACTCCGGTGAGGAGCTAAAGATGCAGACATCTGAATTCCTCATTGAGGTAGTGAAGGGTCTGAGAAAGGCTCTTAGATTGTACTTGTTTAATTTCGATATGATTAGAGATGGCGAAGAAGATGGGTATCTGGTGATTAATATGAATTACTTCCCTGGTTACGAGAAATTGCCTTCTTATGAAACTGTCATGATTGATTTCTTCTTGAATGTAAAGAAATTACAAGAGTTAGAGAAGATGAAAAAGAAGGAGATCGACGACAGGTGGAAATTTGGTAATCAAAAGTAGATCTGATAATGAAGTTGATGAAGTAGATATGATAAAGAAGGTGTCCTATAGGGGGGGGGGGGTGTTTTTAGTTGCAGAAACACAACGAAGAATGGGTTATGAATCTGATCGATTCCAAGAAGAAAGATTCAAAAGCAGTCGGGTTTTAGGCCATTAAAATGGGTTATGAATCGAGTGAAGAAATTCAACATGTTACAGTAGGAAATTGGAGGCGAGATTGGAATTATTTACTATGGAGTATACACTTCTCATCATTTCTGCAGATCAATCGAAACTAGCACTAAAAAGCAACAAGAACATCATCATACAACATCCAGCTACAAGTGAATAAAGAAAGGAAGTTGATTTCTTCTGTGTTTATTTTCATTCTTCAAGGGCTGTTGATTATCAGCGAATAATGGGGGATGTATTTATCAGGCTTAACATGATCTGTCACTTGATCATGTATTGGATATATATATATATATATATATAGGCTTAGGTTATTCTATTTAAACTAATTATTGTGTTATTGTATGCATAAATGTGGGCCAATTATTTTACTTAATTTAAGAAAGTGATTAATATATTATTAAATTAAAGATAATTGAAAAATACCATCTAATTTCATTCTAAGGGTATTTTAGACAATTAAGATAAATTTAAAAAAGGAAAATTCCATATTTTTTTGGGATAATTAACTCTATTGATTTTAAAATTCTAATTTTTTTAATTACTTTAATTTTAATTATAACGTAATTTTTATTATTAAACCTGATTTTATTATGTTAGAATCATATTCTCTACGAATTTCAGGATACATATTTCTATTAGAATGATATTCTATGAGAATGACAACACCGACAGTTGAAGAATTAAAACAAAAATTACATTAATTCTTATAGAATACATGTCACAATTGCTAAGAATTACATTTATTGTTAAAGAATAAAACTAAAAAACTTTCAAATCGGGAAAAAAAACATCAAAATCTGACAATTACACTAATAAATTCTAAAAGAATAATATTGGTAAGAAACACTTTCAATTTTGTTGTCCGTTCTTCAAGCATCAACTTCTTTAAGCATCAACTTTTGTGAAAACAAATCTAATTGTAGTTTAGAATCCAATAACGCATTAGCAAATGATAAATAAAAAACTATATTCGTTTGGAAAAATATTCGGACTTGCTAATTGCACCAAAACCAATAACCAAAAATTGTATAACATGTATAATCAATGAGAAAATAATCCATATTCCATTTAAACAGAATTAGAATTCGTGTTTCCATTCCGATAGAATTTGAATTCGTGATTCCATTCCGATAGAATTGGAATCGTATAAAATACACAAACCACTAAGGGAAAAGTAGTTTCGACCAGTAAAGTAGTTTGAGATAGAATTTGAATTCATGATTCCATTCTGATAGAAAGTAGTTTCATAACTAAATTTATAAATTCTCTTCCAGTTTAAAGTCAATACCATATTCGATCAGTAAGAATTGACAACAAAGTTTGAAACCCAAACTATCTCTTCTTTCCCTGTTTCAACATCATTAGCATTGAGAATAGATCCAGCAAACCCAGAAACTAAAAGAACCACATCTGAAGCTGTTCATGATGGTTTTATCCATATCATACCTAAAATAAAAAGAGAATCAAGACAGTCAATTTATATGTTAAATTACAAAAAAAAGTACTTTATCTAACAGGAAACAAAAAAGAAGAGTATAAATACAATTGGTCATGATGGTGGATATTGTGCACGCCAACAAAAAATCGAGAAAGAGAAAAAGGGGGAAATTTCTTAGACATTTCGTCAAATGCTTCTTCTGCACCTTCGATTCCTTCGCTGTTTATGCATCGAAATTCCCCTCAAATCATCATTCCCAACAATGGGTTTCATCACATGAACCCATCTTCGCCGAGTTCGCCTTGGTCTTTATCTGGGTCTTTCCCCGATCATCATCATCACCGTGGTAGCCCTCATCCGGCTTCTTACGCTGCTGTGGTAAACAGTGGTGGTTCTTCTGCTTCGTCGTTTTACAACAATTTTCACGATCTCACCGAGGAGTATAGTACTAACAATGGACTGCAAAAAACTGTGATATTGAAATTAGGGTAGAAGGAAATTGGCATACCTGTGGAGTGCTAGTATTGGTTGCAAAAAATGGTGGTTGGAAGACTCACCTTCATCGGTGGTTGGGACAAATTCGATGAATCAGACGCCGATTGAGGGTGGAATACGAGGGGAAAAGGGGTTTGTTTTCTTGGCTGGTTCGATTTTCATCAACACACGAATGAGGAGGAACGATTCACGAGATCAAAGTTTGTTGGGTCGATCGGGGGGTAGGATTCCGTCTCCGCCATTAAAAGGGAGGAATTAGGTTAAAATCAAACGTAACTAGCAAAATTACAGGGAGTATTTGTGGAAGTTATTTATCAAATTACCTAGTTACCCTTATTGATTTATTTAATTAATTGTTTTTCCTATTAATTTTTTATTGGTCCACAATCATGCATACAATAATACAATACTTAGTTATAATACCTGAACCTCTCTCTCTCTCTCTCTATATATATATATATATATATATATATATATATATATATATATATATAGGGTGGGACCCCTTGCATATTAAATTTTATTTATTTATTTAAAAAAAGTAACAGAAAACCTGATAAATGGTCCATGGGTAGTGAAATAACAAAATGCCCCTTACTTAATGGATAAATGGTAACGGAGTGAGCCGGAAGGACCAAATGTTAAAAGTTTTGAAACCACATGGACGATCCGTGAGGTTTTTGTAAATTAGGGACTAAACTTTAGATTTTCGAAAACCATAGAAACCATTTTTGAAGTTTTGCCTTTTGAAAATATTTACAAATGTGTGGTAGTTCCAAACATAATTACCAAAACATGGTATTTTGGTATTTGCCATTACTTACTAGACCTGGCAATGGAGCGGGTTTGGAGTGAATCGACCTTGATCCAAACCCATTTAACAAATTTCAAAATCCAATCCAAACCCGTTCCGTAACCCGCAAAGTTTTGAATAATAAAACCCATACCCTTATCCACCGAATCAGCAGATATCCAAACCCGCCCCGTAACCCGCAAGTTTTTTGAATAATCAAACACAATTTACGTAAATCATAAAATCACATTTATTAAATAAAACTAATTGTTGATTTAGAAAACACATTATGTACTCAAGGACTTTCTATTGGAATTAAAATCATTATTTTAGTTACTTCCGATTGGTTTTTGACCGTCGATTGCATTGATAGAGAATAGCAGTTACAAACTTTCTTCCGGTTGATAAATGACCTTATTTATTTATAAATGAAATTGGTGATTACATGATGAAATATAAATGAAATGAAATCATGACTCTTGGGAGAAGACTGGAAGTCTAGAAGTTGAGTCATCAAGTCCTATGTAAAAACAGTTTAGTCTTTGACCTTTTTTCTTTGGACTTCCGATTGGAATTTAATGTAAACTTTATGAAATATAAAATATAAATGTATAATTCAAAAATGTATATGGGGCGGGTTATAAACGGATCGGATCGGTGATAATCCATACCCGACCCTTTTAATAAAAGGGTTAGCGGGTACGGGTCGTTAACGGGTAACTATGCTCCAAACTCATATAATTGTTAATCGTTTGGATCGAATCAGGGTTAAAACCCGTTCCATTGCCAGACCTATTACTTACCAATTTAAATTAAATGGAATATACATAAATAGATCTCACCCGAATTTTTACTTACGATTTAAACTATTTTTACACTAAAAAATGAGTTATAGATAATATCTATCCACCACAACTTTTATAGTATGAATTTATAATATAAAATTAAAATTAAAATAAATGATCATGTCAAGTTTTTTTTTTTCCTTTTTTTTCTTTGTTAAAATAGTTCTTAATTAAGAGCATATTTGCTCGAGTGATTAATAAAATCACTTAAAGTTGTCCAAAAGAATTTTAAGCTAAAATATCAAGTAATAAATATTGCAAATGTTATTTTTTCTTAAACATTATATATTAACGGCTGTTAAATTCTTGACAAAAGGACATTTAGTTTCATTTTTTTCTAATTTTTATGAATAAAAGCATAATCACAAAAGTAACAAAACTGAAAACAGTCATCAAAGGTCATAAATACAAATATACCTTGCATAAATCTTATATAATCAAACATCACTAAAAAAACTCTAATAAATCTTACTCCGTCAACCACAATTACACATCAACAGGTCGCTTTCTAGGTTTAGAAGGACATTTTTTTGATTATGACCGCTTTGTCTATACAATCCAATACCAGCTATTATATGATTCATTGTCGACAATAGCAAATGCAAGAGGAAAAATCTGATTGTTACCATCAACCCCATTGCAATCATCATCTTGCCCTTGTATTTACCATATAAATGCGTCGCATCAATGTTAATGACAGGTCGACAATGCTCATATCCATGGATAGATGGTGCAAAATCCCAAAAAACACGTTTGAACTCTACCTTATCAACATTACTACTTTCCACTTGATCCGTATTGGTCAATCTAGCAGTGCACCGTTCAATTATAGTCCCTGGATTGGAATACTGAAGTGCAGCAAGAAACTTTTGTAAAACAATATAAGATTCCTCCCACTTTCCAAATATATGATCAATTGCCTTCTGCTTTCCCACCCAGACCTTCCTGTATGAAGGGGTATATCCTAATTTATCAACTATTTCAACTCTTAAATTAGGAACACTAATAGATGGTTGTTCCTTTATAAGGTGTTCAGTTTCTTGAGCGATCAAGTTTGCATCTAGATTTGGATGGTCTTGAGTAATTCTATATTGGAAACAAGTATGTGGACCAATGTATCGTGTTATTTCAAAATAACCAATGCGTTGACGTTTAGATGCACGCGGTTGCCACTTACAACCAGTTTGTGCATAACTTACATCTTACATTCCAAATTGTTGGACATGTTTCAACCACTTCATATTATCAATGCTTTTTAATTGTATAAAGTTTGATAGCTTTGATAAGTTCATCCTTATTTTTAAAAGAATTTTATCCTAACTTTTGAGTTAAATCATTTTTACTTTCAGAGTGTGATACCATCCAATTGTCAACATTTTCCATATTTATTCCTTCTAAACTATTAAAACCAGAAGATACCTTAATGTCATCTCCTTCCACGGTTGCATTTCTCCCATTCTCAATTTCACATTCATCTCCACTTTCGTCTTCTTCATTGTCTGTGTCAAACCCACTATTCATTCCATTGTTCACAATTGCAAATTAGGAAATTATGTTGAAGTCCTCGTTCAGAATCCTGTCTATCACGCTGACAGAGTGATTCATAGTGGGTAATAAAGTGGTGTTTGTTTCTTGTTCTATCAAAAATGGTTCTTGAGTTCTGCAAGTAATGTTACAAACAAAATAAACTAAAAAATTAATACAAGTAAAAAAGAATTTAAAAAAATGATGTATCAAATAAGTCGTCATACCTCGGTGTTATATTCGTGTGATTTTTATTGCCACTAACTTCAACCTCTAAGTATAGATCTATGTTGCTTAGTTCTTGATGGAGACTAAGCACGTCAAACATGATCTCAACGTCATTTATCGTCCTTGATTGGGGGAGGAATATATTTCATTACTTTTGTAACACCCGAAAAATTTAAGCCAATTTAAACTTTTAAAAACATTTCAAAATCATCAAAACATTACAATCTGGTTTCCAAAATGTATAATATCATAGTTTTCCCAGAAACATAACAAAACATGAGGAGCTGTACGATCACGCATTTGCCTTGCCACAATCCCATGATGTACCTGAAACAATAAACTGAAACTATAAGCTCGAAAGCTTAGTGAGTTACCCCCAAAATACCGATACACATACAGTCCACATAACCATGTCAGGAACATCATAACATAACAAACTGAACAACATGTAACGGGTCCACAACTTTACAGACTGTATTACCCCTAGTCCCACAGTGTGAGTCTGGATTGCCTTCCGGGCCCACAACTCACATCTTCATTGCCATCGAGCCCACAGTACGAGTCTCCCTTAGCCCGTATCTGGAATGCTCCTAGGGTTTGTTGGTTACCGCACAGAGCAGTACAACCTTAACCCATCCCACATATCATATAAATCATGTAACATAACTACTGAGCATGCAATAACCATATAACATCACCGGTAGTCCTACAGATCTACCTAAATGGCATCACCACTAACATGCAACACTAACTCATAAAGCATGCAATAATCATATAACATCACTAGTAGTCCTACAGATCTACCTAATTGGCATAACCATTAACTCATAATCAACATAACCACTGCTAGGATAACATACCCAATGGGCCGGCCTTGGTGCCTTAGACCCCTTAGTATAGTGAGGATAACTCACCTCACAATGTCGCATTGAAAATGATAGGCTCAAACTCTCGAATCACCAACACAAACTCCACCACCTATAGTTACCACAAAACCCTTTTTCCATAAATTTCCAAATTACCAAAATGACCCTAAAGGTCAACTAGTCAACCCTTGGTCAAAGTCAAAGTCCACAGTCCATGTTGACTCGACTCGTCGAGTGCAGTTCACCGACTCGTCGAGTCCTTCGTGAACTCGAGAAGTCATGAAATCCTTGGTTGACTTGTCGAGTTTCCCTATATCTCGCCAAGTTCATGCGTGTCCAAAGGTTGGGAAAACCCTCGCCGACTCACCGTGTCACTCGACTGACTCGCCAAGCCTACGAAAACCTTCATCGGACTTGCCAAGTCGTTCATACAACTCGTCGATTCTAACACAATATTCATTGGACTCGTCAAGTCGTTCATACAACTCGCCGAGTCTCTTCAGTCCTTTATTCATACAGACAATCTTAAGCCATGCTAAGGCTCCAAATTGTAGATCCAGCTTCCCAAGGCATGTTTATCACATAAAGCTGCAAACTTTTCGTGCATGCATGGCTCTAAAGGCTCTTAATGACAAATCCAAGCTTACAATGGGGTTTTACACTCAAGGAAGGCTTCAAACATGACCAAGATCAAAACTTTATGAACCTAGAACGCAAGAAGGGTCCAGATCTGAAGTTGCAACTTCAGATCTAGCTCATACACCACAATATCATCATAACCTAGCCAAAACAACCCTAAACCTCAACCAAATGAGATCTAGAAAGAAATGAGGTAAAGGTGACAACTTGATACCTTCAAATGATGCTAACTGAGGTAGATTTCTGATCCCCCACACTTTCCTTGCTTCTAGCCTCTTGCCCTCCAAGTTCATGTTTCAAAGATCCACTTTCTAAAGCTTAAAACACACAAGAATGAAGCGCCACACGGATTAGGGTTTTCTGGACTCTCAAGGGACTGTAAAGAGGCTGAAGGAGGCTTATGATTCTTTAAATAGGGTGCAAAACCCCGGGATTTAGGGTTTCATCTACCAGCTCCTACTCATCGAGTCCCTTCTTGGACTCGGCGAGTAGGTCAGTAAACTACGTGGACCAACCCGCTGCTACTCGACGAGTAGGGAAACCAACTCGTTGAGTAGATCTTGGAATCACATAAATTCTTATTTAAATCAATACCTGAGAATCAGGGTGTTACAATTCTCCCCCACTTGAACTAGACTTCGTCCTCGAAGTCTGCCGTGGCAAACAGTTCCGGATAGTGCTCCCGCATCTCTGCCTCTGGCTCCCACGTCCACTCGGACCCCCTACAATGCTCCCACTGTACCTTCACCAATGGTATATCCTTGTTCCTCAGAACTTTCTTCTTCCTTTCCAGTATGGCCACAGGCCTCTCCACATAATTCAGGTGTTCATCAACCTAAATATCATCCAGTGATACCACTACCTCCTGATCCATAATGCTCTTTACCAACTGCGAAATATGGAAAGTGCTGTGGATCCGACTAAGCTCCTTAGGTAGCTCTAGCCTGTAAGCCACCTTACCAACCCTAGAAATGATCCTGAACGGTCCAATGTAACGGGGACCCAATTTTCCCCTCTTCCTGAAGCAGACCACACCCTTCCAAAGTGAGACCTTCAGGAGAACCATATCACCCACTTGAAATTCTAACTCAGATCGACGCCTGTTGGCGTAACTCTTCTGCTGACTCTAAGCGGTCTGCAATCACTGCCTAATCTGTTGAATCTTCTTGGTAGTCTGCAATACTACCTCCGTCTGTCCCATCACCCTATGTCCAACTTCACCCTAACAAACTGGGGTGCAACATCTTCGTCCATACAACAGCTCGAAAGGCGGGGCGCCAATGCTGGAATGATAGCTGTTGTTCTAGGCGAACTCTGCAAGCGGTAGGTGGGAATCCCAACTCCCACCGAAATAAATGACACACACCCTCACCATATCCTTGAGGGTCTGAATGGTCCGCTCGCTCTGACTATCAGTCTGCGGATGGAATGTTGTGTTGAAGTGCAACCGCGTGCCCAACTCCTCGTGGAAATTCTGCCAGAAACGGGAGGTAAACCTGACATCCCGATCAGATACAATGGAAACGGGAACCCCATGGTGAGACACGATCTCGCGAACGTACGCGTCGGCCAACTTCTCGGCCGAAGAACTCTCCCGAATCGCCAAGAAATGGGCACTCTTGGTCAATCGATCCACGATGACCCATATAACATCAAATCCCATTGCCGTCCTTGGCAACTTGGTAATGAAATCCATCGTGATCTGTTCCCATTTCCACATGGGAATCTCTAGAGGCTGCAGCTTACCGTGCGGCCTCTGATGTTCGGCCTAGACCATCCTGCAGGTCAAGCACCTTTCGACATACCAAGCGATTCCTCGCTTCATACATGGCCACCAGTAGCTCAAACTCAAGTCTCTATACATCTTGGTGGCCCCCGGGTGAATAGAAAAATGAGACTTATGAGCCTCCTCCATGACCGTCTGCCTGACCCCACCAGACATCGAAACCCAGACTCGACCGCACGGGTCAATAATCCCCGACTGTCCTGCATGAACTGGGTATTCTCACCCTTGATCCTCTCCAGCTTCCAATTCTCCGGGTGCATGCCCTCAACCTGGGCATCTCTGATCAAACTCACAAGCGGAGAATCCACTACTATCCACATACATACCGCATGGGTGGAAGACCAAGCTAACTTACGGCTCAAAGCATCCGCAACCACATTCTCTTTACCACGGTGGTAAAGGATCTCGCAGTCGTAGTCCTTGACTACATCCAGCCACTTGTGTTGTATCATGTTTAGGTTCGGCTGATCCATGATATGCCTCAAGCTCTTGTGATCCGTGTATATGGTACAACGGATCCCATAAAGGTAATGCCTCCATATCTTGAGAGCGAACACCACCGCTCCCAGCTCCAAATCATGCGTAGGGTATCGCGTCTCGTGCGGCTTCAACTTCCGAGACGCATAAGCTTTCACTCATCCCCTCTGCATGAGAACTGCCGCTAGACCTGTGATGGATGCATCACAGAACACCACGAAGTCCTCAACTCCATCCGGGAGTGTCAAAAATGGAGCCTCACACTGATGGGTTTTGAGCATTCTAACACTTCCTAAGTGTACATGCAACCCTAATAAACCTTGGATCTATGTTTGTCTAAGATACATGCAAATAATTATTTTTCCAAGGTTTATATCCTAACTAGCATGACATGGGGAACATGAATCAAATAAAGCTAGTAGAAATACTTACCTTGTAATTGTAGTTGATTGCTTGGAGTTTTAGAGCCTAGCACCAATAATGTGGATGCCTCAAATGAAAGTCACAAATCACCACAAACTTGGAACTTTGAGAGAATAGTCACACTTCTCTTGAAATCGGCCCTCACCTTAACATAAGTCAACTAGTGTTCACTAGATACAACTAACTTGATTTCAAGAGCCAAAGCCTCCTTTATATAGTGTGGTGGATTAGGGTTACATCCATGTAAACCCTAATACCCATGTCTCTTCATTTCCATGAGATCCATGGGTTAAAGCTCCATGGAGTATCCATGGACTTCTCCATCCAAGCCTAGCCCATTCCAAATAAGCATAAGCCCACACTATATAAATATAGAAGCCCATATTTAATTAGTAATATCTTTGATCACAAAATTAATCCTAGATTAATTATAGATCACTACTAATTAAATAATATGATCTTATATTAATATATTAGAACTTATAATATATTAATAAATCATAACTTGTACTATTCTCAAATATTATCCATAAATTGTTCGGGTGAAGTGCAACCCAAATGGACCATGCCGGGTCGGGTCAAGTACATACCAAATATAGTTATGGACTTAGACACTATATCCAACAGTCTCCCACTTGGATAAGTCTAGTAACTATATTTGCAAGTATAACTTCAGGAATCGATCAGCACTCGTAGCTCTTTAAAATCTGTAGAACTTGAACGCGCCATTTAGATAAGTGATCATATAATCCTCTGTTCTAGATATCAGCCGGACAAACACATGGAACATTGTCTTACTTATTGTCCAGCATTTGTTTCCCGATTTACGATTTGTTTGACATAGAACTTAACTGAACACATCAATTTAGTTCTGACCGGGCCCGGTACATAGGTCAAAACAAAATCATCGAGGGGCCCAGATATCAGCTTCTAATCCAAGAAGGAACAGATAAACTTCGACTCATATGTTTGTTCTACCACTCATTGAATTACACACAAAGGCACGTTTTATAACATCGAGTTACCAATGCGTTTACGTACAATCAATGCATAACCAACTCGTAAGTAACAAATCATATCTCTAGGTTTGAAGACTTATATGATATTACCGTCTCACGATCACTCGAGATAAAATTCCATGAAGTGATTCCAGTGAGCGTGGGTTGAGTCCAATGCTCAGAACTTATGAGCACTCATGATTGTTGTAGCCTTGTCCAACACCTTAGACCTCTACAACCCATCATGACAGTCTTGATTCATACCTACTTCCGACATATGACCGACTGTGGAGGTTTGAATAATATGTTATACCAAACAAAATTATTCTGGAAGTCAAAACATGCAAAAGAAATATAGTAAAAGATCGACAAGAGATAGTAACACTTTACTCATAAATAAAACACCTTTTATTCATCATCAAATGTCAATTACACTTTACAAATTTCCGGGTTATCTAACTACTAAAACTTATATCATCCTTCAGCCCTATGCTCCGAGCATGCTGGAGATGCTTAACCCTACTCAGTCCCTTCGTGAGGGGATCTGCCGGGTTCTCATCCGATGATACCCTCTTTGCCACGAGGAGTCCTTCTTCAATTCGATGTCTGATAAAATGGTATTTTCTGTCGATGTGCCTGGATCTCCCGTGATCCCTTGGTTCCTTGGCTAAGGCAACCGCACTATTGCTGTCACAGAAAATCTCCATTGGCTCTTTTATAGCTGGTACAACTCCAAGGTCTCCGATGAAGTTCTTTAGCCATATCGCCTCCTTTGCTGCCTCGCTTGCTGCTATATACTCTGATTCACAAGTGGAATCAGCCAATGTCTCCTGCTTGGAACTCTTCCAAGAGATTGCTCCTCCGTTTAGGGTAAAGACCCAGCCTGACTGAGAGCGGAAATTATCCCTATCAGTCTGGAAGCTAGCATCACTATACCCTACAGCTCTCAAGTCATCACTCCCACCGAAGGTAAGGACCCAGTCCTTAGTCCTTCGCAGGTACTTGAGGATATTCTTTACCGCTGTCCAGTGTTCCTTGCCAGGGTTTGCCTGATACCTGCTAACCATGCTCAAAGCAAAGGCTACATCAGGTCGAGTGCACGTCATAGCGTACATGATCGATCCTACAGCTGAAGCATAAGGAAATCGACTCATTTCTGCTATCTCAGCCTCAGTACTAGGGCTTTGTGTCTTACTCAATCTGGCGTTACACTGAATGGGTAACTCACCTTTCTTGGAGTTATGCATGTTGAATCTTTTCAACACTTTGTCCAAGTAGGTACTTTGGCTAAGTCCAATTAGCCTTTTACTCCTGTTTCTCAAAATTCTTATCCCTAGGATATAGGCAGCTTCACCAAGGTCCTTCATAGCGAAACACTTCCCAAGCCAGGACTTTACTTCCTGCAGGGTTGGAATGTCATTTCCTATGAGTAGTATGTCATCCACATACAGTACCAAAAAACTGACTATGCTCCCACTAGCCTTGATATAGACGCAAGATTCATCTTCACTCCTCGAAAAGCCAAATTCCTTGACTTTCTCATCAAAGCATAGATTCCACCTGCGAGGTGCCTGTTTCAATCCATAAATGGACTTCTCGAGCTTACACACTCTATTCGGGTACTCATTGCTGACAAAACCCTCTGGCTGACTCATGTAAACATCTTCAGCCAACTTTCCATTAAGGAAGGCGGTTTTGACATCCATTTGCCATATTTCATAATCATGAAATGCAGCTATGGCCAACAGAACCCGAATAGACTTAATCTTGGCTACTGGAGAAAAGGTCTCATCATAGTCCACTCTAGGAATTTGAGAGAAGCCCTTTGCAACTAGTCTAGCCTTATAAGTGTGTACTTTACCATCCATGTCGGTCTTCTTCTTGAAGACCCATTTGCACCCTACAGTCTCACGACCAGGTACATTCTCAACCAAGTTCCAAACTTGATTGTCATACATGGATTATATCTCGCTATCCATGGCCTCTTTCCATTTAGCAGCCTCAGGGCCTGCCATGGCTTCCGTGTAGCTGTTAGGTTCATCCAGACCTACTAGTGTCTCATCACTAATAAGTGTCTCACCTTCCGCAGTAATATGGAAACCATAGTAATGCTCAGGTGCATTCCTAACTCTCGTGGAACGCCTCAGAGGTACAGGCTCATCAACTGGCTCAACAGGAGTTTCCTCCTCAAGTTGAGGGCTAGTGTTCGAAGTTCCTTCACCGCTTGACTCTTGAATTTCTTCAAGATCAATTTGCCTCCCACTGTCTCCTTGGCTTATAAATTCTCTCTCTCGAAAGACTCCTCTTCTTGCTACAAAGACCACATTGTCACTAGGTCTGTAGAAGAGGAAACCAAAGGATTGCTGTGGGTAGCCGATGAAAATACACCTCTCGCTTCGAGGTTCGAGCTTATCATGAGTCTCGCGTCTCACGAAAGCCTCGCAACCCCAAATCTTGATGTGGTCTAGCTTAGGTACTTTGCCAGTCCACATCTCGTGAGGAGTTTTGGCAACTTTCTTTGTAGGGACAAGATTAAGAATATGGGCGGCAGTCTCTAAGGCATACCCCCAGAATGAGATTGGTAGCGTAGCTCGACTCATCATGGAACGAACCATGTCCAACAAGGTTCGATTACGCCTCTCAGCCACACCATTCAACTGTGGTGTCCTGGGAGGTGTCAATTGTGAGACAATCCCACATTTCCTAAGATAGTCGAGGAACTCTGAACTAAGATACTCACCTCCTCGATCGGATCGAAGCATCTTAATGTTCCTGCCCAATTGATTCTCGACTTCCTGTTTAAATTCCTTAAACCTCTCGAAAGTCTCTGACTTATGCTTGATTAAGTAGACATATCCATATCTACTGTAATCATCAGTAAAAGTCAAATAATAACGATTAGCATCCCTTGTGGCATGTTTGAATGGTCCACACACATCCGTGTGTATAAGGTCCAACAAACCTTCACCCCTCTCACACGAGCCTGTGAAGGGTGACTTTGTCATTTTTCCAAGTAAGCATGATTCGCAACTATCATCTGACTTTAGGTCAAACGACTCCAAGACTCCATCCTTTTGGAGTTGGCCTATGCGTTTCTTGCTTATATGTCCAAGACGACAATGCCATAATGATGCTTTATCCAGGTTATTATTATTAGTAGAATCAATACACAAAACATTATTTCCTAAGTTATCTACAACAGATACAGCTTCATACACACCATCACAAGGTAATGCTTTAAAATAAAAGACATTATTATAGAAAGCATCAATAGAACCAACTTCATTATTAAATGAAAAGGTAAACCCTTGTTTTAGAAAGCATGAAAGGAAATAATATTTCTTGCCATTCCTGGCGAATAACAACACTTATTCAAATCTAAATTATACCCACTACTTAGCGATAAAGTATAAACTCCAATCTTGGTAACAGGTAAAGCTTTCCTATTCCCCATGATCAAGTTTATTCTTCCTTGCTCCACATTCTCACTTCTTCTTAGTCCCTACAAGTCACAACAAATATGAATACCACAACCGGTATCAAGGACCCAAGACTTAGAATGGGGTGAGTTATTAGAAATGATAGTGTAAGTACCTGCATGGTTGGGTTTGACTTTCCCATCCTTCACATCCTGCTGGTACTTTGGGCAGTTCCGCTTCCAATGAGATTTTTCATGACAATAGAAGCATTCAGCCTCTTTTGGGTCAAAAGAAGGAGTGATGAAACCTTTCTTGGTTCCACTTGAAGCAGAGCCATCAAGGGTCCGAGCCTTGGTACCCTTCGAGGATCTCTTTCTCTTCCTCCATCGATTTTTCCCAATTGCCAAAACCGGAGTTGAGTTTGGAGTAGGAGTGATAGCAACCGACTTCCCCTTAAGACCTGATTCTGCGGTCTTGAGAAGTCCCTGAAGTTTGCTGAGTGTGACCTCTTCCTTATTCATGTGATATGTCATGCGGAATTGATCATAGCACGATGGTAAGGAGTGCAAAATGATATCTATTGCAAGATCCTTAGGGAAGTTCACATTAAGATTCAGCAAACGATCCACATACCTTTGCATTTTCTGCATGTGGTTCGTGACGGATTCCCCGTCCTTCATCATGGTTGTTATCATGGAGCAGATGATTTCATACCTCTCTTGTCTTGCACTTTGATGGTATCTTTCCATCAAATCTTGGTGCATTTCATAAGGGTAGAAATCCTCATAAGACTTTTGGAGTTCCGCTATCATCGTGGCCATCATGATGCAAGCCACTTTCGTAGCATCCCTTTCATGTGCCCGAAATTCAGCGATCTCCTGAGGAGTTGCAGTGGTCTCATCAATCTCCTTAAGCTCCTTGTCAAGGACATATTCTTTGTCCTCATAGCGGGTAATCATCCTGATGTTTCTGATCCACTCATTGAAGTTGGATCCATCAAAGGTGACTTTCCCACACAAGTTCATAAGGGTAAAGGAGCCATTAGGATTAGAGCCAGAAGCATTGTTGGAAGACATCTGAAGAGTAGAGAACAAGATTAGTTTAGATATAAGAGAGTCCTTAATAAAACACCCAAATGTAATATTAAGGCTAGGATCCAATCACAATATAATATAACTTAGAAGAGGTATGCCGTAATCTAAGCTATACCATATTTGAAAGGTAGGTGAATGACGATTCACCAATTTCCACCACGAAAACCGCAATATTTAAGTATTAGGTTTTTGATTGGTTCTTAGAAATTCCTAGATTCTTTGAGATTCAATGAACTTTTCAGAGGCATGTTTCAATCTCGAGTGTGCCCTCCAGGTTTTGTGACTGGGATGCCGAGGATCACAAAACGAGGTGTGAAGTAACCATGCAAATCACTTGGTACCCTTTAAAGTTTATCACTCAATCGATGTGCCGGTAAACCACACACGCTCCATCGATACTATAATAAACCTTTAAGTTACCCTTTACCTACCTTGTTAAGTCCAAGTTAGTGTGCCGGTTAACCACACACGCTCCACCAACGACTCAAACAAAGTGTAAAGTGTAATTTCATGGATTAGCACCTTATTCACATTTTTCCTAAAGTAACTAAGATTGGGAATTTAATAAAACATTTAGTTACTTTATAATATTCATCATACTTTGAATGAGAATTTATAAGTCCTTGTCTTACCCGTTCGGCTAACGACCCTCCACCGGTCAAGCAAGCGGTGGGTGAGAGTGGACACCCATTAAGTCACCATTTTATAGGCAACAACCTTATACCCACCTTATAGACCGGCTTCGTGAATGAGGCGTACTAGCGGTAAGACGACTTTGTTCTTATACATATATATAATTAAATCATAATAATATAAGTATAAGGGTTGAATTTTAATTTTTAAAATTCTAAGGATTGGAACTAAAGTTTTAACTTGACTTTACTTGTTCCAAACTTGAGGGCAAGTTTTGTAAACTTTCAAAACTTTTCATATCTTGTAACTTATGAGTTTAATAGAGTAATAAAATGAGGACTTTTCATTTTTCTAACTCTTGTGTTCTTTTAATGGTTTTTTAATTCAAGAGACTTTTGATTTTCCATAACTTGAGGACAAGTTATGGACTCCATTAAAAAACATTATGATCAAGAATTAAACTACCACATAGGTTACAAATAATTCCTATGATCATCTAAACATCATAAGAACAAGATCATGAACATGAACACTTTCATATATCAAAATCACACTTAATCTTTGTAATTTTGATAACTAGTTGTTGTAAATGAGTTAGAAAAGACATTACACCATCTAAAACAAGTTTTCAAGTACCAAAATAGTTTAGGGTAATGTTTCTAATCCATTTCCAGCAACTAAAGTCGAAAATCTGCACTTTGTCGACCCTACTCGCCGAGTGTATGAACCTACTCGGCGAGTAGGTTGAAGATACAAGTGAACTCGGCGAGTCCCCCCATGGACTCGGTGAGTCCAGCAGTCAGACAGCAAGTTTTTCGACTTTTTCAAGCATATTGCAACAAGTATCAAACAAACAAGCCTAGGCTCTGATACCACTGATGGGTTTTGAGCATTCTAACACTTCCTAAGTGTACATGCAACCCTAATAAACCTTGGATCTATGTTTGTCTAAGATACATGCAAATAATTATTTTTCCAAGGTTCATATCCTAACTAGCATGGCATGGGGAACATGAATCAAATAAAGCTAGTAGAAATACTTACCTTGTAATTGTAGTTGATTGCTTGGAGTTTTAGAGCCTAGCACCAATAATGTGGATGCCTCAAATGAAAGTCACAAATCACCACAAACTTGGAACTTTGAGAGAATAATCACACTTCTCTTGAAATCGGCCCTCACCTTAACATAAGTCAACTAGTGTTCACTAGATACAACTAACTTGATTTCAAGAGCCAAAGCCTCCTTTATATAGTGTGGTGGATTAGGGTTACATCCATGTAAACCCTAATACCCATGTCTCTTCATTTCCATGAGATCCATGGGTTAAAGCTCCATGGAGTATCCATGGACTTCTCCATCCAAGCCTAGCCCATTCCAAATAAGCATAAGCCCACACTATATAAATATAGAAGCCCATATTTAATTAGTAATATCTTTGATCACAAAATTAATCCTAGATTAATTATAGATCACTACTAATTAAATAATATGATCTTATATTAATATATTAGAACTTATAATATATTAAGAAATCATAACTTGTACTATTCTCAAATATTATCCATAAATTGTTCGGGTGAAGTGCAACCCAAATGGACCATGCCGGGTCGGGTCAAGTACATACCAAATATAGTTATGGACTTAGACACTATATCCAACACACACAACCACTGTCGGAGGGTCTCAAACGCCCTCTGCTGCTCAAGGCCCCACCGAAAATTCACCCCCTTCCTTATTAGACGAGTGAGGGGTACTGCAATCATCCTGAATGAATCTCCAGTAGTATTCCGATAATCCCAAAAAGCTCCTGATGTCCGAGGGAGATTTCAGAACCTCCCAGTGCATGACCGCCTCGATTTTGACCAGATCGACCAAAATCCCCTCCTCATTAACGAGGTGTCCAAGGAAATGGACCTCCCGTAACTAAAACTCACACTTCGAGAACTTGGCATATAGCCGCTCTCGTCTGAGAACTCCCAATAGCTCCCTGAGATGCTCCTGGTGCTGCTCTCGGGTCTTGGAATACACCAAGATATCATCTATGAACATGATGATCGAGCGATCAAGCATCGGTCTGCAGACCCGATTCATCAGGTCCATGAATACTGTTGGTGCGTTGGTGAGCCCGAACGGCATCACCACGAAATCGTAGTGATCATAACGAGTCCGAAACGCGGTCTTCTCCACGTCCTCCTCTCTAACCTGGACCTGGTGATATCCCGATCTCAAGTCAATCTTGGAGAACCAAGATGCACCCTATAACTGATCAAAGAGATCTTCTATCCTCAGGATTGGATAACGGTTCTTCACCGCTAACTTGTTCAACTCTCTATAGTCAATGCACATCCGGTGCGATCTATCCTTCTTCAAGAGGATCGGTGCTCCCCATGGAGAACTGCTAGGTCAAATGAACTGTTTGCCCAACAGTTCCTGCAGTTGTGAAGACAACTCTTGCATCTTGGGTGGTGCTAAACGATACATCGCCTTAGCAATAGGAGCCGCACCCAGAACCAGGTCGATCCGAAACTCGACCTGCCTCTCCGGAGGTATCCCTGGCAATTCCTCTGGAAACACATCGGCAAACTTCCTAACCATTGAAACCTTTGAAACCAAAATCTGATCTCTAATCCGCGTATCCACTACATACGCTAGGTAACCCGCAAAACCGTGCTGATTGTACTGTCAAGCTCTAGCGGCTGAACAGAACCCTGATCCCACTCTGGTGCCCTCCCCATATACGATCAGTTCTCCCCCACTTAGGGTTCGAACCACTACCCGCTGACCCTCACAATCAATCATGGCACCGAATCGATTGAGCCAGTGCATCCCTACAATCACACATACATCCCCCATGGGAATCGGAATCAAGTTTATCGGAAAATGTATCCCGAAGATCTCCATCTCACATCCTCGGTAGAACGAAAAAAGCAGAAACCACGTGTTCGTTGGCGATAGAGACTCGCAACGGACACTCTAGCTTGCCTACTGGCACTCTGAACTCCATACTAAATGTCTGAGATACAAAAGACCGACTCGCCCCCGAGTCAAATAAAACCAATACAGGTAAGAAGTTCACTAGAAACGTACCTAATCACCGGTACAACAGATAAGTATACAACAGATGTAGTAAATGAGATAAGGGATAGAAACATACCGGCAACCACATCCGACGCTGCCATGGCCTCCTCGGCCGTAAGCTGGAAGGCATGCCCCTGAGCCTTCAGAGGCTTTGCCTTTACTGGCCTCCCATCAGAAATCCTCAATGTAGTAGGCGCGGGAGCATACGCCGGCTTAGCCGCAAGTAACAGACAATTGGCCTTTACGTGGCCAACTTGATCGCAGTGATAACATAACCTCATACGCTGAATTGGGACTGCCTATCGACAGTCCTTTGCGTAATGTCCCTCCTTTCCACACCTGTGGCACCCACTACCAGGTCGACACATACCAAAATGACCCTTGCCACACTTCCCACAAGTGCGGCTCTACTGACCCCCGGTCGTAGTATCAGCAGTCTTAGACCGCTTTGGCGCCGGTTGAGACTGTGCCAGGGCCTGCCGCTGCTCTCTCAACTGCAGCGCAATCTCTAACTCTCGCCGTCTAGCGGCCTCCTGTACCTCCAAAACAGTATCACATCGCTGGGTAGACACAAATTGACGGATATCCGTCTTGAGCATGCTCAGATAACGGGTCATCTGGGCCTGCTCGGATGCAAACTCTGGGCAAAACATCGCCCTCTCAGTGAACATACGGGTGAACTCCTGTGACAACCGTTCCCGCTCGATCCGTGGAATGTATCGGGCACGGAACATATCCCTGAACTACTCCCAAGTAACAGCAGCTCTCTGATCATCAGTATACGACCCCGTCGCAAGTCTCCACCAGTCCTTGGCCTCGAACCTTCGCAGGTTTAGAGCACACCTGACCTTCTGGTCAGTAGGAGACGAGCAGGTAAAGAAACACCCATCCACATCTGATATCCACCTGATAGCCTTGATGGGATCCTACGTCCCATCAAAAGTAGGGGCTTCGTGTTATCGAAGTCCTTGTACTGGAAGCCCTTATTAGCTCCTCCCCCTGCCGTAGATACAGCTGATGCAGCTGTTGCAGCAGCTGTCTCTGCAAGGACTGCGTAGAGCTCATCAAAGTACTTAACCATGGCGGTCTTAATCGAACCGAACATCTTCGACAGCTGTGCCCGGAACACAGCAGCGACCTCATCATGCAAGATCTCTCGAATCAACATCCAACTCCTCTGTACCCATCTGCACCACCGACTCATGTGCTGTTGGCTCATCCTGACCCCTGTCTCCCGATCCTGATCCCGAATTAGATCCAACCACAAAGCGTCTCGTCATCACCATTCTGAAACATACCACAATATATCAGATAATCCACATAAATAACTAGGAGCCAACTCCCAACTAACCCTAGGGGTTGTGACTTCCTTGGTTCACGTATGGGTCCTGTGCTTTCAGTAGTACGGGCCCATACTACCTTCCACACCTACCCATATTTTTCTCAAGTATCACCACAATGCCCTAACCGAATACACGACATGACGAGCGCTTAATCCTCACTCCTAGAGGAATGCTAAATATCTCATAACTTGCCTCCTAGCCTCACACAACCCACCCATCCATGAAACTTCCACCAACCCTACAACACTAGTGTATGCTAGCCACACATAACGCTGGACCCTATAGACTTTCGAATATCCGATCCTACCCTAAGCCCTAATCAATAAGAATAACACATAAGGTCGATCCAAACATTCTCAGGCTATAAGTTCTTAATTATGTCTAATCATGATGCATACACTAAGCAACTACAATAATGATGTCAATATCATATAAGGAAAACCCTAGGCTACCAGGCATCATATAATCTGGAAATTCTATCATGCAATCCCTGAAGATCCCTAGCCTATCTCTAGCTTGCCGTTCTAACATATCACATAATCAAATAACTGTATGGTATTTTGAGTTAAATCATTTTTACTTTCAGAGTGTGATACCATCCAATTGTCAACATTTGCCATATTTATTCCTTCTAAACTATTAGAACCAAAAGGTACCTCAATGTCATCTCCTTCTACGGTTGCATTTCTCCCATTCTCAATTTCACATTTATCTCCACTTTCGTCTTCTTCATTGTCTGTGTCAAACCCACTATTCATTCCATTGTTCACAACCGCAAATTGGGAAATTATGCTCGTTCAGAATCATGTCTGTCACGTTGACAGAGTGATTCATAGTGGTAATAAAGTGGTGGTTGTTTCTTGTTCTATCAAAACTGGTTCTTAAGTTCTGCAAGTAATGTTAGAAACAAAATAAACAAAAAAATAATACAAGTAAAAAAGAATTTAAAAAATGATGTATCAAATAAGTCGTCATACCTAGGTGTTATATTCGTGTGATTTTTATTGCCATTAACTTCAACCTCTAAGTATAGATCTATGTTGCTTAGTTCTTGATGGAGACTAAGCACGTCAAACATGATCTCAACGTCATTTATCGTCCTTGATTGGGAGAGGAATATATTTCATTACCTTTGTAACACCCCAAAAATTCAAGCCAATTTAAACTTTTAAAAACATTTCAAAATCATCAAAACATTACAATCTGGTTTCCAAAATGTATAATATCATAGTTTTCCCAGAAACATAACAAAACATGAGGAGCTGTACGATCACGCGTTTACCTTGCCACAATCCCATGATGTACCTGAAACAATAAACTGAAACTATAAGCCCGAAAGCTTAGTGAGTTACCCCCAAAATACCGATACACATACAGTCCACATAACCATGTCAGGAACATCATAACATAACAAACTGAACATCATGTAACGGGTCCACAACTTTACAGACTGTATTACCCCTGGTCCCATAGTGTGAGTCTGGATTGCCTTGCGGGCCCACAACTCACATCTGCATTGCCATCGAGCCCACAGTACGAGTCTCCCTTAGCCCGTATCTGGAATGCTCCTAGGGTTTGTTGGTTACCCTACAGAGCAGTACAACCTCAACCCATCCCACATATCATATAAATCATGTAACGTAACTACTGAGCATGCAATAACCATATAACATCACCGGTAGTCCTACAGATCTACCTAAATGGCATAACCACTAACATGCAACACTAACTCATAACGCATGCAATAATCATATAACATCACCAGTAGTCCTACAGATCTACCTAATTGGCATAACCACTAACTCATAATCAACATAACCACTGCTAGGATAACATACCCAATGGGACGGACTTGGTGCCTTAGACCCCTTAGTATAGTGAGGATAACTCACCTCACAATGTCGCATTGAAAATGATAGGCTCAAACTCTCGAATCACCAACACGAACTCCACCACCTATAGTTACCGTAAAACCCTTTTTCCATAAATTTCCAAATTACCAAAATGCCCCAAAGGTCAACTGGTCAACCCTTGGTCGATGTCAAAGTCCACAGTCAATGTCAACAGTCCATGTTGACTCGTGTTGAAGCAAAAAAGTGACCCTCTTGTACTTCAGCTACCGTAGCCTCCAAGCCACCGCAGTCAAGCATGCTTCATCAGCAATCATCAACCGAAGTCTCCAATACTGCAGTCACTATCCAGTTTACATTACTTTGTCTTTTCTGTAAAGCACTCTATTGTCCAGTATGCCTTGCATGGCTACTCTTAGAGTTGTAAATCTGTTATCTTTATGAGTCTCTATAAATAGAGCTCATTCTCATGTAATAAAAAAGTGTATCGCATCTAATTCTAATACACAACTCAGAAGTTCTCATTCTATCTTACTTACTCAATCTTCTTACTCTCTTAATCAATCACAATCTCTCGGAGCAAGTCCTTTGTGATTTAATCACTAAGTTTGATCTCACTTATTAACTTGGCTTGAATGCATTCCTTGTTATGAATAAGCTTATGTGTATTCTTGATATAACAATTGTTGTCATTTACATATCTTTACTTTTCCGCAACTAACTCTCTAACTTCTAACTATTAATATTATTGTTGAGATTTTAGATCCTTCGAGATTAACTATTCCGCTATATACTTGTTCTAACGTGTGTTCAAGTGTGTCTTAAAGTTTTTCTCTCAACAATTGGTATTAGAGCCATAGTGGTTGCCTTTTGATAATCGGGACTCTGATTTTTCGAAGAGCCTTCTATACCACTGAAGCTCATTTCTAAAACAAAAAAACAAAAAAAAAACTTCAAAACATGGCACAATTGTTATCTCTGAATGTTTCCAACGGTGTTGGTGGTTCTAATCGAGCCCCAATATTGGTTGCAAATGAATATCATCACTGGTCACAAAGAATGGAAAGATACTTAAGAAGACTTGGTAGAGATGTATAGCGATCCATAGAAGAAGGACCACATGTTCTAGTCCTTACACCAGTCCAAACTGACGGAGCTACAACAATACTTGGGGGATGTCAACCAGCTATGAGCCGTCCCATAAAGGATGATCTAGATAAAATGGAAAATGACGCTGTTGCTTTTTATGAAATTTCCTGTGGAGTTGCTCCTGACAACTTCGATATTATCTTAAATTGCAAATCAGCAAAAGAGATCTGGGATGTTCTCAAGAATATATACGAAGGCTCAGAGCAAGCTCAAGACAAAAAGCTCACAACTGCACTTAGTGAGTTCAACAACTTCAAAGCTCATACTGGCGAAAGTTTGGAAGACTCCTTCAAAAGATTCAACCTGATTGTCACCAAGTTATCCAATGCGGGCACCATCCGCAGTAACCATGAAACAAACCTTCAGTTCCTTAATGGCTTGGGAAGACATTTGACTACGGCCAAAATGATAGTCCTAGGTGATAGAAAGATTCATTCTTTGTCACTCTTCAAACTCTATGGGGAACTTCAAGCACAAGAATCCACCGTACTCAAAGACTGTGCTGACTTCGGAGGACCTCTTGCTCTTATAGCACAAACCCCACAAAACCAATTTTACACGCCCTCGTATGATACTTCACCGCAGTCATCCGAAGCTGATACAGAGTATGACGATGAAGAATAATTTCAAAAGGCAATAGCTCTCGTCAGCAAACAATTCAATCGACTACCACCTCACTCCTTTCGCAAAAATCAACAATTCAACAAACCACCCTTCAATCGTAACTTCAACCCACAAACAAATCACTCACATTACCCTAAAAGATCTCATCCGCCACCGCAATCTCACAATACTTAACCTAAGGAAGCACCGCAACCTACTTAAACCTCTGACTCCGGTACTCCCTCAGAAGACAAGACTGATGTCGTAGTTTGTCACAAATGCAACAAAGAGAATCACTTCGCAAGAGATTATAAGGCCAATGTAGTTAAAGACAGAGCATTCTACCTTAGAATGGCTTAAGAGCTGGAAGAAAAGGATAAAGCAAGGGCATACGTAGCCCATGTCAAAAGAGACCATCAAGTCTGGTCATCAGGAGATGAAGATGAAGCCATCAGCAGTGTTAATGGAAAAGGAAAGATCTGCATGTTGGCAACTGCGGATGATGATGGGTCTACAAAGATGATCAAAAACTACTGCTACATGGCAAAGGATGGAACTCTAAGCATCGTTGAACAGGTAAGACTCATGATCCAAACTCTAAATTATAGCATGCACGATTGTCAACCTTACATAGATAATCTTAATGACACATGTGCTGCTGTCCTTACAGACTATAACAAAACCATAGACCATTTTATGGTCTATGATATCCCAAACCATAAACTATATATGCTCTATGGTTACAGTTTCAAGCCTAAAAGCTACGTTTTTTTTTATTATTTTTTATATTTGACTTCTTTTTGGTATTTTTGACTACTATTTTGTAGGAGTTGACTACTAATTCATGACTTTTGACTACTATTTTGTATCTAGTATATATTACAATGAAAAAGTTTTTTAGAGTAAAGGTTAGTGTTTTTGATCTTGTTTTCTCTCAAGCATCATAGTATGAGTTCAAATGAGTATTCTATATTGCTTATGACTGATGGAAGATGAGAGTTTGTTAATTCTCAACTATCATATGTATGGCTACTGGGATACATTCTGATAATGTTTTGTTACGGTGTTGAATTTTACGACACCACCACATTCACAAAATTTGTTCATTTGATGAAAAGTAAGATGTGTATTCACGATGAATAAAAAGTTAGTCTGTCTTATCAACATCCTAAGAAACTGTATTATTGTGCTGTTGTTGATGATCGTGATATTAGAAAGTTGATCAAGGTAATAAATATCGTTGGATGTGTATATGGTGGTTGTAGAAGGTGCTGGGGGTAACATAATCTTTGATAGAGGAAAAACATTTATAGCTAACATATCTAGCGGAAAAGGGAGCAACAACCCAATAGGTAATTTTATAACTCCAAGTATACCTCAATATTATAATGTTGTTGAAAATATAAACAGAGTGCCATAACTGATTATATATGTGGAACCGCAAAATTATAAGTATGCCGGTGATGATGATTTTGGTATATTTCTTAATGATGTGGGTGAACGTGATTATTTTGACCACAAACCACAAGCCATGGTTAATCAGGTCGGTAATGAATCCGAAAAACAAGAAGTTCATGTTTTAAATGATGGTGAAGTACAATGATACAGGGAGTTTGCGGATTGTGACAAGTTAGATATATCTGACCTAGAGAGTAATTCAAATGGAGAAGAATCTAATAATGAACCTAAACTTATGTATTCGGATACCATGTTTCATGGTATCCCTTCGTGTCCCATAAATGTTGATGTCAACATTCCATCTCAAAGGGTGGACATAAGTCAAGAGATCAAGATTCTTCACATGTTTGATAACAAAGATAAGCTTAACCTTACAATTGGAAAAAAAAATGCATGGTAGAGGGTAGGCAATATAGGATTACAGATCCACTAAAGAAAGGTTCGAGGTGGTTTGTTTGGTTGAAAATTGTTCTTGGTTGAATAGGGAAAGGGCATTCAAATCGACTAGTATTTTCCATGTCACAAAATTTGTTGACCAACACACATGTTCTGCAACAAACTTGTAGTCTAATCATCGATAATCAAAGAAAAAGGTTCTCGTCCATTTTATCGCTAAGTTATGGACAAATATTATAAGAGAGTTTACCGGGGTAATGAAATTGTTGGGGACATAAATTTGAAATTTCCAATTAATATCACATACCAATAGGCTTGAAGTGCGCAACAATATGCATCGTTGTTGTTAAGAGGTACCAAAGAAGATTCATTTACTAAACTGCCAACGTATGTGCACAACATGGTCAAACATAATCCATGAACGATTACTCAAATTAAAAAAGATGAGGATGATTGGTTTGAGTTCATGTATATTGCATTTGGTTGCTGGGTAAGTAGTAATACTTTTTTATAAAAAAATTACACATGAATCCTAATTATTATTTTTTAATGCAAATATAGATTTTTGCAGATACAAGCTTTCGTCAAATGTTGTAGGACGACCCTAATAGTTGATGTTGGCCACCTAAAGGGTGAGTTCAATGGTATGATGTTGCTTGTAGTGACGATGAACAGACAAAACTAAATAATGCAGGTTGCTTATGCCATATGCAAAAGTGAATGTACGGAGACATGGTCATGGTTGATAGTTCCTTCAAAAATTGCACGAATGTATAGGTAATGTGTAGGACCTTACATTCATATCTGATAGGGCTCCATCCATAGCAACATCAATTGGAAATATATACCCTCATGCCTTTCATGGAATATGTGGTATCCATTTGTATTTCAACATTACAACTAAATTCGGAAGCAACGATACAATAACCGCAATGTTTTGGGAGACCTATAAAGCATATATTGTTAAAGATTCAATGATGTTATAAAAAAATAAAAAGGGAAATGACACATTTTCCTGGGAATCAGTATTTTCTTATGACATCAAATAGTACAGAGTCCATAAATTCAATGTCAAGATTTGCAAAGAAGATGCCAATATTGATGTTGATTGAATTTTTTCGTGCAACAATACAACAATGGAGTTTTCAAAAGGGAATTTTGTAGGTACTAATCTTTTATATTAATTAGTAATTGACATGTTTTTTTTATTACTTTTATGAAAAAAAAATTTGTAGCGGATGCAAAAACAACACTCACCCTATTGGCTATGAGATTTTATGGGAAAATAAAATAGCTTGTAATAAAATTGATAAGGTAATAAATTTAATCTCTGGAGGATCTGACATTTGTGGTACCTTTTATTCTGCAATAAAAAGACATGCCAAGGTATCAAAAACAGAGAAAGAAGAAATGCCTCAGAAGAATACGTTGATCATGAGTGAGAAGGAGATAACCTTCAACAAAACAGGTAGGGCAGACATCCAGGATCCCCACCACGATGGACTAGTGATCACTATTTACATTGCCAACCATTTTCTCAGAAGGAATCTTGTCTATTGAGGATCCTCAGTCAACATCATACTCCTGGATGCTTTGAAAAGAATGAACATCCCCAAAACCAAAATAGTCAAAAGATCCCTGTAACATTTAGGTTTTGGTAAGTTCCTATTTTAGCCCCTAATGATTTTTTTTTCAAAATTGGTCCCTTGGTTAGTACGCGGGGCGTACTTATTGGGTACACTTAGTGTACTAGCCATAATCTGGTCGCGGGACTTAACCATGTACGTGGGGTGTATGTGGAGTACACATGGCGTACATGAGTATGAGACAAACCCTAGTTTTTAGGTTTTGCAACCTATTTAAGGACCTTAAGTCCCCCAAGCCATTTACCTTTTCAGCCTCCATTTCCCTTGTTGTGCTAATCTCGAACCCTAAGCCACCTTGAGTACATTTGTGAGCTTTCTTGAGAGTTTTTGGATTTCTTTAGAGTCTTTGAAGAAGAAGGAAGCTTAGGAAGAAGCAAGTACGTGGGAAGAGCTTGTAGATCTAGTCGTTTGGCACAATTTCTAACCCATTGATGGTATAAAGTTTAAACCTTGATCATTACAAGCTTAGATCTAGGTTTAGGGTACAAAATGGTATCTTTTGGTCCCATAGTTTGGATTATTGGAGCATGAGCAATTTCATACCATATAAACTGCCCTTTTGGACTATTAGAGGTGCCTTGAGTAAAAAAAATCCGATCTTGATGGTTAAGCCACAACCATGCAAGTGTTAAGAACCATCAAAGTGTGCTTATGGACTTGATTCATGATTTGAAGCCCATTCTTACATGCAAAAGCATAAAGTTTGCAACTTTATGGCTTAGGACGTTATTTGGGGTCCGGATCTAAGTTTTGGACATTAGGTCTTAATGGATTAAGACATGGAAGTGAGTATGGGTTGGCAGACCAATACGCCATGTGTACTGCAGTTTACATTGCGTGTACTGGGTCATCGCCTCGAACCCTAGTCAACACCAGCATACAATCAGCGTACAATCCAAGTACATCGTACGTACGTAGTTAGTGGGCCGAGAAGATTTTAGGCTTGTTTGGGTGCTAGGCTTAGGACGTGAGTAAATTGGGCCTCAAGCCCACCTAATTGTAGCAGCTTATTTTTTGGGCTTAAGGCCATGTTTGGGGTTTCTTGGGCCATATTGGGCCTTAGAGGCCCTATAATGGGCTTAGATGCCTTCTTGGGTTTTTTGTTGATTTGGTCCTTGGAGGAAAGGAGGCCCAATAAGGTAAAGATAATAGAGCCCTTTTTTCCTTAAGTCAAGAATTAGGGTTTTAGACCTTCGAGTTAGAATTTGACCAAATTTCTAATTAGGATTTTATGCTTGTGCGATAGGGAGAGGAGTTCACGAGTCATCCGTTGAGTGCGACCCACAGTTTGAGGTGAGTCTTACTTTGTAGTATCAGTGAGTCGAAGGCACCAAGGCCGACCCACAAGTTTATGTTGTAGTGTGATGATTGTCTTTGTGACAATTGTTAGTAGTGCCTGTATTTGCTTGATGACTCTGTGATTTCTGTTATGATATTATATGGTAGTAATAGGGGTGAAATAGATTTGGTATCTGATTAAAATAGATCGAAGGGGATTGCAAGCACCCAAATATGCTTGATAGTATCCAGTTGAAATAGACCGAAGGGTCGGTAAGCATCCATATATGCTTGGCAGTATCTGGTTGAAGTAGACTAAAGGGGTAGGTCAGCACCCATATATGCTTGGCAGTATGTTTGTTTATTATGTTATATTTTGAGGAAACTTACTAAGCTTTGTGCTTACAGTTTTCAGTTTATGTTTCAGATACTTCCAGTTCGAAGGGGAAGGGCCCGACCTGATCGCACCGCATCGCTCTATGTTTTTCCACACTTAGTGATTTTGGGATTTGTACTATGTTAACATGTTATAATATGACTCTTTCGAATATTTTGATATCAATTTCTTATGAATTGAATGAATTTATAAATATTTTTTTTTGTATTTTTGGGAAGTTACAATCCTCAGTACTAATAGGATTCAGTGGCGAAAAAAAGCATATGGTCGACAAGATAAAGCTACATATAAACATAGAGGGGGTAAACTCTATACAATGCTTCTATGTAATTGATACATTGTCTCTTATAATTTTATACTAGGTAGGCCATGGATCCACGATATAAAGGTTTTCCTATCAACATACCATCATTGAGTTAAGATGCCCACTCCATGAGGGGCAGTGAAAATCAAAGGTGATCAACAAGAATCCAATGAGTGCTACAAGACCGCAATGAAACCCTCAACGGTACCACGAAAAGCATAACAATTAAAGCAGGGGGAATGAAGTGTGCTAGAAACACGAGAGCAAGATGTGAAGGAAGTTCCATTGAACCTTGAGGATCCTGAAGCCAAAGTCCTCAAAGGATCCTCACTACCAGAGCATTTCGAGCAAGAACTAATAATGTTCCTAAAAGATAGAAGCAAAACATTTCCTGGAAGCACGAGGACATGATAGGTATAGACAAAAATATTATAACTCATAAACTTAACATTGATCCTTCTTTCAGACCAATACACCAAAAAAGAAGGAAGTTTGCACCGGAAAGAAATCATATCATCCAAGAAGAAGTAGAAAAACTTCTAAAAATAGGGATGATCAAGGAAGCGAAGTTCTTTAGGTGGCTAGCCAACGTGGTGGTAGTGCAAAAGAAGAACGAAAAATGGAGAGTATGTATATATTACACACATCTTAACAAGGCTTTCCCTAAGGATCCTTTCCCCGTGTCACACATAGACTCCATGATAGTTTCCACGGTTGGACTTGAGTTGCCAAAGTTCATGGATATATCAACAAGGTTCCAACAAATTCAAATGGAACCATCTGACCAGGAGGATACCACATTCATAAACCCAACATGTATATATTATTATACTTATATGCCCTTTGTTCTTAAAAATGTAGGTGCAACATAAGAAAGGCTAGTTAACCCGATGTTCAACGCTAAACTGGGAGACACCATGCAAGTTTACATCAATGACATGGTGGTCAAATCAAAGAGAGTTGAAGATCACCTTAAGGATCTTTAAGACACCTTCAACATACTAGATGAATAAAACATGAAGTTGAACCCTTCCAAGTGCCACTTTGGAATGAGATTAGGAAATTTCCTTGGATACATTGTGAATAAGAGAGGAATAGAAGCAAGTCCAATGAAAATAAAAGCCATCATCGATTTAAGATCCCCATTGTAACATCCTAAAATTTAAGATCGGGTTCTTAAATTAATATGGATAAATAAATAATAGGAGAATTATTTAAATAAATAATCAAGAGATAATCATATCATTATTCAATATGAAGCTTGCAAAGTTAAAGGCTGAGATGTTAACATTTCAAAGTTAAGGGACCCAAAGTGTCAATTTAAAAAAGTATTTTGACCAAGAGTTGACTCACCAAGGTTAAATGGATGATGAATGTTAAGAATTGGATGGTCAAGCACTCATTATGTCAACCTTTTAAGCAAATGTGAAAGTAGTTGAAGTAATGGTAATTTGACAAAAGTCGTAAAGTTGAAGGACTAGTTTCGACAAATAGCAAAATTTGTGTCTAATGTTAACATAGTCGTTTGACTAATTAGATAAAAATGAATAACTTTGGGGTCAAAGTGTGAAAAATATAAGTTTCCTTTTAGTTATTGATCAAATGGTGTTAAATATGAGAACAAGGTAGGCTAGGGGTCATTTGTGCCAATTGTCGAAAGTAGTCACTAGTTAGACGGGGTTCTCTTCACTTGAAGCGAGGAGAAACGTGATTGAGAGAAAGGAGGAAGGAAATGGTGATTTTTTTATGAAACAAAGGAATATTTAGAGTGGTTATTGAGGACTCAAGCTAGGAATTGAAGATATGAAGCAACATCAAGCTTGAGAGGTATAATTTCTCATCCCCTAACTCTATATTTCGAATTCAAGGTTTGGGGAAAACCCCAATGTCGAAATTAGTTTGCTTCATTGATTAGGGTTTGGTTTTCTAACCTCCCTTGAGTTGTTTTGATGATCCCAATCTCAATCCATTCATCCCATTGATGGATTTGAGGATTTGAGTGAAAACCTTTATGAATCCTAGAAATTAAAATTAGGGATTTCATGTTTATATGTTAGATTAGTATTGATTCAATGACCTAGATGTTGTTTGAAGGAAATGAATCTAAGTGGAATGCTCAAACACATCCATGATGGTAGAATCATGTATAAGCTTGGATTGATATGGATTTGGGGACAATATGATGAAAACAATGGAATCCATAGTTGTTGGACTTTTGAGGAGTAAAGGAAGTTCATAAATATGAATGGATACTTTTAGAATGATTGAAATTAAAATCATAAGGTGATTTCTTGATTCCTTGATTGATATATTGAATTATTGGCCACAAGGGAAATTTGGGAAACATGGAATAGAATTGAGGATTCCATGGTTAGTTTTTGTACTTACAATGAGATTAATTAAGGTTTTATATGCTTGACAACATTTATTCCCAACTTATTCGAGTGTTCAATAAGTTGGGAATAAGCCTTATGAGCTTTGGAATGTTGAAGTGAAAAATAGAGTAGTTTACCCTTCTTTTAAACACTTGAGGATCATCATGATCTAAAGGTTTCAATGAACACCTATTGGATTAAGTGGAGTGTTTTAAGATGATAAAACACCTCCTAAACATGTGTGAGAACCTAAATAAATGGTACAAAGTGAATGGGAAAAGGGTCTTCAAGAACTATGCAAAGTAGGGTTATTTTGAGAAAAATCGAGTTTTGGGTGTGTCCATACATGAAAACATGGCCCGTGTAAATTCATGCTTTAATTTACACGACCCGTGTAAATCCCTGACTTGGAGACTTTCTTGTTTTCTTCATAACTTTTGCATACGAACTTGGATTTACGCACGGTTTTCGCCTACATTCATATTTTTGGATGAGGAATGATATGAAGAAATAAAATTTAGTATTTGATCCTTTGAAGGGTATTTTGTTAATTTTAATGAATTGTGTCCATATATGGTGTAGGTAGTGTTTGAAGAGGATCGATATAGGGAAAAGGAACTAGCAAAGCACTAGCTGACCTATGTGTGAGTGAGGTGAGTACGTGTTGGCATTTTTTCCACTTTGGAGTACATGACAAAATGATTTTATGATAATTAAATGCAATGCTTTGATATATGAAATGTTTTGGAACCAAAGCGTCAAATGGTTTTGAAAAGGGTATTTTGAAAGTGTGCTGAAAGGCAAGAATGTTTTTGAAAGAAAAGAACGTTTTGGAAGATTGAATGTTTTGAAAATATGATTGAAATGTTTTGAAATATAGATGCTTTACATTTGAAATGATTTTATCATACTAATGTATGAAATATGTAAAGCATGGAAAGTAATGAAAAGAAATGTAAAGTAATGAAAAGAAATGTAAAGTAATGAAAATAAATGTAAAGTAATGAAAAGGAATGGAAAGTACTGAAAGGAATTGGAAAGTAATGAAATGAAAATTGCCCCGCCTCGTAAGAGGCACTGGAGGAATCTATCGGGGTGGCGCCTCCCCTTCGCGAGATAGATGTCCTATTATGATACCTTGGGGATTGATTTGTTCTTTCCACCTTGGCCTTGGAAATGATACCTTGGTGGATTGATTTGTTCTTTCCACCTTGGCCTTCGTGACATCCCCAAAATCACGGCCAGAAAAGACCGATTTGTTTATGCTTTGTTTAAAAATCAGAGTTATATTTTAAATGAAAGTGTTGCGGAATTTGTCCGAAAACAAAAATATGATAAAGATTTATCAAAAGCATTTCCATAGAAATGTATTTCATTAAAAGACTTGGGATGTCATGTTCGTACAGATCAAAAGAATAAACAGTACAATATAAGCCTTAATACATTATTTCATATCTACAGGCCTATATCCGTAATCCCTCGTCCAAAACATCACATCTATGCTCATGCGCCACTACCTGTAATACATAAAACTGAGTGGGTCAGGCTTGGGAGCCTGGTGAGCACATAGGGTTTTCAACCCACAATAAATAACTTTTTTAATTTCATCAATCAACAATAACCCGATTACCCGTTCCCGTTATCCTCACTTTACGTCCCTAAACACCTATCATAAGGGACCTAGCCTAAGGATCATCATCGGGACGGACACTACTGCGAAGGGGATTCCTCAGCAATAGATGTCCTAAAGGCAACCATGTGGGGGATGGAGTACATCTGGTGAGCACACAGTTCAATTAAACACACAGTTCGAATAAACACCTACAGGTTGCGAGCCTGCTAGTGTTCTACTGGACTGTCTAGAATAGTCCGTGGTCGTCATCTATACTCCGCTAGATGACTGGATCATCAATAACATCTATAACGAGGCCTCTCATTATTTTATTTTGTCACACAGCAACTATTACATCTACCCATGTTTTACCCAACACATTTTGTAGATATAAAATACATATACAGTTTAAATCATTGAAAACATTTATAAAACGTTCATCCAGCATAGATAGCAAGTATTCAGATAGTATGCACACATAGCACGTAATTTATATAAAATACTTCATATCTATGTGTAAGCTGAAAGTAACTATGCACTCACCTGATTAGGTGGTGACTCAGCACTCGGACAACGCTTCGATACTCTCTAAACGATATTCCTTCGATAAAACCTAGTATCGATACCACTAGGGTTTAGTTTAACGATAACCGCGACAAATTAATTAGTCCGAGTATTATTAAGCGTTAATAATACTCGATATAATTCATAATAATAGCCCAAATAATTATTTTAAGGACCTAATAACATTCCTATAATTATTTGGAAGCTATATTAAAAATTGCGTAAGCGTAGCATACTTACAGCGAATTTTATCGAGAACCGGGACTTAATTGGAGCAACGTTTCGAAACCAAAAAACTCCTTTTTCTCGGGACTCCGGGAGCCTCGGGGCTTCCCTAGGGTGCTAAGGGGCTTAACTAGGGTTTAGGGGGCTTTAGATAAGCTAGAGAGAGAAACTAGTGAGAGAAAGAAGTGGATTTGGAGTGAAAAACTCGGAATGGCTCACATGCTATTTATAGCCCCAGCAGCCTCGGACTACGCGGCGCGTCCAGCAGCTACGCTGGGCGTAGTCTCGGATAAGGGTGCCAGCTTCGCACCGGCTGGCTCGCAACATCGGAAGAGGTAAGGCGAGGGTACGCGGGGTGTACAGACTTCGGACGCGGGGCGTATGCGAAGGGCGACGTGTCATGCATCCGAGGCGAGGCTTTCTTCAGCGATGGACGGTCTAGATCGTGCCACATCACCTCATCTAGCAACAGCTTCGCAAATTCAAGATTAATCCTTAAAAATTCGTAACTTTTTCATATGAACTCCGTTTTTGACGTTCTTTATATCCACGCGAAGGTGGGAACGTACTCTACAACTTTCGTTTAGACTTCGTCGGCTAATTTTGGCTCGATTTTAATTTTTATATTATTAACGGGCCGGGACACGATTGTTCCGTGAAATCCTCATAACTTCTTCATCCGACATCCGTTTTCGCCCATCTTTTTCTCGTTACGCTACTCTCAACGAGATCTTCGATTCTCGTTTAGATCGTGTCGGCTAAAAATCGCTCGATCTAATATTCGAATTTCGGGCTGTACACTGTTAATCCGAAACTTCGAAAAATCATAACTTCTTCATACGAAGTCAGATTTAGGCGTTCTTTTTATCGATGTTCTTAGTTTAACATATTCTACGAATTTCGTTTAGATCGCTAAGGCTAAATATCGCTCTTTCGTAAATTCACTATTTACGCTTCCCGGTATCGTGCCGGTTCTATCGCGAAACTTCAACGAGTCATAACTTCTTCGTTACAACTCGGATTTCGGAGTTCCTTATATGTACGGAAACCTTGTGACATAATCTACAACTTGGTTAAGATTATTTATTATAAATAATCTTTTCTCGAAAAATCGTTTTCGACCCCTATTGCCTCTAATTTGACTAGCCCAGATTTGCGGGCGTTACAGCCTTGGTAATGATGCCTTGGTGGATTGATTTGTTTTTCCACCTTGGTCTAGACTTGGGAATGGTTCCTTTATTGGACATAGACCCTAAGTATAAAAATGGCAATGGTATAATACTGGAATTAGCCCTTAATGATAAAAGAAAATGAAATATGGAAATATGGCTTTTGAAATGAAATAAAAGGAAATGGAATGAGAAGATATGAAATGATATTTATGAAATGTATGAAATGAGATCTCCTTGAAAATGCTGAAAATGTTTTATGGTCTACAACTATGTTTTGCATGGATGAAACCTTTTGATGAAAATGTGGTAAATGTTTTGGGTCTCAAACCCACGTAGCTCACGAGAAATTATTGTCTTACGTATCCATTTTAATGCCATGTATCTCAGGTTACACTTAAGAAAAGGAAATGATAGATGAAAGCTAGAAGTCAAGTGATAGAGAATGGAGTGGAACTTTTTAAGTTCCTTATTAGTTGTATTGATGTAATTCTTATTCGCTAGCTATGGTTGTATTGATGCTTAATGGTAACACCCATTGTTTTAAATTTGTAAATGTTTTTGTGGGACCGGTTTTTGTTAAATGTGGGTTAACTCCCAAATGCTTTTAAAACCATAGCATTTGAAAAAGTTATGAAAAAAAAAATTAGGGTGTTACACCCATCCTCGACAAATGATATTCAGAGACTAACTGGAAGAGTTGCAGCACGAAATAGGTTCATCTCAATATCCTTAGAGAGGTGCAAACCTTTCTACGATATCTTGAAGAAGAAAAAAAAAGGTTTGAGTGGACTAAAGAGCACTAAGATGTTTTTCAGGAACTTAAAAATTATTTAAGTTTTGCACCCTTGCTAGTGAAACCACTATACGGGGAACCACTCCTCCTATACCTTTCAGTATCCTCTAATATTGTAAGCGCAGTTTTAGCCAAGGATTTCAATGGTGATCAACATCCCATATACTATGTAAGTAAAAGTCTCCTAGATCCTGAGACCAGGTATTCCCATCTCGAAAAACTAATAATTGCATTAGCAACAATTTCCAAAAAATTAAGACATTATTTTGAAACACATACTATACATATGAGAACTAATTACCCCATCAAGAATGTTATGTGAAAACCAGAGATGTCAGGTAGGATGGTAGATTGGTCTGTGAAGCTAAGGACATATGGCATGAAATTGATGAGTTTTGAGCATTCTAACACTCCTATGGTGTACATGCAACCCTATAAACCTTGGATCTATGTTTGATCTAAAATACATGCAAATAATAGTTTTCCAAGGTTTACATCTTAACTAGTATGGGGAACTTGAATCATAGAAGACTAGTAGAATGACATACCTTTTGCTTGTGATTGATTGCTTGGAGTTTGAGAGCCAGCACCAATAATGTGGATGCCTCAAATGGAATCACAAATCACCAAAACACTTGGAAAACTTTAAGAGAATAGTATGGAACACACTAGAAATCGGCCACCCTTAATTATCTTACACACTAGTGCCATTTCATGTGCTAAAGACTTCTTTATATATGGAAGTGGATTAGGGTTACATCCATGTGGACCCTAATACCCATGACTCTTCCTTTCCGTAGGATCCATGGGTGAAAAGCTCCATGGACTATCCATGGACTTCCATCCAAGCCTAGCCTATTTAAAATGAACATTAGCCCACTCCATATATAAACATAAGAGTCCATATTTAATCAGTTACTTTTGATCACTAAATTAATTCCAAATTAATTCTAGATCAATACTAATTAAATAATATGATTTCATATTAATATATTATAACTTATAATATATTAACAAATCATAACTATACTATTCTCAAAAGACTATCCAAGTTGTTATGGTGAAGTGAAACCCAAATGGACCATGCCAGGTCGGGTCAAGTACATCTCAAATATAGTTATGGACTTAGACACCTTATCCGACAGTCTCCCACTTAGATAAGTCTAATAACTATAGTTGCAAGCATGACTTCAGGAATCGACCTATAATCATAGCTCTTAAAACTTTGTTGAACTATGAAGCGCCATTTTAGATAAGTGATCATATAATCCTCTGTTCTCAAGATATCAGCCGGAAAAATACATGGAACAACGTCGTACTTATTGTCCTACAGTTTGTTTCCGATTTCCGATTTGTTTGACATAGAACTAAACTGAACACATCAATTTGGTTCTGGTCGGGCCCGACACATAGGTCAAAACAAAATCATCGAGGGACCCGTATATCGCTTCTAATCCCCCAAGGACTAAAAGGAATAGATAAACTTCGACTCATATGATTGTTCTACTACTTGTTGAATTATACACAAAGGCACGTTTCATAACATCAAGTTACTGATGCGTTTTCGTGCAATCAATGTACAACCAAATCATATGAAACAACTCATATCTCTAGGTTTGAAGACTTATATGATATTACTGTCTCACAATCACTCGAGATAAATTCCATGAAGTGATACAAGTGAGAGTGGGTTTAATCCAATACTCAGAACTTATGAGCACTCATGAATGTTGTAGCAACTCTTGCTATGTACAACACCTTAGACATCTACAAGCCTAATTCATGACAGTCTTGATTCATACATACTTCCAACATATGACTGACTGTGGAGAGTTTAGATAACTTAGTCATTCGGAAAGAATAACCTAGTTATTCTGGAAGTCAAAACATGAAAAGTGAAACACAAGAATAATTGAATCCAATATGGTCTTAGAACTTATGAATATAAATAAAACACCTTTTATTCCATATTGATTATACATTATTCATTGCATAACTTTTCGATTTATCAACTTAATAATTGAATTAAAACAATAGTTGTCCCATGCTCCAAGCATGTACACTATGTTTTCTAAACAACAGTTATGCCATACTCCAAGTATGCATACTATGTTTTTCTATGATCCTTACTTTATGAAATAGATCAATTGGAAATGATTCCAATGATGCTCATTTCACAATCCCAAATCTTTATTGCAAGTGTAAGAATTCCAAAATCATGTCACTGCTCGAATGTGTTAGACTCTACACTATTATGCAATATTGTTTTGTAATGTCTAGGCACCAAGAGTCTCAAAGACTTGACCAACGATATTACAATACAATCCACTGGAAATTGTTACAAGACAATTCCAAGTCAATGAGGTCTCAAGTTCAAAGTACATTCCTTTAAACATCCTTCTTGCATAAAAGTTTCTAACTTTCTCATAGATTCCTAAAATCCAACTCCCAATATGGAAAACATTTCCGTATTCTCATTTTGACTATCATTTCCGAACAAGAGCCGTTTCTTTTCAGAATATGTCAATATGTTTTCTCTCCAAAATTTAGCACCATACTTCCAACTATCCATGAGCAACCAATCTTTGGTAAATCTCAGATTGTCCTCAACAATTGCTTAATCATTTTAGTCATATCCAATTCTAGACCTTTTCCCCTCTTAATGCCCTAGGCATTTGGAAAATTTAGAAAGGATAAATATTATAGCACATGTAATCGATCCTATATCCGAAGCATATGGGACACGATTCATGATGTCTCACATAAAGACATGATCATGGACCAGTCTTTTGCTATAATATTTTTATTTGCCATGTTTTCATAATTTGACTATGAAGAGGGATGCCGTAATCATAATCGAATTTTGAGAACGCAATATATAGAATTTCCTTATGTTGAACCATTCCAGCATAACATTCATATATATCCTTGACTAAAATTGATTAAAATCTCAATCTATAGCTTTTAGATGTGAAATGAAGTATAATTTCCTCTCCCTTAATTATAGCAAAACAACTTTTTCAACCCCTACAACTCAACGAATTGAGACTTTTGTTTTCTATAATTAACATTGATAACTTGCAATACTTAACATAATAATCATGCTCCCATTAGCATGATAATTATTCTTTTACTAGCATAACACTTATGCTCCCACTAGCTTTGACATGTACTCAGAAATCAGTTGGACTTCTATAATCAATACTTTATTGACTTTCATCACCAAGTTTAGATTTCTGATACGACACGCTTTGACAAAACTTTATCTAAGCTTCTCAAACTCACACACCTTTCTTTAGATAGCTCACATGTATGTGTCTAAACAATTATGAAGAGGGATTCCCTAATCATAATGTTTAGACCCTTTTTTCCATTTCTCACAAGTCCATGTTAGTGTACCGGTTAACCACACACGCTCCACTAATGACTTTGAGAATGAAAATATCACAATTGCTATCTACTTAAAATCTTCTTAGTGAAAGCGTTTCCTCACCATCATTTTCATGAATCGGAAAGAACCCTTATGACACTTAGATGTTATGGTGTAGGTGTTCCCATCCATGAGAATTTGTCACGACCATAATCACAAGACAAGGTTAGTGAAAAATTCAAACCATATGGATTGAACTTGTTCAACCTTAATTTCTCGCCACCTGGTAACATAAGAGTCTACTATTGCTTCCAAGTTGTTATGCACACAAGTGAGAACTCACAGAACACACATACATAGTTAACTTTACCAGAATAAGCACATAAACAAGAATTATGTCAACACGATAGGTTACAAATATCAAGTCGTGTGCTAAAGATAACAATAGGTTTCATCCTTGATTAGTTCTTGAAACTTTCAAGACTTATAAGACTCACACTGTCCTCTTGACATATAAGTTTCTCTTTGTCAAGAACCATTCCTTGACAAACAAACAACTATTCAAGAGTTAGTGCGGATTCTTATCAAGACAAACACTTCACACAATTGGTCATAGTTGGTCTTTATCTTATCCAAGACATCACAACTTACCAATTTCAAATGTTCAAGAGTAGAAAACATTTTACTCTACATTTGATAAGTGTTTTAAACCTTCCTTTATGTCACTGAAGGTTACAATCTTGGAGTATGAATCTGAGAATTGTGTTGGAACGAAGTATGATTCATCTTCTTGATTTTAACCATTCCAACAATTCATGATTCCTCTTCTTAGCCATACAAAAGCACTAAGATGTCCTTAGAGAATCAAATTGTGATATGGTTCCATAATCATTAAGATGATCATAAAACATGATACTAAAGTACTCTCCCATCTTTTTAGATTTGAGAAATTTTTATCTTTCTTCCTAATTTGATTCTACCCATTCGTCCTGCCATACATTGAAACTTTTTCAATGTTTCAGAATTATACATAAACTTGTAAGTACAACCATATTTACTAAACTTTAGTAAATCAAGACGAATAGTCTCGTCGATCTTTGTGGTGGACTTTGACTAATGCACACCTAGTGTACCCGATCCCTAGTCCTTTACTTGACTCACATATACATGTGAATAGGGAATTAGTCTTAATTTACCAAAGATGAAACTTCTCATTCATCAAACAATACAACCTGCATGATTCCAAGTTTCTTTCCAATTGAAACTTGGGTGATGAGAATCTTTCCTTATTTGGTCACTTTAGACACTACCACAAATGAAAGAATCAAATTCATATTGCTAACATAGAAACATAAAAACATCAATTTTTCATAAATGCCATGCTAAGGAGATAAAATATAAAATAAAACAAAACTTTTATTCCTTTATAAAATGCGGAAAAAAACTTTTCCTTACAATGCGATTACAAGTGAAAAAGTATGCTATTACATACTTCCTAGCAGTCTATCATAAATCCTAAACTGCAGCTCAAAAATCCAATCTTCGAACCATGGGATAGAAATCCATCTTCGCGATCAGATTGAACATACTCTTCTTTTAAGCTTCCTGCTTCCCTTTGCTTGATCCTGCAAAACATCAAAATGCAACCTAGTCACATCATGTAATAAGAATCAATAATTAGGAACTTAATAGAGTTAGATAATGGACTTACCTGAAGCAAAACCATACGTTCTGACTAAAGATCTCAGGTAGTCAGGGCAACTTCGATTCCAGTGTTCCATTCCTTGGCAATAGAAACACACAGGCTCATCTGAGCCAGCACATAGAACAGTCTCATAAATGGCCTTTCTCTTATGATCGTGACTTTTAACCATGGGCAATTCCTTCCCTATAGGATAAGGAATCATATTTGGGATGTCCATGTCAGCTTGGGAGGCAGTCCTTCCAATAAAATTTGTTTGACCATTTCGCCAAATCATTGCTGATTCAGTAGCAATTAGCAAATAGGTAAGACTGGAAGGAGTGGGAAGGAAGCTTCCCTCACTTTTTGTGGGCCATACCCTCCTTTCCCCCACTTTTCTTTCCCTCACCTGAAACCGAAGGAATGGGTGGGAAGCCCTTCGTTACTCTTTTTTTTATTAAATAAAATTAATTTTTTTTGTTATGAATTATAATTTTTAAATTAATACTAAACATAAAATTTAATTAAAAATAAAAAGCATTTAATTAATTAAAATAAAGATTACATTAAACCTAATATTTAAATTAGTAGAAAATTAAAAATATAGGGTCTATTTTGTGATTTTCGAAAACTATTTTTGTGAAGAGAATTCAAAGTTGGGTGTATTCTGCCATAAAACCAAAACATAGGGGCCAAATATGCCATTTCCAGAAACTTTCATCTTCTTCGTGTTTAAAACCTACAACTCCAAAAAAAAAAAAAAACAAATTTTATCCACTCACAGGAAGAGAGAGAACGCGGGGTATCGTCCCCTCACCCATTCCCGCACCACCCTTCCCCGCACCGACAGTGCGGTGTTCCGCCGGGCAGGAACCTCCCCGCGACCCTTCCCCGCTCCCACTCCGTCCGGCCTAAGATCTATTAGGTTCATGTCGTGATCTGTCATATAGTAATATTTAACAAACTCACTATATGACTTAGGAAGTGATTAAAGAACCCAGTCAATAGCCAACTTCCTTGGGAAAATGACACCCAACATCCTTAGCCTGTCAATGTGTGCCTTCATCTTCAAGACATGTGCACACACTGGCCTTCCATACTTGTGTTTACTATCCAATAGGAATTGAGTGAGTTTGAACTTTTCAAGTCTTTGAGCTTGTGGGTCAGGGAAAATAATTGGAGGAGGTGGAGGAAGAGAAATATGATTTCCATGATCCAATCGCGGGACATCATCTTCGTTAGGAAAGATTGTTCCGATAGATTTGGGAAGACCATAGTTGTCTGAACCAGACATCTACAATGGGAGAAATTGAAGTTAGTTGATTTAAGCCCTTAATATAACACCCAATATGAAATATTAAGGCTAGGACCCAACACAATGTTTTATAACTTGGAAGAGGGATGCCGTAATCCAAGCTATAAAATATTTGAAGGTAGGCGAATGACGATTCACCAATTTCCACCATGAAAAAAGGAAATAGAAATTAGGTTTTAATTGGTTTGAGACTCCTAGATCTTTTGAGATTCATTGAAATTTTCAATGGAATGTTTAAATCTCAATTGTGCCCTCTCAAGTTTGTGACTGGGATGCCGAGGATCACAAACAATCTATGAATAATCATGCAAATTAACTTGGTACCCTTAATATTATCAACTATTCGATGTGCCGGTTAACCAAACGCGCTCCACCGATCTATGATAAACATTAAGTTACCCTTTGTCATCCTTACTAGTCCAAGTTAGTGTGCCGGTTAACAACACACGCTTCACCAATGCCTTGGTAAGGTACAAAGTGTAATTTCATGGGTTAGCACCAGATTCACATTTTCCTAAAGTAACTAAGATTGGGAATTTTTTATAAAAGGTTTAGTTACTTTATATTCATCATTATACTTATAATGAGAATTATAGTCCTTGTCCTACTTGTTCGGCTAACGACCCTCCACCAGTCAAGGAAGTGGTGGGTGAGAGTGGACACCCATTAAGCTGCCGTTTTATAGGCAACAACCTTATACCCCCCCTTATAGACCGGCTTCGTGAATGATGCCTACTAACAGTAAAACTGACTTGCTCTTATACATATATATATATATATATATATATCATTATCTTATAATACTATAAAGTATAAGGGTTGAATTTTAACTTTTAAAACTCTAGGCTATCACTACAAGAAAACAACCCTTTAATGACGCGCAAACAATGACACTCGCTGATAGAAGACGCGCATTTGTGCTTGCCCTAAAAAATAATGTCAGTTTTGAAAAATATGAAGGATAGAAGACACGCATTGGTGCATGCCCTAAAATTAGTGCCAGAAAAGAAAAAAAAGGAAATGCAGAGGGTGCCTTTCATAAAATGTGTGTTATCTAAGTGTGTCGCTTTACAATTTTTTTAATGAAACACGCGTTTTAACGCGAGATTTCACCCGCCTAGTGGATCCCAAAAATTAAACCCCCCGTCTCTTCTGATTAGCAAGAAAAAGCCCTAGGGCCTTCGTCTTCATAGGAGAATCGCTCTTGCTTCATAGGAGAATTTCTCTTGCTTTCACGGAGCGTCGGGGATTCCTCACCTTGGGATCTCCGCTTACTAGTGACGGTGGTTTAGGGGAAGGAAAATGGCAATGATGGGTGGGTTCAATCCCTTAGATTCACTTCTAATCCCACCTCCATCTCATCTAACGTTTTTCGATCTTACAAAGAAGAAGACTACTCAACCGGATGAAACATAGGTCGGACTCGGTTGACGAATCCCTAAATGATGTTCATAAGGTAATTGGTTTTTGGTTTTTCTTTCTCTCATCTCCTGTGTGAAGGTCTTGTGTTCTATCTCATTTTTTGTTTCCCTCTTCATTCTCGCCTCCATCACAGAAACGACGACCTTCCCTCCTCCAAATCACCATATTGTCGGCGCCTTAGCTTCCTTCCGCCGTCGCTAGCGCCTTACCTCCGCCACTCCGGTAGGATTATTGCCCTAATGCCCATCTGTTTTTTTGCGGTGTTCATTATGCTGAAATGGATTCTTGTCTATTGGAATCAGTCATCATCTGTTTTTTTTCGGTGTTCAATAAAGTCTTTACTCTTGTTATTCGATTTCCCCCTTTTCATTTCCATTTTTCTAGGGTTTGTTTGTTTCTTAATGTTTTCTGAACAAGCGTTGACGCGATTCTTGTATGTAGCTAAACAACCGTGAATTTGTCAGAGTGATCGGAAGAGGAAAAATAGAAGATACAATAAGAAGAAGAAGAAGAAGAAGAAGAATAAGAAGAAGAAGAACAAAAGCGAACAAACGAGATTTCTTGACCTGGAGTGTTAATCTGTGATCAGGTCTTCTGAGCGAAGAGAAGATCTGAGGCTCAATTGAAGAAACAACCATAAAGGGTAGAGCTTTCTGTGTGTTTCAACAGATATTAATAAAAAAGACGCCTTTTGGAAACCTCTTGAGAAAGATCTATACTTGAAGGGACTCCAGATATATGGTAGAAACAGGTAGGAGGAACTTGGTAGTTGGTATTTAGCAATGTTTTCTTATATGGTTCAAGTTTTGAAGCCATTCATATATTCTTAATACACGAGCTATTAAATTGTTGTTTTTCTAACTTTTTATAAACCTTTTGATGACTTACAGTTGTCTCATAACAAGAAACCTACTTCCTGGACTGAAAACTTGCACCCAAGTATACAGCTACATGTGTGATGGAGGCAACAATATGAGAACCTGTATAGATCATAAGGTTTTTTTTTCTGCATTCTATTGGGTTTTTTCTTTCTATCCACTATAACTAGATCATAGGTAGCAAAAGACCTCAAAAGATGGAATGGAATTACACCAGCAAAGAAAGAAAAGACATACACTGATTTATTATTTACTTGTATACCTTTCTGTTTGTGAAGCATATTGAACCATATGCACATAACATGATAGCCATGGAAAAAGCTCATGTGGATCCAAAGACTAATCTCTAGGAAAGTGTTATAGAGAGAATTAAGACTCCAAGAATGTCATTTATACCTTCTGATGATGACACAAAAGATATCAAGAATATATATGTAGATAGTAAGTTGTTTTGTTATCTCAATTATTTTAATCTCTTACCTATTTTATCTTACTGTTACTGTAACTGTAACACTCACTGTTTGAAGTAAAGCTGCAGGCATGATCCCTGTTGTTTCTAGGAAAGATGGATCAAATACAAATATCCAGAGAAGGATTTTTACTAATGATGTGGCGATTGATTCTTCAGAGGAGAAAACACCTAACTCTAAATCTTCATCTACCCATGTGGTATCTGTTGATTCCTCCAACAAAAGGTCGACACATGTTAAATGTTTTGCAGTTTCAAATGGAAAGACTCGGAATTTTGTTGAGAAATTTGAGAAAAAAAGAAAAGTTGGGTACTGATGAATATCAAAAACCTAATACAGATAACATGTATGTAAATGGTGACACTGTAGAACAACCACCTGTCAATGTGGTCTCATGTGAAATACCTGAAACTGCCGCATCACCAATAAAGACACCTGATAATCATATGGAGTCTTTGTCAGTATCAGAAGCTAAATTGTCACCTATGACACTTAAGACTTCCCCTAAAGCTAAGGCCTTATCAGTTCAGAGAAGACCTGTTGCTTCCCAAAGGGTAATATCGGAAAAAGTTAGGTAACCTCCGATGGCAGTTGCACGAAGATGTAGAGCTTCTTCTCAAGTGATACCTGAAAGAACTAGAATTAGAACCAGAACCTCACCTCTGCCAGCTGTACCAAGGCCAATTACTTCTACTACACAAATGACAATTGAGAAACCTAAATTTTCACCCTTGTTGGTAAGATAATCCTATAGATTATATAAATATTAAAATAAATAGATTTACTTTTGAGGTTTAACAACTGGCAGGAAGATAATCCACAAACCACAGGAAGAGGTTTAATGTGTAACTCTAAGAATGATGATACAAAAGATTTGATGATTGATCATGAGTTATTTTTAAGCACTCTTCAATCTCGCCTTACAAAACTTCAGGTACCTATTAATTTTCAGTATTATTATTAATCAAATGAAATGAACATAGTACATGGTTTAAAAATTTAGGGTGCTTTCTTTTTTCTAAATTAATTTCCTTTTTGTTTTATTTGTGATTGGATTTGTCCAGGTTGTAGGACATTTTTGGGCACGAAATGACACAAGGGGTGCTATTAATGCCTTGCAGAAGTTACCAGATCATGCAGTGAGTATTCAACTATTCATTCACTGCAGAGCAAGGTTAAGGATCTTGAACTAAAGGGGCATACAAATAGTGTAGATCAGTTATGTTGGGATCCTAAGCACGCCGACTTGATTGCCACTGCTTCAGGTGACTAGAATGTTCGTCTATGGGATGTCTGCAGTAAGTTGAAATACAAAATAATTAAAAAAAAATAATCTTTATTGATCGACATGCGAATAAACAGGTGGAAAATGTTCACAGCAAGCAGAACTCAGTGGGGAGAACATTAACATTACCTCTAAACCAGATGGGACTCATGTAGTAAGTTGGGAACCAGGTACATTCTCCTTTCCGTTTTTTCATTTACCAAAATTTCCTTTAACAACATTTACGAAGCTTATGTTAATTCTACTTCATTATATATATGTTAAATAGGATGATGAACTGACAATACTGGATGTTCAAAAATTCAAACCCATCCATAAACGCAAATTCAACTATGAGGCAAGTATACTCTTATTTGTGGGTTTGAAATTGAAATGGAGTGAAGTTGAATAGATTATTATTAGATTTGTTGAAATAATAATTAATCTTGTTTTTGTCAGGTAAATGAGATTGCATGGAACATGAGTAGGGACATGTTCCAGAATATGCACAAGCTGAGGCAAGGAAGTCTCCTGTTGTTGATGGTGTAGTTATGAGAAATCCAGATGGCAAAGAAGTAAGTGATAGATGGACATGGACCAAAGTCATATTCTTTGCTTCTTTTTAATGTTTTTATTTTTTATTTTTTTTGGGAATGTCAGGTCAGGTATTTGGTGCTTCTTACTCAAAATGAAAAACAAATGGCAAGAGAAGTTTGCATTGCATTTAGGCAAGGGGTAGGTTATATTATTCCTATATAGGCTTTCAACTTTAATAAGATGTTATACATGCAAGAAATCTCTGTGTTTGTATCTATCTAATTCCTCTGCCACTTTCTAAATCTTCTTGCTTGCGACATTTAGGGGTTGTTTCCTGTTTTTTCACCATTAAGTCCTGTATGTGTAAAGTGGTTGAATGAATAATGACGTATGTTTCTTTTCTACACTGAATAAACCATCTGAATGAGACTAAATGACCATTTTACCCTTACATTCTAACAAACTATTCTCACAATACTCAGTTTTCATTAGGTTGATTAATAACAGGGTTGCAATTTTGGACTTCATATAGTTGTTGTTGTTGTTCATTAGGTTGATCTGACATTCCAATTAGTTTTTGACCAGTTTTGTTTTATGTTATACTTGCTACACTCCCCTCTGGTGCTGGTAACCCTAGCCTTGCACTGTAGTTAAAAATTATAATTAAAACTTTGATTCTGGAGGAAAAGACATAAATGCCCTTTCCAAATGTAATCATCTGGTAATGTAATTCATACCTGTGAATAAATAGAGAAATTTTAATTAATTAGATTTTTAATGTTTATATGCACAATATTAGTTATTAAATATTAATGCATGACAACAGTTGGCATATAGAGTTCTTTGGTCAAGCTTGCAAAGTCGTGGCCATAGGTACTGTACAGTAATGTGGAAGAAGCAAGCCACTATATCTAGAAGTTTTGGAGGAAACGAGACTCAAGCAAAAAGCAAACACACAGAGAGTTGTTGGCAGATAGTAAGCTAGATAATGCAATTGTATATAAATTCTGCTTCTCTTGAGTTCATTTTTTTATAACATTTACTCACTATTGGAATAGACATATTAGTGAAATGAATTATCTTTGTTATTTATGGTATTTTATTTGTATGACATTAAATTTTATGAAATGGATTGTATTTTTTGTATATGATATTTATTTTCTATTATGAGACATTAAATACAAATTTAATTTGAAAATTAGTAAATCTATAAATAATTTTTTTTAAACATTTAAAATTATGATACACAAAAATGTGTGTCATCTTCATTTATGACATGGCCTTTCTTGACAGGGGCTTTCTTGATACACATTGCGTGTCATTATCATGCGCGTCGTAAGTTTATGACATGCGAATGCGTGTCGTCTTCCTTTATGATAGGGCCTTCCTTGATACGCATTGCGTGTCGTAAACGCGCATCGTAATTGCACGTCGTCTCTTTTTATGACAGGGCCTTCCTTGACGCGCATTTGCGCGTCGTCTGAGCCTTTTACGACACACAATGAGCGTCGTAAAAGGCTGTTTTTCTAGTAGTGTATGGAACCAAAGTTTGTGTGAGAATTTACAAATTCCAAAACTTGAGGGCAAGTTTAGAACAATTCAAAACTTTTGGATTTTCATAACTTATGAGTTTAAATAAGGTCTTTAAAAAAACTTTAATGAAGAGACTCTTGGAGATCTATAATTTGAGGACAAGTTATGGAGTCTATAAAACTATTTATGGGATAAACTCTTCAATTGTGTAACCTATGACTCTTTTAAAGAAACAAATTTTGGAATTCCACAACTTGAGGACATGTTATGGAGTCCATTCAATGTCATCAAGATCAAGAACTACACTAACAAACAATTTGCACATAATTCCTATGATCTACCATAACTCATAAGCATGAATATCCATAAGCAATAATTTCAAGAATCATATAGACACATACAAAAATTGAAATTTTGATACTAGCCTTTGAAATTGGATTAACATAATCATTACAACATCAAAAACAGGTTTTATAAGTCCAAAACAGTTTAGTGTAATGGTTCTAGTCCAATTCCAGCTTAAAAACTCGAAAAAGGCCTCCTACTCGTCGAGTGCAAGAACTTACTCGATGAGTAGGATGAAGAAACACTTGGACTCGTCGAGCCCCCCCCCCCCCCCCCATGGACTCGGCGAGTCCATTAATCAGACATCAGTATTTTTGATTATGTTTTAACACTTTTGCATCAAGTATCAAGAAAACAAGCCTAGGCTCTGATACCACTGATGAGTTTTGAGCATTCTAACATTCCTATGGTGTAGATGCAACCCTAGAAACCTTGGATCTATGTTTTCTCTAAAATACATGCAAATAACAATTTTCCAAGGTTTACATCCTAACTAGCATGGCATGGGGAACTTGAATCATAAAAGACTAGTAGAATGACATACCTTTTGCTTGTGATTGATTGCTTGGAGTTTGAGAGCCTAGCACCAGTAATGTGGATGCCTCAAATGGAATCACAAATCACCAAAACACTTGAAAAACTTTAAGAGAATTGTATGGAGCACACTAGAAATCGGCCACCCTTGATTATCTTACACACTAGTGCCATTTCGTGTGCCAAAGACTCCTTTATATATGGTGGTGGATTAGGGTTACATCCATGTAGACCCTAATACCCATGACTATTCCTTTCCATAGGATCCATGGGTTAAAAGCTCCATGAACTATCCATGAAATTCCATCCAAGCCTAGCCCATTCCAAATGAACATTAGCCTACTCCATATATAAACATAAGAGTCCATATTTAATTAATTACTTTTGATCACTAAATTAATTCCAAATTAATTCTAGATAAATACTAATTAAATAATATGATTTCATATTAATATATTATAACTTATAATATATTAACAAATCATAACTATACTATTCTCAAAAGACTATCACAAATTGTTATGGTGAAGTGTAACCGAAATGGACCTTGCCAGGTTGGGTCAAGTACATCTCAAATATAGTTATGGACTTAGACACCTTATCCAACAGTAATATGAACCAAGATCAGAAATAAAGTCACAAGCACAAGAAGACTTTGTGGTTTATTTCAATGATGATATACAACCTGAAGCAGAGTTGGAAAGCAAGGAACTCTGAAAAGAACAAACCATGGGAAAATGAACACTCTTCACTGATGGATCCTCAAACTTTAAAGGAACAGGCCTAGGGATCATATTAAAATCACCACTAAGGGACATCATACCCCAGCCAATCAGTTGTGAATTCGATGCAACCAACAACAAAGTTGAATACAAAGCATTACTCATAGGGTTTACAGCTGCCCAAGGATATTCGAATAAACAATCTTAAGGTAATCATTGAATCTTTATTATTAACTAATCATTTTAACGGATCCTATGCATTTAAAGGTGAACGGATAGTACTACACCTCCAAATCCTCAAAAAGTTGGCCTCTAAATTCGAAACTTTCAGCCTATGCCAAGTTCTCGGAGTAGAAAATGTTGAGGCAGATGCACTAGCCAACCTAGGAACTTCCCTTAGGATCCCACCAGAAGTCAGGATCCATCTAACCCATATACTGATCTCGACGATAGAAGATACCTTGAACAAACCAGATGATCCCAATCACCATGACCAAATAACTAATATGGAAATAATCGAGGATCCTGACCCTTAAGCACTTCCTCAGGATCCTACACAACAAGATCTCAACATTCAGGATCCTCCATAGTACTTCAAATCTTGGATCTAACCCATAGTGAAATATCTCCAAAATGGCATGATCCCAAGAGAAGAGAAAAGTGAAAGATCATTCAAGATGAGGGTCTCATGATTTGTGATGATACAAGGAAGACTATATATGAAATCCATGGCAGACCCATACCTTAGATACTTAGAAGATCATGAAGCTATAGAATTCCTAAAAGATATACATGAAGGAGATTGTGGAAACCACACTTGGGGCAGATCCTTATGCTCCAAAGCATTAAGGAACGGATATGACTAGCCAACAATGAAAAAGGATGCTTTCTTGCATGCCTAAAGATTTGATGCTTGTCAAATACATAGCGACATCCTTTGTCAACTAGAAGAACCGTTACATCTTATCATTTCCCTTTGGTCATTCATGAAATGGGGAATGGATATAGTTGGTAAGCTACCAAAAGCTCCTGGTGGAAAGGTGTTCATGTTAGTGATGACGGACTACTTCTCGAAATGGATAGAGGTTGAAGCCTTTGTTTAAGTATGAGACAAGGAAGTAGTCTCCTTTATCAAACGAAATATCCTGACTAGGTCTAGGATCTCTATTGAGATCAAATGCGATAATGGATACCAGTTCATAAGAAAAAGCACTAGATATTTTTGTGCGAGTTGGGGGATTAAAATGATAATGTCCACTGTTGTTCATCCACAAACTAATGGACAAGCTAAATCCAACAATAAGATCATAGTTAGCAATTTAAAGAAGAGGTTAGACAAGAAGAAGGGAGATGGGCAGAGGAACTTCCTTTTGTCCTGTGGACAGATAGGACCACTTCAAAAATGGCCACTAGCCAAAATCCATACTCCTTGGTGTTTAGGACGGAAGTCATGATCCTAATTGAAGTAGTAATCCCAATAGCAAGATATCAATTTCAGGATCAAGAAAACAACGATAGGATCCTAGCCCAGGATCTTGACACTATCGATGAACTCAGGGATCTTGCCAAGAACCGCATTGCTGCTCATGAACAAAGGATCACTAAAGCATATAAAAAAAACATCAAAGTATGAAGATTTCAGGTATGATATTTGGTACTTAGAAAAATGTTCCAAAATACCAAGGATCCCAGTGCAGGCAAATTGGCACCTAAATGGGAAGGACCATATCTCACTGATTCAAAAGCAGGAAAGGGGCTAATTGGCTAGCTACGCTTGAGGTTAACATCTTGCAAAGATCTTGGAATGCCATCCATCTAAAAGCATACTTCATGTAAGTTGTATTGATCACTTTCAAACAAACTCAAGGTACACTCTCTCTACCCTCTACTTTTATCTCATTATTTTTGTTCTTCTGAAAACCATTACTAACTTAAGCATCAGAGGGGTGTTAGTCAAGCTAATACCCACGCCAAGCTAATGTTTTTTGTGCATAGGAAATCAAGGATATTAACACTCAAGGATCCCGACACATAAGGATCCTAATATTCAATGATCCTGACATTATAGGATCTAAACAGCCAAGGATCCTAACACTCAGTGATCCCAACAGATACATAATTTTGTGATCTTGAATATTATAATATGCGATTATCCAAGTAACTACAAAAATAGACGGATCATCTCTTCTACGATTAAGGGCACTTAATCCCCTATAAGGTTTAAATAGTTAATTACCTCTTTCATATAAGTTAAGGTTTCTACACCTCGCTTGGACGCACGGAATCTTACTATTGGATGTGAATAAGGGGATCATTTCATGCTTCAGTGACTTGACAACCCTCTTATTTATGAACATATGTTAAGATCTTAATGTTTAAACATAAGTTTTATAACACTGACATGTTATCCTAAGTTGGGATCATCCCCAGTGATTTCCTAAGGTTTATAACACCGACGTGTTATCCTAAGTTGGGATTTTCCCAATTATTTACTAAGTTTTATAACACTAACGTGCTATATAAAGTTGGGATTTCCCCCAATAACTTGTTGAAGTTTGTAATATTCATGTGTTTGTATTTTCCCAAGAAGTTTGCTAAACATTGTCGTGTTCTCATAAGATGGGATTTTTCCCAGGAAATGTCTAAGGCTTGTAGCATTTTCATGTGACAAACAGATGTAACGCTTGGTTTCGGTATAAGTCTATTTCTCCAAGTATTTGTATTTTCCTTTGGGACTCGACGAGTTGGAAGCTCCAACTCGTCGTGTCGAGAGGGTTTTGGCGAGTTGGCGGCTGGAAGGAAACCCTAATTTCTAGGGTGTTGCACCCTATTTAAAGGCCTTAAGTCCCTTGCCAGGCCTCCTTACCAGCCTCCTCTGTCTAAGGCGCCGTATTGATTTAGTACCTGGCGCGGCTCCTATAGCCAAGGCGCCGTATCGGCTAGCTCCGTCTGAGATGCATGAGTTGTCTTTGCAGTTTTAGGAGTTGCTAGACCAAGGATTCATTCGTCCGAGAAGTTCCTCGTGGGGAGCACCTATGTTGTTCGTGAAAAAAAGGATGGGCCACAAAAGATGTGTATTGATTATCGAGAGCTGAATAAGTTAACGGTGAAGAACCGTTATCCACTTCCAAGGATTGATGATTTATTCGATCAACTTCAGGGTGTATCTTGGTTTTCCAAGATTCATCTTCGGTTGGGGTATCATCAGATGAGGCTTAGGGATGAGGATATACCAAAGACGGCTTTCAGGACTTGTTATGGTCATTACGAGTGTAGATATGAGGATATACCGAATATGACTTTTAGGACTCGTTATGGTCATTAGGGACGAGGATGCCATTTGGGGTCACCAATGCTCTAGCAACATTCATGGATCTCATGAACTGGGTTTACAGGCCGATGTTAGGTCGATCTGTGATTGTTTTCATTGATGATATCTTGGTCTATTCTAAGACCAAGGAGCAGCACGAGCACCATTTGAGGGAGGTATTAGAGACCCTGGGGAGGGAGAAGCTGTATGCCAAATTCTCGAAGTGTAATTTTGGTTGTGTGAGGTGTAGTTTTTGTGGCACATCATCAATCAAGAGGGTATTTTGGTTGATCCAACCAAGATTGAGGCGGAATGCATTAAGAGGTTCCAAAGAACGCATCCGAGACCCAGAGTTTCTTGGGTCTAGCAGGGCACTATCGGAGATTTATTCAGGATTTCTCCAAGATCGTCGTACCTTTGGCCTTTTTGTCCAAGAAGAGTGTGACCTTTTGGTGGGGTCCAAATCAGCAATTGACTTTTGAGACCTTGAGATAGAGATTATGCGAGGCCTAGATTCTAGCACTACTCGAGGGATTGGGTGATTTTTTAGTGTACTGTGACGCTTCTATTTCGGGATTAGGAGCTGTTCTGATGCAGAGAGGGCATGTGATTGCTTATGCCTCGAGGCAGATGAAGCCTCATGAGGCGAATTACCCCACTCATGACTTGGAATTGGGGGCGGTGGTGTTTGCCCTCAAGATTTGGAGGCATTATTTATATGGGGTCCGATGCACTATTTTTACTGATCACAAGAGTCTGAAGTATTTGATGGATCAGCGGAATTAGAATATGCGACAGAGGAGATGGATAGATGTAGTAAAAGATTACGATTGCGAGATTTTGTATAATCCCGGAAAGGCTAATGTGGTGGCCGATGCTTTGAGCAGTAAGGCGGCCAATGCTCCGATCCAAGATGTTTGCTTGAGGATGACGATGATTTCACCTTTGTTGGATATGATCAAAGAGGTTCAGGTAGAGGGGTTTAAAAAGGGAAAACTGGAAGATTGAGCAGATTTGGGGTCAGATTTCGTTGTTTGGTTGAGATAGCCGAGGTTTATTGACACGGTGTTTCAGAGTTTGGGTTTCGACATTCAGGGGTGTGAGGAAAAAGATCTTAGAGGAGGCACACAAGTACAAGTTTTCTATTCATCCAAGGGCCACAAAGATGTACCGAGACCTGAGATTGAGCTAATGGTGGCCCTGCATGAAGCGGGAGGCTGCGTGGTTTGTGGAACGGTGCTTGACTTGCTGAAAAGTCAAGGCCGAGCATCAACGTCCTCACGACAAGATGCAGCCGTTGGAGATTCCTATTTGGAAATGGGAGGACATCATGATGGATTTTATTACGAAGCTACCCGAGACTGCACGTAGGGTGGATTCTATTTGGGTTATCGTAGACAGGTTGACTAAGAGTGCACATTTTATTCCGATTTTTTAGAGTATCTTCGCCAAGAAATTAGCAGATATTTATGTGCGGGGGGTGGTGGTCAAGCACAGGGTTACGATATCTGTGGTCTTGGACAGTGATGTTCGTTTCACCTCCAAGTTTTGGAGGAAGTTCCATGAGGAGTTGGGAACTCAATTGCATTTCAGCACTGCTTACCACCCCAGACTGATGGTCAGAGTGAGCGGACGATCCAGACGCTCGAAGATATGATCCGGGCATGTGTATTGGATTTCGGAGGGAGTTGGGATACTTACCTTCCATTACTAGAGTTCTCATATAACAATAGTTATCATGCTAGTATTAACCGACCCCCGTTTGAGATTTTGTATGGTTAGTGGTGTAGGACTCCAGTTTGTTGGGGGGAGGTGGGGCATCAGGTTATGGGAAGCACCAATGTGGTGCTTAAGACCACCAAGTTGAATCAAAAGGTGCGTGACAGGCTGTGAGTCATTCAGAGCCGTCAGAAAATTTATGTTGATCGGCGTCGTTTGGATCTTGAGTTTCAGATGGGAGATTTTGTTTTGCTGAAGTTGTCACCATGGAAGGGTGTCATTCAGTTTCAGAAGGGGGGCAAGCTGGGGCCCCGATTTATTGGTCCGTTCAGGATTTCTGCCCTGGTTATCAGGGTTGCTTATCGATTGGATCTACCAGATGAGCTCTATCAGATCCACAACACCTTCCACGTGTCTCAACTCCGGAAGTATGTTGTTGATGAGGTCGTAGTCATTTCCTTGGATGATATTCAGGTTGATAGAAGCCTGAATTATGTGGAGAAGCCCATTGCGGTTCTGGACATAAAAACAAAAGCCCTACAGAACAAAGAAGTGAAGCTAGTAAAGGTGCAATGGCAGTACCTTAAGGGATTAGAATAGACATGGGAGCCTGAGGGGGGAGATGAGAGAGCATTACCCAGGATTGTTCAAGGAAATGGACTACAAGGACGAAGTCAGATTCAAGTGGCGAAGATTTGTAACGCTTGGTTCCGACATAAGTTTATTTCTCATATTATTTGTATTTTCCTTTGGGACTCGATGAGTTGGAAGCTCCAACTCATCGTGTTGAGAGAGTTTTGGTCGTGGATATTTATGTCCCAAATTGGCGAGTTGGCGGCTGGGAGGAAACCCTAATTTCTAGGGTGTTGCACCCTATTTAAAGGCCTTAAGTCCCTTGCCAGGCATCCTTACCAGCCTCCTCTGTCCAAAAACCCTAATTTCGTGCATCTTCTCCCAAGGTTGAGTGTGTGAGCTTGTAGTGAGCTTTGAGAGTTGATTTTTCGTATTCTTTGGAAGGAGCCTTGAAGTTGGAGGTGTCTAGTTTTGAAGGAGGGCTATAGATACATAAACTCTCCACTTGTTGCAGTCTTTTTGAGGTATAAAGTCGATACCTTGATTTGTTATCATCTAGATCTCTTTGTTTGAAGTTTTAACTTGATTCTGGGATTATGGTTGGGTTTTCCATGAAGTTGAGGGTTCTAGGGGTTAGTATGTTAGATCTAACCCTTTCATGACCTCTTTTGGCTTAAAGATGCAAGCTTTTGTAAGTCCTAGGTCCCATTCTTACAATAAGTCCTTTATTAAGCCCATGTTGAGCCCTAGACCTTCTTTCTAGCATGCATGGACGTAAAGTTGGAAACTTTACATGATTTTCCAGTCTTTGGATGCTAGATCTGTGTTTTTGTACAATGTTTTGAGAGTTTAAGGGCTTAATGGGTCAAGCCTCACTCTAAAGTAGGGATGTGCATTTAGACCGAATATCCGAACCGAAACCGTAACCCGGACCGGACCGACCCAAATTATGACCGAATAAGTTATTTTGGTCGGTTCTCGGGTATTTATTTTTTCCTAATTCGGGTTTCGGGTTATTCGGTCTGGGTTACCTGAATAAAGATTTAACCAGGCCAAAAAGACCGACCTGGAATATAAATGGTCACTTTGATGTGATCGTGCAAAAGACCCTTTTGTGATCGATCCCTCTATCATCGTATCCCGCTATCATCGAAGTTTAAAAAAAAAAGCGAGTTTGCCCTAGACGATCATTCCCATTTTCCATCAACTCATTGATTCATCGGCTTTGCTGGGATCGATCGTTCCCACTGCCCAGTTTCCACCCAGTTACACCTTCGATCGTTTACTGTCATCGATCACAAAAAAAATCAAGTCAAGCATTCAAGAAATCGACATACACTCTACTATCAAGAAATCGAATTCCAATCTTCATCTCCAAGGAATCATTCTAAATCATGGACAATTGGGTTCCAAGTCAACAAACTCAAGTAAGCTACTGTTATTCTTTTAAACTACTGTTATTCTCTTAATCTACTGTTATTCTTTTAATTGTTATGATTATATTCTTTCAAAGTGTTATCATTGCTATTATATCCTATTAAATACAATATGCTATGTTAAAATTGTTAATCTATTTCAATGTATTTTGTGATTGTAAATCATTGTCTTATTTTATTTTAGATTAATGATTGTATTTCAATGTTAAAGAATATATTTTGCTATTTTATGATATTAAAATCATTTTGTTATTGTGTTTTAGATTGATGATGAAGATGTTTTGGTTGATAACACTCAAATTGACAACAAATTAAGACGGAAAAGGTCAAACAACAAAGAAGAAGAAAAAATATGCCAAAAGAGCGGCTTTTTGGGGTGATTATGATGAAGTTGAGGTTAACAACGTTCAACATAGCAAATGCAAATGGTGTGAGATGTTTCTCAAAACCGAGTCCGGTGAAAATGGTACATCTAGTATGATTAGACATTCAAAAAGATGTAAACAAAACCTAAAAAATTTAGAAGAAAAATTAAAAAAGCAAACCACTTTAAATTTCAAAAAAAAAAATGAAAAAGGGGAGAATAGTATTGGCACTTGGAAGCATGATGAGAAAAGAATAAAAAAAGCTTTGTTAAACTTATTTGTAGTTGGAGAATTACCGTTCAAGTTTGTAGAGAATGAAGCATTTATTGAGTTTACTAATGCATTGAACAGGAAAGTGGTTTTGCCATGTAGAACTACAGTTTCAAAAAGAGTTGCCGATTACTATGTTGAAGAAAAGGCAAAGTTGAATAAGTTCTTTAGTAATCCCCTAACGAATGTGCATTTGACCACCGATTGTTGGACAAGTTCATGTCAACGATCGAGCTATATAGTGGTCATGACCCACTTTATTGATGAAGATTGGGTCATGCACAAAAGAGTTATCAGCTATAAATCTTTAGATAGTCATAGGGGAGAAGACATTGGGTGCACACTGTTGACTTGTCTTGAAGAGTGATATACCAATAATGTAATGACCATAACCGTAGATAATGCTATTTCAAATATGATAAAACAATTGAATTTCTAATGAAAAAACTACCAAACTTATACGATGGGGGGAAACAATTACATGTAAGGTGCATGGCCCACATCCTAAACCTTATTGTTAAGGACGGGTTTGATGAACACCAATCTAGTATAAAGTGCATGCAAAATGCCGTTAGATATATTAGGAATTCCACTCAACGGATTCAAAGGTTCAAAGAATGCATGAAAAAGTTAAATGTGGAATCCAAGTTTCTGTGCAATGATTCCCCAACCCAATAGAACTCCACATACGACTTATTGAAGATTGCGGTGGAGTTGGAGAAGGTTATTGGAAAGTTTGAAGTTAAAAGTAATTCCATATTCCATATTCCATTACATTGTTTTTTGTTATTAAAAAAAAATCAGCATGTTTGTAGATTTTTATGTCCACTTTGAACTGTCATATCTTCTTCTTTATCTGTCCAATTTGCCTGATTTTTTTTCCAGCATGTAGATCACAATTTAACATTTTGTTTACACTATTTTTATGTTACATTTGGTTGTATATTCAATGAGATATAGACCCTTAAACATGGGGTATTGAAGCTGTTTTTTCCGATTCAGCATGTTTGTAAATTTTTATGTCCACTTTGAACTGTCATATCTTCTTCATTATCTGTCCAATTTGCCTATTTTTTTTCCATCATGTAGATCACAATTTAAAATTCATTTTACACTATTTTTATGCTATATTTGGTTGTATATTCAATGAGATATAGGCCCTTAAACATGGGGTATTGAAGCTGTTTTTTCCGATTCAGCATGTTTGTAGATTTTTATGTCCACTTTGAACTGTCATATCTTCTTCATTATCTGTCCAATTTGCCTGTTTTTTTTTCCAGCATGTAGATCACAGTTTAACATTCAGTTTACACTATTTTTAGCCTACATATGTTCGAGATGTTGTGTCCCCTGTAGAAGAAGATTTCAAAATTTGTAGAGCTATGGTTGGATTTCTTGAGAAATTCAAGGTAAAAACCGACATAATATCGACGTCAACAAAACCTATGGCACATCGTTTTTTTGCAGAAATATGCGATGTGTACAAGCACATTAGAGATTGGGTGTCAAGTCCCCAATTTTTCTTGAACGGGAAGGATATGATTGACAAATATGAAAAGTATTGGGGCGACCTTGAAAATTTAAATGAATTTTTGTACTTTGCGATTGTATTAGATCCACGGTTGAAGTTTGAGTTTCTTCAACAAGCCTTTGAGAAGTTGATTAAGTTGAAGAATACCGGAGAACCTCCCATATTAAACTCAGAGGTCACTTTGAAGGCTAAGGCCTTAATATAGGACATTGAAAAAAATTTTGAGAAAATTTTTAATTTCTACAAAGCAAAGTTCGACAATACCAAGTCTTCTCAAAGTCAAACACGTGTTCATGAAGATGTAGTTATGCTTGATGATGAGAATGACTTCATGGGTGTTTTAATAGTACAAGCAAATTACCCATCAGCATCTACAGAAACGGAGTTGACACGATACCTAAACAAGTAGTCACTTAAATACAATAAAAATTTTGACATTCGACTTTGGTGGAAACAAAATGCATCTCTTTACCCTATTCTATCCCGTATGGCAAAAGGTATAACTTTATTTATTTGTATACTTTTTTTTTTGTAATTATATTTTAACACTTTCTTTGTTTATGTTGATAAATATTTTGGGACTACAAATTTCTCCTGTGGCGTCCAAGGGGCTTTTAGTACAAGTGGACGGATATTAGATCCATATCGAACAAATTTGTCCGCTAATATATTAGAGGCCTTAGTTTGCACCAAAGCTTGGGTAAGGAAATCAAGGAGGCCAATTGTGGACAACACTGATGAAGTTTTGAAAGATGATGATGTCGCGAAAGAGTTGGAAAATGCGATAAACAATGGAGGTGGAAAGGGAAAACAACCGATCAATATTCCAGAATAGTTAATTTGTATTTGGTCATTGTTATTTTGCAAAAAACTTAAGATTCATATTTTAATTTGGATGTTTAATGTTTAATGTTTAATCATGAATTATGGATTTTTGGACTATGAATTATGGATTTTTGGAATATGAATTATGAATGTTAAGTTTTTTTTTTCTTGAACTAGATATTTAATTTTTTTTATTTGGGTTATTCGGGTTATTTGGGTCATTTCGGTTGATTTGGGTTATTCGGGTCAAAAACATAACGTTGATGTTTATTTGGGTTATTTCAGTCCTTTTGGGTAAATACCTGAACCGAAACCCGTATTACCCGAACCGGACCGGTCCCGTATTAGTATAATCGGTCTGGGTTTCGGTTCTCACTTTTCATCCAATTTAGGTTTTGGGTTGTTCGGGTTCGGGTCTGTTCTGGCCTGAAGCACATCCCTACTCTAAAGAGCCTAGGGTTCGGGTTTGACTCTTTGTGGATGGTTCCTAAGGGTAAAGTTGGAAACTTTGCCCTTGTAGACACCATTTTAGAGGAGATATAAGATTTGGAGTTCCTAGATTCGATGGAAACAACTTAGTGTATTAAGCTATTGGAATTCTGGCTAACTCGGCGAGTTTATTAGTGAACTCGATGAGTTGATAGGATTTTTCCCGATCTGTGCAACTAATGGAGAAACTTGAAGAGTTGAAGGAAAACTCGGCGAGTTGGGTCAACTCAGGCCATTGACTGAAAGACCCTAACTTTCATACTAAAGATATTATTATCATTCCAAAACATGCTACATGAATATTCATAAATAATATTTTACATTGATAATTTGATTACAAAGGACTGGATACAAACCGACTAAGTTTTAGTATATTACATAACTACCGAGGATATTTAAGCTTTATACATACATAAAATCAAATACAAAAGTAATAATATAAACTATTCTAAATCTTCCAACAATATATGACTATACTAGATTCTCATTACCTGCAATTGTTAAACACTGAGAGGGGTAAGCGGTGACGCTTAGTGAGTTCAATAATAGATACAATATAACGTTATGCCATATATATACCAATATGACTGAAACAAAGGGAACAAGGAACAACAAAGGCATATGTGAATCATGCGACAGGCTTTCCGTAACAATCAATGATACATAACAATTTCAATACTTGATATACATCAATAACGCTTCGGCCCAAATGGCACAGAAGACATACAATTTCTGATTTAAACATTTTGGTAGATTTCAGGCTTTTAGCCATGTCTAACATTCTGCCAATGCCATAGAATAGAAGTCATTCTCTTACGAAAGATGCTCTACATGGCCAGATGCTACATACCAGTACCACCGTGAATCTAAGTCATTTCACTGATCACTTGGTTAAAGGTACAACTTTGCTACCATAATAGCGGAAATAATAACACGAGATGATAACACGGAAAAGCACATAGCATATATAACACATAACATATAATTGTTCCTATATATTGAACTCACTGTGAAATAACCGGGGGTTAAAGTATTAATTTGGGCAGCACTTCGGCTTTAAATATGACTTTCTGTGACGAAACAGAGGATTTTCGTTAAAATCCGGACTTTACGCGGGCAGAGTTTTGACTGGAAAGATGAATTTCTTAGGAACTTCGGGGCGTTGGGACTTGATTCGGGTTTTAGGGATGATATCGGGACTTTAGGGGGGTTAAAAGTAGCTTGGAAGAGAGTAAAAAGTGAGAGAGAGTGAGAAATTGTAACCTAAAATCGGAGGGCTTCGATTCTTATTTATAGGCTGAATTTCGAGATTCACGACGTGAACCATGCTTGTTCATGTCGTGAGGTTTGATCCCGGTCATCCCCTAGGCTTACCGTGTGTCTTCTAGGCTCGAAACGTGTCGTTCACTGAGTTCACGTCATGAACACTGTGTTCACGTCATGAATGCAGTCAGGTCTTGAAGTTTGTGCTCCAAACTTCAAAAATCCATATATTTCGCATACGAACTCCATTTTTGACATTATTTATATCCACGCGTGGGTGAGATTATGCTCTACAACGTTCGTTTAGACTCTCTTGGCTAATTTTGACTTCATTTTTAATGTTATATTTTTAACGGGCCGGGACATGAAAAGTTTGTTAAAAATTCATAACTTCTTCATCTGACGTCCGTTTTCTTGTGTGTTTTTACCGTTGAATTATAGTAGATGAGATCTTCGATTCTCGTTTAGGTTGTGTCGGTTAAAAATCACTCGATCTTTATTTCGAGTTTTTAGCTGTCTAATGTTATTCCGAAACTTAGAAAAATCATAACTTCCTCATACGAAGTCAGATTTGGACGTTCTTTCTTTGAAAATTCTTGGTTTAACGAATACTACAACTTTCATTTAGATTACTAAAGCTAAAAAAGTAGTTTATCGCAAACTCACTTTTTACGTCATACGGCATCGTGCCGGTTCTGCCACGGATCTTCGATTGGTCATAACTTCTTCGTTATAACTTGGATTTCGATGAAGTTTTTGCCTAAATGTTTCTAACGAAATTATCTACAACTTTCAATAAAAAAATTTAATTCTTTCAAATTTTATATTTTTGTTAAATTTCAATATTTGACTTTTGATTGGAATCTCATAAGACTTCCAATATTTTCTGACTGATTCTAAACATAGTTTTACTTCATTTCTAATAAAAAGTTATATGTTAGAACTCAACGCTCAATTCATAATATGTTTCATAATATTATTCACTTTTAAAATTACATAACATGAAAACTGAACGTGTATGTTACATTGACTTTGACTTTTGACTTTAGTCTTTGACAAAGTTTGACCTATAAGGGGGTTTTGGGGTATTTTGAGTTGAATCTAAGGAATTATTTCTGTTTAGGGGTTAAGTAGAGCTGATATTCAGAGTCGGGACCTAGTCAGCTATCGATCGATATTCGAGGTGAGTCTTCTCACTGCACTCATGGGTCGAAGGAACCAAGGTTGGGCCATTAATTAATATGATAAGTTTAGTCATAGAGTATGTAATGGTTTGTTACTTGATCTATATGCAGAATTATGTGAAGACCATGGGAGGAGTCCATGACACTTGGTAAGACCATGGGAGAAGCAGTGGCTCGAGGATATAAGACCATGGGGGTAGCCTATGACATTCCAAGTGAAGACCATGGAGGGATTCCATGGCAATCTTATATGTATGTGTGCATGGTATTATGTGATTATATGTTTTAGTGTTTTGGGAAACTCACTAAGTGTATGCTTAAAATTTGTTGTTAATTTCAAGTACTTCTAGCTCTAAGGGCAGGGGCCCGGCTTGATGGCGCAACGTGCACTCTCCAATATTTTTCCCTACTAGTTATTTTGGACACTCTGATCTTCCGAATAATATGTGGATGTATGGGATTTTTGGAAACAATTTATGATGGGAATTTCTATATATTAAACATGGATTGTAATAATTAAATAAAAAATTGTACTTGAAATTTTGGGCTATTACAACAGAGATCCTTCCTAGTTGCATTTTAAGTTGGTATTATTCCCAGCTAATTCCCAAAGAAGGATCCTCCTTGGTTTTCTGAATAAAAGCTCAACAAGGGTCTTTCATGATAGGCAATGATCTTTTCATACGCAAACTTTCGGATCATACTAAAAAATCACAAGTTCAGACTTCACCTAAAACTAGAATGTTACAAAAACCAAAAATCACTAGGTTCTATCTATCTGTTCTTTAAAATTATTTTTTCAAGTAATGTTTGAAGGCTTGTTATAGATGCCATTTTATGCATTTTTTAAGGTAGTTTTTATTATCATTCAACATCATATTTTATACATTTGCATGTCATTTATTTAGATAATGTTCAACTCCTGTATTCTATTGGAATTCCCGTACTTCCCATGTTTTTATGTCAATTACAGATAGTTCGAGTGGAGCAGTGATATGGGAGTAGCTGGATGCGCATTTGGAGATTAAAAAGGAGTTATAATTGAAGAAGGATGCTAAGTAATAACAATGATTGCTTAAACCGAAGAATCATGTCCGAAACAAGCAAAAAACACATGTATGCAATAACATATAAGGAACTTGCGATCCAAGGTAAGTCGCAGGTTGGTCGCACTTTGTTCACATATTAGTTTCGAGGATTTTTTGTGTCGACAATTAAAAAAAAAGAAATTGCGATCACATAGGGAAAACCTGGGATCATAGCTTTGGGTTGTAACTCCAAAAATTTCAAATTTGACTGTGCGCTTCATTCAGACACGATTATGGAAGATTTTAAAGAACCTGCGACTTTTGGAGATCTGAAGACTGTGAATCATCTCATTCATTTAATTTATCTATATTTATCAGTAAATGTTTCTTTTATCTAGTTTAGTTTTGTTTTTAGCTATGTCTGGCTAAATTTAGTTTTTAATTCTGCATAAACTAGTACTTTTCGTGTGATTAGTTTTCAGATCTGATTTTTCGTTTTGTGTTTCTATCTAGATTTTTTAGTTTTGAGCTTAATGAATGTTTGATTTTTGATTCTTGTTAGTATGATCACCTAGCTAGGGTTTTATCATTCAAGTTAATCAGTTAATAGAATCCGTAATTGTTCTCATCAACTAGTAATAAGTAACAATTATCATATTGGTTCCATGTTTGGGATTTAACTATGGTGTGAATTGTAAAAAACGTATCTTCACGCTTCTGAGCTTGTGAGAAGTATTGGGTATTGTTGGGAATTTTACACAGAACTTAATGTAATTTTTCTGATTTAATTATGAGCTTGTTTAATTGAACGGTAAAAAGTTAGAGTTAATTCAAAGAGCTTGTTTTCATTAACTAATTTAGGTAAAAGAGATTATACTAGAGATTGTTATTTTTTGTCAGTACCGGCTTAGACTTGAACTTTTTAGGATCCTGATTATGTAAGGATCCACAGAAATCCCATTGTTACAACCACACAAGAAAAAATGATACCAACATCAACTACTTAAGTGCATAAAGTAGACAGGGGTTGCCCACCAACCCCATAAAAAGTGAAATATTGTCTTATATACCCAAAATACTAAAAGTTACTTTTAGCTAAATAAAATCTAAGCTATAGAATGATCACCACCTTCTTGAGCCACATCAATCTTCTTTCCTCCTTCCTTTGGATGCAATGTAGGATCTTAACTGGCAAAAACAGACTCACCAGTTAATTTGCCAAGGGCCTCACGCCATCCGACCACATTCCAGGATCTTGTATTCTCATGTTCCTCCGCAAGCTAAATTTTCGCCTCCCAAATAGGAATAGTAGCACTCGCTTTCACTTCTGCAATTACCTCGCCCATCTCAGCCACATGTTCCTCTTCCTTATCATATTTCTCCTTGGTCAGCTTCTCCACCTTCGGTAGGAGCTCCTTGTTGATTCCCTCCTACTCCTTCAAAGCATGCTTTGTTTGAACAAGCTTGGCATTGAGATCCTTACTGGAACGAGAGACGTAGTCAACGACTTAAGAGGAACAATGGTAAGTAGAAAATAATATTAAATGGAAAAGGATGCAAGAATGCTTATGGATTGGGAGATGGAGATCAACTTCTTTAACATTTCGTCTATTCTAAGATTCTCAGGATCCTGGGCATCATATTGTTTCCTCTTGCGAGATGTTGGCATCTTCACCATAAGATCAAGCTAAGTCTTCTTAGGAGGAAGATAATGAGGGATATTTTTCTTCTTCACCATGAGCAAGCCGTTGGACATGTCATTTTCAAGCTCAGACAAGACGAATCGAGCGCTAGATTGAGTGTTTTTGGATCCTGCATATTAAGAAGATCCCCAAAAGTTCAGGATCCTAATGTTGAAACAGATAAAAACACTGAGAAGAATCCTTACCAGTGGCCATTAAAGTGTTGGTAGATGAACCTTCTTGAGGGTTAGAAGACTCAAGTTTAAATGATCTGACATCTGTAGATAAAGCAATAAAACGCCTAACATTAGCCTCAATATCCTCATCAACACAGAAATCTTCTCCACACTTGTAACCTGCATCAAAATGAATAAAATAAGAAACGTAAATCCTTGGATCCTTAAGATCAACTGGATAAGATCCTACCCTTTTCATCCCAATATTTTGGCAAGAGATCCCCGCCACGAATAAAGTCTCGCCTCCCAAAAAAGTATTTTTCCTTCCAGACTCCATCATTGTGTTTGGTTTTCAGAATAAGAGGGGATTTGTTGGTTGTGACCTTAAACAGAAAACGAGAACTCGCAAAATTAGAGAGATCATAAACATAAGCCAACTCGGTAAGACCTATGTCCAGATTATGGAAACGATTCACTCGCTCAATCTGGTACAAAGTCCTCCAAGTAATGCGCATTGCTTGAATATACGAAAGTTTGGTGGCTTGAAAAAAATTGAAAATAATGCCCGAAAAAAGGGTATTTGAGACCTAAAGAAAAGGGATATTCAGGGAAGCATACCCAAGAAGGAGAAATGAAATCAGGTTGAATAGAAGCATTAAAGGACCCAAAGATTACATCAGAAGGAAAAGCTCCATTGGCTTTAAGGGACTGCATGTCTTTGTCATCGAAGGAGCAGACCTCATCATAGGTAAGGATCCGTTGATCAATGAAGTCATTCTTTGGAGGAGCAGTAATGTTGGCATGAGAATGAGTCACCTTCTTTTCCATGATCGGAAAAAAGAAGAAGACAAAAGGAAAATAGGAGAAAGAAATTACTTGTAATGGTGGCCAGAGACGATCGTGAGAATTGTTGGCCAATGGCAAAATAAATTAAAGTTATTACCCCTATTTAACCTAAGTGGCAGAAGAGAGAGAACGTGATTTGACTAAGAAATGATACTTATAGAACGGATAAAACCTATCCGATAAGGGTTTGAAATTCAAGTTTCTTATCTCTTTTATTTTTAAAATTATACCTCTAAATATTTAAAAACTAACCTTAATATTTTGCAGATATAATTTAGGGGCAATTGTTAGGGACAGGGTCCTTGAATCATATTCAGGATCCTTAATATTTCTGAAGCCTTAAGATCCTTAAACATATCTCAGGATCCTGATTTTTACCACTAATATTTCCTCACACTTATAATGACAATATTCTTCTTTATTTTTCTCACATGTGTAGAATTAGTCAACACAAGACTCATTCTCAATGGAGGGTCACTTCAACCAAGCTTAAGACCCGGGGATACCAAGTCAAACAACGTGCAAATACTTGTTCAAGGAGGATCCCAAAAATCTCGGACTTCTTATTGATTACCTTAGACTATAAATAACATTAGGAAACCATACTCAACATACATACAATTAGCTTTACCATTACACTTGTACTTGTATTATCTTTGCAATTTATGTAATATCACATTCGAATCAATAAAACATAGTGAGACAAGTGATCATTATCACCTCCTAACGTTTTATGTCGGAGATCCTATAAAGGATCAAGGGCTTTCCTTGTAACTCACTTGTCTCACTTTGATCATTATTCTACACTTACATTGCACTAAGACCACAACCTCTCATACAATTTGGTGGAATTGCACTTGATCAATTTTTTTTACCAAAACAGTCCTCATCCTCTCTGTTTCCTTGAGCACCGTCATGTTGTCCTCTTGCTGCTGAGTAACTTGGCATTCCATTCTCTTCATCATAGCGAAGAGCTCGTTGTTGGAAATCACTATAGAAGGATCCTGAAATCCTTGGGTAGTGACCGGAGACGTATTTTTCTTTGGTGCCTCTGTAGCCTTCTTGGGAGCTCTACTTTGAGGTGGTGGAAGGTTTTTAGAGGAAATTAGAGGAATGGAGGAAGAGGATAAGCTAGGTTATGTAGACATGATTCTCGAACGATTTTGAACACCACAGTCCCACGGATGGCGTCAAATTGTTTTGATCAAAAATTGATCAAGTATATTCCAACCAAATTATATGAGAGGTTGTGGTGTTAAGATAATGCAAGTGTAGAATAATGATCAAATTGAGACAAGTAAGTTGGGAGGTGATAATGATCACCTGCCCTTCCTTGATAGGATCTCCGACATAAAACCTTGGGAGGTGATAATGATCACCTGCCTTGTTGTTTTTATTGATATAAATCATTGATTATAGAGAATATGATGATATCACGAATACAATAGTAGTAGAGAGCTTGATTGTGTGTAGTGTGCAATTTTCACATGTTATTTATAGTCTAAGCTAAATAATTAGAAGCCCGATATTTCTGGGATCTTCCTTGAACAAGTGTTTACACGTTATTTGACTTGGTATTCCCAAGTCTTAAGCTTGGTTGAAGTGATTCTCTACTCAGAATGAGTCTTATGTTGAGTAATTCTGCACATGTGAGAAAAATGAAGAAAAATATAGTCGTTATAAGTGTTAGGAAATATTAGTGATTATAATCAGGATCCAATGATATGATTAAAGATCTTGTGGCTTCAGAAATATTAAGGATTCTAAATATGATTATGAGATCCTGCCCTATCAGTACTCATCTTATAGGCATACATATTTCAAAAACCTAGTATTTACAAAAACCTAGCAATAGATTTTCATTATTTATTTATTAATTATTAATTGCTTATAATCGGTGATTTAGAATCGATTTGTTGGTCATTAGGGTTTGTTAATTTCCTGAAATGTTAATTTAAGTTAGGGTTCATTCCAATGGTTAGACTTGTTCGTTAGTGTTTTTTTTTCAAACCCCTTGTTAATAATTATAATGAGAAATTAGGTTATGTATGTTTAAAATCGATTTCAAAAGCTAACTTGTATTAGAAACGATGCATGGTCGTATTTCTATCTTATCATATATAAATCGCACATTGATTTTTCATATATGATATCAAAAATTTTATTTAATGTTTTATAGTGCATGTCCCAATACTAAATGAATTTATTTAATATATGCAGGTTAATTTTCTTTACATTTTATTTTGATTATATAGATCGAACGTGTTTATGATAATGTGAAGGATATGCTTACATGATATGGAGGATATGGAAAGGATACAAATAACCACTCATGATACCAGCCTTTTAGGTAGATGTAGAAGCACATTTTTGGTTGCTCATGATTATCATATTAATTTCATTTCTAATAACAAGTGTAATTCAATAATTTTACTTTATTTAAGATACATTTAAATTGTTATTCGGGTTTAAAACCAAAACCAAGTTTGAAAAACCGAAAACACGAGTAACCGACAAAAACCGACGAAACCGAAACTGAAGCACAAACCGAAGATTTGGGTTTGTATTATTTAGAAACCGAAAAATTCGGTTCGGTTTGGGTTCTAGGAATGTGCAAAACCGAGAGAAACCGAACCGAACCAAACTTTATAAAAAATATAAATTCTGCGATTTATATATGTATATACTAGCTGTCTACCCGCGCAAAGCAGCGGCGGCTAATAGCTTCATTTGATACTTTTTTTCTTTCGACGATTAGTTCTATTTGAAAACATATTTTATTTCAAGGAACACAAAATAATTTCTTTTCGCCGATTAGTACCTTTAAAAAATATATTGTATTTCAAAAAACATGTATTACATTTGCAAATAATAGTAAAATGTATCAATAAGCTATATACACATTTGATCAAAAGGATGTTGATTTGTTAAAAAAACATATTCTATGTCTTTTCCTCAAATAGCTTCCTTTATGATTTAAAATTTTCGATTTCAAAGACTTTGATACGTTAGAATTAAAAGACTAAATAAATTGTTGGATTCTAATTAAAACTAGTAAACAAAGCGCAGTTATGCCGCTTTTGGTGAAAATCGGAAAACTTTAAAAGATATGTGATAAAAGTGTAAATTACAAAGCGACCGTTTTTGTAATTTTTTATCAATATATGGACCATTTCTATAATTATAGGGACCATTTATGTAAACATAATTTTAAAGCAGGGATTGCTTATGTAAATATTAAGATAGTAGCAATCCAAGGACCAAAAATGTCAACCTCCCAAACTTATTGAGGCCAAAACTACAAAACAAAGCAATCCAAGGATTAAAATTGTCAATTTCCCAAACTTGTTGTGGCCAAAACCTAAAGCATGTAAAGTTTTGTGGTCAAAACCAAAAGCATTTAAAGTTACTATTCATAAGTGGTGGGCAACGACAACGAATAACTATTTTCAATGAATAGTTTTGCTATGGTAGTTTTGTTTTTTGTTTTGGTTTGAAGCTGATATCTACAATAAATTTAAGGAAAATGGTCATCAAGAAGGGATTTATCTTAACTCTTTTTACAATAACGATTATTAATTTATAATAACCATAAGACACAATATTAATTTATAATAACCATAAGACATAACGGTCAATTAAGAATATTTGCTACCTAACCAATTAAAATGCGATGGTAAAAGTTAATTTGCCAATTAAAATGGGACTTATAAAAAATATTTTGGTTCTTGTTGGATTTGATTAGGCCACTCTTAATTAATTTAGATGAAAAGCTTGTTCTTGCATTAAGCATCATCCGCCCGTTTACAACTATCTAAATTCAAACAAATTCTTCATTCATTAATTAGTAAACATCAGTCCAAATTGGCGAACTTCCTAACACCAAAACATGAGACGGAAAATTGAAACATTTAGGTTTGATGGTATAGGTTTTTTAAGTATAAAATATTTGTACATAATGCATTATTATTTGGATGACTTATATTATATTATTATTATATTGATGATTTGTTGTACCATTAGCTTAATGGTTTTGATGTCTTAAAAAAATAATATTATTATATTCAATTTATTTTAAGAAAAAATAAGATATCTTTTTATAATATAGTATAGATATAGTTAAGAAAAAATATTGTTAGTAAAAGACTCACGTTAAAAATGTTTTCATATAAAAAAATTAAAACCTTAAATGCATGGATGGAGCATAAATACTGAAAGGTTACATATTATGCCTAAAACAAGAAAATTTGACTTTGCCCCCCTGTCCTTCAATTTTTATATGTGTTCTATTTTCGGCCCCCAAATCATAACTTCAAGCTCCGTCACTGCTTAAATGTCTTGTTTTAAAATATAAAACTTAACTTATTTGATCATATATAAAAAAACATTACAAGTAGATTGGAGTTTTGGGTTAAAAAATAATAATACTTGATAGTTTTGGACGATTAGTTTCATTTGAAAACATATCATATTCCTAAACAAACACAGTGTATTAGTAAATATCATTTATCTTTAAAACGTATCTATAACGTATATACAAGTTTGTAATCTCTTTCGTCCAGTAGTCTATTTTAAAGTTCAATGTTTAGGATTTGAAGTTTGGGCTTTTAGGTTTAGTGTTTTAGGTATAAAGATTAATAGCTTAACACATCTTTGTCTGACATTATCAAGCTTCCATCTCTAAGGGAGTGTTAATGTATCACATATTGGTACGACATAGTTATTTTATGTCTTTATATATGTTAAAGTCGCTCATCTCCCAACAAAAGTTTTTATTTTGAATAAATAATCTTGAGTTCCATATATATTTACATCAATAACTATCATTTACCGTCTTTGCTTTCTTGATTTGGTATTTACTTTCTTGAGAGGGACGGTCTTCACTTTTCTTGATTTGGTCTCCACATATAAACAATACGTTGGAGTCTTCTATCTCGCCATAAAGGTTCTTAAAGATTTAAAAAAAAAAATTGGTCTCCACATATATTTACATCGATATCTATCATTTACCGTGAAACATGTAATATTACGAAAAAACATAGTTGTGACAAGTAGATTTTTTAAGAGAAATCAAGGTGCGATGGTGGCTCAATTGTGTTTTTGTATATTTAGGGTTTTCTTCAACAGTGGAAAATATATGATCACTACAGGACCGGCCTTATTGTTTTAGTAGTTAAGGTAGGGCTTAAGGGGCCCCGATTTCTTTCGATCCAAGCTTATTAGTTTCCAAAAAATCACACGTATTGCATTTTTCAAGCGACGACTAACAATTAAACTTCCAAAAAATCACGCGCAGTTCTTTACGATCTTCTTCCTTCTTCGATCTTCATTCTCGGTTAAGGTTTCTCCATTGCTAAAAAATACTGATTTTGATGATCTGATGCGGTGATGTTATTCTGCTGTTATTGACACGATATGCTTGTATTTTCACTTTTCAATTTTGATTCTTCTATTATCTCTAGTTATCTAGTTGGGGTTAATAACCAATTGAATGAATTGATTAGGGTTAATGACACAATCACGGATGTCATTTGTTAGGACTGATTCATATGTAATGGATAATATCTTCTGGTTCATGGACTGTTTTATGTTTGAAATTTGAAAATACTGATTGTTATGCTATTTGATTTCGAGTATCTCATATCAATTAAACTGTCTTGTAAAATTAGATATTCATCTTTAGGTCAACATAGTAAAGTTTGGAACCATATAATTAAAACCCATACTTGTATTATTTTTATTATTATTTTTATTTTTTTTATACCGCTTCACCCCTAAAACAGAAAGAACGAAACAAAAGGGTGCATGATAATATTCCATGATGTCTCCATAATATGAAGAGAAACCCTTTTAAACCCTTCAACTTCTAGTAAGCTTCACAAACTAACTCCCATCAGTTTCATTAACCTTTTTTGAAAGATTTTTTTTTCATAATAAATTAACCTTTTTTTGCAATCTAATGAATGATTTTTTTTTCATAATAAACTAACATCTGAAAGTATTGGTCTATTAGACAATGTTTTGCTCCTAATTAATGACAGAATAATGTGGAATTGCATGTGAGATTTCAATTAGATTGTATATAATTGAATTTATTAGAAATATAACATCCAAAATAGAAAAAGTTTTTAATTTATATTTTTGGTGTCACATAACAGTTAACTTGATTACCTAAAAAGTTTAAGTTGTTTGGCTTTGGTTTTGTTTTGAATGAGATTCTTATTTGTCATCTTGTTATATAATGTGTTCTGATTAAAACAAAATGTTTTTGGCAGATTACATTGTTCACTGATTCCAGGTTGACAGATTCCCTTGTTTTTGAGCTTTCCACTATCTCAGGACGGTACAATCCTAATCCATATCTTCTATACTTATAGCTATTATTAATCAAATAATTAATAATCATGTCAAAAAGAAAATACGAATCTGGTGCTTCAAAAAGGAAACAAAAAATGCAAGAAGAAGCTTTCATAGATAAACAAAGATGGTCGTTTTTAAAATATTTAACTACAAACAAAATGTTAATAATGAACAAGAACAAACTAATATTGATAATGAACCAGAACAACCTAATGTTGATACTAATATTGAACAAACTAATATTAAAATTGATAACGAACAAACTAATAGTGAAAATGATAACGAACAAACTAATATTGAAATTGATAACGAACAAACTAATAGTGAAAATGATAACGAACAAACTAATATTGAAATTGATAATGAACAAACTAATAGTGAAAATAATAACACGCCTTTAAACACATATGATCCAAGTAGATGGAATAATATTAGTACTAATCTAAGAGATTTAATTGTAGAAAAAGGTCCTATTAAAAGTTATGAACAAACATGGTTGGTTTATTCCAAAAGATCAACATTTAAGAAGCTTTAGTACATCTCTTTATATGCAAAAAATACCAAATTGAGAAAAATATGAACAAACATGGTTGGTTTATTCCATAGATGTAGATAAAGTTTTTTGTTTTTGTTGTAAATTATTTAATGTGAATACATCTACATGTTCATTAGCACATAAAGGTAACAATGATTGGAATAATATTTCTAGTATACTAAAAAGACATGAAGCAAGTAACAAACACATTCTTAATTCTTAATATGAGGTCATGGATTGACTTAGAAACTAGATTAGCAAATAATAAAACAATTGACAAGAAAATCTAAGAACAAATAAATAAAGAAAAAGAACATTGGAAAAATGTGTTAAAAAGAAGTATTGTTGTAGTAAAAACTTTAGGAAAAAATAATTTAGCATTTCGTGGAAAAATGAAAAAATTTATGAAGAAAATAATGGTAATTTTTTAACTATAATTGAAATGATTGTGGAATTTGATCTTATTATGCAAGAACATATTAGGAGAATTAATGACAAAGAAATTCATAATCATTATCTTGGACCTAATATGCAAAATGAACTTATTAGTTTATTAGGAGAAGAAGTTAAAACTAAAATTATTAAAAAAGTAAAAGAGGCTAAATACTTTTCAATAATACTTGATTGTACTCCTGATACAAATCATAAGGAACAAATGTCAATTATCTTAGGATGTTTAGATCTATCAACAACTCCAATAGAAGTTAAGGAGTACTTTCTAGGATTTTTAATTGTAGATAATATAACCGTTAAAAGTTTATATGATGCTATAGTTGATGAAATTAAAAATATAGGACTAGATATAAATGATGTTAGGGGTTAAGGTTACGACAATGATTTAAATATGAAAGGAAAACATCAAGGTGTATAGAAACGATTGTTAGACATTAACCCTAGAGCATTCTACACTCCTTGTGGTTGTCATAGTTTAAATTTAGTAATTTGTGATATGGCTAATTCGTGTGACAAAGCTAGTGAATTTTTTGGAGTTATACAACGTATATATTCGATATTTGCTTCATCAACTCAAAGGTGGAAAATATTACAAGATAATATATCAAACCTAACACTTAAATCATTATCACAAACTCGTTGGAAAAGTAGGGTAGAAAGTGTAAAAACAATTAGATTTCAAGCACCACAATTAAGAAATGCACTTTTACAATTATCCAAAAATTGTGGAGATCCAAAAATTAAAAGTGAGGCAAAATGTTTAGCTACACATTTTGGTATGATGTTTTGTTTGCTATTAACACTGTTAGTAAAAGTTTTCAGTCAAGTGATATGTGTATCGATGATGCTATAGATCAACTAAATGGACTTTTATGTTTCTTTGAAGAATATAGAGAAAACGGATTTGAAAATGCTTTAGATTATGTAAAAGAATTGGCTTTAGAAATGAACATAAAACCTGAATTTCATGAAAAACGTATCATTCAAATAAATAGACGATATGATGAAAATGTTGCTAATGAACTATTAAAACTCATCTTTAATTATTTAAAATTGATTACTTTTTATATATAGTAGATAAAGTCATTACTTCACTTAAAAGTAGATTTGAGCAATTTAACGAGTTCAAAAATATTTTTGGTTTTCTATTTAGTATAGAAAAATTAAAATCATTTGATGAAAATACTTTAAAAGAACATTGTTTAAATTTTGAAAAATCTTTAAAGCATGATGATAGCTTAGATATTGATGGTTTAGATTTATTTCATGAACTAAAACTTTTAAGAGATATTGTACATTTAAAACATGATACAATTATTAATATACTTAATTACATTAAAAAGTTTAGTTCTTTTCCAAATACATATGTTGCCTATAAGATTATGTTAACTATTCTTGTAACCGTTACCTATGCAAAAAGAAGTTTTTCTAAATTAAAACTGTTAAAAAATTATTTAAGATCTACAATGTCACAAGAAATATTAAATGGATTAGCTATTTTATCAATTGAAAAACAGTTAGTAAAAGAAATTGATTATGAAAATTTCATTAAAGAATTTGCATCTAAAAAGGCTAGAAAAATTAACTTTATGTCATAAAATATATTGACAAAAAACATAAACATAAAAAGAAATTTTAACACCGTCATTTGTAAACTTTTAAGTTTATTATTACCGGTCCCAAGCCCGGACAAAGAAGGATGGTTTATAACATTAAGTTTAGTAAATGTCAAAGGGCCCCAAAAATTTGGTTCGCTTAGAGTCCCCAAACTGGTTGAGCCGGCCCTGGATCACTACAATATGTAAATTTAAAATTTGAACTAATATAACCTTTAATCATTACCTTTTAGCTAAGTTCATTTATATGATGTGTCGCCCCATATATAAGGTTAACTAGGGAAGAGTTACCCCGCTCTGCGGGGGTCAATTGGTATCATAATTTTTTTTTAATTATGTTGATTTCTTTTGTGTATGAGTGTAGTTATTTGTGTGTTAGTCTGACGATTTGGAATGAAGGCTTATTTTAATTTATGGTCGTTTAGTTTTACGTGGTAGGTTAGAGAAGTAATGATAACATTTAAATCTTGTTTATGTTTGTGGTTCAGAAAAGTTAATGAGGCAGGTCTATGCTTTTAGGGTGGTGTTTCTTTAAGCAAGTTTTTATTATTTACTATATATTACATGCGCTTATAGGTAATGAAAGCAACACCATATGTAATGAAAGACTTAGACATCAGTGAACTTCTTTATCAACTGCTTGTATTTGCCAATTCGTTTGCTACTATTTTCTTCTATAGAGAGATTGTTGTTAAAATCGTCATGGATTTTGACTCCTTCAATTGTTATTTGAACCGTCTCCATCATGTTACTGACCTCTCGTAGATGGGTAATCAGTTGTTGTAAAATTTCTCGAACTTGGACGTCTTTCATATTTGTGTAGTGTAGTATATGTTTTACTGTGTGTATGTCAAGTCATGCTTTGGTTCTTATATAAGCGATTCATATGGAGTTTTACTGTGCTTTTGTAATTCGCGGCATGATATGTAGTCTCATAGTCATACTAGTGTTATGACATGTATGCTTCAATTAACAATTTTGTGGTAATACTATATCTATTTTAGGTGAGTAGGTTATAGGATATGAAACGATGAACGCATGTTAGAAAAGGTTTTTTTCTTGTTTTTTTTCATGTTATTTTTAATAACCATCCAACTTTCATTACTTTCATTGTAAGTCTATTAAAAGGATTGAAGAAACAGTTTATTATTTAATTAGATTTTGATATTAAGTGATAAAGACGTATAAAAACATGTTGTTTGGTTTTTTTTTTTTTTTTATTATTTGTTATCTAATTTCGTTGTAAGTATATTAACAAAGTTTAATAAACAATTTATTGGTTATTTATATTTTTGTATTTGAAATTTGAATTTAATGGTGTGAGTTTTGGTTATTGAAGCGTTGACACATTATTAAGACTGTGGTGATGACGTGTGTGATTAAAGTGACAGTTTGGTGGCGATACTATGGCTATCTAGGATGTATAGGTTACAAAGATCAATTACTTTCTGTGTATGCAAAACGAAATTTATTGTTATTGAAATTCATGATTAAATATTTAAGAAAAAAAATACTATATAGGGAAGTTTTTATATTGATATGTAATGTTATGTATTTGAATAGTATACATATTAACATTTAATTATAACGTAGGTTATTTGATTATAAACTATTGTAATATTTTCGTAAAGGATGCATATATTATTTTATTGGAACATATAATCATCTAAATGTCGTTGTCATTATATTTTTTTTATAAAAGAATTATGAGCTGATGAGAAGTACTTTTATTAATACAGTTTAAAAATAATTTTTTAGAGAAAAATATTAGTTATAAGTAAAGTAATTTTTTTCATTGTATATAATTTATAGGTTCAACAACTGTTAACTTATTTTAATATTGTATAATATTATTGTATCTTATATAAGTCTTATTAATTATCATCATGATATACTAATATAGGAGAAAACATTTTAGTCATGGTTTTTTGTTATTAGTTCCGTATTATTGCATTTTACTAATGAAAAATAAATAAAAAAGAATAACCTATTTTAATATAATATATGTATGACCATTTTATTATAATACTTAAATTTACAGAGACAGTAATTTTTTTTTATAGTAATGCATTTTATATAAGTGCTATTCTCATCATATACTAATAATATAGCACAAAAGATTTTATCTGTGTTTTTTTTTTGTTACTGTTTTCATACAAAATATGTATTACTATTTCTATTGTACTAGAGTGCAAATAACAAACAAAAAAAAGTTGGAATGATCGTTAGATTACGTTGCTGTTTACTGCACTCTACATCCTCGCTTTTGTTGTTTTTTTGGTGCAGATTCAGCTGTATATGAATAAAAGGAAAGTTAGTTGCCTTTTTTTATTTTATTTTGATATGTGAATAGAATGTATATGTAAGTACCAGTAGTGTCATATGATAGTTTTCTTGCTGCATGTGGTGTTTCGGAGGTTGTGGAAGTTGTTTCGAGGTTAGGATTGATCTCAACATTTGAAGATTGTGGAAGCTGTATTGGACTGACTGGTGTTGCTGTGTTTGTAGGTGCCAAAATTTGTGTTGGTGTAACTGGTGTAAGTGTCTTATTTGGTGTGGTAATTTCATGTACATCAACAATTATAAAACGGATGTTATTGGTGGTAGATCCTCTTAACATTTGAATTCACATAATTTTTGATGTGTCTCTGTGATTCATGATCATTGGTGGCAAGAACTTTCTATCACTTACATGGTCATCGGTTATTATTTTTTCCGGTGGACTGCCAATTAGTTTTCGGGCTGAGGCATCAGTCATTAGGGCAGATATGGAGCCTGTTGGATCCGTTAGATCTATAACTATTTTGTACCTGTATAGAGGTAAGCTATATTAGTAAGAGTGAATGCAGATTGGTTGTTTAGTCATTATAATTCTTTTAATATAATCATACTTACAGGAAAGTAGGCAACTCTGTTTTTCCATGAGTACTACAAAACCAGTAGTTGCCTTTCCTGAAAATTGGATCCTTGCATGTTGGGCACAATACTTGGAACCAGTAATCTTTGAATGTGATTTTTGACAACACGCCTTTTACACAGAATGTTTTATCCTACGGTTTTAGATCATCATAGTGTTATAACCGCGTTAATCATGTGTTAGGAAGTTGTTATTTAAGTATATAACCTACCAGTAGGTCGTTATGATTTTTATTAATCAATTCATGCACTGTTATCAGTGGTCCGGAGAGTGTCAGAGTTGGTGGTGTAGGACCAGTAAACCTACAGTCAGATTTTGGAATTAAATTTTTTTATTAACATTTAGTAAAAAAAATTTAATAACCATAATGGACCTGTCGATTAAAAGTGTTGTCTCCTGTATTGGTGGATTAACATAGACGTGTGTGGCAGGTGATGATCCAAATCTTAGAGTTCCTGTAAAATGTGTGAACAATGTATGTCAATAGTTTTAAAGAGGATAATGTAATTATTTTATATAATTGTTATTAAACTGCAAATACTGTTTGGTTATTGTTACCAGCAATTATTGAAGTCTTTATATTTGTAACTGCAACAATGGTTGTTGCAGGAGGAGGTGCCAACTGTTCACGTTTGAATTTTTCAGGAACATTAATACATTCTTTCCATAAACTGATTGCTATTTCATCACCACTGAGTTTTATGTATAAGGGAACCATTAGAACCAGTAAAAATAATTTAAAAAACGATTAATGATGTATAAGTATATATTATGTACCTTTCATCTGCAAGAACTACAAGAACGAATTCCTCTCTATCAGCCTTTGTGCAATTTCTGATTTTTTTTAGCACACCAATGAAATCTGTTGTTTAAAATAAATTTACAAATAACGTCTATATTAATATAACATCTTTTTTTATACATACCTGGATAATATGCAGGGTTTTCACCTAGGTCAATCAGATCAGTTTTAGAAACAAATCGAAACCAGGTTGTAGGGATTGTAATAGTGTCAGGAAAGGGAACAATTACAGACGCAAGGCCAACATCAATATAGATTTCATTTTCTAGAATTTTCTGATACTCTGCTAAATAGGGACATGTATATTCTGATATTGTATAGCAGTTGTGGATATGAAGAACTAATTCAATGTATCCTTGGTTGCTTCTTTGTCCCAAAATCTGTATTGCATCTCCCTAACACATTAAAATGTCGGTACATCTTAGTAACAGTAATTAATTTTAATGTATTGTTTTTATGTGAATTTGTGTGTACTCACATATTTGTCTACAGCAAGATACCATGTTTCATACCGACGGTAGTCTGATTTCCATTTTCGCAAGATCCGTACCTGTAATGGACCTCCTTCGCATGCATACTTTAAGTCAGATATGTTAGTCATAATGCTGTCAAATAAAACAACAAACCATTAGCTGTTTATTATATAAAATAATTATAATACACAAATAATAATTAGTAATGATGTTATGAACCTCATTATTGTTAACTCTGGATAAAAATTCTTTAAATACAACGTTTTTTGTTTGATTTTGGCATGTATTTTCATCATTGTTTATCAGAATTTTTAGTGAACAGGGAGATGTTGCTCTTGATAATGCAACGTACAGTTGACCATGTGTGAATACAGGTTGTGGCAAATAAATACCAATTTTCTTTAATGACTGACCCTGACTTTTATTTATCGTCATCGCGTAACAAATTTTAATGGGGAACTGTTTGCGTTCAAAGGCAAATGGTAAGTCAGGAGGTTTATGAATGAATTTTATGCGGGGTATGTATACACGCTTGCCAATGCATGTTCCTGTTATTATTATTGCTTCTACTACAGTTGGAAGTAGTTGTGAAACAATTAACCGTGTACCATTACACAAACCTTCCCTTTGGTTAATGTTTCTTAATAACATTACAGGAGCTTTTACTTTCAGCCTGAGGGCGTGAGCCGGGATCCCTGCAAATGTTAACTGGTTTAGATATTCAGTTGGATATAAACCTTCCAACTCTAATGTATACTTTCCATTTGGTTGCATAGTGTCTGTACTTTTATAAACCCTTTCTTGGGTCGTCATCATTTCTAGAACTCTTGTATTTAAGGCATCCGCAGTCTCATTTGTGGGACAGACAATAGCTCTTACAGATAAATCCGATGGTGATGGATTGTGCAGCAGATCATTTCCATATACAAAGAGTATTAATGTTTTTAAAGGGTCACTATCTTGAGGTATCAAAAGTGAATCTGGTATTTGTACCCAGCTTGTACTATGTGGATCATCTGTAGCGGGAATTCCTAAAGTCCCATTTCCAATATTAAGTAACCATTCTGCAAAAGCGGATATAGATAAGCCGTTAGTTACATCAGTTTCAGAAGCTGTTAAACGCATGTTCTGATGCAATTTACAAATCTTAAAACACGACCACAGATACGAATTTGGAAGAGTTAATGCAATGATGTGAGTCCGAGTACTTTTTGGGGAAACTGGAAGGGTCTGACGGAAGTCTCCACCAAGGAGGACAGAAATACCACCAAAAGGCCGGTTTTCACAATCCAGAACATCTCTAAGAGAGCGATCAAGATATTCAAAACAGCGTCGATCATTCATAGGTGCTTCATCCCATATAATGAGTGATGTATGTTTTAGTAGATCTGCAAGTATTGTTCTTTTTTTTTTATGTTACAGGAGGTTTTTTCAGCCAGGTCAATGGGGATATTAAACCTTGAATGCGCAGTTCTTCCGGAAGGTAAAAGAAGGGACGCAATCCTAGAAGCAGCAACCACAAGTACAATTTTCCCAATAGACCGGAAATATGCAAGTAAGGTAGTCCACAAAAATGTTTTCCCTATCCCACCATGACCATACACAAAAAGTAACACCTGCTTTTTATTTTGTTCAGATTCTACAACAGTTTTATAAACATACATTTGATCTTCATTCAGTTGTAAAACCATTTGTGAATGTTGTTGATGCAAAGATTCCTTGTCATAACTTGATTCTTCTAACAAAAGACGGTTCTGTAGGATAGCAACAGCAGCTGGATTTGGCATGGGTAAATGGAAATCACCTAATGATTTTGAAGGTGTTGAAGACCTGAGCATGTTCTCTAACTCAAAAAGCAGCTGTTGTTGTACAACATCATCAGCTATGTGATACACTTTATCTGGGAAGTCAATTTTTAATTTCAACATGTAGTCGTCCATCATTTTGCGCCATGCATTTTCCCAAAGTAGTTGTGGATTACTTACTTCACAAAACAGCAGCAAATGGCAGAAAAGAGAACGTAATTGTGAAGAAGTAGCCCATAATGAAGCCTCTACAAAAGCCGTTAACCATTCCATGTCTTCACCTATCAAACCTAATGCATTACATGCACTTCAAAAAGTTGGATGAAGATGACCAGAGACTGTACGAACATCTTCATAAGACTGACATCCCATTTGATGACAGAGCAACATACGAAAATAGAATAACTCTCCTGAAGATGGATGTACAAATACAAGTCTACCTATAGTTTTTGAAGATTCCAAAACTCTTTCTTCCCATTTTTTGAATTGAGGATCCCATGTATATCTGTTGGGGTAGTCAATATAAGTAAGATCACGACCCTTTGGATCTGTTATATTATTATCAAACCATCCAAGTAGTGGTGTCTTAGCAAAATGAAGAATACGAAGAACATCCTCTACTCTACCACTTTCTTTGAATACCACATGTTGCATATTTAGTAAGTGAACAGGCAATGTCATGACAGGGGGATGCCGTCGATGAATGAAAAAGTTTAATATTCTCCATGCAGCTTCATGTGGGCAAATGTAACGTGCATCCAAGAAATTGTGAACCTCATCTACAAGTGCGACTTGTGAATCAGAAGTACCAGTAACAGTTACCTCACTTTTCTGAACAACGAACCTAACACGTTCAACTGCTTTAGAAATATATTTAAATAGATATTTGATCATCATATTCCATCCACAATACTCAACATTTATGTGTGCATTAAACCGACTACACAATCTCTTGTTGTATGGTACTAAATATCCATTATCAATGATAGTGCCACTTTGCATTATGTGATGTGTATTTGAGTTCCTTTTGTAGTGTGCGTACCCTTCTTTATCAAAACTTGTAGCATCATGAAAAGGTTTAGGAAAGTGCTTACTACATTTCCCATCCTTCATACAAGGAGCCTTATAATTCAGTGGACCACATGGGCCATGAATCATACACGTCGTTACCGTTTGATAGAGGGACACTTCCAAGACAGGATCTGGAAGTTCTGCACTTATAAAGTTATCAATGTCAGCAGGCTGCCGAATAATATCTGATTTAGATACCCATAAAAGCGTGTGGCAATGCGGTAAACCTCTTTTTTGAAATTCTATAGTATACAAATCTGAAATATATAAAAAATATATATTAACAATTAAAAATCATAAACACAAAATAGAAGTAAAAAAAAAAAAAAAACAAATAAACACTTACGTGCTTCAACTTCGCCAAAAGTTTTGTCCTCTTTAAGAAATGAAATGAACGCCTTGACTTTCATTTCAAAAACTCTAGCTATCACATCAGCTCTACTATGAACATCACGTTGACTATAAGTTTCCATATACCGTGTTATTTCCGGCCACTTTACATTACATGTAAATGTAATAAAGTATTGTGGATTTCCATATACTCTACATATCGACAATGCATCCTGATAATGACTATACATATAACGGGGGCCACCAATAAACGATGCAGGTAAGAAAACCCGTTTACCAACAAATTTATTCTCTCTATCCCCTTTAGACAGAGCATCATAAAGACCAGATAGATAGTCAGACCTTAAATGTTCCTGGTTATTCAAAATAAACTGTAAACGATCTGCTTCAATACAGGTGTAAGCATCAACCAGGTACTGCTGGAAAAGCCGTCCCGAGTTAAGGATAAGAGAGTATATATCCTGACGCCCATGAATCTGATAACTATAATACATGTTTACTGTTAGGTTTCTAATACGCGCAGCTGCATCACCCCGTAATTTCAAACGTGGACACCAGCCGTCCTCACCAAACGGAAACAACAAAGGATATTGTAATGGCATATAACTGGGATGTAGTTTACTCACTCGTTGAGGACGACCAGATTTAGAGTGAACAATAATATCATAGTTGGCTGAATTACTATCATCACCATTAACAATACAACCTAAAGTGCCAGGAGCTGGTGAACCGTATCTACGATCAGGAATGTTATTATACAAACGAACTGCATAACAGTCCAGATTCATAACCTCAGCCATTTCCTTAGCTGTTTTAAATGTCTTAACATATTCATTGTGATTAGAAAGGGATTCCATCAGAACACGCACAATACCAGCATCCAAATCTTTCTTACCAGGATCATGAAAGGCCTTTAATCGATTAGAAACCTCATTAGCAGTATCAACAACATACAACTGCAAAAATCTTGGACCTTTAGAATCATCAGGACATAAAGACCCTATCCAGTGATAAACTTGACCTGAAACCTTAAAAACATAAGGGCCGCGACCATTATTAATTTCCTTATCAACAACAGCCCCAAAAGACGTCATGGAAAACATACTATTATAACCTCTTATATCAGTAAAAAAGTGAATATCTTCATAAAGTTTAGAAATTTCAAAAGGAGGCGTTAACGGAAGAGGCAAAACAACAGAACCCCCCTTACAACAGTGATTATACTTAGGATGATTGGTTTCATAACGATTTCTTAGTCTTTCCATATACCAGAAAAGAGCTCCACAAAATTCACAAACACAAACACAATCGCCACAGTCATAGTATGTAGGAAGACCACTAGAAGAAATAAGTCGAGACCGTTTACTTATACGCATAACAGGAGTAACAGACACAGAGCACTCCCCAGGCTCAATAATCCTACGCTTCTGAGCCTTACGCATATCAATGAAGAAACAAAAGAAACAACAAAAGATAATGAACCGCAGTGAAGGGAAGCAAACAAAAACCCTAACAAACGAAATAGCAAAAACCAGAAAAAGGAGAAGCAGAAGCAAATTACCTGGAGCAAAAGATGAGGAAAAAGGAAAAGAAAGAAGGTCGGCTAATATATTCAAGGAAGAAAAAGAAAAAGAAACATAAGTTTCAGTCAAAGCAAGGGAATATGATGGAAATAAAGTGGTAAAAATTAGCCTGGAGCAAAAGATGAGTAAAAGGGAAAATAAATAAGGTCGGCTAATAAAGCAACGTAACTTTTAGTCAAAGACTTTGAGTCAAAGGAAGGCAACATGATGGAAATAAAGTGGCCAAATTAGAAAAACCCAAAAAAATACTGTAGACAAGGCTCCCCACTTTTAAGTGTATATATAATTAAGTAGCATTGTATCATATTCCTTTAAAAATATGGAAATAGCATAGTGTCTTGTACTATTTTTTATTATATATTTTAAATACTCTAGTATTTATAGTTTTAAAACGTGGTTTATATTTTATTTTTATTTTAATCCAATTTTTTATTATTAGAAAATGAAAAACAATAAAATTGTAAAATAAGTCAAAAGAGGTTATATTAACTTGCCAAGGCTTTTAACATTTTTTTAATAAGCATGTAAAAGAGTAAATATATTAAACATGGTCAAGATATTGTTAATAAAATATATTTGAATGTGTAATGCATATTAATGTAGTATTTTATAAAACAAAATCAAAAGAGGAGAAACATGATTCAACCAAATAAAATAACTATAATTAACTGAGGAAGTCTATTGGTTTCCTATCTGACGTTTGTCTTTTGACCTGCACAAAAATTAAAATCAACCATAAAATCACATTTTAAGGCTCATATTCAATCACCGAATAGCCGCTACACAAGCTTTCTATCAAGTTTATCTTGTGGTTTTTAAAGATCAGCAAAACTATAGGAAAATAACTTGTCCACAAAAGTTCACAAATATACCACTGAAGTAACTAAAATGTTGCCAAAGCTTCAAGAGTTAAACTTTTCAAGTTGTAATCAAATAAATTAGTACATAATTCATATTTTAATGCGAGTTTACTTGGAAATTTTGGTAAGTAAAAATATTCAAAATAAATTAGTACATAATATACCACTAGTTCTTGGACCGTGAACCCCCTCCCAAGCTTCAAAAACGTGAGTATATCTTCTATCTCCTAGTTAGACTTGTTAAACTCTTGATTCTAGCCTTAGATTATCATAAGATACATGAACATCAAGGGTTTACGGCCGCAAACCCTTGCATGGCCGTAAACTCTTGTGTTGTTGGATGTTTTGGCCCTTAAACTCCCTTATAGTTGAGACTAGAATCGATAGCACTTGTAGAATGTTTGATAGGACCATAAAACACCTCGTTTGTAAGTCCTCCCATGAGTTTACGACCGTAAACTCCTTGACCGTACACTCTAGGGTCGTATACTCCCTTGGGCTGTAAACATAATGGTCGTAAACTCCATTTTGTGGCCGTAAACCCCTTAGATGCAATCCTTTGTGATTGTAACACTTCCATATAAGTGTTTCCTAGTCCCTAAGGTGGGTTCCTTTGATGATTAGTTGCTTATACACTAATTATATCCATATATGTGTCATTATATGCTTATTAGAATCCGTTTGTGCTCGAGTCTTCACTTGACACTTAGCATCCTACAATCGATCTTACTTTCGTATTACTCACTACAGGTGAGTTCATACCCCTTAACTTTCATGTTAAATGATTTTAAATTCTTTTATGGGGGGGGGGGGGTGGAATACAAGTTGATAACATTATAGTTGTTATATCAATCACATGTGATTAATAACTATCGAACAAGTGGATTTTCTTATACTTCAAACTGTTTCATCAAATAAACTCTTCAAAACATTTTATTAACTGACGTCAAGTCATCTGTTACCATTCAAATGGTTAAAACTCTTTTATATGTTAAATTGTTTATTTAAACTCTTTTAAACTTATATATATATATATATATATATATATATATATTCAAAATCATGTCTATATAGATATAGTTATATAAGTAAGGTTGAAAGGACTTTGGATTGATAACTCACTTTATTTCCTGTTCCTTGTTTGGTTCTGGACTTAGGGTATCCAGTTATTTGTCTGAATGTCGTTTGAGTCTTAGTTATATATGATGTATATCTGTATAGATATAAAAGTTCTTACATCAGTTCAACACCTTTGGGTAACAATGGTGTACAAACATACTCAGTCATTCAAACAACATTAATAGTAAACTATAATAGGTATAATTTAGAGGTTTACTACTCACTATTTCTAGTACAATGAAACTTACAAGAGTCAGTTCATTCATGAGTCAATACAAACTTACTATTATGAGAAACAGAAATGACATACTTGCTGGATTAATGTATAAGTCCATAACTATAATTGGTATGTACGTGACCCGACTCAGCATGTTCCATTTAGGTTGCATGGCATCAGAACAATTGGATAGACCATTTGTGAGAAGAGGACATCTGTGACATATTAATATATTATAAGTTCTAATATATCAATATGAAATCATGTTATTTAATTAGTATTGATCAAGAATAAATTTGGACTTAATTTAGTGATCAAAAGAGACTAATTAAATATATGGGGATTGATTATGTAAATCATTCATTCTTATATATGTTGGCTTATGATCCAAGATTCCTTATGTAGGGTTTAACCTATGTGGTGATCCATGGATACTCCATGGAGGTTAAAACCCATGGAGCATAAGGAATGCGTAAAGCCATGAAATTACACTTTGCACTTTGCTTAAGTCGGTTAGTGGAGCATGTGTGGTTAACCAGCACACTTGCTGGACTTAACAAGGTAGGCAACGGGTAAGGTAAATATTAAGGGTACCAAGTAATTTGCATGGTTACTTCACACCTTGTTTTGTGATCCTCAACATTCTAGTCGCAAAACCTGAAGGGCACACTCGAGATTGAAACATGCCATTGAACAGTTCAATAAATCTCAAAAAATCTAGGAGTTTCAAATCCAAGTAAAACCTAATTAAATTATTTCATTTTCATGGTGGAAATTGGTGAATCGTCATTCACCTACCTTCAAATATTCTATAGCTTGGATTACGGCATCCCTCTTCCAAGTTATAAAATATTGTGTTGGGTCCTAGCCTTAATATTTCATATTGGGTGTTATTTTAAAGACTTTATATCAACTATCTTGAATATCTCCCAAAAGATGTCTAGTTCAGACATCTATGATCTTCCCAAATCTCTTGGAACTTCACTTCCTCCACCTCTTCCAATTGTTCTCCCTAACCCACAAGTTCAAGGTCACTCAAGCCCTATTGGAAAGCAAGGTCTATGTGTGATCGCATCTTGGAGATGAAGTCACATATTGACAAGCCGGGATAGTTGGGTGTCAAAGTATTAAGAAAGTTGGATGTTCAATCACTTTTTAAGTCACATAGTGAGTTCCTTTGGGACTACTATGAAATAGACTATGACATGACCCTTAATGATCTTATCTATTTGCTTGGTGTTGCTGAATCAACAATGATTTGGAGCTTTGGTAAAGCAAATTTAATTAAGAAGGTCAACTTCCCAAACTACCATGGACATTGACAATGGAAACATTGGATATCTAGAAAAGCCTTCTCTTCCCAAGGAAAGGGATTGACCATAGTTAACTCGGTTGACCAAATGGTAAAGAGAAAGGCAAGTCTGTGATAGTCCCATGTACCATTCCCAAAGAGTCCATATGTTTCTCTTGCCAAAAGGAAGGGGCATTGATTGAAAAGCTGTCTATTTACCTGAAAGATCATAAGGTTGATCAAATCAAGAAGTTTGACTCTACTTCAGGTAAAATCCATGAGATTCTTATTACATGATGTGACTGGGTCACATGTTGATGTTTGAGGAATCAAAGAAAAGTAAAGAAACTTAAAGAAAGTATATGCTGAATCTGATCGTGAAGATGGATTTCGATCGCATGGTTTGGTGATCAGAATTTTGAGTTGTTTCTCAGGAGTTATGATATATTGCTTAGGAATAGATAACAAGTGTTTCATATGCTTTTGCACTGTAAGGATAAGTTTTTCCACAGTTTTAAAATAAAATGAAAATTTTGATTTTATTTATTCTAAGTATCCTTACAATGGCATTTGTGAAAAATTGTTGCTTATATGATTCCATTGATGGCAATATTGGAAATATGAATTTGATTCTTGCTTTTGTGGTAGTGTCTAAATTCACCAAATAAATAAAGATTCTCATCACCCAAGGTTTCAGTTGGATAGAAACTTAGAATCATACAAGTTATATAGTATGATGAATGATAATTTTCATTTTTGGAAAATTAAGACTAATTCTTTGTTCACATGTATATGTGAGTCAAGTGAAGGACTAAGGGATCGAGTACACATTCTTGTGCACTGGTCAAGTCCACCACAAAAGATTCATAAGACTATTCATCATGATTTACTAAAGCCTAATAAATATGGTTATACTTACAAGTTTAAGTATTGAGAAGAATCAAATTAGGCAGAAGGATAATAGTTTCTCAAATCTGAAAAGATGGGATAGTACTTTAGTATCAGGTTTTGTGATCTTCTTAATGATTTAGAAATCATATCACAATTAGTCCTCTAAGGAAATCTTAGTGCATTCTTATGACTAAGAAGAGGAATCTTGAATTGTTGGAATGGTTAAATCAATAAGATGAGTCATACTTCGAGTCATACTCCAAGACTGTAAGTTGAGTGACATATCTTAAAGAAAGGTTTCAAACACTTGTCAAATGTAAGAGTAAAAGTGTCCTACTATTGTACATTTGAAACTGGTAAGTTGTGATGTTTTGGATAAAACAAAGACCAACTTAGGCCAATTGTGTGAAGTGTTTGTCTTGATAAAGAATCCGCACTATCTCTTGAATATTTGGCAAGATAGTCTTATATGTCAAGAGGACAGTGGGAGTCTAAAGATTCTGAAAGCTTCAATATCTAATCAAGAATAAAACCTGTAGTTTATCACTAGGACACGACGTGAGGTTTATAACCTACCGTGTTGACATATTCCTGTGCCCATTTCAGTTAAAAGTTGGCTTTGCATATGAGTTCTGAGAGTTCTCAATTTATTGCATAACAACTTGGAAGCTGTGACATCCCCAATTTCACGGCCATAAAAGACCGTTTTGTTTATGATTTGTTTTTAAAATTAGAGTAATCTTTTACAAAAAAACATTTGCGGAATTTGTTCCCAAAACAAAATATGATAAGATTTTATCAAAGCATTTCTTTAAAGAAATGTATTTTCATTATATAACAAAATCTCGGGATGTCATGTTCAATACAGACCAAAAGCATAAACAGAACAAAATAGACCTTACAACAGTTATTTACAACTACTGGTCTATTATCCAAAATCTCTCGTCAAGTCCACCAACTTATACTCTTGTGCCATTACCTGTAATGCAAAGAAAATTGAGTGGGTCAGGCTTAGGAGCCTGGTGAGCATATAGGGTTTTCAACCTACAATAATATATTTATTATATTCAATCATCAAAAAATCAACCCAACTACCCATCCCCATTATCTTCTTTATTTTTAAGGTTTTACCCTAAGAATCGACTATCCTTCCTTCATTTGTTCCTAAGGATTGACCTAAGGAATTGACACAACGTCCATTGCTGCCAAAGTTTATCTATCAGGTACTAAATCCATAGCTATCAGGCGCTAACTCCATAGTCACCAAGGTTCACTTAACAGGCACTAAGTCCATAGTCACCAAGGTTTACTTAACAGACTCTAACTCCATAGTCACCAAGGTTTACACAATAGGCACTACGTCTCATAGTCACCAGGGTTTACACAATAGATACTACGTCTCATAGTCGCTCGGGTTTACACAATAGGCACTACATCGCATAGTCGCCAGGGTTTACACAATAGACACTACGTCGCATAGTCGCCAGGGTTTACTCATACCATCTCTCATCATACACCAACTATTCCATTACCCATGTTCTACCCAACATATTTGTAGATATAAAATAAATATACTGGTTAACTCATTTAAAAACCTATATAAAACATTCATTCCACCCATCACAAATAAACAAACAATATATAAACACATAGCACGTATTTCATAGCAAATACTTCGTATTTATGTGTTAGAAGAAAGTAACTACACACTCACTTGATAATATGATGATCGGACAACATTACGGCTATAAATGTAGAATTCTTCGGTGAAACCGGGATACTTCCTTGAAAACTGGGCCTCTCGTGGGCAGAGTTTCGACTCGAAAACTTTAATTCTCGGGATCTTCGGGGCTTGCTTCGGGTCTCGGGAATGATACCGGGGCTTCGGGGGTATAAATTGCCAAGAAGAAGAAAGAAAAAGGGGAGAGAAGTGAAAATTAGCAAAAAAAAGATCCGCAACCCTCATCTTCTATTTATAGGGGCTGAAACCCCGATTTACGCTGGGCATAAATCCTGATTATGCTGGGCGTAATGCCTCTACAAGCAGTACAATGGGCGTACGTAGGTTATGAAGAAATGAGGAAAAATTCAGTAAACCTAGACTAGAGTAGTCCAAGTGTTGAAAATACTGAAACAAAGTTTCAGAATCGTTAAGTGGAAAGTAATGCGGAAAATAAAGAGTTAAGAATCACAAAGTTAATGATAAAAACGTTTTTTATATGTTCAATATCAATGATTCAAAAGTGTATCATATTCATCAAGATTTAGTTACAAGTGTTTGAATGATAGACAAGCTAAAACACTCAAATGGCTCTCTGAAGACTAATCTAAATAGCAATTATGCAGAATGATCTGAAATGAGCAAGGAAGAGCTACTTTATAATGGATCACAAGGGGCCTATTTATAGGCTTTGGAAAAGCCCATGACATGGCTTGACCAATCAGGTGTTGACATGTCATCATGACTTAGTCATCAGTTGACACCTTTGCCCTACTTAACAGAGAATGGATGGAATATTGCAATTTCGTTAATATTCCGTTAGGGTTCCATCCAAGTTATGAGTCTTCATAATTCTTGAACCTTCTTAATCAACATTGAAAATGTGATGAGCAACATGAGCATCATGTTGCTCAATTGTCTTCTTAGATGTCATCAAATTCCAGAAGTGTTGTTGACCAAGTTGAGTTGTTTCTTGAGTGTTGGACTGTGACTTGAACTTGAAAATGTACCACCACATGTTCATGAAGGACCATGGACGAAATTCATGTTCTTTTGAGCATTTGGACGTGCCTTCATTGTATATGATGAGTTATGTGCAGTAGTGTTGAGCCATTAATGTGGTCATGTTGATCCATTGATTTGAGTTGAGCCACCAAGTATTCCTGTTGAGCAATCAACTCTTGTTGAGCCATAGAGTTATGGATGAGTCAATAATGTTTCTGATGAGCCATCAATATTCCAAAGGATCCATCAGTGGCTTGATGCTCCACATATGATCTAGATTTGTCATCTGAGATCATGATGATCCAACTAGCTTTCTTCAAGTGATCCATGTAAGCTGCAAGTGTTCCATGTTCAGCAAGTGCTCTATGTCAACTGCAAGTGCTCCAAGTGAACTTCAAGTGCTCCAACATATGATTCTTCAAACACTTGTTGAATCTTTAATATCTTTTCAACCTGAAACATTCTGATAATGTTTATTAGAAAATGTAAATCAATACTCAACTTATTTCAAGTGACAATCACATAAAAATATTTCCAACAGTTTCCCCCTATGTGATGGTTACCGAAATAAGGAGTTGTAAAGAGTGTATAAAAGGAAAAATATTGATTTAACAGGTTACGCTGGGCGTAATCTTCGGATCAGATCGGACGAGTCACCAATTCGGATATTATCCGAATATATAATAAAATTTATATATTTTAATTATTTAAAAACTTCATAAAATCATATCTTCCTCATACGAGCTCCGTTTTCGACGTTCTTTATATCCACGTGTAGGAGAGACTAAGCTCTACAACTTTCGTTTAGACTCCGTTGGCTAATTTTGAACTTATTTTAATTATATTATTTTTAGTAGGCCGGGACAGGAAGACTCCGTTAGAATTTCATAACTTCTTCATCCGACGTCTGTTTTCGTCTGTCTTTTTACCGATGGACTACTAACGAAGATATCTTCGATTCTCGTTTAGATTGTTTCAGCCAAATATCACTTGATCTCAATTTCGAGATTTGGGTTGTATACCGCTAAGTCGAAACTTAGAAAAATCATAACTTCCTCATACGAAGTCAAATTTAGACGTTCTTTTTATGACCGCTCTCGGTTTAACGTATTCTACAATTTTCGTTTAGATCACTAAGGCTAAATGTCCCTCTATCGTAAATTCACTATTTACGTCGCGCTGTGTCGTGCTGGTTCTGTCGTGAAACTTCGACAGGTCATAACGTCTTCGTTATAACTCAGATTTCAACGTTCTTTATATGTACGGTAACCTTGTGAAATATACTACAACTAGGTTAAGATTATTTATTCTAACACTCTTTTATCAAAAAGTCATTTTTGATGTTTATTGTCTCTAAATTGACTAGCCCGGATCTACGGGAGTTACAAAAGCAATGACAGACCCTTGTGTGGCCAGGTGGCAAGAAATTAAGACTGCACAAGTTCAATCCATAAGAGTTTGGATTTGTCAAATTCACATGGATAGGAACACATACACCATAAAATCTAGGGTTTAGGTCATTTTTGGTCACTTAACTTTTGGTTTTGTGCTCATTTGGTCACTTAACTCTTTTTAAGTTTTAAAAGGTCATCAAATTTTTGGCTTTGTGCTCATTTAGTCACTTAACTTTTGGTTTGGTCACATTTAGTCACCTAACTTTTAAAATTGTGCTCATTTAGTCACTAAACTTTTTTTTTAAAAATTTTAGTGACTAAATGAGCATAATTTTAAAAGTTAGGTGACTAAATGAGCACAAATCTAAAAGTTAAGTGACTAAATGTGACCAAACCAAAAGTTAAGTGACTAAATGAGCACAAAGTCGAAAGTTTGATGACCTATTAAAACTTAAAAATAGTTAAGTGACCAAAAATGACCTAAACCCTAAAATCTAAGTGTCATAATGTTTCTCTCCGATTCATGAAAATGATGGTGAGGAAACACTTTCACTAAGTAGATCTTAACTTGATAGCAATTGTGATATTTGCATTCTCAAAGTCGTTACTAGAGCATGTGTGGTTAACCGGCACACTAACAAGGACTTGTGAGAAATGACAAAGGTCTAAACAATTGAGACTATGATTACAACATCCATTTTCATAGTTCTGAAATTGTTTAGACACACATGTGTGCTATCTAAGGAAAGGTGTATGATTTTGATAAAGTTTATAAAAACATCTCGTATCAGAAGTCTGAACTTTGGTGAGGAAGTCAATAAAGTATTGATATCTCGAAGTCCAGCTGATTTCTGAGTACATGTCAAAGCTAGTGGGAGCATAAGTGTTATGGTAATAATTATCATGTTAGTGGGAGCATGATAATTATGATAAATATTCCAAGTAAGCAATGTTTATTATAGAAAACAAAAGTTTCAATTGGGAAATAGTTGTTTTGCTATAATTAAGGGAGAGTAAATTATACTTCATGTCACACCCCCAAACCAGACGGCAGAAACGTCTGGGGGCTTGTGCGTGACTTCATCTTGAAATATCATTACAGTGAATATAATTGAAACATAACATCATCATCATCACACATGTAATATAACAACATTCATTGTTTACATCGAGTATTGTATTTGAATATTACATGCCAAAATAGTAAGAGTATGATGAAACAAAATATAACACAATATCCATTAGTTTGTTTCATTCATCCTGCTTCAACGGTTTCCCGAGAATACAAGTTTATTTAAAAAGGTCAACATAGAAATGTTGGTGAGTTCATAAGCATGTTTGTGAGAATGATTTGTATATCATTGAAACCACAAGGAAATCCTATATTTTCTGCAAACTATTTAGTATGTTTGTGTCAGATCTTGTATTAATGCATAAATGTTATTGTTTGTTTGACTAAAAGGGTAACGAGAATGCAGAGGGAATGTAAAGAGCATGTAAAGGGAATGTTCCCAGACAACCTGATGTTATTTGTAAAAGAGAAAGCTGCCATACCAACCCCGGTTGAGTATCAATATGAGTATGATTCCGAGTAATCCAAGAGAAAACAGAATGGTCTTCCGTAAACTTCATAATGTTAATTCCTCTAAGGGAGTCGTCATAACTATACTAAATAATGAAAATTTCGCCTGTCTTGGTGTTGTTGGACGCCATTTTTGATTATAAGATTTTCATCACCCTAGACTGAGTTAGTCTAACTGTAGCGAACAACTCAGATGTGGGGTGTCATCCCCGTATAGATCTATAAACAAATCCCCGCTCTACCTTCAAGAGACTTTAGTTCTAACTACAGGCTACGATCGTACACTTAATAGGTGCCAATCGACAAAACTCACTAGATCCTTAATCGAATTTACGCGAAGAAAAAGTATAAACTCATTCCAGGCCCCATGAACCATGTAAGTGAACCATTAAGGCATCACTAAACATGTAAGTCATTTCAAGGCCCAATAGGAATGAGATTATATAACATGGGCCCAAAACATATGTAGAAAGGACAACTGAGGCCCATTTCACATGTAAGGTATTTATAAGCCCAAATAGCACATAAATAGTATTGAAGGTCTGTCGCACATGTTAATGGGTCAATGAGGCTCAATAAACATATAAGTAATATACAGGACCTATCAAACATATAAATGGGTCACTAAGGCCCAATAACTTAGAAAATGATCAAATTAATCCGTTTGTTAGTTTATCATTGGTTTTGGTTCAAGTATTCACTAAAATAGCATAAAAGCCCATTTTTTTTTTGTAAAAATGACGTTCTTGGCCTAATAAGCCAAAAATTTACAATTAAGGCCCAATTTTTGTAAGAATAACACTTTAGTCTCCATTTTGTTCAAAAATTGTGTTAATGACTAGTTTGTGGTAAAAATAACATTTTAAAACCATTTTTGTCAAAAATATCATTTTTGGCTTGATTTTTGTGAAAACACACATTTTTCTGGTTTTGGGCTTTTCTGACCTAGTTGTTGGAAAATTCATAGAAAAATCATCGTAAGTCGAAATTTGGATCCGTAAATTCTGGAAGTTTGGAAATTTTGTGTACTTTGTTCACACTTTTTATCATAAGTTTTGATGGCCTCAAACTAGTGTGAAATTACTCACCTTCATAGGTTGGTCCGAAATTATTTGAAATATGATAGGCAGTTTTGTAAAATTCGCCAAAAATTGTAGAAATATTGTATGAAAACGTGAGAGTAGTCATTTTAAAGGTATAAACCTGAAATTTGAGCATGTAAAACAGTTTTGAAAAATATTATCTTTAAGGTTGTCAAAACAGGTCGAGATTGGACCAAAAATTTTCTGTCAAGGGCTGAATTTTGAGTTTAGTTTATAGATCTTTGAACACAACACTCATTTTTGCTATTTTAAGTGTATAGATCCCAGATCTACTAGTTTACATGTATTATATGTGATAACACATACTTTTCTCAAGGTGTTCATGAAGATCCAAGTGATAAACTTCATGTTCTTAACATATTCTTAGGTTTATGAAGTAAACAACACACAATCACCAAATGGTTCAAGAAAACACACATAATCATGCATACACACATACATCTACACAACACAACTTGTATTCTCCCCCAAAACAAAGTAAAAAAAATAGAAAATAGGGGGTATGAACTCACCTTGGGGGTGATGGATCGGTTTTGATGAAGAAGTGGAAGAAGATTTTTGATCCTAGCAAACTTTCTTGAGTAGATCTTGAACTTAGATGGTTCTAAGAACATAATCCATAATACATGGATGTAAGAGGAGATCTTTGAAGAGATAGAGAAGTTAAATCATAGATCTAAGCAAAACTTACCAAGGATGATGATCTAGGTGAAGATCCTCTTGAAACTACTCACAAATCTCAAAAATTTAGAGGAGTAGAGAGGAGTTCTTGAGAGAGTCTTGAAAGTGTTTGAAAGGAAAAAAGAGATGGTGAAGAAAGAGGCCTTTGGCCGAGATTTAGAGAGGGAAGAGAGAGATGAAAATTGGTTAATTCATGGAAGATTAAGATATAGGTGTTTAGATACATGGGATGTAAGTAGCATGAAGATCCTAAGGTTAAAGATGAGGTGTCACCACTTATTTCCATAAAATTTTCTATTTTTTTGTATGGGCCTAGAATGGGCTAAAAGAAGGGGAAAGAAATGGTTTTGGGCCCATTCTTGGCTTATTCGAATTTATGAAGCCCAAATAAATGGGCTTACGGCCCATTAGGGCAAAAGGAATCATTTATGGCCCAACAAGGCCTATTAGAGATAAAATGGATTATTTTAGGCCCACATGGCCCAAAATGATAAAGTTTTATGAATGTGGTCCATTTAGAGCCCAATTAGGGATCCTAGGCCCAAAGTGATCAAGTTGAAAATTTATTGGTCCATTAGGCCCAATAAGATAATCCTAGTTCATAATGAACCTGAACTGGGATTTATAGGGTTTTCAACCCATAGTTGAACATATGAGGTGTATTGTATTAGGTCTTGAACCTCTTGAGTGAGTTTTGATGTCAAATGGATGATTTTGGATTGAGCATAGAGTGTGATATACACTTAGAGTACAAGTTTTAAAATAGATGATGTTTACATGAGAGTAGAATTCTTAGCAAAATGCTAGTTGTGACATCATCCCCCCGTTAGTGGGAACTTCGTTCGGAAATTCTTTCGAAAGATAGGTTCATGAAAGAGAGAATAAGTGAGGGTACTTCTGCTTCATCTGTTCTTCGCGTTCCCATGTGAATTCCATTACGCGCTTAGCGTTCCATCGAACCTCACTTCCCTATCCATAATCTCGACCGGTTCTTCGACGAACAGGAGATTCTCGTTTATTTCGATCTGTTCTAATGAAATGATAAGAGTTTCATCGGATATGCATTTCTTCAGATTCGAGATGTGGAACACGGGGTGTATGTTGCTTAGCTCTGAAGGTAGCTGCAACTTATAAGTTATTGGACCAATTCGGGCAAGAATCTCGAACGGTCCGATGTATCGCGGATTTAGATTTCCCGTTTCCTAAATCGAATCATTCCTTTCTAGGGAAAGACTTTCGATAGTACATGACCTTCAACTTGGAATTCTAGAAGTTTTCTTCATTTGTCAGCATAACTCTTTTGTCTGTCTCGTGATGCTTGAAGTCAAGTTCTGATTTGGATTATCTTCTCTGTCGTTTTGCGAATGGTTTCTGGTCCCGTGATAGTACTGGCGAGTGATCTGCATTTATGACCATAAAGAGCCTCGAAAGGAGAAACCTTGATGCTATTGCGATAGTTTTTATGGTATGAGAATTCAATCACGGGCATTTGGGTATTCCATGACTTGCCGAAATCAATCACACAAGTCCGGAGCATGTCTTCGATTATTTGGATAGTTTGCTCACTCTGGCCATCGGTTTGAGGAGGGGTAAGCAGTGCTCATGTCTAGCTTTGTTCCCATAGCTTTTCGGAGCGACTGTCAAAATCTCGAAGTAAATCCACTATCCCGATCCGAGATAATAGATACTGATACCCCATGAAGTCTCACGATCTCTTTTATATAGGTTCGAGTTAATCTTTCCGTCTTGTATGATTCCTTTATTAGCAGGGAATGGGTAGATTTGGTTAACCTAATGGTGATCATCCAGTTAGTATCTAATCCAACTTTTGTAATAATATGCTTCGCCTTTTTGACTTCGAGATTTTTATCCATTCCATGCAGTGCTTCCTTCGCGGTATTCTCTGGCTTCAATGTCTCCCAAGCCGGTTGTAGGTGTTGAATGTCTTTGTTCTTGTTTTGAGAGTAGATGAGTACGTTAGCGATGAAAATACTTAAAAGGTTGATTAAGAATGGGTGGAAAACTCGATTTGTGGGGTCCATGAATACCGCGGGGGCATTCATTCGTTCGAAGGTCATACCAATGAATTTGCATAGACCGCATCGAGTTCGGAAAGCAGGTTTTTGGAATGTCTTCTTCTCGGACTCGAATTTCACGATAACCGGTTCTTAGATCTATTTTAGAGAAGTAACTAGTTCATTGGAGTTGGCCAGATAGGTCGTCAATCCGAGGGAGTGGGTATCGATTTTTGATAATGAGCTTATTCAATTTCCTAAAATCGATGCACCTTCTGAAGGGTCGGTCTTCTTGAAGAACAAGACGGGAGCTCTCCAGGGTGAGAAGCTTGGCCTGATGAATCCTTTGCGCAACAATTCTTCTCAATTGAATGGATACCTTCTGAATTTTCGGCGGGAGCTACCCTGTAGGATGAATTGGCAATTGATGTGGTTCCCGGTATGAGGTCGATTCGAAATTCGACCTATCTCTCTGGGATATTCCTGGAAGTTCTTCGGGAAATATATCTGGAAAATCGCATGCGACTGGAATACCATGTATGCTTACTTCTTCCTTGGTCTTGTCCACAACATGAGTGAGAAAAACGTAGTTCTTCTGGTGCAGGCACTTCTGTGCCTTGATGCACAACATAGGATGAGGATTGGCGCCAGGTTTATCACCATGGATTATTAGAGTTTCGTGATTGGGAAGGTGAAGGCAAACGGCCTTCTCGCGATACATAGTATCAGCATGGTGGGGGCTTAACCCAACCATGCTAATTATCACATCAAAACTCCTAATATTTACTGGCATTAAATCTATTTGAAATGAATGGTTGTTTAGTGTTAAGGTATACCCTACATAAATATCCTTGGTTGATTCAAATTTTCCCATTAGCCATCTCCACCATGAAGGCTTCGTTTAGCTTCTGGGGTTGTTGTTTTAGTAAGTGCTTGAATTTGTTAGTAATGAAACTTCGCTCGGCTCCACTATCGAGTAAGATGCAAGAGAAAGGGTTTTTAAGTGGGAACATACCAGTAACAACCGTCGGGTCTTGTACTACCTCGCCTTGAACCAAGGTCAGGACCATTTATGATCCTTCTGCTCCTTGATTGTTAGCCTTCGAGCAATTGTGCCTGAAGTGATCGGTTCCTCCACACCCATAGCAGGTGTGACTGGTCCCAACATTGGTGTTGCTGTTAAGGTTGTTGCGATTGTTGTTGTTTTTGTTTGGCTGCTGACTATGTCGTGGATAAGTTATACAGTATTTGGTGGTGTGAATCTTTTGGTTGCATTTCTTACAATGTAGCTCCCGGTAGGCTCCCTTATGATGGAAATTACACTGGTTGCATTTTGGAAGGCTTCCAGCATATGGTATCGCTGATGTTGGTGTAATAGGGGTTATGGTCGCATGAACAACAACATGTTGCTTCTTTGAGAACCCTTGAGTTGGCTGTCCTTTTCTCTTACTTCAAGACTTTCATTTCCTGCTCTTAAGCTCGGGGTTTAGTGTGCCTTGATAAGTTGTCACTTGTTGGTTTCCGTGCTCATTCCTTCGGCTGGAGTTGTCAATACTGTTTCCACCTCAATTGGTGTTGTATGCGTTGAGTTGTGTCATAGCAGCGGTTACGGCAGCTTGGAATGTAGTAGAGTCTATCTGCAGGATTGGTGTCTCACGGGTGCGCTTGTTATTTCTACGGGATGACATTTTCCTGCTGCATGATGATAAGCCAGATCGTAAGTAGTGATCGTCATTTCTGGTTGTACTCTATAAATTTCGCGTCTTGTCGTATGATTCTAATTGTTTCCATCTACATCCCTATGATGTATTTACGGTAGTAGGTAATCGTAAATTTGGCAAGATAGTTACATCTATCCTTAGAGTATATGGGTTGTTTTTGGTTCCGAGTACCTAAGTATCTAGCGGTTTCGAGGGTTCGGTTATGCATATAACTGAATTTGTACAATAACATGAAACAGGGATAGCACATAATTGTTTCATTGGTAAGTTGTGAAAACCCGAAATTTTCATTCGTACAAACTCTAAAGTCAATCACTTCAATTAAAAGTCAATTACATTTCTGCTAATTTTTAGCCGGTTTAAAGTCTGTTTGAGTAGTTTTATTAATTATTCATGAATCGAACGGATAAAATGAAGTGATTTCTAGAATATTAGGATAGCAATGGAATAACCAACACCTTAGTTAGGTGTTCACGACCAAACAATGGGAGTTTGGGTCACGAACTCTAGCTTGGCCGTGAACTCATGGCTTAGACATGAGTTTACTCCCCAAATGGTTCATTTCTCATTTTCACCCTCAAGTTTACTCCCCATTCTCTCTCAACTATCAACCCGTTCTTCATCCGATCTTCCGAAAACGTAAGTAACTCTCGACTTGAATTGTTGTTATAACCTAATATCTAGTAGTTATACATCATTTCATCCATTCATTATTGCTTTTTAGCTAGATCTTCAAGTGTTCTTCAAAACACGAAGAACAAACACTAGTGTTCTTAGACCTTAAACACCCAATCGAGCTTCTATCTTGTAAGTACACTTGCCCTAGCTTATTGTGTGCTTAATATGAACTTTATAACACTTGAAAATCATCAAGAATCATAATAACAAAGGAGTTCACGGCCAAGTATGTTCTTGGGCCGTGAACCCCTCGTAAGGTGGCTAAATGGACCCTAGTTCCTTCCTAAGCCTTGGATGCCAACCTTGATACTTCCTAGAAGTGTTTAAGACCTTAAACAACAATCAAAACAAGTCCCCATGAGAGTTTACGGCTGTAAACACCTAAAGAAGTGGTTCTTAGGCCATGAACTCTACAAGGTCGTGTTAGTATGCCCCTAATGCTTTCCTAAGGCTTGGACTTGATCATCGGATGATTAATCATGACTTGTAAGACCTCAAAACACAATTTGGCACTTAGTCACATGAGTTTACGGCCATAAACTCATGGGGAAATGGTCATGGGCCGTAAACTCCATAAGGGGTGGTCCTTGGATCATAAACTCCAATGCCATGCCATATAACCTTTAGATGCAACCCGTTGGTACCATTAACACTTAAATCAAAGTGTTTCTATGTCCTAGGGTGTCTTAAATTGATTAATTAGTGATTAAATGTCTAAATAGATACATATATGTTTATTATATGTTAACTAGTATCATTGTGTGTGTTCAAGTCCTCACTTGACACCTAGCGCCTTGTCCAACACTTCCGTACAATCCACTCACGACAGGTGAGTTCATACCCCTTAAACAACCTTTTAAATGATCTTGCATGCTTTTAAATACTTTTATGGGGGGGGGATACAAGTTGAATATCATAGTTATTATATCAATCACATGTGATTAATAACTACCAAACAGATGGATTTACTATACTTTCGAAACGTTTTATCAAAGAAACTACTTTTAAATAGTTTTATAAACTGACATCAGGTCATAGTTATTTTATTGTTTCAACTCTTTTAAATGTATTACAAAACCTCTTTGTTCACTTATGTATTCATAGAAATCATGTCTATACATTTATGAAGTAAGTATATAAATATACATATATATATATATATATATATATATATATATATATATATATATATATATATATATTTGATAGGATGGCTGTGACTACAGCTCCAACACCTTGTATAGCAAAGGTGTATAAACATACATGGACACTTCAAACTATATTACTACCAAACTATAATAGGTATAGTTTGGGAAATACTAACTACTATTCCTGGCACAAATGAAACATACAAGAGTCGGTTCATTCATGAGTCTATTCAACTATATTACATACTTTATGAAGGAATACTATTACATACTATAGGAAGAGATACGATTACATACTATATGATGAGATACTATTACATATTATATGAGTAGATAATGTTGTATAAGTACGGGACTAACCATTCTACACCCAGCTGTTAGCTACAGAGGGAAAATGCACATCGACGGATGTCTACGGTTAATACTATTCGGCAAGATACTCTGCCATGTTTATCCTAGTACCAAAGGATAATACTTACATGATTATATAATGTTTCCCTTTTACTTTTATTTTGCGACATGCTCACATAAATGATGAAGTAGACTATATTTTGATAATAATAGTTACACATGGGAAAATTACACACTTTTACAAGAAACAAACATACAAAAACAGCCGGGTCTTGGTAGAAGACTACTTTTTATACTAGTAGGAAATATAAGATTTTCTAGGGTTTTTCACACTTATACAAACTGTTTCATCAAACATTTACAAGTATTTTCCTTGCGGTTTTTACAAACCAAAGATATTAAAATACTTATGAATTCACCAGATTTATTGTTGATACTCGCTTTCAAAATAACTTGTATTCTCAGGTCATCAGTAGACAGGTACCGGCGATAGGTTTTTGAGAAGACGGAGCACAAACAAGACTCATCTTTTATCATTCAATTTTGGTGTCTATTACATTACAAAGAACACACATGTATTAAAATTATATATTTAATGTAATGGATGAAGTTTGTTTACTTATTTACTATTACTGTGTTGTGATACTATACATGACGTCCTCCACCCCAGAACGTTTCCGCCGTTCTCGGTTTTGGGGTGTGACATAAGTACCGTCTAAGTACACGAAAGGGGATCATATCAGATAGTAAGGGGGAAAAAGAAAAGGCTGATCCTAATTGTGGCGGAAAGTGTCTAATGGTGGTACTGATGAAGTCGATGCAACTCGGAGACGAGCTACTTGTTGCTCGGTATCTCGTAGTTGTACCTCCCAAACTAACTGTCTTGCTTGGGAGTCTCCGTTCACTTCCTGTGTTTTTCTCTCATCTCTCTCAATAGCAAACCGCATTTGTTCCGTTCGATTTGGGGTGTCCTGAGCTTGGTTATCAATACCTCGGGTGCGCCGGACCATGACTAGGAGGGTCCGGTCAGCTAGTCTCCTAATGACTAAGATCGAAGAGACCCCGGTTCCTACTGTAGTGTGGTCGTATCCCCTGTTGGTGACTCCATCTCCAAATATCGTGTGCCCAAGGGGGCATGGGGCCACCAGGGCCCACACGATAAGTCGGTACTCTGGCCCTACATGGAGGATTGATGAAATCAGATTCTGCATCCGAGTCATCATCATCATTGCCCTCGGTCTCTTCCTCTTCGAGGTCCACTATTGACTCAGCGGGTCCATCTGCAAGTTCTACTTCATGTTCCTCCTCTGGTTCTTCCTCTGAGTCTCCTTCTGGGTCTCCCTCTGGGTCGAGCCACCCTGCTATTCCTTGACTAGGGAGATAAGGGTTTCCTGGCAAATGATACTCGTCTATAGTGTATTGCACGAAGGGGTATAAACACTAGAAACAAATAGCATAACAATTACTCCTATAGTAATTTTATTTTGTTTAGGTTTGGTTCTATAAGCTCTTTGGATAATTAAATGGTAAGTTTTTGATTCATTGTCCATCACGATTACTCCCGACCACATGTTGGTCGTATTTTGAATGAATGTAGTTGATCAGGCTACATTCACTCCCAGTACGACTACATAACTGTCCGAGTTTAATAGCAATGTTCAAACCTCCAAAGACTTTTACTGTTCTTGTTGTGTTATTACTCTAAAATGCACACCTAAGTATGTATTTTAATTATTTTGTTCAAAGTTGGTTAGTCCCATTGTATTTATAGTTGCATATCCTATATGATTAGATATGCTAGTTCACTATAAACAATGCTCTAATACCAATCTGTCACACCCCCGAATCAGACGGCGGAAACGTCTGGGGGCTTGTGCATGACTTCATCTTGAAATATCATTACAATGAATATAAATGAAACATAACATCATCATCATCACACATGTAATATAACAACAGTCATTGTTTACATCGAGTATTGTATTTGAATATTACATGCCAAAATAGTAAGAGTATGATGAAACAAAATATAACACAATATCCATTAGTTTGTTTCATTCATCCTGATTCAACGGTTTCCTGAGAATACAAGTTGATTTATAAAGGTCAACATAAAAATGTTGGTGAATTCATAAGCATGTTTGTGAAAATGATTTGTATTTCTTTGAAACCACCAGAAAATCCTTTATTTTCTGCAAACTGTTTAGTATTTTTTTGTCAGATATTGTATTAATGCATGTATGTTATTGTTTATTTGACTAAAAGGGTAACGAGAATGTAAAGGGAATATAAAGAGCATGTAAGGAAAATGTTCCCAGACAACCCGATGTTGTCTATAAAAGAGAAAGCTGCCATACCAACCCCCGAGGTTAAGTACCAGTACGAGTATGTTTCCGAGTAATCTAAGAGAAAAGAGAACGGTCTTCCGTAAACTTCATAATGTTAATTCCTCTAAGTGAGTCATCATAACCATACTAAATAATGACAATTTCACCTGTATTGGCGTTGTTAGACTTCGGTTTTGATTATAAGGGTTTCGTCATCCTAGACTGAGTTAGTCTAACCGTAGCGAACAACTCAGGTGTGGGGTGTCATCCCCGTATAGATCTATACACAAATCCCCGCTCTCCCTCCAAGAGACTCTAGTTATAACTACAGGCTAAGATCGTACACTTAATAGGTGCCAACCGACAAAACTCACTAGATCCTTAATCGAATTTAAGCGAAGAAAAAGTATAAACTCATTCCAGACCCCATGAACCATGTAAGTGAACCATTAAGGCATCACCAAACATGTAAGTCATTTCAAGGCCCAATAGGATTGAGATTATATAACATGGGCCCAAAATATATGTAGAAAGGACAACTAAGGCCCATTTCACATGTAAGGTATTTATAAGCCCAAATAGCACATAAATAGTATCCAAGGTCCGATGCACATGTTAATGGGTCAATGAGGCTCAATAAACATATAAGTAATATACAGGACCTATCAAACATATAAATGGGTCACTAAGGCCCAATAACTAGAAAATGATCAAATTAATCCGTTTGTTAGTTTATCGTTGGTTTTGGTTCAAGTATTCACTAAAATAGCATAAAAGCCCATTTTTTTTTGTAAAAATGACGTTCTTGGCCTAATAAGCCAAAAATTTACACTTAAGGCCCAATTTTTGTAAGAATAACACTTTAGTCTCAATTTTGTTCAAAACTTGTGTTAATGACTAGTTTGTGGTAAAAATATCATTTTAAACCCTTTTTGTCAAAAATATCATTTTTGGCTTGATTTTTGTGAAAACACACATTTTTCTGGTTTTGGGCTTTTCTTATCTAGTTGTTGGAAAATTCGTAGAAAAATCATCGTAAGTCGAAATTTGGATCTGTAAATTCTGGAAGTTTGGAAATTTTGTCTACTTTGTTCACAATGTTTCTCATAATTTTTGATGGCCTGAAACTAGTGTGAAATTACTCACCTTCACAGGTTGGTCCGAAATTATTTCAAATATGATAGGCAGTTTTGTGAAATTCGCAAAAAATTGTAGAAATATTGTATGAAAACGTGAGAGTAGTCATTTTAAAGGTATAAACCTGAAATTTGAGCATGTAAAACAGTTTTGAAAAATATTATCTTTAAGGTGGTCAAAACAGGTCGAGATTGGACCAAAACTTTTCTGTCAAGGGCTGAATTTTGAGTTTAGTTTATAGATCTTTGAACACAACACTCATTTTTGCTATTTTATGTGTATAGATCCCAGATCTACTAGTTTACATGTATTATATGTGATAACACATACTTTTCTCAAGGTGTTCATGAAGATCCAAGTGATAAACTTCATGTTCTTAACATATTCTTAGGTTTATGAAGTAAACAACACACAATCACCAAATGGTTCAAGAAAACACACATAATCATGCATACACACATAGATCTACACAATACAACTTGTATTCTCCCCCAAAACAAAGTAAAAAAATAGAAAATAGGGGGTATGAACTCACCTTGGGGGTGATGGATTGGTTTTGATGAAGAAGTGGAAGCAGATTTTTGATCCTAGCAAACTTTCTTGAGTAGATCTTGAACTTAGATGGTTCTAAGAACATAATCCATAAATATATGGATGTAAGAGGAGATCTTTGAAAAGATAGAGAAGTTAAATCATAGATCTAAGAAAAACTTACCAAGGATGATGATCTAGGTGAAGATCCTCTTGAAACTACTCACAAATCTCAAAAATTTAAAGGAGTAAAGAGGAGTTCTTGAGAGAGTCTTGAAAGTGTTTGAAAGGAAAAAAAGATGGTGAAGAAAGAGGCCTTTGGCCGAGATTTAGAGAGGGAAGAGAGAGATGAAAATTGGTTAATTCATGGAAGATTAAGATATAGGTGTTTAGATACATGGGATGTAAGTAGCATGGAGATCCTAAGGGTAAAGATGAGGAGTCACCTCTTATTTCCATAAAATTTTCTCTTTTTTTATGGGCCGAGAATGGGCTAAAAGAAGGGGAAAGAAATGGTTTTGGGCCCATTCTTGGCTTGTTCGAATTTATGAAGCCCACATAAAAGGGCTTACGGCCCATTAGGGCAAAAGGAATCATTTATGGCCCACCAAGGCCTATTAGAGATAAAATGGATTATTTTAGGCCCACATGGCCCAAAATGCTAAAGTTTTATGAATGTGGTCCATTTAGAGCCCAATTAGGGATCCTAGGCCCAAAGTGATCAAGTTGAAAATTTATTGGTCCATTAGGCCCAAATAAGAAAATCCTAGTTCATAATGAACATGAATTGGGATTTATAGGGTTTTCAACCCATAGTTGAACATATGAGGTGTATTGTATTAGGTCTTGAACCTCTTGAGTGAGTTTTGATGTCAAATGGATGATTTTGGATTGGGCATAGAGTGTGATATACACTTAGGTGCTGTTTGTTTTTTCTGAGGCAAAATGTCTGCAGTCTGCGGACTACATTTGTAGACCTCTGCAGTAGAAGAGGTGGACCAAACGTCTGCAGTTTGAAAAAAGAAGACTGTTTATTTTTTTAACATCTGCGGGCTACTAAAATAAATTGAAATCTAAATAAACTGATTTTTTTTAAACTTCAAAGTGATTTTTTAATATTTTTATAACTTTGTTATAAATAATTAACGAATCTATATTAACTTTTATGTATTATTGTATAAAAAATAAAAATAAAAATTGTATGAATTAACGTATATATTTAATAAAAACCAACAACTTTGGTTGCAAACTTATAACTAAACATTATAATTAACGATCAAAGAATTTGATACATAAATGGATGTAAATAAATTTTGATTTTTTCAATTAAATCTATTAAAAATGTACCATAAATATTTTCTCGAGAAATTGACGATGTTGTATTAAATAATGTTTTACAAAATTTGGCAAAAAAAAATATAAGAATACATTATGATTTTTTTTTCATATTTATATAAACAACTTCAACGACTATTATTGTAATAAATCTTTATTTATAAATTTGTCAAAAATATCATGTTTGTATCGTCGAACGTTTTTTTTAAGTTTTGTATTTTTTTTTTCAAATTGTTTATCATTAATAAAGTTGGAAAAATAAAAATTAAAAAAAACTTAAAATATATATATATATATATATATATATATATATATATATATATATATATATATATGTTTTTTTAGGCTAGAAGATGTCTGAAGATGTTAGAAGACTCTAGTCCACATCTACGCCATGAAGAGGGCGCGCATACATTTTTAGGTCTGCAGTCTTCAAAAAAACAAACAGTCTGCGAAGGTTAATGTTTGCGCGTGGTCTGCGCGGCGTAGACAGAAGAGGCCACGCAGATCGGCAGACAAAAAACAAACATTACCTTAGAGTAAAAGTTTTACAATAGATGATGTTTACATGAGAGTAGAATTTCCTAGCAAAATGCTAGTTGTGACACTTCATTTCAATTCTAAAAGCTTAGATTGAGGTTTTAATTAAATTTAGTCAAGGATATATATGAATTTTATGTTGGAATGACTCAACATGAGTAAATTCTTTATATAGTTCTATTATTCGCGTTCTAAAATTCGATTATGATTACTACATCCCTTTTCATAATCTGAAATATGAGAACATGGCAAATAGAAATAGAAATATTATAGCAAAAGACTGGTCTAGTCTTTATGTCAGACATCATGAGTCGTGTCCCATATGCTTCGGATATAGGGTCAATTGCATATGCTATAATATTCATCCTTTCTAAAAATTTTCCAAATGACTAGGGCATTAAAAAGGGAAAAGGTCTAGAATTGGATATGACTAAAAGGATTAAGCAATTGTCAAGGACAATCTAAGGATTACCAAAGATTGGTTGCTCAAGGACAATTGGAAGTATGGTGTTAATTTTGGAAGGACCATATTGACTTATTCTGAAAAGAGGCAACTCTTGTTCAGAAGTGGTAGTCAAAATGGGAATATGGAGTTGTTCCCAAAGGTAGAAGTTATTCATCAAATCTGTGTAAGATTAGGAAACGTAATGCACGAAGGATGTTCAAAGCAATGTACTTTGAATTTGATACTTCATTTCCATGGAATGATCTCCATTGGAATACTCTATAATGTCTGTTGACAAGTCTTTGTGACTTTGTGCATAATCATTACAAGAGGACCAGTGCATATAAGTTTAGAATCTAACAGATTTAGGTAAATCGCAGGAATTTGGAATTGTTGCATTTGGGGTAAGGATTTGGGATTGTGAAATGAGAGTCGTTGGAATTATGTTCAATCAATCGATTTCACAAAGTAAAGATCATAGAAGAAACTTAGTATGCATACTTGGTGTATGACATAACAAATGTTTAGACAAACATAGTGTGCATACTTGGAGTATGGAATAACTAGTGTTTAGAAAAACATAGTGTACATGCTTGGAGCATGGGACAACTATTGTTTTAATTCAAGTATAAAATTGATAGTTTGAAACAGTATGCAATGAATGATGGGTAATTAATATGGTGATAAATAAAAGATGTTTTATAAGTTTTGAGACCATATTGGATTCGATTATTCTTGTGTTTCACTTTTCATGTTTTCAATTCCAGAATAACTAGGTCGTTCTTCCTGATTGACAAAGTTATTCAAACCATCCACAGTCGGTCATATGTTGGAAGTAGATATGAATCAAGACTGTCATGGGTTGGCTTGTAGAGGTCTAAGAGGTTAGACAAAGTGGTGCTACAACACTCATGAGTGCTCATATGTTCTGAGTATTGGATTCAACCCATGCTCATTGGAATCACTTCATGGATTTTTTCACGAGTGATCATGAGACGATAATATCTTATATTCTTCAAACCTAGAGATATGAGTTGTTACTATGAGTTGGTTATACATTAATTGCATGAAACCGCATTGGTAACTCGATGTTATAAAACGTGCCTTTGTGTATGATTCAACAAGTAGTAGAACAAGCCATATGAGTCGAAGTTTATCCATTCCTTTTACCTTCAGGATAAAAGCAATATCTGTGGGCCCCTCGATGATTCAATGATGATACATGTGAGTGCTTGGCCAAGCCAGGGCTAATGGGATTTGTTCAATTAGTCAGTCATCATGAATCGGAAATCGGGAAATACCAAATGGATAGAGAGAATGATCTATAATCCATGTATCATTCCATATGATATCTAGAATGGAGGAATATATGATACCTTATCTAATGGACAAGTCATTGACAAAGGTCAGAGTTCATCGACAAGGTCAGAGTTCGACAATAGCGTTTGAGAGCTACGATTTCCAGTTGGTTTCTGAAGTCATACGCAATTATAGTTTTAGACTTATCCAAGTGGGAGATTGTTGGATTAATGTCTAAGTCCATAACTATAATTGGTATGTACTTGATTCGACTCGGCATGATCCATTTGGGTTGCATGGCATCGGAACATTGGGATAGAACGTTTGTGAGAAGAGGACATTTGTGACATTAATATATTATAATTTCTAATATATTAATATCAAATCATGTTATTTAATTAGTATTGTTCAAGAATAAATTTGGACTTAATTTTGTGATCAAAAGTGACTAATTAAATATATGGGGATTGATTATGTAAATCATTCATTCTTATATACATGGGCTTATGATCCAAGATTCCTTTTGTTGGGTTTAACCCATGTGGTGATCCATGGATACTCTATGGAGGTTAAAACCCATAGAGCATAAGGAATGGGTAAAGTCATGAGTTACATGGTGTAACCTTAATAGCTACACTATATAAAGACCCCATTGGTTGGTGAAATTGGCACTAGTGTATACACAAGAGGGCAAGCCGATTTCTAGAGTTCATGTATCTCTTCTCATAGTTATTCCAAGTGTTTATGATGTTGTGTGAACCATTTGAGGTGTCACACTTGGGGCACTAGGCTCTCAAGCTTCATGGATTCAAGGTACATCAACAAGGTATGTATTCTATCTATTTTATAACCCAAGTATCAAAGATTGTATGCTAGTTAGGGTAATACTTTGGAATATTCATATTTTCATGTATAATAGAGAAAACATAGCTCCAAGGTATTTACGGTTGCATGTACATTTAGGAGTGTTAGAATGCTCAAAACCCAACAATACTATGATGAGAAACTAAGAGAGCATACACTACACTATATAAGAGAACATACTATACAATAGAATAGAGAGAACATACTATACACTAGAATAGAGAGAACATACTATACACTAGAACATACTATACAAACACTAGAATACTATAAAATTAATGTGAGCCACTACTTCATGGCATGGCAATCTACTGATGTGTCATGTTTTGTAACCAAAGTCTCCTAAAGGGAGATCGTGAATTTGTGTATAGATCTATACGGGACTGACCGTCCTACACCTTGCTGCTAGCTACAGTTGGACCTGTAGGTCTACAGGTGACGAATGTCATACCATCTCAACGTCTTTGATCATCGTGTTTTACTAGTCAATCAAGTATGGTTACAACCTCATCACATTTTATCTTAATTAACAACTGGTTTAAGATAGTTAGTACACTGGTAGTTACTTATATATAATACTACAGTACAACTTTACTTTCCCATTGCATTCACATTGTGATCTTCTCACATAAACGGTAATTTAAACTATATTTTAGACATGATAGTCTTACTTGGGAAAATTACACACTTTTACAAACAAACAACATATAGAACATTCGTGTCTTAGTAGAAGGCTACATTTAAAGTAGAGAATATAAGATTTTCTAGGAGATACAAACATTTACTACAAACACATACAAACAGTTACTACAAACACTTACAAACATTTACATCAAACATTTACAAACACTTTCATACAAACAATGATACTAAAATACTTATGAACTCACCAGCTTTAATGCTAATCTACGCTTTCAAAATAACTTGTATTCTCAGGTCACCAGTAGACAGGTACCGATGACTAGGTTATGAGAAGACGGAGCTTTCAAGACTCGTCTTTATTTTGATTATTCATTTTTGGTGTCTTATAAACCACAGAACACACTTGTATTAAATTATACTATTAATGCAATGGATGATGTTGTTGCTTGTTTACTATTATGCATTGTTGTGATACTGTACATGACGTCCTCCGCCCCATAATGTTTGCGCCGTTCCGGTTTTGGGGTGTGACAAAACTTAAGCAATCAAACTAAAGAGATTTGTATATAGTGAAGTAAAGGAAATTAAATGTTCCAAGATTTAGGGTTTTCATAAGTGAGACCGTGACTGAGAAATAAAAAAGGAGATATCACCTACAATGAAAACAATGATATTAGCAACCACCAAGAAAAAAAGATCAACCATAGAGTCTAATCAAGTTTTGTTATGTTATTGCTCTTTGATCCCCCCTCCTTTTCATTCACTGTCAACATCATCGTCTTTCTCAAAAGAAATCATCAGGAAAACTTTAACAATAAAATTAAAGAGCACGATGAATCTAAAGCTTTCCATTAACTTTAAAGCTTATTGAACTTTTGCGACACCAATTTCGGTTTAGATAACACAAATTAGGAGCATAAGCTTAGCAAAAAGTAGAAATCAAGAGAAACCCACTACTCGAAATTACCTCAAAAGTAACAGATTCGACAATTTGATGATGAATTTTGATGTGGGTAGTACAATTAAGATGAGATTGTTGTGGATAGCTTGCGAATAGCCAAAGTTTGGTATTAAACACAATCCGTGTTTTTACTAAGGATTCAAAGTTCAAACGTGATTTGGTTTCACAGATTCGGTTAAATAATATTATTTTATTGTTGACTAATTGTACAGCTTAAACTTTTGTACGTCTTAAAATTATATTAATATTTTATTAGTTGATAACTTAGATTATATTATTATTATATTGATGATTTGTTGTACTCTTAGCTTAAACACTTGAACGTCTTAAAATTATATTAATATTTTATTAGTTGATAAGTTAGATTATATTATTATTATATTGATAGTTTGTTGTACTTTTAGCTTAAACATTTAAACGTCTTATAAAAATAATATTATTATATTGAATCTATTTTTAAAAATAGTTAGATTTCCTTTATAATGTATTATAGATATGTTTTCCTTGACATTTAAATACAAACAGATGGTTGGTGTGTTGGTTAAGCAGGCGGACATATAAAGCAAAATACCGATGTTCGATCCTTTCTCTTGACGTGTGGAGCTTTTATTTTGTTTAGTATCAGTTCCCTTTGTTTCTTCTATTTCTTAAAGGGAAACTTTATCCCACAACGACTGAGGATGAAACACCAAAGTGCTTCTAGCCCAGCGGTATTCGGTGTTGCCCTCCCTCCTTGAGGTTGAGGGTTCAAGTCCCGTTGTAGATATATGCGGATTTAAAGTGTAGATTCAGAGTATGTTAGATTTTCCGTTTCAAAAAAAAAAGAAACCTGAGAATGAAACATTCTTCCTATTCACCTATTATATAAAGCAATGCAAACTACCAATTCCCACCAAGTATAATTTCGAACGGATTTTTGGGTTTAAAACCGAAACCAAGTTTGAAAAACAGAGAAACCGAACTCATCGGTTTGGGTTTAGTGTTTGGTTTTTTAATATTTGAAAACCGATACCATCGGTTTGGGTTCGGTTTTGGGTCAAAATCGACCAATGCTCAGCCCCTATGAAACATTTATCTCAACTTATTTCAAAATTGTTAACAAGTGTTTAAATTTTTTTATTTTAGAGGTTGTAACTCAAGGTGAGTTTTATCCTCCACATTGTAATATGTTGTCAAATATTATGTCAAAAGGGTCGATTAGACTTCTTGATTTGAGGCAATCAACTTTATGTGACTATCATAGAAAATTACAAGTAAATACAATATTTTCCATATAGATTTAAAGAACATGAACCTCAAGGTTATATATATTCTTTCACATACATTTTTTCCTTAATTTCTGGTCACAAGTCTATAGAAAGATAAATGTAATTTCATATATGCTCTAAAAAATTTTGGTTTCTTGATGTAATACAAATTAATTATTCATTACATTTTGAACATGTATTTGATAATGTGAAGATTATGCTAACAGGATATGGAAAGGCTAATCAGTTAAAAAAAGGTCCAATTATTCCCCAAAAAAGAAGGAAGCCTTCTACTGAAGTGATACAAATACTACAGAGATAACCCGAAGATCACTGACTTAACAAATAAGTTCAATAACATTAAAAAATTCATCGCATATATATATATATATATATATATATATATATATATATATAGGGCTAGGTTAAAATGTTTTTTATATTTATTGTGTGCTAGAATGCACCAATAGGAATTTAGTAAAATTATATTATTATTTAATTAAATAATGATACATATTAAATGGTTTCCATATTGTATGTATATTAAATGATATCCATAATTATAATTTTCTCTTTATGGAAATTAATTAAATTCGTCATTAATGTCAGCAATAACATTCTTTCAGAATGAATTCGTATCTAGGCTTTTATGTCAGCAATAACATTATTTCAGGACTCACTCACTTAAAATACAATAAAGTTGTATGGAATATGAAGAATGAGGTGTATTCTAGTAGAATATACTCTTGTTCTCCTAGAATACACTATTACTATTTTATATATGAATTCATTCTGAAATAATATTATTATTTATATTAATGACGAATTAAATTAGTTTTCATAAAAAGGATTTATAAATATGGATATAATTTAATATACATTTAATGTTTACTCAATTCTTATTGGTGCATTCTAGCACACAATAGATGTGAGAAACATTTGAACCTACATATATATATATATATATATATATATGTCGGTTAATAATGTTTATTGAAGGTCATTAGTCTTTCTACGTTAAGTGTTAATTTTGTACAAACTGGTCTCAATTTATTTATTTCTACATAAGGTCTGTGATCATTTTCATAAAATATATTTCAAACATCATTTTCTTAAAAATAATTTCACCCATAGTTATCACTAACAGAGTAATGGAGATTACTTCAAAGAATAAAAGAAAATGTATCTCTAATTTCTACTAATTTTTTTAGTTGGTTAATTGTTTTTATTTTCTTAAAAGTACTAAATGAAAGAAATAGCAATGTACTATATATTTTTTATATCAACATACTCTCAATTTATTTCTTATTATGACATTGTACATTCACATATTTTACCTTTTTTCTAGTGTCAAATTACAACAATGTACTTTGAATTTGACCATTATGGTACATGTTGCAGAAATAACAAAGTATTGGTTGTTATTTACAGTGGAATGTATCTTGCATCTATCGCATGGCTTGGCTTTTCATATGTATTGCCTCCTGTGTATTTCTAATTTTGTTTTATACGCATAGTGTTGGCTGCATTATGGTTAAACAAGGTATATTATCATAATTTCATACCATTTGTGTTTTTTTTTTTATATTTCCATGATTCCTTTTATTGTTAATTTTAAGCATACAACTGACCTCATGAAGACCCTGACGTTGTCCGTGAATAAAAGAAACTTATCTTTAGCAATATACGTATTGACGAACCAAAACCATTCCTTGGGGATAATACTGTTAAAACCACCTGTATTGGCTTTAATCACTTGTCATTTTTGTCACAACTGGTGTACATTTATACTCCTCACATGGATGCCTACCTATTATAATAGGTTATTCTTTTAATTTATATGTCTATTCATATAAGTATATATGGTTTAATATGTGTTTTTTTTAATATATGTTAAAAAAAATTGGTACATGTCATGGGTGCAATCTAAAGGAGGAGGGAGTCATTCCCACTGAACCTACTGTCACATCAGCTTTTCTCTTTGATTTTTCTTCATCTTTCCGAACCCACAACACATGGAAATCCTATCTTTCTCAACCCACTTAACCCACTCATTTAAAAAATATCAAACAACTAAGGTACAAGTCTTAAAACACATGGTACAAGAGAAAATGAGAGAGAGAGAGAGAGAGAAAGTAGAGAGAGAGGAAGAAGTGGTTAGTGAAACCAATTAAACAATCTGCCAAATAAGGAGTGGTATCGGTGGTAACTCTATTGCTAATTAAGATTTTAACTTGATTATTTTGTATTTTTTTTTAATTGAGTGGGTTGAGTGAGTTGAGAAAGATAGGATTTCCGTGTGTTGTGGGTTCGGACAGATAAAGAAAACTCAAAGAGAAAAACTTATGTGGGAGTGGGTTCAGTGGGAGCAACTCTGTTGAATCATAAAAAGTGACCCTCTTGAACTTCAGCTACCGCAGCCGTCAAGCCCCCGCAGTCAAGCTTCTTCATCAGCAATCGCAACCGCAATCTCTACCTACCCCAGTCTCTTTACTAGATTACTTTACTCGTCTTTTATTGTAATACTCTCTATTGTCCAGTATGTCTTGCATGGCTACTCTTAGAGAGGTAATCTAGTGTACTTCATGAGTCTCTATAAATAGAGCCCATTCTCTTGTATCAAAAACTTACGCATCTAATTCTGAATACACATCTCTAAAGTTATCTTTTCTATCTCTCTTATTCACACTTCTTACTCTCTCCTAATCGATTACAATCTCTCTTCGGAGCAAGTATTTTGTGACTTAATCACTAAGTTTGATCTCACTTATTAACTTGGATTGAATGCATTCATCGTTATGAATCAGCTTAAGTGTATACTTGATATACCAATTGTTGTCATTTCCATTTCTTTACTTTTTCGCAACTAACTCTCTAATCATCTAACTCTAAATATTATTGTTGAGCTTTTAGATCCTTCGAGATTAACTATTCCACAATATACTTGTTCTAACGTTTGTTCAAGTGTGTCTCAAAGTTTTTCTCTCAACAATTGGTATCAGAGCCATAGTGGTTGCTTTTTGAAAATCGGAACTCTGATTTTTCAAAGAGCCTTCTATACCACTAAAGCTCACTTTTAAAACAAAAAATGGCACAATCGTTATCTCTGAATGTTTCCAACAGTGTTGGTGGTTCTAATCGAGCCCCAATATTGGTTGCAAATGAATATCATCATTGGTCACAAAGAATGGAAAGATACTTAAGGAGACTTGGTAGAGACGTATGGAGATCCGTAGAAGAAGGACCACATGTCCCTGTCCTTACACCAGTCCAAACTGACGGAGCTACAACCAGACTAGGAGGAGGCCAACCAGCTATGAACCGTCCCACCAAGGATGATCTCGATAAAATGGAAAATGATGTTGTTGCTTTTTATGAAATCTCATGTGGAGTTGCTCCCAACAACTTCGATATTATCATAAATTGCAAATCAGCAAAAGAGATCTGGGATGTTCTTAAGAATCTGTACGAAGGCTCAGAACAAGCACAACACAAGAAGCTTACAACTAAACTCAATGAGTTCAACAACTTCAAAGCTCATACTGGCGGAAGTTTGGAAGACTCATTCAAAAGGTTCAACTTGATTGTCACCAAATTGTCCAATGCGGGCACCATCCGTAGTAACCATGAAACAAATCTACAGTTTCTTAATGGTTTGGAAAGACATTGGACTACTGCAAAGATGATAGTTCAAGGCGATAGAAAGATTCATTCCTTGTCACTCTACAAACTCTATGGGGAACTGCAAGCATAGGAATCAACCGTACTCAAAGACTGTGCTGACTTCGGAGGACCTTTTGCTCTCATAGCACAAACTCCACATAATCAATCTTACTCTCCCTTGTATGACACTTCACCGCAGTCATACAAAGCTGATTCAGAGTATGATGATGAAGAAGAATTTCAAAAGGCAATTGCTCTAGTTAGCAAACAATTCAACCGACTACCTCCTCACTCTTTTCCGCAAAAATCAACGATTCAACAAACAACCCTTCAATCGTAACTTCAACCCACAAAACAATCACTCACATTATCCTAAAAGTTCTCATCCACCACCATAATCTCACAATACTCAACCAAAGGAAGCACCGCAGCTTACTCAAACCACTGACTCCGGTACTCCCTCAGAAGACAAGACTGATGTTGTAGTTTTCCACAAATGCAACAAAGAGAATCACCTTGCAAGAGATTGTAAGGCCAATGTAGTAAAAGACAGAGCATTCTACCTTAGAATGGCTCAAGAGTTGGAAGAAAAGGAGAAAGCAAGGGCATACGTAGCTCATGTCAAAAGAGACAATCAAGTTTGGTCATCCGGAGACGAAGATGAAGCCATCAGCAATGTCAATGGAAAAGGGAAGATCTGCATGTTGGCAACTACGGATGATGATGGGTCTACAAAGATGGACAAAAACTACTACTACATGGCAAAGGATGGAACTCTAAGCATCGTCGAACAGGTAAAACTCATGATCCAAACTCTAAATTATAGCATGCATGACTGTCAACCTTACATAGATGATCTTAATGACACATGTGTTGCCGTCCTTACAGACTATAACAAAGCCTTAGATGAGAAGAACATTGCGTCCCAGGAGATGTTCCATGTGAGAGGACGACTGGATAACAAAAGACTCAAAATGGCTATGTTAGAAAGAGATTTAGAGTTAGAAAAAGATTCAAGCATGTTAAGTGAAACCCGATTAGAGATAGCTTTGAACCAGAGAGATTTAGCTCAGAGTGAAATTGTACGCTTAAATCTTTTAATCGAAAAATTGTTCAATGAAAGTGAATCTATTGAAAATTTGGTAAATAATGGAACTATGGACAACACATACAATTGGGGTTAGTCAAATGGATATCCTACCGCAATGGATTCCTCACCCGTTTTAACAAAGACAAAATGTATGTCCCTCCAGACTGAGAATTTCATTTCCCAGTCAATGACAAGACCTTTCCCGAAGATATCAAAAGTCACTTCGATAGACTGCATAATCTAAGCAACAATTGTGTCATTGAGGAAATTGTGCCTGAGGTTTCGGGTCACACATGTGATCAAATTCCTATATGTGGCACTCACTGTAGTCAAAAGTCCCACAAAAGCCCCACTGACGTCCCAAATAAGACTTACTCTATGTTAGTCAAGTCATCCTTACCGCAGTCTTCGAACAAAAGTTTTGCCACTCTTCAAATGATTCATCATGAATTACCCATAGAAAACTTTGAAGTGGGTCAATGTTCTCAAATCCCAGAATCTTCAAGTTCTGAGGACTCAAGCCCACGTTTTCACAAAATTTCAAAGGGTTCTAGGAAACCGCAGTTGAATAACAGAGAATGTGGTTCACCAAAATCCTTAGCTAAAAAGTCTTTCAAAGAAGAAATTTGCTCCTAAGGCACAAATAAAAAAATGTTTTCAAAAAACAAAAAGCATGTCAGATTTCAAAAATCCAAAAGTCCAAAAAAATTTGTTTTCTCTCACTATTTTTTCTAAGAACTCTACCATCAAGAAAACATCCAAAAGGGAATGTACAGTTTCAACAATCATTCCTAATTCATCTGACACAACTCAAAAGAGTGTAAAGTCTTTTCGAACAATGTTTTTCAAATCTATTCCTCAGATGATCCGAAATGGAAATGTATTTTACCCACTCCAACACATTTAGAGTCACATCAAAATTTTAACAAGTGGAAGGGTATTCTACCAAATCCAACAACAAGGACACAAAGATCTACACATGCTAAACCTTTTTCAAAACAAACTTTTCAGAAAACAAACAACACTCATGTCAGATCTTTTCAACCTCGGACTAGTCAAAAGTCAAACAACTCATCCTTTAGACCGCTGACCAAACGTGGGGTCAAAACAAAAGACAAAATCTCAACCTGTGAATGTCACTATAGTTGCCAAAATCAGAAACCTCGTAACTTTGCAAAAACACACAACACTACAAAACTACACAAACTCCCAAGACTAGGTTTAAAAGTTGACACAAAATCAGTCCCTACAACCTCGGTCTGTGCATCACTCAGAAACTCATCTATTGTTCCAGGCTCCAAACTAGTTTGGATGCCTAAACTAACCGTGTAATTCTCAGGCTTTGTGCAAGGAGGAACAAGAAGATGAATGGTTAATTGATAGTGCCTGCTCCTTGCACATGACCGGAAGGTTAGAATACCTTCGGGATATCAAGCCAATTTGCAATGGTGGAAATGTTACATTTGGCAACAATGCAAATGGAATCATCCGAGGTTACGGTGTACTCACTACGGGGAACTTCTCAATCCAAAAGATTGCTTACGTAGAAAGCCATAAACACAATCTCATCAGTGTTGGCCAACTATGTAAGGCAGGCCATCGAGTTGAATTTGATGATCAATTTTGTTATGTAATGACAAGTGATAGGAGCACCTGTTTGATCAAGTCTCGATCTGAGGGTACCATGTATCCTCTAGATGTCTCACTGATCATTGGCAAACCATAGTGGTGTTTCCTTTCCAAAGCTGTATCTGAAGTCAGCTGGCTATGGCACCGTAAGCTCGCTCATCTCAACTTCAGATACATTAACACTTTGGTCACTGGAGCACTGGTCAGAGGACTCCTTATTCTCAAGTTCAGTAATGACACTCTTTGTCCTGTATGTGAATGTGGTAAGCAGTCCAAAGCAAGTCACCCCATGGTGATTGACTCTTCAATATCTGAACCACTTGAGCTTCAGCACATTGATCTCTACGGTCCATCAACCGTAGCCAGTATCCATCACAAAAGTACATACTGGTTATAGTAGATGACTTCACTCGCTTCACATGGGTTTTCTTCCTCAGACTCAAATCCGAAACACCGCAAATTCTCATCAACTTCATCAAAGAAATAGAACTTCAGATCAAGCTACCAGTAAGACGAATCCGTAGTGATAATGGAACCGAGTTCACTAATCATCCTCTCAATAGTTTCTTGGTGTCCAAAGGCATCACTCACATTTTTCAGGTCCTTATACACCACAACAAAATGGAGTAGTAGAGAAAAGGAATAGTACACTAGTAGAAGCAGCCAGATCCATGCTCAACTTCGCACACCTTCCTTTTTACTTCTGGGCTGAAGCAGTAGCAACCGCATGCTTTGTACAAAACCGAAGCATTGTGTGCAAACGTCTCACTAAAACACCATATGAGGGCCTTAACAACCGCAAACCAAATGTTCGTTTCTTTTATATCTTTGGGTGTAGATGTTATATGATCAACAATAGAGATCAGCTTAACAAATTTGCACCGAAGTTTGATGAAGGCATCTTTCTTGGCTACTCCACGAACAAGGTTGCTTACCGGGTTCTCATCAGACGTACAAGACTAATCACTGAAAGCTTCAATGTGAATTTGATGATTCTCACATCCGAAACACCCCTCCATCCACTGAAACCACCACAATCATGGAAAGCGATATTCCTGCTTCTTCAGGTCCTTTAAATCTATTTGAAGTCAATTATGACGATCTTTTCGACCCTATTGAAACGGAGAAACTTGATGGGTTTTAGCCATAAGAACTTTCCTATGTGCGCATGCAAAACCCTAATGCTCGGATCTAGGCTTTCTAATAAACATGCTTTGAATCCAAGACTTCTAATAACTAATTAGGCTAAATAACAACATTGAAATAGATCTAGAACCATACCTTTGAGTTCCTTGTTGATCTTGAGGTCTTGGAGCTTCTAGAGTCACAAATGTCACTCCTCTGATGGCTTACAAACACCAATAGCAAGGAGGATGATTTAGGAGAGAGGAGAGGGGAGGAATTCGACCACAGGTTCCTTACTTTAGGCTTAGTCACGAATTCCATCAGCCATGGGGTCTATTTATACTTGTAGACTCCTTAAGGGTTACAACCTAAACCCTAATTGGATAACTTAGACTTTAAGTTAATCCATATCCTTTCCTTGATAACCCTTTGGACGATTTTGGCTTATCATAGCCCTAGAAGTCGTCCCATCCTATATCAATAAGGATTTGCAGTCTAAAGTTTAACTATCAAACAATTGACAGTTTATACCCTTTTATTTAATTAATCTCTTTAAGTCACCAAATTAATTCTAATTAATTCTATGACTTATATTAATCAAATAACAATATATTATTCATTATATTATTCCCATAATATATTAATAATATTTACTCTCTCTTATTAAATCATCCTATCAAGTTGCTATGGTGAAGGCAACCCAAAAGGACCATGCACAACCGGATATAGTTACAGCCTTAGACACTATTCCAACAAAACTATCTGAAGTTCTTGTGTCTCCAACCGCTCAACAACAACACACTGATGTTTCTGGTCCATCTCTATCCGAAGTAGCATCTCTCAATACTTTCACCTCTCTGGTTGAGGGGGAAAGCTCTACTCCAGATCAAGCAACAACCATCGAGGTTCCAGTACTTGATGATGCTCAAGTCCCTATCCGCAGAAAATCATTACCATCAAACGTATCTTCGGCTTCGGATGATGAACTCATAGAGAACATTGACACTAGAACCGATTCAAGGATTATTACGCTCCCATCCACAGTCCAGGGGGAACCTTCTCAGGTTCCAGAGGAACTCCCATCAGAAATCCAGGGGGAACCTCTCCAAACTGCTCAAGAAAATTCCATTCTCGTTCTAAAAAGCCAATATGATTCCGCAGGATGTTCTCAAATCCAGGGGGAACTGCCAGCTCCAACTTTAGAAACTTCTGATATTGAAGACATTCCCTCTACCGCAGCTGCTGGTCATCTTCAAATCCGTCTACACGTATGGACAAAGGACCACCCACCAGGTCAAATCATTGGTAACCCATCCGCAGGTATCCAGACTCGATCTGCCAAGGACTTATCTGATCATTGTCACTACGCAACATTTATGTCCTCAGTTGAGCCACGATCGATCAAAGAAGCATTATTGGAACCTGATTGGATTTCTGCAATGCAAGAAGAACTAGAAGAATTCCAAAGGAACAAGGTGTGGCAATTCGTTCCCATACCGCAAGGCCACACTATTGTTGGTACAAGATGGGTGTTCAAGAACAAGTTAGATGAATCTGGTGCGGTCATCAAAAATTAAGCAAGACTAGTTGCAAAGGGCTACAGTCAAGTTGAAGGTGTTGACTACGATGAAACGTATGCTCCGGTGGCAAGAATGGAAGCCATCCGAATCTTCTTAGCATATGCAACCCACAAAAACATCAAGGTACACCAAATGGACGTTAAGAGTGCTTTTCTCAATGGGGAATTATGTAACACCTGGGTTTCAGGGCTTAACAGTTTTTGACGATGTAATAGTCTAGGTCAACTATTATAACTCTTCTTGAAGTAATAAATATGAAATATTTGAATTCTATGTGAATTATGTGTATTATAAATATATAGTTAATAAAGAATAAAAATAAGCTTCAAAATTAAAGTGTGAGATAAGTCCGACATCTTTACATAAAGTTGTAGTGGTCGAAACAAGGATTCTGGGGATATAAAGAACGCCAAAATCCGAGTTATAATGAAGAAGTTATGGCCCGCCGAAGTTTTACGGCAAAACCGGCACGACACCGGTAGATGTAAATAGTGAATTAATGATGGAGGACATTTTAGCCTTAATGATCTAAACCAAAGTTGTAGTATATGTTAAATCGAGAACATCCATAAAAAAATGCTCAAATCTGACTTCGTATGATTTTTCTAAGATTCGGCTTAGCAGTGCACGACTCGAAACTCGAATTTTAGTTTGAGCGGTTTTTGGCTTACGCAACCTAAATGAGAGTTGAAGATCTCATTAATAGGAACTCAACGGTAAAAAGACAGACGAAAACAGAGTCCGCATGTAGAAGTTATGAATTTTACGAGGATGTTTAACAGTATAATCTCCTTGTACTGTTAAATTTAAGATCGGTCGAGAATTAGCCGACGGAGTCAAAATGAAAGTTGTAGATCTTATTTTTTACCTACGTGTGGATGTAAAGAACGTCAAAAACGGAGGTCGTATGTGAAAGTTACAGATTTTAGAAGTCGAAAGTGTGCTGTGCGAAAATGGGTAATGTGGCACAATCTTGGCCATTGCTTTCTCCCCAAGTCTTGCCACTAGATGGTGACATGTGGCACCAAGATCAGCTAATTTTCACCCTATAAATAGAACCTCTCCCACCCTCATTTTCTTCACACATTTCTCATTCTTTCTTCTCTTTACTCTCTCTCTCTAGAACCTCTCTAGCCCCGAAACCCCCCCGAAAAGCCTAGGGAACCTCCCTAGCACGTGGAAGCCCCGGAGTGCTCGACAGCTCCGAGAAGAAGAGCTTTTCGGCTCGGGAACGCTGCTCCAAGCAATACCCAGTTTTCTATAAAAACCCACTTTAAGTGAGCTACGCCTACGCTATTTTTAATATATCGTTTATTTAATTAGAGTAACGTTATTAGGAACTTATAATAAGTACTTGGGCTATTATTATGGGTTATATAAGTATTGTTTGACGCTTATATAATAGTAATAATAGCTAGACTATTAATTAGTCTCGGCGAATAATAGACTAAACTCTAGTGGTAATAATACTAGGTTTCGTCGAAGGAAATTATTTTTAAGAAGCGAAGCGCTGTCTGAGTTCGGATTCACCACCTTTTCAAGTGAGTGCATAGTTACTTTCAGCTTACACATAGATATGAAGTATTTTATATATAAATTACGTGTTGTGTGTGCATATTATCTGTATACTTGCTATCTATGCTGGATGAACGATTTTATACATTTTTTTTAAATGATATAAACTGTATATGTATTTTATATCTACAAAATGTGTTGGGTAAAACATGGGTAGATGTAATAGTTGTTGTGTGACAAAATAAAATAATGAGAGGCCTCGTTATAGATGTTATTGATGATCCAGTCATCTAGCGGAGTATAGATGACGACCACAGACTATTCTAGACAGCCAGTAGAACGCTAGCAGGCTCGCAACCTATAGGTGTTTATTTGAACTGTGTGCTCACCAGGTGTACTCCATCCCCCACATGGTTGCCTTAAGGACATTTATTGCTGAGGAATCCCCTTAGCAGTAGTGTCCATCCCGATGAAAGTCCTTAGACTAGGTCCCTTGTGTTAGATGTTTTAGGGATGTAAAGTGAGGATAACGGGAACGGGTAATCGGGTTGTTTGGTTTGATAAAGTTAATAAACTTATTTATTGTGGGTTGAAAACCCTATGTGCTCACCAGGCTCCCAAGCCTGACCCACTCAGTTTCTTGTATTACAGGTAGTGGCGCATGAGCATATATGTGATGTCTTGGGATGAGAGATTAAGGAATTTTAGGCCTGTAAATACGGAATAATGTAGTAAGGCCTATGTTGTATTGTTTATGCTTATGATCTGTATCGAACATGACATCTTGAGTCTTTTTAATGAAATACATTTCTACGGAAATGCTTTTGATAAATCTTTATCATATGTTGTTTTGGGACAAATTCCGCAACACTTTTATTTAAAATGTTACTCTGATTTTTAAACAAAGCATAAACAAAATCGGTCTTTTCTGGCCATGAAAATGGGGATGTCATAGTTGGTATCAGAGCATTAGTTTAAGCGAACTAGGAATTTGTAGGATTTCTAGACTTAAACTTAGAATGCTAAGCGATGATTGTGAGAAGTGAGCACTAGCTTATTTTAGGAATTATGCCTAAAATGCTTTTATGTGCTAAATACTTTGTGCCTTATATGCTATTAATTATTCGGATCTATGGTCTGTTGCCGGCCGGATCTGGAAACCTTATGTGTTTAGGATTCTAAACGTACGACTACGATATTAGAACTAGCATGTAAACATTTTGGAGAGATAAGGATGATTTGAACATCAGTCCTAAATAAAGATCTAAATTCACCTTATTCGGTGTATAGATCAAGATGGAAAGGACCCATAGCGGAAATGTAAATGCAAATGGAAACAGAAACCAACCCCCAGTGATTGAGCAAATACCGGTTGTGGAAGCCGCTACTAAGCCAATAACGATGGCCGGAGTGCATGCGATGATCCAGGCGATGTTGGATCGTCAAATGGAGGAAACCAGACGTTTGCTCCAACAAAATCAAGAGGAAGCGACCATACAGATCGAACAACCCGAGTTGAACGAAGGGCAGACTGAGGAAGGAAACTATAGTGGAACCGTTGGTCAAGTCAACCCACCAATAGTCCAACAAAACAACCAAGATGACGGAGTCGAGAGAAATGGATGCAAGTACAAGGATTTTCTGACTTGCAAGCCATCGACTTTCACTGGAAAAGAAGATCCGATCGGGGTCATGGATTGGATCTCGGAGATGGAGTTAGCTTTCATGACGTGCGGTTGTAGAGGAAAACTACAGACCACGTTTGCAGTGCGTCAATTTCGAGGAGGCGCTGTACATTGGTGGAATACCTTGGGGAAGACTTTAAGCCCCAACGAGCCCCTACAACTGACATGGACAGAATTTCTGGTGCAATTCAAATGAAAGTACTGCTCAGCTCAAAACATGCTTGAGCTAGAGAACCAGTTCCTAACCCTGAAAAAGGGAAGCATGTGAATCGATGAATACACAAACAACTTCACATAAAAGATGGAGTTTGCCTTGCATCTTGTTTCGGATGAGCTGACGAAAATCGATAAGTACGCAAAGGGACTTCCATGGGAGTACGCAGTGCTAGTGCGTCAAGCACATACTTTGGAGGCAGCTATCTGGGCTGCCAAGTCTGTGGAGGATATGATTAAGGGAAGAGTTGCCAGTAAGGTTGAGGTTGGAGAGAAGAGGAAGTTTAAAGGGTCTGCTAAACCCAACAAAAATAAGAGCAAGTTCGGTTCAAAGAAGTTCGTGGGAGGAGGAAATGAATTGAAATGGTGCGAGAAGTGCAAGAAGAAGCCCTCGGGAAAATGTAGCGAGGAAGTAACCTGCTACAAGTGTGGGAAAACGGGGCACTATGCTAATGAGTGCACCATCAACAAGAGGGTGTGCTACAAGTGCCGTGAAGAAGGGCATATTGCTAAGGATTGCCCAAAGAAGAAAGATGCGGGAAGGCCCAACATTCCACCGAAGTCGAAGGTGAGAGCCTTCCAGATGACGCTCGAGGCTGCAAAGGAGGCAACAGACATCGCTTCAGGTGCCTTTCTTGTAAATGGTTTGCCTGCCAATATACTATTTGATTTCGAAGCCAACTACTCCTTTGTTTCGTGTAAATTTGGTGGAAAACTAGCATTACCTGTAGAAAAACTTGATAATGCCCTGATTGTAGAAGTTTCCAGTGGCAAATTCGTACATGTTAGTAATCGTATTAAGAACGTAGTCATCGACCTAAACGGAAACGAATTCCATGAAAAGCTATTACCCATAGAGTTAAACAGTTTCGACATCGTTTTGGGTATGGGTTGGCTTAGCGCCAACGATGTCGAGATATTATGCCGAAAGAAGATAGTTAGGATAAATCCTCCTGGAAATGAGTCATTTATGGTGTACGAGGACAAACGAAGAGTGAATTCTGGAATCATCTCCCTGATGAAATCCAGAAAATGTTTATCCAAGGGATGTGCATCATATTTGGCATTTGTGATTGATGCTAAGAAAGAAAAGAAGGAGGTGAAGAATATACCGGTTGTGTGCGATTATCTGGAAGTCTTTCCCGAAGATCTTCCCAGATTACCACCTGATAGGCAAGTGGAGTTTTGGATAGACTTGTTACCAGGTACAACACTGATAGCAAAGGCACCTTACCGATTAGCACCAACGGAGATGAAGGAGCTTATGACGCAACTTCAGGAGCTGTTGGACAATGGTTTAATTCGACCTAGTTCATCACCATGGGGAGCTCCGATGTTATCCGTGAAGAAAAAGGACGGAAGTATGAGAATGTGTATAGACTACCGAGAGCTGAATAAGGCAACGGTGAAGAACAAGTATCCATTGCCGAGGATTGATGACCTATTCGATCAGCTGCAAGGTTCGAGCTACTTCTCAAAGATCGATCTTAGGCCAGGATATCATCAGCTGAAGGTAAGAGAGCAGGATATTGAGAAGACTGCATTTAGAACGAGATATGGACACTACGAGTTCTTGGTTATGTCATTCGGACTAACCAATGCTCCAACAGTGTTCATGGATTTGATGAATAAGGTTTGTAAGCCATTCCTCGATAAATCCTTGATAGTGTTCATCAACGACATTCTGATCTACTTGAAAAGCCAAGAGGAGCATGGCAAGCACCTACGGGAAGTGTTGGAAGTGTTAAAGAAGGAGAAGCTTTACGCCAAGTTCTCTAAATGCGACTTTTGGATACGAGAAGTCCAGTTCTTGGGTCACGTGGTTAACCAAGAAGGGATAATGGTTGACCCCGCAAAGATCGAGGCTATGATGAAGTGGGAACGTCCGAAAAATCCCACGGATATTCGAAACTTTCTAGGATTAGCCGGATATTACCGACGATTTATCCAATGCTTTTCTTCGATAGCTGATCCATTGACGGCATTGAACCACAAAGGAGCTACATATACGTGGAGTGAGCAACACGATGTGGCATTCGAGAAGCTAAAGAAGAAGTTATGTGAAGCACCGATACTTTCTCTACCCGATTGAGTTGAAGACTTTGCGGTATACAGTGATGCATCTGGAGTCGGGTTGGGTTGTGTTCTGAACCAAAGAGAAAAGGTGATAGCATACACATCTTGACAATTGAAAGAGCACGAAAAGAACTACCCCACTCATGATCTAGAGTTGGCAGTGGTAGTATTTGCCTTAAAAATATGGAGGCATTACCTCTATGGCACGAAGTGCAAGCTTTTCACTGATCATAAGAGCCTCCAGTATATCTTTAATCGGAAAGAATTGAACATGAGGCAACGACGCTGACTAGAGTTACTCAAGGAATACGACTGTGAGATACTTTACCACCCCAGTAAAGCAAATGTTGTTGCTGACGCTCTCAGTCGGAAAGTCAACCTTGAAAGGAAAAGGCCAAGAGCGTTGAGAATTGAAGTCGTCTAAACAATTGTGGAAAGTATCAGGAAAGCCCAAAAAGAAGCTTTAGAGAAGAATGACCGAAAGGAAGAACGTTTGGGCAAAACGGTAGTGTTCGGTACAAACAGTCCGATGGAAACATTCTAATGGGCCAAATCTCACTTGGGAAACAGAAAGTGACATGATGAGTCGCTACCCACATCTGTTTGCTGATGCATGATTCCGGGACGGAATCATACTAAGGGGGAGAGAATTGTAACGCCCGGGTTTCAGGGCTTAGCATTTGTGGACGATGTAATAGTCTAGGTCAACTATTGTAACTCTTTTTGAAGTAAGAAAGATGAAATATTTGAATTCTATGCGAATTATGTGTATTATAAATATATAGTTAATAAAGAATAAAAATAAGCGTCAAATTTAAAGTGTGAGATAAGTCCAACATCTTTACATAAAGTTGTAGTGGTCGAAACAAGGATTCTGGGGATATAAAGAACGCCAAAATCCGAGTTATAATGAAGAAGTTATGGCCCGCCGAAGTTTTACGGCAAAACCGGTATGACACCGGGAGACGTAAATAGTGAATTTACGATGGAGGACTTTTTATCCTTAATGATCTAAACCAAAGTTGTAGTATATGTTAAACCGAGAACATCCATAAAAAGAACGCCCAAATCTGACTGCGTATGAGGAAGTTATGATTTTTCTAAGATTCGGCTTAGCAGTGCACGACCCGAAACACGAATTTTAGTTCGAGAGGTTTTTGGCTTATGCGACCTAAATGAGAGTTGAAGATCTCATTAATAGGAACTCAACGGTAAAAAGACAAACGAAAACAGAGTCCGTATGTAGAAGTTATGAATTTTACGCGGATGTTTAACAGTATAATCTCCTTCTACTGTTAAATTTAAGATCGGTCGAGAATTAGCCGACTGAGTCAAAATGAAAGTTGTAGATCTTATTTTTACCTACGCGTGGATATAAAGAACTTCAAAAACAGAGGTCGTATGTGAAAGTTACGGATTTAGAAGTTGGAAGTGTGCTGTGCGAAAATGGGTGATGTGGCACAATCTTGGCCATTGCTTTCTCCTCAAGTCTTGCCACTAGATGGTGACATGTGGTACCAAGATCAGCTAATTTTCACCCTATACATAGAACCTCTCCCACCCTCATTTTCTTCACACCTTTCTCATTCTTTCTTCTCTTTACTCTTTCTCTAGAACCTCTCTTTAGCCCCGAAACCCCCCGAAAAGCCTAGGGAACCTCCCTAGCACGAGGCGAAAGCCCCGGAGTGCTCAACGGCTCCAAGAAGAAGAGCTTTTCGGCTCGGGAAAGCTGCTCCAAGCAAAGCTCAGTTTTCTATAAACCCGCTGTAAGGGAGCTACGCCTACGCTATTTTTAATATATCGTTTATTTAATTATAGTAACGTTATTAGGAACTTATAATAAGTACTTGGGCTATTATTATGGGTTATATAAGTATTGTTTGACGCTTATATAATAGTAATAATAGCTAGACTATTAATTAGTCTTGGCGAATAATAGACTAAACTCTAGTGCTAATAATACTAGGTTTCGTCGAAGGAAATTATTTTTAAGAAGCGAGGCGCTGTCTGAGTTCGGATTCACCACCTTTTCAAGTGAGTGCATAGTTACTTTCAGCTTACACATAGATATGAAGTATTTTATATATAAATGACGTGTTGTGTGTGCATATTATCTGTATACTTGCTATCTATGCTGGATGAACGATTTTATACATTTTTTTTAAATGACATAAACTGTATATGTATTTTATATCTACAAAATGTGTTGGGTAAAACATGGGTAGATGTAATAGTTGTTGTGTGAAAAAATAAAATAATGAGAGGCCTCGGTATAGATGTTATTGATGATCCAGTCATCTAGCGGAGTATAGATGACGACCACGGACTATTCTAGACAGCCAGTAGAACGCTAGCAGGCTCGCAACCTGTAGGTGTTTATTTGAACTGTGTGCTCACCAGGTGTACTCCATCCCCCACATGGTTGCCTTAAGGACATTTATTGCTGAGGAATCCCCTTAGTAGTAGTGTCCATCCCGATGAAAGTCCTTAGACTAGGTCCCTTGTGTTAGATGTTTTAGGGATGTAAAGTGAGGATAACGGGAATGGGTAATCAGGTTGTTTGGTTTGATAAAGTTAATAAACTTATTTATTGTGGGTTGAAAACCCTATGTGCTCACCAGGCTCCCAAGCCTGACCCACTCAGTTTCTTGTATTACAGGTAGTGGCGCATGAGCATAGATGTGATGTCTTGGGGAATTTTAGGCCTGTAAATACGGAATAATGTAGTAAGGCCTATGTTGTATTGTTTATGCTTATGATCTGTATCGAACATGACATCCTGAGTCTTTTTAATGAAATACATTTCTACGGAAATGGTTTTGAAAAATCTTTATCATATTTTGTTTTGGGACAAATTCCGCAACACTTTTATTTAAAATGTTACTCTGATTTTTAAACAAAGCATAAACAAAATCGGTCTTTTCTGGCCATGAAAATGGGGATGTCACAAATCAAAAGAAGAGGTTTATCTTCAGCAACCTCCCGGTTTTGAAAGTATTGAATTCCCTGACCACTGCTACAAGCTTGAAAAGGCAGTCTACGGTTTGAAGCAAGCTCCAAGAGCTTGGTATGAGACACTTTCTGAATTTCTAGTCTCTTCTGGTTACAAAATAGGAGTGATTGATCCCACTTTATTTAGGAAAGCAAATGGTGACCACCTTATGCTTGTACAAACATACGTGGATGATATCATCTTCGGGTCGTCTAATCAAGGAATGGTGGTTGAATTTGCTAAGCTCGTGACCAACAAATTGCAAATAAGCATGAATAGATAGATTAATTTCTTTCTAGGTCTTCAGGTCAAACAAATTCAGCAAGGGATATTCATTCATCAAGAAAAATACACCACTGAACTACTGAAGAAATATTCTATGGACAATTGTTCCTCGGCTAAGGTCCCCATGGCCTTCGGTTATAAGATCTCTGCTGATCCCTCTGGCGAATCTGTGGATCACAAGACTTATAGAGGTATCATTGGCTCTCTAATGTACCTCACCGCAAGCTGACCAGACATTGTCTTTGCAACTGGTGTATGTGCAAGGTATCAGGCTGATCCAAAAGTGTCCCATATGACCACAGCCAAACAAATTCTCGGGTACCTGAAAGGAAGTAAATCTCTTGGTCTATGGTACCTCGTATGCAATGATTTCAGTCTTCAAGCATTTACAGATGCGGATCACGCCGGATGCAAATTTGATCGAAAAAGTACCTTAGGTGGATGTCAATTTCTGCGAGGAAGACTCGTCAGCTGGTCCTCAAGAAAACAAAGTTGTGTATCACTGTCTACCACATAAGCCGAATATGTGGCCGCAGCCAGCTGTTGCTCTCAAGTTCTATGGATGAAGACGCAACTGTTAAACTACGGATACAGAATGCTGCGGATACCAATCTACTGTGACTCTGAAAGTGCCATAGAGATTTCCCATAGTCCTATTCAGCACCCCAAGATGAAGCATATTGAACTACGGTATCACTTCATCAAAGACCACATTCTGAAAGGTAACATTGAACTCATCTTTGTCCATACTCATGAAGAGATTGCTGATGTATTTAGAAAAGCCCTTGACTCTACCAAACTCAACGCGTTCTTACAAATGTTAGGAATGATGAATCTGAACCCACAATTCTTCTTGAATTGATAGGTACCGCAGACCATCCTTGGTCTCCATTGCGGTCCTAACTGAAAGTTATTTATAATAAATGGTTTTCGTATATCCTGTGTACCGCAGTCTATGTACCGCAACCATATATTATATTTATCTTTCACTGGTCCTTCTTGTTTGTTATTACTAACTTATTGTACAAGTGCTCTTCTCAGTTTCTTCCACTGTAGTCATCCGCAATGGCAAAGGATCCATCCGCAATGATGTGTCCATCCGCAATCACATTAATTGATTTCCAGACTGTTCATTCTTTTAAAACAAAAAAAACATGGTGTGCTCTTTAATGATCCTTCATTAAATAAAAACATTCCTTTCAGAAACTGTCTCATTCTTTTTTCTCTAAATCTCGTGTCAGCCCTATTTTAGGTATGATGACAAAAAGAAAGATTTTCTAAATCAAATCCTTTTAATATGTCTTTTCCTGTTACCCCAAAACATCCCATTCGTTACAACTTCCCCTTTACCCAACAGACTGATCCGACCTTCACCTCACGTTCACCAGACATGGTATCAAATCTGACATTTCATTAAATGCAAACTCTTTTTGGTAAACCCCAAATTAAGATTTAATCCCTCCTTTATCAATTTGTGGCTGAGATTAAAGACCCTAATTCAAAAGATAAACCTAGTCGTTTTTACCCAAGTACACTTAGGTCAAAAACGTTTCCCGCTCCCTTAAGCCACTATAAAACCCCATTCTTCTTCACAAAGAAAAGTTTACGCTATCTAAACCTTCAACCTTCTCTTGCATTCTTCAAAGCTTTCTCAAACACTCAACAATGGTGAAATCCAATGTTTCGAAGAAACAATCCAAGGCTTCTGGATCAGTGAATCCTACTGGTTCAGACTCTCCCACCATTGCTTCAAGCAATTTCAGAGCCGTCTTTGAAGAACACCCTCTCTACAATGCCCCCACGAAACTCATGATCAAATTTCTGAAGAATCACCCTCTGTTTGGTCCCTTTGATGCTTTCACAGATGTTGTCCCAATCTCAACCCTTTTTAAATGTGCCTTTTCCGCCTATCGCCCACTCGATAACCCACAAGAAGTTCATCTCAACCTGATTAACGATTCTTTGGTCATTTTGTCCAAAGAAAAGTTTCTCATTGCCATTAACCTCCTTGTTCATCCCTCCATCAAGATTTTCACCCCATCAATGGCGGACATTACTTCGACACTCTACCAAATGCGATATTAGAAAAAGATCAAAGGAATCGGTGAATTCATGAAGAACCAATTGCCTGCGGTCTGGCAATTCGTGTGCCACTTCGTCATCCGCAGTCTATCCGGCAGAACCGGAGGCACGTATAATATGGGACTCAAACTGTTAGAGCTGGTGTGGAGCATCTTCACATGACACGATGTGAACTACAGACAGATTCTTTGGGATGACTTTCTTCAATACATTCCCAAGGAGAGCCCAAGTGAGAACCCAACCGAACTCACTTTCGCAAGGTTCTAGTCCCTCTGCATTTCAGACCTACATGCGGACGCAGGGATCGACATGGGCAATGACATCAACTTCTTTGTCACCAAGGATCTCAAAAGGTACAATCCTTCCTCTGATCAATCAATTTTTGGACCAATCTGAAGACTTCTACACACATTCTTTCTACCCTCAGTCTTGAAACTGTTGATGTCTCAAACCACATTGAGGCTACGGAAGGTATTGACCCATACCTTCCTACCCCACCTCTTCCAAATCCATCCGCAATCGTTAACCCTGAAGGCACCGCAGTCCCTTCCTCCATAACTCTCTCTAATATTTCTCAAACCCAAAGACGCAAGCATAAAGTTTCTGCACTACATGGCCCCCGCAACACCAAGAAACCAGGAACTCCTAAAAAGGATGCTTCCAAGCCTTCCAAAAAAAGAAAAACACTACCAGTAGTTACTATTGTCGAACCAAGCCAACATGACTCCAGCAGTAATTCAGACGAGGATAACCAACCCATTTCAATCCTCAAGAAACACAAAACGGATCCCTCTAGCCATATGCGTGACCGGACTGATACCTCAGCCTCTCAACAGGCTCCGGTAGTCCTTGGGATGGCCGCACATCCATTCGAAACAACCATCTTCTACCACTCAAACTAAGAAAGTGAGTCTGATTCACAATACTGGCTCTCGCCCTAAAGTCTCCAGGGCTTCCCGACTACATTTCTTTTCTCATGAGGAGTTAAACTCCATCCTCTTGAATGTAACCCATACACTACAAACACCTTCCCAACTGCAGGGCACTTCTTCCGCCCATGCCAAAACTGAGCCGAGGCCAAACTTGGCCACGGGTCAAGGAGACCAAGGAAGCTCAGGAAATCCTACTCTGCTTACATCTGTAACAGGTGTTTTAGGCATGGTGAGCACAATTGTGCAAGGATCTGTGGAACCGAAGGACACTTCGATGCGATATAAAGGATTTGACAGTGAAGACTCCAATGATTATTGGTTGAATTACAATGCAGTAACTGAAGCCGAGATTCAGAAATATGTCGCTTTTCGAAGGGCATTCCAAGCACACAAGGATCAACAAATCAAGCAACAGCAGCAAAAGGAACAAGAAATCCAAGCTATGGCTTAGTATTGGGCAGATGCAATTAACAATGCCCATACTGTAGCCACCGTTCTGAATGTTCAAGACTAGATTTCTGAAATGGTTGAAACCTTCCGCAAAGCTCAGGAAGCAACTGCTGATCAACATGCTTCCAAAGTCCCTCCCATTCCCACTATCCAAGGATCACAAGAAGAAGGACCTGAAATAGAAGTGAGCTCTGCTCCCACCTTCGGATTTGATGATGCTGATCTGCAAGAGGTAAACAAACCCTCTCCCTCTGATGATGATCTTATGATGTTCGATGAAGATGAAGAATCCAATGGCTCTCATCATTCAACTTCAATGTGCAAAGAGAAGAAGAAAAAGAAGAAGAATGTTGTCACTAGGAAATAATTTTTAAGTTTACAAGCCAAGGTTGATCAAATCCTTGCTGCGGTCCAGCTAACTCAACCGCAACCAGAAGATATCCCTGGACCGCAGTCCTTGATCGAATGGATTAAATGCCTAGAAACACGTGAGAGATTGGATACTGAGCGTATCTCACTCAAGGTTGAAATAGGAATCCGGTCCCTTGATAATAATCGACAATCAGATCACAAAGAATACATGGCTACTGTGGAATGCCTCATCTCTGAGGTAACCGCAATTAAGAAAGATATTCAAGCAGCCGTTACGGATCAAGCCTCCCACTTTGAAAAGCTGATTGCTGAGACTCACACTGCCTATGAGTTTGCAATCTAAAACCTTCAAACTACAATCAACCGCCTGCAGAGATCCTTGTCCACAAATTTCCATGGTCCCGAAATCCTTCATCTCACCAAGGAAATTCACAGGCTGCTCTTCAACCCCGCCATCCCCAACAATCAACAACTAGCCAAAGCCCTCAAATCTCAATTCCAAGAAGTTTTTGCCAAAGTTGATGGCCTTCGACAATGGCTTGAGGAGGCTCCTAGTCTGAACTCCTCAAGAGGGGGAAGTGAAGAAGAAGTCCATCACTCAACCACTCCATCTCACAACATCAAACTCCCCCTATCACTATAGAAAAAAATTCCTACACCACAACCTACACCGCAACCATCTCATCATACACCACCTCATAACTCTCCACCACAAGAGGAAAACACTCCTGAGAAACCAGAAGACTCCCCCTCACTTCAAAAATCTTGCGGAGCACATGTCTTCTTTGAGTTCAAATGACTCTCCTGCCACCACCCCAAAGGACAAAAGATTGGAGCCAGCCAAACTTGCTAAAGAAGTATGGAGACTATGTGGTTTTGATACTATCATGGATGAGTCCTTGATAAATTCTCTGATCAATCCTCACCGCAGACTGCTTGATGATGATTACACTCCTCACCTCACCTATGCGGAACCCCCTTCGGATGGCTACTGGGATGTTCAAATCTCTCTGAATGCCAGATACTTCACAATATGTGAGCAATTCGGCTGCAGCCTTCCAGACTCCAAAAGACTGCCAATGGAATTTGAGAGACTTAGTCTGTTTTATGCTAAGCATGCCTCTCTCATCGAGAATATATGGTCTAACGATAGACCATCCCAGTCAAGAACTACAAAATCAGGAAGTTCATGAAGGCTGACTTCATCCAGTACACTTTGACTAGAAGGGAACATGTCTATGTCCGCACCCAGGCTGACTTCCCCAGTGTGAACCCGGAAGAAGTCTTTCTCATTGCAAAGGTGTTCCAACACAAGTCGGAGAAGCACCCGAAGATGAAGATTGCACTTGAAAGGGCTAATACTTTCTTGAAGGAAATAGTTTGTGATTTTGCTAAAATAGACGCAGACATCTACCCCACCATTGCCAAGAAATTCGATCTGCCACCACTTGACCCCGTACCAATGCCTACCGAAGGCTATGAAGAAAGATACTTAGGTGAAACCAACTATCCTGAACTTGCGGTCATTTTCAAAAGGAAGACCGATAATGTCAAATACTTGATTCCTATGACTGCCATGCATCGTTTCAATAGGAAGCAACTTGATATCTTTCAAAACGCAGTTGAAAATTCAAAGCACACAACTGCAGACGTCAAGTTCGAGATCTTAAGAAGAATCATCTGGTTGGAAAACATCAAGAAATTTTGGTGGATCCTGATCAAGTTTCTTAAACTTGATAGTTGATCAAAAGTTAAAGAGGTCACTTACGGGGGAATTGTTGAATCATAAAAAGTGACCCTCTTGAACTTCAGCTACCGCAGCCGTCAAGCCCCCGCAGTCAAGCTTCTTCATCAGCAATCGCAACCGCAATCTCTACCTACCCCAGTCTCTTTACTAGATTACTTTACTCGTCTTTTATTGTAATACTCTCTATTGTCCAGTATGTCTTGCATGGCTACTCTTAGAGAGGTAATCTAGTGTACTTCATGAGTCTCTATAAATAGAGCCCATTCTCTTGTATCAAAAACTTACGCATCTAATTCTGAATACACATCTCTAAAGTTATCTTTTCTATCTCTCTTATTCACACTTCTTACTCTCTCCTAATCGATTACAATCTCTCTTCGGAGCAAGTATTTTGTGACTTAATCACTAAGTTTGATCTCACTTATTAACTTGGATTGAATGCATTCATCGTTATGAATCAGCTTAAGTGTATACTTGATATACCAATTGTTGTCATTTCCATTTCTTTACTTTTTCGCAACTAACTCTCTAATCATCTAACTCTAAATATTATTGTTGAGCTTTTAGATCCTTCGAGATTAACTATTCCACAATATACTTGTTCTAACGTTTGTTCAAGTGTGTCTCAAAGTTTTTCTCTCAACAGACTCCCTCCTCCCTAATAGAATCAGGGCTATTTTGTGTATTTCCATGGCTTACCATGACTTTCATAGCTGAATTGATGTCGAGCATGGGATGTCTGTCTCCACAGTTCGAAAGGTATTAATGAGTTAATATTGTATTTAAATAATTTTTATATTTCTTATGTACTTTTTTTATCACAAAACCAGGTAATGCAAATAACTCTCCTGCAATGAGTTTGTTATGCATGGAATGTAGTCATGTTTATGTATAATTATTTATATGAAATAAATAAATATTTCGCTTGATAGTCATATTTCTATTCAATTCATTTGGTGTAAGGTCTTCTATTTCCTCTTCAATGATAAGCTTTTTTTATAATATTCATTTATATGTATGCTTTTTTCATTATGTCATTTCTCTTTATAAATATCATTTTTATATTATCAAGCCATTGTAAAAAAACCAACTCAAATAATATAACTGCAAAGATTGCCCATAACAAGTGTAATTATTCAACCAAAAGTACAATTAAGGGCAAAATGATCCAAAATATTTTATCAATAATATGCCAAATAAATTGGATCTCCCTTAACCAGAATTCGCATTTGGAGAACTTTGTGTAAAGTTTCTCCATGCACAATGTATCTTGTACTTCGTGCAAATGCCTCCGATGAAAACTATAACTGATTTGTCCAAAAATGGACGATATACCAGATTCATCAGGTCCATAAAGAATGCAAGTGCATTCGTCAATCTGTATGACATCACCAAAAACTCCTAATGCCTATATCGTGTCGTGAAAGCAGTTTAAGGAATATCCAGCTCACAGACATGCACCTGATGATACCCATAACGTAAAACACATATACATACATAATACACTTACAAAACACATATGCATACATGACACACATATACATACTTGATACATATACAAATACACATATAATATACATACAAAACACATATACATACATGATACACATACACATACACATACACATATACATACACATATATATACATGATACATACATATATATATATATATAAATACACCTATATACATATAAAAATATACATTATACATATAAAAAAGAAGAAAATGGATTATAAAGGAACTTGGGGTGGTGTAAACTAGTGAAGAAGGGTGGTTGTTGCGGTATTCCAACAAAGGGACCTTTTCCGACCAAATTCTAAAAGTCAGCTACAAAATCTGACAGAGGGAAGCAATTCCAGCAGATGATTGAAAAATCAGACAAAATCGACTCTTATGTCACTGGGGAAAAGAGAAAGAAAAAGACAAAAGAAAAAGACAGAGGTTTGAAGATGTTCTTCAACTCGTATCTCACCTATCGTCGCCAGTAATGTCGTGGACGCGCTGATGATGAGCAACCTCGACGAAATCAGCGGTAAGGAGTAAAATCCGACCAAATCGACGGAAGGACGTAAAATCTCCTAAGTTTTTGAGCATTATCGACGACGCATTAAGTACGACGTGTCTTATCAATCGTTGTATCAGGCACACAATCAACAGTTGGGGTTTAATATCAGAGATTCACACATATCGGGGTCGATGAGCATTAGTGGTGACGCCTTTAGCGGCCCGTTATTCTAGTAGTGCGTTCATTTATAAGCAAATATGTTGACGTTATATATATATATATATATATATATATATATATATATATATATATATATATATATATCATTGAAGCGAATTCATATTTACTGGTTTCATGTTTTAATTCTTTCTGGACGAGCATTGGCGGATGCTTTTGTAGTAAATTCTTTGGTTTCAGGGGCGTAGCCAATATAGGGCAAGAGTGGGCCTTGGCCCGCCCCCATAAAATTACGGTTACATATGGTATGTACAATATATATTTTTATTAAATAAAAGAAATTAGGGTTGTGATATGACCTATTCCATTCAAAACTTGAAATTAGAAGAAGGGGATGCATGTTGTCTATGTTGATTAACTCCATTTTAGATTATTTTAATGATTTAAGACAACATCACGTGAGACTTAAATAAACAATTTAGTTAAAAATGCATACATTTTTGGGTTTGTAGGCTTACCAACTCAAAAGGTGAAGAGAATTTTTGGTGGAAAGCAAAAGGAAAAGTGGAGTTAGTGAACAATCATTCTCTTCATAATTAAGGTTGTTACAAGTGGAGCTGGCCATCTCGATATATATATATATATATATATATATATATATATATATATATATATATATATATATATATATATATATATATATATATATGAGTGCTTCGAACAAATAAATGTGTAGCAACGATAGAGCGAGCAATGATTGTGTGAGTAATAGTTTGTAATCTTGAGCTAATATAACAAAACTTAGTTGCAGCCCATGGATGTAGGATTTACACCGAACCCAAACCATGTAAAATTCTTGTGTTATCTATTGCTTTATTTTCTGCTTTCCTGTGTGTGTGTGTGTGACAGTGTTTCTGCTGCGTGTACCTTGTCCGTGTAACACCGTAAATTTCTGAATAAATTTTTCATTTAAAAATCACATAAAACCCATTAACACACTTCTCAAACCATAAAATGTATAAGTTGTCAAAACACAAATCAACAATGTTTAATAATATCCCAGAATCCTCAAAACATGATCTCTAGCGAGTGTGTACAATCAATTCGGCGCCTTCCCGCGATCCTCAGAAGTCATTGCAACACATATCACACAACACGGTAAGCACGAAGCTTAGTGAGTTCCCCAAAAAACCACATACTTATAAATAGCCTCACATGGCTATATCTCGATAATGACCCTCTGGTCAATGTGTCTCAGTGAAGACCCTCTAGTCCCACACACTTGGGTCGGGCCCTTCGGTCCTAACGCAATAAGTACAGTATAATATACAACATAAATCACAAAGACAGAATGCACGATACCACACAACTCAGTATAAGCATACAAGACCCTTGTGTTACACAATATTACCACTCAGGTAAGTATAATGAGAAAACTCACCTCGAAAGTAAGCAAGTCGTGTACCCCTCGAACGGTCTAGTCTCCGCTTACACGTCATAATCATCGCTAATTAACACTTTATCTCCAAAACCCTAAAAAGTAGACTAACCCCTTTCTCTAACTCTTGGAAAGGGTAAAAGACCATTTTACCCCTCCATGGTCTCCATAATTCATGTCTTGATCAAACACTAAAAGTCAATGGAAGTCAACCCTCGAGTCAACAGTCCATGTTCAACCAACTCGTCGAGTGCATCTGCGCAACTCGTCGAGTTCCTTCATTTCCTCAGAAGTATCGTGAAAATCCAGCTCAACTCATCGAGTTGTCTCACCAACTCGCTGAGTTGTAACGCATCCACACTATCATGGAAAACCCTAGCCAACTCGTCGAGTCCATTAAGTCCCTTTTCAAATTCAGACGAATTTAAGTAGAACTAAGGCCTCATGCTCTAGATCTAGCCTTCTAAGGCTGAAATATCACGTAAAGCTGCAAGTTTTACGTCCATGCATGGCATCTAGGGCTCAAAATGCCAAAACAAGCTCTATAGAGGGTTTAATGCATGGAAGCTTGCCAAAAGCTTGATAATGCTTCGATCTTTGGGCTTATGGGACCTCATAATATCCAGATCTGGAGTCTCAACTCCATGGAAAGCTCAAACAACTTAAATACCAAAAGATGCATGGAAAGAGGCCCTAAAATTCCCAAGAAAGAGATCTAACAAAAGAAATGATCAAGGTGGTAGCTTTTTACCTGAGAACAGAAGCTAGCATTGAATAACATTGGATCCAAAAGCCTCTTCTCGTTGCAAGACTTGTTTCTCTTCAACCTCCTTCCAAAAGAGCACTAGAATACCCAAAATTAGTCTCTCTCTCTCTCTCTCAATGAATGTAGCTCGATTAGGGTTTCTCACAGAGTGTTAGGGTGACAAGGGAGGCGGAAATGAAGGCTTAAGATCCTTTAAATAGGACACAAACGCTTAAAAATAGGGTTTTCACACTCAGCTCCTACTCGTCGCGTTGGGGTCCTCCAACTCGTCGAGTAGACTCTAAAAATCACACGGCCATTAACACTCTCTACTCGGCGAGTTGGGGTCTCCAACTCGTAGAGTTGCTCTAACAACAAGATTAAAAATTAATTAAATATTATACCTGGGAGTCGGGATGTTAAAATTCTCCCCCACTAGAATCAGACTTCGCCCTCGAAGTCATTCTCCGGAAACAACTATGGGTACTGCTCCCGCATCTCGGACACTGGCTCCCAAGTCCACTCGGATCCCTTCCAATGCTGCCATTGAACCTGAACCATGGGCACCTCTTTATTCCTCAAGACCTTCACCTTCATATCCAAGATCGCTATCGGCTTCTCAATGTAGTTCAGGCGATCATCAACCTGAATGTCCTCTAAAGTGACCACTTTTGTCTCATCGGCAACAAACTTCCTCAGCTGGGACACGTGGAAGGTGTTGTGAATCTGGTTCAACTCTGCAGGAAGCTCTAACCGATAAGCTACCTTACCCACTCGAGGAATCACTCTGAAAGGACCGATATATCTAGGGCCCAGCTTGCCCCACATCCTGAATCGGATCACCCATTTCAATGGAGATACCTTCAGGAGGACAAAATCTCCAACCTGGAACTCTAGCTCAGATCGTTGCCGGTCTGCGTAACTCTTCTGACGAGTCTGGGCTGTCAGTAACCTATGTCTGACATGCTGGATCTCCTCTGTCATCTTGAGCACTATCTCAGTGCTCCCCATCACTCTCTACCCTACCTCTCCCCAACAGATGGGATTCCGACACTTCCTCCCGTATAAAAGGTCAAAAGGAGGCATACTGATACTGGAGTGGTGGATGTTGTTGTAGGAAAACTCAGCCAAGGGCAAGTAAGTGCCCCAACTTCCACCGAAGTCCAATACACATGCGTGTAGCATGTCCTCGAGTGTCTGAATCGTCCGCTCGCTCTGCCCGTCTGTTTGTGGGTGATAAGCGGTATTGAAATGCAACCGGGTACCCAACTCCTTGTGAAACTTCTGTTGGATTAATGTCTAAGTCCATAACTATAATTGGTAAGACTTGACCCAACCCGGCATGGTCCATTTGGGTTGCATACCATCATGCACTTGGATAGACTATAATGAGAGAAATAAGACACTTATGGTTATTAATATATTATAAGTTCTAGTATATTAATAATAAGAATAATAAGATTATTTAATTAGTATTGATCAAGAATTAATCTAGGATTAATTAAGTGATCAAAAGAAGACTAATTAAATATATGGGTTGATTGTGTAAATCATCCATACTTGTATAGATGACTAATGCTCCATGGATAATCAAGTTGGGCTAAAACCCATAGGATGGTCCATGGATGCTCCATGGTGTATTTGTACCCATGGATCATGGAAATGAAAGGCCATGTCAATTAGGGTTTACATGGTGTAACCCTAACTATATAAGCATCTTATTCTTGACCAAATCGGACACTAGTGTGTGAAGTGAAAGGGCTAGCCGATTTCATGAGTTGTAGAATTCTCTCAAGCTATTCTAAGTGTTTTGGTGATTGTGATTCCATTTGAGGCTTCCACACTATTGGGGCTAGGCACTCAAGCTTCATGAAGACTTTCTACATCAAGGAGGTATGTATTCTATCTTGTTACACTCATTGTTTTTGTATGCTAGATTAGGATAATACCTTGGATGTTCTTATTTGCATGTATAATAGAGAAAACATAGATCCAAGGTATTTAGGGTTGCATGTACACTTAGGAGTGTTAGAATGCTCAAAACCCAACAGTGGTATCAGAGCCTAGGCTTGCTTTCTCTTATACTTGATGCAAATTGCTGAAAAATGCTGAAAAACTCGATTTTCTGGCTTTCTGGGCACTGGACTCGCTGAGTCCACTGATGAACTCGCCGAGTCCATGAGTAAAATCATCCTACTCGCCAAGTAGGTTCATGCACTCGCCGAGTAGGAGCCCCAGACAGCATATATTCAACGTTTTTGGCTAGAAATGGACTAGGAACATTACCCTAAGTTGTTTTTGAACTTATAAACTTGTTTTTTGATGTGGTAATGTTCATGCTAATCCATTTTCAAAGATAATTGTCAATAGATTCATGTTTTGTATTAGTTTAAGGTTTAGACTAATTACATGAAAAAGTTTGATTTGAATTATCTTGTACTTATGAGTTGCTTAGATTAATAGAAAAGTTAATTGAAATAGTTGTTTTCAATCCATTTTAATCTAAGGGTTGAGTATAAAATGTGTTTGTGTAACTTGTCCTCAAGTTACATGAAGAGTCACATTAAAGACTCATAAAATTCATAAAAGTTGGCAATGGTTACAAAATGAAGAGTCTTGTGTCATTGAATAATTTTTTATGACTCCATAACTTGTCCTCAAGTTATGGAAGTTCAAGAGTCACTTCATTAAAGAAAAATATGTAACCATAATTAAATCCATAAGTTATAAAATAAAGAAAAAGTTACTTCTTTTATTAGTTTAAAGTCTTCCATAACTTGTCCTCAAGTTATGGAACTTGAAGAGTTTTTGGATTAAAACTACTTTAAACACATAAGTTATGGAATTAATTAGTTTTGAATGGTTTCGAAACTTGCCCTCAAGTTTTGGAATTTGAAAAAGTTTTCACTTATGAATACTTTAATTCCAAGTTAGCCCTTAGAATTTTAAAAGTTAAAATTCAACCCTTATACTTTATAATATTATAAGTTAATAATATATATATATGTATAAGAGTAAAGTCAGTCTTACCGCTAGTACGCCTCATTCACGAAGCCGGTCTATAAGGTGGGTATAAGGTTGTTGCCTATAAAATGGCAACTTAATGGGTGTCCACTCTCACCCACCGCTTGCTTGACTGGTGGAGGGTCGTTAGCCGAACGGGTTTGACAAGACTAGAATTCTCCCTTCATTAAAAGTATTAATGATAATACTAAGTAACTAAACTCTTAATAATACCCAATCTTAGTTACTTAGGAAAAATGTGAATAAGGTGCTAATCCATGAAATTACACTTTACACCTTGTCTAAGTCGTTAGTGGAGCGTGTGTGGTTAACCGGCACACTAACTTGGACTTAACAAGGTAGGTAAAGGGTGACTTAATATTTATCATAGTATCGATGGAGCGTGTGTGGTTAACCGGCACATCAATTGAGGGGTAATTTATTAAGGGTACCAAGTGATTTGCATGGTTACTTCACACCTTGTTTTGTGATCCTCGACATCCCAGTCACAAAACCTGAAGGGCACACTCGAGATTGAAACATGCCTTTGAACAGTTCAATGAATCTCAAAGATCTAGGAGTTTCAAAACCAATTAAAACCTAATAATACATTTCGTTTATCTTGGTGGAAATTGGTGAATCGTCATTCACCTACCTTCAAATATTTTATAGCTTGGCTTACGGCATACCTCTTCTAAGTTATAAAATAGTTTGTTGGGTCCTAGCCTTAATATTTCATATTGGGTGTCATATTAAGGACTTTAAATCAACTATCTTGAATATCTCCCAAAAGATGTCTAGTTTAGACACCTATGATCTTCCCAAATCTCTTGAAACAAGGTTTCCTAATGAAGATGATGTCCCATGGATATCATACTTCTTTCTCCTCCTCCATCCATTCTCCCTAACCCACAAGTTCTTGAAAAGTTTAAGGTCACTCAAGCCCTATTGGCAAGGCAAGGTCTAGGTGTGATCACATCTTGGAGAGGTAGTCACATATTGACAAGCCGGGAGAGTTGGGTGTCAAAGTCTTGAGAAAGTTGGTGATTCAATCACTTTCTAAGTCACATAGTGAGTTCCTTTGGGACACCTATGAAACAGACTATGACAAGACCCTTAATGATCTTATCTATTTGCTAAGATCAACTTCCTAAAACTTTATGGACATTGACAATGATGACATTGGATATCTAGTAAAGCTCTCTCTTCCCGATGGAAAGGGATCGGCCATAGTCAACTTGGTTGACCAAATGGTAAAGAGAAAAGCTAAGTCTGTGATAGTCTCGTGTACCATTATCAAAGGGTCCATATGTTTGTATTGCCAAAGAAAGGGGCATTGGTTGCGAAGCTGCCAAAATTTACCTAAGGATGTTAAAGTCAATAAGTTTGACTCTACTTCAGGTAAAGTCCACTATCTAACTCTGTTAAGTTTCTATTCTGACATTCTTGATACATGATGTGACTGGGTCACATGGTGATGTTTTAAGAATCAAAGAAAAGTGAAGAAACTTAAAGAAAGAATATGCTGAATCTGATGGCGTAGATGGATTTCTATCGCATAGTTTGAAGATCGGATTCTTGAGCTACTTCTTAGGAGTTATGAGATATTGCTTAGGAATAGGTAACAACAAGTTTTCATATGGATTGTAAGGATAAGTTTTCCGCAAAGTTTAAAATAAAAGAAAATTTTTTATTTTATTTATTTTAAATATCCTTACAATGGCATTTGAGGAAAAATTGTTGCTTATGTGATTCCATTAAGAGCAAGAGTGGAAATATGAAATTGATTCTTTCATTTGTGGTAATGTCTAAATTTACCAAATAAGGAAAGATTCTCATCACCCAAGTTTCAATTGGACCGGAACTTGGAATCATGCAAGTTGTATAGCATGATGAATGAGAACTTTCAAGTTTTGGAAAAATTAAGACTAATTACTTGTTCACATGGATGTGTGAGTCAAGTAAAGGACTAAATGATCGAGTACATATTCTTGTGCACTAATTAAGTCCACCATAAAAGTTTGATAAGACTATTCGTCATAGTTTACTAAAGCTCAGTAAATATGATTATACTTACATGCTTAAGTGTAACTCTGAGACATTAGAAAAAAAGGTTCCAATGTAAGGCAGAGCGAATAAGAAGAATCAAATTAGGCAGAAGGATAAAAGTTTCTCAAATCTGAAAAGATGGGAGAGTACTTTAGTATCAGTTTTGTGATCATCTTAATGATTAAGAAACCATATCACAATTAGTTCTCTAAGGAAATCTTAGTGCATTCTTATGACTAAGAAGAGGGATCTTGAATTGTTGAAATGGTTAAATCAAGAAGATGAGTCATACTTCGTTCCAATACAAGTCTTAGAGTCATACTCCAAGATTGTAATTTGAGTGACATGTCTTAAAGAAGGTTTAAAACACTTGTCAAATGTAAGAGTAAAAGTTTTGTACTCTTGTACATTTGAAATTGGTAAGTTGTGATGTTTTGGATAAAACAAAGACCAACTTAGGCCAATTGTGTGAAGTGTTTGTCTTGATAAGAATCCACACTATCTCTTGGTTGTTTGACAAGGGTGTCTTATAGGTCAAGAGGACAGTGGGAGTCTTAAAAGTCTTGAAAGTATCAAGAACTAATCAAGAATAAAACCTAAAGTTCTTCACTAGCACACAACTTGAGGTTCATAACCTATCGTGTTGACATATTCTGTGCCCATTCCAGTTAAAGTTGGTTTTGCATATGAGTTCTTAGAGTCCTCAAAGTGTTGCACAAACAACTTGGAAGCAATGGCAGGCCCTTGAGCTGCTAGGTGGCAAGAAATTAAGATTGAGTTCAGTCCATATGAGTTTGGATTTGTCATTATCTTTGTCTTGTGATTATGGTTTTGACAAATTCATATGGGTAGGAACTCATACACCATATAAATCTAAGTGTCATAAGGTTTCTCTCCGATTCTTGAAAATGATGGTGAGGAAACACTTTCACTAAGTAGATTTTATCTAGATAGCAATTGTGATATTTGCATTCTCAAAGTCGTTAGTGGAGCGTGTGTGGTTTACCGGCACACTAACCTGGACTTGTGAGAAATGGCAAAAAGGTCTAACCATTATGATTACGGCATACCTCTTCATAATTGTTTAGACACACAAGTGTGCCATCTAAGGGAAGGTGTATGTTTTTGATAAAGTTTTATCAAAACAATCTAGTATCAGAAATATGAACTTTGGTAAGGAAGTCAGTTGATTTCTGAGTACATGTCAAAGCTAGTGGGAATATAAGTGTTATGCTAATAATCATCATGTTAGTGGGAGCATGATAATTATGATAAGTATTGCAAGTTAGCAATGTTAATTATAGAAAACAAAAGGTTTCAATTGGGAAAAGTTGTTTTTCTATAATTAAGGGAGAGGAAATTATACTTCATCTCAAATCTATAAGCTTAGATCGTGAGGTTTTAATCATTTAGTCAAGGATATATATATGAATTTCATGTTGGAATGGCTCAACATAAGGAAATTCTGTATATGGGTCCATTATTTGCGTTCTAAAATTCGATTATGATTACGGCATCCCTTTTCATAATCTGAATTATGAGAACTTGGCAAATTGAAATGGACATATTATAGCAAAAGACTGGTTTAGTCTTTATGTGAGACATCATGAACCGTGTCCCATATGCTTCGGATATAGGATCAATTACATGTGCTATAATCATCCGTTCTAAAATTTTCCAAATGCCTGGGGCATTAAGAAGGGAAAAGGTTTAGAAATGGATATGACTAAAAGGATTAAACAATTGTCGAGGACAATCTAAGGTTTACCAAAGATTGGTTGCTCAAGGACAGTTGGAAGTATAGTGATAATTCTGGAAGGACCATATTGACATAATCTGGAAGGAGGCAACTCTTGTTCAGAAGTGATAGTCAAAATGGAATCTTGAAATGTTTCAAAGTTAGATTTTTCAATCTGTTTAAGATTAGGAAACTTAATGCAAGAAGGATGTTTCCAAGGAGCTGATCTCCTTTGGAATACTTTGTAATGATTGTTGTCAAGTCTTTCTGACTTTGTGCATAATCATTACAAGAGGATCAATGCATATAAGTTTAGAATCTAACAGATTCTAGTAAATGACATGAATTTGGAATTCTTGTATTTGCAGTAAGGGTTTGGGAGTGTGAAAAGAGAATCATTGAAGTTATGTTCAATTGATCTAGTTCACAAAGTAAAGATCATAGACAAACATAGTATGCATACTTGGTGTATGGCATGACTAGTGTTTAAGAAAACATAGTGTACATGCTTGGAGCATGGGACAATTATTGTTTTAAATTCAAGAATAAAGTTGATAGCTGAAATAGTATACAATGAATAATGTGTAATCATATGGTGATAAATAAAAGGTGTTTTATTTATGTTCAAAGGGTTGATACCATATTGGATTCAATTATTATTGTGTTTCACTTTGCATGTTTTGACTTCCCGAATAAACTAGGTTATTCTTCCGGAATGACTAAGTTATTCAAACCATCCACAGTCGGTCATATGTTGGAAGTCGATATGAATTAAGACTGTCATGGGTTGGCTTGTAGAGGTCTAAGGTGTTGGACAAAGGGCTACAACACTCATGAGTGCTCATACGTTCTGAGTATTAGATTCAACCCGCGCTCATTGGAATCACTTCATGGATTTTATCACGAGTGATCATGAGACGATAATATCTTATATTCTTCAAACCTAGAGATATGAGTTGTTACTATGAGTTGGTTGTACATTGATTGCACGAAAACGCATACGGTAACTCGGTGTTATAAAACGTGCCTTTGTGTATGATTCAACAAGTAGTAGAACAAGCCATATGAGTCGAAGTTTATCCATTCCTTTTACCTTCGGGATAAAAGCGATATCTGTGGGCCCCTCGATGATTTGATGATGACAAATGGAAGTGCTCGGCCGGGCCAGGACTGATTTGATTTGTTCAATTAGTCAGTCGTCATAAATCGCAAATCGGGAAACAACAAATGGACAGAGAGAATGATTATAATCCATGTCTCAGTCCATATGATATCTAGAATGGAGGAATATATGATCCCTTATCTAATGGACAAGTCACTGACAAAGGTCAGAGTTCATCTACAAGGTCAGAGTTCGACAGAAGCTTTTGAGAGCTACGATTGCCAGTTGGTTCCTGAAGTCATACGCAATAATAGTTTTAGACTTATCCAAGTGGGAGACTGTTGGATTAATGTCTAAGTCCATAACTATAATTGGTAAGACTTGACCCGACCCGGCATGGTCCATTTGGGTTGCATACCATCATGCACTTGGATAGACTATAATGAGAGAAATAAGACACTTATGGTTATTAATATATTATAAGTTCTAGTATATTAATAATAAGAATAATAAGATTATTTAATTAGTATTGATCAAGAATTAATCTAGGATTAATTAAGTGATCAAAAGAAGACTAATTAAATATATGGGTTGATTGTGTAAATCATCCATACTTGTATAGTGGGCTAATGCTCCATGGATAATCAAGTTGGGCTAAAACCCATAGGATGGTCCATGGATGCTCCATGGTGTATTTGTACCCATGGATCATGGAAATGAAAGGCCATGTCAATTAGGGTTTACATGGTGTAACCCTAACTATATAAGCATCTTATTCTTGACCAAATCGGACACTAGTGTGTGAAGTGAAAGGGCTAGCCGATTTCATGAGTTGTAGAATTCTCTCAAGCTATTCTAAGTGTTTTGGTGATTGTGATTCCATTTGAGGCTTCCACACTATTGGGGCTAGGCACTCAAGCTTCATGAAGACTTTCTACATCAAGGAGGTATGTATTCTATCTTGTTACACTCATTGTTTTTGTATGCTAGATTAGGATAATACCTTGGATGTTCTTATTTTCATGTATAATAGAGAAAACATAGATCCAAGGTATTTAGGGTTGCATGTACACTTAGGAGTGTTAGAATGCTCAAAACCCAACAACTTCTTCCAGAACCTAGAAGTAAAACGCACATCCCGATCTGACACTATTGATGTTGGCACCCCATGTCGTGCCACTACCTCTTGAATGTAGATCTCAGCGAATTTCTCCGCAGAAGAGCTGTCACTGACAGCCAGAAAGTGAGCGCTCTTCGTCAACTGATCTACAATCACCCAAATCGCATTGACACCCCGCGCGGTCCTTGGTAATTTGGTGATAAAATCCATGGAATTTTTTTCGTACTTCCGCAGGGGAATCTCTAAAGGTTGCAACTCGCCATGAAGATGTTGGTGCTCCGCCTTGACCTGACGACATGTCAAACATCTCTCGACCACCCATGCCACATCTCTCTTTATACAGGGCCACCAATAATCCTTCTTCAGATCCAGATACATCTTAGTGCCCCCCGGATGAACCGAGAATCTCGACCTATGGACCTCCTCCATCAAAATACGCCAAGCTCCACCCGAATATGGCACCTATATCCTCCCATGGAAGGTCAAAAGCCCCCGACTGTCTGTCTCAAACTCAGAAATCTGCCCGATGAGCCGCTCTCAATTAAGGTTCTCCGGTTTCACGGCCACCACCTAGGCCTTTCGAATGGTATATAAGACTGGAGTCACACATGCACACATCTCGGATCGGAGCACTCACTGCTCTACAACCCAGGGCTTCGGCTACCACATTAGCCTTGCCCGGGTGATACAAACTCTCACAGTCATAGTCTTTCACTACATCCAACCATCTCCTATGTCTCATATTCAGGTTGGGCTAATCCATAAGGTACTTCAGGCTCTTATGGTACCTGTATATGGTAGGCCAAACACCATAAAGATAGTGGCACCAAATCTTGAGGGCGAACACCACCGCCCTTAGCTCCAAATCGTGGGTGGGATATCTCGTCTCGCGAGGCTTCAGCTGCCTCGATGCATATGCTATCACATGCCCCCTCTGCCTCAACATGAAACCCAATCCTGAAATGGATGCATCACAATAAACGACAAAGTCCTCTACTCCCTCCGGGAGAGCTAACACTGGAGCTTCACACAACCTCTGGCGAAGTGTATCGAATGATGACTGCTGCTCAGGCCCCCAAGCAAAAGTAACACCCTTCGTGGTCAATCTGGTGAGAGGAACAACAATTCTGGAGAAATCTCTGATAAACCTCCGATAATAGCCGGCCAAACCCAGAAAACTCTTGATCTCGGATGGGGATCTCGGCACCTCCGATCACATAACTGCCTCAATCTTGGCCGGGTCAACCAAAATCTCATTCTGGTTAACGAGGTGTCTTAGGAACTAGACCTCTCGCAACCAGATATCGCACTTGGAGAATTTGGCATACAACCTCTCCATCCTTAATACTCCAAGAATCTCCAGAAGATGCTCTTCTTGTTGTTCCCTAGTCCTTGAATACACCAGAATATCATCGATGAACACGATCACCGAACGATCCAACATAGGCCTGCACACTCGGTTCATAAGATCCATGAATGCCGCTAGTGCATTGGTGAGCCCGAAAGGCATCACAAAAAACTCATTGTGCCCATAACGACTCCTAAGGGCCATCTTCTGGATATCCTCCTCGCAAACTCTCATCTGATGATACCCAGATCTCAAATCAATCTTGGAAAACCAAGATGCCCCCTGCAACTAATCGAATAAATCGTCGATCCTCGGTAGTGGATAACGGTTCTTGATCTTTAGCTTGTTCAACTCCCGATAATCAATACAGATCCGGTGTGAACCATCCTTCTTCTTGACAAAAAGCATCGATGCTCCCCACAGTTAGCTACTCGGTCTACTGAAACCCTTCCCCAGCAGCTCCTAAAGTTGCGAGGATAACTCCTGCATCTCGGGCGACGCAAGGCGATAAGGTGCCTTGGCAACAGGCGCCGTACCCGGAACCAAATCAATCCGGAACTCCACCTGCCTCTCGGGAGGCACACCCGACAATTCATCGAGGGAAACATCCGAGAATTCACGCACTACCAGTACAAGAAAAACAGCCTTTTACGACGCGCAATGAATTCACGCTCTACCAGTACAAGAAAAACAGCCTTTTACGATGCGCAATGCATGTCGTAAAAGGCTTAGATAACGCACAAATGCATGTCAAGAAAGGCCATGTCATAACGAGAGACGGCGCGCAAAAGCATGTCGTCTATTTACGACGCGCATTTACGACGTGCAATTACAACACGCATTTACGACGCGCGTTTACGACATGCATTGCGTATCAAGGAAGGCCCTATCATAAAGGAAGATGAAACACATTTGCATGTCATAAACATACGATGCGCATTTAAGACTCGCATTGCGTATCATTAAAGCCCCTATCAAGAAAGGATATGTCATAAATGAAGATGACACACATTTTTGCGTATCATAATTTTAAATGTTTAAAAAAATATTATTTATAGATTTACTAATTTTCAAATTAAATTTGTATTTAATGTCTCATAATAGAAAATAAAATATTATATACAAAAAATACAATCCATTGCATAAAATTTAATGTCATACAAATAATCGTTCCATGGAAAGATAAAACAAATCAATAAAAGTTGTAACAAAAATTTACAAAGTAATTAGATAAAGGAAATATAAAAAAAAAATATACCCTCAAATGCTTTTAAAATTCTAATCTCCATGTCAGCTCTTCAACTCACTTCTCCAGTTTTTCCTTAGCTTCTCTATGGGCTCCAACATCTCTTGCTAAAAAAACATTGTTCAAATCAAGCGGATGAAGAAATATGGACTCGGAAGCTTTCATTAAATTGGGGATGGAAAATGACACCAACCAAATAGGATCCTCATATCTGACATGGACATTTCCAATTGAGATCTTAAGATTTCCAATAGTTGTACCAATCAAAGAACCCAACTATAAATTTCCAACAGGCGCCTGCAAACAATAAAAGGTGGCACACTCAAAAGATGACAAAAGAGGAAAAAAAACATTCAGAAGACAAATAATGCAAAGAGACTAGATGTTGATTGTTGAGTAACATAAAGACTTATGCTTTAAACACAAATAAGACTTAAGTACATACATTTCCAAGCTTTGATTTTGATATTGCATCAAGTGTTGTTGTCTCGGATTCCTGCAAGACAGTTGAATATTCAACAAGCAGCCCAGACTTAATAAAGTTAACCATCAGTTAAATCAAACTGAATATAACTAGAGACATCTTAAATATTAAGGATACTATGGAAGAAAAAGCAATATATTACCTGAATATGTTGTATGTTCTTGATTTTGTGAAGATGAGTTAAAGGAAAAAATTAGATAACCGAATGACAACCTGCATAAAACATAATAATCAAAATCCGAATTTAACATTAAAAATACATGATAAACCTAAATGAATTACAAAAAGGGATAAATTTACATCTTACCTCTAGTGAAATAAATCTCAAATTATCAAATCTTGAGCATATGTCATCAGATGCCTCGTGTTTCCTCTCTTTCCACTCTTCCTTCAGATAACTGCATTGTCATATCCATAGATAAAGTTTAACTGTCTGAGTTTACACCCTAATTTCAAATTATGCAAGTGGAAAAAAATTAAAAAAACAGCAGAAAAGTAAAAGCACAAAGCTATAATAGGGAGAAACAGAGGTAAGAAACTATAACAAACAAATAAATACAGGTGTTGCTATTTTTTAGAGTTAACCCTATATAAACTACAAAATGTTGGTTCTTATAATTATAGCATATCCTACTATTTGCTAGATTGAAACCTGGAATCAACAAACTTGAACAACATAAATAAATATTCTTATTATATAAAGATAAATAATGGGGGATAGCCTTGATTAGATGCTGAAAAACACTAGTTTTGTTCTCTCAAGAAGTTGTAGAATCTAAAAGCAGAAAAAGAATCAAACAGGTAGCTATGATTTATCCACCTTTCATATTACCAAAACATTACTTGGTTGCTCTCCATCTCCTTTTCAACCTTGCATGCCCAATATATTATGTTGTAAAAACACCAAAAATTCATGTCAGATTCTACTCAGTTTCGTGCTTGGATGCAAATGAACACAATTCCCTTCATATTCCTGAAAGGTACTCAACAATTCCATTCTTTTTTTATTAAAAGACCAAAATACCCCATTATTGGAAGAAAAAAAGTAGAAGAACAAAATACCCCATAATTGCAATAAACAAAAATGTGAAAACGGAAAGATGATACCATATCCTTAATTATGTGGAAATGCAAAAAGGGCATAAATAGAACTAGGTTATAACCTGTTTCCTTTTGGGACTATAATATGAAGAATCAGGGTAATTTTTAACACTATCTGGTGGCAACCATGCTGAATCATGTGGACCCATACTTCTGAAATGTTGTCCTTCCTTTGCATCACGGAAATCAGGCCCTGGTCCTGTTATATCATATATGGAGACACAGTCAAAACAGGATAAAATATGCAATACATGTTGAGCATACCTACGCCCACAAAAGCTCCTTTCCTGTTTTCCTTTTTTTTTAATATTGTTAGAAGGGTAGGTGTTGTTACTTATATGTTGAAATGTAACAATCCCCATTAAGTCTTATATGGGTGAAGTGATTTGAAATCAACAAACTATGTAGAAGTAACATGTTGAGCAACACTTAGCATGGTATACATTCTGGTGACAAGAAAAGAGAAGATGAAAACAGTTTTGTACTAATTAAAGCGATTATCATTCACCTAAGAAGGGTTTGTATTTAATAAACAAATTATTTATATATAAAATTCACTTACATGGCAAAAGGTTGGGCCACCAAACCAACATGGCATAAAATAGATGTTAATATAGATAAATCAAACACATGTACTTCAGAATATAACTATACAACTACAAGATTAACTGGGAATTATATAGTTCAGAAAATGGGAACAAGATTGAAAGAGACGTAACAGTTTACAGTATAAAGGAAACTAGAAAATGATCATGTACCAAATTAAGTTGTATTTAACTATTTGGTTCATTTGTTGGCTTGTTTTGTAGTCCAACAAGAAAGCTTAAATATTGTTGATAAAAAGGTCAATCAACAAACAAAGTCACAAGTCACAACCTACTGGGAATTGATTCAATTGACAACAAAAGGATAAAGATGAACTATTCTTACAAATTGGATGTTGCTTTATCACATTATGTCATTTGCATAGAAAATATCATGAAAAGAATAAAAACCCCAGCAGTACAATTATACTTTTTAAAATGACGAATTTTCATTCATACTTTTTAAAATGACGAAAATATCATCTGAAAAGAATAAATATCATCTGAATAACTTAATATATATAAAAAGGTAATTACTTTTAAATAATACTTTTTAAAATGATGAATTTTCCTGTTCCATCAGTACAATTACACAAAGGGTTCGAGTAATTACTTCCAAGTTGAGAGTTGAGACAAGCGAAATGACGAGCACAACTTTCGAGAAATACGAGACATCTAAGTCATACAAGTAAAGAGATCTATTCATTGATAAGAAAAAGAAAAAACTTGAACGGGGACTAGATTGATGATAAAATAGAATCCTGGGTTGCAAACAGTGATTCGATAATTGGGAGGTAAAGTCGACTAGCAATTTGCAATTTCATCCATAATTTCACATCCCAGTCAACTCAAAAGAAGGTTGTAAATTGATTTCACTTTTTAAGTTTCTATAAGATTGGAAAAGCAATCATAGGGACCTAGTTTGTGTTCAAGTTTATAACAATATTTGCTTGTCTTAAATAAGGCTAAAAGCAATTTGGTAAAAACAAAGAAGTGTATTTCAGTTTGAGCAGAACATTTTTCAAATTGACCTGAATTGAATTTCATAATTAGCTAACGAATATTAGATCGCATAGTTTCTTCATCTAGTCACAAGTTTAAACCCAACTAATCTCTTTTATTTTATATTTGGTGGGAAGCCTATGTGTCCTATTAAGCGGCCCTAACAAGATACCCATGTGTTATGAGATATGGGATCCAGAAAACTGGAGTTCTCCAAGTGATATGAGGAAGTGCTTGATTATGATTGCATATTATTTTAATACTTGTCTTTTAAAAAAACAAGTAGTTCAAACATTTACCCCATTCAGATAAGCACCTTCTATAGAAGAACTCTTTGGTTGATTCTTTTAACAAAAATCAAATATAGAACTTTATCTGCTCGACTTTAAGAAGAATATAAGTGATTAATATCTACTATTTAGTGTATAAGTTGTTGACCCCTCTGGTTTAGCCAGGGATTTGTGAGGATATTGAAGTGATATTTAGATTTCAAGTTAAACATTTAGTTCTTGGTCGGCCTTAATTCATCTAAACTGTCTACCTTGTATTGCAGTTATGCCTTCATGATTGTATGGAAAAGAACTTGCTTAGATGTCAGATAATGCATCTGCTTGCTTAGCAGAACCCTTTAACAGATAGAAGATTACGTCTTTGCACTTATGAAGGCTTGAAACCCCATCACTTTTTATTACCTAGGTGGGAAGTTTAAGTAAGGTAAAGATAATCATGTTATTCCTTCATCATCGCACATATGTTCTCAGAGCCAAAAGGCTGCTAGATATCTATATCCATGGGAATTCTTTGTATTAGTTTACCAGGATTAGTAACATAATGTTATTGGTTTAGTGGTCTACTATTGATCAAGTTGATCAATTCAAAGGGGGGAATAAAATTGGTGAGGGCATCCTATCCCAACACCAGTTCTATCAAAATCATGCAACAGAGTATGTAGTGAATTTGAGAAATTGGGAAAAACTAATAGCGCCAGATTGTGAATACGAATATATGATCTGCTTAGAATGTCAGATAGCAAAAAAAGGCAATATTGTCCTAATTTACTTGGCTATAGCCTATAAATCCACTTCATATAGTGTCCTTTTCCAGAAATAAAATTTAAGAGGCAGACTTACCAACTCGAGAACTTCCAGTTGCTTTCTCAGCAGCAGAGATGCAGCATGCCACCAAAGGGGTTCCTCCGTGCTTTAGAGCACCTGGATGAATGTGTAGAATAAAAACATGCACTAAGAGCTCCAACATAAGAAACAGAGGGATTGAAGTTATAGAAGTTGGAATAATTTCAGAAATCCAGTTGGATCGTTCCTGAATTATGCATATATATATCAAGGAAACAGTCGAGAATATAATTAAGATTGGGAATTAGGGTTCTTTATGGAGAGGCGAGTTAGGGTTACTTTGAGGAAATTTGGGAAATTAGGGTTAATGAGTGATTTGTGCATCAACGATAAGAAAAAAGAGGAAATTGAAGATAAAATAATGAAATTCGGATAAATGCAGATCCACATACCTTATTCATTAAAAAAAGGTCTGATCCATAGAAATAAACAAACCCCCACAACAGCCAAGAAGATAAACACAAGAACAAGCTTCCACCACCACCAAAGAGAGCACCAAAATCCGCCACCAACACTACTACAACTCCTCGACGACAAGGAAGGAGAAGGCAGTGAATAACAACCGTCGTCGCCGCCGCCACGACCATCACCACCGCCCAACCCCTCTGGTTCCTTCAAAATTACGTAATCATCCTTGGGATCTTCAATCACGATCTTCAAAAGGGTGACTACATCTTCTTCCTCGTTCGTCATAATAATAACAAATTTAGATTAAATCATAATCAATTTGACCGAAACAACCCTAAAATCGGAAGTTCTGCAAGTAGTCGTTAAAACTGGTCGGATTAAATTGTGAATTATCTGATAGAGATGGAGGAATTAGAAAACAAAACAATCAAATCCAAAAGAACAACGCAAAAGATCAAGGAAACAAACGTCGATTCAAAGAAAGAGATAAGTATTTCAGATTATTGGGAAAGTTAAAAGAGACCTTTGAAGGTAGACATATAAGAAGAATTTGAGGCATGTTGGATTCGAAAATGTAGTATCCGATACATGTTACCTTGACAGATGTCGATGACCAGGAATGGCAAGCAACGATGGCTGAAGTGCGAGCGAAGAAGCAGGCGACAATCAATGTTTGGAGGGGTAAGGAAGAGCGTCGATAATTAGGGAAAGAGGGAAAGGAGAAAAAAAAAGGAAGGCGGTGTTTTTAAGTTTTTTGGATTTTATTTTCCTGCTGCAATTAAAAGATGGAACGCGCGTTTCATTAAAATTTATAAAGCGACACACTCAGACGATGCATGCTTTATTATAGGTGCCCTCCGTGTTTTTATTTTTATTTTTGTTTAGACACTAATTTAAGGGCACGCAAAAATGTGCGACCTAAATCCTTAAAATTTATAGAAAGATGACATTATTTTTAGGTCACACATATTTGCGTATCGTAAATCAATGCGTATCATAAATTACGCGTCGTAAAAGGCTGTTTTTCTTGTAGTGTACCGGAACCTCAGAGATAGAACTCGGCCTCTCAACGAAAACTCTTGTATCCATCACATATGCTAAAAAGCCCATGCATCCTTGCTATAAACTCTCCCTCTCCCTGGCAGAGAGCAGAAAGATGATCCTGATCTGATCGCATCGCCATACACAGTAATTACTCCCCCACTAGGGTCTCGTATGGTCACCATCTGACGCTAGCAGTCAATCACGGCTCCAAACCGGCTCAACCAATCCATGCCCACTATGACACTGACATCAACCATCGCTATCGGTACCAGATCTATCGGGAACTCAACACTGAAGATCTCTAATACACATCCCCGGAATACATCAGTGGCAAAAACCACATGCTCGTCGGCTATAGTAACCCTCATAGGTCGACTCAATGCCTTGAATCTGACACTAATGTGACAGCTAAAGTATAAAGACACGAAAGATCGACTCACACCTGAGTCAAATAACACAAAAGAAGGCACATAATTCACAAGAAAAGTACCTATACAAAACACAGTATAAGCACAATCAAAATCCAAATAACATGAATAATGAAATACATACCAACAATGACATCAGGTGATGCGTAGACCTCCTCCGCTGTCAGTTGAAAATCTCTCCTACGAGCCCTTAGAGTCTCGGCCTTCACCGACTGGCTATCAACAACACATAGAATAGCAGGAGCAAAACCCTGGGCTATTCCCTGAGTAAGCTGAGGACACTCGGCCTTCTGGTGGCCCATCTGGTTGCAATGAAAACAGACCGAGAATCCCTTGGGGTAGTCCTTCGCCATATGCCCCTCCTTGCCACACTTGTAGCAAACCCCTGCTCTACAAGACCCCTCATATCTATTTCCTTACTTGCCACAAGTGTAGCCCTTCTGGCCTCCCGCTCTCGCATTAGCGGGTTTAGCCCGCTTCGTCGCCGGCTGCGACTGTATTGGTCTCCGGTCCCTCCCCTGGGACTCTCCATCCTCCTTGGCTTGCAACTTTAGCTCAATCTTCCTCCTTCGGTCATTGGTCTTAAGCTTGGCCAATGTACGGTATGACGAGTTCGCCACAAACTCCAAAATATCTCGCCTCAAGATGCTCAAGTATCGACTCACACGTGCCTGCTCAGTGGACACGTGTTCAGGGCAGAACAACGCCCTCTCATGAAACATCCTCGTAATCTCAGTCACTGTTTCTGTCTTCTGCTTAAGAGACAGAAACTCCTGGTGTAACATCCCAAAATTTAAGACCAAAAATTTCATTTTAAATAAGTTATTATACAAAACCAGCAATATAAAAGCATTCATGATAATATCTCATGTCAAAACCAAAGTGTCAATAAGCAAAGCATATTATTATAAAACCATATCAGAGTGTAATCCCAAAGATCTCATGTGCGGAAAGCATAGTGTGATGCGCTGCAATTCAGCAGGCTCCTTTACTTTGAAAACGAGTACCTAAAACCAAAACTGTAAACCGTAAGCACGAAGCTTAGTGAGTTCCCCCATCATACCACATATCATACATATCACATACTGCCAGGCATATCTAGGTTCCTGAACTACCCCTTTGGTCCTTTCGACCGGTAACTTTGCCTAGCATACATGGGTGCTGGCCTACCCCTTCGTTCCTCTCAACCGGTAACTTTGCCTAGCATATCTGGGTACTGGCTTGCCCCTTTGGTCCTTTCGACTAGTTTCCGGGGACTATTTCACCCTTACTACAACCACATAATATGATATCACATAATCATAATCTGTCTAGCATAGCTGGGTACTCAACTACCCATTCGACCCTATCGACCAGTAACTTGGGGACTATCTCCCCTACTGCTACTATCACATAACATCATATTATGCTAACACATAAACATATCATGTAGTAGCAAACATATACAATTATCACAAAGACAATCGTCTAACAAACAACTCCTACTGGTGGACCAGCATTGGGGTCGTAGACCCACCGCTACTAGAGGGTAACTCATCTCGATGTTGTGTAGTGTCTGCACAATCCTCAGTACGGAAATCCACTCATCTCAACTCCTCAATTCCCTACACAACAACCCTCCTCAATTACTAATTCATACCCACAACCCTCCTTTACAAGGGTCAATTCAAGTCCATGTCAAAGTCAATGTCAAAGTCAACTTTGGTAAAAGTCAACATCCAGTTTACTTGACTTGTCGAGTTGGTCCACCAACTCGTCGAGTCCCTATTATTTTAAGATGATACACCCCCCGACTCTACTCGTCGAGTCTACCAAGAACTCGATGAGTTCTCCTTCAATAATAACATCGGGACCATCTTTAACCGACTCGCCGAGTTCACCCTTGAACTCGTCGAATTCATCTTCATCCATATGAATGTGTCCAATCTATGACTCGCCGAGTTCTATGAATAACTCATCGAGTCCGTCATCATGGGTTGGGAGATTGCCTTGAACTCTCCGAGTTTGTTCACACACTCACCAAGTTCCATGATTTCCAGGTCCACAATAACGTCCATCTTGTTCAGTCCCCTTCTAGACTCAACTAGATTCCTCAGAAACATAAAAGGTTGGGGAACCAATACCCGACTCGCTGAGTCCCATGAACGACTCGCCGAGTCCCTCCTTCTCCAAAACTATACAGTCGATCTCAGTGGGTCTCAAGGTATCCAAATCATAGATCTAGCTTCTTAGTGTCCTTTTTACCCGTAAAGTTACAGTCTTGATGCCCATGCTTGGGGTTTTTGGCTCAAAAGGCTCTAAAATGAAGTCTACAAGATGCATGGGGCTCTCACGGCCATAAACATGGCACCTTTATGCCATGAGATCCCTCCAAGGTTCAAGATCTGAAGCCATCACTCTACATTACACTCTAAAACCCAAAATGACTTAGAAATGCCCCAAAGATGTCAAGATTCAAGCCCCGAAGAAGATCTAACAAAAAAGAAGTCAAGGTTGGAGCTTTTTACCTCAAACAAGCTGGAAATGCAACCAAAAATCTAGATCTAAAGCCTTCTTCTTGAACCTCCAAGCCTTTCCTTCTTCTCCAAGCTTCAAATCACAAAGAATGGCACCAAAATAGCTCAAGAGTACACGCAACTAGTTAGGGTTTAGAGGATGGGGTCTAAGGGTGATGGAGGCTGGGGTGGAGGCCAAATAAAGTGTTTAAATAGGATGCAAACCCTTAAATTTAGGGTTTCATCCAGACAGTTGCTACTCACCGAGTCGGTCTACCGATTCGTCGAGTTGGTCACTTAAGTCATGCGCCCACACTCGATCCTACTCGACGAGTTGGTCCTTTAACTCGTCGATTTCCCTTGTTAAAATAATAAATCTTCATTTAAAAATACTTATCAGGAATCGGGCGTTACAAATCTCCCCCACTTATCTTAGATTTCGTCCTCAAAGTCTGCTGCAGTGAACAAATTCAGAATGTTCTCGCTTCTCGACCACCGACTCCCAAGTCTACTCGGACTCCCTTCAACTTTCCCGTTACAAACTTTCCAAAGGTATTACATGGCTACGTAGAATCTTCTCCTTCTCTGCCACAACAACCATTGGTATGCTTACGTAGTTCAGGCACTCTCCGGCCTGATTATCATGCAGCAAGACAACTACCTTCCTATCCAATATGCGTCCTTCCACAACAAGACGTGAAATATACGGTGAATCTAAATAGGTTCCTCCGGAAGGCCTAATTGGCGTGCTACCTCTCCAACCCCAACAACCATCCTGGTGATCCAAGGTATCGAGGACTCTACTCCTCCTTTCCCGAAAGGAATCCTTTTTGTGCTGACAGGGTACTACATCCTTCAGCCCTCGCAACTTTATCCATAATCAACCAGCTATCTCATAAGCACTCATACTTAGTCCAATCAGCCTCGACTGGAATACCAGACACCTCCAGCCCAAGCAATCGTAGGTTCCAGAATCAACTGCCATTTCTTTCGGGGCTGACACCTAATGCCCGAAGGGTATAACCATCCCTCGCTCTATCAATGGCCTTCCTAAGGCAACCAGAACTTTTATCCAGGATATACCACCCTAACCGTCAACCCTTGAAGGCTACCTCTACCTTCTGAGACCTGAAACCTATCATAACCTGGCTTTGAGACAGCTCGCCCGTGCTGAAACAACTGGGAACAACTCTCCGCTAAATCCCTCAACTACTAGCCAGACACTCACAACCCTGCCAACTCTGATCTTTTATCGGCCTATCTCGATCTACTAAAACCATCCTTAGAGCAATCCTTCGAAATCGATGAAGAATGGCTTCACGATCTTCTCAAGTAAAACTCATCATGTTTCCCTGGAGTCTGAACTCTGAAGTCTTAATGGTCCGGCTCCTTGTCAGATCTCTCAGACCAAACTGTCACCCATCACACTGCTACTAAAAAGGGAGCAAGTCACCTTCCAACCGCTAAAACTTCCCGAACCAGTATGTTGTCACATGACTGCTTTCCCAAATTCTACTGAGACGTTCCGGGTCTCAACTCGTTCGCCAATCATCCAAAATATCGGGTTCCGACCCGGCTGCGGAGCTAAAGGACTCCCACTTAGTCGCCTCACACGACTTCTGAACAAAATTCTTCTCTGGAACTAGTTGCCACTAGTTCTTAAGCCACTATGGCACTAACAATTTTCTGATCTAACCAATCAGGTCCATGCGTTGAATCCTATCATCATCAAGTCCAAGACTAAAAGTGATTGCTACCTGACCAATGGTAGCCTTATCTCACACGTACTTAAGCAGTCCATTGCTTCCCTGATCTCATAACTGTAGTGACGTTCCTGCAGTCCTACCACTGGCTCAACCAGATCTAATCCCTTTGGGGAAATCCATAAACCAATATGTGGATTTCCATATCCTCACTGCTACACTCGAACTGGCTGGTACTACTGTTCTTCTTGTGATCTGACATCACTCCTATACTATCTACCAAACCAGTGAACGCTACGGCTACTCCCGCAGTCCGCAACACTCTAGTTCTATATGGCTGCTAGTGAATGCTACTGCTACACCCGTAGGCTTACAACACTCTAACACTGTTTGGCTGCTAGTGAATGCTACGACTACAGCCGTAGACTTACAACACTCTAACACTATTTCAGAACCTTGTGAATGTTGCGGCTACACCCGCAGACTTACAACACTCTGTCACTATCTGACAACCTTGTGAATGATACGGCTACAGTGAATGCTACGGCTACACCCGCAGACTTACAACACTTTCCAACCCGGGTCGACTACACACTCGACCTAATACTCAATTGAATTTGAATTCTAATTGGACCTCTAACCTGTTTCCCTTCACCTGCTATCTGATGCTCAAGAAAATGTGAACCAAACGTCGAAATGTTTTCTGTACTCCCAACTCACCTATACCTCCACCTAGACGGCTACTCGACCGCCTTCCTCCTTGACGGGGATGTGAAACTCCTACAAGTTCACACTTATTTCTGCTCCTGAATGCCTGGCCAATTCTACCCCACTTAGGCTCGACTAATTCTTCATGGCACGTGAGAATTGAAGGATTCCCAATCCTTCTCGCTTCCTAATAATCCACTAATGACAATCTATGCTTACCAATTCTAGCGATCAATTATCAGTCCAACCTTAAGATCGCCTATCCTCAGAAGTCTCGAAGAGTACTCTTGAAATTTGGTCCAGTCTGACACCTCAATCCACCTCTCATGTTGAAAATTAGAGGCCTTAATCTTCACTCTGGCTGACGAGTCCTCGTTCCCACTTCCAATCTCGTAGCACCACTGAACCCCAGCCAAACACAGCCCATGCGAAAATACAACTCTCTTGAACATCCAATGACCAACCACTTTTGTGTTGAATACCTGCAGCTGATGTTATTATCCACATGCTACCTGTCCTTCCTTAGCAATGGTAGTTACTTGAACTCCAAAGTTCTCCCATAAACGTTTGCCGATCATATCAAAACAAACGGTGAAACCACCAAATCTTATCGATACGAGTGGATTAGCTTGATGAAATTATCCATAAGCCTTCCACATAATACCCCCGACCGATCTCTTACTACGAATCGTGGGGACACTAAACCCTCGGTGCAGCAAAAGGGGTCAACCTTTTACTAATTACCCAACAATTCACGGTATGCATTTGGCATATGACATTTTTTGAAAAATACAATCCGAATACAAGCAGGGAGATAACTCATACATACTCTTACCCAAGACCGAGGCAAGAACAATCATAGTATCGGTAGAATCGAAAAGGGCAATATATACATACCGTCAACATTTCCTGCCGTAATCCGGTTCTCTCTTGTAAATCACTTCAAAGTCCGACTCCTCTCTGCTGGGGCTCTTGTCCTACCCTCTTGTCCATCCATGATCTTCAAAATGCCTGGAGCAAACATGCTTACTTCCCCTCCATTCCTTGTCTGGCAGTCGGCCTTCTTGTGGCCCACCCAATCGTAGTAAAAACATAATAGGCTCGCCCCGTGAGAACAATATCTACTAACATGACCAATCCCGCCACACTTGTAGCAGCCTAACCCTTTGGAACGACAAACCTCCTTGTACAGTTGCCCGCATGTGCTGCACTGACTTTGGCCTTGTCGGCCTACCAATCGCTGATCTAAAATCTTGGGCCTCTTACCGGGACCTTCCAAGGAATGCTCCTGGTCTGACCTCCTATTCTCAACGTGCTCCAAATCGATCTTGTATCCCTGAAATCTGGAAGTCATATCCTTCAGGGCCTGACACACTGTCACACTTGCTAACTCACTTGCCAATGACTGAGCTGCAATGAATGGGACATCATCTGCCCCAAACGGGTCAAAAAATCCTCCCAAGACATAGTCTCCAACTCAGAAAGTGCAATAGACTGTGCAATCAATTCTCATTAGTTCCTTTCCGCTTGATACAAGAGACCCAAGGCGAACCGAACCTTGGCTCAAAACCTTGACAATCCTTTCCCCGACTGGCTCACTATATGTGCCGAGACTGAATCCAGAACCAGAACCATCTCCCTGAGTGCCCATCTCTAAACTGAAAATCACAAAATCTCTGGTCAGATATACTCAAAGATCCTTGTCCCCGAAGTTCTCATATTCTCCAAGACTCTCACTGATTCGAGTATGGATCTTGTGCTTTCAGTAGTACGGGCCCAATACTACCTTCCACACCTTTCCATACTTTCCTCAGCAATCATCCCGAATCCTCCAAGTCACTTCCTCAAACTGGTACCCTGAATGCTCGCTAACAGCGCAACCAAGTCCACTAAATCATTTCCTAGGCATCCTTAGGATCTCGTACCCACCCAGTCCTCAGCTGCTCAAAGATTCCCAGTAATTTCAACTAGCTACCTCATGAATATAGCCACATGCAACAAAGATCGGATAATCATTCGAGTAAAAGACTCATCCCTAGAACGGTTGGACTCAAACAAGAGCTACATAATTGGGTCAGATCTATCACTCTGAGATTATCCAGCTTGTGCCGCATGTGACTTAGCATATTCACTTAATAGCTAGCTCACATTACTAAGAGTCCCATGAAGCACAAAGCAAACAACATTCAGCTAATGAAAAATCTAACCATCATATTCCAATCAAACCTTTCTATCCTCTAATCAGGAATCTGTACATGCAATTCAGAGGCTCATAAAATCAGGCATAGCCTAAACAGGCTATCATATCACTGACTGATCAATACTACCATGCAAGTCTACAAGCACATACAATAGGCATATAAGGCTTCCTCCTAGATCCTCGGCCCTAATCTAAAATGCAGTTCTCATAACCATATCATAACATAACATATCATAACATGTATGGGTATCTTGGGGAAAACATACTTGAGCTCGGCTGATTGCACACATCACACACCTTGTTCTTTTCAAAGTTCTTTTCTCTTTTCAAAATTCTTTTCTCCTTTCAAAGTTCTTTCCATTTTCTCAAGCTCTTTTTATAAAAACGATTCTTTTTTTTTTTGAAAATTTTTATACCAAGTCCTCAGTTTGAGTTCAGACACACCTGAGAGTGTATCTGAATCCCTCAAACCAAGGCTCTGATACCAACTTGTAACATCCAAAAATTTAAGACCAAAAATTTCATTTTAAATAAGTTATTATACAAAACCAACAGTATAAAAATATTCATGATAATATCTCATATCAAAACCAAAGTGTCAATAAGCAAAGCATATTATCATAAAACCATATCAGGGTGTAATCCCAAAGATCTCATGTGCGGAAAACATAGTGTGATGCGTTGCAATCGAGTCGGCTCCTTTCCTTTGAAAACGAGTACCTGAAACTAAAACTGTAAACGATAAACACGAAGCTTAGTGAGTTCCCACATCATACCACATACCATACATATCACATACTGCCAGGCATATCTGGGTGCCTGACCTATCCCTTCGGTCCTTTCGACCGGTAACTTTGCCTAGCATATTGGGGTGCTGGCCTACCCCTTCGGTCCTCTCAACAGGTATCCTTACCTAGCATATCTGGGTGCTGGCTTTCCCCTTTGGTCCTGTCGACCAGTTTTCGGGGACTATTTCACCCCCTACTACAACCATATAATATCATATCACAGAATCATAATCTGTCTAGCATAGTTGGGTACTGAACTACCCCTTCGGCCCTATCGACTGGTAACTTGGGGACTATCTCCCCTACTGCTACTATCATATAACATCATATCATGCTAACACATGAACATATCAGTTAGTAGCAAACATAGACAATTTTCACAAAGACAAGCGTCTAACAAACAACTCCTACTGGTGGGCTGACATTGTGGCCGTAGACCCACCGCTACTGGAGGGTAACTCACCTCGATGTCATGTAGTGTCTGCACAGTCCTCCGTATGGAAATCCACTCGTCTCAACTCCACAGTTCCCTACACAAAATCCCTCATCGATTACTAATTCGTACCCACAACCCTCCTTTACAAGGGTCAATTCAATTCCAAGTCAAAGTCAAAGTCAATTTTGGTCAAAGTCAACATCTAGTTGACTTGACTCGCCGAGTTGGTCCACCAACTCGTCGAGTCCCTATTATTTTAAGATGATACAACCCCCCCCCCCCCGAATCTACTCGTCGAGTCTAGGAAGAACTCGACGAGTTCTCCTTCAATCATAACATTGGGACCACCTTCAACCGACTCGCCGAGTTCATCCTTGAACTCGTCGAGTTCATCTTCATCCATATGAATGTGTCCACTCTATGACTCGCTGAGTTCTAGTAACAACTCGTTGAGTCCGTCTTCATGGGTTGGGAGACTGACTTGAAGTCGCCGAGTTTGTTCATACACTCGCCGAATTCCATGATTTCCAGTTCCATAATCACGTCCATCTTGTTGAGTCCCCTTCTAGACTCAACCAGATTCCTCAGAAACAGAAAAGGTTGGGGAACCAATACCTGACTCACTGAGTCCTATGAACGATTCACTGAGTCCCTCCGTCTCCAAAACTATACAGTCGATCTCAGTGGGTCTCAAGGCATCCAAATCATAGATCGAGCCTCTTAGTGTCCTTTTTGCACATAAAGTTACATTCTTGATGTCCATGCTTGGGGTTTTTGGCTCAAAAGGCTCTAAAATGAAGTCTACAAGATGCATGGGGCTCTCATGGCCATAAACTTGGCACCTTTATGCCATGAGAACCCTCCAAGGTTCAAGATCTGAAGCCATCACTCTACATTACACTCTAAAACCCGAAATGACTTATAAATGCCACAAAGATGTCAAGATTCAAGCCCCAAAGAAGATCTAATAAAAAAGAAGTCAAGGTTGGAGCTTTTTACCTCAAACAAGCTGGAAATTCAACCAAAAATCTAGATCTAAAGCCTTCTTCTTGAACCTCCAAGCCTTTCCTTCTTCTCCAAGCTTCAAATCACAAAGAATGGCACCAAAATAGCTCAAGAATACACACAACCAGTTAGGGTTTCGAGGATGGGGTCTGAGGGTGACGGAGGCTGGGGTGAAGGCCACATAAAGTGTTTAAATAGGGTGCAAACCCTCAAATTTATGGTTTTATCCAGACAGCTGCTACTCGCCAAGTCAGTATACCGACTCATCTAGTAGGTCACTTAAATCCCGCGTCCACACCCGATCCTACTCGACGAGTTGATCCTTCCACTCGTCGAGTTCCCTTCTTAAAATGATAAATCTTCATTTCTTAATACTTATTAGGAACCGGGCGTTAACCCTGGGCTAACCATTCCCTCTCCACCTGGGGAACGTACTCGTCTCTAAACAAATGGGTAAACCTCTCCTAAGTCACTGCAACATGGTATGTAGGAGTAAAACTAGCTGTCACGAACTTCCACCAGTCCTTCGCTCCCAAGCGAAGCTGGTTCAGCGCAAATCGAACTCTCAAATGCTCTAGGCATGAACATGTATAGAAACACTGCTCAATGTCGAAAATCCATCTCATAGCAGCAATATGATCCTATGTACCATCAAACTCTGGTGGCTTCGTGTTGCTGAACTCCCGGAGCAACAATCAGTCACCTCCCTCTGGCCTAGCAGCAGCTATGGCGGCGGTGGCTGCAACAACAGCAGCCTCCGTGACAACAACATATCGCTCATCAAACGTCTCATTCATCATGGCCTTGATAGACCCGAACATTTCTGGTATGGCCTCTCTGATAGTTGCAACCACCTCTTCATGAATGATCCTGCAGATCTCCTCGTTATTGGTACCACTGCTCTTGGGATTGTTGTGGGTAATCACCATAGTGTCTCTGAAACACAAACACAAAATCATCAGAGACTAGCTCAAACACACACACTCGATTACCCACCCCTACATGCTCCTTAGCATCCTAAGATTCTTACTTGGGTCGTATACAGATCCGGTGCTTTCAGTAGTACGGGCCCAATACAACCTTCCACACCAACCTGTAGTCGCCCCAAGTCCTCATCCTAAGATCTTAATTCACAAGTACTCTATCCCTCATGGATATCAAACTAGTATCTCGGTGGAATACTCAAATGCTCATCTAGGTATCTCTCCTAAATTACCTCTCGACTCAAGACTCTCTCTAAGAGGTTCCCGCTAGGCACTCTTACTCAACACATACACAGAGCAAATAGTAGATAATATTAGTCAATAGCATTCCCTAAGCTAAGGCATCATGAATCAGGCAACTCTAGCCCTAATTTCCAGAATACCTAGCCTATCCTCTAGCATGAAGCTCTAATATCTCATAATTATCTCATAATATAAATAAGTAATGGTATTTTAGTAAATCACCGTTCGGGCTCTGGCTAATTGTACCCACTGCATTGTCTTGTTTTCTCTTTAAAACCCTTACTTGTTTTAGAAAATCATTTCTTTTTAGAAAATTTTCTTAAATCCTTAGTTTGAGTTCAGACGTACTCGCGAGTACATCCGAATCCCTCAAATCAAGGCTCTGATACCAACTTGTAACACCGTAAATTTCTGAATAAATTTTTCATTTTAAAAATCACATAAAACCCATTAACACACTTCTCAAACCATAAAATGTATAAGTTGTCAAAACACAAATCAAAAATGTTTAATAATATCCCAGAATCCTCAAAACATGATCTCTAACTGGTGTGTACAATCAAGTCGGCGCCTTCCTGTGATCCTGAGAAGTACCTGAAACACATATCACACAACACGATAAACACGAAGCTCATATGTTCCCCAAAATACCACATACATATAAATAGCCTCTCATGGCTATATATTAAGGTAATGATTAACATAGTTTAAGGAAACATGTTTTGTTGGAAAACACATGTGTATTGCTTTCCCATTTCTGCCAGTACGACGGAGGTTTTTACGGCAAAAATAAATGAGTGGCTGAAAATGATTCCACCATTCCGAACCTTTTTTATTTTCTCAATTCAACATATATATATATATATATATATATAGTGTTAGGATCAAATGTGAATCACAAGTATTGTGTGAACGTATGACTAAATTCTAAACATTAGATTAAAAAGAATGGATAGATGTGATCATAGGGTACATGTTATTAATATGGACTTGCATTTACTATATAACTTAATTTAATTAATTATATGGGCAAAATCTTAACAGTGGCTAATAATATATATGGATTTTTCGGATTATAAGCAAGTTGATTAACACTTCTCCATTTTTTAGGCAAAATAAGTATATATGGAAGTATAAAATTTACGTTTGAAGTTTTCAAATGATTTCCAGATTTTCATCTATTCAGAATACTCATATAATCAATTCTAAAAGAATACCAAAATGTAGTAATAATCACTGAATTCTTAAAGAATGAAGTGTTTTTGATCAATTATTATTCAAAATACAACATACTATTCTTAAAGAATGTATTATTATACAACTGTTATTATGAAAACGCATCACATTATATATAAGTTAAAACTGCAATTCTTAAAGAATACCATAGTCAACTATTTTACATAACCCAATATTCTTGAAGAATTCCCTAAACAACTATTTACATATATATATATATATATATATATATATATATATATATATATATATATATATATATATATTGTAACGCCCGTAGATCCGGGCTAGTCAATTTAGAGGCAATAGGGGTCGAAAATGACTTTTCAACAAAAGATTATTTAGAATAAATAATTTGAACCAAGTTTTAGTATATTTCACAAGGTTTTCGTACATATAAAGAACACCAAAATCCGAGTTCTAACGAAGAAGTTATGACCCATCGAAGTTTCGCGACGGAACCGACACGGCACCGGGAAGCGTAAATAGTGAATTTACGTAGAGCAAGTTTTAGCCTTAGCGATATAAATGAAAGTCGTAGAATACGTTAAACTAAGAACATCGATAAAAAGAACGCCCAAATCTGACTTCGTATGAAGAAGTTATGATTTTTCGAAGTTTCAGATTAGCAGTGTACAGCCCGAAATTCAAATGTTAGATCGAGCGGTTTGTAACCGACACGACCTAAACAAGAATCAAAGATCTCGTTAAGAGTAGCGTAACAAGAAAAAGATGGGCGAAAACGGACGTCGGATGAAGAAGTTATGAGAATTTAACGGACCAATCATGTCCCGGCCTGTTAATAATATAAAATTTAAAATCGAGTCAAAATTAGCCGACGGAGTCTAAACGAAAGTCGTAGAGTACGTTCCCATCTTCGCGTGGATATAAAGAACATCGAAACGGAGCTCATATGCGAAAGTTACGAATTTTTAAAGTTAAGTGTGCAAATTGCGAAATTTGATGCGAGATGGATGACGTGGCCTCATCGCAGCCGTCCATCGCCAATTGAAAAGCGCCCTTCGGATCACGCCACGTCGTCTCGCTTCGCCTTACGCCCCACGTCGGAGTTCGGTACACCCAGCGTACCCTCGGTCCTTATCGTCTTCCGAAGTGCGAGATAGCTAGATGTAACTGGACCCTATCCGAAGTTACGCCCCGTGTAGCCAAGGATTACGCACAGCGTAGTCCGAGGCCTCGCAGGGTATAAAAGGGGGGGGGGCGAGGGTCTCCGCATTTTTCACACCAATTCTCATTCTCTCTCTAGTTTCTTTCTCTCTCTAAGGGTTTTAACCCTCCCCTAAGCCTAGGTGATCCCCTTGCACCCTAAGGAAGCCCCGAGGCTCCCGGAGTCCCGAGAAAAAGTGTCTTTCGGTTTCGGAAACGCTGCTTCGAGCAAAGCCCAGTTTTCTTTAAAATCCGCTGTAAGTGAGCTACGCTTACGCAATTTTTTATATAGCTTCCAAATGATTATAGTAATGTTATTAGGTCCTTAAAATAATTATTTGGGCTATTATTATGAGTTATATTGAGTGTTATTTAACGCTTATATAATAATAATAATAGTCAGACTATTAATTTGTCGCGGTTATCATTAGACTAAACCCTAGTGGTATTGATACTAGGTTTTATCGAAGGAAATTGTTTTGAGAGTATTGAAGCGTTGTCCGAGTGTTGAGTCACCACCTTTCATGTGAGTGCATAGTTACTTTCATCTTACACATAGATATGAAGTATTTTATATAAATTACGTGCTATGTGTGCATATTATCTGAATACTTGTTGTCTATGCTGGATGAACGATTTTATACATGTTTTAAACGATTTAAACTGTATATGTATTTTATATCTACGATGATGTTGGGGTAAAACATGGGTAGATGTAATAGATGGAATATGAGTTGGATGAAGAGTTGAGAGGTGTTATAGACCACGAGGTGAGGGTGAGAGGTGGACGATGTGAGAAGCCTTTCCCAAATGATGGCTCCGTCATTCAGCAGAGTATGGATGATAACCACGGACTATTCTAGACAGTCCAGTGGAACACTAGCAGGCTCGCAACCTGTAGGTGTTGTGAACGATGTGTTCGCCCAGTGTACTCTAAACCCTGGCGTCCATGCAGACTTAGTTCCTAAACCTTGGTGATCATGCAGACTTGATGCCTAAACCTTGGTGATCATGCAGACTTGATACCTAAACCTTGGTGATCATGCAGACTTGATGCCTAAACCCTGGCGACTATGCAGACTTAGTGCCTAAGCCCTAGCGAGTATGAAGACTTAGTGCCCGTTGTGTAAACCTTGCCAACAATGGACTTTGTGCTGATTCCTTAGGATGATCCTTAGGAATGAGTGAACGAGGAATAGCTGATTCTTAGGGTAGATCCTTAAGACTAAAGAAGATAATCGGGATGGGTAATTGGGTTGATTGTTTGATTGTTTAAACATAATAATTATATTAATGTGGGTTTAAAACCCTATGGACTCACCAGGTTTCCCAACCTAACCCACTCAGTTTATTTATATCACAGGTGTTGATATGAAGTCACATTACACTGAGAGATTAAAGAGATGTAGATCACTAGTAAGTTCTGTTTATACTTATGTTTCTGTATTGACGATGACATCCCAAATGTTTTAAAATAAATAAAACACGTTTCTTCGAAAATGTTTTGATAACGTATTTATCATGTTTTTCTAGGAACAATTTCCATAACATTTTTATGAAAAGAAGTACTCTGATTTTTATAAAGCATAAACAAAATTGGTATTTTTTGGCCGTGATAATGGGGATGTCACAGTTGGTATCAGAGCATTAATTTAAGCGAACTAGGAATTTGTAGGAAATTTCTAGACTTAAACTTAGAATGTTAAGTGATGATTGTGAGGAGTGTGTCTAATAGATTTAGGTAATACACCTGAATAGACACACGCACTAGCTTATTTTAGGAATGATGCCTAAATTGGTTTTACTTGCTAAATGATTTGTTATGCTTTATGTTATAGTTTGGTCGGATCTATGGTCTGTTGCCGAACGGATCTGGAAACCTTATGTGTTTAGGATTCTAAACATACGAATACAATATTAGAACTAGCATATAAACGTTTCGGAGTGATAAGGATGATTTAAATGTCAATCCTAAATAAAGATCTATATTCACCTTATTCGGTGTACAGATCAAGATGGCAAGGACCCGTAGCGGAAACGTGAATGCAAATGGGAACCGAAACCAACCCCCAATGATTGAGCAAATACCGGTTGTGGTAGCCATTGCTGAGCCAATAACAATGGCCGGAGTGCAAGCGATGATCCAGGCGATGTTGGATCGTCAAATGGAGGAAACCAGACGTTTGCTCCAGCAAAATCGAGAGGAAGCGACCATACAGATCGAACAGCCCGAGTTGAACGAAGGGCAGATTGAGGAGGGAAACTACAGTGGGACTATTGGTCAAGCCAACCCACCGATAGTTAGGCAAAACCACCAGGATGGAGGAAATGATGGACGTGGATGGAAATACAAGGATTTCATGGCGTCCAAACCACCGAGTCTATCTGAAGCCCGACACCGGTGGAAATCATGAATTAGATCTCTGAGATGGAGACGATGTTTGAGAGTTGCGAGTGTAGCAACAGGTAGAAGACCGCTCTTGCGATTCCTCTATTGAAATCTGGAGTACTAAGCTGGTGGAAGCTACTAGCTGATTCAATGCCCAAAGGTGAAGTAAGCAAGATGTCGTGGGAGGATTTTCTGGTGCAGTTGAAGATGCAATACTACTCTGAGCAGGATCTTCTAGAGATCAACAACGAATTCCAAAATCTAAAGAAGGGAAGAATGAGCATTACTGAATACGCCGCAAGTTTTACTGAGAAAATGAAGCTTGTTCCTTACCTCGTCCCAACTGAACTCTCCAAGGTTAACAAATTTTCCCTTGGATTACCAGCGGACTTCGGTCCAATGGTCAAGTAAACTACCACTCTGAAAGCTGCCATTTGGGCTGCTAAGAATGTGGAGACCCAGATACGAGAGAAGGGTCTGGAGAGAGCTAAAGTTGGCGAGAAAAGGAAGCATGAAGGATCTTCAAAATCCAACAAAGAAAGGAAATTCTCAAATATTGACGAAGGAGGAGGATGTGAAGCCAAATGGTGCGAAAAGTGTAAAAAGAAGCACTTCGGGAAGTGTAGCGAGGAGGTGACTTGCTACAAATGTGGAAAGACAGGGCATTACGCCTGTGCGTCCAACAAGAAGGTGTGTTATGGATGTAACAAAGAAGGGAATATCTCTAGGGATTACCCAAAGAAAAACGAGGCAGCAAGGCCAAACACGCCACCAAGGCCAAGGGCATTCCATATGATCCTCGACGAAGCAGAAAACAATGCGAGGAACCAAGGATGAGGAATTCATATCCGAAGATCAAGTTATGTAGTAGCCATAGTATCGTATGATGTAGCCTATTAGAGGCATAATCTAGGGTGAACTTGAACACTTATGTAATCGTTTCAAGAAATAATAAAGCCTTCGTTTTGTTATCTGATATGTTAAACTGTTATGTGATTTTCTTGTATGGTGACTTGGAAAACTGCAAGACAATACTTGGGACGAGTATGAGTAGGTGTGAAAGGTAGTAGATGCATATACTACCGGAAGCACAGGACTCACGCTTGGATCAGGGAAAGTCACAAGGTTACCAAGAAGCTAGTAATTGATATCGTTTTATTCAAGTATGTCGTTACCATCGTTTCAGTAGTAACTAAGAAGATTGTTGTTATTCTGACCCTAGTGGTCATATCAAATTGAGTCCGACTACGATGAGTATATTACGTGGTTCAGAGAACCAAGTTCGATGTAGCACCCGACTTAAGCCAGAAGAATTAATCAAAGCGATCAGAAGAAGTATCGCGACGGCTGCTAGAAATGTTACCTTTTAAGATGTGATTAGAACATGAAGGAAGGTATAGTCCGTTCCGGAATTTGACTCTAAACGACCTGAGTCCAAACAATGCATCACACGATGATAGGCCATAAGAATATGACACATCGTTCCATTGTAGTAAAAAAAGAACTTATCTTCAGTTCGTATCAACTGAGGATTGACATTGTGACATGAAGGTCATAATTTGGAGTTTAACGTAAGATAGAGAGCGGATGCAAGATCGAGCACCACCTATAGTCAAAGAGTCTAAGAGTTAGATACTCGTTCGAAGAAACATCGAAGTTATGACTTAGGATGAATAGATAGCGAATGGAGTCATCATGTGAGCCCTATTTCGTTGATGATTCCGGGACGTAATCATCCTAAGGGGGAGATAATTGTAATGCCCGTAGATCCGGGCTAATCAATTTAGAGGCAATAGGGGTCGAAAACGACTTTTCGACAAAAGATTATTTATAATAAATAATTTGAACCAAGTTTTAGTATATGTCAAAAGGTTTGCGTACATATAAAGAACGCCGCAATCCGAGTTATAATGAAGAAGTTATGACCCGTCGAAGTTTCGCGACGGAACCGACACGGCACCGGGAAGCGTAAATAGTGAATTTACAATAGAGAAAGTTTTAGCCTTAGCGATATAAACAAAAGTCGTAGAATACGTTAAACTAACAACATCGATAAAAAGAACGCCCAAATCTGACTTCGTATGAAGAAGTTATGATTTTTCGAAGCTTCAGATTAGCAGTTTACAGCCCGAAATTCAAATGTTAGATCGAGCGGTTTTTAGCCGACATGACCTGAACGAGAATCAAAGATCTCGTTAAGAGTAACGTAACGAGAAAAAGATGGGCGGAAACGGACGTCAGATGAAGAAGTTATGAGAATTTAACGGACTAATCATGTCCCGGCCTGTTAATAATATAAAATTTAAAATCGAGTCAAAATTAGCCGACGGAGTCTAAACAAAAGTCGTAGAGTACGTTCCTACCTTCGCGTGGATATAAAGAAAGTCAAAAACGGAGCTCGTACGCTAAAGTTACGAATTTTTAAAGTTCAGTGTGCAAATTGCAAAATCTGATGCGAGATGGATGACGTGGCCTCATCGCAGCCGTCCATCGCCGATCGCAGAGCGCCCTTCGGATCACGCCACATCACCTCGCTTCGCCTTATGCCCCGCGTCGGAGTTCGGTACGCCAAGCGTACCCTTGGTCCTTATCCTCTTCTGAAGTGCAAGATAGCTGGATGCAGCTGGACCCTATCCGAAGTTACGCTCCGCGTAGCTAACGATTACGCCCAACGTAATCCGAGGCCTCGCAGGTTATAAAAGGGGGGCGAGGGTCTACGCATTTTTCACACCAATTCTCATTCTCTCTCTAGTTTCTTTCTCTCTCTAAGGGTTTTAACCCTCCCCTAAGCCTAGGTGATCCCCTAGCACCCTAAGAAATCCCCGAGGCTCCCGGAGTCCCGAGCAAAAGTGTCTTTCGGTTTCAGAAACGCTGCTTCGAGCAAAGCCCGGTTTTCTTTAAAATCCGCTGTAAGTGAGCTACGCTTACGAAATTTTTAATATAGCTTCCAAATGATTATAGTAATGTTATTAGGTCCTTAAAATAATTATTTGTGTTATTGTTATGAGTTATATTAAGTATTTAACGCTTATATAATAATAAATTGAGTGTTATTTAACGCTTATATAATAAAAATAATAGTCAGACTATTAATTTGTAGCGGTTATCATTAGACTAAACCCTAGTGGTATTGATACTAGGTTTTATCGAAGGAAATTGTTTTGAGAGTATCGAAGCGCTGTCCGAGTGCTGAGTCACCACCTTTCAGGTGAGTGCATAGTTACTTTCATCTTACACATAGATATGAAGTATTTTATATAAATTACGTGCTATGTTTACATATTATATGAATACTTGTTGTCTATGCTGGATGAACGATTTTATACATGTTTTAAACGATTTAAACTGTATATGTGTTTTATATCTACGATGATGTTGGGGTAAAACATGGGTAGATGTAAAAGATGGAATATGAGTTGGACGATGAGTTGAGAGGTGTTATAGACCACGAGGTGAGGGTGAGAGGTGGACGATGTGAGAAGCCTTTCCCAAATGATGGCCCCGTCATTCAGCAGAGTATGGATGACAACCACAGACTATTCTAGACAGTCCAGTGGAACACTAGCAGGCTCGCAACCTGTAGGTGTTGTGAACGATGTGTTCACTCGGTGTACTCTAAACCCTGGCGTCCATGCAGACTTGGTGCCTAAACCTTGGTGATCATGCAGACTTGATGCCTAAACCTTGGTGATCATGCAGACTTGATACCTAAACCTTGGTGATCATGCAAACTTGATGCCTAAAACCTGACGACTATGCAGACTTAGTGCCTAAGCCCTTGAGACTATGCAGACTTAGTGCCCCTTGTGCAAACCGTGGCAACGATGGACTTTGTGTCGATTCCTTAGGATGATCCTTAGGAATGAGTGAACGAGGAATAGCTGATTCTTAGGGTAGATCCTTAAGACTAAAGAAGATAATGGGGATGGGTAATTGGGTTGATTCTTTGAATGTTTAAACATAATAATTATATTATTGTGGGTTGAAAACCCTATGTACTCACCAGGTTTCCCATCCTGACCCACTTAGTTTATTTATATCACAGGTGTTGATATGAAGTCACATTACACTGAGAGATTAAAGAGATGTAGATCACTAGTAAGTTTCGTTTATACTTATGTTTCTGTATTGACGATGACATCCCAAATGTTTTAAAATAAATAAAACACATTTCTTCGAAAATGTTTTGATAACGTATTTATCATGCTGCAACATTTTTATAAAAAGAAGTATTTTGATTTTTATAAAGCATAAACAAAATCGGTCTTTTCTGGCCGTGATAATGGGGATGTCATATATATATATATATATATATATATATATATATATATATATACACACACACACACAGGTAGGATCATGCAACTTCTTGTACAAGTTGAGCTTGTATAGGTTCAAACCGTTGTTGGGGTGCTTCTTGTACTAAAAGTAACAACCCAAAATTTAAGACCAAAAATTTCATTTTTAAAATTAACTAAAACACTATTGTAACTTTGTTCACACATTGAAAGACATTTTAAATAAACATTTATCAAAGTTCATAACCAGAAATCACATATTGCGGAAACCATAGGTGTATGCACTGCGATCGTCCCGAGCTCCTTTATCTGAAAACTGAAGGTACCTGAAACCAAAACTAAAAATCGTAAGCACGAATCTTAGTGAGTTCCCTAAATACCAATACCATACATATCCACAGATCCATACATGCCATACATAACCATGAGCCATACATATATGATAATCAAATAAGGTGCTATGTGCCGCACATAGTCTTTCCGTTATGCCACGAGCCGCCATGTGGTCTTTCTTGCCAAGCCGGGGACCACCCCTAGGTCTTATAGACAAGTGCCGAGAGCCACCACCTATTCTTCCATGCAAGCATCACAAAGACAACTAGCATACATATTACTCTACTTAGCTAATCAGCATACAATGTGCCAAGAGCCACCTCCCGGTCTTTCATACATGATGCCTAGGGCTAACCCTCGGATCTTCCTACCATACATAATAGCATACAGTGTGCCAGGAGCCGCCTTCTGGTCTTTCATACATGATGCCTAGGGCTAACCCCCGGGCCTTCCTACCATACATAATAGCATATAGTGTGCTAGGAGCCACCTCCTGGTCTTTCATACATGATGCCTAGGGCTAACCCCCAGGTCTTCCTACAATACATAAACTAAATGGGCCGACATTGGTGCCTTAGACTCATACAAATAGTGAGAAGACTCACCTGAAGCAGCAAACATATAATAAAACCACCAGAGTCCAAGATTGTTGGTCAGCTCCTTGAACAACTACATCTCATAAATAATCTCTTACTTAGTTTTTTTTTTAGTATTACTTATTAATACTTTACTGTTATTATCTTTATAATAATTGATTCGAATCTAATTACGTGTCTCGATTATTTGGTTAGGCTTGTCTCACTTTTAACCATCAAAATAATCTAGCTCTGAGATAAGATACATTACACATAACTAACTATCTTGTTAAATAAATGATATTTAAATTCCGTAGTCTAATATTACCCGGTCGTCAAGTGTATTTATAATTATACTCCATGCCATGTAACTAATCCATAAATTCTTCTTTGAATGATTAAACCAAATCATACTTTCATAATGATTTTTCGTTTTCTTGAAGTCTTGATAATTATTTTGGTTTAGATTTAATTATTCCATAGCCCATAAGTAAAGCTTTGTCTACCTGATATGACCATTAGATAAATAAATGGTTAAATAATTTTACCAATTCTCATTTAAAAGTATAATTAAACCTAATCATATTTTGCTAAAATCTGATTTAGGACTCGGCCCTATACATATCTTTAAATCATGTAAATCCATATATATTTCTGTAGATATCAAATAATTTCCTTATAAAGGGGTTTCATGAGCTCATAGATTATCATCTAATTAACAATAAAATCAATCTAGTTCTTATAAATAAGCCCAATACAGTTAATTCAACTAATGTGTAACATCCCAAAAATCAAGACAAAAAAAATCATTTTTGGATATAGCGATTCATAAAATTTGGTGGACCAATTTGTAAAATATTCAATGCAAAGAGCCAAATTTTACAAATTGGTCCACCAAAAACCTGATTTTGAACTTGACTTGGATTCTAGGGTTTCAATTTTTTTTTTTGTTAAACTAGAGTGTTATACATGAAATTTGTTGTGAATTAATATTTGATATACTTCTATAGACAAACTGTAACACCGTAAAAATTTTCAACCAATTTTTCACTTTTCAAAACATAATAATTTATTATAAAAATCACAATGTATCTCAAGTCATAAACATCCATCTCAAAATATAAGTATCCAAAACATTTCCCCAGAATCTCATCAAAATACTCCCACAATGTGTACAATCAAGCTAGCGCCTTCCCGCGATCCTCGTTGGTACCTAAAACACATTACACACAACACGGTAAGCATAAATGCTTAGTGAGTTTCCCCAAAATACCACATACGGCACATACGCCACTCAAGGCCACAATATGACCCTTTGGTCGATTTGTCTCAGCGGAACCCTCCAGTTCCGTATCGTTGGGCCGTCCGACCCGGTCTGTCTCGTTGGACCCTCCGGCCCGGTCTATGTCATTCGACCCTCTGGTCCGGTCTATTTCACATAGCATACATATAACACAACACATATACACAAATAGCACATAACATAAAAGACCCTCCGGCCTGCTCATGGTTACCACACTAGGTAATGTATAGTGAGAAGACTCACCTCGAGAATGTCTCAGAAAATCACAACTCGGTATCTCTGAACCTCGGAACAATGACCTAGCCCCGCCTAATCATATAAAGTAATTATTTCAATCATTAACGGCTCTCAAGGCTAGACTACACCCCTTTCTACTATCCCCCAGAAGGGTAAAAGACCATTTTACCCCTTCCTGATCCAACAACACAATTGTTGACCAAAAACCTAAAAGTCAACGGTCAAACTTTGACCCTACTCGTCGAGTGCACTTGGGCGACTCGGCGAGTCTTCACGTGTCCACAAATTATTTAGTCCCGCTTGGCACGTCGAGTTCCTCCCCTTGCTCGATGAGTCACACCTGGCATGAATCGCGGGGCCACCCCGACTCAACTCGCCGAGTCTCAAGAACAACTCGGCAAGTTCCGCCTTGAACTCCAGTCCTTTAATCCCCCTCTGAATCACTGAGTTATTTCCCCAACTCGACAAGTCTACTCACTGAGTGATTTACGGGAAACCCTAACTCTACTCGCCGAGTCTGATCTTTGGACTCGACGAGTTCATGCCATGCACAAACTCCATTGACCTCCTGAGGTCAGATCTGTTCCTTGAACCCATATATCTGACCTTCCCAATCATGATAATCACGTAAAGTTCAGACCTTGACACTCATATAGCATCTAGATGGTCTCACTTGGTGATTTAGCCCCAAAAATAACCTCCTAAGTTCATGGCTCCCAAAATAACCCATAAAGCTCCAAGGGTTAAGGTCTCTGGACCTCTTTGAGTCCAGATCCAAAGCATAAACTCGAGAAGGGACCAATTTCTCCACATATCCATTCTCTAAAGGGGGTTAGAAACCCCTAACTCTAAGAATCAACACCAATCTGAAGAAGGTCCGAATAAATACCTCAAGATGAAGTCTCTGAATTCTGAAATCACCAGAATCGCTCCTCCTTCAGCCTCCTCTTGTCTTGGTCACCTCCTTCTTGCAATCACACCAACAAAATGATCAAAAGTGGCCTCTCCTTTCTCACAAATGCTCTAGATTTCTTAGGGTTTCTCTCTGGGGTTTGGTAGCCGCTAAGGACGGCCCTAAGGGCCTTTAAATAGGTCCCAAACCCGGGAAATTAGGGTTTCATTAAATAGCGTGGACTCGCCGAGTCCACTAATGGACTCGCCGAGTCCAGTCATGAACCCTGATGAGAATCCGCAACCCTACTCGGCGAGTCTAAGAACCAACTCGCCAAGACCCTCTACAAATTCCAAAATAAGTGAATAAAATAATATACCTGGGAATCCGGATGTTACAATTCTCCCCCACTAGAATCAGAATTTGCCCTCGAAGTCTCATTCTACAAACAACTCTGGATGTTGCTCACGCATCTCGCGCTCCGGCTCCCAAGTCAGCTCCGACCCTTTCCGATGTTGCCACTGGACCTGCACCAGAGGCACTTCCTTGTTCCTCAGAACCTTGATCTTCCGATCCCTAATCACCACCGGTCTCTCAATATAGTTCAGGCTCGCATCCACCTGAATATCTTCTAATGGCACCACTGCCGACTCGTCGGCTATACACTTTCTCAACTGCAACACGTGGAAAGTGTCATGAATCTGACCCAACTCTACAGGTAGCTCCAAACGGTAGGCTACCCTGCCAACTCTCGCGATCACCCTGAAAGGTCCAATATATCGGGGCCCCAACTTGCCCCTCTTTCTAAATCGGATCACTCCTTTCCAAGGAGAGACCTTCAGGAGCACGAAGTCGCCGACCTGAAACTCGAGCTCGGACCGGCGTCTATCCGCATAACTCTTCTGACGGCTCTGGGCTGTCAGTAACCTCTGTCTGACCTGCTGAATCTGCTCAGTCGTCTGAAGCACAATCTCGGTACTACCCATCACACGTTGCCCTACCTCTCCCCAGAAATTGGGGGTCCGACACCTCCTCCCATACAACAGCTCAAAAGGTGGCATACCAATGCTCGAATGATGGCTGTTGTTGTAGGAAAACTCTACCAAGGGCAAATACGTGTCCCAATTCCCGCCAAAATCCAACACACATGCTCGGAGCATGTCCTCGAGCGTCTGAATCATCCACTCGCTCTGCCCATCAGTCCGTGGGTGGTATGCGGTACTAAGATGCGGCCTCGTACCCAATTCCTCATGAAATTTATTCCAGAATCTGGAAGTGAAACGCACATCTCGATCTGAGACAATTGAGATTGGCACTCCATGCCGCGATACCACCTCCTGCATGTACATCTCTGCCAACCTCTCAACGGAAGAGCTCTCACTTATAGCAAGGAAATGAGCGCTCTTCGTCAACCTGTCTACAATCACCCAAATTGCATCGACGCCCCTCGCAGTCTTCGGCAATTTGGTGATAAAATCCATGGTAATATGTTCCCACTTCCACTCGGGAATCTCTAATGGTTGCAGCTTACCATGTGGACGCTGATGCTCGGCCTTAACCCTGCAACAGGTCAAGCATCTCTCTACAAACCACGCGACATCCCTCTTCATACAGGGCCACCAATATTCTCTCTTCAGGTCCAAATACATCTTAGTGGCCCCGGGATGGATCGAGAACCTCGATCGGTGTGCCTCCTCCGTCAAAATGGTACGCGTTCCGCCCACAAACGGTACCCAAATCCGACCCTAAAATGTCATAAGCCCCCGGCTATCGGTAACGAACTTTGATACTTGCCCAATAACCCTTTCTCTCTTACGGTTCTCTGGTCTCACGACCTCAACCTAGGCCCCACGAATGGTGTCCAACACCGGAGTCATCACTGTCAATCTTAGGCAAAACTCTCGTATCAGGGCGCTCTCCGCCCTACGACTCAGGGCATCGGCTACAACATTAGCCTTGCCCGGATGGTACAGGATCTCGCAGTCATAATCCTTTACCACGTCCAACCATCTCCTCTGTCGCATATTCAGGTTGGGTTGATCCATCAAGTACTTCAGACTCTTGTGATCCGTGTATATGGTACACCGGACCCCATACAGATAGTGACGCCAGATCTTGAGGGCGAACATTACTGCCCCCAACTCTAGGTCGTGGGTGGGATACCTCGTCTCATGAGGCTTTGGCTGCCTCGATGCGTATGCTATCACGTGCCCCCTCTACATAAGCACCGCTCCCAACCCTGATATCGACACGTCACAATACACCACGAAATCCTCCATTCCATCCGGAAGGGCTAACACCGGGGCTTCGCATAGTCTCTGGCGAAGTGTCTCAAAGGAGGCCTGATGCTCTGGGCCCCAAGAAAAAGCAACACCCTTCCGGGTCAACTTGGTGAGTGGCACGGCGATCTTGGAGAAATCTCTGATAAATCTCCGATAATAGCCTACCAATCCTAGGAAACTCCTGATCTCTGTAGGTGACCTCGGCACTTCCCAACTCATCACCGCCTCGATCTTGGCCAAATCGACCAATATCCCCTTCTGATTAACGAGGTGCCCTAGGAACTGGACCTCTCGTAACCAGAAATCACACTTGGAGAATTTGGCATAAAGCCTCTCCGATCTCAAAACCCTGAGGATTTCTCTCAAATGCTCCTCATGTTGCTCTCTGGATCTCGAATACACCAATATGTCGTCGATGAACACGATCACCGAGCGATCCAACATTGGTCTGCACACTCTGTTCATGAGGTCCATGAACACCGCCAGTGCATTGGTGAGCCCAAAAGGCATCACCACGAACTCGTGATGCCCGTAACGAGTCCTGAACGCTGTCTTCTGGATGTCCTCATCTTGCACCCTCACCTGATGATATCCAGACCTCAAATCGATCTTGGAGAACTAAGATGCTCCCTGTAACTGATCAAACAAATCATCGATCCTCGGCAACGGGTAACGATTCTTGATCTTCAGCTTGTTCAATTCCCTGTAATCAATGCACATCCGGTGTGAGCCATCCTTTTTCTTAACAAAAAGGATAGGCGCTCCCCATGGCGAACTTCTTGGCCGAATAAACCCCTTCCCCAGCAGCTCCTGAAGCTGTGAGGATAACTCCTGCATCTCTGGAGGCGCAAGGCGATAAGGCGCCTTGGCGATAGGCACAGCCCCCGGAACCAAATCGATGCTAAACTCAACCTGCCTCTCGGGAGGCACACCCGGTAACTCTTCCGAAAATACATCCAGGAACTCAAGCACTATCGGAACCTCATCTACTGACCTCGGTCTCTCTGAATCAACCCTCTCATCCATCACATACGCTACAAATCCCTTACAGCCATGCTGTAGACTCTGCCTCGCTCTAGCGGCTGAACAAAATGCCGACCCAGAACGCGTACCCTCGCCATACACTATAAGAACTCCCCCACTAGGGTCTCGTATGGTCACCAGCTGTCTCTCGCAGTCGATAACCGCTCCAAATTTGCTCAACCAGTCCATGCCCACGATGACACAGACAATTCCCATCGCAATAGGAACTAGATCAATCGGAAACTCAACGCCGAAAATCTCGAGTACACACCCTCGGATCACCTCGGTGGCATACACCGCTCTCTCGTCAGCTATGGAAACTCTCAGAGGTCGAGTCAACGCCTCTCGACTAATACTGATGTGCTGACTAAAAGCCAAAGATACAAAAGACCGACTCGCACCCGAGTCAAATAACACTAAGGCAGGTACAGAATTCACAAGAAAAGTACCTACGCATAACATAAAATAAACACAATATCCCAACATCAAAAATAAATACAAGAAAGGATACATACCAGCCACGATGTCAGGCGCTGCGCGGACCTCCTCCGCAGTCAACTGGAAGGCTCTCCCCCTAGCCTTCGGTGTTTCGGCCTTCATTGGCCGGGTCTCAATAACTCTAGCAGCAGGTGCAGATCCCTGCGCTGATCTCTGAAGCTGGGGGCACTCGGCCTTCCAATGGCCGGTCTGGTTACAATGAAAGCAAACCGAGAACCCCTTAGGGCAATCCCTCGCATAGTGACCTTCCTTCCCACACTTGTAACACACCCCCGTCTTGCACACCCCATCATGGCTCTTGCCGCACTTCCCACAAGTGCGGCTCTTTGGACCACCAAACCTCGAATCAGCGGGCTTTTCCCGCTTGGCGGCCGGCTGCGACTGCGCCAGTTGCCGATCACCCCTCTGAGTCTCAGCCTCCTCCCTTGCCTGAGTCTCTAGCTCGATCTCCCTCTTCCGAGCATTTCCTTGGAGCTCAGCAAATGTCCGGTAAGTCGAGTTCACCACGAACTCACAGATATCCCTCCTCAGTATGCTCAGATAACGACTCATACGAGCCTGCTCAGTAGACACCTGCTGAGGGCAAAACAACGCCCGCTCATGAAACATCCTCGTAATCACTGTCACCGACTCAATCCCCTGCTTGAGGGTCAGAAACTCTTGTGCTAGACGTTCCCTCTCAACCGGGGGAACATACTCATCACGAAACATCACAGTAAACCTCTCCCAGGTCACTGCAGTCAGCTCTGCCATCGAAAAGTCCGCCATCACGAATTTCCACCAGTCCTTCGCCCCCAAGTGAAGCTGGTTCAGCGCGAACCAAACCCTCAAGTGCTCCGGACACGAACACGTATAGAAACATCCCTCGATATCTGAAATCCACCTCATCGCAGCGATCGGATCCTGCGTACCATCGAACTCTGGTGGTTTCGTGTTGCTGAACTCTCGGTACAGCAACGAATCACCACCCTGGGGTCTCGCAGCAGCAACAGCTGCAATGGCTGTGGCAACAGCAGCATCAGTCAGAGCAGCATAACGCTCATCAAATGTCTCCATCAATGTGGTCTTAATAGAACCAAACATCTTGGGAATCTCCGCCCGAATAGCTGCAGCTACCTCCTCTTGAATGATCCTCCAAATCTCCTCATCACTGGTGCCACTGTCCCCATCATGTCGTCTCGTAACCACCATGTTGTCTCTGAAATAAAATCACAAAATAATCAGAGACTCAATCGGGATCACTCACACTCGATCACTCACCCTACTTGATTCTTTGGTTTCCTAAGGAATCTTACTCGGACCAATTACCAATCCGATGTTTCCAGTAGTACGGGCCCTATACTACCTTCCACATCGTATCAGTACTCACTCGCAGTCTTCTCCCCCAGAATTCCAATTCACAAGCACACCGCATACAGGCTATACCCTAATCAGCCTCTCATAAGCTCCTTACTGCTACCCACTCACTCACAAGCACTCCCTTAGCAGCAGAAATCTCCTAGGCTAAAGCATCACAAATCAGGCCACTCTAGTCCTATCATGATTACCTAGCCTACTCAAGCATGTATAACTCATCACATAATATCTCATAACATAAAATGTAGGGGTATCTTGGGAAATCACCATTCGGGCGCTTGCTGATTGTACACACTGCTTCTTTCCATCTCATTCATATTCCCTCTTCTTTTTTTTGTTTTATAAAACTTTTCTCAAATCCTCAGTTTTAGTTCAAATACACCTGAAGGTGAATCCGAATCCCTCAAACCAATGCTCTGATACCAACTTGTAACACCGTAAAAATTTTCAACCAAATTTTCACTTTTCAAAACATAATAATTTATTATAAAAATCACAATGTATCTCAAGTCATAAACATCCATCTCAAAATATAAGTATCCAAAACATTTCCCCAGAATCTCATCAAAATGCTCCCACAATGTGTACAATCAAGCTGGCGCCTTCCCGCGATCCTCGCTGGTACCTAAAACACATTACACACAACACGGTAAGCATAAATGCTTAGTGAGTTTCCCCAAAATACCACATACGGCACATACGCCACTCAAGGCCACAATATGACCCTTTGGTCGATTTGTCTCAGCGGAACCCTCCAGTTCCGTATCGTTGGGCCGTCCGACCCGATCTGTCTCGTTGGACCCTCCGGCCCGGTCTATGTCATTGGACCCTCCGGTCCGGTCTATTTCACATAGCATACATATAACACAACACATATACACAAATAGCACATAACATAAAAGACCCTCCAGCCTGCTCATGGTTACCACACTAGGTAATGTATAGTGAGAAGACTCACCTCGAGAATGTCTCAGAAAATCACAACTCGGTATCTCTGAACCTCGGAACAATGACCTAGCCCCGCCTAATCATATAAAGTAATTATTTCAATCATTAACGGCTCTCAAGGCTAGACTACACCCCTTTCTACTATCCCCCAGAAGGGTAAAAGACCATTTTACCCCTTCCTGATCCAACAGCACAACTATTGACCAAAACCCTAAAAGTCAACGGTCAAACTTTGACCCGACTCGTCGAGTGCACTTGGGCGACTCGGCGAGTCTTCACGTGTCCACAAATTCTTTAGTCCCGCTTGGCACGTCAAGTTCCTCCCCTTGCTCGACGAGTCACACCTGGCATGAATCGCTGGGCCACCCCGACTCAACTCGCCGAGTCTCAAGAACAACTCGGCGAGTTCCACCTTGAACTCCAGTCCTCTAATCCCCCTCTGACTCACTGAGTTATTTCCCCAACTCGGCAAGTCTACTCACTGAGTGATTTACAGGAAACCCTAACCCTACTCGCCGAGTCTGATCTTTGGACTCGACGAGTTCATGCCATGCACAAACTCCATTGACCTCCTGAGGTCAGATCTGTTCCTTGAACCCATAGATCTGACCTTCCCAATCATGATAATCACGTAAAGTTCAGACCTTGACACTCATATAGCATCTAGATGGTCTCACTTGGTGATTTAGCCCCAAAAATAACCTCCTAAGTTCATGGCTCCCAAAATAACCCATAAAGCTCCAAGGGTTAAGGTCTCTGGACCTCTTTGAGTCCAGATCCAAAGCATAAACTCAAGAAGGGACCAATTTCTCCACATATCTATTCTCTTAAGGGGGTTAGAAAACCCTAACTCTAAGAATCAACACCAATCTGAAGAAGGTCCAAATAAATACCTCAAGATGAAGTCTCTGAATTCTGAAACCACCAGAATCGCTCCTCCTTCAGCCTCCTCTTGTCTTGGTCACCTACTTCTTGCAATCACACCAACAAAATGATCAAAAGTGACCTCTCTTTTCTCTCAAACGCTCTAGATCTCTTAGGGTTTCTCTCTGGGGTTTGGTAGCCGCAAATGACGACCCTAAGGGACTTTAAATAGGTCCCAAACCTGGGAAATTAGGGTTTCATTAAACAACGTGGACTCGCCGAGTCCAATCATGAAACCTGATGAGAATCCGCAACCCTACTCGGTGTGTCTAAGCACCAACTCGCCGAGTCCCTCTACAAATCCCAAAATAAATGAATAAAATAATATACCTGGGAATCCGGATGTTACACAAACCCCTAGAACAATTTTTGAGTTTTGATGGAAAATCTGGTCCAAAACAGAACTATGACTCGCACAATTCATACGACTCGCCGAGTCTGTTCATGGACTCGACGAATCCATACTGCAGTGATCCATATTTCTGACTTTTAATTTCGCTGTGGTTTGTTTATTGTGCTTTGGGTTTGATTTTGAAGAAAATGTCTAGAAGGGGACAAAGCTCACGTGGAAGCAGCCGTGGGGACATCCCTTGGTTAAATTTTTCACAAATAACTTCCAAGTCAACATTAGTTCGGGCAAAGAAGAAGTTGGAAACATTGATGAGGAAGGAAATTTACGTACCAAATGAAATTGATTGGAATTGGATGGGACAAGCAGGGTTAGAAGAGGAATTGACCCCATATTTGGTCAAGGCTTTTGAACGAAATAGGGTTTCGATTACATGTGATGGGTGGTGTCGGCTTTTCTGAACCCAAGAGACGGTGTATCAAGAACATTGCTGGGAATTTTTCTCCACTGTTACCTTCCGAAGGGGTGATGATATTTACAACCCAAATGCCCTCACATTCTGTCTTGGTGGGGAAGTCCGACAGTGCAACATAGCCGAACTGAGCTAGATGATGGACATTTATGACCACTCTGTGGTCATGACAGAGGACTTTGGTACTTTTCTGGAGCATTGCCATAGGGATTTGCCAGAGGGTGTAGTTGGTTCGACTTGGTGGAACACCATTGAGAATCGAGTTAACATTCCTTCATCAGCCCAGGAGGGGAGTATTCGGTCCCCCATTCATCGTCTGATTCATCGACTGATCGCTAGCACCATAAACATGCGGAAGGATGATGATAAAGTTCCAACTCTTGACATCTTCTATTTGTGGAGTATTATTACGCCAAACACATTCTGCAACATACCCGATTTCTTGGTGAAATATTTAGGTGAAGGAGCGGTCAAGGAAAAGGTGACTTCGAAGATCAATGGTGGCATGTTTGTGACCCGTTTGGCGAGGTCATATGGTTTATTGGAAAGAGGGACCGAAAACTTTTTGGCGATGGTACCCACACCTCCCTTTAGTCTCATGTTATATAGGAGGGCGAGGATCGTAGAAGATTATGGTGGTGGTCATATTGCCATCCCCAAGGATGATGCTGTGTTAATGCCCGAGGAAGCGAGTCGACGGGTTAGGCCACAAAGAGAAAATGTTCAAGAGGACCCACCTGTAATCCAGGTTGATAACGGGATACCGATGGATTGGTATAATGTGGAATTAAGGAGGTATCAAGATGACCTTAGGAGGTGCATGAACAAATACAATAGTTCATTTGTTCACATGTTTGATAACTTAAATATCCGACCCATGGCGCCAGAGTGCCCATATGTAAGAAGTTGGGATGAGAGGATTAGCCAAAAAAGAAGTGGAGCCGGAGGAAGTGGAGGTAGTGATGATGAGGAAGAAGATGAAGATTGTTATCGTTTTTGTTTTTAATTGTGTGGTTGCTTTAAAACACTTTTTATTTTGTTTGTTTGGGTTGTTTTGAACAAGTAGTATTTTTACGATTGTTTGTTTTCCTTTTTTATTACATGTGTTTGCTTTTGGTCTTTTCAGAATTTGGATAAAGGGTAAAACGCAAGAGTATAGAGCGTGAGAGAATAATGCGAAGAGTCGAGTCTAGACAAGAAAATAGAAGTTTTGAGTCCAAGTATGAGTCCGGTCATGAAGAGGGTTAAAGAGTGTCTAATCACTAAAGAAAATTAGGGAGGGTGTTATTTTGATGTTGCTCAAACACACCAGAATCCGACTTGAAGCAGATTATAGTTTTTTTTTCATATAGCGTTTATTCGTCGAGTGCACATTTTGTACTCGACGAGTCCAAGTGGAAATTCGCGATTTTTCTACCAGTCACGCTACAACTCGGCGAGTTCTCATATGAACTCGACGGGCCATTCATTATTCCATTTTCGAGTTTACGATTTGACTACATTTGATACGGGCATTATTTATATTCTTTGAAGATTATTCCCTGAGAATTCCCGAGACTTTTTCTTGCATAATTGGAGCTGTACCGCACGAGATTTGACACCCACGGCATGGATGAGCTGTTCCCATGCCTAAAAGTCAATTGAAGATGGAGCTTTACAAGAAGAAGATCAACCTCACGACTACTATCCTAGGGGAGTTTGTTCCAGCTCCCTCTTTATTTTTGTTCTTTATCATGCATAACATGCAATGAGGAAATCGCGTGAATTAAGTGTGGGGTAGGGGGTTGGTTACATTAGTGAACTTAGAATTTTAATCTTAAGCTTAATTTAAAAAAAATTATGCATAAAAATTTTTAAGGCTAATTTAGAAAATTTGGTAAAGCAATTAGGGGTATCCCCTCTCATGGGCTTGAGGGATGGGTCGGAGGGAAACACGCATGGTTGGACCTTACAGGGGTATCTCCTCTCGTGGGCTTGAGGGATGGGGGTTTCACGGCGGGACAGACTGCTTTAAAAGCAGCTACAGGCAAAGTCGCCAAACATGAGAAATCGTGCATGGAAAATCAACACGTGTTCATACCGTTTGCATTTGATACATTTGGTTTCCTCGCGCCGGACGCGGTAGAACTTCTTAAAAGAGTACAACGGATCATGCATAGTAATGTTATATCCCCTAGATCTTTGGATGTAGTTTTTAAAAGAACTAGTTTCACCATACAAAAAGGTTTAGTGGCGCAGCTTGTTGTCTGTTTGCCATCTCACTCATTGTACGATGATAATTAAATGAGCAATTAACATATAAATTTTGGTTATATATAAAACTATTGTAAATTGTGAATCTGTGACTCCCACAAAACGAGATTCTTCCTAGTTAAGATTAAATCCAATCTAGTTCTTATAAATAAGCCTAATATAGTTAATCAACTAATGCCACCAGCCATTAGCTACTTGGTTTAATGTTTGACCTAATTTTTCTTAGACAAAAATTCAGTTAAGGGAAATTAATGGTTTAATGTTTGACCAAATTTTTCTTAGAAGCCCAACAAAATTTTAGTTAAGGGAAATTAATGGTTTAATGTTTGAGCTAATTTTTCTTAGAAGCCCAACAAAAATTCAGTTAAGGGAAATTAATGGTTTAATATTTGACCTAATTTTTCTTAGAAGCCCAAAAAAATTCAGTTAAGGGAAATTAGGGAATACCTGGCTCGGATCACCCAGGCAGCGCCAAAAAAAAAAAGGAAGCCGCCAACGCATATTCCTGTAATACTCTTGCTCTTCGAAAATCTCGACTCTAACAGACAAGAAATCCGCTATTTCTCCTTGGACTGCACTTAGACCCCTTCTCATGGCCGCTTACCGATCTCTTTCACCACCTTCTTGGTCGCCGGAGGTTAGAACCTTGTCGAAAAGTTGTGAATCGAGCCAAGGAGCAACTCAGACACTCACACATCCTTACACTATCACACTACATCGGGCTTTCCTTGCCATGACAATTTGAAATGGTAGACTTATCGAGAATAACATAAATATTCGAACCAAGTGGTTCGCCGGAAAAACGAGTTGGCTGCGGAAATCTCTCTCACACAAAAGTTAGAAAACGTGATATTGGCTTGCTCTTCTCCTCTCCGACCTAAAATATGTTGGAAGGTTGCATCATCGATTTCAACTTGGCTAAAAATGGTATTGTCGGAGACCAATAGCACCGAAAAGATCACTGGAGAAGACAACCGATCCACCCTCTCCGACATTAGTTGGTGTCTCTCTTTCTCTCGGTATTTGGGAATAGAATGAATGGAATTAACTTCTTAAAGACGGAATTACACGTGAATACAGTTGAGATTACTTTTCTTTCTATTATATGATGTGAAACATATATTCTTTTAGAATTTATCATGTGACATGTATGGATAAAACAAAACAAAACATTCTTTGTGAATGTGTATAGACTAAAGAAACATACACATTCTTGTAGAATATAAAAATTCTAATCCTATTCTTTCATAGTTTAACAAAGAAATAGATAACATGTGATTAATTCTTAGAATAAGTCATGTTTAAAAAAAATAAGCACAACTAATGGAGATTTTTATAGATGAACAATCCTATAAATTAAAAAAAACAAACAAACAAACAAAAAAAGAACAAACCACTAAAACATGAAATTGAAGAACTCACATATTAAATCAATGTAAGATTCTAAACTCCACAATGTATAAATACAAAACGATAGACCAACAAAATTAAATAACAAAGGAAACATAGAAATCAACATCCGGGAACTACAAGAATCTAAGATTTGTTATCCAAAATGCATTGTGAGGTTTTCGTTGATTAGTTTAACGATGGTTACTCTAGTCCTGATCGGCCCTAGACTTTTTTGTTTGCGTGTCATCAGTTGCGATTCCTGATTGTTTGAGGAGACGTAAGGGCTATTTGAGATGGAGGTATAAGGATGACATAAAGACGGTAGCGACATGGATTGTGATTGTTGCAACAAAGAATTGATGTTGCCCTCATTTTGATGTACACATTTTTCTGTGGTCGAACTTGGTTCAATAGAAAGAAAATAGAAAGAGAAACAGACCAACAAAAGAATTACAGGTCTCTATGAGACTCTTCCCCTATTTAATTAATTATGGGGTTTGAGTGTATGACCAAAGTTAAAAGTTTGCAAAAAGAAGAAAGAATACCGCCAGGCATGTGAATTGTCTCCTTTTATTCTTGATTTTTCCCTCAATCGATCACCAAGTAGGGATACAAAAACTTTTCGTGTTGTAGTATCTTATTCTTTTAAAGCCTTGTATCGGTGGCACTAAATGCTGGCGAGGTAAGGTTCTTATTTTTATAGAGCCTCAGTAACCTTCCCCTGCTCTTTCTGTCTTTGTCGTTGCTTATTGTGACGGTGGGCAAAAAATATAATCAAATAGTTTGTACCAAGTTGGTTTCGAGGGCTAGTAGCTTCCTACCATAATTATAGGATTGAATCAACAACCGTTTATCATAAATATAGAGATTTTTATAAGGTAATAAGTAATTTATTTAATAATATTCTGAAAATACCATTAACAAAACGATTGGTTCAAAATTAGCAATACATTCACACAATAATTAAATTATATATATATATATATATATATATATATATATATATATATATATATATATAGGAGTAGGATCAAATGATAACACCTAAAAGGTTGAGAACGCGAGAACAGATCTGGACCATTTAAATACTTAAATCTAAGGTCATTATTGAAAGGGGGATTTATGAAAAATTCTTAAACTGTTGGTATTAAAATGTAACTTTTAAATGGTCAGAAGGACATAACAGGAATTTCAACTTTACCTGTATCCTATAATTTCTCACCCACTCACATATTTCCTTTAATCTTCTCGTGTATATATTTCCACCTCTCTCTTTTTAGGGTTTCATAAAACTCAGGCCATCATCGATCTGGGCATCACCTACAACCCACCACGAAGATATGTTCCCCATCTTCATCTTACACCGCAACCATCATCGTTGCACACAGCTACAATCAAGAGTGACGGCCGAAGATGATTGTGACAATTGGCAATGGCGAAGATGACTGTGACAATTGGAGATGGTGAAGCAGCGACGTTTGAGGCATATTGCGGCGGTACTCGGGTGGCCCAACGAGCAGACCACAACCAGTAAACCACAATGTTGGTGTTAGTGTCATTCTACAGATAGATTTAGTGGATGGAAAGGGACACATTGTTCACAGGTATGCTCTTTGAAATTTTATTATCCAAATACAAATATCTTAACACATGGCTACCTAGATTTGGTATTTAATCGAAAATCATGGATCGCTCTCAACAATTGTACATTTTTGTTTAGAAATTGGAAATGGTCTTTAATTTGTTGAATGAATGGGAACCAATGGGGCCAAGAGGGTATGTTCGTGAAGAAGGGATGAACTGTGCACATAAGGTGCTCGATAAAATGTCTGTGAGAGCATTTTCGACTGGAATGACGGAAGGGGTCTCGATGGGGCAGTTGCTTCGATCGGTAATGATTATCTTCTCTTTTATTTTTATTTTGACTGTAAATCAATGAAGTTTAATCAACTACATTTCTTTACTTGTATTTCTTTCTATTCATACATGAATCTAGCTTTGGAATTAAGTTTTATGAACCACAAGATCTTATCGTGAAAACGTCTACTTAAAACCACAAGGTTTTTGCTATTTTGGTGTTCAGAGACTCCACTTCTGATCCTAGAAACAACAACTACATTCTGACCCCTTTCAGGGGCAATTTCCCACCTTATGGGAGAGATTTTGCAAACCAAAAAGCGACAACGAGGTGTACCAATGGAAAAAAACACAATCCTAATTTTCGAATTTTTTGGTAATAATTTTTTGAAGGGGGTGCATAAATGGTTGTATTTATTTATGAATAGCCCGTGTATTCATTTATGAATAACATTGTAGTTATGTGTGAATAGTTGTATTCATTTATTAATAGCACATGTATTTATTCATGATAAAATTTGTATTAATTTATAAATAACAGTGTATTCATTTGTGAATTGCAATGTATTCATGTGTGAATGATTGTATTTATTTATGAATATTAGTGTATTCATGTGAATGAGTGTATTTGTTTATGATTAGAGGTATTCATTTTATGAAAAAATGATAATTTTTACACTTTTTTTTTTATTTTCAATTTATGAAAAATGCATTGAATTATTTGTAATTTGATGTGATTTCATTTATGATTGGAAGTGTATTGATTTGCGATTGGATTTCTATTCATTTTTTTTTTTGAAAAATAAAAACGTGAAATATTAGAAAATAATATTTTTTTTAAGATTTTCTTTCCAGATTTAAAATAAAAGGAAATATTAATTTCTTTAGGTGATTTTTTTGAAACGATCATAAATAATTTTTGGGAAAAATCATAAAAAAATATTTATATATACTTTATTAACTAAAAGGAAATATTAATTTTGTTAGGTAATTAAAATAATTATCCCTAGATTTTAGGAAATCAATAATTAATATTTATATAAAGTTACTAATATACCCTTATAAAATGATTGGTCCAGAACTGTTCTTGTATTCTCAACCTTTTAGGTGTTCTCATTTGATCCTCTCTCTCTCTCTCTCTCTATATATATATATATATATATATATATATATATGAGTGCTTCAAACAAATATATGTGTATCAACGATAGAGTGAACAATGATTGTGTGAGTAACAGTTTGTAATCTTGAGCTAACATAAGAAAACTTAGTTGCACCCCATGGATGTAGGATTTTCACCGAATCCGATCAACATAAAATCCTTTTGTTGTCTATTGCTTTATTTTCTGCTTTCGAATGTGTGTGATAGTGTTTCCGTTGCGTGTACCATACCCGATTCCTAACATATATAATTATATTTTGTTATCGTTTGAAGAATTTTATCACTTATTCATATTTTGTATATTATTTAGCCTAGCCAAAATCAAAATTATGAATACTTCATTGTTTGGTTTCTACATGCAACTGCCAGCTATTCCATACCTTTTAGTCTAAGCTGCAACTTTGAGGTTAAATTTGGCCTCCACGAAAACATGGTTCACTTGGTGTTTGTTTGGTTTCTCTATGGCTAATTAAGAAACCACTTTCACTAGCTCGGTAAAATATAAATTCATAATTTAATTAGTAGGGGAGAAAAAAAAGGTTATAAATTAAATAAGTTTCAACCAGAAGTACTTTTTTTAGGTTTTACGAAAATCATTCACTTTTCGTTTTGATAATTTCAAAGGAAATTTAAACAAAGTAATTGTATATCGATGTTTTTATTTATTTTGGTTTTTCTAAAACGTGTTGTCCTATATCTCTTCAATGTTATTTTAAGGGATATGACTTGATAAAATTTACTTTTTCCTCTTATGCCCTTTTAATATCAGTCATTAAAACCCGATCTCCAAACTTGATTTCATGCTTGTTATTTTGTCTCCGTTTTTTTTTTAATTTTTTTTTTTTCTCCGTTTTTAATTTTGATTTTACGCACTTATTTTGGAAACCAAATTCCTTGATTTGGTTTGACAAGGACCTTTAATTGGTTTTATTTTTTACTTTTACTTTTTTTTTTTACTTTAATTTTGATTTTTATATATTATTGAAGTAAATTATATATAGATAACAACATTTAAAATTTTTAAACAAAAATAAAATAAAAATCATATATATATGATACTTAAATCGTACGGACATAGTCGACATAGTATTATCTGAATCAATTAAAGATTTTTGTTTGATTTATTAAGTGTCGTACCGTATACTGCTAAAATGAATTAATTTTTTATTAGTGTTGTAATCTAAATTACTATCACGATCACAAAGAAAATAACAGTCATGGAACACAATGAAATAGCAATTGATACAATGTAATAGTTGCGGATGCATATTACAAAAATGTTAAAAAAAACAATACATCGAGAGAACCATTATTTCAAATTGCGGTCCGTAACCATTAATTAAAAAATGTTATTAGCTTATGATACACACACTTAATAAACCAAACAAAAATATTTAACAGATTATGATAATAATACGTCCGTGTGTTTTTTTGCATCATATCTAATATGAATTTTTATTTAATTTTTGCCTTAAGTATATATATATATATATATATATATATATATATATATATATATATATATATATATATATATATATATATATATATAGTAGGTTACGACTCGTGAAAACTACACGTAAAACGAAAAATAATATTGATGATTAAAAATGATAATAAAAAGTCAAAGATATATAAAATTTTATTAAAGTAGTTTATTAAAAACATGATAGTAAAAAGTTATTTTGTAAATAATAATGTATATATAAATGTATATTAATTTAAAACAAATAAATAATTAAGACGTTTATATATTGTTTATTTAATTTTAAATTTTAGTTCAACACTTTCATTTTCTTAAGTATCAATTAAAAAATATAATTTAATAGAATATGTTGCATAAAGAAAATATTAACATAAGGTATAGTACTTGTGTAAATTAATTAAATTAATTGGAAAACCATTAGTATTATAACAATAAGTTGTGAAAATTTTAAGTTAATTGTAAACTTTTAACTAACTTTTTTAGAAAAACTATGAAACAGGGACCATTTAAGTCAATTAAGATGTTAAATCAGGGACTATATATATAAATTATATTAACCCATTTATCGATATATTAAAAATGATTTGTTTTTCAATGAGTATATTTTTTTTCTTTTCTTTTTATACAACGTTATATATTCAATTTTAAAGTCATAAAATTTAGAAAATTCTATACAATACAAAAAACTAACAAACTTCAGAAATTTGTCAGAAAAGCTTTTAAGTCCATGATTGCAAGATGAAATTCACACAAAACTATTGTATATTTTCTTTTCATTTCAACATTGGTCCGAATATTGAGATAACCACAAAACACACACTTAAATCAGTTTTTTTTTATGTATCTGATAAATTAAATTGCATCTAGTACAATTTTTAATTGTATATGATAGATGTTTCCTTCTGGTCTAAGAAAATGAATAAAATTACAGGTAAAAATTTTATAAAATTTTATTAAACTAATAACATATAAGTTTTGTTTAGACTTTTATATTGATTATTTAAAATTAATATATAATTTTATTTGAATATCCGATATATAGGTGATGTGGCATGATTTTATGGTGGACTGATGTAGATGGTATAATGTAGCATGATTTTATAAAAACTAAAAAAAATCAAATTAATGAAATCAAAAAGTAAAATAGCATTGTACTTTGAAAGTAAATTGTTATTTATGACCATATAAAAAAACCTTCACGCACCTATCTATTACTCATGTTTTACTACAAGTACTAACAAATAAGTTTAACTATAAAGAGCTGTTTTTTAATATAAAGGACAAAGAATCTCCTAAAAACACCTGTGAGACAAAAATTCAAAAAAAAAAATGGTTATTGTAAATAAGCCATAAAGTAAACTGTCAAAGGAATTGTAATATGAGGGAATCGAATAACATACTTTTCAACAGAGGAAGTAACAAAAAAATGGTTCCTTTTTTTCTTGAAGATATATGGCTTAAAGTTACTAGTTTCATGAATGGTTACATGTGATTTGATTATGAAGTGAAGAGGAAGTGGAGGAATTCATGTTATAAGATTAATGATGATGTTTAGCTGAAATTTTAATAAGATAAATTGAATGTGGTTAGTTTGGGATTTGAATACTTGAAAGAAAGTCTGGTCTAAAATATGGGATAGTTTAGGAAATAAAAGAAAAGACGGCAATATGGTATTTTAATTGTTAGTAGTGCTAATAAAAACTTCTATTGTAATGCTACTTTGTTATAGATCTGTAAAATGAAAATTCAAAAGTGCAGAGTGTGGAAAGTGGATATTATTTTGAAGGGCATGCTGGTCTTTTATTAAAAAAATGAAAGTTCAAAAGAAAAAAGAGGGTTGCGGTGAGATGTACAGTAAAGCAAAAGGGCTAAATGATTGGTTAAAAAGATTTACTATATTTTTTATCATGTGGGTCCTTTGATTGAGTTTTTTTGAGATGAATATGAAAATTGGTGAGATGTACAGTAAAGCAAAAGGGCTAAATGATTGGTTAAAAAGATTTACTATATTTTTTTATCATGTGGGTCCTTTGATTGAGTTTTTTTGAGATGGATATGAAAATTGGTGAGATGTACAGTAAAGCAAAAGAGCTAAATGATTGGTTAAAAAGACTTACTATATTTTTTATCATGTGGGTCCTTTGATTGAGTTTTTTTGAGATGGATATGAAAATTGGTGAGATGTACAGTAAAGCAAAAGGGCTAAATGATTGGTTAAAAAGATTTACTATATTTTTTATCAGGTGGGTCCTTTGATTGAGTTTTTTTGAGATGGATATGAAAATTGATATTCGACAACTGTTAAGGTAGCAAAACCATCAAATTGACTGTTGAAATAAAGAAAATTTTAATTTTCAAAATAATAAAAAAACTAGAATTAAAGAGACCACTACATGGGTGATATTCAAGATAACCTTCTTATTCCCCACTTGAGAATAACAACGCACCTTTAGGTTTTGGCATGGGAGTTAAGTTGGACTACCATGCCCATGTATTTGCTTATTATAGCATCCTCCTTTTTTTAATAACATCATAAATCGGCAAACTTACCATTTAGAAAAAAAAAGAATTAAATATATAAATAAAGTTTATAACATTAAATAAACTTTCATTTTGATGCTCGTGGTGCTCCTTCAACCCATCTCCTCAACCTATAATTTTCATAAGATGAAAAAGAAAGTCGTTTAAAACTAAAATTTTCATTCAAGAACACAAGCACACAACTAAATTTGGCATCCAAGAATACAAGTTCAATCTACATACTCGAAGTAAAAATTTTGATTACTTCCAGCAACTAAAAATGGATGTTTAGAGATATTTAACCTTCCGCCGGTGCATTTATTTGTGTGTTATAGTGGCCAGACTTTCATTTCTTTCTTATATATAATTGTTTCTGAAATAAGAAGATAATAAAGAATAATCACAATTATTTGAAATATGTATATGAAAAAAAGTAATCACAAAATAAAATAACTTATAACCAAGTGCTTCAATCCAATCGCAACCTTGCCACCCAAATTAATTACGGCCAACTACAAACTAACTCAAAACTCATAAACTTGTCAAAATCCTCTTTTCTTGACGAATAATTGGTGATTCTCTCTTTCAATGTCTATTGATATTGGATTCTGTAGGTAAGATTCATCTCTGATGAGTGTAAACTGAAATTAGATGAATTATAGATATGGAGTGAGAAGAAGGAAGGAAATCTGCTCATATGTCGTTGAAAATCTTTGCCTGTTAAATAAAGAAGAAAGACAAAGATCTAACAGAGGAAGAAAGAAGACAAATATATTAAGGTTTTAAACAACAAATAGAATGACGATGAAACGTCTGACACTAATATGTCTTAAGATCGAGACCATAAACGAAGTACTTACCTTTTTTGCTCAATCATTGGCTGGGACCGGAAACAAAGACGAAGGCCCAGACACCTAGGTTTTTCTAAAGAGGGGAGAAAATTTGATTTTTAAGAGAGAGTCTGTATTTCAAAATTTGAATTCAGATTTAGATAAAAATAAAAAGCCGAATTGAATTGAATATTGAATGAAGGAGGGGTATAACTGGAAATTCACTTTGATGTAAAATGCTTATGGGAAGTGACATGTGGACACAATGTTTCGTTTATTAAATAGGAATATATATATATATATATATATATATATATATATATATATATATATATATATAATTTTAATAATATAGAATAAAATCATAATTAGTATAATAAAAAAAGAATAAAAGTGAAATTATAAAATAAAACCAACTAGATGATACGGTATGGTGTATTTATTTGCTCGTTATAGTGACATGGAACGCCATAACGGCGGGAACACCCCCCCCCCCCTTCTCGTGTCTTCTCGTTAAGGCACTCCTCGTGCCTGTTACCACATATTGTAATGGGGAAAATGTATACGTTGGGTATGTGACCGTTTGCAGTTGTCAAATTTTAAAATATTTTTTTTACCCTTTTAACTTTATATAAATACTCATTTTACTTCAATTTTTTTACATCTTTCTCTCATTCTATCTATATTTTATACTTTTTTTTAATCAAAAAAATGGAGCAAAACTCAAACACCCCCCCCCCCTCTTCATTATCAAACCCAAACACAAAACCAAACACAACATCGTCTCTCAGATATGCGGGTTATGAAAAGTATTTCAATATTTTATCGTCTTTAGGATCACCACAAATCTCATACCAAGACGCCGCTTTCAATCCCGTTTCACCACCATTGTAATTTTCCTACACACCTTACCTTTAACAAAATCTATTTGATCAAAACCCAAATTTACAACACAATCTTTTCCCTACTTTTGCTTCGATGTAACAAACAACCACCAAACCACCACCTCCAACCCAACCATCGGTTGAAGTGGAAGCGGGAGGTAGTAGGAAAGGGAAAGGAAAAGCAAAAGCAAAAGCAAAAGTGAAATCGATAGCGGTTGAAATTGAAAATGTAGACGTTCCACAATGGTGGACACCGAAGGAGGAATATGCTTTAACGACGGCATGGTGTACTACTTCAAAAGACGAAAAGATCTCACAATTTGAGCTCGGTCGACGTGTCAAACGCACGGACTCACATCGACCTAAACGGAGACACCGATGAAATCCCGGATGATATCGAGGAGATATCCCACCACGACAACCACCCAAACGCGACAAAGCGATACGCGTTGTAAGGCATGCGGAGGAGGTTGAGGCGAAAGCAAAAGATGCGGTGAAAATGAGAGCGAAATTTGATGAGCACAATTTATTAATAAAAGAAAAAAAAATTGAAACATCGTCACTTGGAGTTCCTAGAAAGGCAAGCACGAGAGAAATATGAGCAAAAAGAAAGAAAACTAATGGCAAATCAGTTGTCAATTCTTCGGACTAGCGATGAGGGTTTGACGCCTGAAGATTTAGTGGTGCTACAATCAATGAATGATCGAATTAGAAAGAAATATGTGGGTTAATTATGATTAGTAGTAAAATGTAATGATTTTAGGTTTAATTTAAATGTTATTTGGGTTAATTAGGACTTGAAAAAATGTTATCTTTTGAAATTTGAAATTATGTCTTTTTTTTAATTGTAATCTTAATTTTAGTTTTTAAATATTATGTTTTTTTTTCGTTTTTTAAATATTATATTTTATAAAAATGTATTTATGTTATTAATTAAAAAAAAGTAAAAAAAAAACAAACAAACTCAAAAAGAAATATGACATGGAAAAAAATTAGTATTTCATCTTGTTATAATATGAAAATTAGTGGGACACTAATTTAATTTTACATCTACCACACCAATAATTAAGGGTTATGTTAGGAAACCAAAATAAAGATCGTGTGGTTCCAAATTCAACGCATAAATGTCAAATTAAAAAACTGCTACAAAATCAAAATAAGTGGCGGAATAAGGGCATAAAAGGAAAAAGAAAATTTTATTAAGTGGATGGATAAAAAAACCAAATGGAAATATACATCTAGCAGGTTGATCACTTGTTTTAATTGCTCTCTAGCTGGCGTTGAGTTTTATGATTGATACCCGCCTTAATAATTGGGATTAGATTCCCATGGTGGAAAGCATGCATGCATTAATTTATCAATGTAATTAAACAAACTATGCCCATATAAGATATGAAACTAACAGTTTGGTAGTTAATTTGGTTAATCTCATCTTTCTTGTTTGGGAAGACCGAAGATGACGATGATATGCAACCTGGTACGATATGGTAGAAGGCAGCTTCACACAATAGTCTCTAGAGAAATCATCAAACCCTCTTCTCCGACACCTTCCCACCTCAAAACTCACAATCTTTCGATAATGGATCAAATCACGCCCAACACATTTATGCCAATAGTTGCATTCTACCCAAACACCCGCGGGATTTATCGTGGTTTCCATGATAAGACACTTAACCTGAAGAACTCATTGTCTCAAACATTAACAAAGTACTATCCTTTTGCTGGTAGATTCGCTAAAGTGAAACCATCGTATGTAGATTGCAACGACAATGGAGCTGAGTTCCTTGAAGCATCCATTGATACCACACTATCGGATTTCCTTCAAAACTCGTCGCATGAAGATCTTGACCAATTCTTTCCACATGGTCTAGTACATTTCAACTCCAACTACGGAGATGATGATCTTCAAAGCGATCAAGTGACTCCACTGGAGGTTCAGATCAACCATTTTGAATGTGGAGGAGTAGCGGTGGCAGTGTCGTTGTCACACAAGATTGCAGACGGAAGCAGTTTGGTTCATTTTATAAACGATTGGGCTAATATGACACGACGGAAAGATCATGAGTTCTCCATTGATGACCCCTTCTTTTTTCCTTTCCAATACATGAATCTAAATCCAAGTAGGTATATCATATCGAGACCTGATGATTGTCTCATCACAACAAGGTTCATGTTCCCCGGTTCAAAGATAAACGAGCTTAAACTGAAAGTGAAAGCCATGACAGCAGAATCTGGTCAACCGATCACAAACCCTACTCGTGTTGAAGTCTTGACCTGGCTGCTTTACAAGTGTGCAATGGCAGCGGCTACTAAAAATAATTCAGGATCTTTCAAACCCACTGGTGCTGTCCAAATAGCAAACCTTAGAGGCTTAATGATGGAGCAGCTTCCGGAAAAGAGCATTGGAAATTTGATAATGCCCATGGAGATTCTAATAAACAAGGAAAGTGAAATGAACCCCGAGTCATTCATTAGTGGGTTCAAGAAGCAAAAAATGCAATTCAAATCCCTAAGAAATATTGAAACTGTCTTTGGTGTTCTACACAGTGATTTAGAAGAACAGCTAAGAAAAGTTGATGACGTTTATATCTTTACAAGCCTGTGTGGATATCATGCATATGAGATTGATTTTGGGTGGGGAGAGCCTATAAAAGTAGCCCTTGCCGGAGTTGCGAGGAAAAATACCTTTATTCTTACAGATGCCCCGAACAAGGATGGTATTGAAGTACTCATGTGTTTGGGAGAGCATGACCTTGCCATTGTTCAAAGTGACCCCGAACTTCTTGCCTTTGGCTATTTTTAGGGCATCACTTTTACACTGATCGACTAATACTGTATATAGTGTTGTTACTTGGTAGTGTTACACTATTTATCGACATTAAATATGTTCAAAGTTTCATTTGTATAATTTGATCTTAGTTATGTTTTGTTTATTTTATATAATTATAATGTTTATGTAATAGCATTATCAAATTTATGTCAAATGTAAGTCTCTTTTATTTAATAAATCCGTTTACGGATATTTTGTTCATAAAATTTTGATAATATAATTTATTAAGCATATATGTAATAAAAGTATATTAGTCAAATTTATAAAACCAAATAAATATAAGGCTTGTTTTTATAAAATCATAAAAGTTGGATGAAGAAGAATATATCTAAAATATTCTTTTTATTGTTAATTATAATTCAATGAGTTGGAGTAATTTAGTGTTTATGTTATTTTTTTCGATATAATTATAAGTATAGTCTAAAAAAATAATTATAAGGATTAAGGATGGTCTTAATTCTTATGGTGGTTGCACTAAAATTTCCAATTCTAATTTACTTACTTTTTTGTGAATTTTAGAAAATAACTTATAAGCTTTTTTTTTCTTCTATTTACATATAAACTATATTTGTAGGCGTCTCTAAACATCAATAAAATAATTTTTATTATTATTAAGATCGTTAGTCTTTACTAAAAACGAAGTCTTCAATCACAAAATGACAATATTTTAAGGAGAAAATTTGTGAAATGATAAAAAAGGAGGGGTTGTTTGAAGATAATGATCAAGAATTAGGAGTTTTCGAAAAATAATCACGATTTCCGCAGAGAGGGCCTCTGCGAAAGTCCTTTACCTCTGAGGAACAAGAAAACTTTTTGAAGAAATGACGTGGCGGTGTAAAAAGAGAAAAAAATAAAAAAAAAATTATAAAATTTTAATTCCACAAATGGTGCATCGTTCCACAAAGATGCCCTCTGCGGATCAATTCTTCAAAGGTACTCCTTTGAGAAATTGTTCTTCGCTAAAACAGAGCATATGTTGTAACATCCCAAAAATAAGACTATAATTTTTTTTGTTTTTAAAATTAGTAAAACATTAAACCATACTATAGTCATAAAACCAAGGTTATTAAATGTATTGATACATCATTAATATCATAGTAAATCATAAAATGCTGAAACATGTGGTGTATGCTCTGCAATCATCCCAAGTTTTTCCTTTGAAAACAGAAATACCAGAAACAAAAACAGAAAACCGTAAGCACAAAACTTAATGAGTTCCCACAATACAATAACATACATATAATTGCGATGGGCTACCCCCATGGTTTTTTCCCTGGAATGCCATGAGCCACACCCATGGTTTAACATCCAAGTGTCATGGGCTACCCCCATGGTCTTTTCCTTGGAATGTCATGGGATACCCCCATGGTCTAATTAATATCTAAGTGTCATGGGCAACCCCCATGGTCTTTCCCTTGAAATGACATAGGCTACCCCCAAGGTCTAATATCCAAGTGCCTCAGGCTACCCCTGAGGTCTTCCATACAAGTGTCTCAGGTTACCCCCGAGGTCTACTAAAAAAAGCAAGCACATATACAACTATCTTGTCACCTAACAAGTAATGGGACGACCTTGGTGCCTTAGACCCATTGAAATTGTTGGGTTTAGAGTGTTACATCATATGGGCTTAATGTTATTTTTTGATTACCCGGTTTGGGTTAGACTATATATTATGCAAGCATGTATAGCTTTAAAGATAGAGTTCTCATTAATAGCTTTTGTGTCACAACCAGGAAATTTCATCAAACACTCTATATAAACACTCCAAATGGTCAGCGAAAGATTGGAAACCCTGAAAATCCCGGTTTAAGTCCATTATGGGCATTTTCTTATTGGGCCGAATGGACCAATAAGTCTCCAATTTGACTATTTTGGGCTTAGGACCCTTAAATGGACTCTAATTGGACCCACTTTGACAAAGCTTAACATTGTGGGCCATAATGGGCCTAAAATGAATTGAATTATCTTTAATGGGCCTTGTTGGGCCATAACAAAACAAATTAACCGTAATGGACCATAAAACCCACTCTTTTATACAAATTGGGCCGTGAACTATCTTAAAGGCCCAATGGGCCAAAAACCTTCTTAATGGGCTTCATGTTTCCGAAACAAGAACAAGAATGGGCCAAACTAATTCACTTCTCTTTTCCTTAAACCCATTTTCGGCCTATGTATTAAAAAAAGGAAATGAAGGATTTATTTGGCATTTGATACCTCACTAATGTTTAGAGGTTAACCAAGCTTAAATCTCATACTTCTAAGGCTCTAAACCTCCATGTAATAACCAAGAATCTCTTTCCCCCTTCTCTTCTTGTCACTCTCGGCCAACACCAACATTCCACCACCTTCACTTCTTTTCAAAATTCTCTCAAGAACACCTCTTTTTCCTCCATATTTTTGAGACTTTGTGTGGATCTTCAAGAGATTTTCATCTAGATCATCCTCTTTGGTAAGTTATCATAATCTTTAAGTCTTTGATTTTCATCCTTAAACCAAAAACACTCCCTTACAAAGCTTTATTCCATGATCATGAATCCTAGGACATTAAAGTTTTGAAACTTCTTCTAGGGAAGCATTCAAAACCAAAAATCACATCACCTTATTCCATTCTTCTTCAAATATCGAAACATCAAACCCCAAGGTGAGTTCATACCCCCTTGTTTTCGGTTTTTACTTGTTTTTTTTTTTTTTGTTTTTTTTTTTTTGGGGGGGGGGGGGAGAATACAAGTATTATGTGATGATTTATGTGTGTTTGTATGCTATATGTGAATTCTTTAGTTTTTGGTTGTGATAATATGAAATATTTGTTATATTTTGAGATCTATAACAAAAAGGGTGAAATAGTCATGAACAAAAACTTGATAAACAAACATACATCATAGATCTAAGGGTTCTTAAGTTAAAGAGGTGAAAAACAAAACCAAAGAACCTTACAAGGGTCATTTTTGCAAAAATAACAAAGATTGAGTGTAAATTGTAAAATTTTGGTTTTATGGAGGTTATAAGTTGTTATTAGTATAAAACCTGATTTTTATGAAAACCATACTTTTCAAAGGGTCAAAAACATAAAATTTGTCATATTGGGCTTTAAATTGGGCCTTACGAGATTTTGGGCCCAAGGTTGCGAAAAAAAGGAAATCTTGAGGGGCTGAAATGGAAAAATTAACAAACTATGAGTCTAAAATGTAAATAAACTTTTTTAGGGATTAAAAATGAATATATTACTAAATTGGACTAAAAATGCAAAGTTTTTGATTTTAGGGTCAAAATTGTAAAACTTACGGAAATTGGACCAAAAATGTAACTTTTTGCAAATAAAGGCTGGAAATGACAAATGCAACATTTTTGGACTGAAATTACCATTCAAATAAAGTTTGGATGGAAATGTCAATAAAAATGGTTTAATGACCAAAAATGTAAATTTTCACAAAAAGAGACTAAAACTGTCATTTTTATAAAAACAGGTGCCATAATGGTTAATCTAAAAGTTTTTGGGCCAAATAAAAAATTATAAATTTTGGTGTTAAAAATATCAAGTTTATAACACATGGTTTTAAATATATATATATATATATATATATATATATATATATATATATATATATATATATAATAAAAACTTCGTAATAAATCAAACGTTAAAATATGTCGTTATTACGAATAAACATTTAACATACCACAAATACCAACAGTACGAACTTAAACTCGATAAAACATAAGCGATTCAAAAGTTGGGCTCAAATACCTTCTATATGTGCTATTGGGCCTTTGTGGCCCAATATCATTTTTATTGGGCCCGATATATTCACACATGTTTATTGGGCCTCCTGTGACCCAACTACATGCCTAAGGAACCCTCAATGGCTTTTACATACTATTGGGCCTCAGCGACCCACTGTCATTGCTAGTAAGGTGCAAATCAAACATATGCATGATGGGTCAACGTGCCCGTCTCATACTCGACAACCTATAATAACATACATGATTAGTGGGCCTCTGCTGCCCTCTTCTCTTCGTCTGTTAGGATTATCTATGTTATTCAAGTAAACATAAAATTAGGTTGATAAACAAGGTTATTCAAATTCAGTTGGATTTAGTGGGAAATAACGGGTGAAACTATTAAGTGTCGGTCGTAGTCTGTAGTTATAACCAGAGTCTCCTAGAGAGAGAACGAGAGTTTATATATAGATCTATATGGGGGTGACTCCCCCACACCTGAGCTGTTCGCTATAGTTAGACTCGGCCAATCTAGGGTGACAAAATCTTAAATCAATTATGGCATTCGCTAGAATGCCAAGACAGACGAACTAGTCATTATTATGCATGGTTATAATGACTCACATAGAGATCCAACACCATCTAAGTAATCAGGGGAAAACATATTCATTCGTTGTGACGATACAATAATACAAAACTATCATACTATTTATATCGTAAAACATCGGGTTTTCCGGGGGAACAACATTATTCACTTCTATACACAACAACTATAATACGATAATCAATTTTGAATAACAATCATTTTGACTTGTTTTGCAATCACATACACCTGCACTTATGGGATCATCGCATCTTTTTGCAAACAGTTTTTATACATAAAATATCGGATTTTCTGGGTTTTACAAACGATGCAAACAAGTTTTATATCAAACATGCTTATGAAGTCACCAAAATTATATATGTTGATGTTTTCAAAATAACTTGTATTCTCAGGTAACAGATAAGCCGAAGAACAATACCAAGTATGTTAGGATGTTATGTTTTGAAAAATTCTTAAAGAATTTATGTTACGGATGTGTAATGTTTAAAAAATGTACTTGATGTGAACAATGTCAGTTGTACTATGTAATGTTGGTGATGTATGTGTTGTTCGTGTATATTTATTGTGATGATATTTCAATTTAAGTCACGCGAGCCCTCAGATGTTTCCAACGTCTAGTTCGGGGGTGTGATAGGTTGGTATCAGAGCTCTGTTTATAGTGAACTAGCATATCTAACCATACATTGATATGTAACTACAAACACAATGAAGGGACTAAATAACTCTGAACAGAGTAAATAAAAGAACTTACCTATGTGCGCGTTTTAGAATAACAGCCTAATACTAAACAATAAAATTCTTTGGAGGATTTGAACGTTATGATTTAACCTCGGCAGTTATGTAATCGTACTTGGGATCAATGTAGCCTAATCAACTACATTCATTCAAAGTACGATCAACATATGTTTGGGAATAATCGTGATAGTCAATAAACCGAAAACTTACCATCTAACTATCCAAATAGGTTAGAGGAACTAAACAAATATATATATATATATATATATATATATATATATATATATATATATATATATATAAAATAACAATAATGAACACTCTAAGAGTAATTAAGAATACTATCCTTATACACCCCAATGTACACACTTCTCACACCCACACCTCCCACGCAGGCGATATGGCGGGAATACAACAAGATGACCCTTACTATCAGGCTCTAGTAGTCTATGGGAAGATTGAGGTTGGTCTATGTAGGGTTTCAAAGCACGCCATGGATGATGGCAATGGGCCCCTTTGATGAATTCTAGGTTAAAAGCCCAAGACTTGTCTTTTCCCTATAAATAGTCATGTATTATTTCCAATTAGGGTTAAGAGAGTGAGGCAAAATGTAGCCGCCACGTTGTGAGGTTTCTTGTAGAGTTAGATTCTTATTTCTTAAGTGTAATTTGTTCCTCACAATTCAATAAATCGAGTGATCATTCGACATAATCTTCATATTTGTGTTTGTTCTTATTTTCCGCATCTTGTTCATCAAATCTCAATTAGGGTTTTAATCCCAACAAGTGGTATCAGAGCGGGTCTTTGAAGATCTATTGATTTTTGAAGTATCAATTCTTGATTTGATGATTTTATACACAAGTTATTGAAGATTATTGGTGTTTTGACGTTTTGGAATCAAGATTCTTGTTCAAGCAACTGTTCATGGAGGCTGATGTATTCTATTACTGTTCATCTGGTATAATTTCTATCAAATTCGTTTTTCTGTGTTTTCTGATTGGATCTAATCCTTAGTTTTATCCAAATTCAAAGTATTGTCGATGGATCTGTTTCATTGCCATTAATTCGTTCCTTCACTGTATGGTCATTCAAATTCAATTGTTAGCTTCGTGGATAAATTTCGTTCCTTTTGGCCCATAAATCCAATTCATTACTGTACATCTGGTTCAAATTGAGTCCTCTTGTTCAAATTGAGTCCTGATCTTAAATGCTTTTGATTATCGTGATACGTCTCGTGCACAATTTTTTTATTGACCTGGAGGGCAAAAGTTTTGGCGATTGTTTCTGTTTCTCGTTCTCACGTTCTTATCACATCTTCTGTTTATTGAATCAATTTCTTAAATCACAAAATTGTTTTTTTTTTCAATAATCGAAATCAAGTCTTGTTCGAGTCTAATAATCGAAATCCAAGTTGTTATGGTTGTGATAAATCTTCTTGATCTGGAAACGATTGAAAGAAAATGGGGTCGATGGTCAGCAACAAAAAAAAAATGGTCGAACAGGTTCGCTGTGAACATTATCGAATTCGTATTGGATGGACTTGCAATCAGAATCGGAACCAATGAATTCAGAATTCGGAATGAGGTGTGACGATAAGTTTCGCAATCGGGATTGAATCTTGACTGTAATGTTTTAAGGACGAACGGTTGGTCAAACGAAAAGTCAAAATTACGAACGGATCACTACGAACGCCTTACCTGCGAGCGTTTGAACGAGGTTTTCTGGGCTTGCAATTCTATTTCCACGATCGTTCGGGACTATGGAATCATTGTTGACTTTGATTCACATCTGTTGACTCGTAGTGAACCACGTGTAATTGGAGCTACGAACCGACTCGAATTTGGAGTCCCAGTAGGCACAAAAAAAAACAGAAAGATAACCTGTGTGCGGAACGAAAGGATTTGATCGTTGTTATTGGTGTGATCGGAACAAATGGTTTGTTTGGTGGAATCAGAGTTTTTGGGAAATGAAGGAAAATTGCTGTGTTCATGAATCATCGGCGTCTAAATGAAGAAGATAGTAAAGTTTCAATTTTGGTCCCTGCAACTTCAGAGATTTGAAAATTCTGGTCCCTGTATTTTTGATGACTTGGCATTTTTGGACCATTTCCAGAATTTGTTACAAATGAAGGGGAATATGGTGCAGAGTTATTAATTTTGTCCCCTGTCTTTCAGAAAATGACAGTTTATGCCCAATATTCAGAAAACTTTGCAAATTTAAGGGCCGGTGAATAGTTTTGAACTCTTTAACGCACATATTTTTTCATGAACAGAAAAGTAAAGATTCCATCAAGTCTTGGCAGTTCGGAAAGTCATTTTTCGTGATAACGACAATTTTTCACGACTTTTTCGGATTTTATACTTCATTTATATATCATTTTGTCGCAGGGGAGCATAGTAATTTTTTATCCATTCAAGATCATTCTCATGACCATTTGAAGGCTTTATAATCATGTTTTTGATTATAAATCGAGGGAGAATTTGGTATGGCCATTCGAAATTGGATTTGTGACTTTTCAAAGTTGATGATTTTTTATAAAGCTTGTGGTAGAATTATGAAGGTAGCTTTTACAGCGGAAGTTCTTCATCGAGCTCTGCTAAAGCTTTTACAGAGAAGTATCCTTTACAGCGGAAGTTCTTTATCGAGCTCTACTAAGGACTTGTTATATCTCCGACTTCTTGTATTTTCTCGATCAAGTGGCGTTACGAATCTTAAAGTTTGGGTTGTTACATGATATTTTTTGATGGCTTATATCATTAGCTTATTTGAAGATCATTGTGAATTGGAGGGGGAGCTCTTCAAAGACAAGAAGTGATTCGGTCTCTTTGTTCTGAAATGGGTTTTTATGGCGGGTTTGGTTTTTATGAAGATTCTTTGGGATTACATTCGAAAATGAAGTTTAAAGACATTACTTCAGTGCTTGATTTATATATCCTAGAGCCTGTGTTTGAAGACTATTGAAGAATCAAGATTCGTGGATTGCTTCATATATTCCTCATTGCAGATCTTTTTATTTGCTAGATGCTTGTTTTGGAAGTTAAAGCATTGTCATCCATTCCATACTTTGAGGGGGAGATTGTAGGGTTTCAAAGCACTCCATGGATGATGGCAATGGGCCCCTTTGATGAATTCTAGGTTAAAAGCCTAAGACTTGTCTTTTCCCTATAAATAGTCATGTATTATTCCCAATTAGGGTTAAGAGAGTGAGGCAAAATGTAGCCGCCACGTTGTGAGGTTTCTTGTAGAGTTAGATTCTTATTTCTTAAGTGTAATTTGTTCCTCACAATTCAATAAATCGAGTGATCATTCGACATAATCTTCATATTTGTGTTTGTTCTTATTTTCCGCATCTTGTTCATCAAATCTCAATTAGGGTTTTAATCCCAACAGTCTAGATGACAATCCTGAAGAAAACCCTGAAGGAGGCCTTGCAATGGGTCAGGAGGTGGAACCCAAAGTGGAACCGGAAGAGTATGTGGTAACTGATTACGAATATGATGATTTTGACCGGGAGTCAGATGAAGGAAACGACGTTAAGGAGACACCTAGTAAACCTCGCCCATAGAAAGCCCTATCAGACCCACACACGATTTAGGAAAGTGATACAGACTACATACACTCTCTTGAGAAAGCCAATCTCAAGCGTTAACTCTTTGCGGCCGAAGATAGAGCCGTTCGATCCAAGCAAAGGGAAGAAGTAATCACCAAGGAGGTGAATGAACTGGCTGAACTCCTGATACACCAACTTGACGATTGAGTGTCATCGTCATCATAACTGATAGAACGTACTCTAATACTTGCTATTATAGGTTCTACAGTATGTAACCAGCCGTATCTCCTACTAGTATTGTGTCTCTATTGATATTATGTCATAATACAGTCGGATCGTACATTTTCCTATGGGTTTTATGCCCTTCAGACAAATTTTCCTGTATTAAAAATGAATATTTCTAGTAGAAATGCTATGTGTTTTAATATGGGGTTTCATTTATGTGCACAAACAAACCATCGAAACCGTTAGATACTCAAGAACCTTGAAACCTAAATAACCTATGAACTCTATGAATACAACTTAATATTCGTGACAAATTTATGAATTAACTACTATCATAAATACATCATAGGGATGTAGAGCAAAACATTTTGAATCGTACGAAAAAACGCGAAGCTTATAGAGTACAGCCGGGAATGACCACCGTTAGTTACGATCCTTCTTATCACCATGCAGCCGAAGATGTCATTCCACAGAAATAACAAGCACACCCTTAGAACCCCAATCTTGCAGATGGAATCTGCTACATTCCAAGCTGCTGTAACAGCTGCCATAACCACTGCTATGGCACAACCTAATGCAAACAACACAAACAGAGGTGGAAATAGTGTCGACAACTCCAGCCGAAGTAACAACCACAAAAACCAACAAGTGACGGCTTATCAAAGCACTCCAAACCCCAATTCTAAGAGCAGGAATCGAAAGTCTAGGATTAAGAAAAAGGGACAACCAACTCAAGGATCCTCGAAGAAACAACATATTGTTGTTGTCAATGCTTCCCTGACAACTACTACAACAACATCAGGGAGAACATATGCTGGAAGTCTTCCAAAATGCAACAAATGCAGTTTCCATCATCATGGAAAATGTAGGGAGATGCATTGTACCAGTTGCAAAAGAAAAGGTCACATGGCAAGATATTATAGGACTCATCCCCAACTATACCAATGGTTGACCAACAACAACCACAACAACAACGACTTTGGCATTAGTTACACTTGTTACAGATGTTGAGAAATTGGTCATTTCAGACGCAACTGCCCTAATGCTAATAACCAAGGAACGGGAGGATCAGGAAGGGTTTTGAACCTAGGTTAAGGCGAAGCAGTTCCAGACCCGACTATCTACACCAGTACGTTCCTACTCAACAACACCTACGCATGCATTATGTTTGATAATAGGGCAGAGCAAAGTCTCATTAGTCATAAATTTAAAAACATACCAAATCAACAACCTCAGATATCTATGTAGGGTGCACGTTAACAACTAAACAACTACTTTTTCCAAATAGATTCGATGCTAGCAAATATTTGGAATTTTGATATGATCATAGGCATGAATTGGTTAAGCCCCATCATGCTAATATTATATGTTACGAAAAGGCCGTTCGCCTTCACCTCCCCAATTGCAAAACCTTAATAATTTATGGAAGTAAACCTGACACCAATCTGTGTCTTTTCTCACACATCAAGGCACTAAATCACCTACGCAAGAAGAACTGTGCATTCCTTTCTCCCATTATGTGTAAGTCTAAAGAAGAAATAAACATTTGAGGTATCCCTGTGGTATGCAATTTTCCGGATGTATTTCCCGAAGAACTTCTAGGAATACCCCAGAGAGACAGGTTGAATCTCGAATCAACCTTATACTAGGAACCACATCAATTGCCAATTCACCCTATAGGTTGGCTCCTGCGGAGATGCAGGAATTCTCAAGCCAATTAAGCGAACTCTTGAGCAAAGGATTAATCAGATCCAGCTTCTCGCCATGGGGAGCTCCGATTCTTTTCGTTAAGAAGAAAGACAGATCCTTCAGGATGTGCATCGACTGTAGAGAGCTGAATAAGCTCACTATCAAGATTCGCTACCAACTCCTTCAGATTAACGACCTATTTGACCATCTCCAAGGAGCTAATTACTTCTCCAAATAAATCTAAGATCCGATTATAACTAGCTCCGAATCCGAGAAGAGGACATTCCAACAACTGTTTTCCAAACTCGATATGTCTATTTTCGAATTCATTATGATGCCTTTCAGTCTAATGAATTCCCCTGTGGTATTCATGAACCCCACAAACCAAGTTTTCCCAATCATTCCTACCCAACCTTTATTTATTTTCCTCGATAACATACTTGTTGGCTCGCGTAAGAAGAACAAACACTGTCCACCCCTATGACCTGCCCCAGAGACATCAAAACTAGGAAATATCACAAAGGAATGTGCTACGTAGGATGGATAATACTTTAAAAGTCAAAGGGGGACGAAATTGGAGTTGGACCGGGCACCTATCTGGGTGATCGACGATAGATTGACTAAGTTTGCTCATTTCCTGCCAATAAAGGAAACTTAGAAAATGAAAGAATAACCAGGATATACATCAAGGAGGTACAGAGACTTCATGGAGTGCCAATATCTATCATCCTAAACCGAGATAGTAGATTCACTTCATGCTTTTTGCAATCACTACAAAAGGCTATGGGAGCACAACTCGACATGAGCACTGCTTACTATCCACAGACGGATGGTCAAAGTGAGCAAACCATTCAAACGCTTGAAGATATTCTTCGAGCATGTGCGATAGACTTTGGAAGGTCATGGGATACCCACTTACGTTTAATTAAATTTTCGTACTATAACAGTTATCACACAAGCATCAAAGTTGCTCCTTTCAAAGTGTTATATGGTCGTAAATGCAAGTCACCTCTATGCTGGGCTGAGGTGGGTGACTCTCAGCTAGCAAAGGGGTAGGCACCAAACAGTACTCTATCGGGACTAGAGATCATCCGTGAAACAACTGAAAAGATAATTCAAAATAGAGCTTGACTTCAAGCATCGCGGAACCGACAGAAAAGCTACGCTGAAAAACGACGAAAGCCTCGGGTATTTCAAATTAGAGATTGGATGTTATTGAAAATCTCTCCCTGAAAGGGATGATTCATTTTGGGAAAATGAGGGAAACTAAACCCGCGATACATTGGACCATTCAAGATCCTTGCCCGAAGCGGTCCAGTGAAATATAGGTTGCAGCTCCCTGCGAAGCTCAGCAACATACACCCCGTGTTCCACATTTCCAATCTAAAGAAATGCTTATCTGATGAAACTCTAGTTATTCCACTAGAAGAAATAGAAATCAACAAGGATCTCTTGTTCATCGAAGAACCAGTTGAAATCATGGACAGGGAAGTGAAGCGTACTAAGCAAAGTCGCATTCTGATTATGAAAGTTCGATGGAACGCAAAAGCATGGACTGGAATTCACATGGGAACGCGAAGATCGGATGAAGCAGAAGTAGCCTCACTTATTCTCGCATTCTCAAATCTAGCGTCAAAAAGAATTTCGGTACGAAATTCCCTCTAACGGGGGGATGATGTCTGTAACATCCCGGAATATCAAGAGTAAAGTTGAAGGGCTAAAAGAGTAAATTGGGAAGGGGAACTCGGCGAGTCCATGGGTGGACTCGGCGGGTAGGGCCGTGACTTTGGTCGCGTGTTATGTGGCCGAATTGGCGAGTCAGCGGATGGACTCGGCGAGTAGGCGCCGAGTGGAGAAAACCCTAAATCCGGAGGATGAGCCCTATTTAAAGGACATTATACCCTCTCCCCAGCCTCTTTACCCTCTGTAGAAGTCCAGAAAGCCCTAAGGCACGAATTTGAGGGAGTAGAGTGCATTTGGAGCTTGGGGAAGTGATTGTTGAAGAAATCTTGAAGGAGAATAGACTTGGATCAAAGGGCTTTGCAAGGATTCGGATTAACCTTCTCTTGGAGCTTCTTTTTGAGGTATTATTTCATTGTTTGAGCTGCTATTATCTAGATTCATCATTTTTGGAGGTGTTAGAGATCATATCTTTTGATGTATTGGAGTTTAGAGGTTAGATCTGAGGTTGCTACCTCAGATCTGGAATGGAGAAGGGTTAGAATGCATAAAGGTCCTTGTTTTTGAGTGATTGATGGAGCTATCTTGTCCCAAACCCAAACCCTAGAGTGAAAATGCCTAAATCTCCTTGGATTCACGTAAAGATTGCCACTTTACGTGATGGATGGCCTTAGGAGGGGTAGATCTATGGTTTGGATCATCTGCATGGCTTGGAAAGCCTCTGTATGGATTCAGACCCGGTGGTACTCGGCGAGTCATATGGGTAGACTCGGAGAGTTTGCTTGAAGAAAGGCTGGAACTCGGCGAGTTGGAAGAACAACTTGGCGAGTTGGATGAAGATGGCCTGGAACTCGGTGAGTTGTAAGAACAAATCGGCGAGTAGGTTGAAGATAGTCGTAGACTTGGCGAGTCTGTTCTTGGACTCAGCGAGTCTGGTTGTAGGGTCCAAGTTTCTTTTGGAAGGGATGTGACTCGGTGAGTCAAGGGATGACTCGGCGAGTTGGGTCGCGAATTGAAGGAGGTTCTGTGTATGGGGACTCGGCGAGTCATCGGGTTGACTCGGCGAGTAGAGTCAGTCAGGAGTAGACTTTGACTTTGACTTTTACCAAGGGTTGACCAGTTGACTTCCAGGGGTAATTTAGTAATTATTGGTATTTATTGGATTCAGTCTTTGGGTATTGACAGTGGTGGAGTTCGGGTCGGAGGATTGCAGCAGCGTGATCTTATCGTTTTCAGTCAACAGCTACAAGGTGAGTTATCCTCACTATGACCAGTCACACAGTAGACCCGATATGCATGGTTGTTTTGTGATTCGATATGATATAGCATGTTATATGTATGGTATATGTGGTTGGTATTTTGGGGGTATCTCAATAAGCTTTCGGGCTTACAGTTGTGGTTTAATGTTTTTCAGGTTCTTCAGGAGACTATGGCAAGGCAAAGACGTGATCGTACCTCTCCTCGTGTTTATGTTTTATGATATGGACCTGGGAATACTCTGATAATAAATGTATTGAATTTTTTTTTTTGTAATAACTTAATGAAGTGGGGTGTTTTTGAAAAGTTTAAATTAAAATTTTTGGTCGTTACAAGTTGGTATCAGAGCCTTGGTTTGAGTGAATTGGAGGAACACTCGTGTGACTCCAGTCTCAAATCGAGGAGGGTTTTCAAAAGAGAATTTAAAATGGTTTTCAAAATAAGTAAAGGAGGACGCGGAGGTACGATCAGCCGGAGCCAGTAAGTAACCCCAAAATACCATACATGATATTTGTTTTTATTGAGCTTTGATAGAACAGCATGCTAGTACTAGGCTAGAGATCTTCAGGATTTCATGATAATGTTGCCTGTTTTATGATGCCTGCTAGCCTAGGGTTTCCTTCTGTATGAGATTTTCAGTGTTCCTCTAGGAGTGAGGATTGAGCGCTTGCTATGTATATTTGTCACTAGAGTGTTGTGGTAGTACTTCATATAAATATGGGTAGGTGTGGAAGGCAGTATGGGCCCGTACTACTGAAAGCACAAGACCCATACATGTATCAGGGAAACCATGACCTCTAGGGTTGGGTTGAGAGTTGGTTCCCGGGTTAGTGGGAAGTATCTGAGATATTGTGGTGTTTTTCAGTATCGTGGTCACGAGGCATGCTGGGAGCGGATCCGGGTCGGGATCGGGAGCAGGAGAGGGAGGTCAGGGCGGGTCTGTACCACCCGAGGTTGTTGGTCAGTTGAGCACGGGCGAGTTGGATGCTAGGATTCGTGAGATCCTGCATGATGAGGTTGCCGCGTTATTCCGGGCCGAGCTACCGGAACTGTTTGGGTCGATCAAGACCGCCATGGTGGAGTATTTTGATGAGTGTTATGCGGCTCTCGCAGAGACGGCTGCTGCGGCGGCTACAGCGGCTGTAGCAGCGGCAGGGGGAGGAGCTGGTAGAGGTTTCTAATATCAGGACTTCGATAATACGAAGCCTCCCACTTTTGATGGAGTTCAGGACCCGATTGTTGCTATGAGATGGTTGTCAAACGTGGAAGGGTGTTTCTTCACGTGTTCATGCACTGCTGATCAGAGGGTGAGGTGTGCTCTGAACCTGTTAAGGCTCGGGGCAAAGGATTGGTGGAGATTGACCACGGGGTCATATTCGGATGCGTAGAGGGCTGCGGTTTCATGGGATCAGTTTAGAGAGATGTTCAGCACTCGTTATGTTCTGTAGGTCGAGAGGGAGAGATTGGCTCAGGAGTTCCTTGAGCTGAAGCAGGACTCAGAGTCGGTGACGGAGATCACCCGGATGTTCACTGAGAGGGCGATGTTCTGCCATGAGTTCGCTTCGGAGCAGGCTCAGATGTCCCGATATTTGGGTATGCTCAAGAGGGATATCAGACAGTTTGTGTCTACGCAGAGGTGCGAGACTTTGTTGGAGTTGCAGGAGGCCGCCAGGCGGCGTGAGTTGGAGATTGAGTTGCAGTTGCGAGAGCAGAGGCATGCTCCGGTGCAGTCGCAGCTGGCGCCGAAACGGTCTAAGACCGTTGATTCTAGATTGGGAGATCAGAGCAGCCACGCTTGTGGGAAGTGTGGGAGGGGTCACACCGGAGTTTGTTGGTCCGGTGGTGCATGTCGCAAGTGTGGAAAGGAGGGGCACTATGCGAGGGATTGTCGGAAGTCAGCGCCGGTTCGGGATTTGAGGATTTGTTATCATTGTCATCAGGTTGGGCACTTGAGGGTCAACTGTCCACAACTTGCTGCAGGACCGGTGCAGGCTCCAGCACCGGCCACGTTGAGGATCACGGGTGGAGGTCAGGGTGGAGCGAAGCCCCCAAGGGCTCAGGGTCGTGCTTTTCAGCTTACAGCGGAGGAGGTAAGAGCAGTGTCGGATGCAGCTGCGGGTATGTTCTTCTTGATGTCTTATTATTTTATGATTATTGTTGAGTATTGTTTATCTGCTAGTCTTGTTGCGTGGATTTCGGTATTGTATTCTTTGGTTTTGAGGGTTATGGCTTGGTTATGGATTTAGTGTTGGGAAATTCGTTGGTTATCACTCATGAGAGTTGTTCGTGGGAATCGGGTGTTGGTCTGGATATTGAGCAACATTTGCAGTCTGAGGAGTGGTTAGCTGACGGTCGAGTTCTTTCGTGCCGGGATCATCAGTATTGTTATGCGATTGGTGAAGGTTGTTCGTGTTAGTGGGAAACGGTTCGCGTGAAAGAGTATGTGTCGTGAAGGGTTGTTGAGGGAGGTCGGTGATGGCGACCGGTGGTTGATAGTCAGTGCTCTAAGTGGGGGAGAATTGGAGAATTCTCTAGAGGATCGACGAGTATAAAAGGTTGTTTAGCTGCATGGGATTCAGTAGTGTCTCGGTCAACCAAGGGCATAGGCTGGTATGAGTAAATGGTCGGTGTGCGGGGCGGGATACAGACCATTAACGATTGATTGTGGAGGGCCTAGGATTGGGTCGGGACTGAGTATATGGGATGGCGGTAGAGTTCGGAACCCTTGAGGGCTAGAACATTATGCATGGGAGGAGTTTCCTGGAGGAGTAACTCAGAATGTTGATTGCTAGTTGAGCGGTCCGGATAGACTGAAGGCCAGTAGGCGTACCAGTCAGGCCGAAGGCTCGGTGAATGGTCCAGCTAGACTGAAGGCCCTGGAGGGCGGTCCAGGTTTGCTGAAGGTTATGAGAGTGGTCCAGTTTGGCTGAAGGCCTGGTAAGGCGGTCTAGTCATGCTGAAGACTCTGCATGTGTCGTTAGATCGGTGCGAGGAAATGGATTGAGTATGTCGCGATATGTTAGCGTTGCAAGGTCTGGCCTCGGATATTGATCACGATCAGTGGAGGTAGTGCATGGACTTGAGAGTCTTCATGAGGTGGATTCAGAGTATGTATGGTGCATGGGATAATGTTTATGCCATGAGGAAATGGTGTAGTATTGGGTGAGCACCGTGGCCCTTGTGGTAGTGTCAAGGCAGCCAAGTGGATCTCCTTGGTAAGGAGAAAAGAAAAGGAATGTAGCTCCGAGGGGGAGTGTAAGTCACGGAAGTGAAATCAGTAGTGCGAAGTTATGACTGAGGTGTTTCAATTATGGTTATTGCGCAGCGTGATTGCGGCAGTGGTATGGGACCACATCTGGATGGGATGTTTGCTGAGGTCGCGGAAGGAATTCCGCGGGTGTAGAGCCGAGAGGCCCGGAAGGGATGCAGGGATGGAGTTCTGGATTCCCATTTTGATTTCGATGAAGGAATTGTGTAGTAGTGGTTCATCCTGAGGGATGTTTTGAGGGTCGTCAGTGTGATGGGTTTTCCTAACCCGAGGGTACTAGAGCTAGTTCAGCATGTGCATGTGATTGCGAGAGGAGAACTCATGGGAGTTGCTCTGAAGAATGTGTCTTTCTATCAGCATGGAATGGATAGAGTTGGACTCGGATCGGGAATCCAGTGGTGCATAGTTATTTATAGCTCATATGGGTCGAGTGATGGTTGTGATTTGGAGCAGTGTTGCATCATGGGTGGTACTCAGTTGTTAGGTGTGGTTATCAGAGGGTAAAGCCGGTGGCCGGCTTGTGACGGTGGTCAGGACACCGCGAGAAAGGAGAAAGTGAGTGTGAGTTTCGATGGTTGTGCTTTGAGGAGCCTGGTTGGGTTAATGCCAAGAGTTGTAATGCGAGAGAATTTCTAGAGTTGAGTTGCCTCAAGCTTCGCGGACGAAGCCTAATTTAAGTGGGGGAGAATTGTAACATCCCGGAATATCAAGAGTAAAGTTGAAGGGCTAAAAGAGTAAATTGGGAAGGGGAACTCGGCGAGTCCATAGGTGGACACGGCGAGTAGGGTCGCGACTTTGGTCGCGTGTTATGTGGCCGACTCGGCGAGTCAGCGGATGGACTCGGCGAGTAGGCGCTGAGTGGAGAAAACCCTAAATCCGGAGGATGAGCCCTATTTAAAGGACATTATACCCTCTCCCCAGCCTCTTTACCCTCTGTAGAAGTCCAGAAAGCCCTAAGGCACGAATTTGAGGGAGTAGAGTGCATTTGGAGCTTGGGGAAGTGATTGTTGAAGAAATCTTGAAGGAGAATAGACTTGGATCAAAGGGCTTTGCAAGTATTCGGATTAACCTTCTCTTGGAGCTTCCTTTTGAGGTATTTTTTCATTGTTTGAGCTGCTAGTATCTAGATTCATTATTTTTGGAGGTGTTAGAGATCATATCTTTTGATGTATTGGAGTTTAGAGGTTAGATCTGAGGTTGCTACCTCAGATCTGGAATGGAGAAGGGTTAGAATGCATAAAGGTCCTTGTTTTTGAGTGATTGATGGAGCTATCTTGTCCCAAAACCAAACCCTAGAGTGAAAATGCCTAAATCTCCTTGGATTCACGTAAAGATTGCCACTTTACGTGATGGATGGCCTTAGGAGGGGTAGATCTATGGTTTGGATCATCTGCATGGCTTGGAAAGCCTCTGTATGGATTCAGACCCGGTGGTACTCGGCGAGTCATATGGGTAGACTCGGCGAGTTGCTTGAAGAAAGGCTGGAACTCGGCGAGTTGGAAGAACAACTTGGCGAGTTGGATGAAGATGGCCTGGAACTCGGCGAGTTGTAAGAACAACTCGGCGAGTAGGTTGAAGATAGTCGTAGACTTGGCGAGTCTGTTCTTGGACTCGGCGAGTCTGGTTGTAGGGTCCAAGTTTCTTTTGGAAGGGCCGTGACTCGGTGAGTCAAGGGATGACACGGCGAGTTGGGTCGCGAATTGAAGGAGGTTCTGTGTATGGGGACTCGGCGAGTCATCGGGTTGACTCGGCGAGTAGAGTCAGTCAGGAGTAGACTTTGACTTTGACTTTGACCAAGGGTTGACCAGTTGACTTCCAGGGGTAATTTAGTAATTATTGGTATTTATTGGATTCAGTCTTTGGGTATTGATAGTGGTGGAGTTCGGGTCGGAGGATTGCAGCAGCGTGATCTTATCCTTTTCAGTCAACAACTGCGAGGTGAGTTATCCTCACTATATCAATAGGGTCTAAGGCACCAAGGCCGGCCCTTTATCGGATTGAGATTTGGGTATCTGTTGTTATGTTATTGCTTTGATATGTTTGCATCCTGGTAGTTAGGATGGTATTCGTTAGAGACCTGGTTAAGGTCGGTATCTTGGTATATAGGATGGTGCTATGCTAGTGACCAGTTAGGTCGGTATCCTGCTTAGAGTATGTTGTGTTACGTGATCTGCTAGATCGGTTTGATTGAATATGAATTGTTATGTGATTATATGTTTATGTGCACATGTTTGTTTGGACTGGAGTTGGGTTGAGGCGGGTCCTGCTTCGTGCTGTAGGCCAAGATACCCAGGGCGGACCGGTTGTTCCGAAGGCCCAGCGAGCGGTCCGGATAGGCTGTAGGCCCCACGAGGGCGGACCAGACGTGTCGAGGCTCAGAGAGTGGACCAGGCCGACTGAAGGCCCGATGTGGGCGAACCAGTCATATTGTAGACTCAGAGAGTGGACCAGGTGGGTTGAAGGCCCGGTGCGGGCGGACCAACAACGCTGCAGACTCGAGGGACATGACTGGACTCGGAGGGTGGACTAGGTGGACTGAAGGCCCGACACGGTGGACCAGTCACACAGTAGACCCGATATGCATGGCTGTTCTGTGATTCGATATGATATAGCATGTTATGTGTATGGTATATGTGGTTGGTATTTTGGGGGTATCTCACTAAGCTTTCGGGCTTACAGTTGTGGTTTAATGTTTTTCAGGTTCTTCAGGAGACTGTGGCAAGGCAAAGGTGTGATCGTACCGCTCCTCGTGTTTATGTTTTATGATATGGACCTGGGAATACTCTGATAATAAATGTATTGAAAACTTTTTTTGTAATAACTTAATGATGTGGGATGTTTTTGAAAAGTTTAAATTTTGTTGAAATATTTGGTCGTTACAGTGTCACAACCAGGAAATTCTATGCTTTTGCAAACATTAACAAAGACAAAATTGTAAACAAAATCTGGAAGCATGCATGATGCTTATCCAATGACAACAAAATTTCATCAAACACTCTATACAAACACTCCAAATGGTCAGCGAAAGATTGGAAACCCTGAAAATCCCGGTTTAAGTCCATTATGGACTCGGATTTCCTTATTGGGCCTAATGGACCAATAAGTCTCCAATTTGACTATTTTGGGCTTAGGACCCTTAAATGGACTCTAACTGGAACCACTTTGACAAAATTTAACATGGTGGGTCATAATGGGCCTAAAATGAATTGAATTATCTTTAATGGGCCTTGTTGGGCCATAACAAAACAAATTAACCGTAATGGACCAGAAAACCCACTCTTTTATGCAAATTGGGCCGTGAACTATCTTAAAGGCCCAATGGGCCGAAAACCTTCTTAATGGGCTTCATGTTTCTGAAACAAGAACAAGAATGGGCCAAACTAATTCACTTCTCTTTTCCTTAAACCCATTCTCGGCCCATGTATTAAAAACAAAAGAGGAAATGAAGGATTTATTTGGCATTTGACACCTCACTAATGTTTAGAGGTTAAACAAGCTTAAATCTTATACTTCTAAGGCTCTAAACCTCCATGTAATAACCAATAATCTCTTTCCTCCTTCTCTTCTTATCACTCTCAGCTAACACCAACATCCCACCACCTTCACTTCTTTGCAAAATTCTCTCAAGAACACCTCTTTTTCCTTTATATTTTCAAGACTTTGTGGGGATCTTCAAGAGATTTTCATCTAGATCATCATCTTTCTTAAGTTTTCATCATCTTTAAGTCTTTGATTGTCATCCTTAAACCAAAAACACTCCCTTACAAAGCTTTATTTCATGATCATGACTCCTAGGACATTAAAGTTTTGAAACATCTTCTAGGGAAGCATTGAAAACCAAAAATAACATCACCCTATTCCATTCTTCTTCAAAAATAAAACATCAAACCCCAAGGTGATTTCATACCCCCTTGTTTTCGGTTTTTACTTGTTTTTAGGGGGAGGATACAAGTATTCTGTGATGATCTATGTGTGTTTGCATGCTATATGTGAATTCTTTAGTTTTTGGTTGTGATAATATGAAATATTTGTTATATTTTGAAATCTATAACGAAAAGGGTGAAATAATCATGAAAAAAACTTTATAAAAAAACATACATCATAGATCTAAGGGTTCTTAAGTTAAAGAGGTGAAAAACAAAACCAAAGAACCTTACAAGTGTCATTTTTGCAAAAATAACAAAGATTGGGTGTAAAGTGTAAATTTTCGGTTTTATGGAGGTTATAAGTTGTTTATTATTATAAAAGTTGATTGTTATGAAAACCATACTTTACAAAGGGTCAAAAACATAAAATTTGGCATATTGGGCTTTAAATTGGGCCTTACGAGATTTTGGGCCCAAGGTTGCGAAAAAAAGGAAATCTTGAGGAGCTGAAATGGAAAAATTAACAAACTATGAGTCTAAAATGTAAATAAACTTTTTTAGGGATTAAAAATGAATATATTACTAAATTGGACTAAAAATGCAAAGTTTTTGATTTTAGGGTCAAAATTGTAAAACTTACAGAAATTGGGCCTAAAATGTAACTTTTTGAAAATAAAGGCTGGAAATGACAAATGCAATATTTTTGGACTGAAATTACTATTCAAATAAATTTTGGGTGGAAAATGTCAATAAAAATGGTTTAAGGACCAAAAATGTAAGTTTTCATAAAAAGGGACTAAAACCGTCATTTTTATAGAAACAAGTGCCATAATGGTTAATCTAAGTGTTTTTGGGCCAAATAAACAATTATAACTTTTGGGGTTAAAATATCAAGTTTATAACGCATGGTTTTAAATATATATATATATATATATATATATATATATATATATATATATATATATATATATATATATATATATATATAATAAAAACTTCGTTATAAATCAAATGTTAAAATATTTTGTTATTGCGAATAAACATTTAACATACCACAAATAACAAAAATATGAACTTAAACTCGATAAAACATAAGCGATTCGAAATTTTGGCTCAAAAACCTTCTACATGTGATATTGGGCCTTTGTGGCCCAATATGATGTTTATTGGTCCCGATATGTTCACACATGTTTATTGGGCCTCCCATGACCCAATTACATGCCTAAGGTACCCTCAATGGATTTTACATGCTATTGGGCCTCAGTGGCCCATTGGTATTGCTAGTAAGGTCCAAATCAAACATATGCATGATGGGCGAACGTGCCCGTCTCATACTCGACAGCCTACAATAACATACATGATTAGTGGGCCTCTACTGCCCTCTTCTGTTCGTCTGTTAGGCTTATCTCTGTTATTCTAGTAAGCATAAAATTAGGTTGATAAACAAGGTTATTCAAATTCAGTTGGATTTAGTGGGAAATAACAGGTGACACTATTAAGTGTCGGTCATAGTCTGTAGTTATAACCAAAGTCTCCTGGAGGGAGAGCGAGAGTTTGTATATAGATCTATACGGGGGTGACCCCCCCACACTTGAGCTGTTCGCTACAGTTAGTCTCGGCCAGTCTAGGGTGAAAAAATCTTAAATCAATTTCGGCATTGTCTAGAATGCCAAGGCAAACGATACAAACAAGTTTTATATCAAACATGCCTATGAACTCACTAACATTATATATGTTGACGTTTTCAAAATTGTCACACCCCAAAACCAAGAACGACGGAAACGTTTAGGTGTGGAGGACGTCATGTGAAGTATCATAACAGTGTAAAGTAGTAAACAAGCAACAACATCATCCATTGCATTAAAAGTAAAGTTTTAATACATGTGTGTTCTTTTATAGTAATAATACACCAAAATATGAAATCAAAATAAAAGACGAGTCTTGTCTGTGCTCCGTCTTCTTAAAACCTAGTTATCGTACCTGTCTACTGGTGACCTGAGAATACAAGTAATTTTGAAAGAGTTTATCAACATAAAGCTGGTGAATTCATAAGTATTAAGTGTCATTACCCTGTTTTGGAAAGCTGTTATGAATGCCATGTAAATCTTTGAATGAAACATTTGATATAAGTATGAAAACACTAGAAAATCCCATATTTCCTACTAGTATAAGAGTAGTCTTCTACCAAGACCCGAATGTTTTGAAAGTGGTCTTCTACCAAGACATGAATGTTTTGCTGTAACAAAGATGGTTTTTCCCCTGTATGACTACTATTAACAATATATAGTCTACCTCATCGTTTATGTGAATGTATCACAAAATAAAAGTAATAGGGAAAATATAGCCATATAAGTATTAGGATAAACACGACATCGCGACTGCCGAAAGGTATTAACCTTGAACATCCGTAGATGTTCATTTTCCTCTGTAGCTAACAGTAGGTCGAACGAATGGTTAGTCCCGTAAAGGTACCCCTAGTATAAGTATTAACCGTAGGCATCCATAAATTTTCTTTACCTCTGTTGCTAACAGGTGGGTGCCATAATGGTTAGTCCCGTATAGTATCCTTTTGTACTAGGATAGACATAACTAATCTACATGTATAGTATGTACTAGTATCTCATCATATAGTATCTAGGTACAAGTATCCATGTAAGTGTATCCATGTAAGTGTATCTCTTCATATAGCATTTAGTATATACTCATGAATGAACTGACTCTGGTGTAATTCCTTTTAATAGGAAGAATGTTTTGTATCCCCTAAACTATCCCTATAATAGTAATGGAAGGTAATTGATGTCCAAGAAGGTTTATACACCCTTGCTACACAAGAGTGTGGGAACTGAATGAAGGATGAAAGCTATCATATCAATACATATATATATATATATATATATATATATATATATATATATATATATATATATATATGAACATAAGTGTATAGATATAGCTTTGATCAAGAAGATGAAAAAGGTTTTGTAAAACATTTAAGAGTTTTAAACAATAAATAACAATGACTTGAGATCATTTTAATAAACATGTCAAAAGTGATACATTTGATAACAAAGTATTTTTAAGATAGAAAACTGTTTCATGCATCACATTTTGAAGTATGTGATAATCAGCTGGATGAAAACACTGTTATAAATCACTTGTGATTGATTCATTAACATGATGTTTTCTAATTGTATTCCCCCCATTAAAGCATTTAAAATCATTTAAAACATCGATTAAGGGGTATGAACTCACCTGTAGTGAGTGGTATGGATGAACTAATGAAACCGGATTGCTAGGTGTCAAGTGAAGTCTTGAACACACACAAGGACCCTAGTTGTCATATAATATCACATATATGTATCCAATTAGTCTCTAAACAACTAATAAAAAAGGTTAAGACATCCTAGGACATGCTAAATACCTTATATAAGTGTTATAATTTCCAAGGATTGCATCTAAGTGTTGTAGGGTATGTCTAGTGTGCTTGGGGTTCAAGGAAAACTCCAATATGGAGTTTACGGTTTTATGGTCACTAACAAAAGAGTTTACAGTCGTAAACCCTTGAGTTTACGGCTGTAAGCTCCTACTCTTTTGACCATTTGATGTTTTGAAGCCTTAAAACTCCCTAGAAGCTTTTCTACTTGGAGTATGTGTTTATGGAAGGGATTTAGGGCACCATTTCACTCCTAAATGGAGTTTACGGTTTCAGAACCATTTTCCTTTGAGTTTACTACCGTAAACTCAAATTATTTATGGTATTTTGGGGTTTTCAAGTCCTTTGCTCAACAAGGAAAGGATTTAGACATTTTTCTAAGGCTAGTGAAGGACTTAGTCACACTTTGGCACCTTTACTTGGTGTTTACGGTCCAACAACTTCTTGGACCGTTGAACACGTTGTTCTTGGTGTTCTAGGGATGATTTCATGATATAATGTTGTATAGCAAGCTCTATGATACCCTAGGATTTACAATATAGAAGCTTGAAATGAGCTAAAAGTCCAAGAACACTAGTGTGTGTTCTTGGTGAAAATGGAAGAATCAACCTTTTGGAATGATTTCAGGGTTAGAAGTGTGTTAAAACACTAGATCAAGCCATATAATCACTTAAGAAGGCTAGAATCACTTACTAGTTTGAAGATCTTGAAAAAATTTTGGATGATACTTGAGAGAGAAATGGGTTTGGATCTTGAGATTTTTGGAAAAAGTGAAAATAATGACAATTGTCATATATATACTCCCAAATTTAGGGTTTTTGGCTGTAAATATTTTATTCAAGCAGTAAACTCTAATTTATTGGAGTTTTGGAATAACAGTGTTGCACAATAAACCCTAATGTATCCTCTCTCCTGATATCTCTTAAAATATAAATCCTGAAATACTCAAACTTATTCAAAAAAGTCTGAAAATTAACAGCAACTGTTCTGACTTCTATTGACTTGATATGTTGTACATAATAGAAATTTTGGGTTGTCACATCATCCCCTCCTTAGAAGGAATTTCGTCCTAAAATTAGAATTTAAGCAAATAAGTAGTTACAAATAACTAAGCAAAAAGATGAGGATATTTTAGTTTCATCTGATCCTCTCGCTCCCAAGTGAATTCCGGTCCTCGCTTAGCGTTCCAACGAACCTTCACTATCGGGATAAGGCTTTACTTCTTTTGCTTGACATCTCGGTCCATGATCTCTACTGGTTCTTCCACGAAGTTGAGGCTCTCATTGATCTCGATCTCGTCGAGTGGGATAACGAGAGTCTCGTCGGACAGACACTTTTTCAAGTTTGAGACGTGGAAGGTAGGATGTACGTTACTGAGTTCGCACGGTAGATTGAGTTTGTAAGCTACGGGGACGATTCAGGCAAGAATTTCAAAAGGCCCTATGTATCTTGGATTGAGCCTCCCACGGTTTCTGAAGCGTATCAACCCTTTCCGGGGTGAGACCTTCAGTAGAACGCGGTCGCCCACCTGGAATTCCAATGGTTTCCTTCGCTTGTCAGCGTAGCTTTTCTGTCGATCTCTAGAGGCTTTCAATCGTTCACAAATTTGAATGATCTTCTCTGTCGTTTCCCGAATGATCTCTGGACCCGTGAGAGTGCTTTCGGGAACTCGTCCCTTAGCTAACTGGGTATCACCCACCTCAGCCTAGCACAGAGGGGATCTGCACTTTCGGCCATAGAGGGCCTCGAATGGAGCTGCCTTTATGCTCGTGTGATAACTGTTGTTGTAGGAAAATTCAACAAGGGGTAAATGAGTATCCCAAGCTTTCCCAAAGTCAATCACACAGGCTCGCAACATATCTTCTAAGGTTTGGATAGTTCTCTCACTTTGTCCGTCGGTCTGTGGATGGTAGGCTGTACTCATGTCCAGCCTAGTTCCTAGGGAACTTTGTAACGACTGCCAGAACCTAGAAGTGAATCTACTATCTCTGTCTGAGATAATGGATATGGGAACACCGTGCAGTCGTAAAATCTCCCAAATTTATGTTCTCGTAAGTTTCTCCATTTTGTTGGTTTCTTTGATGGTTAGGAAGTGTGCAGACTTGGTCAATCTGTCAACGATGACCCATATGGAATCAAGTCCACCCGTTTCCTTGGGCAACTTGGTTATGAAGTCCATAGTGATCCGCTCCCACTTCCATTCTGGTATCTCCGATTGCTGCAGAAGACCGGAGGGTTTCCGGTATTCGACCTTTATCTTTGCACAAGTAAGGCATTTACTTACGAAGGTAGCAATATCTGCTTTCATGTTAGGCCACCAGTATAACTTTTGAGATCCGGATACATCTTATCTTAACCTGGGTGGACGGAATAAAGAGTGTTGTGTGCTTCGGTCATGGCCAAGTCTCTGAAGCCACCGTGTTTCGGTGTCCAGATCCGATCCATGAGGTATAAGACTCAGCCACCCTTGACTTCTAAATTATTATCCATCCCTATCAGTGATTCACCTGCCACATTTTTAGGTTTCAAAGCTTCGAGCCGAGCCTCCTTAATTTGCGTGGACAAGTGTGAATAGATAATTAGAGTCAAAGATTTTACTGTACGACCAGAATATTCTTTCCGAATTAGGGCGTCGTCTACTACATTGGCTTTACCTGGATGATAACGAATTTCGCATTCGTAATCACTAAGTAGCTCGACCCACCATTGTTGCCTCACGTTGAGCTCTTTCTGGTCGAATATATGTTGTAGACTCTTGTAGTCTGTAAAGATCGTGATTTTTGTACCATATAGGTAGTGTCTCCAAATCTTCAGAGAAAAAACAATTGCTCCAAGTTCCAGGTCATGGGTGGTGTAGTTAACCTCATGTGTCTTTAGCTGTCTCGAGGAATAGGCGATGACTTTACCTCGCTGCATCAGAACACATCCGAGTCCTTGATTTGATGCATCACAATATACAACGAAGTCTTCTATCGCTTCGGGGAGGGATAGTAGTGGTGCAGTGCACAAGGATCGCTTGAGTGTTTGGAATGCTCTTTCCTGTTTCTCTTCCCTGTCAAAGGCCACGCCCTTCTGGGTCAATGTCGTAAGAGGTTTCACTCTGCGGGAGAAGTTCTGAATGAACCTGCGATAGTAGCCAGTGAGACCTAGAAATTCACGAATTTCTGTAGGTGTCTTCGGTGCTGACCAGTTCTCAATGGCCTTGATTTTGGAAGGGTCCACGTGTATTCCCTCTTCTCTAACAACGTGACCCAAGAATTCGATTTGTCGGATCCAAAATTCGCACTTAGAGAACTTCGCATAGAGCATCTCCGATCGTAATGTTTCTAAGACTCTGTGGAGATGTTGACTATGCTCTTCCTTACTTTGAGAGTAGATGAGGATGTCATCGATGAAGACGATGACGAAGTGATCTATGTAAGAACGACACACCCTATTCATCAGATCCATGAATATTGCGGGCGCGTTAGTTAATCTGAATGGAATCACTACAAACTCGTAGTGTCCATAACGAGTTCAGAAGACTGTCTTGGGAACATCCTCTTCTAACACTCGTAGTTGGTGATATCCGGATCGTAGGTCTATCTTCGAGAAGTAGTTGGCTCCTTGAAGTTGATCAAATAAATCGTCAATGCGAGGCAAGGGATAATGATTTTTAATGGTAAGTTTGTTGAGTTCTCTGTAGTCAATGCACATACGAAACGATCCATCTTTCTTCTTGACGAACAAGACCGTTGCTCCCCATGGTGAGAAGCTTGGCCTAATGAATCCTTTCTTGAGAAGTTCGTTAAGTTGACTGGAAAGTTCCTACATCTCTTCCGTTGCCAGACGATAAGGAGATTTGGCTACGGGAGTAGCCCTTGGCACTAAGTCGATTCTGAACTCGACTTGGCGTTGTGGTGTTAATCCTGGGAGTTCTTCTGGAAATATGTCGGGAAAGTCGCGTACTTCTGGGATCTTTTGAATGTCTTTTACTTCTTGACTCATATCGACGATGTGAGCGAGGAATGCATGAGATTCCTTTTGTAAGAACTTCTGGGCTTGGATGCACAAAATGATGTGCAGGCTCGTACTAGGTTTGTCGCCATAGATAACTAAGGTTTCATTTTTAGGAAGGTTAAGACGAACTGCTTTTTCAAAGCACATGATGTCGGCGCGAAGAAGACTCAACCAATCCATGCCGATGATAACGTCGAACCATTTAATTGGGACCGACATGAGGTCTATCTTGAAAGTATTGCCATCTAAAGTTAAAGTACAACCTACGTATACGCAATTAGTACTTTCCGTTTTCCCATTTGCCATTTATACCATGAATGAATTATCTAATGCACATGGTTTTTGTTTAAGTAGGTGTGTAAATTTATGACTTATGAAACATTTCTCCGCTCCACTGTCGAAAAGTACGCAAGCATATGAGTTATCGAGGAGAAACGTACCAGTAACTATCGTAGGATCAACTACTGCTTCCTCGTGGCCCAATGGCCATAACTCTTCCTACTCCGCCAGCCATCCCCGCCTTAGGGCAGTTCCTCTTGTAGTGGCCCACCTCGCCACAACTGTAGCAAGCTTGGCCCACACCGGCGTTAGGAACTTGGGCGGTCGGCCCTGCTGGAGTCTTGCAGAAACGGGTTGTATGCCCCTTCCTGTTGCAGTTAGAGCACTGCATTTCCTTGCAAGGTCTGTGGTGGTGGAAGTTGCATTTGTTGCACTTCGGAAGATTTCCAGCATAAGTTTTTGCTGGTAAAGGATTTGCAGGGACGACGGGGTTACCGTGGCAGCATTGATTGCCACAAGTTGTTGTCTCTTTGAGGATTCTTCCGAAGCCCCGCTTTTCCTCTTGTTCCACACCCTTTTCTTGTTGTTGTTGTTGTCCTTTTGTGGCTCGGGTGTAGGGATTTTTGGGTTCTGGTGTTTCCCGTGATCTATGAGAGATTGTGCCAGCTCCTTGGCACTGTCGAAAGTAACATGCCTGGATGCTAACACACTTGACTGGATCTGGGGCGACAATCCCCAGATGTATCTCTCTATTCTTTTGCTCTCCAGAGCAACCATGTCACGACATAAAATTGCCAAACCACAGAATCTATTCGTGTTGGTTGATATGTCGGAACCAACCATTTGTAGACCCCAGAGTTCCTGTTCGAGTTTTTGTATTTCCCCTCGAGGACAGTACTCTCTCATTAGCATGGCTTTTAAGTATTCCCAGCTGATGGAATATTCCACCACTATAGTCAGAGACTTAACATGGCCATTCCACCAAGTTAGTGCTCTGTCAAAGAAGGTACAAGTAGCAAACTTGAGCTTATTGCCCTCCGGGCAGGCGCAGATTTCAAAGACCGCTTCTGTCTTTTCAGTCCATTGCCTTAATACGATAACCCCACCAATTCCATTAAAGTTTCAGGGTTTAGCATTCGTAAATTCCTTGTAGGTGCATTCCCGAGGATGCCCATGGCTCTCGCCGTGGTTGGAGGGATGTGCACCTGTTCCCGATCCACTAGGGACAAGAGTATTGATGGATGACACGGCAGCTGCTACTGCTGCCGTGAAGGCTACCTGGAACATAGCAGCATCGAAAGGAGGAGGTGGTTGGGGTGGTTGAGGAGGTGGTATCAGCGTTTCGTTATTTGGGTTACGCCTGGGATTCCTGCATGGCGGCATCTTTTAACTATACGTTTAAAAGATGAAAACATGGATAAGAATAAATGAATAATGAGAGTAACTCATGGACTAACTTTCCATAGTCCAACAACACAATGAATAGTATGATTGAATACATATGATAGCATTTGGATAATAATTTCCATATGATTAGATATCTGTCAAAATACTGGAATTACAGATGTAACAGGTTTGGGGAAAAATGGTCTAGAAGTAGGCCTTACATCAACCAAGATAGGAAAATTTTGACAGAACTATGACTAGACCAAGACCTAATGGGTCTAAGATTTACAAAGATAGGAAATTAGACCAAAGTTTTTACATAAACTAGGTTATATCCAAAAGATGAGTCGATGAGATTCTATCGGCGACGAGAACTGCTAGCATGAGTTCTTGATCCCGACAGTAGGCGTTCTATGTACCTCATACGCCTGTCAGCTCTCACTTGCTGAGCTCGAAGTTCCCTGACCTCAACTTGGGTTTCAGCAAGTTCTCTCTGTAGAGCTGCATTGCGGACCATAGTCCTTTCATGAGCAGACTCTAGTTGGTGAATGCGAACTGTGTTAACGCCAGAGTTAGCGTCAATCTCCAAGACTCGATTGATAGTTGATTAACCTAGTATCGTGTTCCGAGAAATCCTACGAACCATGATGGGTAGGACCCTGTCAGTAGAACCTCCCTCAGTGAGGTTGTAGAAGCTTCTATCTCCGTTGTAGGGGATAGGTTGACCCCGTTCCTGACTCCATGTATTGAAGTGTGTGGCCCACAGAGGCGTGGGTCCTTGAAATGCGTGACGGGGGTTCAGGTTTTGGTTTTGAGCAGCTGGAGGTAGGTTGTTGACTTCAGGCTTCGACTCAGAACTATCAGAAAAACCCTCAGCATGGTGATCATCCAAAGGGATTGGGTGATCATCTTCTGGTTCTTCCCCTAGCCATCCATCGTTGCCTTGGTTTGGGAAGTAGGCCGCCGTGGTGAAATCCAGCCATGATATCTACGCAAGAAAAGGGATATAAGAAATAACTAAATAGACGAACTAACTAAGATAATTATAAGATGATCTTTATCAGTTACTTCAATACTTGTTTAGTGTATCCACTAAACAACTATTGACATATTAATAAAGATCTATTTAGTTCTCAAATAAGTAATTACAGTAAGACCAAATACCCCTATGGTATTTCTTTGTGGTTGTGTTGGTAAGTTTTTAGACTTGTTGCCACATCACAACCATTCTTGGGCATATGCTAATCACTCCTCGGACCAGCATAGTTGATCAGGCTATGCCACTCCCAAGACTGACCATATATCCCCAGGCTCACTTGTGATATTCAACAATCGTAATACTTTTGTTCTTATCGTTGTGACACCGATTTTAGTATGAATGCAGGCACATATACCTACTTAAATATTTTATTATTTAACAGTATAAAATCTTAGTCAGAGTGTTTTAATCCCAATGTATTTATAGTTAGTATATCTTTTATGGGTTGATATACTATATTCACTATAAACAATGCTCTGATACCAATCTGTCACACCCCAAAACCAAGAACGGCGGAAACGTTCAGGGGTGGAGGACGTTATGTGAAGTATCATAACAGTGTAAAGTAGTAAACAAGCAACAACATCATCCATTGCATTAAAAGTAAAGTTTTAATACACGTGTGTTCTTTTATAGTAATAATACACCAAAATATGAAATCAAAATAAAAGACGAGTCTTGTCTGTGCTCCGTCTTCTTAAAACCTGGTTATCGTACCTGTCTACTGGTGACCTGAGAATACAAGTTATTTTGAAAGAGTTTATCAGCATAAAGCTGGTGAATTCATAAGTATTTAAGTGTCATTACCCTGTTTTGGAAAGCTGTTATGAATGCCATGTAAATATTTAAATTAAACATTTGATATAAGTATGAAAACCCTAGAAAATCCCATATTTCCTACTAGTATAAGAGTAGTCTTCTACCAAGACCCGAATGTTTTGAAAGTGGTCTTCTACCAAGACTTGAATGTTTTGCTGTAACAAACATGGTTTTCCCCCTATATGACTACTATTAACAATATATAGTCTACCTCATCGTTTATGTGAATGTATCACAAAATAAAAGTAATAGGGAAAGTATAACCATATAAGTATTATCCTTGTGCATTAGGATAAACACAACAGCGCGACTGCCAAAAGGTATTAACCTTGAACATCCGTAGAAGTTCATTTTCCTCTGTAGCTAACAGCAGGTCGAAGTTATGATTAGTCCCGTAAAGGTACCCCTAGTATAAGTATTAACCGTAGGCATCCGTAGATGTTTATTACCTCTGTTGCTAACAGGTGGGTGCCGGAATTGTTAGTCCCGTATAGTATCTTTTTGTACGAGGATAGACAGAACTAATTTAAACGTATAGTATGTACTAGTATCTCATCATATAGTATCAAGGTACAAGTATCCATGTAAGTGTATCCATGTAAGTGTATCCATGTAATTGTATATCTTCATATAACATTTAGTATAGACTCATGAATGAACTGACTCTGGTGTAATTACTTGTAATATGAAGAATGTTTTGTATCCCCAAAACTATCCCTATAATAGTTTAATGGAAGGTAATTGATGTCGAAGAAGGTTTATACACCCTTGCTATACAAGAGTGTGGGAACCGAATTAAGGATGAAAGTTATCATATCAATACATACATATATATATATACATATATATATATATATATATATACATATATATATATATATATATATATATATATATATATATATATATAAACATAAGTGTATAGATATAGCTTTGATCAAGAAGATGAAAAAGGTTTTGTAAAACATTTAAGAGTTTTGAGCAATAAATAACAATGACTTGAGGTCATTTTAATAAACATGTCAAAAGTAATACATTTGATAACAAAGTATTTTTAAGATAGAAAACCGTCTCATGCATCATATTTTGAAGTATGTGATAATCAGCTGGATGAAAACACCGTTATAAATCACTTGTGATTGATTCATTAACATGCTGTTTTCTACTCGTATTCCCCCTCCCCCCCATTAAAGCATTTAAAATCATTTAAAACATCGATTAAGGGGTATGAACTCACTTATAGTGAGTGATATGGATGAACTGTTGAAACCGGATTGCTAGGTGTCAAGTGAAGTCTTGAACACACACAAGGACCCTAGTTGTCATATAATATCACATATATGTATCCAATTAGTCTCTAAACAACTAATAAACAAGGTTAAGACATCCTAGGACATGCTAAACACCTTATATAAGTGTTATAATTCCCAAGAATTGCATCTAAGTGTTGTAGGGTATGACTAGTGTGCTTGGGGTTCAAGGAAAACTCCAATATGGAGTTTACGGTTTTATGGTCACTAACAAAAGACTTTACAGTCGTAAACCCTTGAGTTTACGGCCGTAAGCTCCTACTCTTTTGACCATTTGATGTTTTGAAGCCTTAAAACTCCCTAGAAGCTTTTCTACTTGGAGTATGTGTTTATGGAAGGGATTTAGGGCACCATTTCACTCCTAAATGGAGTTTACGGTTTCAGAACCATTTTCCTTTGAGTTTACTACCGTAAACTCAAATTATTTATGGTATTTTGGGGTTTTCAAGTCCTTTGCTCAACAAGGAAAGGATTTAGACATTTTTCTAAGGCTAGTGAAGGACTTAGTCACACTTTGGCACCTTTACTTGGTGTTTACGGTCCAACAACTTCTTGGACCGTGAACACGTTGTTCTTGGTGTTCTAGGGACGATTTCATGATATAATGATGTATAGCAAGCTCTATGATACCCTAGGACTTACAATATAGAAGCTTGAAATGAGCTAAAAGTCCAAGAACACTAGTGTGTGTTCTTGCTGTTCTTGGTGAAAATGGAAGAATCAACCTTTTGGAATGATTTTAGGGTTAGAAGTGTGTTAAAACACTAGATCAAGCCATATAATCACTTAAGAAGGCTAGAATCATTTACTAGTTTGAAGATCCTGAAAAAAATTTGGATGATACTTGAGAGAGAAATGGGTTTGGATCTTGAGATTTTTGGAAAAAGTGAAAATAATGACAATTGTCATATATATACTCCCAAATTTAGGGTTTTTGGCTGTAAATATTTTATTCAAGCAGTAAACTCTAATTTATTGGAGTTTTGGAATAACAGTGTTGCATAATAAACCCTAATGTATCCTCTCTCCTGATATCTCTTAAAATATAAATCCTGAAATACTCAAACTTATTCAAAAAAGTCTGAAAATTAACAGCAACTGTTCTGACTTCTATTGACTTGATATGTTGTACATAATAGAAATTTTGGGTTGTCACATCATCCCCTCCTTAGAAGGAATTTCGTCCTAAAATTAGAATTTAAGCAAATAAGTAGTTACAAATAACTAAGCAAAAAGATGAGGATATTTTAGTTTCATCTGATCCTCTCGCTCCCAAGTGAATTCCGGTCCTCGCTTGGCTTTCCAACGAACCTTCACTATCGGGATAAGGCTTTACTTCGTTTGCTTGACCTCTCGGTCCATGATCTCTACTGGTTCTTCCACGAAGTTGAGGCTCTCATTGATCTCGATCTCGTCGAGTGGGATAACGAGAGTCTCGTCGGACAGACACTTTTTCAAGTTTGATACGTGGAAGGTAGGATGTACGTTACTGAGTTCGCACGGTAGATTGAGTTTGTAAGCTACGGGGACGATTCAGGCAAGAATTTCAAAAGGCCCTATGTATCTTGGATTGAGCCTCCCATGGTTTCTGAAGCGTATCAACCCTTTCCGGGGTGAGACCTTCAGTAGAACGCGGTCGCCCACCTGGAATTCCAATGGTTTCCTTCGCTTGTCAGCGTAGCTTTTCTGTCGATCTCTAGAGGCTTTCAATCGTTCACAAATTTGAATGATCTTCTCTGTCGTTTCCCGAATGATCTCTGGACCCGTGAGAGTGCTTTCGGGAACTCGTCCCTTAGCTAACTGGGTATCACCCACCTCAGCCTAGCACAGAGGGGATCTGCACTTTCGGCCATAGAGGGCCTCGAATGGAGCTGCCTTTATGCTCGTGTGATAACTGTTGTTGTAGGAAAATTCAACAAGGGGTAAATGAGTATCCCAAGCTTTCCCAAAGTCAATCACACAGGCTCGCAACATATCTTCTAAGGTTTGGATAGTTCTCTCACTTTGTCCGTCGGTCTGTGGATGGTAGGCTGTACTCATGTCCAGCCTAGTTCCTAGGGAACTTTGTAACGACTGCCAGAACCTAGAAGTGAATCTACTATCTTTGTCTGAGATAATGGATATGGGAACACCGTGCAGTCGTAAAATCTCCCAAATTTATGTTCTCGTAAGTTTCTCCATTTTGTTGGTTTCTTTGATGGTTAGGAAGTGTGCAGACTTGGTCAATCTGTCAACGATGACCCATATGGAATCAAGTCCACCCGTTTCCTTGGGCAACTTGGTTATGATGTCCATAGTGATCCGCTCCCACTTCCATTCTGGTATCTCCGGTTGTTGCAGAAGACCGGAGGGTTTCCGGTATTCGACCTTTATCTTTGCACAAGTAAGGCATTTACTTACGAAGGTAGCAATATCTGCTTTCATGTTAGGCCACCGGTATAACTTTTTAAGATCCAGATACATCTTATCTTAACCTGGGTGGACGGAATAACGAGTGTTGTGTGCTTCGGTCATGACCAAATCTCTGAAGCCACCGTGTTTCAGTGTCCAGACCCGATCCATGAGGTATAAGACTCTGCCACCCTTGACTTCTAAATTCTTATCCATTCCTCTCAGGGATTCACCTGCCACATTTTCAGGTTTCAAAGCGTCGAGCTAAGCCTCCTTAGTTTGCGTGGATAAGTGTGAATGGATAGTTAGAGTCAAAGATTTTACTGTACGACCAGAATATTCTTTGCAACTTAGGGCATCGGCTACTGCATTTGCTTTACCCGTATGATAACGAATTTCGCATTCGTAATCACTGAGTAGTTCGACCCACTGTCGTTGCCTCATGGTGAGCTCTTTCTGGTCGAATATATGTTATAGACTCTTGTGGTCTGTAAAGATCGTGTTTTTTGTACCATATAGGTAGTGTCTCTAAATCTTCAGAGCAAAAACAACTGCTCCAAGTTCCAGGTTGTGGGTGGTGTAGTTAACCTCATGTGTCTTTAGTTGTCTTGAGGCATAGGCGATGACTTTACCTCGCTGCATCAGAACACATCTGAGTCCTTGATTTGATGCATCGCAATTCTAGAGTAGGGAAGAAGATAAACATGTTACATTTATGGTCCCTGAAACTTTGGCGAATTGACTCCTTTGGTCCCTATGCGTTTCGTGCCTTGGCAGTTTTTGACCAATTCTAGATTTTGTTACAAATAAAGGGGTTTATTGGTGCATGATTCCAATTCCAGCCCCTAAGTTTCCGGAAAGTGACAATTTCAACCCATTTTTCGAAAAAGTTTACAATTTTAAGGGCTGGTGAACAGTTTTGGATTTTTTTAACGCACATATTTTTTCCGTGAACAGAAAAATAAAGATTCCATCAAGTCTTGGCGGCTCGGAAAGTCATTTTTCATGATAACGTCAAATTTTCACGACTTTTTCGGATTTTATGCTTCATCATTTATATCATTTTGTCACGGGGGAGCATAGTAATTTTTATCCATTCAAGATCATTCTCATGACCTTTAGAAGGCTTTATAATCACGTTTTCGATTATAAATCGGGGGAGAATTTGGTATGGCCATTCGAAATTGGATTTGTGACTTTTCAAAGTTGAATATTTTTTATAAAGCTTGTGGTAGAATTATGAAGGTAGCTTTTACAATAGAAGTTCTTCATCGAGCTCTGCTAAAGCTTTTACAGAGAAGTATCATTTACAGTAGGAGTTCTTCATCGAGCTCATCTAAGGACTTGTTATATCTCCGACTTCTAGTATTTTCTCGATCAAGCGACATTACGAATCTTAAATTTTAGGTTTTGACATGATATTTTTTGGTGTCTTATATCATTAGCTTATTTGAAGATCATTATGACTTGGAGTGGGAGCTCTTCAAAGACAAGAAGTGATTCGGTCTCTTTGTTCTGAAATGGGTTTTTATGGTGGCTTTAGTTTTCATGAAGACTTTTTTGGGATTACATTCGAAAATGAAGTTTAAAGACATTACTTCAGTGCTTGATTTATATATCCTAGAGCCCATGTTTGAAGACTATTGAAGAATCAAGATTCGCGGATTGCTTCATCTATTCCCCGTTGTAAGATCTTTTTATTTGCTAGATGCTTGTTTTGGAAGTATAAGCATTGTCATCCATTCCATACTTTGAGGGGGAGATTGTAGGGTTTCAAAGCACTCCATGGATGACGGCAATGGGCCCCTTGATGAAGTGTAGTTTAAAAGCCCAAGACTTGTCTTTTCCCTATAAATAATCATGTGTTATTCCTTATTAGGGTTAAGAGAGAGGCAAAATGTAGTCGCCACGTTGTGAGGTTTCTTGTAGATTTAGATTCTTATTTATTAAGAGTAGTTTGTTCCTCACAATTCAATAAATCGAGTGATCATTCGACCTAATCTTCATATTTGTGTTTGTTCTTATATTTATCATCTTGTTCATCAAATCTCAATTAGGGTTTTAATAATAACAAGTGGTATGAAGAACTTCTCACAAGTGTAAACAGAGCAGTGATTCGGATAAGAAGAACTTCTCTAACATGCTTCGGTGGTATATATCCTTTCGTCACACTCTTTTGGCCATTATGTTGAAGGTGTTCAAGACAGTGAAAAATTCAGTTCTTTCTCAACCGATCTAGTCTCTCGCCTCTATTGACGCAAAGGGGGAGATTGTTGGGTTTAGAGTGTTGCGTCATATGAGCTTAATGTTATTTTTTGATTAACCGGTTTGGTCCTATCCAACCGTGGTTTAAGCTTAGGGTTAGACTATATATTATGCATCCATGTATGGCTTTAAAGATAGAGTTCTCATTAATAGCTTTTGCATTGTAACACTAAACACACCTCTACAGTCAAAGTTCTTCATCGAGCTCTTATGAGGTGTGAGATATTAATCATTCGACATTATTTGATCAATTCTTATGTTCTTTGATTACTTCATTCTTGTTTATCTATTTTGAATCTGTCGATCTAATAGCGCGATGAAATGGTGCAGCGGTATCAGCCTTTCGCTTTTTAGGAGATGAGGGACCTTTGTTTTCGGCTTTCTTAGACTCCTGTTTCTTCCCCCTCTTTGTAGGTTTGTCAGCAGCCTCCAAATTACTCTTCATCTCAGGAGCAATTTGTCTTGGACCCGAAGGAGTCAATTTCCTGTAATCTTACATAACTCTACCTTCACTCGTGACACAAAGGCTCATTGTTTCAGGTATAGAACCAATGTAAAGGAACTTTGTAGTGTCAGTAATAATAATTTTGACCATATGAAATATAGCAATAGAAGACTTCAAAGCATCTGTCATGACAGGAACCTGAAAAGTCTCAATGGTTCTGCGAGTGACTAGTGTCCAGAAACGAGCACATGAAATCTCAGAATGTTTGGTCGAGGAATTGAGACTCTGCACCAGGTGTGACCGGAGTAATGATCCATAATCCGAATTAATTCCCTGGTAGAGACCATAAATAATGGTCATAAATCCTTTACTTGCCCCATCTGACCCTGCAACCAGTTCTGCTAACCCCTTGTAGAGAAATGTGAGCAGACCATTCCATTGAGATGGTAAATGTGACATCCCCAAAATCACGGCCAGAAAAGACCGATTTTCATTTATGCTTTTAAAATAATTTCAGAGTAAATCCTTTTGATTTGAAAGAGTTGCGAAATTTGTTCCCAAAAACAAAACATGATAAAACAATGTTTACCAAAGCATTTTATAAAAGAAATGTATTTTCATTATATAATCAAAACTCGGGGTGTCATGTTCCGATACAGACCAATAAGCATAAACAATAACATTACAAGTCATTCAACAAATATATACATATACAGACTTGTAAAACAAAACAAATTGATGGTTCATCCATCTTATGCCCTCGCGCCACTTCCTATAATACAAATAAAACTGAGTGGGTCAGGCTTGGGAGCCTGGTGAGCATATAGGGTTTTCAACCCACAATAAACAATTATATTTAATTTCCACCAACCAACAATAACCCAATTACCCATTCCCGTTAGTCTCACTTTATGTCCCTAAGACAACTAACATAAGGGACCTAGTCTAAGAATATTTCATCAGGGCGACAACACATGCTTCGGGGGTACCTCAACAATATAAGTCAAATAAGGCAACCATGAGGGGATGGAGTACAGCGAATGAACACCCAAGTTCATTAACACCTACAGGTGGCGAACCTGCTAATGTTCCACAAGACTATCTAGAAAAGTCCGTGGTCGTCATCTAAACTCCGCTAGATGACTAAATCAAACAACAACGAGGCCTCTCATCTGTTTTTTACACACCAACTATCTACCCATGTTCTACCCAACATATTAGTAGATAAAAATATACATTTTTATACATAGTTTAAAAACCTGTATAGCATGCTTTAATCAACACATATTTCACATAACAGATTAGGCACACACACACATAACATGTATTTCATAGAGAATAAATCATATCTATGAGATAGCAGAAAGTAACTACACACTCACACATATAAACAACAATATACTTAATACACTCAAACCATACTTGTATTATTATCGTGTTTATGAAAGGTAGTATACACTCACTTGATCAGAAGATGATCGGACAGCACTACGGCTTGCAAAAGTAGTAATCCTCAGCAGATCTGGAAGATCTCTACAAAAATCGAACTTCTCGCAGGCAGAGCTTCGGTTCGGGAACCACACTTCTCGGGATCTTCGGGATCTCGGGACTTGCTTCGGGGCTCGAGAATATTACCGGGGCTTCGGGGTACTTCTGGCACGCAAATCGAGGTAAAACGGGAGGGAGAAGAGAGAAAAATAGTAAAGGAGTCGGCTGCCCTCGCATCCTATTTATAGGAGGCTGGAGCCTCGGAGTACGCAGGGCGTACTGCTCCGAAATCGTCATGGCATTCGTCATCCGAAGTCCTCGAGTGCGAGTGTTGACATACCTCGGTGTACACGGGGCGTACTTCGGATGAGTCCGATGACTCGTCTTCGGATAATACCGGGATTTAATAATTAAATTTAATTATTAATTATTTAATAAACTTCGGAAATTCATATCTTCTTCATACGAACTCCGTTTTTGACGTTCTTTATATCCACACGAAGGTGAGACTACGCTCTATAACTTTCGTTTAGACTCCATCGGCTAATTTTAACTTTATTTTTATTATTTATTTTTAATAGGCCGGGACAGAAAAACTTCGTTATAAATTCATAACTTCTTCGTTTGACGTCCGTTCTCGCCTAACTTTTTATCGCTTCGATACCAACAACGAGATCTTCGATTCTCGTTTAGATTGTTTCGGCTAAAAACTGCTCGATCTCAAATCGAGTATTTCAGGCTGCATACCGCTAAGCCGAAACTTCGATAAATCATAACTTCCTCATACGAAGTTAGATTTGGGCGTTATATATATATATATATATATATATATATATATATATATATATATATATATATATATATATATATATATATATATATATATATTCGGAAACCTCGTTTCAACTACTAAAACATTATCCGAAGATATCATGTTTATTTTACACTTAAATTTTGACGCGTATTTTTATTCTTAATTAATCAGACCACATAATTAAGCAATTAAGCACAAAACACATAATACTCAAATAATACACTCTTATTATTTGAAAACGGGTTACAAAGGTTAACCTAGACTATTACATTGCTAAAAATGGCAAGCCCGAAAACACAGGCGTTACAGTTCTCTCCACTTTAGAATGATTACGTCCCCGGAATCACACATCAACAAACAAATGCGGATAGCGAGTTAACATGTCACTCTCCGTCTCCCAGGTGAGATTCGGCCCATTCGTGTGTTTCCATCGGACAAGCACTAACCTAACCATTTTACGTCGCAACTTCTTAGTCTTTCGGTCAACAATTCCCTCTGGTTCTTCAATCAACCTTTTGTTCTCATCAATTCTCAATTCAGAAATTGGAATTATATCAGGAACTTCTCCCGTGAACTTCCTCAAATAACACACATGAAAAGTGTTGTGAATTCCATTCAGTTCTTCGGGTAATTTGAGCTTGTAAGCTTGGTTCCCAATCCTCTGAAGGACTTTAAACGGTCCAATAAACCTTGGACTCAACTTTCCCCTTTTACCAAATCTTATAAGTTCCTTCCACGGCGAGACTTTAAGCAAAACCGAATCTCCAATTTCAAAAGTCATCGGTCTTCGCTTCTTGTCAGCATAACTCTTTTGACGATCCTGAGCTGCTAACATTCTTTCCTTAATTATTTTCAACTTTTCGGTAGTTTGATGAACCATCTCCGGTCCTATAAACTGCTTTTCCCCAGCCTCAAGCCAACAAGACGGCGTACGACACTTCTGTCCGTACAAAGCTTGATAAGGTGCCATCTTAATGCTCGAGTGAAAACTATTATTATAGGAAAATTCTACCAATGGTAAATGTTCATCCCAATTACCTAGGAATTCCAAGGTACATGCTCTCAGCATATCTTCAAGTGTTTGTATCGTTATTTCACTCTGACCATCAGTCTGCGGATGGTAAGCTGTACTTAAACATAACTTGGTACCCATTTCCTCTTGTAGACTTTTCCAAAACCTCGAGGTGAAACGGCTATCACTATCCGATACAATCGTTAACGGAACACCGTGAAGCCTCACAATTTCCTTCACGTAAGAATTTGCAAGCTTTTCCATAGACCATTTCTCCTTGGCTGCTATAAAATGCGCACTCTTAGTGAATCGATCAATGACCACCCAAATCATGTCGTGACCATTCTTTGTTCTGGGCAGTTTAGTGACAAAATCCATAGCAATGTCTTCCCACTTACCCATAGGCACAGGCAATGGTTCTAAACTCACGTACGGTTTATGATGTTGTGTCTTTACTCTCGCACAAGTCACACACTCAGCCACATACTTTGCAACATCAAGCTTCATCGTCGGCCACCAGTAGTAGGGTTTCAGGTCCCTATAAATTTTAGTGCTACCGGGATGAATCGAGGACATGGTCTTGTGAGCTTCTTCCATCAGAAGATCTCTGATTCCCCCTGTCTTTGGTATCCAAATCCGATCTTGGAACACCTTCAGTCCATGACTGTTTACACCGAACACCAACGTCTTACCCAAACGTTCCTCCTTTCGGTCATTTTTCTCAGAAGCTTCCTCTTGAGCTTTCTTTATACTTTCCACAATGGTTGAGACAACTTCAATTCTCAACGCTCTTGGCCTTTTCCTTTCAAGATTGACTTTCCGATTGAGAGCATCAGCAACAACATTAGCTTTACCGGGGTGGTAAAGTATCTCGCAGTCGTAGTCTTTAAGTAATTCTAGCCAGCGTCGTTGCCTCATATTCAATTCCTTCTGATTAAAGAGATATTGGAGACTCTTATGATCAGTAAAAAGTTTGCACTTCGTGCCATAGAGGTAATGCCTCCATATTTTCAGAGCGAAAACCACCGCTGCCAACTCCGAATCATGAGTCGGGAAGTTCTTTTCATGCTCTTTCAGCTGTCGAGACGCATATGCTATCACCTTTTCTCTTTGGGTCAAAACACAACCCAATCCAACACCTGACGCATCGCTATAGACAACGAAGTCTTCAACTCCATCGGGTAGAGAAAGTATCGGTTCCTCGCATAGCTTGTTCTTTAGCTTCTCGAATGCTTCTTTATGCTTATCACTCCAAGCATAAGTAGCTCCTTTGTGGGTCAAAGCTGTTAATGGAGTAGCAATCAAAGAAAAGCCTTGGATAAACCTTCGGTAATATCCGGCTAATCCTAAAAAGCTTCGAATCTCCGTGGGACTTTTCGGTTGTTCCCACTTCATCACAGCTTTGATCTACGTTGGATCAACCATTATCCTTTCTTGGTTGACCAAGTGACCCAAGAATTGGACTTCACGAATCCAAAAATCACATTTGGAGAACTTTGCATACAACTTCTCCTGTTTCAAAACTTGTAACACTTCTCACAAGTGTCTCCCATGCTCCTCCTGGCTTTTCGAGTAAATCAAAATGTCGTCTATGAACACTATCACGGATTTATCAAGGAACGGATTACAAACCCTATTCATTAAATACATGAATGTTGTGGGAGCATTGGTTAGTCCAAACGACATAACCAAGAACTCGTAGTTTCCATATCTAGTTCTGAATGCAGTCTTCTCGATATCTTTCTCTCTTACTTTTAGCTGATGATATCCTGACCTAAGATCGATCTTCGAGAAATAGCTCGAACCTTGTAGTTGATCAAATAGGTCATCAATCCTCGGAAATGGATATCTATTCTTTATTGTTGCCTTGTTCAGATCTCTGTAATCGATGCACATTCTCATACTTCCATCTTTCTTCTTCCCGAATAACACCAGAGCTCCCCAGGGCGATGAACTAGGTCTAATGAAACCTTTGTCCAATAACTCCTGAAGTTGCATCATTAACTCCTTCATCTCCGTCGGTGCTAATCGATAAGGTGCTTTTGCTATTGGCGTGGTTCTTGGTAACAAGTCAATTCTGAACTCCACTTGTCTATCAAGTGGTAATCCAGGAAGATCTTCGGGAAATACTTCCGAATAATCACACAACACTGGAATACTCTGCATCACCTTCTTTTCCTTCTTAGCATCGATCACGAATGCTAAATATGATGTACATCCCTTGGTCAAACACTTTCTGGCTTTCATTAGGGAAATGATTCCAGAATTCACTCGCCGTTTGTCCCCATACACCATAAACGAATCTTTCCCAGGTGGGTTTACTTTAACTATCTTCTTCTTGCATAAAATTTCGGCATCATTGGCGCTAAGCCAATCCATTCCCAACACGATGTCGAAACCATTAAGTTCGATAGGCAATAATTCCTCGTGAAACTTATTCCCATTAAGGTCGATTAAGATGTTTTTCATACGATGGCTAACAGGTACAAACTTGCCACTAGCTACTTCGACTAATAAAGCATTATCTAGTCTATCAACAGGCAAAGCTAGATTTTTACCAAACTCATGCGAAATAAAAGAGTAGTTGGCTCCAGAATCAAACAAAATTTGAGCAGGTAATTCATTTATGAGAAAGGTACCTGAAGCGACATCAGCTTCATCTTTCGCAGCCTCAAGTGTCATCTGGAAGGCTCTCGCCTTCGGCTTTGGTGGAATGTTGGGCTTAGCTGCCTCCTTCTTCTTCGGATAGTCTTTCAAAATGTGCCCCTCTACATTGCAACAAAAACACATCCTTTTGTTGTTCGGACATTCATTGGCAAAATGTCCAACCTTTCCACACTTGTAGCAGGTTACATCCTCGCTACATTTCCCAAAGTGCTTTTTCTTACACTTATCACACCACTTCGCTTCGCCTCCTTTTCCTCCAAACTTTTTCGAATCAGATTTCGAAAATTTGCCTTTCTTACCGGAACCAGATGTTCCCTCAAACTTTCTCTTCTCACCAACCTCAACCTTGTCGGTGGTCCTCCCCTTAATCATGTTCTCAACAGACTTAGCAACCCAGATAGCTACCTCTAGAGTATGTGCCTGACGTACTGGCACCTCGTACTCCCATGGGAGTCCTTTTGCATACCGGTCCACCTTTGTCAGCTCGTCTGGGACGATACGCAAGGCAAACTCCATCTTATCAGTGAAGTTATTGGTGTGTTCATCAACTGACATGCTGCCTTTCGTCAATGTCAGAAACTTGTTCTCTAGTTCCAACAGATTTTGTGCGGAGCAGAACTTGCGCTTGAACTGCACCAAGAATTCTGCCCATGACAATTGCAGTGGCTCATTAGGGCTTAAGGTATTCCCTAGAGTGTTCCACCAACGAACAGCTCCACCTCGGAACTGACGCACTACATAGATAGTCTGCAACTTACCTCTACAGCCACAAGTCATGAAGGCTAACTCCATTTCGGAGATCCAATCCATAACACCAATCGGATCCTCCTTTCCATTGAAGGTCGATGGTTTGCAAGTGAAAAAGTCCTTGTACTTGCATCCCATTCCATCAATCCTTCCATCATGGTGGTCTTTCCTAACTATCGGTGGGTTGGCTTGACCAACAGACCCACTGAAGTTTCCACCTTCCGAGTGCCCTTCATTTAATTCAGGCTCTTCTACACGAATTGACAGTTCTTCACGATTTTGTTGAAGCAACCGTCTAGTTTCATCCATCTGACGATCCAACATCGTCTGAATCATCATTTGCACACCAGCCATGGTTATTGGCTCAGGTGCTGCTGCTACGACAGGTATTTGATCAATCACTGGTGGTTGATTCCTGTTTTCATCAGCATTTCCAACTCCACTTCTTGTTCTCAACATTTTGATCTACACACCGAATAAGGTGAAATTAGATCCTCAATCACAATAGATATTCAAATCATCCTTATCACTCCGAAACGTTTACATGCTAGTTCTAAATTCGTAGATGTACGCTTAGAATCCTACACACATAAGGTTTCTAGATCCGGTCGGCAACAAACCATAGATCCGAACAAATAATATCATATAGGGCAACATATAACATTTAGCACATAAAAGCATTTTAGGCAACTTTCCTAAAATAAACTAGTGCTCGTGTCTAAAATATAACATACACACATCTCAAAATATCACTTAGCGTTCTAAGTTTAAGTCTAGAAATCCTACGAATTCCTAGTTCACTTAAACTAATGCTCTGATACCAACTGTGACATCCCCAAAATCACGGCCAGAAAAGACCGATTTTCATTTATGCTTTTAAAATAATTTCAGAGTAAATCCTTTTGATTTGAAAGAGTTGCGGAATTTGTTCCCAAAATCAAAACTTGATAAAACAATGTTTACCAAAGCATTTCATAAAAGAAATGTATTTTCATTATATAATCAAAACTCAGGGTGTCATGTTCCGATACAGACCAATAAGCATAAACGATAACATTACAAGTCATTCAACAAATATATAAATATACAGACTTGTAAAACAAAACAACTTGATGGTTCATCCATCTTATGCCCTCGCGCCACTTCCTATAATACAAATAAAACTGAGTGGGTCAGGCTTGGGAGCCTGGTGAGCATATAGGGTTTTCAACCCACAATAAACAATTATATATTTAATTTCCACCAACCAACAATAACCCAATTACCCATTCCCGTTATTCTCACTTTATGTCCCTAAGACAACTAACATAAGGGACCTAGTCTAAGAATATTTCATCAGGGCGACAACACATGCTTCGGGGGTACCTCAACAATATAAGTCAAATAAGGCAACCATGAGGGGGATGGAGTACAGCGAATGAACACCCAAGTTCATTAACACCTACAGGTGGCGAATCTGCTAATGTTCTACAAGACTATCTAGAAAAGTCCGTGGTCGTCATCTAAACTCCGCTAGATGACTAAATCAAACAACAACGAGGCCTCTCATCTGTTTTTTACACACCAACTATCTACCCATGTTCTACCCAACATATTAGTAGATAAAAATATACATTTTTATACATAGTTTAAAAACCTGTATAGCATGCTTTAATCAACACATATTTCACATAACAGATGAGGCACACACACACACATAACACGTATTTCATAGAGAATAAATCATATCTATGAGATAGCAGAAAGTAACTATACACTCACACATATAAACAACAATATACTTAATACACTCAAACCATACTTGTATTATTATCGTGTTTATGAAAGGTAGTATACACTCACTTGATCAGAAGATGATCGGACAGCACTACGGCTTGCAAAAGTAGTAATCCTCAGCAGATCTGGAAGATCTCTACAAAAATCGAACTTCTCGCGGGCAGAGCTTCGGTTCGGGAACCACACTTCTCGGGATCTTCGGGATCTCGGGATTTGCTTCGGGGCTCGAGAATATTACCGGGGCTTCGGGGTACTCCTGGCACGCAAATCGAGGTAAAACAGGAGAGAGAAGAGAGAAAAATAGCAAAGGAGTCGGTTGCCCTCACATCCTATTTTTAGGAGGCTGGAGCCTCGGAGTACGCGGGGCGTACTGCTCCGATATCGTCATGGCGTTTGTCATCCGATATCCTCGAATGCGAGTGTCGACATACCTCGGTGTACGCGGGGTGTACTTGCGATGAGTCCGATGACTCGTCTTCGGATAATACCGGGATTTAATAATTAAATTTAATTATTAATTATTTAATAAACTTCGGAAATTCATATCTTCTTCATACGAACTCCGTTTTCGACGTTCTTTATATCCACGCGAAGGTGAGACTACGCTCTATAACTTTCGTTTAGACTCGTCGGCTAATTTGAACTTTATTTTTATTATTTATTTTTAATAGGCCGGGACAAAAAAAACTTCGTTATAAATTCATAACTTCTTCGTTTGACGTCCGTTCTCGCCTAACTTTTTATCGCTTTGATACCAACAACGAGATCTTCGATTCTCGTTTAGATTGTTTCGGCTAAAAACCGCTCGATCTCAAATCGAGTATTTCAGGCTGCATACCGCTAAGCCGAAACTTCGATAAATCATAACTTCCTTATACGAAGTCAGATTTGGGTGTTCTATATATATTCGGAAACCTCGTTTCAACTACTAAAACATTATCCAAAGATATCAAGTTTATTTTACACTTAAATTTTGATGCTTATTTTTATTCTTAATTAATTAGACCACATAATTAAGCAATTAAGCACAAAACACATAATACTCAAATAATACACAATTATTATTTCAAAACGGGTTACAATGGTTAACCTAGACTATTACATTGCTAAAAATGGCAAGCCCAGAAACACAGGCATTACAGTAAACACGACTTCTTGAATTTCGTCACTGTAGTTAGAACGTCCATATATCCCATATCATAGAACATCGAAAACAACTGAGTGGTTGTTATGAAGTCTGGAGAGATGATAGAAGCATCAGCTGCAAGCCCTAGCAGTGAACAAAAGTGTGCTTTGGATACTGATGTCTTGTGATTAAAGATTTCGAAAAAGATTCGTTCCTTGCGTTTGTCGTATGAAGCAGTGAAATAGACCTGTGATAGAAGGGACATTGGAATTGATTCGACTTGTGTTAGAGCAATCACAAATGGAGAACACTTGATACACTCTACAATGTGAAGCATGTATGAATCATAAAGAAAAGGATCCAACTAAATGATGAGATTTTGATTCGGTTTTATCTTAAGCAAGGTTGAAGAAGCTGTTTGATCTTGAATAGAGGTTGATTCCGCCATTTTTGAAGCACTCAAGAAGATGGACAGTTGTATATTGCCTGGTGTATTCTTGAGAGAAGTTGAAGAAGATAAGAAGGTACAATAGGCATGAGAACTTCCTTTTATACCGTTGCTAGGAGAGAGAAAATATCGGTTGTGATGATATGATTTTTGAAACGTCGCCTGTAAAAGCGGGATTTGACAGCTAGGTTTCCCTAGAAACACGTCAGCAGGCATGGCTTAGAAACCGTTTCAAATTCACACGCCCAAAAATGAATTCTTGTCCTTATCCAAATACCGTCTCTTAAATTCTGAAAAAGGTTCATGTTAAGCCATCTTCGCTCCTCCATAAGAAAGTGAACAACCATATCTGTTAGAACCGAAAGCACAAATATGAAAAGTGTCATTAGTACCACAATAAAGAGTTAGGAAAATCATAAAGATCTTCGTGCAAGAGTGTGCCAAAGAAAAAGAAATAAATCAAGATGTGTATGGGATAGAAGTGATGCCTTGAAAGACATAAAACGAATGATCCCGGGCATGAATCTCTTCCTTCAAAGTCAAGAGAGACCGAGAAGTGTTTGTGTGGTTTCCGATAAATCACGATCAAATGTTTTTAAGAAACATTGAAAGACATCTTTTCAAGTATAGGCTTTAGTGGGTGGTTAGCTTCAACCGAACTTCGATACTTAATATAAGACCGAAAGTAAGATGAAGTACTTGTGAGACCGATGAGGTCTATTGAATAAGTAGGTTTGGAGAATTTATTTTGTGACTGGATAATAATATGAAATCTCAAAAACAAAACTGAAACTGGATCTTATGGGAAGAAACATCTTGGTGATAGACGATATCATAAAGATCACGCAAAAAAAACGATTTCTTAAGGTACAAATAATAGCTTGAACATATAAGCGTTCACCATCAATTCATTCAAGGTGTTGGATTTTGGGTCTCACTCAACACGTGGTGATCGTGACTAAGATCATCAACACAGATGTTATGTAACCATAAACCTCAGTGGTAATAGCTGAGAGTCTCAAGGGTTACGATTGTGAAGCGAAACATGATGGAGAATGATGAGGTGGTTAAAGAGCCGAAAGTAACTCTACTAAGAGCAGAAAACTCGTAACTCATTGAGAAAAGAGTAAGTTAGCTCGTGAATTGAGTGAATTTAGCAGCCTAATTGGGAAGAAACGATAGGTGTCGACTGAATAATTAAGGCTTCACTCAGAGTCCAGGAGCTTCGGTCTACATGCAACAACATGCTTCTAGGGACACTTAACTAGTACAAAGATAAGAGTGTTATACCTGCCTTGGCCCCAATCGAGATAGCATCTGTGATTATCAAACAAAAAAAAACGAAACGAAACAAAATTTGAAAAAAAAAAAGAAAAGAAAATGGCAAAACAACCGAATGCTCCAACGCCTTCTGATTCCGATGAAGAAGAGCAACCAGCCAATGATGAAGAGGATGTTCAACATGAAGGCTCACCAAGGGGAAACACTCCTCCATGATCTCCAACTCATGAAGTACATATTCCTGTTTCTACTCCTCCTCTTTCTCCAAAACAAACCACTATACCAATCTTCGTTGCTCCCATTCCACCTCCTGTCTCTTCTCAACCCCTACTATTGCTCCAATACCACCACCTATATTTTCTCAAGATACAACAACCACAACCATTGGCCCTTCGATGAGTGTCAACGTATCTGATACGGGGGCACATACCGTTGGCATTGACACCCCTATTACTACTAAACTTCTCTCACCATCACCTTCGACAGACTCTGAGCCTATTCTGGGAGCGTGAAAACTTTGACTTTGACTCCAATTATTGTAGTCCTTATCGCATTCCAAGTGAAGATGATGATGTTGATCTAGTGACAAAGCAACATTTGAAAGATATCAATGATAAGCTTGATAATTTGCTTACTTCCTCAGCACATTATTCTGATGTTGTGTTAAAAGATTTTCTTAATACTACTCTTTAGCAATATACAGCCTCAATCGACAACTCCACAAAGACTGTGGATCCACATCTACATGCAAGAAGGAAATAACCGAAGTAACTGATCTAGTTCACGATTTGAAGATTTTCTTGGAATCATTCAAAGGCCATGTCGACTGCAATGTTGCGAAAGTTAATGCTTTGGTTGATTCTCTCACAAAGTCCATTCAAGAAGAGATGGAAAAGTTTGATTATGTTCGAACTGCACTCCAGGCTGATCTCACTTATCTTCTTACTTTTGTCGCTTCTTGCATTGATAAGCTTCAGGCTGATCGAGCCATGGAAAACAGGATTATGGACGAACTTGCTCTAAAGACCACACAAGTTGAAATCCAAAATGCCCAACTTGCTCAAGCTTAGAAGGAGATTGCTTCACTCAAGACTGAGCGGTCCATTCTTAAAAGCAGTGTTGGGGATGTTCTATCGATTCTCAGTAATCTTGCCAATGCTCGTGATCCTGTTCTCACCCTCACCATCCGGAATCATTTGATAGCTAAACTTCTTCATGCTATTCGGATTTTAAGTTAGATTCAGGGTATTACGGAGCCTGTGGTCACTCCGCAACAAGGGGGAGAAGCTGATCAGAATCCTCCAATACCACCCAAAGTCACTATCAAAACCAAACCGAAGGTTAATGCAACTTCGGGTTCTGGTGGACAGGAAAAACCAAAGGGTGTTGTGGAAGATAGTGATGATGAAGAAGAAGAAACTATCGTTGATGCTTTAAAGCGAAAGAAAAGGGAAAAAGAGGCTGATGAAAATTTGAAAAGAGCTAGAGAGAAAGAAGGGATAGAGCGAAAGTAGGAAGCAGCTCAAGATGATCTGATTTGCAAGCAGGCTCTCTTTCCTACTTGGAAACGGGAAAGATTAATTAAAGAAGCAATTGAGTCTCTTAGCACTCAGTGGTTGGAACCCGTGACCCTTTTGAATGCGAAAACACGAGGGATTATCAGTTTGATATGCCTATCACCTGTAGGGCATTCGTGTTCCACTGTTTTGATTCAATGGTTGAAGTCCCTTCTCCGCACCCACAGGTCGATCGTGATCTGATAGATTTTTATTTTGAATTTGCTCAACCCCAATACTTGACATGGAGTGCTCATAAAATAACCTCTGTTAAGGTATTGAAACCGTATGCTGCTGGGAAATTTATCAACGTGAAGTTTAGTGTGACCCAAGGTTCTGATAACTCGGTTCATATGATTTCGTTAGCTGTTCTTTCAAACCTGAACCCACACGATTGGATTCTATTGTTCAATATTCTGCTTACTAATCAAGAACAATATGTCCTGATCGTCGATCATATTAAGAGGATGTTGGCTTCCTACATCCATGAGGTTGCTATGATGGATCATGAGATTGCAAATGTTCTGAGAAAGAAGCCAATTGTGAAGAATATCAGGAAGCCAAGTGATTTAAATAAGATGAAATTGGGCAAGATTGATCCGGTCCATCACACTTTCATGTTCACTAGAAGCGAAGGTGAAAGATTCATTTTCACTCTTCTTGACAAAGATCTGTTCTCCACTTCTTTCTTGGAGCACGTTCTTGACATAACTCACAGGTGTAAACAGAACACTGATTCGGATAAGAAGAACTTCTCTGACATGCTTCGGTGGTATATATCCTTTCGTTACACTCTTTTGGCTAATATACCGAAGGTGTTCAAGTCAGTTCTTTCTCAACCGAACTAGTCTCTTGCCTCTATTGACGCAAAGGGGGAGATTGTTGGGTTTAGAGTGTTGCTCATATGGGCTTAATGTTATTTTTTGATTACCCGGTTTAGGCATGTCCAACCGTTGTTTAAGCTTAGGGTTAGACTATATATTATGCATGCATATATAGCTTTAAAGATATAGTTCTCATTAATAGCTTTTGCGTTGTAACCCTTAACACACCTCTACAGTCAAAGTTCTTCATCGAGCTCTTCTGAGGTGTGAGATATTAATTATTTGACATTATTTGATCCATTCTTGTGTTCTTTGATTACTTCATTCTTGTTTATCTGTTTTGAATCTGTTGATCTAATAACGTAATAATATCATCAGAAATAGTGAGAGAACTCACCTCACACTGCCGAATCTCACAGAAAGAATCTCTAGCTGTTGCCCAACCTATAACTCGCGCTACAAATTACCAAAATAATCATCCATCAATAATCGGATATGGTCCACACTACGTACCCAAACTAGGGTAAAACACATTTTTACCCTTTTACTCAACATGACCCAAACCTAGGCCCAAACCAACAATCCAAAGGCCCAAATCCAAACAAACACTAAAGGCCCATATATGGCCCAATTTTCCAAATTAGGCCCAAACCCTTACATGGACCTTACCCCTAAGGCCCACCAATTTTTCCTAGTCCAAACACTTACATTTAGATAGCCCAACAAGACCCAAAGCATCTAATCCCAAAATAATGGTCCATACCCAAAGCCCAAAATGCAAAATCCACCAGATTGAGTACGCAGGGCGTACTCAGCTGTATGCTAAGCGTACATGCTTTTGGGCTTGTACGTTGCACGTACTAGCTTATACGCCCAGCGTAATCATCCCAATCAGCCACCTTTCACGTTTAACCCTTAATCCCGTAAGACAATGTTAAAAAACATAGATCTAACTTCCTTGAGCTGGATTATCACGTAAAGTTGCTAACTTTACATTCATTCATGGCTAAATGAAGATCTTAAAGCTCAAAAGCACTTTATAAGTGAGTTAATGCATGCATGTGACTAGATATCCCATAAAGGTTGCACCTTTATGCCTAAGGAGTCCATAACAAGCTCATATCTAATAGATTAAGTCCTTCAAACGTCTTAACTCAACAACCAACCCAAAGGGACCAAAAACACAAAAAAATAAGCCATAAAGAGATCTAGACATCTACAATCCAAGTTATGAACTTGATACCTCTAAAGTCTTGCAAAAAGGTGCATGATTCTAGATCTATAAACTCCTCACCAAAATCTTCTCAAGATCTCAAATACACATCAATGGAGTCTAAGGGTCGATTTCTATGGTTTAGAGGGATGGAGGCTGAAGTTATTCGTGTCAGGTTATGAGATAAGGAGCTTAAAAAGGATACAAGACCCTAAATTAGGGTTTGGGTTTGGCAGGAGTACTCCCAACGTACATATGGTATGCCCAGCATACTCCATAGAGCACCCGCGACCATCCTAATCAGTACGCCCAGCATATGACGGGATACGCCCCGTGTACTACCCTTTTCACTAGTACGCTACGCGTACACCTGTGTACGCCCCGTGTACCCGACTAAATCCTAGAACCATCAAACTTCCGAATGCCATAACTTTTTCGTTATAAATCTATTTCTGACTATCCTTATATCCACGGAAAGGTAACGAGAAGATCTACGCTTCAATCAACTCATACTTGCCTTAGAACTTCCCAAAATAAAACCCAATTCCATAAATGTATGAACTGACACTTTTACCGATATAGCCCCGGCTTCAAAACACAAACCGAACACCCAAATTATCCAAATTACCTTATCCACACCCCAACTAGGTCTACATATCTTTTCCTTAAAGCCCCTAAACCTGATGTTACTCGGTCTTCAGGTCACCACCCCGCATTAGGAAACAATTCGAAACAGGACGTTACGACTATCCCCCACTTGAATTATATTTCTTCATCGAAATCATTCCTTACCGTCCCAGACACACCAGATAACCTGAGGAACACAACCACAATCTTTAGCATACAACTGCCTCCCCAAGGCAACTGAACCCAACCTTAGTAGGGCTCTCCAAGCCTGAAATTGAACGAATCCTTTCCTAGCCTAGTATAGACTTAAACAGAATAGTCACATCTACTCAACCTGAAGTCCGAAGTCTCGAATTGATCTGAGTCCCTGACAGACCGCCCGTACTGAGCCATTGCTAATTCCATTCCTCTTATCAATCAACTGACTGCGCACTTCTGATTGCCTGAGGTTCTCACTTAGAGAAAAGAAGTATGGACCATACACTGTTGTTGACAACTTTCCACATGACAAAAGGGATTAGATATTCCATCGAGAGAAAGTGTATCCTGATGATAATAATTCCCTAAATAACACGAGACAAACTAGGAGATAAACCTTCTAGTACTGAACAAGAATCACTGAGTTCTAACCATCTACAACCCATACAAATATGAAATTCCTCCGACACCTCCACTAATCAAACAACTCACACAACTACCACCACCATCTTCTTTCTACCAATCCTTCCCTAGCAACGGTAGTGATTGAATGCAAAGGTCCTTCCATGGAAAATTGTCGATTATGCTAGAATACTTGCTAACACAACTGAACTATGACTTCATTGGAGAACTAACCAGCTAATCTGATCATACACCCTTCAATCAACACCCCTTAATTGATCCCGACAAGGACCCGGAACAGCAATCGAACACGCTGAAACCCTCTCAGCAAGATGCGACCGACTTATGATTCATGGCATGCAGAATAGCATATAACAACTCTTGATGATATAACCCAGACAATAGAAGAGAGCCGAACCAGAGATAATACTTACCCGAACCAGAACTAAATTCCAAGTCAATATAAATTTTGATAATAACCAAGAAGAAAGCAAAGATAACATACCCGCAATATCATCTGAAGAAACGTTGACCCTCTCTTCCTGCCGAAGTATGTGCGATGGGACCCAATCTTCCCCAACCAATTAACATGGGCAATTTGCCCTGCTATGAAGTCTTGAATTTATCCGACTCTTTGACAGACCTCCTGTACCGAGCCATTGCTAATTTCATTCCTCTTATCAATCTACTGACTACCCACTTCTAATTCCCTGATATTCTCACTTAGAGAACAGAAGTACGGACCATACATTGTTGCTGACAACTTTCCACTTGACCAAAGGGGTTAGATATTCCATCAAGAGAGAACTTATCCTGATGATAACAATTCCCTGCACAACACGAGATAAACTAGGAGATAAAGATTCTAGTGCTGAAAAAGACATTGCTTCCTTTAATTGTCGAACCAACATACCGTTGTTACCATCCTAAAATCGCATACTTGCCTGACTTCCACACAAGAAGAACCACTCAACACACATTCACAAGAGCCTGGTCTATCATCAAAATTGAAACCATCCTTTAACACTAAACCCTTCAACTGATAACCTTGTCATATATATGCCCTTTTTCATATCCCGTTGAAATGAAGACCTTGCACATGCACACTCACGATTTCCAATGTGAGTTGCCACCAGAACCAACTCGTTACATAACTCATAACGCGAGATCTAAGGTTCTACAATTGCATTTTTCCCGAAATCTTCTGGTTCACGAAAACCACTCACTAAATTGGGGTATAAGGATTCCCAAACCATCACTAAGACTACCAGTCTCGCACCTGGTCAAGGAACCTGGTTCATAGAAGTCCAAATGACAAGGCTACCCCGACCTAATCATCCATCATCGCCACTTACTGACCACACACTCAATCCTACAAACCAAGATCCAAATACCTCGACCCAATGGTCTCTAATAGGTCCCACCTGCATTGGTATATACACACGGACCTCGCCCACGGGTCCCACCCAAACTATACCCCGGAGTGGCCTAGCCCACGAGTCCTACCCATGGTCTTACCACTTTCGAATCATCACAACACCAGTATCCTAAGTCAAACCCACATCCAACATAATTCCAATCAGGTGTTCGGGTCATGCTTCGGACCCCAAAGCGCTCATCATACAAGAAAAGGCAGTGAGGCACTAATACAACCATCAACCTAGATCCATCCACAAGTCTGTTGTATAGAAGGCGTCGGCCAACTTTTGGGAGTTTCCTGAACTCCTAATTCACACAACTCCCATCCCGACGACCACTATGGTTGACTCTCTTCATGAATGGGATGCAAAACTTACCCTAGTTTTACACTCGATCCAACTCCTGAAAATTTTTGATTGATACTCCCCCACTTGGACTCATCGTAGCCCTCCTAATGCATGAGACTTGATGGGTTCCCAACCCATCTATCTTCATATATATATAAACCCACTATGATATGCGCTTACCAACACTAGCGCTCCAATACTAGTCAAACCCGATGATTGACCAACTCCTGAAATTTAAATAGATACTCCCCGAATGATTCCGATGATACCACACTATATCCTTAAGTTTTGAACTAGCGAATCTTCACCCCAACTTCCATCCACAAAGAATCATTGAGTTCTAACAATCTACAACCCATGAAAATATGAAATTCCCCCCTACACCTCTAATGAACAAACAACTCATGCAACGGCCAACATCATCTTCTTGCTACTGCTCCTTCACGAACAATGGTGGTGATTGAACAGAAAGGTCCTTCCATGGACAACTTTCGATTATGCTAGAACACTTGCTAACACAACTGAACTCTGACTTCATTAGAGAACTAACCAACTAATTTGATCATACACCCTTCAATCCACTACTAGAAAAACAACATTTTAGGACGCGCAATGCGTGTCGTAAAACGCTCAGATGACGCGTAAATGCATGTTAAGGAAGGCCCTGTCATAAAGAGAGACGACGCGCACTTGCGCGTCATTTATTTACGACGCGCATTTATCACACGCATTTACGACGCGCAGTTATGACATGCAATGCGTATCAAGGAAGGCCCTGTCATAAAGGAAGATGACACCCATTTGCGTGTCGTATCCATACGACACACGTGTTTATGACATAAACTTCAGTAACCATTTACGATATGCATTTACAACGCGTCTTTACGATACTTATTTACACATAATACAAAAATATGTAAAAAAATATATACCAAAACAATCATTTTCATCCAATAACATCATGTAAAAAAATTGTAATACATTGATATTAAGGGGATCTAGTTGTACATTGTTATTAAGAGGTTTTTCCTAACTATATAACCTAATACTACATTGCTATTAAGGGACACCTTCTGCAATGTAATGCTATACAAACTAAAAAGATGATAAACATCAAATTCAAACTAAGTAGAGTTGCATCTTTCCTTTCATAATTCTTTAAGACTAATGAACCCCTTCTCTGATAATTCTTGTGACCTGATCAAATAAAAGTTAAAAAATTAATATGCTAATATAATCCTTAGAAGAATCAAACATGGAATGTTAGATGTAAAAGACAAAATTACCCTTTTCTCCATCCAGAGAATGTTGGATTTGGAATAAATACACTAGAATATGAATTACCTGATATCAAAAATGACAATCACAATGACAAGAATACCCCCATACAAATAGTAAATATTACCTGCACACAATCAAGCAAAATGGAAGTTATTAACTTGATTCTGTCATTAAGCATGCCCACACTCAAGAAAAATGGAAGTTATTATGTTTTGTAATTTGTAGTTCAGAGGAAGGGATTAAATTTTTACCTCTACAGTTATCCAAAATTAAAATGCAGTCAAACAAGGAAGAATGAAGAAAGTATCAGCAGTCGTAAGGTCAATGAACTAAGAGACACCACCATTTTGGAAAGATGGGACCTTTTCCACCATGTTATGAATCTGCAAAACCAAATTGTCCAACAAAAATAAAACATGTGTCATCTTCCACATGATTAATGGATATGATGCAAACCAAGATTCATGGAGTTTGACATTTTTAACTTACAGCAAGAAAAAAGTTGACAAAGACAAGGCCTTGGATGAAAAGCCCCTTCAATGGAGTAAATGTACTAACACCATGCCTGTAAAAATATTAAATTTATTATTATAAGCATTGTCTATAACCGTGTAAGTAACAACTAATATCATGTCATGAACAACTTATACAGATCACACAATAAGGAACATGGACACAAATTTTAAATTTATTATTATAAGCATTGTCTACTGTAGTGTTGACTAGACACACAATAAGGGAATGAAATTGACCACTAAAAATAACCAAAATAGAAAAAGGATAAAGAAGCAACTAGTTTCTTATTTTCCTATCAACTTTGTGTGTCCGGTCTGGATAATTGATGTTTAAACTTTTTCACTTCGGGAGAGGAAAGGAGGACGAAATACATATGGGGAAATTTGTATGAGGAAAGCCTCATTTTGGTGATTTTTTCTCTATTAAGTGCAAAAAAGAAATATTCATATACAGCTCACCAGATGATTGAGTCATGTTCGTATTATGTGTCCTTTAAGTTAACAAGAAACATCACCTGACTGTACATATAAATGCTCACAAGCGCATTGGATCAAGGTAAAGAGAAACGAGCTTATCCTTTGTAATGTTCCTCTAAGTGATGCCAGCTCCAATTTATCAAGTGGTAAATGTCGAACCTTGTTACACAAATGTTGGACAAGTTATACAACACATCTAATGATTTAAGCGTAATCCAACAAAACCTTTCATCTCAAAATAGTAGAGGCAATCATAAGAAATTATCTCTTTTATTTTAAGCGGTTCGAAATGTTATAAGGTAATGTTAGTTTTTATGAGAAAAAATGAAAACAAAAAAAAATTATAAGTTGATGAACTTTCACAAGTTAACATTAGTAGTGTGTTGACTATATAAATAAATAAATACAAAGAGAAAAGAAGTGAGACAACTAATTACCGATGATCCGATACATGCTCTTCAGAATTAGATGCTAAGCTTAGAAGAGATTCAGAAAGAACTTTTAGTTTATCAATCTGCATAATCATTAAAAAAATAACTTAACTGTTTAATGTTCTAGAGAGTAGTATAAACATCCAGGTTACACTAAATACCATCCCTTGAAGCAATTTCTACACATTTTTCTAAATTGGAAAACAAAAAGATAGTATCTATATCAAGTTTTTTCCTTCTCAACTTAAGGTGTAATTCATCTTCAAATCTTTTCCCGTTTGTATGCCTTTCTTTAGCTTATTCATAACTAAAGCATAAGGCATAAAGATAGGGACTTCAAGTTTGATCCTAACCATACAGTAACTGATAACAAAAGCTTACAAAATGGAAATTAGCGAAAATCTTACTTTACAAGCATGATCATTTGGTGTATCCCTACCGTTCAACAAAGTCGAATGGGGGAAACAAATTCATTTATAACCTGCAACAAGAAATGTCATATGACTTCAACAAAATTAAATGTAAGAGCACCTTGATATTCTTAAAAGTTCTATTGAATTTTGACCAATCTTGCAATGTTATTAGATTCTGTGAAAAGTTGACCCGTTTGGCCCCTATAGAAATTGTTAAAGACTAAAATATAAGATTGTTAACAAATTGTAACGAAGGATTTTATTAGCAAAATGATTTTTTTAAATTATAAATAATGTCATAAAAAAATAATAATAATACCCATTGTCAATTTGTCGCCTTGGAGCTATTGTAGCAACCATGAAATAAAGTCCATCAGGAGACCATTCGCTTGTTACTGAGCATTCAACTTTAGTGGCTCCAAGTTGCTTTTTCTCAACATAGTCCCAGAAAGCCTGAACACTATTATATTATTAGTCAAATGTCTAAAATAACCTTCAATTGTAATTCAAAACAAAACACTAAAAAAATTGTGATAATGGGGAAAGATGATAAGCATACCATGTCACCTAGCAGGTTACCATAACCTACAACACATATAACTAGAGTAACTTTTGAAACCCAAAAATGCAGCACAAACGCTTCATTGATGATGGTACTATTTACATAGTTTAACTCCAAGATTCACTCCTGATAGTTTTTTGTCACTTTGTGTGCTTCCAAGATTTGATGGAAGATGTGGAAAGTATTGTTTCAGGTGCCTTTGTAAAGTGGGAAACAATACTTTGTACTACAACTACCCTACATCTAGTGTGGGCCCAAGTTGTCTCTGAACCTTTGTTGCGAAAGATTATTCTCAGGTAATTTGTCTTCTACAACACAATAACAAAACTATTATCATTTAATAATTTTTTCAAAAAATGTTAACATACATAAAACACCATTTTATCGATTTAGCTATGCTTTTTATGATTATTATAATAATAGTTCAGAGGCTAAATGAATAAAAGTGACTGTTCATTGTGCATATCGATAAAATGGTAAAAGTAAGTTACTTTACACTTCTATAAAAATACACAAGAAAATGAGAACATGTTGCATTTAGACTCTGAATCTTGTTACTAATTATATTTATTTCATAGATTTATATTATTTCGATCTGTTCTTACCTGTTTTTGGCGTCGAGAAGAAAATGACCATCATGTCCCTGTGTGCTTACTAGAACTTCCCGATTCCGTCTCTCCCAACTCTGGAATCGTCCAATCCGCTGTTATGAAGCTTGCAGAGCATCTAAAGGTTTCACAGTGTTTTCGGTTTGACAGTTTATAGCCATGATAGTGGTTCCCTATTCTTGATTATAATTAATTTAACCATCATAAGTGACAAGACATCTTCACAAGTGAGTGTATAAAGTAAAATTTGAAGCGACTAAATAACAATTTTACCAGCACTTCATCATCATAAAGTGAGAAAGCTTTTGATAAATCTAGGATCCTATTCACAATTATATCATGGACTTCCTCCCCTCCAGTACGACACAACCTACATCCAGAAGAGGGGTAAAGATAACAACTAAATTTGATTGATATTCAAACCACATCATGTTTCGGAAGAACTTGTATGTTAGAAAATCCTTCTCAATAAGCATTTGTTCAACAATCAGCACACATAAAGGGTAAAAAAAATCATAGAAGTAAGAAATATCACCCAAATAGCTCACGTAGTAGCAAGATATCTTCCTTGTTTGGTGCTCCAACAATCTGAGTCAGACAAAAGAGTGAACCTACGGTTAAACTCCATGAATCGGAAAAAATAATCAACTGATATAGTACTCAAAGAATGCATCATGAACTAAATGTTGGATATAGTGTCTAAGTCCATAACTATATTTGGTATGTACTTGACCCGACCCAGCATGGTCCATTTGGGTTGCACTTCACCCGAACAATTTATGGATAATATTTGAGAATAGTACAAGTTATGATTTATTAATATATTATAAGTTCTAATATATTAATATAAGATCATATTATTTAATTAGTATTGATCTATAATTAATCTAGGATTAATTTAGAGATCAAAGATATTACTAATTAAATATGGGCTTCTATATTTATACAGTGTGGGCTAATGCTTATTTGGAATGGGCTAGGCTTGCATGGAAAAGTCCATGGATACTCCATGGATATTTAACCCATGGATCTCATGGAAATGAAGAGACATGGGTATTAGGGTTTACATGGATGTAACCCTAATCCACCACACTATATAAAGGAGGATTTGGTTCTTGAAATCAGACTAGTTGACACTTGTTGAGGTGAGGGCCGATTTCAAGATAGTAGTGACTATTCTCTCAAAGTTCCAAGTTTGTGGTGATTTGTGATTTCCATTTGAGGCATTCACACTATTGGTGCTAGGCTCTAAAACTCCAAGCAATCAACTACTACTACAAGGTAAGTATTTCTACTAGCTTTATTTGATTCATGTTCCCCATGCCATGCTAGTTAGGATATGAACCTTGGAAAAATAATTATTTGCATGTATCTTAGACAAACATAGATCCAAGGTTTATTAGGGTTGCATGTACACTTAGGAAGTGTTAGAATGCTCAAAACCCTTCAGTGGTATCAGAACCTAGGCTTGTTTGTTTGATACTTGATGCAATATAGTTGAAAAAGTCAAAAAACTTGTTGTCTGCCAGTTGAACTCGCCGAGTCCATGGGGGGACTCGCCGAGTTCATGTGTATCTTCAACCTACTCGGCGAGTAGGTTTATGCACTCGACGAGTAGGAGCGGCAGAGTGCAGATTTTCGACTTTAGTTGCTGGAAATGGACTAGAAACATTACCCTAAACTGTTTTGGTACTTGAAAACTTGTTTTAGATGGTGTAATGTCTTTGCTAATCCATTTACAACAACTTGTTATCAAAATTACAAAGTTTTATGTGTAATTTTTGATTCATGAAAGTGTTCATATTCATGTTCTTGATCTTATGATGTTTAGATGATCATAGGAATTATTTTTAACCTATGTGGTAGTTTAATTCTTGATCATAATGTGTTTTAATGGAGTCCATAACTTGTCCTCAAGTTATGGAAAACCAAGAGTCACACTTGAATTAAAACCATTAAAAGAACACAAGAGTTAGAAAAATGAAGAGTCTTCATTTTATTACTCTATTTAACTCATAAGTTACAAGAAATGAAAAGTTTTGAAAGTTTACAAAACTTGCCCTCAAGTTTTGGAACAAGTAAAGTCATATTAAAACTTTAGTTCCAACCCTTAGAATTTTAAAAGTTAAAATTCAACCCTTATACTTATAATATTATAAGTTAATAATAATATATATATATATATATATATATATATATATATATATATATATATATGTATAAGATCAAAGTCGTCTTACCGCTAGTACGCCTCATTCACGAAGCTAGTCTATAAGGTGGGTATAAGGTTGTTGCCTATAAAATGGCAACTTAATGGGTGTCCACTCTCACCCACCGCTTGCTTGATTAGTGGAGGGTCGTTAGCCGAACGGGTAAGACAAGGACTTATAAATTCTCATTAAGTGTATGATGAATATTATAAAGTAACTAAATGTTTTATTAAATTCCCAATATTAGTTACTTTAGGAAAAATGTGAATAAGGTGCTAATCCATGAAATTACACTTTACACTTTGTCTAAGTCGTTAGTGGAGCGTGTGTGGTTAACCGGCACACTAACTTGGACTTAACAAGGTAGGTAAAGGGTGACTTAACATTTATCATAGTATTGATGGAGCGTGTGTGGTTAACCGGCACATCGATTGAGGGGTAATTTATTAAGGGTACCAAGTAATTTGCATGGTTACTTCACACCTTGTTTTGCGATCCTCGGCATCCCAGTCACAAAACTTGGAGCGCACACTCGAGATTGAAACATGCCTTTGAAAAGTTCATTGAATCTCAAAAGAATCTAGGAGTTTCTAAGAACCAAATTCAATATTTTAATATTTCGACTTTGGTGGAAATTGGTGAATCGTCATTCACCTACCTTTCAAATATGTTATTACTTAGATTACGGCATACCTCTTCTAAGTATAATATATTGTGATTGGGTCCTAGCCTTAATACTACATTTGGGTGTTTTATTAAGGATTATTCCTATTTCTAAACTAAACGTTTCTTCTTCTCAGATGTCTGCAAACACTGCTGCTTCTGGCTCTAATCCTAATGGCTCCTTTTCTCTTATGAACTTATGTGGGAAAGTCACTTTTGATGGATCCAACTTTAATGAATGGATCAGAAACATCAGAATGATTACTCGCTACGAGGACAAAGAATATGTCCTCAATAAGGAGCTTAAGGAGATTGATGAGACAGTTGCAACTCCTCAAGAGATCACTGAGTTTAGGGCACATGAAAGGGATGCCACGAAAGTGGCATGCATCATGATGGCCACTATGATCGCTGATCTCCAAAACTCCTATGAAGATTTCTACCCCTATGAGATGCACCAAGACTTGATGGAAAGATACCATCAAAGTACTCGTCAAGAGAGGTATGAAATCATCTCCTCCATGATAACAACTCGCATGAAGGATGGTGATCCCATCACGGGCCACATGCAGAAAATGCAAAGATTTGTGGACCGTTTGCTGAAGCTAAGTGTGAACTTCCCTAAGGAGCTAGCAACAGATATCATTTTGCACTCCTTACCTTCATGTTATGATCAATTCCACATGACATACCACATGAACAAGGAAGAGGTCACACTCAGCAAACTTCAAGGACTCTTAAAGACCGCGAAAAGTGGTCTTAAGGGTAAGGCAATTGTTACTCCTACTCCTACCAACTCTGCCCTTGTCTTGGCAATCGGGAAAGGACGAGGGAAGAAGAGAAAGAGTTCTTCGAAGGGTACCAAGGTTAGGACCCTTGATGGCTCTTCTTCAAGTGGAACCAAGAAAGGTTTCATCACTCCTTCTTCTGACCCAAAAGAGACTGAATGCTTCTATTGCCATGAAAAGGCACATTGGAAGCGGAACTGCCCAAAGTACCAGCAAGATGTGAAGGATGGGAAAGTTAAACCCAACCATGCAGGTATTTACACTATCATTTCTAATAACTCACCCCATTCTAAATCTTGGGTCCTTAATACCGGTTGTGGTATTCATATCTGTTCTGATTTACAGGGACTAAGAAGAAGTGAGAATGTGGAGCAAGGAAGGATAAACTTAATCATGGGGAATAGGAAAGTTACACCTGTCACCAAGATTGGAGTTTATACTTTGTCGCTAAGTAGTGGGTTAAATTTAGATTTGAATAAATGTTGTTATTCGCCAGAAATGGCAAGAAATATTATTTCCTTTCATGCATTGTATAAACAAGGGTTTACCTTTTCATTTAATAATGAAGTTGGTTCTATTGATGCTTTCTTTAATAATGTTCTTTATTTTAAAGCATTACCTTGTGATGGCATGTATGAAACAGTATCTGTGGTTGATTACTTAGGAAATAATGTATTGTGTATTGATTCTATTAATAATAATAACTTGGATAAAGCATCACTATGGAATTGTCGTCTTGGACATATAAGCAAGAAACGCATAGCCAACTCCAAAAGGATGGAGTCTTGGAGTCGTTTGACCTAAAGTCGGATGATAGTTGCGAATCATGCATACTTGGAAAAATGACAAAGTCACCCTTCACAGGTTCTCGTGAGAGGGGTGAAGGTTTGTTGGACCTTGTACACAGGGATGTGTGTGGACCATTCAAACATGCCACAAGGGATGCTAATCGTTATTATTTGACTTTTACTGATGATTACAGTATATATGGATATGTCTACTTAATCAAGCATAAGCCAAAGACTTTCAAAAGGTTTAAGGAATTTAAACAGGAAGTCGAGAATCAATTGGGCAGGAACATTAAGACGCTTTGATCCGATCGAGGTGGTGATTATCTTAGTTCAGAGTTCCTTGACTATCTTAGGGAATGTGGGATTGTCTCACAATTGACACCTCCTAGGACACCACAGTTGAATGGTGTAGCTGAGAGGCGTAATCGAACCTTGTTGGACATGGTTCGTTCCATGATGATTCGAGCTTCGCTACCAATCTCATTTTGGGGGTATGCCTTAGAGACTACCGCCCATATTCTTAATCTAGTCCCTACAAAGAAAGTTGCCAAAACTCCTCACGAGATATGGACTGGTAAAGTACCCAAACTAGACCACATCAAGATTTGGGGTTGCGAGGCTTTTGTGAGGCGCGAGTCTCATGATAAGCTAGAACCCCGAAGCGAGAGGTGTATTTTCATCGGCTACCCACAAAGATCCTTTGGTTACCTCTTCTACAGACCTAGTGATAATGTGGTCTTTGTAGCAAGAAGAGGAGTCTTTCGAGAGAGAGAATTTATAAGCCAAGGAGACAGTGGGAGGCAAATTGACCTTGAAGAACTTCAAGAGTCAAGCGGTGAAGGAACTTCAAACCCTAGCCCTCAACTTGAGGAGGAAACTCCTGTTGAGCCAATTGACAAATCTGTACCTCTGAGGCGTTCCACGAGAGTTAGGAATGCACCTAAGCATTACTATGGTTTCTATATTACTACAGAAGGTGAGACACTTATTAGTGATGGGACACTAGTAGGTCTGGATGAACCTAACAGCTACGAGGAAGCCATGGCAGGCCCCGAGTCTGCTAAGTGGAAAGAGGCTATGGATAGCGAGATACAATCCATGTACGACAATCAAGTTTGGAACTTGGTTGAGAATGTTCCAAGTCGTAAGACTGTAAGGTGCAAATGGATCTTCAAGAAGAAGACCGACATGGATGGTAATGTACACACTTATAAGGCTCGACTGGTTGCAAAGGGCTTCTCTCAAATTCCTGGAGTGGATTATGATGAGACCTTTTCTCCAGTAGCCAAGATTAATTCTATCAGGGTTATGTTAGCCATAACTGCATTTCATGACTATGAAATTTGGCAAATGGATGTCAAAACCGCGTTCCTTAATGGAAAGTTGACTGAAGATGTTTACATGAGTCAGCCAGAAGGTTTTGTCAGCAACGAATACCCTAATAGAGTGTGTAAGCTTGAGAAATCCATTTATGGATTAAAGCAAGCACCTCGCAGATGGAATCTTTGCTTTGATGAAAAGGTCAAGGAATTTGGCTTTTCTAGGAGTGAAGATGAATCGTGTATTTATGTCAAGGCTAGTGGGAGTATAGTTAGCTTTTTGGTACTGTATGTGGATGACATACTACTCATAGGAAATGACATCCCATCCCTGCAGGAAGTAAAGTCCTGGCTTGGGAAGTGTTTCGCTATGAAGGACCTTGGTGAAGCTGCCTATATCCTAGGGATAAGGATTTTGAGAAATAGGAGTAAAAGACTAATTGGAGTTAGTCAAAGCACCTATGTGGAGAAGGTGTTGAAAACATTCAACATGCATAACTCCAAGAAAGGTGAGTTACCCATTCAAAGTAAAGCCAGATTGAGTAAGACACAAAGCCCTAGTACTGAGGCTCAGATAGCATAAATGAGTCGACTACCCTATGCTTCAGCTGTAGGATCGATCATGTATGCTATGACGTGTACTCGACCTGATGTAGCCTTTGCTTTGAGCATGGTTAGCAGGTATCAGGGGAACCCTGGCAAGGAACACTGGACTGCGGTAAAGAATATCCTCAAGTATCTGCGAAGGACTAAGGACTGGGTCCTTACCTTCGGTGGGAGTGATGACTTGAGAGTTGTAGGGTATAGTGATGCTAGCTTCCAGACTGATAGGGATAATTTCTGCTCTCAGTCGGGCTGGGTCTTTACCTTAAACGGAGGAGCAATCACTTGGAAGAGTTCCAAGCAGGAGACAGTGGCTGATTCCACTTGTGAATCAGAGTATATAACAACAAGCAAGGCAGCAAAGGAGGCTATATGGCTAAAGAACTTCATCGGAGACCTTGGAGTTGTACCAGCTATAAAAGAGCCAATGGAGATTTTCTATGACAGCAATAGTGCGGTTGCCTTAGCCAAGGAACCAAGAGATCATGGGAGAAACAAACACATTGATAGAAAATATCACTTCATCAGACATCGAATAAAAGAAGGAATCCTCGTGGCAAAGAGGGTATCATCGGATGAGAACCCAGCAGATCCTCTCACGAAGGGACTAAGTAGGGTTAAGCATCTCCAGCATGCTCGGAGCATAGGGCTGAAGGATGATATATGTTTTAGTAGTTAGATAAATTATGAAATTTGTAAAGTGTAATTGACATTAGATGATAAATAAAAGGTGTTTTATTTATGAGTAAAGTGTTTCTATCTCTTGTCAATTGTTTACTATATTTCTTTTGGATGTTTTGACTTCCAGAATAATTATGTTTAGTATATCATATTATTCAAACCTCCACAGTCGGTCATATGTCGGAAGTAGGTATGAATCAAGATTGTCATGATTGGTTGCAGAGGTCTAAGGTGTTGGACATGGCCACAACAATCATGAGTGCTCATAAGTTCTGAGCATTGGACTCAACCCACGCTCACTGGAATCACTTCATGGAATTTTATCTCGAGTGATCGTGAGAAGGTAATATCATATAATTCTTCAAACCTAGAGATATGATTTGTTACTTACAAGTTGATTATGCATTGATTGTACGAAAACGCATTGGTAAATCGATGTTATAAAACGTGCCTTTGTGTATAATTCAATGAGTGGTAGAACAAGCATATGAGTCAAAGTTTATCTGTTCCTTCTAGGATTAGAAGCTGATATATGGGCCCCTCGATGATTGTGTTTTGACCTATGTACCGGGCCCGGTTAGAACTAAATTGATGTGTACAGTTAATTCTATGTCAAACAAAGTGGAAATCGGGAAATAAATGTTGGACAATAAGTAAGACCATGTTCCATGTATTTGTCCGGCTGATATCTTGAGCAGAGGATTATATGATCACTTATCTAAATGGTGCATTCTATTTCAACAGAGTTTAAAGAGCTACGATTGCTGATCGGTTCGTGAAGTCATACTTGCAACTATAGTTATAAACTTATCCAAGTGGGAGACTTTTGGATATAGTGTCTAAGTCCATAACTATATTTGGTATGTACTTGACCCGACCCGGCATGGTCCATTTGGGTTGCACTTCACCCGAACAATTTATGGATAATATTTGAGAATAATACAAGTTATGATTTATTAATATATTATAAGTTCTAATATATTAATATAAGATCATATTATTTAATTAGTATTGATTTATAATTAATCTAGGATTAATTTAGAGATCAAAGATATTACTAATTAAATATGGGCTTCTATATTTATACAGTGTGGGCTAATGCTTATTTGGAATGGGCTAGGCTTGCATGGAAAAGTCCATGGATACTCCATGGAGCTTTAACCCATGGATATCATGGAAATGAAGAGACATGGGTATTAGGGTTTACATGGATGTAACCCTAATCCACCACACTATATAAAGGAGGCTTTGGTTCTTGAAATCAGACTAGTTGACACTTGTTGAGGTGAGGGCCGATTTCAAGATAGTAGTGACTATTCTCTCAAAGTTCCAAGTTTGTGGTGATTTGTGATTTCCATTTGAGGCATTCACACTATTGGTGCTAGGCTCTAAAACTCCAAGCAATCAACTACTACTACTACAAGGTAAGTTTTTCTACTAGCTTTATTTGATTCATGTTCCCCATGCCATGCTAGTTAGGATATGAACCTTGGAAAAATAATTATTTGCATGTATCTTAGACAAACATAGATCCAAGGTTTATTAGGGTTGCATGTACACTTAGGAAGTGTTAGAATGCTCAAAACCCTTCACTAAAGACAAACAAAAAGATTAAAATTCACATGAAATGACTTTAGGTGCCTTACTATTTATAAATGAATATTAATTACAAATACTAGAGAAGAATTTTCTAAGGATTACTTACCATAGACATTGTTATGCCTTCAACAGCCTAACTATGAAGCAAAACATCCCGAAAATTCACTAGTGATACACCAAGATCTAGGTCATAGTATAACTCCTGTCAATCGAGAAAATAAGTGATGGATAAATAAGCAATCAGATTACATGATGCATTGGTAAAAAAACTCACGTAAAGCAATTGAGAAAATCAAACTAAATGTTGTATTCTATGTTCCAGTAAGATTCTAAAGCCTATATATAATTTTCATAAATTAACTAGTACACACTTAGCAATTGGAGCAACATGAAAAATGGCAGAACGAAAAGAATAGGGCAATATTTTCTCACTTAATACATCTGGATTTCTAGGAGAACGATTCTTATCATTTGGTGTACAAATTTCCTAAAAGAACCCAGAAACAAAGGCTTTTTATGGGTTTAAGGAGATAAATCCGTAAAAGAAATTGTAGAAGATTTCAATTCAATATTGATATGGTGATGCTAGGATGAGAGAGGAGAAAAGAGAGAGAAATCGAGATTTATATAGATGGTGATGGGCATACGAACGGTGGTGAGTGGTTGTCGTGTGGCTGTGGGCGTAATAATGGTAAATTAAAGGGGGATTTATAGAGAACAAATGACAAACCTGGTGGGGAATTGGATGGAACTGAATTTGAAGCGATAATCGACAAAATCAATGAGTCTTTCAGAAGATGGTGATGAAGAAGAAGACCAATCGGAAGGACCGATGGAAGAAACAACAGTACCTAGGTAGAAGGATGACAGGAAAAAGGCGTGCGAGCATCTGCAAAATCTAGCAATTGAAATTAGGGCTATAAATCATAGAAATCGAGATATGGAGTGAGGTTTTGAGAATGAAAAATACACCTGTTGCAAGAAACACAAGTGGATAAACAGAAGATGATGCGATGTTCTGGTATGCAAAGCTGGCGGGGTGCTTATTAAAAGCTTTGAGAAGCATCATAACTCATAAAAATGATAGGTGCATTCTTCATGTTTCTTCTCTTTTTGTCTCTATCTCAGAGGGAGACTAGGGTTTGAAATTTCTTGATCTTCAGAGTGACACTAGAGCAGAGATTCGATGAGATGATTAACAAGTAAGGTCAGGAGTAGTGGAGAAGCAGATTGGAGAGGAGGGAGAGGAGATAATCGATTGCGAAGATGAAAGATAGAAAGAAGGTAGAAAAGAACAAGGTGGGTTTTCAAAATTTTGGGGATTTCATTTTCCCCCGTATCTACTAAACGCGTGTTCACTAAAATTATAAAGCGACACTTATAAAGGACGCGCATTTAAGATACAATGCCCTCCGTATTTTTAATTTTTTTTTTGTTGGACACTAATTTAAGGGCACGCAATAATGCGTGTCCACTATCCTTAAATTTTTTGAAGAGATGACACTTTTTTAATGTCACTCTCTTTTGCGTAACATTAATCAACGAGTGTTGTGGTTTGCGCGTCGTGGAAGGGTCTTTTTCTTGTAGTGATCAATACCCCAGAATTGATCCTAACAAGGACCTAGAACAACAACCAAACATGCTGAAACCCTCTCAACAAGATGCAACCCACTAATGATTCATTGCATGCAGAATAACATATAACAATTCTTGATGATATAACCTAAACAATAGTACAGAATCGAACCAGAGATAATACTTACCCGAACCAAAACTAAATTCCAAGGCAATATAAATTTGGATAATAACCAAGAAGAAAGCAAAGATAACATACCCACAATATCATCTGAAGAAACCCTGACCCTCTTTTCCTGCCGAAGTACCTACGATGTGACCTAAGCTACCCCCAACCATTAAGCATTGGTAATTTGTCCTATTATGAAGTCTCATATAGATATGACTCCCTGACAGATCGCATGTACAGAGCCATTGCTAATTCCATTCCTCTTATCAATCAACTGACGGCCCACTTCGTGTTGCCCGAGGTTCTCACTTAGAGAAAAAAAGTTCTGACCATACGTTGCTGCTAATAATGTTCCACATGGCGAATGAAATTAGATATTCCATCGAGAGAGAGCTTATCCTGATGATAACAATTCCTTGAACAGCGCGAGACAAACTAGGAGATAAACCTTATAGTGCTGAACAAGACACTGTTTCCTTTAATTGCCGAACCAACATACCACTGTTACCATACTGAAATCCCATACTTGCTTGACTTCCACACGCGCAGAACCACTTAACACACAATCACGAGAGCCTTATGTATCATCAAAACTGAAACCATCCTTTAACCCTGAACCCTTCAACTAATACCCTTGACATATATGACCTTTTTATATCCCACTAAAATGAAAACCATGCACATGCTCACTCGTGATTTCCAATGTGAGTTCCCACTAGAACCAAGTCGGTACAAAACTCATAACCTGAGATCCAAGGTTCTACAACTGCATTTTACCTAAAATCTTTCGATTCACGAAAATCCATCACTAAACCGAGGTATAAGGATTCCCAAACCATCGTTGAGACTACCAATCTCGCACCTGTTCCAGCTACCATGTTCCCACGAGTCCAAATGACAAGGCTACTTCAGCCTAAGCATCCCTCAGCGCCACTTACTGACCATACACTCAAACCTACAAACCAAGATCCAGTACATCGACCCAACGGTCTCGCCTACGGGTCCCACCCACGGTCTTACTGATGGAATTTTGGCACAATACAACATCCTCTAGTGCACATACAACCCTAAATACCTTGGATCTATGTTTTCACTAATTATACATACAAATGGTTTCCAAGGCATTAAACCTCTAACTATCATGCAATTGCCATATACCATACAAGATACTAGTTAGGGTAACATACCTTTTGTGTAGCTTGAAGTCTTGATGTATTTGGCCTTAAGAGCTTAGCCCTAATAGTGTGGAAGCCTCAAATGAAGTCATAACACATCATGGACAAGGTAGGACTTGAGAGAGAAACTCCATGCACCCTAAAACCTTCATGAACTCCAAGAACATGCACATACATAAGGGGTGGCGGTTTTTAGGTTAAGATGCTTGTATTTATATGTGTGGTATTTCAAGGGTCATGGGTATAACCTAAATCCATACCTATGGGTTTTATGATCCATGGTTCATGTGGCCCAACTCTTTATGTATCCATACATAAACATGGTCCAACATGGATCTTATAAAAATATCACTAATTACCATAATTAGTCCCCATAGATTTAATCAGTCTCTTTTGGTCACTAAATTAATTCCAAATTAATTCTTGATCAATACTAATTAAAACATATGATTTCATATTAATATGTTATAGATTATAATATATTAATAAAACATATACAACCTCTTCTCTCAAAAGCCCATCCTAACAAATTAACCTGATGATATGCAACCCAAATAGACCATGCGACTCTCGGGTCGAATACGTACCAATAATAGTTATGGGCTTAGACATCTAATACAACAGTCTCCCACTTGGATAAGTCTAAAACTATTATTGCGTATGACTCCAAGATCCCGACTAGCAATCGTAGCTCTTAAAAGTCATTGTCGAACTCTGACCTAGTCATGACATGTCCAGTAGATAAGGGATCATATATTCCTCCATTAGATATCATATGGACTGATACATGGATTATAATCATTCTCTCTGTCCATTTGTTGTTTCCCGATTTCCGATTTATGACGACTGACTAATTGAACAAATTCAAATCAGTCCAGGCCCTGCCGAGCACTTACGTTTGTCATCACTAAATCATCGAGGGGCCCACATATATTGCTTTTATCCATCCAAGGGTAAAAGGAATGGATAAAATTCAACTCATATCTCTTGGCTTAAAGAATATAATATATTATCGTCTCATGATCACTCGTGATAAAATCAATGAAGTGATTCAAATGAGCGTGGGTTTAATCCAATACTCGAATCTCATTCAAGGAGTACTCATGAATGTTGCAGCAACTTTTGCTATGTCTAAACACTTTAGACATCTGCAAGCCCAATTCATGACGATCTTGATTCATACCTACTTCCAAATTATGATTGACTATGGAAAGTTTGAATAACCTAGTTATTCGGGAAGTCAAAACATGCAAAGTGAAACAAAAGAATAATCGAATCCAATATGGTCTCAGAACTTAAGAATATAAATAAAACACCTTTATTTATCACCATATTGATTACACATTATTTATTGTATAATGTTTCAAATAATCAACTTTATACTTGAATCAAAACAATAGTTGTCTCATGCTCCAAGCATGCACACTATGTTTACTAAAAAATAGTTATCTCATACTCCAAGTATGCACACTACTTTTGTCTATGATTATTACTTTGTGATATAGATCAATTGAACATGATTCCAATTATGCTCATTTCACAATCCCAAATCCTTACCGCAAATGTAAGAATACAATATTCTTTGCCATTTACCGAAATCTATTAAATTCTAAACTTATATGAATTGATCCTAAAACATCCCAAAAATACAGTCTAAAAATTTCGTTTTAAATTATTAATAAAACCATATCTATCATTCAACATATAGAAATCATGAATCGTGTATCTCAAGAACATTTTAACGTCTGTCAAATATATATTAGATTATAAGCATCCTTGGCTGAATAAATGGTGTGTGCACTGCAATCATCCCAAGCTCCTCTTTTGAAAATCGAAGTACCTGAAACCAAAACTGAAAACTGTAAGCACGAAGCTTAGTGAGTCTCCCCAAACTACCACATACTATACACATAAACATAATACTGAGAGATACGGGCCCCCGCCCACACTCAAGGATATACGGGCCCCGCCTACACTCTGCTAACTAGGAGATACGGGCCCCGCCCACACTCCGCTGGCTCTGATATACTGGCCTCGACCACACTCAGCTACTTCGAGATACGGCCCCACCCACACTCGGCTACTTTGAGATACGGGCCCCGCCCACACTCAGCTACTATGAGATACGGGCCCCGCCCACACTCAGCTAGTCATAAAAATACATACGAGTACTACAAAAACAAGTATCACTAAGCATATACATCTATACCATATCAGCCATCTATGAGATACGGGCCCCGCCCACACTCAGCTACTATGAGATACATGCCCCACCTACACTTTATGAGATACGGGCCCCTCCGACACTCACAGTCATAATAACGCATACATGTATCACACAAACAACAAGTATAGCAATCCAATAATCATACTGATATCTATACTCGGAAAATAATGAGATACTTACCCCTAAATTAGCTTGATTCAAACCCAAGGCCTAATCCAAAGGCCCAATAGTCCGATAATCAACCAAGGCCCAACTATGGCCCAATTTTCCAAATTGGGCCCAAACCCCTCACATGGTCTTACCTTAAGGCCCAACCATTTATTCTGGTCCAAACACTTGGCAATCCAATGGCCCAATAGCTCATAATCATTAAGGCCCAGTTATGGCCCATCTATAGCCTAATTTTCCAAATTGGGCCCAAGCCTGTCCAATGGGCCTTATCCTAAAGCCCAATCTAAATATTCTAGTCCATATACTTTTTAGTAGTTGGCCCATCAAGAGTCCAGACATCTAGGCCGAAAAGAAAAGCCCAACTCAAAACCCAACACATTTAGGGTTTTCACATGAAATGATAATTAGGGTTAATTATAAACACTTAACCCATTAAGGACTTAATCCATTAAGTCCATCAATCTACTAGGTCATTCATACAATGTAATTGGGCATAATTCATAATTTAATTCCAATGACCCATAACGCGGGTCCCGATAGATGCAAACCAACAAACCCAAAATTAGGGTTTTCTAAACCCGAATTAGGGTTTTCTAACCCAATCACGAGCCAACCAAGTCCAAGATTAGGATTTTGGTCCATTAGGGTTCCACTAGGCTGGGCACCACCCACTGCCACCTCGGGCGGTGGTGGTCGCAACGGCTCACGGTGGCACCCACCATTTCCAATGGTGGTGGTTATGAATCTAGGCCAAAAAAAGACAATGATACTCCAAGCACCAATCTACACACACATACCCAAACACACAGCCACGGGAGATGGTGGCTAGTGGCGGCAAAACGGTGGCAGCCACCACCTCACGGTGGTGGTGGTGGTGGGTTTTCCGGTCACACAATCACATCTACAACCTCTTGATTACCGAATCCAGCAAATACACTCAAATACAAACCCATTCACACACCCACAACCACCTATCATGGTGGCTGTTGGTGGCACGATACGACAGAAAGTGGCAGAATAAGAAGAAGTGGCGGCAGCCACCATGGTTGGCTGCCATGGTGGTCTGCTGGTGTTCCGGAAAACAGCACCCACTATGCTTCACTGAAATATACACACATATGAACGAAAACCCTTACCAAGTTGATGTATTCCATTTATGGAGGAGGGCGGTGGCGGAGAGGTAGAGAATAGACAGTAAAGATCACCGCAACAGTGGTGGCGCCAACTAACGGCCCATCGACTTCATCGTTATCGTCCGGCGATGCCGGTGACGTGGTAGAAGGTGAATCGGAGGGAGGGACGTCACACAATCGAGAATAACCAGCAGCAACCGTGAAGTGGTGTCCGGCGGTTTGTCTTCATCGGCAGCAGTGCAGCGGCGGCTCCCAAGCTTCACGACGATGGGGCGCCGACGGCCGAAAGACTTCACCATGGTGGTGGCTGGCATCAAGAACTAGGGTTAGGGTTTGGTGATGCTTCCATAACACAGGAGGGGAATGACGGGTCTTAACCCCCATCCCATATGAAGACTTCGCCTAAATTAACAAATTTGGTCCCTCCTCCTCAATTCATTACATAGCAACTCCATATTTTACGGTTTTAGTCGTTGTTTTTCCAAAAATCCATTTGCTATAATTCCCTTGATACAATATAAGCTCCAAATTCTCGTAATTACAATATTTAACTCCCATAGTTAACCCTGGTATATGATTATGAATTTAGGGCTTCAACAAAATAATATAAAATATACTTCTCATCATGGGGTTTATTTATTTATTTATTTATTTATTTATTTATTTAATAAACGGGGTGCTACAACTCTCCCACACTTACATTACATTTCGTCCTCGAAATCAATCATTATCATTCCTTATGTGTCGAACAACTCAAGTAGCATGGCCACAGCCCTGGGCACTCCCTAGCCTTCCCAAGGCAATCTAAATCAGCCCTTGCATGGTTCTATAAACCGTAGATGCATGAATTCCTAGTGTTATGCTCACATTACTCAATCTGAAATTCGAAGTCTCGATATGGTCTGCCTCTCTATCAGACCACCCATACCGAATGATTATCGTTGAATCCAATCCACTTGTCTCTCAGCTGCCCACTCATCTTCTGATAACTCAAGGCTGCCACTAGGAAACAGAATCATAGATTCCCTTATCCCTGAAGATAACTTATACTTGGCCAAGGCTCAGATAATCCCGCTGTGAGTGACTTAGCATAACCCAACCTATTTGTGATTCTAACCATACAAGAAATCCCAAAATACCATTACTTCTTGAGACACTAAAACTGTCCAAAGCACTGAACTTCCTGAAACACTAAATTGCCTGAACACTAAATTGCCTGGAACACTGAACTGCCTAAACACTGAACTGCCTGAAACGCTGAACTGTGTGAACACTGAACTACCTGAAACACGAAACTGCCTGAACATTGCTCTGTTTGGAACACTGAACTGCCTAAACACTGAACTGCCTATAACACTGAACTGCCTGAAACACTGAACTGCCTGAAACACTGGACAGCCTGGAACACTGAACTGCCTGAACACTGAAGTGCCTGAAACATTGAACTGTCTGAAACACTGAATTATCTGAAATGGAATGTTGCTACATGACCGCTTTCCAAAATCTATCGAGACCTTCCCGGTCTCAATTCACCCGTCAGTCATCTGAAATACTGGGTTCCAGCCCTACTGTGGAACCAAATGGCTCCCACCTAGTCACCTCACATGATTTTCGTATGAAATACTTCTCTGGAACTGGTTGCCACTAGTTATCATGCCACTGCGGTTCTAACAACCTCCTGATCCAACCGATCATGCCCATGCGTCGAATCTTGACATCCAAATCCAAGACTAAATGTGATTGCTACCTAACCAATGGTAGTCTTATACCACAATCAATCTCATTCAGTCCAGTTCTTCCCTTATCCCATAATTGTAGTGGCGTTCCTACAGTCTTATCACCGGCTCAACCAGATCTAATCCATTTGGGTAATTCTGAAATCCGCTTCGTGGATCCCATATCCTCACCGATGCACCCAAACTGGTGGGTACTACTGTTCCTTCCGCGTCCTAACAAAGCGCTCATGCTATCTACCAACCAAGTGAATGCTACGGATACACCCGCAGTCTTACAACACTCTATCACTATCTGACTGCTAGTGAATGCTTGGGTATACCCGTAGACTTACCACACTCTATCACTATCTAACTGCTAGTGAATGCTACGGCTACATCCGCAGACTAACAACACTCTATCACTTTTTAACTGCTAGTGAATGCTACGGCTACACTCACATACTTACAACCCTCTCATTATGGTCGATCCCGCACTCGACCTAACACTCAACTGAACTTCAGTCCTAACTGGAGCTCTAACCTGGTTCCCAAAACCTGATATCTGATGCCAAGAAAAGCATGAACCAAACATTGGAACGTTTCTAAACTTCCAACTCACCCAATCCTCCACCTAGACGGCCACTCGACCGCCTTACCCTAACCGGGAATGCGAAACTCATCCTAGTTTCACACCTATTTCTGCTCCTGGACGCCTGATCGATTCTCCCCCACTTAGCTTCAACTAACATTCCACAACAAACAATACTGGAAGGATTCTCAATCCTTCTTACCACCCATGACCAATCTGCTATAAACCAAGCTTACCCTTTTCTAGTGTTTCAACACCAGCTAATCCAAAAGATCACACAACTTCTAAGAATCCGAATAAATCTCCGGTAATAACCCGCTAGACCAAGGAAGCTCTGAATCTCAATTGGACCTCAGAATCCCCCTCTGCGTCACGGCCTCTATCTTGGCCGGAATGACTAGAAATATCTTTCTGATTGACAAGGTGCCCAAGAAATTGCACCTCGCTCAACCAGAACTCACATTTGGAGTACCTTGCAAAAGGCCTCTCCTTCCTCAAAGTTTCTAGCACCTTCGTCAGGTGCTTCTCGTGCTGCTCCTCGGTCTTGGAAGAAACCAAGATGACATTCTACTCTCCCAAATCCCGTAATTTGGGAAATGATATTTCGTTATTCGCTAATAATTCTCAATATTCAATTGGCATATGCCATTTCTTGGAAGTATAATTCAACACAAACAGAGGATAACCCAGAGTCATACTTACTCAAACCCTTGGAACAAAGGCTCCCTTGTGCAGTTTCCCGCAAGTACTGCACCAAATCTGGTCATGCTGGTCTGTCAGAAGCTAATCCTAAATCTAGGGTCTCCTCCCGATACCCTTCAACATAAGCAAATGATATGGCTCCCTCTTACCAATATGATCCAAGTTCATATCCCATTCTCAAGATCTAGGAGTCATATCATTCAGGGTCTTGGACCCCGAGATACTCACGATCTCCCTGCTAGCATTCTACAGTATGTTATGATAACTTACCTTCTTCATTTCCTCATCTGAAGCATACTATGGTACCATATAATTGTTGGGTTTTGAGCAATCTAACACTTCCTAAGTGTGCATGCAACCCTAATAAACCTTGGATCTATGTTTTCTTCTAAAATACATGCAAATAATAATTTCCAAGGTTTCTTCCTAACTAGCATAGCATAAGGATTATGAATCATAAAACTACTAGTAGAAATACATACCTTTTGATGGTGGTTGATTGCTTGGAGTTTGAGAGCCAAGCACCAATAGTGTGAATGCCTCAAATGGAATCACAAATCACCACAAACACTTGGAAAACTTTGAGAGAGTAGTATACTTTCTTATGAAATCAGCCACCACTAAGTCTCACACAACTAGTTCCACTAGTGGCTATTTCATGCAACATAAGCATGTTTATATAGTGTACATGATTAGGGTGAAACCCTAATAACCCATGACCTTTCCTTTTCCAAGGATCCATGGGTTAAAAGCTCCATGGATCATCCATGGACTTCCATATAAGCCTAGCCCAGTAACTAATGAGTATTAGCCCACACCATATAAAACAAAAGCCCACAATTTAATTAGTCTTCCTTTTAATCTCTAAATTAATTCATAATTAATTTAAGACTAAAACTAATTAAATAACATGACTTCATATTAATATATTATAACTTATAATATATTAATAAATCGTAAGTATACAATTCTCATAAAATTATCCATAAATCGTTTGGGTGAAGTGCAACCCAAATGGACCATGTCGGGTCGGGTCAAGTATGTACCAAATAAGTTATGGACTTAGACACCCTATCCAACAGACTACCACTTGGATAAGTCTAATAACTATATTTACGTATATTACTTCAGGAACCAACCAGCAATTGTAGCTCTCGAAAACTCTGTTGAACTATGAAGCGCCATTTTAGATAAGTGATCATATAATCCTCTGTTCTCATGATATCAGCCGGAAAAATACATGGAACAACGTCGTACTTATTGTCCAGCAGTTTGTTTCCCGATTTCCGATTTGTTTGACAAAGAACTTAATCGAACACATCAATTTAGTTCTGACCGGCCGGTACATAGGTCACAACAAAATCATCGAGGGGCCCAGATATCGCTTCTATTTCTAGAAGGAACAGATAAACTTTGACTCATATGCTTGTTCTACTACTTGTTGAATTGTACACAAAGGCACGTTTTATAACATCAAGTTACTGATGCGTTTACGTGCAATCAATGCACAACCAACTAATAGGTAACAACTCATATCTCTAGGTCTGAAGATTTATATGATATTACCGTCTCAAGATCACTCGAGATAAATTCCATGAAGTGATACAAGTGAGCGTGGGTTTGTTCCAATACTCATAACTTATGAGCACTCATGAATGTTGTAGCAACCATTGCTATGACTAAACCCATTTAGCCATCTACAAACTCGATTCATGAAAGTCTTGATTCATACCTACTTCCAACATATGAACGACTGTGGAGTGTTTAAATAACTTAGTCATTCGGAAAGAATAACCTAGCTATTTTGGAAGTCAAAACATGCAAAGTGAAACACAATAATAATCGAATCCAATATGGTCTCAGAACCCTTTTGATATAAATAGAACCACCTTTTATTTATCACCATACTGATTACACATTATTCATTGTATAATGTTTCAAATAATCAACTTAAGACTTGAATAAAAACAACAGTCGTCCCATGCTCCTAGCATGTACACTTTGTTTTTCTAAACAATAGTTATGCCATACTCCAAGTATGCACACAATGTTTGTCTATGATCTTTACATTATGATGTAGATCAATTGAGCATGATTCCATTGATACTCAATTCACAATCCCAAATCCTTATTGTAAATGTGAGAATCCCGATTCCTATCATTTACCAAAAAATCTGTTAGATTTTAAACTTTTATGCAATGTTCCTCTTGTAATGATTATGCACAAAGTCACCAAAACCTTGTCACCAGTCATTACAGAGTATTCCAAAGAAGGTCAACTTCTATGGAACGGAAGTCTCATATTCAAAGTACATTTCTTTGAACATCCTTCTTGCATTAAGGTTTTCTAATCTTACATAGATTGAATAACTGCCACCTATGGAGACATTTCCGTAGTCCCATTTGACTATCACTTCCGAACAAGAGTTACTTCTTTTCAGAATATGTCAATATGGTCCTTTCCGACAACTTACATCATACTTCCAACTTTCCCTGAGCAACCAATCTTTGGCGAACCTCAGATTGTCCTCGACAATTGCTTAATCACTTTAGTCATATCCAGTTCTAGACTTTTCCCTTCTCAATGCCTTAAGAATTTGGAAAATTTAGAAAAAGATGAATATTATAGCACATGAAATCGATCCTATATCCGAAGCATATGGGACACGATTCATGATGTCTCACATAAAGACATGATACTAGACCAGTCTCTTGCTACAATATTTTTTATTTTCCATGTTTTCAAAATTTAACTATGAAGAGGGATGCCGTAGTCATAATTGAATTTTGAGAACGCAATATATATAGAATTTCCTTAAGTCGAACCATTCAGACATAAAATTCATACATATATCCTTGACTAAATATGATTAAAATCTCAATATAAGCTTTAGAATTGAAATGAAGTATAATTTCCTCTCCCTTAATTATAGCAAAACAACTTTTCAACCCCTGCAACTTCACGAATTGAAACTTTGTTTTCTATAATTAACATTGCTAACTTGCAACACTAAACCTAATAATCATGTTCCCACTAACATGATGATTATCAGCATAACACTTGTGCTCCCACTAGCTCTGACATATTTCCAGAAATCTGCTGGACTTCTGAAATTTAGATTCATACACCCTTTCTTAGATAGCTCACATGTGTGTCTAAACAATTTTCAGAACTATGAAAAGGGATACCGTAATCATAGTCTTAATTGTTTAGACCGTTTCCATTTCTCACAAGTCCATGTTAGTGTGTCGGTGAACCACACGTGCTCCACTAACGACTTTTGAAAATGCAAATAACACAATTGCTATCTACTTAAAATCTACTTAGTGAAAGCGTTTCCTCACCATCATTTTCATGAATCGGAGAGAAACCTTATGACACTTAGATTTTATAGTGTATGAGTTCCTATCCATGTGAATTTGTCAAAACCATAATCACAAGATAAGGTTAGTGACAAATCCAGCTTTACATGGATTAAACTTGTTCAATCTTAGTTTCTTGTCACCTTGGTAGCACAAGGCCCACCAATGCTTCCAAGTTGAACTCTGATAACTCACATGCAAATTCAACTTATTTGAAGTAGGTACAGAAATAAGAATTATGTCAACACGATAGGTTGCAAACCTTAAGTCGTGTGCTAGTGATAAATTACAGGTTTTACTCTTGATTAAATCTTGAAACTCTTTCAGGATCTTTAAGGCTCCCACTGCCCCCTTGACATATAAGTTTCCCCAGTCAAGAACCATTCCTTGACAAAACAAATATTCAAGGGATAGTGCAGATTCTTATCAAGACTAACACTTCACATAATTGGTCTTAGTTGGTCTTTGTCTCATCCAAGACATCACAACTTACCAATCTCAAATGTACAAGAGTAGAAAACATTTTACTCTTACATTTGACTAGTGTTAATAAACCTTCCTTTATGTCACTCAAGGTTACAATCTTGGAGTATGACTCTAAGAATTGTTTTGGAATGAAGTATGACTCATCTTCTTGATCTTAACCAATCCAACAATTCATGACCTCTCTTCTTAGCCATAACAATGCACTAAGACGTCCTTAGAGTATGAATTTGTGATATGGTTTCATAATCATTAAGATGATCATGGAATATGATACTAAAGTACTCTCCCATCCTTTCAGATTTGAGAAACTTTTATCTTTCTGCCTAATTTGATTCTACTCATTTGTTTTGTCATACATTGTAACCTTTCCAATGTTACAGAATTATACTTAACCTCAACAGTATAATCATATTTACTAATCTTTAGTAAATCATGACAAATCAATCTTTGTGGTGGACCTTGACCATCGCACACCCAGTGTACCTAATTCCTTAGTCCTTCAATTGACTCACATATACATGTGATCAAAGAATTAGTCTTAATTTTCAAAGATGAAAATTCTCATTCATCATACAATACAACTTGTATGATTCTAAGTTTCTGTCCAATTGAAATTTGGGTGATGAAAAACTTTCTTCATTTGGTAAATTTAGACACAACCACAAATGAAAGAATCAAATCCACTTTCCAATATTGCTATTACTGGAAACATATAAGCAATAATTTTCCACAGATGCCATTGTAAGGATATTTTTAAAATAAATAAAATTAAAACCCTTTTTTTCTTTTATTTTAAAACTTTGCGGAAAAACTTATCCTTAAAATCCACATGAAAACCTTGTTGTTATCTATTCATAAGCAATATATTATAACTCTTAAGCAACAACTCAAAATTCTGATTACCGAACCATGCGATCGAAACCCACCTTCGCAATCAGAATCAATATATACTTACTTTAAGCTTCCTATCTTTTCTTTTGATTCTTAAAAACATCAACATGTGACCCATTCACATTGTGTAATAAGAATCTCCAAATAGGAACTTAATAGAGTTAGTCAGTGGACATTAACTGAAGTAGAGTCAAACTTTTTGACTTGATCAACCTTATGACCTTTCAGGTGAATAGGGCAGCTTCGCAACCAATGCCCCTTCCTTTGGCAACAAAACACATGGACCCTTTGGCACATGAGACTATCTCAGACTTAGCCTTTCTCTTTACCATTTGGTCAACCAAGTTGACTATGGCCGATCCCTTTCCATTGGGAAGAGAAATCTTTTTCTAGATATCCAATGCTACCATTGTCAATGTCCATTTAAGACTTGGGAATTTGTTCTTTTAATCAAATTTGCTTTACTGGTGTTCCAAATCATTGCTGATTCTACAACACCAAGCAAATAGATAAGATCATTAAGGGTCATGTCATAGTCTGTCTCATAGTAGTCCCAAAGAGACTCACTATGTTACTAAGAAAGTGATTGAACATCCAACTTTCATGAGACTTTGACACCCAACTCTCCCGGCTGGTCAATATGTGACTTTATCTCCAAGATGTGAGCACACATAGACTATGCTTGCCAATTGGGATTGAGTGACTTTAAACTTTTCAAGAACTTGTGGGTGAGGGAGAATAATTGGAGGAGGTGGAGGAAGTGAAGCATGATGTTGAGGGACACCATCTTCAAGAGATTTGGGAAGATCATAGTTATCTGAACCAGACATCTATAATGGGAGAAAATCAAGTTAGTTGATTCAATGTCCTAAATATAACACCCAATATGAAATATTAAGGCTAGGACCCAAGACAATATTTTATAATTTGGAAGAGGGATGCCGTAATCCAAGCTATAAAATATTTGAAGGTAGGCAAATGACGATTCACCAATTTCCACCATGAAAAACGAAATAATTTATTAGGTTTTAATTGGATTTGAAATTCCTAGATCTTTTGAGATTCATTGAACTTTTCAATGGCATGTTTCAATCTCGAGTGTGCCCTCTCAAATTTTGTGACTGGGATGCCGAGGATCACAAAACAAGGTGTGAATAACCATACCAATTCACTTGGTACCCTTAATATTATCACCTAATCAATGTGCCGGTTAACCACACACGCTCCATTGATCTATGACAAACATTAAGTCACCCTTCGTGATCCTTACTAGTCCAAGTTAGTGTGCCGGTTAACCACACACGCTCCACCAACGACTTGGTAAGATACAAAGTGTGAATTCCATGGGCTAGCACCAAATTCACATTTTTCCTAAAGTAACTAAGATTGGAATTAAATAAAAAAAATATTTAGTTACTTTATAATAATCATTATACTTTTAATGAGAATTTAAAGTCATTGTCCTACCTGTTCGGCTAACGACCCTCCACCGATCAAGCAAGCGGTGGGTGAGAGTGGACACCCACTAAGTTGCCATTTTATAGGCAACAACCTTATACCCACCTTATAGACCGGCTTCGTGAATGAGGCCTACTAACGGTAAAACGACTTGTTCTTATACATATATATAATAATTAACCATTAATGTTATAAATAGTATAAGTGTTGAATTTTAACTTTTAAAACTCTAGGATGTGGAATTAAAGTTTGTGTAAGACTTTACAAATTACAAAACTTGAGGGCAAGTTTTGAACAATTCATAAACTTTTGGATATTCATAACTTATGAGTTTTAAATAAGTGTTTAAAACTTTTAATGAAGAGTCTCTTGGAAATCCATAAAAGCATTTATTAGAAAAACTCTTCAAAAGTGTAACTTATGACTTCTTAAAAAAACATTTAAAAGAAAATTTTTTGGAATTCCATAACTTGAGGACAAATTATGAATTCCATTGAAACACATTAAGATCAAGAATTAACTAACAAACAATTTGCAAATAATTCCTATGATCTAACAAAACTCATATGAACATGAACATCCACATCAACAATTTCAAGAATCATATGAACACATATAAACTTGAAATTTTGATTATAACTTTGAAATTGGTCCACCATCATCATTACCACATCAAAAACATGTTTTATGAGTCCAAAACAGTTTAAGGTAATGATTCTAGACCAATTCCAGCACCAAAACTCGAAGATATGCTGTCTGGGGGTCCAACTCGTCAAGTGCATGAACCAACTCGCCGAGTTGGATGAATTTTGTCTTGGACTCGTCGATTCCCTTCATGGACTCGGCGAGTCGGTTGTGCAGACAGCACATAAACTTCGATTTTCATCAATTTGCATCAAGTATTCAAGAAAACAAGCCTAGGCTCTGATACCACTGTTGGGTTTTGAGCAATCTAACACTTCCTAAGTGTGCATGCAACCCTAATAAACCTTGGATCTATGTTTTCTTCTAAAATACATGCAAATAATAATTTCCAAGGTTTCTTCCTAACTAGCATAGCATAAGGATTATGAATCATAAAACTACTAGTAGAAATACATACCTTTTGATGGTGGTTGATTGCTTGGAGTTTGAGAGCCAAGCACCAATAGTGTGAATGCCTCAAATGGAATCACAAATCACCACAAACACTTGGAAAACTTTGAGAGAGTAGTATACTTTCTTATGAAATCGGCCACCACTAAGTCTCACACAACTAGTTCCACTAGTGGCTATTTCATGCAACATAAGCATGTTTATATAGTGTACATGATTAGGGTGAAACCCTAATAACCCATGACCTTTCCTTTTCCAAGGATCCATGGGTTAAAAGCTCCATGGATCATCCATGGACTTCCATATAAGCCTAGCCCAGTAACTAATGAGTATTAGCCCACACCATATAAAACAATAGCCCACAATTTAATTAGTCTTCCTTTTAATCTCTAAATTAATTCATAATTAATTTAAGACTAAAACTAATTAAATAACATGACTTCATATTAATATATTATAACTTATAATATATTAATAAATCGTAAGTATACAATTCTCATAAAATTATCCATAAATCGTTTGGGTGAAGTGCAACCCAAATGGACCATGCCGGGTCGGGTCAAGTATGTACCAAATAAGTTATGGACTTAGACACCTTATCCAACAATAATCTCCTTCCCGAGACTTGGCAGTGACGTCTGCCACAGTCTCAGTCGTCTGATGGAGATCTAAAAACTCTTGCGCCAACTACTGCGCCTCAATCGCCTAGGCACACTCTGCCCAAAATGTGGTCTAAAAGTCATCCAATGACATAGCATCAACTGCTTCATCACTCGAATCACTACCAACCTCTTCCTATCAATCTCGTGCTCTATCCCTCAGGAGACAGGAAGTAAGTCGGATCTTGTCTCCTTTCGAGATGATATCTGGTACAAAAAGTGTTGGCGACATCTGCCAACCATCTGTTGCTAACAATGGGGTCCCTAACCCACATGACAATCTGAAGCTTCACAAGCTCTGAATTCCCAAAACATCAACATACGAGTCCCTATCATGACTGCAATCTCTGTGCAGAATGCACTCGACCTCTCATCACAAATCTCTATAATACCCTCCTTGATCATAATGAGGATCACAGGAGTCTGGTCAATGATACCGTGCGTAATATCAGATGGAATGAACTCCCTCATCTGATCATCGGGTTGCCTGGCTACAGACTCCAAGCCTGATCCCTCGTCGACACCAGAACTACCATCTGGTCTACCACGTAGCATCACTATACTCGGTAATACCGTCACGATCCTCATAATACTCATCATGCTCGAGGGATCTCACACACTACAAGTTCCCTGGTCTTATCTCAGCCTCCCTTGATTCGAGTACGGATCCTCTCCTTTTAGTAGTACAGGCCCATACTACCTTCCACATATATTCGTACTTTCCTCAAGAACTTCCTTGACTCCACCAAGTCCCTTCTACTGGTACTTCTCTCTGCTACTCTCATCCTAGGCTTGCCCTAGGATAATAACCATCCCACTCTCCGCCATCAGCTGCATAAGAAGTCCCTGCTTTCTTCCCTAACTAGCTCGCGAATACTATTACATATTACTCAGACTAGATAATTCTTCGAATGAGAGGTCCTACCTGCAACGGTTGGACTCAAACAAGAGCTGCGAAATAGAGGTAGATCTAACCTTCTGGAATTATTTAGTCCTTGCAATATGTAAAGTAACATATTTATTTACTAGTTAGTAAAAGATAGCTAAGACTCCTAAAAGCACAAAGCAAGCAGCATTCTAGCATCGAGTACATATAATCAAGCATCTACTACTCTGGCTATCATACTGACAATTCTGTACTAGCATGAAGATTTCATAAAGCTGAAACACATATAGCAGGCACATATGGCATCCTTCCTAGATCCTTAATCCTAATCTAGCATGCTGCTATAATAAAGCTGATAATTATAACATAGCATAAACTTGTATGGGTAATTTATGAGTACTTACTTGAGCTTGGCAGATTGCATGCACCACACCCTTTTCTCTTTTCAATGTTCTTTTCTTTCTAAAAATTGTTTTCGCTTTTTCTAAAACTCTTTTCTTTTCTCAAAACTCCTTTTTACAAAAATTGATTTTCCTTTTGAAATTTCTAAACCAATTCCTTAATTTAAGTTCAGACATACCCGAGAGTGTGCCTGAATCCCTCAAACCAAGGCTCTGATACCAACTTGAAGCATCCCAAAAATACAGTCTAAAAATTCGTTTTGAATCATTAATAAAACCATATTTATCATTCAACATATAGTAATCATGAATCGTGTATCTCAAGAATATATTAACGTCCGTCAATATATACCAGAGTATAAACATCCCAGGCTGAATAAATGGTGTGCGCACTTCAATCATCCCGAGCTCCTCTTTTGAAAATCGAAGTACCTGAAACCAAAACTAAAAACCGTAAGCACGAAGCTTAGTAAGTCTCCCCAAACTACCACATACTATACACATAATCATACTACTGAGAGATACGTGCCCCGCCCACAATCAAGGAGATACGGGTCTCGCCCATACTCCGCTAACTAGGAGATACGGGCCCCGCTCACACTCCGCTGGCTCTAAGATACGGGCCCCACCCACACTTGGCTACTTCAAGATACGGGCCCCACCCACACTCGCCTACTTTGAGATACGGGCCCCGCCCACACTCAGCTACTATGAGATGCGGGCCCCGCCCACACCCAGCTAGCCATAACAATACATACAAGTACTTCACAAACAACAAGTATCACTAAGCATATACATCTGTACCATATCAACAATCTATGAGATACGGGCCACGCCCACACTCAGCTACTATGAGATACGGGCCCCGCCCACACTCTATGAGATACGGGCCCCACCCACACTCTATGAGATACGGGACCCGCCCACACTCACATTCCTAATAACACATATATGTATCACACAGACAACAAGTATAGCAATCCAATAATCTGACTAATATCTATACTCGGATAATAATGAGATACGGGCCCCGACCACACTCAACTACTAACGTATCACATATACAGGCCAACCTTGGTGCCTTAGACCCGTTCCTACTGGAAGAGGACTCACCACGTACTGCTGAAGTCCCGCGAATAAATCTCGGGCTGCTGGCTGATAGATCATCAAGCTCTCAACAACCAAATAAACCGAATTTATAATTGGATCCCAAGTACATATCCAAAATCCTTGCTTAGGTAAAAGACTACTTACCCCTAACTTAGCTTGATTCAAGCCTAAGGCCCAATCCAAAGGCGCAATATTCCGATAATCAACCAAGGCCCAACTATGGTAAAATTTTCCAATTTGGGCCCAAACCCTTCGCATGGTCTTACCTTAAGGCCCAACCATTTATTCTGGTCTGAACACTTGGCAATCCAATGGCCCAATAGCTCATAATCATCAAGGCCTAGTTATGGCCCATCTATGGCCCAATTTTACCAATTAGGCCAAATCCTATCCAATGGGCCTTATCCTCAAGCCCAATCTAAATATTCTAGTCCATATACTTGTTAATGGTTGGCCCATCAAAAGTCCACAAATGTAGGCCCAACTCAAAACCGAACACATTTAGGGTTTTCACATGAAATGACAATTTGGGTTAATTATAAACACTTAACCCATTAAGGACTTAATCCATTAAGTCCATCAATCTACTAGGTCGTTCATACAGTGTAATTAGGCATATATCATAATTCAATTCCAATAACCCATAACATGGGTCCCGATAGGTCCAAACCAATAAACCTAAAATTAGGGTTTTCTAAACCCTAATTAAGGGTTTTCTAACCCAATCACGGGCCAACCAAGTCCAAGATTAAGATTTTGGTCCATTAGGGTTCCACAAGGCCGGACACCACCCACTGCCACCTCGGGCGGTGGTGGTCGGCAGCGACAGCCACCATTTCCAATGGTGGTGGTTATGATTCTAGGCCAAAATAAAGACAAAGATACTCCAAGCACCAATCCACACACACAACCAAACACACAGCCACCGAAGATGGTGGGTAGTGGAGGCAAAACGGTGGCAGCCACCACCTCACGGTGGTCGTGGTGGGTTTTTTGCCCACACAATCACATGTACAACCTCTTGATTACCGAATGTAGCAAATACACTCAAATACAAACCCATACACACACCCACATCCACATCTCACGGTGGTTGTTAGTGGCACGATGCGACAGAAAGTGGCAGAATAAGAAGAAGTGGCAGCAGCCACTATGGTTGGCTGCCATGGTGGTCCGCTAGTGTTTCAGACAACAACGCGCACTATGCTTCACTGAAATATACACACGTATGAATGAAAACCCTTACCGATTTGATGTATTCCATTTCTGGAGGAGGGTGGCGGTGGAGAGGTAGAGAACGAATAGTAAATATCACCGCAACAGTGGCAGCACCAATGAATGGCCCATCGACTTCATGGTTATCGGTCGGCGATGCCGGTGGCGTGGCAGATGGTGAATCAGAGGGAGGGACATGGCGTGGCAGATGGCATATTCCTATTTTAACTATCACTTCTGAACAAGAGTTGCCTCCTTTCAGAATATCTCAATATGGTCCTTCCAAAATTTACACTATACTTCCAATTGTCCATGAGCAACCAATCTTTGGTAAACCTCATATTGTCCTCGACAAATTGCTTAATCATTTTAGTCATATCCAGTTCTACTACTTTTTCCCTCTTAATGCCCTAGGGATTTGGAAAAATTTAGAACAAATGAATATTACAGCACATGTAATCGATCCTATATCTGAAGCATATGGGACACGATTCATTATGTCTCACATTAAGAGATGATACTACACCATTCTTTTGCTATAATATTTCTATTTCTATTTGTCATGTTCTCATAATTCAGATTATAAAAAGGGATGTCGTAATCATAATCAAATTCTAGAATGCAAATAATGTAATCAGGACTAAATTTGATTAAAAGATTAAAATCTCACAATCTAAGCTTTTTAGAATTGAAATGAAGTATAATATCATCTCCCTGAACTATGCAACTCACATGCATAGTCAGCTTTTAACTGGAATGGGCACAGAAACAAAAATATGTCAACACGATAGGTTACAAACCACAAGTCGTATGCTAGTGTTTAACAGTAGGTTTACTCTTGATTAGTTCTTGAAAATTTTCAAGATCTTTAGAACTCCCACTGACCTCTTAACATATATGTTTCTTGTGTCAAGAACCATTCATTGAAAAAATACCAAATGTACCCAATCTCCTAGTCCTTCACTTGACTCACATGTACTTGTGAACAAGGAATTAGTCTTCATTTCCCAAAGATGAAAATTCTCATTCATCATACAATATAAGTTGCATGATTCCAAGGTTCTATCCTACTGAAACTTAGGTGATGAGAATCTTATTTGGTAAATTATGACAATTTTTCACAAATGTCATTGTAAGGAAACTTAAAATAAGATAAAAATAAAAACTTTTCTTTTATTTATAAAATATATTCGGAAAAACTTTTCCTTACAATGCACTTACAAGTGAAAACTATCTTGTTATTTATTCCCAGACAATCTATCACAACTCTTAAGCAACAACACAAAATTCTAATCACCGAACCATGCGATCGAAATCCATCTTCACGATCAGAATCAACATATTCTTCTATTAAGCTTCCTATCTTTTCTTTGATTCTTCAGAAGATCAAAATGTAACCTAGCCACATCATGTAATAAGAATCTCAAAATAGGAACTTAATAGTGTTAGATAGTGGATATACCTACAGTAGAGTCAAACATTTTGACTTTACCATCCTTATGACCTTTCAGGTAAATAGGGCAGCTTCACAACCAATGCCCCTTCTTTTGGCAACAGAAACATATGGACTCTTTAGGAATGGAACACGGAACTATCTCAGACTTAGCATTTCTCTTTACCATTTTGTCAATCGAGTTCACTATGGCTGATCCCTTTCCATTGGAAAGAGAAACCTTTTCTGGACTTCCACTGTTACCATTGTAAATGTCCAAGGATGTTTGGGAAGTAGATCTTCCAATCAAATTTGCTTCACCAATGCTCCAAATCATTGTTGATTCCGCAACATTAAGCAAATAGGTAAGATCATTAAGGTTCATGTCATGGTCTATCATATAGTATTCCCAAAGGAACTCACTATGTGACTTAGGAAATGATTGAAGAACCTATTCAACAACCAACTTCCTCAAGACTTTGACACCCAACTCTCCCGGCCTGTCTATACATGACTTCATCTCCAAGATGTGAGAACACATAGACTTTTCTTGCCAATAGCGCTTGAGTGACCTTAAACTTGTGGGTTAGGGAGAATAATTGGAGGACATCATCTTCATTAGGAAAGCTTGTTCTAAGAGATTTGGGAAGATCATAGTTGTCAGAACCAGACATTTAGAATGGGAGAAATTCAATTTAGTTGATTTAAGTCCTTAATATAACACCCAATATGAATTATTAAGGCTAGGAACCAACACGATATTTTATAACTTGGAAGAGGGATGTCGTAATCCAAGCTATGAAATATTTGAAGGTAGATGAATGACGATTCACCAATTTCCACCATGAAAAACGAAATAAATATTAGGTTTTAATTAGTTTGAAACTCCTAGATCTTTTGAGATTCATTGAACTTTTCAATGGCATGTTTAAATCTCGATTAAGCCCTCTCAAGTTTGTGACTGGGATGCCGAGGATCACAAACAAGGCGTGAATAACCATCCAAATTAACTTGGTACCCTTAATCTTTATCACCTAATCAATGTTCCGGTTACCAACACGCGCTCCACTTATCTAAGATAAACATTAACTCACCTTTTTCCACTCTTACTAGTCCATGTTAGTGTGTCAGTTACCCACATACGCTCCACCAACGACTTGGTAAAGTACAAAGTGTAATTTCATGGGTTAGCACCAAATTCACATTTTCCTAAAGTAACTAAGATTGGGAATTATAAAAGGTTTAGTTACTTTATATTCATCATTATACTTTTGACGAGAATTATAGTCCTTGTCCTACCCGTTCGGCTGACGACCCTCCTGATGGGTTTTAGCCATAAGAACTTTCCTATGTGCGCATGCAAAACCCTAATGCTTGGATCTAGGCTTTCTAATTAAACAGGCTTTGAATCCAAGACTTCTAATGACTATTTAGGTTAAATAACAATATTGAAACAGATCTAGAATCATACATTTGAATTCCTTGTTGATCTTGTTGTCTTGGAGCTTCTAGAGTCACAATTGTCACTCCTCTAATGGCTTACAAACACCAAATAGCAAGGAGGATGATTTGGGAGAGAGGATAGGGGAGGAATTCGGCCAGGGTTTCTCTACTTTAGGTGAAGTACCGAATTCCTTATGCCATAGGGTCTATTTATACTTGTAGACTCCTTAAGGGTTACAACCTAAACCCTAATTGGATAATCTTCTCTTAAGGCTATCCAAATCCATTCCTTAGATAAGCAATGGACGATTTGAGCTATCCTTTAGCTTCTAGAATCCGTCCCATCTATATCTATATGGATTTACAGTCTAAAGTTTAACTATCAAACAATTGACAGTTTATACCCTTTTGTTTAATTAATCTCTTTAAGTCACCAAATTAATTCCAATTAATTCTATGACTTATATTAATCAACTAACAATATTATTATTCTTTATATTATTCTCATAATATATTAATAATATTTACTCTCTCTTAATAAATCATCCTATCAAGTTGCTATGGTGAAGGCAACCCAAAAGGACCATGCATAATCGGGTCAAGTATTTGCTTAATATAGTTGTAGCCTTAGACACTATTCCAACAGTCTCCCACTTGGATAAGTCTAGTAACTATATACACAAGTACAATTCGGTTTGCAATCGTAGCTATCAAAGACGCTGTCAAACTCTGATCTAATCAATCTTGTCCTTTAGATAAGGGATCGTACAGTCCTCCGTTAGATATCATGCTGACAATTCTATGGAATGATTAGTCAAGCATTTAGGTTTCTCGATCTCCGATTTATTCGAAATAGAACTTAATCGAACACATCAATTCAGTTCTGACCGGGCCCGGCACGTAAGTCAAATCAAATCATCGAGCAGCCGAGATATCGCTTTTACCTTCTTAGATAAATGTTACAGATAAACTTCGACTTATATGCATTTACTTATTCATTAACCAACTATACACAACAATGCATTTTATAACACCAAGTTACTGATGTGTTTTCGCATTATCAATGTACAATCAATCAACAAATAACAAACCATATATCTAGGTTTTAAGACTATATGATATTATCGTCTTGCGATCACCCTTTTATATCTTATTCCATAAGGTGATTCCAGCAAGCGCGGGTTTGTTCCAATGCTCAAAACTAGTTCATAAGCACTCATGAACGTTGCAGCAACCCTTTGCTATGTCTAACCATTTAGACAATCTACACACCAATTCATGACAATCTTCATTCATATCTACTTCCAACATATGAACGATTGTGGACAATTTGAACAATTCGATTATACCTAATAAATTCAATTATTCTGGAAGTCAAAACATGCAAAGTGAAACAATAGTTAAACAATTAACATAAGACAGTAACATTACTCATAAATAAAACTCCTTTATTTAATCATCAAATGTTAATTACATTTATCTATTATACGTTTCTAATACTATCTAATCTATGCTAATATCATGCTTCAGCCCAATACTCCTAGCATCCTGCAAGTGCTTAACCCTACTCAGTCCCTTCGTAAGCGGATCTGTTGGGTTATCTTCTGATGATATCCTCTTCACTACGAGTTGTCCTTCTTCTACAAGATGTCTAATGAAGTGATATTTTCTGTCGATATGTCTTGATCTACCATGATCCCTCGGTTCCTTGGTCAAGGCATCCGCTCCTTCGTTATCACAGAAAATCTCCATGGGCTCCTTTATGGCAGGTACAACTCCAAGATCACCGATGAAGTTCTTCAGCCATATTGCCTCCTTTGACGCTTCGCTCACTGCAATGTACTCTGATTCGCACGTTGAATCAGCTACGGTTTCCTGCTTGGAACTCTTCCATGTCACTGCTCCTCCATTTAGGGTAAAGACCCAGCCCGACTGCGAACGGTAGTTGTCCCTGTCGGTCTGAAAACTAGCGTCACTATACCCTCGCACCTTCAAGTCATCACTCCCTCCGAGGACTAAGAACCATTCCTTCGTCCTCTGAAGGTACTTAAGGATATTCTTCACCGCAATCCAATGTGCTCTGCCAGGATTCCCTTGATATCTGCTAACCATGCTCAAAGAGAAGGCTACATCAGGGCGAGTACAAGTCATAGCGTACATGATTGAGCCAACTGCGGAAGCGTATGGTACTCGGCTCATTTCTGCTATCTCAGCTTCGGTACTCGCATTTTGAGTCTTACACAACTTGGCATTACTTTGTATCGGTAATTCTCCCTTCTTTGAGTTTTCCATACTAAAACGTTTTAGTACCTTCTCTAAGTAAGTATTCTGACTAAGTCCAATTAGTCTCTTACTTCTTTCTCTTACTATCCTTATTCCCAAAATGTAAGAAGCCTCTCCGAGGTCCTTCATAGCGAAGCACTTCCCGAGCCAGGACTTGACCTCCTGCAGAGTCGGGATGTCGTTTCTTATGAGTAATATGTCATCGACATATAGAAAGAGGAAGCTTACTATACTCCCACTGGCTTTGATATATACACATGATTCGTCTTCGCTTCGTACAAATCCAAACTCTTTGACTTTCTCATCGAAGCAAAGATTCCATCTGCAAGATGCTTGTTTAAGTCCATAAATGGACTTCTCAAGCTTACACACTCTATTCGGATGCTTCGGATCCACAAACCCCTCTGGCTGAGCCATGTAAACATCCTCAACCAACTTCCCCTTAAGGAAAGCGGTCTTGACATCCATTTGCCAAATCTCATAATCATGAAATGCGGCAATAGCTAGCATCACTCTAATAGATTTAATCTTCGCAACTGGTGAGAAGGTCTCATCATATTCAACTCCGGGAGTTTGAGTAAAGGCCTTCGCAACCAACCGCGCTTTATATGTGTGTACGTTTCCATCCACATCGGTCTTCTTCTTGAAGATCCATTTGCACCCAACGGTCTTACGTCCGGTCACATAATCAACCAAATTCCAAACTTGGTTATCATACATGGATTGGATCTCGCTATCCATTGCCTCTTTCCATTTCGCAGACTTCGGGCCTGCCATGGCTTCCTTATAACTATTAGGTTCATCAAGGTTTACTAGTGTACCATCACTAATATACGTGTCCCCTTCGGTAGTAATATGAAAACCATAAAACTGGGGATGAACTCTAACTCTATCGGAACAGCTAAGAGGTAAGGACTCGTCAATCGGTTCAACCGGAGTTTCCTCCTTGGGTTGAGTGCCAGCGGTAGAGGTTCCTTCATCTATCGACTCTTGAATATCTTCAAGTTCGATTTGCCTCCCACTGTCTCCTTGGCTTATGAGTTCTCGCTCTCAGAAAACTCCTCTCCTCGCAACAAAGAAATCGTTGTCCTTCGGTCTATAGAAGAGATATCCAAAGGATGTCTGCGGGTAGCCGATGAAAATACATCGCTCACTTCGAGGTTCGAGCTTGTCGTGAGTATCTCGTCTTACGAAAACCTCGCAACCCCAAACCTTGATATGTGCTAACGAGGGAGCTTTCCCTGTCCACATCTCGTGATGTGTTTTGGCAACCTTCTTAGTAGGGACTCAGTTAAGGATATGGGTGGCAGTCTCTAAGGCATACCCCCAAAAAGAGATAGGTAGTGAAGCATGACTCATCATAGAGTGAACAATATCCAATAAGGTTTGATTACGCCTTTCTGCCACACCATTCAACTGCGGTGTCCTAGGAGGCGTCAATTGCGAAACTATTCCACACTCCTTGAGATAATCGTGGAATTCAAGACTTAGGTACTCTCCTCCTCGATCGGATCGAAGCATCTTGATTTTCCTGCCCAATTGATTCTCCACTTCATTTTTGAACTCTTTGAACTTTTCAAAGGTTTCTGACTTTTGCTTGATTAAATAGATATACCCATATCTACTATAATCATCGGTAAAGGTCACGTAGAAGCGGTTCCCATCCTTCGTGGTTGATCTAAACGGTCCACATACATCGGTATGTATTAAGTCCAATAGACCCTCACCCCTTTCACACGTACTCGTGAAGGGTGACTTAGTCATCTTTCCAAGTAAACAAGACTCGCATGTGTCGTCTTCCCTAAGGTCGAATGACTCCAACACTCCATCCTTTTGGAGTTGGGCTATGTGTTTCTTGTTGACATTTCCAAGACGACAATGCCACAAGGATGCTTTATCCATACTAGTGGAAGAATCTATATTCAAAACATCATTTCCTAAGTTATCAACAATCATAACAGTTTCATAAATTCCATTACATGGTATAGCTTCAAAGTAAAAGACACCATTTAGATAAGCCAAAATAGAACCATTCTCATTATTAAAAGAAAATCTAAAGCCTTGTCTATATAAAACATGAAATGAAATGATGTTTCTAGCCATTTCTGGCGAATAGCAACAATTGTTCAAATCTAAACATAAATTATTCCTAAGCACTAAAGAATACACTCCAATCTTGGTCACAGGCGACGATCTTCTGTTCCCCATGATTAGATTGATCCTTCCTTGCTCCACATCCCTACTTCTTCTTAGTCCCTGCACATTAGAACAAATGTGATAACCACAACCGGTATCAAGAACCCAAGAAATAGCATGATTAGAATCGTTAGATTTAATTGTGTATATACCTGCGAAAGATGGCTTGATCTTTCCTTCCTTGATGGCTTGCAGGTACTCTGGGCAGCTTCTTTTCCAATGTCCTATCTTGTGGCAGTGGTGGCACTCTGCCTCCTTCGGGTTAGGGCAGGGCTTAGTGGGATCAACTTTGGTCCCACTAGAAGAGGCACCATCTCGGGCTTTAACCTTGCGATAGTTCTTCGATGAAGCCTTCCTCTTCTTTCCCTTTCCTTGACCAATAGCTAAGGCAGGAGCAGCGGGCGGATTGGGAGTTGGTGCAACAGGCTTGTCTTTGAAGTTGCTCTCAGCAACCCTCAAGAGACCTTGGAGTTTGCTTAGGGTGACCTCCTCTTTGTTCATGTGGTAGGTCATCCTAAATTGATTGTACATCGGAGGCAAAGAGTGAAGCACCATGTCGATCGCCAAGTCTTCTCCAAAGTCAACATTTAAGTTGCGAAGGCGGTCGACATACCTTTGCATCTTTTGCAGGTGCACGGTAAGAGATTCTCCATGACCCATCTTAGCGGAAATCATGTTAGTGAAAATCTCATAACGCTCTTGTCTCGCATTCTGGTGGTATCTCTCCAATAAGTCTTGATGCATCTCGTACGGGTACATGTCCTCGTAGGACTTTTGGAATTCGGAGTTCATGGTGGCTATCATGATGCAATGTACCTTCGTTGCATCTCGCTCATGAGTTTCAAAAGCGGTAATTTCAGTCGGAGTAGCGATTTCAGGGTTGATCTTCTCGAGCTTCTCATCGAGGACATACTCCTTATCCTCATAGCGAGCAATAGTGCGAATGTATCTTATCCATTCACTAAAGTTCGTTCCATCAAAGGTGACCTTTTGGCAAAGGCTCATCAACGTGAATGAACTAGCAACAACGTTGTTTGCGTTCGACATCTACAAAAGGAAGAAAGGACAAAGATAGATTAGAATAAGAATCCCTAATTATCACCCATTAAGAAAATTAGGGCTAGGATCCAACAATAACATTTACATACTAGAAAAGGGATGCGGTAATCTAACATGCAAATAAATTGAAGGTAAGTGAATGACGATTCACTAATTCTCCATTTCAAAAACTTAACTATTAGTCCTAAATGTATTGAGAATTCCTAGGTTCGGATGAGATTCATTGAAACTATTCAATGGCATGTTTAAATCTCGATATGCCCCTCTTGTTTGTGATTGGGATACCGAGGATCACAAAGCGGGTGTGAATTACCATGCAAATTCACATGGTTCCTTCATTGTAACGATCACCTATTCGATGTGCCGGTAAACCACACACGCTCCATCGAACTATGATAAACAATGAATCACCCTTCGCCACCTTTGCTTAGAACCAATTAGTGTGCCGGTAAACCACACACGCTCCACTAACTTCTTAGCAAGGGTGCAAAGTGTAATTTCATGGGATTGCATCAATTCACTTTTCCTAAACTAACTAAGATTGGGAAATTTTAAAAATGTATAGTTACTTTGTATTACTTATTATACTTTTAATGAGAGGATGAGGTTGCCCTATCCTACCCATTCGGCTAACGACCCTCCACCGATCAAGCAAGCGGTGGGTGTGAGTGTACACCCATTAAGCGCCATTTTATAGGCCGCAACCTTATACCCACCTTATAGATCGGCTTTGTGAATGAGGCCTACTAACGGTAACACTAGCATTTTAGTTATACATATATATATATATATATATATATATATATATATATATATATATATATATATATATATATATTATTCTTGTAATATTATATTAGTATAGGGTTGTATTTTAAACTTTTTAAAATCTAGGGTTTGAAATTTAAGTTGTCTAAATTAAAACTTTTAATCACAAAATATAAATTTCAAAACTTGAGGACAAGTTTTCAACATTTAAAACATGGAGGATCAAATAAAAAATAATTTCAATTAACAATTAATTTCCTAATTATCTATATTTGATTTATTCAAGATTTCTTTTAAGATAATTACCAAAATAATCAAAATAATTAATTAATTATCATATAAGGAAACTAAATATTTTATTAGTTGATAAATATCTTTAATTAGATCAAGATTATAGTCATATATATCAAAAAATCGGATTAGGGTTGATCTAATATGATTAAGCTAAGTTTCCATAAGATAATCATGAAGAAATCCCGAATCTGGCCATTCCTGACGCTCGGACTCGTCGAGTCAGGCCAACTCGCCGAGTCCACTTTGGAACTCGTCGAGTCCATGACTTAGAAACACAAAAATCGAATTTTTCAGTTTAGTTTCATACAATTAACCAACAATTTAATGAAAACCAAGCTAGACTCTGATACCACTGATGGGTTTTAACCATAAGAACTTTCCTATGTGCGCATGCAAAACCCTAATGCTTGGATCTAGGCTTTCTAATTAAACAGGCTTTGAATCCAAGACTTCTAATGACTATTTAGGTTAAATAACAATATTGAAACAGATCTAGAATCATACCTTTGAATTCCTTGTTGATCTTGTTGTCTTGGAGCTTCTAGAGTCACAATTGTCACTCCTCTAATGGCTTACAAACACCAAATAACAAGGAGGATGATTTGGGAAAGAGGAGAGGGGAGGAATTCGGCCAGGGTTTCTCTACTTTAGGTGAAGTACCGAATTCCTTATGCCATAGGGTCTATTTATACTTGTAGACTCCTTAAGGGTTACAACCTAAACCCTAATTGGATAATCTTCTCTTAAGGCTATCCAAATCCATTCCTTAGATAAGCAATGGACGATTTGAGCTATCCTTTAGCTTCTAGAATCCGTCCCATCTATATATATATGGATTTACAGTCTAAAGTTTAACTATCAAACAATTGACAGTTTATACCCTTTTATTTAATTAATCTCTTTAAGTCACCAAATTAATTCCAATTAATTTTATGACTTATATTAATCAACTAACAATATTATTATTCTTTATATTATTCTCATAATATATTAATAATATTTACTCTCTCTTAATAAATCATCCTATCAAGTTTCTATGGTGAAGGCAACCCAAAAGGACCATGCACAACCGGGTCAAGTATTTGCTTAATATAGTTGTAGCCTTAGACACCATTCCAACACCTCCACCAGTCAAGGAAGCGGTGGGTGAGAGTGGACACCCATTAAACTGTCATTTTATAGGAAATAACCTTATAACCCCCACCCCCCTTATAGACCGATTTCGTGAATGAGGCCTACTAACGGTAAGACTGGCTTTGTTTTTTCATACATATACATATATATATATATATATATATATATATATATATATTAACTATTAATGTTATACTAGTATAAGGGTTGAACTTTAACTTTTTAAATTCTAAGGTTTAACTTGGAATTAAACTGTTCATGGGGGGAAACTTTACAAATTCCAAAACTTGAGGGCAATTCAAAAAAACTTTTCAATTTCATCACATATGATTTTAATATAGGTTTTAAAAACTTTAGTGAAGAGACTCTTGAACATCCATAACTTGAGGACAAGTTATGGAGTTCATAAAACAATTTATGACAAAAAGGATTCTTCAATTGTGTAACCTATGGCTTTAATGAAAACTTAACACAAAAAACTTTTGGTTTTCCATAACTTGAGGACAAGTTATAGGATCCATTAAATAACATGAAGATCATCAATTCCAATTAACAAACATGTCAAGAAAACAATGATCTAGATTAAACTCATATGAATAAGACAATTCAAATCAAACATTTTTCATGTAATTAGCCAAACCATTAAACTAATACAAAACATGAATCTATTGATAATTATCTTTTGAATTTGATTAGAATGATCATTACCACATCAAAAACATGTTTATAAGTTCAAAAACAGCTTAAGGTAATGTTCCTAGTCCAATTCCAGCCTTAAAAGTCGAAAATCTGCACTTTGGTCCTCCTACTCGTCGAGTGTATGAACCTACTCGACGAGTAGGATGAATTTCTTCATGGACTCGGCGATTCCATCAGTTGACTCAGTGAGTCCATAGCCTAGACAGCCAGAAAATTGATTTTTTCAGCAATATGCATCAAGTTTAATTGAAAACAAGCCTTGGCTCTAAGCTCACTGATGGGTTTTGATACAATACAACATCCTGTGGTGCACATACAAACCTGAATACCTTAGATCTATGTTTTCACTAGTTATACATGCAAATGGTTTCCAAGGCATTAAACCTATAACTAGCATGCAATTGTCATATACCATACAAGATACTAGTTAGGGTAACATACCTTTTATGTAGCTTGAAGTCTTGATGTATTTGGCCATAAGAGCTTAGCCCCAATAGTGTGGAAGCCTCAAATGAAGTCACAACACATCATGAATAAAGGTATGACTTGAGAGAGAAGCTTCATGCACCCTAAAACCTTTATGAACTCCAAGAACATGCACATATATAAGTGGGCAGGGGTGGTTTTTAGGTCAAGATGCTTGTATTTATATGTGTGGTATTTCAAGGGTCATGGATATAACCGAAATCCATACCCATGGGTTTTATGATCCATGGTCCATGTGGCCCAACTCTTTATGTATCCATACATAAACTTGGTCCAACATGGATCATATGCCCAACACATATAAATATCACTAATTACCATAACTAGTCCCCATATATTTAATTAGTTTCTTTTGGTCACTAAATTAATTCCAAATTAATTTTTGATCAATACTAATTAAAAGATATGATTTCATGTAAATATATTATAGCTTATAATATATTATAAATCATATACAACCTCTTCTCTCAAAAGTCCATCCCAACAAATTCTCCTGATGATATGTAACCCAAATAATAGTTATGAGCTTAGACATCTAATTCAACAGTTACCACATTCTAATCATCTCAACCCCAATATCCATAGTGCAACCCGCATCCGACTGAATTCCAATTAGGTGTTCGGGTCATACTTCGGACCCCAAACCCCTCAACATACAAGAACAAGTAGTGAGGCTCTAACACAACTTTCAACCTGGATCCATCCATAAGCCTGCTGTATAGAAGTCATCGACCAACGGTTGGCAGTTTCCTAAACTACCAACTCACACAAATCCCATCCTGGTGGCCACTATGGTCAACTCTCCTCCTGACTGGGATGCGAAACTTACCCTAGTTTCACACTCGATCCAACTCCCAGAATTTTCTGATTGATACTCCCCCATTTGGACTAGTCGAAGCTCTCCTAACCCATGATACTTGATGGGTTCCCAACTGTGACAAGCCGAAACTTTTATGTTACCTTTAACCGATTTCCGTTAATCAAATTTGAAATTTTATTAAGTTTTGTCAATTTTCTTGGTTAGGAAAAGTCATTTACTTATATAATTGAATGTATATAGATGAGTCGGAACAAAAAATCGCGCGAAACATCCAAATTGTCTTGAAAAACAACAAGTATTCCGCCTGAGCGAGTTTACGGTCGTAAATCTGTGTACGACCATACACCCGTTTTCGGCCACGTGTCGGGTGGACCCCACCAACGACTATACCCCCTGCCTATAAATACAGGACCCCCACCTTCATATGAACTTTTCTGGCCGAAAACTCTATCATTCTCTCTCTCTACCTCTCGACCGTAAACTCAAAAAGACCCTCTTTTCTTCCGAAAATCATCAAAAAAACACCCTTGGGAGTCGATTTGGAGCATCTAGAATACGTTTTTCATTGATTCCACCATCCTTGTTCTTGAGTCTACGGTCGTACTCGCTTCAAATCTTCAAATCCTCAAAGGCCACAAATAGTTTACGACCATACTCCTTCAAAGGCCGTAAACCCTGCTAGTGGAAGTTCACGCCCGTAAACCCTTACATGGTCGTAAACACCCTTCACGGCCTTAAACCCCATATACGGCTATAAACTCTTCCTAAGTGGTGCATTGGACTGAAAACCCGTTTTCCTCGATTCAATCAAGTCCCGGTAACATTCCTTAACCGAAAGCAAGTGTTTTTCTAACAGTTTATCTAACGAAATCGCTAATTTAGATACATATATGTATTTAATTACTATTAGGATTCCGTTAAGTGCCACATACAACAACTCAAGGGTCTTCGTTTTCAGCTCGTTGATTCGACGCTTGCGCACAGCAAAATGTGAGTTCATACCCCTACGCTTTTACTGTTTTTAAACGGTTTCAGGGGGGAATACAAGCCAAATACAAATGATTTTGTGAACTTATACAAAGGAAATTTAACAAGTTTAAAACTTATGTAATTAATACAACCAAATGATTTTCATGATTTATAAAATATTTAGATATTTTATCCCTTTTGTAACATGCTGAGCATATGGGGGGCTTTAAAACTACAAACATAATTGCATAGTTTTCAGACCAATACTCGAAACAAGTACACTACATAACATGAAAACTATAAAAAGTATAGTTTGGGGTTTACAATACACAGTTTTACAAATTCAAAGCTATACATTACATAATATATAAAGTATGACAGATTTAGTTTATGATATACACTGCATTCGGTTTTCAAGAGTACAACATTAAATAATTATTTAAGTACAATTATTACTCTACAAAGTATACACACGGATTCAAATACAAAGAAACACTACAGAACTAAAGGAACACTACAAAACCACGTGTAAACTAGATTATATAGAATTGTGAGACTCTACTTCAAAACTGTACCCTTTGGTTTACTAAATTAAATCCTTTTATAGTATAACCAGATTCTCCTATAGGGAGAGTGTGAGATTTGTGAATAGATATATTCGGGACTGACAATCCCACACCTGAACTGCTAACTACAGTTAGGCAAGCATGCATGGGGTGACAAATGTCATTTAACCGACACCTGAAGAACGTCGTAAAGGTCTCTAGGTCATATCAAGCATGGTTATGTGACTCACAATAGTATCAACTAACCTTCGTTTACTAAATTTCATTCTTCATTAGTTTTATTTTAATTAATAAAAATATTATACATACTAGTGATAACCAAGGTTTTCAAAACTGAACAAGGTTTAAACAACATAAGTATGGTAGATACTTTTACTATACGATTTGGAATAGTTGATTTGATAACTTACACTTACGAAAATAAAGGATTTTCCAGGATAAACATCGGTACTCTACAAACAAATGGTTTACTATTCAACTAACAGGTATACATTATTAATTCTATAATTCCTTAGTTTATGCATCCGGGTTACGTATGGGGAATATTCGATAGACTGTGGAATGTGTGGTTTCCGCCTCATTCCCTGTTCTTTGTTTGGTTGTGGGTTTAGTGCAGATCCACACAATTAACTGTCTATTCAATATTTGTTCATGTGTAACTAGTATGAGCTAACTAGTTATAGAAAGAATGGGTTGAATCACACACTACATTAGAAAATATTGGATTTTCTTGGGAAAAAAAATTATACGGATTCAAAGACAGATTTTAACTACAAAACATGCTTATGAACTCACCAGCTTTATGCTGATACTATTTTCAAAACCGCTTGTATTCTCAGAAAATCCGTAGATATGTACATCAGCAAACTTTTGAGAAGACGGAGCTTACAGAGTCTTGTATTATTTTGCTACTTTTGATGTATATAAATATGAAACAAACAGATGTAATTACCTTAACTTATATATTCAATGTAATGGTTGTGTTTAATTGGGAAAGAGTGACTCGGCGAGTAGAGTCGCGACTTGGTCGCGTGTTAAGTAGCCGACTCGGCGAGTCAGTGAGATGGACTCGGCGAGTAGGCGCTGAGTGGAGAAAACCCTAATTCTCGGGGTTGAACCCTATATAAAGAACATTATGTTTTCCTCCCAGCCTCTTTATCACTCCTTGAGCCCCAGAAAACCCTAAATCGCGGAGAAGCACCATTGTTGAGTGGATTGGAGCTTGGAGAAGTAATTGTTGAAGAAAGTTTGGGAGTTTGAAGGTGTGGAACAAGGGGCTTTGCTTGGATTCGAATTACATTGCAGTTGGGGCGTCCCTTGGAGGTAATATCTCGTTCTTGGACTGTTGTTATGTTGTTTCTTCATTTTGGGGTTTGTGGGAACTTGTCTATGCATGTAATTGGAAGTCTAGAGGTTAGATATGAGGTTGCTACCTCAGATCTGGAATGGAGAAGGATCATAGAGCATGAAAGTCCCTGTGTTGGAGTGTTTTGTGGAGCCATCATGTCCCCAAACCCTAGCCCCATGTGCAAATGGCCTAGATCTCTTTGGATTCACGTAAAGTTTGCCACTTTACGTGATGGATGAGTGGTAGGAGGCTAGATCTACGTTTTGGAGCAATTGCATGGCCTGGAATGGTTCTGAATGGATTCAGACTAGTGGTACTCGGCGAGTCACATGGGTGTACTCGACAAGTTGCTTGAAGATGAGCTGGGACTCGGCGAGTTGGAAGAACAACTCGGCGAGTTGGATGAAGATGGCCTGGAACTCGGCGAGTTGTATGAACAACTCGGCGAGTAGGTTGATGATAGCCTTAGACTCGGCGAGTCTGTTCTTGGACTTGGCGAGTCTTGTCGAAGAGTCCCGATATTCCCTGGTTGAGTCGAGAATCGGTGAGTCAAGGGATGACTCGGTGACTTGTGTGCGAGTGGACTCAGAGTTGTTGGACTCGGCGAGTCTCGGGGTGACTCGGCGAGTTGAGTCGCGGACTGGGGAAGTTCTGAGCATGGGGACTCGACGAGTCGACGGGTTGACTCGGCGAGCAGGGTCAACCAGGAGGGTTGACTTTGACTGAGGACTTTGATTTTGACCAAGAGTTGACCGTTGACTTTAGGGTTTGGTCAGCGATGTGGCCTTTGGGCCAAGAGAGGGGTAAAATAGTCTTTTACCCTTAAGAGGGTGCCATGAGAGGATTGATTCTAGTCTCGAGAGTTATATTCATGAGAGTATTTGCCTTACGTGTTAGGCGGTGGCGAGTTCGAGATTTCAGTGTGGGGATATCTGCTTTCTGCTTGCCAGGTGAGTCTTCTCACTATACTTTACCTTGAGTAGGTAACCAGAGATATGTGACAGAGTATTTTTATGCTATGTATGTTATGTGTTGTACTGCATTATTTCTATGTGATTTATGCTGTGCATGTTTACAGAGTTGGAACCGGAGGGTTCCTAGAGTTAGAACCAGAAGGTTCACAGAGCTAGAACCGGAAGGTTCACAGAGTTAGAACCGGAAGGTTCACAGAGTTAGAACCTGAGGGTTCACAGATTTTGGGTGCACGGACCCATAGAGTTATAGCCTCGAGCGGATAATGTGTGTTATGTGTGTGGTATTTTGGGGAACTCACTAAGTTTCGTGCTTACAGTGTTTTGTGTGATGTTTTTCAAGTTTCTTTCAGTATCACGGGACGGCACCGGCTTGATTGTACACACCAGAGAAAGAGTCATATTTTGGAGGATCCTGGTTTTCTATGCAAGTGAAAATGGAGTTATGTTTGTAATTCGATTATGAATGAGATTTTAAACAAGTGTTTCTAAATATAAAATGATTATTTTAAATGAAAAATTTGTCTTGAAATTTACGGTGTTACAAGTTGGTATCAGAGCCTTGGTTTGAGGGATTCGGATGCGCATTCGGGTAAATCTGGACTCAAGCTGAGGAAGTAAGAAAAGTTTTCAAAAGAAATGAATTTCTAAAAGTGAATAAGAGTTCAAAGAGAAAGCAAGAAAGAGCAGTGTGTACAATCAGCCAGAGCCCGAACGGTGATTTCCCAAAATACCCTTACTTTTGTGTTTTGTGATATTTATGATGCACTTTATGAGATATTATTGCATGCTAGAGATAGGCTAGGTATTTCATATATTAGGACTAGAGTGGCCTGATTTGTGATGCCTTAGCCTAGGACTTGTTGTTATATGTGTTATGCTTTTGAGTATGTGATGAGTGAGAGTATCCAGTTAGAACCCATGAGGGGTAGAGTTAAAGAGTTCAGTGGTACTTCCGAGGATGAGCCGAGAAAGTGGAGTTATCACAGAGAGGGAGTCCTAAGTATTCTTCGATGCTCGAATGCTGCTTGCTTTGTGCTTTGTGGAACTCTCGATGATGGGAGTCAGCTACCAAGTGAATATGACGATATTCAGGAGGTAGATGGTTGGCATCATTAGGAGATCTTCAGCAGCTGATAGTAGAGAAGTGGGAGGACAACGGAAGAGCCTAGGGAGTAACCCTAGCCAGATGAGTGCGCTGGTAGAGTAGAGAATTTCGCTGGGGAGCAAGCACGCGCGATGGGAATGGGGAATGAGCAGGTCGAGCAGCTACTTAGGAGCTCTGTGATGGTCCGTGTGGAAAGTATGGGTAGATGTGGCAGGTAGTATGGGCTCGTACTACTAAAAGCAGAGGACCCATACTTGATACAGGGAGTATTCTGAAGGTTCTAAGGAGCGGATTGAGGAGTGATGTTATGGTTCGAGTACCATACATCGGAGCGGATTGAGGAGTGATGTTATGGTTCGAGTACCATACATCGGAGCGGATTGAGGAGTGATGTTATGGTTCGAGTACCATACATCGGAGCGGATTGAGGAGTGATGTTATGGTTCGAGTACCATACATCGGAGCGGATTGAGGAGTGATGTTATGGTTCGAGTACCATACATCGGTGCGGATTGAGGAGTGATGTTATGGTTCGGGTACCATACATCGGAGCGGATTAAGGAGTGATGTTATGGTTCGAGTACCATACGCTGGAGCATATTGAGAAGAGATGTCATGGAATGAGTACCATGGTTCGTAAGGAATAATGCTCGTGGTTCTCCGGCTATCCGGTCATATGATTGAGTTCGAAGAGGCGTCCCTTGAGAGGGAGATCGAGAGCCTCTCAGAGTATTTTAGTAAGGAGTCAGGGAGAAGGGAAAATTTTGATCTGAGTTGAGCGATCAGTCGATAAAGGAGATGTCACCTTCTATGATCTGGGTGGTTCTGATTATGTTCGTGTACAAATATGAGAAGTATGATGTTTGAGTTTTGGGTTTGCGGGTAAACCCTGCAGGTCGTCATTGATGATGATTTCCCACCAGAGTATCAGGTAGCATGTGTGCCGCGAGGCAGGGATTTATCATGAGCAAATAGTCAGTTGGGACTGAGATAGTCGAGGACCACACTACACCTATTTGAGTATAGTAGGATGTATTGTAGTGGTATCAGTGGGGAGTTCAGTCGAGTTTAGCAGTGCAGAGAGTTTTCTATCTATGTTGGGTGTTGAATATGGGAGTGGGTCCCTGTTCTTGGGACGATCCCGGTGTTGGAGCGTTGGTTGATGAGTTGAGGTGAGGGGTACGATGATTTTGTGGTTCAGTCTATGAGCCAGGGATGTTATTGAGCAGTTGAGTTGCTTGGTGCTAGATCGGTACGAGATTCGGAACGACTAGAGGCAGTCGTGACGAGAGGTTCTTGAGAAGTTCATCAGAGGTTCAGAGTATATGAGGTCGATTGATTTCCTTAAGGGGGGATTATCGGGCGTTGTGTAGCACTTTCCGGGGGCAGGTGCGTTTTTGCTGGTGAAAATAGTTATGGGTTGGTTGTGTGCTATTTGGTGATGGTTCGAACCCTAAATGGGGGAGAACCGGGTAACATATGTAAGAAAGCAGAGATTTTTCAAGAGCAGTTATAAGTGGAGTATAGAGATCTGCGGTAAGAAATCATGAGACCAGAGATGTCGGTGATCGAGGAAAGGGGTCAGAGTGAGTAAATGCGGGAAGTACTTGTTTGAGAAGGATGAATGTCTCCACTACAGGTGTTTAGTGGTCAGTGTTGTTGCAAGTAGATAGAGAATGTTTGGGCAGCCAACTCCCGGGTCGGTAGGTGTATCCTTGCTTTTGAGCGGCGGAAAAGGGTTTCGGAGAATTATCAACGTGTTCCGTAGCTTTAGCGTTTCCTCGTATTCCAATTGAGAAATTGGATACACCGAAGTTGCAATTTGGAAAGATGCAGATCTAATTATGGGGTTCGGAGGAAATGTATTATTGTATCTATATGATGCTTGGGGGCAGGAGATCAGTGGTTGTGGCAGGATCTTGTGATGTTCTGTTGGGATATTCCGAGGTATCCGGGTATGATATCTTTATTTCGGAGTTACTCGTGAATCTTGAGTTGAGATGACTTGCGGTATATCAGGTATCTACGGATCTAGCGGAAGCCCTTCGAGTGTGGGCATCCAGGGAGATTATTTGAGAGAGTGGATCTTCGCAAGGGTGGGCATTGTTATGTCGATTGCCTCCAGAGTCTGTGATGCATATTCGAGTCGAGTATAGGTAGCCGCCTATGATAGTCTGCAGAGCACGAGCTAGTGGGGTCAGAGGGCATTGTGATACTGCGGGGAGTCGTAGTACTCACTAGTCAGAGGGTGTTGTGATACTGCGGGGGGTCGTAGTACTCACTAGTCAGAGGGTGTTGTGATACTGCGGGGAGCCGTAGTACTCACTAGTCAGAGGGTGTTGTGATACTGCGGGGAGCCGTAGTACTCACTAGTCAGAGGGTGTTGTGATACTGCGGGGAGCCGTAGTACTCACTAGTCAGAGGGTGTTGTGATACTGCGGGGAGTCATAGTACTCACTAGTCAGAGGGTGTTGTGATACTGCGGGGAGCCGTAGTACTCACTAGTCAGAGGGTGTTGTGATACTGCGGGGAGCCGTAGTACTCACTAATCAGAGGGTGTTGTGATACTGCGGGGAGCCATATTACTCGCTAGTCAGAGGGTGTTGTGATACTGCGGGGAGCCATAGTACTCACTAGATGGCAAAAGAATGTGATGATGGAATTTTCTCCGATCAGTGTATGATGTGGAAGAGTTTTGGGCTTGAGTAGCCCTAGTACTGAGTTTTTTGGAGCTTAGATGTTGAACCGGGGGCGAGACTGGGGTCTCCGTCTCTGTCGGGAAATGCGGCGAGATGCGCAAGGGATATGCGCAGCAGAAACCAGAGATCAGAGTTGAGACGATCCTCGGTTGGATTGTATTTTCTCGCAAGAGGAAAAGAGAATTTCGTGACTTGCGTGTCACTGGGCCGGGATAGTGGTCACGGGGAGGAAGTTAGTGGGATATTTGGATCATGATATGGGTGATCTTCGGAGGCTCAGCTGTGGAGTCAAAAGCTGACCTGGTGCTCAGTCTCGAAGAGGGATATGAGAAATGAGCTAGAGCTTATCATGGAGATGTCTGAGGACACTTCAGAGCGAGTGAACGATTCAGACGCTCGAAGACATGCTTCGAGCATGTGTAATAGATTTCGGAGGGAGTTGTGGCGCGTATTTATCCTTGGTTGAGTTATCCTATATCAACAGCCATCATTAGTGCATTGGTATGCCACCCTTTGAGTTGTTGTATGGGAGGAGGTGTCGGACCCTCATTTGCTGGGGAAAGTGTTGATTCGCGAAAGTGAAAGTAGTGGTGAGAATGGATGATTTGGAGTATGATGGTTGAACACTGTGTCTGTGACAGTGGTATGGAATGACATCATGATGGCATGTCTGCTGAGGACGCGGAAGGGATTCTGCGGGTGTAGAGCCAAGAGTCTCAGGATGGATGCAGGGATGGAGTCTAGGACTCCCAGCTTGATTCTAATCAAGGGTTATGTGCGTAGTGGTGGTTCCTCCTGGGGATGTTAGGGGTGTCATCAGTGTAACGGGTTTTCCCAACCTGAGAGTGCTAGAGCTAGTGCAGCATGTGTATGTGATTGCAAGAGAGGGACTCGTGGGAGTTGCTCTGAGATAGAGAATGGGTCTTTCCGTCGTCATAGAATGAATAGAGTGGGATTCGGATCGGGGATCCGATGGTTCGTAGTTCCTTAACCCATATGAGCCGAGTGATGATTGTGATTTGGAGCAGTGTTGCGTCATGAGTAGTACTCAGTTGTTAAGTGGAGTCATCAGAGGGTGAAACCGGTACCCGGTTCGAGACGGTGATCAGGACGCCGTAAGGGCAGGGAGAGTGTGTTCGATTTCGATGGGTATGCCTTGAGGGACCTGGTACGGTTAGGGCCAGGTGGCACGTTGTGGGAGTATCTTTGGAGTTGAATTGATGTAAGCTTCGAGGACGAAGCCTAATTTAAGTGGGGGAGAATTGTAACATCCCGAAATATCAAGAGTAAGGTTGAAGGGCTAAGAGTGTTAATTGGGAAAGAGTGACTCGGCGAGTCCATGGATGGACTCTGCGAGTAGAGTCGCGACTTGGTCGCGTGTTAAGTAGCCGACTCGGCGAGTCAGTGAGATGGACTCGGCGAGTAGGCGCTGAGTGGAGAAAACCCTAATTCTCGGGGTTGAACCCTATATAAAGAACATTATGTTTTCCTCCCAGCCTCTTTATCACCCCTTGAGCCCCAGAAAACCCTAAATCGCGGAGAAGCACCATTGTTGAGTGGATTAGAGCTTGGAGAAGTAATTGTTGAAGAAAGTTTGGGAGTTTGAAGGTGTGGAACGAGGGGCTTTGCTTGGATTCGAATTACATTGCAGTTAGGGCGTCCCTTGGAGGTAATATCTCGTTCTTGGACTGTTGTTATGTTGTTTCTTCATTTTTGGGGTTTGTGGGAACTTGTCTATGCATGTAATTGGAAGTCTAGAGGTTAGATCTGAGGTTGCTACCTCAGATCTGGAATGGAGAAGGATCAGAGAGCATGAAAGTCCCTGTGTTGGAGTGTTTTGTGGAGCCATCATGTCCCCAAACCCTAGCCCCATGTGCAAATGGCCTAGATCTCTTTAGATTCACGTAAAGTTTTCCACTTTACGTGATGGATGAGTGGTAGGAGGCTAGATCTACGTTTTGGAGCAATTGCATGGCCTGGAATGGTTCTGAATGGATTCAGACTAGTAGTACTCGGCGAGTCACATGGGTGTACTCGACGAGTTGCTTGAAGATGAGCTGGGACTCGGCGAGTTGGAAGAACAACTCGGCGAGTTGGATGAAGATGGCCTGGAACTCGGCGAGTTGTATGAACAACTCGGCGAGTAGGTTGATGATAGCCTTAGACTCGGCGAGTCTATTCGTGGACTCGGCGAGTCTTGTCGAAGAGTCCCGATATTCCCTGGTTGAGTCGAGAATCGGTGAGTCAAGGGATGACTCGGTGACTTGTGTGCGAGTGGACTCAGAGTTGTTGGACTTGGCGAGTCTCGGGGTGACTCGGCGAGTTGAGTCGCGGACTGGGGAAGTTCCGAGCATGGGGACTCGACGAGTCGACGGGTTGACTCGGCGAGCAGGGTCAACCAGGAGGGTTGACTTTGACTGAGGACTTTGATTTTGACCAAGAGTTGACCGTTGACTTTAGGGTTTGGTCAGCGATGTTGCCTTTGGGCCAAGAGAGGGGTAAAATAGTCTTTTACCCTTAAGAGGGTGCCATGAGAGGATTGATTCTAGTCTCGAGAGTTATATTCATGAGAGTATTTGCCTTATGTGTTAGGCGATGGCGAGTTCGAGATTTCAGTGTGGGGATATCTGCTTTCTGCTTGCCAGGTGAGTCTTCTCACTATACTTTACCTTGAGTAGGTAACCAGAGATATGTTACAGAGTATTTTTATGCTATGTATGTTATGTGTTGTACTGCATTATTTCTATGTGATTTATGTTGTGCATGTTTACAGAGTTGGAACCGGAGGGTTCCTAGAGTTAGAACCGGAAGGTTCACAGAGCTAGAACCGGAAGGTTCACAGAGTTAGAACCGGAAGGTTCACAGAGTTAGAACCTGAGGGTTCACAGATTTTGGGTGCACGGACCCATAGAGTTATAGCCTCGAGCGGCTAATATGTGTTATGTGTGTGGTATTTTGGGGAACTCACTAAGCTTCGTGCTTACAGTGTTTTGTGTGATGTTTTTTAGGTTTCTTTCAGTATCACGGGACGGCACCGGCTTGATGTACACACCAGAGAAAGAGTCATATTTTGGAGGATCCTGGTTTTCTATGCAAGTGAAAATGGAGTTATGTTTGTAATTCGATTATGAATGAGATTTTAAACAAGTGTTTCTAAAAATAAAATGATTATTTTAAATGAAAATTTTGTCTTGAAATTTACGGTGTTACAAAGTATACTAACACTACATATATATCAGAAATAGTGTCGTAAGTAGAACAAAAAAAAGTATTTGGATGTTGGACACTGCGGTTAAACCTGGATAGTTATGTAATCATGTCTGGGATCAATATAGCCTAATCAACTATATTCATTTGATACATGACCAACATGTGTTTAGGAGTGACTGTGGTGTTGCAGCAGGCCTAAAACTTACCAAGCTATATATAACAAGATATCAATAGAACAAAGCATACAAACTAAAATACTATAGGAGTATTTGGTATCACTACGGTACTAGAGCCAAACACCTTGTATATATTTCATTCAAAGTGTTGATATAAATTCCATGGTGATTTTTTACTTGTCATAAGTAGACTTCCACTGTAGATCGCTTGATAGAACACTACAACTGTCAGGATAGATATACATTGTTTAATATTTCCTAACTCTTAACCACTATAGGAGACTTATCTTCGCTTTCTCTTGATTTTATTTTAGAGAAAGATGCCTCCGAGAAAGAGGCCCAACAAAAAGAGTAAAAACCCTCCAACCGATCCATAGCCACCACCTCCTCAATTCGATCCTGTCATGTTCCAGGCCGCAGTTACAGCCGTTGTGGCTGCCGCTATGTCACAGATTAATGATGGCGGCTCTGGCGGGTCAGGAAGTGGTACCCATCTGCAAAACCCTAAGGGAAGTCAGGGACACCCAAAAGAGTGCTCCTACAAGGACTTCATGAATGTGAAGCCTAGATCTTTTGACGACAATGGAGGAGTTATTGCCTTAACACGATGGTTCGAGAAGATCGAATCAATCTTCGAGATCTGTTAGTGCTCCGAATCAAACAAAGTGAAGTTTGCCGCCTACACCTTCACTGACAGAGCATTGAATTGGTGGAATAGCCTGGTCAAATCCCTTACTCTGCAAGTAGCAAATGCTATTAGTTGGGAAATCTTAAAAGAGGTTATGCTTGCTGAGTATTGCCCGAGGGGTGAGATGCAGAAACTGCAGCACGAGCTTTGGAACATGAAGATGAAAGGTTCCGACATTACTACATATACAGCTAGATTCTATGACCTGGGTCTTCTCTATCTAGGAATCGTCAGCCCAGAAAGCAAGAAAATACAGAGGTACATTTGGGGATTGACGCCCCATACTCAAGGAAATGTCTTGGCTGCTAAGCCTACCACTTTTGACAATGCCAAGTGCTTGGCGCAGACTTTGATAGATCACGGGGTTGATCCTGATGAAGTAACAACTGCTCCATAACCACCAAAGGCGAGTGGTGTAAAAAAGAAGTTTTGGAACAAGCGAAAGGGGCAGTCTTCATAGGAGCCCTCCAAGAAACAACAAGTAGTGGCAATTCATGCTGCTACCACTCATGTCGCTGTTCCCAGAGCTCAAGCACCTACTAGTGGATATGCTGGTACTCTTCCAAGGTGCGACAAGTGCAATTTCCATCATTGTGGACCCTACTATAAATTGCACTGCAACAACTATAGAAAGAAGGGGCATACAACTCGATCTTGCAAGACACCAGCCCAACCAACCAATCAGGTTCCAGGGGAAGGTGTTGGTCAAGCCTATTATGGTTGTGGGGAAATTGGACACTACAAGAGAAATTGCCCCAAGGCAACCGCAGCTGGCAACACTGGGAGAGTGCTAGCTACGGGTCAGGAGGAAGCAGTTGTTGATGTCACCGTTGTCACGAGTACGTTCCTCCTTGACAACTCTTATGCATGCATTCTCTTTGATAGCGGTGCAGAGAGAATTTTAAATTGAATTTAAAATTTGATTAAATAGCGTTAATTTTGAAATCTTAAATTTATGCATGAAATCTTAAGTTTTAAAAAGTTTCAAAAGGATCTTTATGGAAAGAGCTACACCAAATTTTTATTTCTAAACATATATAAGTAATTATGAATTATAATTGGATTTTGACTTCATTATGGAATGAAGAGTAAGTCTTGTTGGAATGAGTTCTAAGCAAAACATAATGACACAATCTACTACAAAATAAGAATACACTACTTTAGAAGTTGAATTCAAATATGATTGGATGAATATGATCATTAAAAAACTATGTTGATCTCTGCCATTCAAGGATCACACTGTAAATTTTCAAATAAAATTTTCATTTTTAAATCCACACAGAAACACCGTTTAACATTTCTCAAACAAATTTTTGTAAATTTTCTCAAACACAAGACAATAATTGTTTAACAATATCCCAGAATCCTCCGAAAACAAAATCAGCTAGCTAATGTGTACAATCATGCTGGCGTCTTCCAGCGATCCTGAGAGGTACCTTAAACACATATCACACACACATAATTAGCCTTTCATGGCTATAACTCGATAAAGACCCTCCGGTCATGAGTCTCAGTAAAGACCCTCCGATCTCATAGCTTAGATTGGACCCTCCGCTCCTGTATCTCAGTAGAGACCCTCCAGTCCCACGGCATGGGTTGGACCCTCTCGTCCTAACTCAATAAAGCACAAAATAATATACGACATAAATCACAAAGACAGAATGCATAATATATCACATAACTCAGTGTAAGCACATAAGACCCTCCAGTCAAAACTCAGATAAGACCCTCCGGTCGCACAGTAATTACCACTTAGGTAAGTATAGTGAGAAGACTCACCTCGTAGGTAGAACAAGAATGTCTCGTACTCAACGGTAGGTCTAGGCTCCGCCTACATATATCATAATCATCTCTAATTAATAATTTATAATAACAACTCCAAGATTTTAAGCTAATTCGTTTTTCCCTGAAAGGGTGAAAGACCATTTTACCCCTCCATGGTCTCCATAACCCATAACTTGACCCAACCCTAAAAGTCAACGGAAGGCAACACTCGAGTCAACAATCCATGTTGACCCAACTCGTCGAGTGCATCCATGTGACTCGTTGAATTCCTTTTGTTCTCAGAAAAGTCGGGAAATTCCAACTCAACTCACCGAGTTGTCTTACTGATCCGTCAAGTTCATACAGCGTCCAGGGTATCGGGGAAAACCCTAACCAACTCGTCGAGTTGGCTAACCAACTCATCGAGTTCCTTTAGCTCAATCACTCATTCAAACGCTTTTAAGCAAAACTGAGGCCCCATACTCCGGATCTAGCCTTCTAAGGCTGAAATACCATGTAAAGTTGTAAACTTTACGTCCACGCATGGCATTTAGGGCTAAGTTGCCAAACCAAAACTGAAAAAAAAGGGTTTAAGGCATGGAAGTTGGCCAAAACTTGATAAAGCTCAAGTCTTTAGGCCTAAAGGGCCTAATAACATCCAGATCTGAAGTCTTGACTTCAAGGTAAGATCAAAACTACAAAGGACCCAAAATGATGCTAAAATGGCCATAAACTCTCTAATGAAGAAACAACCAAATGATCAAGGTGATGACTTTTTACCTCTATTTGGCTGCTACAACAAAATAGATGTCGGGTCCAAGGAATCCTTCTTGATCCAAGCCTTTTACTCCTCAAGCTCCTACAAAGAATGCACCATAACACACTCTCTTAGCCTCTCTCTCTCACACACACACAACTTGATTAGGGTTTGTCTCAGGGTGGTATGGTGATGAGGGAGGCGGAATAAAGGTCTTAACGTCCTTTTAATAGGGTGAAAATCCTAAAAATTAGGGTTTCTCACTCAGCTCCAACTCGTCGAGTTGACTCTAAAACTCACACGACCATCTCAATCTCTACTTGACGAGTTGGGTAATCCAACTTGTCGAGTTGCGCTGACAAAACGAATATGAACAGTTCAAATCTATACCTTGGAGTTAGGATGTTACAATTCTCCCCCACTAGAATCAGACTTTGCCCTTGAAGTCATTCTCCGGAAACAACTCTGGGTACTGCTCACGCATCTCGGACTCCGGTTCCCAAGTCCACTCGGATCCCTTCCGATGATGCCACTGAACCTTAACCAATGACACGTCCTTATTCCTCAAGACCTTCACCATCTTATCCAAAATAGCCACCATCTTCTCAATGTAGTTTAGGAGATCATCAACCTGAATGTCCTCTGAAGGGACCACTTCCGCCTCGTCGGCTACACACTTCCTCAACTGGGATATGTGGAAGGTGTTATGGATCTGGCTCAACTCTGCAGGCAGCTTTAACCAATAAGCCACCTTACCTACTCAAGCAATCACTCCGAAAGGACAAATTTATCTAGGGCCTAGCTTGCCCTGCTTCCAGAATTGGATCACCCCCTTCCATGGGGATACCTTCAGGAGGACAAAATTACCGACCTGAAACTCTACCTCGGAACGTCTCCAGTCTGCATAACTCTTCTGACGGCTCTGGGCCATTAGCAATCTCTATCTAACCTGCTGGATTTGCTTTGTCATCTAGAGCACTATCTCGGTACTCCCCATCACTCTTTGTCGTACTTCTCCCCAACAGATGGGAGTCCGACATCTCCTCCCATACAAAAGCTCAAAGGTAGGCATCCCAATACCGGAGTGGTGGTTGTTGTTGAATGAAAACTCAGCCAAGGGAAATTAGGTGTCCCAACTTCCACCGAAGTCCATAACACATGTGCGTAGTATGTCCTCGAGCGTCTGAATCGTCCGTTCGCTATGCCCGTCTCTCTGTGGGTGGCACACGGTACTGAAATGCAGCCGGGTACCCAAATCCTCATAAAATTTCTTCCATAACCTAGAAGTAAAAGGCACATCGCGATCTGACACTATCGATGTTGGCACCCCATGTCGTATCACTACCTATCGAAAGTAGATCTCGGCCAGGAAGTGAGCACTCTTCGTCAACCGATCTATAATCACCCATATCGCATCGATACCACGCATAGTCCTCGGTAACTTGGTAATAAAATCCATGGTGATATGTTCCCACTTCCACAGGGGAATCTCCAAAGGCTGCAACTAGCCATGGGGATGCTGGTGCTCTTCCTTCACCTTACGACAAGTCAAACATCTCTCGACTACCCATGCCACAACTATCTTCATATAGGGCCACCAATAATCCTTCTTCATGTCCAAATACATCTTGGTGGCCCCGGGATGGATCGAGAATCTTGACATATAGGCCTCTTCCATCAAAATTCGTCGAGATCCACCCGAATATGGCACCGATATCTGCGCACGGAAGGTCATAAGCCCCTACTATCAGTCTCAAACTCAGAAATATGCCCGATCACCCGCTCTCTCTTATGGTTCTCTGGTATCATGTCCACCATATGGGCCGATCGGATGGTATCTAAGACTGGAGTCATCACCTTCATCCTCATACACACGTCTCGAATCAAAGAACTCGCTGCTCTACGACTCAGGGCATTGGCTACCACATTAGCCATGCCAGGGTGATTCAAAATTTCACGGCTATAGTCTTTCACTACATCCAACCATCTTATCTGTCTCATATTCAAGTTGGGTTGATACATAAGGTACTTCAGGCTCTTATGATCCATGTATGTGGTACATCGGACACCATAAAGATAGTGATGCCAAATCTTGAGGGCAAACACTACCTCCCCCAGCTCCAAATCATGGGTACATATCTCGTCTCATGAGGCTTCAGCTGCCTCAACGCATATGCTATCACATTCCCCCTCTGCATCAACACGGCACCCATCCCCAAAATCGATGCATCATAGTAGACTACAAAGGCCTTTACTTCCTCCAGAAGGGATAACACTGGAGCTTCTCACAATCAATGGCGAAGAGTCTCGAATGATGCCTGCTACCCAGGCCCCCAAACAAAGATAACACCAATCCTGGTCAATCTGGTGAGAGGAACAACAATCTTAGAGAACTCTTTGATATACCTCCGATTCTAGCATGTCAGACCCATAAAACTTCTGATCTCGGATGGGGATCTCGGCACCTCCCACTGCATAACTACCTTAATCTTAGCCGGGTTCACCAAAATCTCATTCTGGCTAATGAGGTGTCCTAAAAACTGGACCTCACGTAACCAAAAATCACACTTGGAGAATTTGGCATAAAGCCTCTCCATCCTCAACACTCCAAGAATCTCCCGAAGATGCTCATCGTGTTGTTCCCTAGACCTCGAGTACACCAAAATGTCATCGATGAACACGATCACCGACCGATCTAACATTGGCCTACACACCTAGTACATGAGGTCTATGAACGATGTCGGTGCATTGGTGAGCCCGAAAGGCATCACCAAAAACTCGTAATACCCACAACGAGACCGCAGATCCGTCTTATGGATATCTTCCTCACAGCCTCTCATCTAATGATACCCAGATCTAAAATCAATCTTGGAAAACAAAGACGCCCCCCTGCAACTGATCAAACAAATCGTTGATCCTCGGTAGTGGATAACGGTTCTTGACCGTCAGCCTGTTCAACTCCCGGTAGTCAATGCATATCCGGTGTGAACCATCCTTTTTATTGACAAAAAGGGTTGGCACTCCCCACGGCGAGCTACTCGGTCTGATGAAAACCTTCCCCAACAGCTCCTGGAGCTGCGAGGATAACTCCTGCATCTCGGGCGGCGTAAGGAGATAAGGTGCCTTAGCAGTAAGCACCGCCCCCGGAATCAGATCGATCCGAAACTTCCCCTATCTCTTAGGAGGCACACCTGACAATTCCTAGGGGAAAACATCTAGAAACTCACATACTATTGGAACATCAGAAATAGAAATCGGCCTCTCAGTGGAAACCCGCATATCCATCACATGCGCTAAAAGGCCTACGTAGTCCTGCTGTAGACTCTGCCTTGCCCTGGTGGCAGAGTAGAAAGTTGATCCCGATCTAGTTCCCTCGCATAAACAGTAAGTATTCCCCTACTAGGGTCTCATATGGTAACCATCTGACGCTCACTATCAATCACGGATCCAAACCGGCTCAACCAATCCATGCCCACTATGACAAGACATCACCCATCTCTATCGGCACCAGATCTATCAGAATATCAACACTAAAATTCTCTAAAACACATCCCTGAAATACATCAGTGGCAAAAACCGCATGTTAATCGATTATAGAAACCCTCAGCCATCGACTCAATGCCTCGCGTCTAACACTAATGTGATGACTAAAGGATAAATACACAAAGGATCGACTCACACCCGAGTCAAATAACACCAAAGCAGGAACATAATTCACAAGAAAAGTACCTATATGAAACACAACATAAGAATAAACAAATCTCAAAATAACATGAATAAGGAGATACATACCAGAAACAACGTCAGGTGCTGCACGGACCTTCTCCGCAATCAGCTGGAATGCCCTCCTACGAGCTCTCGTAGCCTCGGCCTTCCCTAGATGACCATCAGAAATGCACAAAATAGCTGAAGCAGAACCCTGGGCTAGTCCCTGAGCGAGCTGAGGAAAACTCGGCCTTCCAGTGGCTAGTCTGGTTGCAATGAAAGCAAACCAAAAATCCCTTGGGGCAGTCCTTCGCCATATACCCCTCCTTACCACATTTGTAGAAAATACCTGGTCAACAAGATCCCTCATGGCTCTTGCCGCACTTCCCACAAGTGCGTCCCTTCTGGCCTCCTGCTCTCGAATCAGCAGGCTTAGTTTGCTTCTTCGCCGGTTGCGACTGTACTGGTGTCCTGCCTCTCCCTGAGGCTCCCTCTCCTCTCTGGTATGAATCTCCATCTCAATCTCCCAGCTCCTGGCATTGGTATGTAACTCAGCCAATGTACGATATAATGAATTTGCCACAAACTAACGAATATCCCTCCTCAAAATGCTAAAGTATCGGCTCACACGTGCCTGCTCCGTAGACACTTGCTCAGGGCAGAACAACGCCCTCTCATGAAACATCCTCGTAATCTCTGTCATTGTTTCTGTCTTCTGCTTGAGAGATAGAAACTTCTAGGCCAATCGTTCCCTCTCCACCAGGGGAACATAATCATCTCTGAACAAATTGGTAAACCTCTCCCAAGTCAATGCAGCATGGTCTGCAAGAGTAAAATCAGTCGTCACAAACTTCCAGTAGTCATTCGCTCCCAAGCAAAGCTGGTTCAATGCAAACCGAACTCTCAAGTGCTCTGGGCATGAACAAGTATAAAAACATCCCTCGATGTCATAGATCCATCTCACAGTAGAAATTGGGTCCTGGATCCCATCAAACTCCAGTGTCTTCTTGTTGCTGAACTATCGAAACAACAACGAGTCACCCCCTGTGGCCTCGTAGTAGAAACGGCCATGGTGGCTACGGGAGCAGCATCCTCTGCGACAGCAGCATAACGCTCATCAAAAGTCTCAATCAGTGTGGTCTTGATAGTCCCAAACATCTCTGGAATGGCCTCCCTGATAGTTGCGGCCACCTACTCAGCAATGATCCTGCAGATCTCCTTGTCACTGGTACTTACCCTCTGGGGTTGCTGCGGGTAATCACCATTCATAGTCCCTTTGAAACACAAACACAAAAATCACCAGGGACATGCTAAATTCACACACACATTTACTCACTCCTACATGCTCCTTAGTATCCTAAGGTTCATACTCGGGTTGCATATAGATCTGGTGCTTTCAGTAGTACGGGCCCAATACTACCTTCCACACCATCCCATAGTCGACCCAAGTCCTCCTCCTAGGATCCTAATTCACAAGTAATCTATCCCTCACAGATATCAAACTACTATCTCAGTAGATTCCTCAAATGCACATCTAGGTATCTCCCTTAGATTACTCATTGACTCAAAACTCTCTCTAAAAGATTCATGCCATGTACTCCTACTCAACACACACATAGAGCAAATAGCAGATAATGTCAATTAATTGCATCCCCCTAGGCTAAGGCGTCATGAATCAAGCAATCCTAGCTCTAAATTCCTGAAATACCTAGCCTATCATCTAGCCTGCAGCTCTAATATCTCATAAGTATCTCATCTTATAATATAAACAAGTAAGGTATTTTGGGAAATCACCGTTCGGGCTCGCGCTAATTGCACACACTTCTTCATCTCGTTTTCTCTTAAAATCTTTTGCTCGTTTAGAAAATCATTTCTATTTAGAAAGTTTTCTCAAATTCTTAGTTTGAGTCCAGACATACCTGAGGGTACATCCGAATCCCTCAAACTGAGGTTATGATACCAACTTGTAAAACTGTAAATTTGCAAATAAATTTTTCATTTTTAAATCCACATAGAAACACCATTTAACATTTCTCAAACCAAAATATGTAAATTTTCTTAAACACAAGACAATAATTGTTTAACAATATCCCAGAATCTTCAAAAAACACAATCAGCTAACTAATGTATAGAATCATCTCGGCACCTTCCCACGATCCTGAAAGGTACCTAAAACACATATCACACAACATTGTAAGCACAAAGCTTAGTGAGTTCCCCAAAATACCACACACACATAATTAGCCTCTCGTTGCTATAACTTGATAAGGACCCTCCGACCATGTGTCTCAGTGAAGACCCTCCGGTCTTACAGATCGGGTTGGACCCTCCGGTCCAATATCTCAAGTTTCCCTGACAAAATGAATATGAACAATTCAAATTTATATCTGGGAGTCGGGATGTTACAACACCAATCATTTTCTCCAAGATATTTAACTATACTTAGAGTAAAGTTGAGTATGGAGATGATCGTATTCATAGAATTCACACAAATTAAACTTTTTCAACTCCATTGATAAAGTCATTCTTTTGAGCTAAGTATGAATGGTCACACTTCAGCTATAAAACTTTATTATTCTAGAAATGGTTTTTTGATTTGGATTTAGTATTTGGATATTAGAACATTATAATAACAACTATTAGATAATGTTATGATATATTGGGATATAGTCATCACATTATTACTTTTTGTGTTCTATATTAACATGTTTAATCCATGAATAATGTTATTATTCTAAAGGTTCATAGTCGGTTATAATTGTGGGAGCAATTATGAAGTAAGACTAATATCAATTAGATTGGTTGACTCTCACTAAATGAAAGTAGGCAAGTGGTTGTAACCAAGTTTTATAGGTTACTTGTTAGAGAACTAGTATTGAACTGACTACATCAAGATCATCTCATGGATTGCTATCTTGAATGATACTTGATTAAAAGGTACTATCTTTGTATCCTTAACACCTGAGATACATAATGGCACTTAAGTGTAGGGAGTACTATGCTTTGAAATTGTTAATTGTTGTTCCTTAACCAGGCAGTTATAAAAACCATTTTCAGGTATGGTGTGAACTATGAAAGAGGCTTATATAGTCAATATGGGATTTGTTCCTCTTATGTGTTGAGAGTTAGACATCTAAGGTGCCTTACCAAACGTTGAACAACTAATGAGATTAATCGCAATCCGAATCTCATGTTCCACATGATGTCTGTAGCAAATGGATAATTAATAAACTTACCTTATACACCAATTGTAGCTTTGAGCTTTTTCGGAATTGGGAGTTGATAGAATGGAACAAACAGTTGTATGGTCTTAAGGGCAGTGAAATGTTGTTAGACGTTCACCATTGTCTATATCAGTCTAATATGAGTCTTGCGCAAGTGGGAGATTGAAAGGCCTAATATGCTCAAGAATCATATTAAAGTAATATTTCTAAATAACATATGATACTAATGGGTCACACTAACAACAACTTGATACAATTGACTATTTATTAGAAATTTATTTTAATAAATATTCAATAAAATTCTTATAATTAAATTGGAAATTATTTGTTTCTTGGAAATAATAATTTTCATAAGCAAGTAACATTATATTATTTCATATGGTATGAATTAATAAGTCATGCACAACTTTTTGGACTAGTAGAAAACCTTTTGTCTTTTACTCAAAAGATAAAGTTTTATATTTTATAAACCTTGAATTTATAAAATTTAAACTAACTTTCCTCTTGTTTATGCAATTTTTGAGATTTGCAAAAAAGAAGAAGTGTATGACTTGTTTAATCATGCTTTAAAGGCATGTGAGACATGCTTATGAAAATGGGGACAAGTTTTCTTAAAGTGCTAAGGACTAATGGTTAATACCTTCACTTTTTGTATATAAATAAGAGGGCTTGCATTTGGTAAGAGTACAAAAATTCCTTCCTTGAGGCATATGGCCGAAAGTTCCTCTTCTTCTCTCATTCTGTCTAGTTTTGCTTTGAAGACTCGGAGATTACTTGCATTTATACTCTCTTGAAGTTCATACCTTAGTTATGAACTTCAAGCTTAAGAGTTTAAGAGTTTTGGACTAGCTTCTACATCAAGTTGAGTCATTGTTGGTATCTCAAAGGTTCCACATTCTTCATCAACTTCTAAGCCTCTCGAGAGGACCCAAAGGACTACAAAGGTTCTTATTTCTTCACCTCTCATTTGGTTGGTGTTTTAATCTTTCTATAACTTGCAAGAACATCCTTGGTGGGTATAAAATGTTTATGTTACTTCAAAATTAAAGTCTTCCGTTTCCATATTATTAAAGTTTTTGAAACTATTTTTGAAGTAAAATCCAACACTTCCATCCTCAAATAATCACTGGATTCTAACCATTTACAACCCATGCCAATATGAAATTCTCCAGACACCTCCAATGACCAAACAACTCATCCAACCGCCACCACCATCTTCTAGCTACTTCTCCTTCCCTAGCAATGATACTGATTGAATGCAAAGGTCCTTCCATGGAAAACTGTTTGATTATGCTAGAACAGTTGCTAACACAACTGAACTAACCATCTAATATGATCATACACTCTTTAATCAATACCCCTGAATTGATCCCGGCAAGGACCCATACCAACAATCGAACATGTTGAAATCCTCTCGGCAAGATGCGACCCACTAATGATTCATGGCATGCAGAATAACATATAACAATTCATGATAATATAACCCAAACAATAGCAGTGAACCGTACCAGATATAATACTCACCTGAACCAAAACTAAGTTCCAAAGCAATATAAATTCTGATAATAACCAAGAAGAAAGCAAAGATAACATACCCGCAATATCGTCTGAAGAAACCCTGACCCTCTCTTCCTGTCAAAGTACCTGCGATGGGGCCTAAGCTACCCCAACCACTAAGCATGGTTAATTTTCCCTGCAATGAAGTCTTGAATTGATCTAACTCCCTGGCAGAATGCTTGTACTGAGCCATTGCTAATTCCATTCCTTTTATCAATCAACTGATTACCCACTTCTGATTGCCTGAGGTTCTCACTTAGAGAACAAAAGTCCGGACTATAAACTACAGCTGGCAACTTTCCACTGAACCAAAGGGATTAGATATTCCATCGAGAGTGAGCTTATCCTGATGATAACAATTCCCTGAACAACACGAGACAAACTACAAGATAAACCTGCTAAGGCTAAACAAGACACTACTTCCTTTAATAGGCAAACCAACATACCGTTGTTAGCATCCTGAAATCCCATACTTGCTTGACTTCCACACGGACATAACTTGGCATATAGCCTTTCCATTCTCAGTGTCTCCAATACCTCCCTCGGATGTTGCTCATGCTGCTCCTTGGTCTGAGAATAGACCAAGATATCATCAATGAAAACAATCAATGACCGATCCAACAACGGTCTACATACTCTGTTCATGTGATCCATGAACGTTGCTAGGGCATTGGTGAGCCCGAATGCCATCACCAAAAAACTCGTAGTGCCCGTACCGAGTCCTGAAGGTTGTCTTCGGTATATCCTAATCCCGGATCCTCATCTGATGGTCCCCCGATCGAATATCAATCTTGGAAAACCAAGATGAACCTTGTAGCTGATCGAACAAATTATCGATCCTCGGGAGCGGATAACGGTTTTTCTCCATTAAGTTGTTCAGGTCCCGATAATCAATACACATCTTGTGTGACCCATCCTTCTTTTTTACGAACAGGATCGGTGCTCCCCACTGGGAACTGCTCGGACGGATAAACCCTCGGTCTAGCAGCTCCTGAAGCTGCATAGATAGCTCTTGCATCTCGGACAGAGGTATCCGGTACGGTGCCTTAACTATCGGAGCGGCACCCAACACTAAATCAATGCGAAACTCCACCTGCCTCTCCGGAGGCACTTTAGGTAACTCCTCGGGAAAGACATACCGAAAATCATGCACAACTGGTACACTTTTCAATTCCGTCGTGGTCTCAACCCTCGTATACGAGATGTATGCTAGAAATCCCGAACAACCCAGCTAAAGAAGTCTCCTATCCCTCGCAGTTGAACAGATGGTTGGCCCCTGAGAGGCCCTCTCTCCATGAATAACAAGTTCTCCCCCACTTAGGGTTCAAACCCTCACCAATTGGCGCTCGCAATCGATCATGGCCCCATTGGCCCCCAACCAATCCATCCCTACAATCACCTTCAGCCCTCGCAATGGTATCGGGACTAGATCAACATGAAGCCTCTCCCTAAGCACATTTAGGACAATGTACCGATACACCCTCGCAGCACTCACAATGCGGTCATCCACACTCTCAACCTCAAGTGGGGAACCCAAAGTCCCTGGCGCATCCCGGAACTTCTTGCTAAGCGCAAGAGACACAAACGATCGAGTAGCACCTAAATTGAATAGAATGTGAGCTGACATACTGTTGACCAAAAAGGTCCCTATACATGAGCACATAGATATATACATAACCAGTACATTCAATATCAAGCAATAAGGATAGAACACGTAGCAACCACAACGTCTGGTGTTGTCCGAGCCTCCTCGGTGGTCAACTGAAATACGCGGCTCTTCACCGCTGGAGCTTCCGCCTTGGCAGGGCGGCCATCCGTGATCCTCATCGTGGTGGACTCAGGCGCTACCACTGCTCCTCCTCCTCCCTGCAACCTCGGACAGTCGAGCTTTTATGGCCTGCCTGGTTGCAGTGGAAGCATATCAAGCCCTTCTTGGGGTAGTCCCTGCTCGTGTGGCCTGGCTGACCACATGTATAACATATCGGGCCTGACTCCTGGAAAACTCCACCATGAGATATCCCACACTTGGCACAACGGGCACGGACCTGCTGCCCCTACTGGATGAATCCGAGGTCTTATGTTTTTTAGCCTGACTTATTGTTGTCTGTGCATGCTCGGGCTTCTACTTGGTGTGGAACTCCAACTTCAACTCCATCTCCTGCTCACAGGCCTTCTCCACCATCTCATTCAAGGTTTTTCACCCTGTGAATCTCACATACTCACGAATATCGTCCCTCAACATGGAATGATACCTCATCCTCCTCATGTCCTCATCTGTATCATACTCTGGGATCAACAATGCTCATTCCCAAAACTTGGCGGTGATCTCCGCCGCAGTCTCAGTGGTCTACTGGAGCTCCTGAAACTCCCTCACCAACCTTTACACCTCAATAGACGGTGAAAACTCCAAATCAATGCGCCTGACAAACTCTGCCCATTTCATTTCATCCACACCGGCTGCTCCCACCTGTCAATTCACCTCCTCCCACCAATCCCTAGCCCGGTCCCTCAACATACACGAGGCAAATCCTACCTTTTCCGCATTGGGGAAAAATCTCATGCGCTGGGCATTCTCCATGTCTGCCACCCAGCATGGACTAGCTATGAGATCCCTGACCCCGAAGAACTTCGACACCCTGCACGTCTTGAGCTCCCGGAATGAGGGATTTCGGGCCTTGACTTGGCCCGCAGCAATCTCAGCTCTCAATGCTCTGAGCCTCTCCTCCATAATCTCCATCATCCCTTCCTTGACCATCCCAAAAATCACTGGGGTGGCGTCAAGGATCCCCTTCGTAACCTCAGCTGCAATGAGGTCGTGCAACCTCTCATCAATGGGCTCGGTACCGTCTCCTGACCCAGATCCGAATCCTGATCCTGATCCTGATCCCCCTGCTCCAAACCGTGTCACCACCATATTGTGCTACAATACCATAAAACATAATGATCAGGATGTCCAAAGAAAGGATCCTCCCACACCGGTTCTCCTTAGATCTTCCAGATCTAAGATCAGTTTGGGTATAGGTCCTGTGCTTTCAATAGTACGGGCCCAATACTACCTTCCACACCTACCTGTACCTTCCCCAAGGTTTTACCTGATAACCCTAATTCATCCCAGAACAAAACATATCCCCCAGGCTTCAACATACCTCAAATCCTAGTTATCCTAAGATTTTCTATACCCACATCAATCCATATATCAAACCAATCATAACAGCTTGACTTATGCATGCAAATTATACACGGAATAGGATCGAATAGACTTTCGAATAACAGATTCTACCCTAGGACCACAACCATACAAGGAACAAGAAATAAGCCCAAATCAATCATTATGATGTTATAAGACCCTAACCGTATATAATTTTGAAAGCATACACGTAGCAACATTTATACGATTATCATAAATCATATATCAGTATAACATGGCTAACATATTGGGGAACTACTTACTTGGCTCGGCCGATCATGCGCATTGCACTCTCCTCTTTTCCGTTTTAAGAAGTTTTTAACTTTTATTTTGAAAACAATTTTACCATTTCCGTAGTTTGAGTCCTGACACACCTGAGAGTGTGTCCGAATCCCTCAAACCAAGGCTCTGATACCAACTTGTAACAACCCAATTTTTCAAAAAAAAATCGGTCACACCCCCAAACCAAGGATGGCGGAAAACGTCCGGGGGTGGGGGACTTCATGTATAGTATCATAACCACAATTGAAATAGTAATTTAAGCAAACACAACCAACATATATATAATTGAAAGAGTTACACCATTGAATGAATTACATGTTTCCAAATCAATTACAATATGTTGACAAAATGTGAAATGTTTGACGCCTTAACGTCCCATCCTCAAAATGCACTTGATTACCTGTTTAGTAATTTCCTAAGAATACAAGTTGTTTGAAAAAGTGTCAACACAAAGCTTGGTGAGTTCATAAGTTTTTGTATGCAATTATGAAATCCTTTTCTTTTAAAAGTAGTGTCCGTTCCAGAAAACCCAATATTTTCCTTAATGTGTAAATGTAGTCTTAAAACCCAAAGACCGGAATGTACAAATAATTTGTCATATTTATAGTAAAACAATGCAAGTTTAAATTGACATAAACTCGTTTGATTTTGGTGAAATCCCCATAAATTCTATGTTTGTTAAAACTTAATGTGAGTTATTATAACCATGCTATGAACTAGGTGGCCTGAAACGACGTTCTTCAGGCGTCGGAAATGTTATGACATTTGTCACCTCAGACCTACCGGTCTAGCTGTTGCATGCAGCTCAGGTGTGGGTTTGTCAATCCCAATATAGATCTATATACAGCTATCACTCTCTCCCTCCAAGAGACTCTGGTTACAATACAGGACTTATTGGTAAACTGAAGCGAATGTCTCATAAAAGTTATTAACGAATTCACATGTAATGTAATGAAAATCCCTTTTTGTATAAATGTACCATTTTTGTATGAGTGTGTTATGTGATGTATCATAAACTATACCTATTATAGTTTATCAAAACAAGGGTAGTAGTGGTAATGTACGTAAACTATACTTAACATAGTTACTCGAATGTTTGTATGTAATGGATGCACTTTGATTATAACAAATTGTTATCTTCTATATATATATATATATATATATATATATATATATATGTATATATATAATCCATTTGTTAACAGATGCATGTCTATATACTAATACGAAATGTCCTTTATTTGAAATAACATATATTCATAAAGATTTACACCTTGCTCAACATGTTACAAGGTGAAATGAAACTGATAGCATTTTTCTGTTGTTAACATTTTCTTTTACTGTTCTTAGAAAATTTATAGAAAATTCATAACAAGTCCAAATCAGAATTCGTAAAGTCTGGGAGTTTGGAAAACGTGTCTAGTTTGCTCACAAAATTTCTAATGATTTTTAGTGGTCTCCAACATGCGTGAAAACGTCCATAATCATAGACTAGTCCGGATTGGTTCTTGAAATGATAGACAGTTTGGTAAAAATCACCATAATTCGTAGAAAAATCATGTGGAGATGTGCAAGTAGTCATTTTAAAGCTAAGAACTAGAACTACTTGCACCTAAAACAGTTTTGAAAACTAAAATGTTTAAGTTGATCAAAATAGTCCGTGAATGGAGCCCAAATTTTCTGATGAAAGTTGTTAGAAGAACTTAGTGGTGTTCTTGGTGTTTTGACTTGTATTCCCCCCCCCCCCCTTTAAAACTTAAGAAAGCATGAAAATATAGGGGTATGAACTCACCTTGAGTGATTTCAGGGGATTGATGTTGAAGGAGAGAAGTGTTCAACTCAAGAACACTTGAAGGATTACTTTGAAGATCCAAGAATCTAACACAATAATGATGGAGTTCATGTAAGGAATCAATGATTTGAGTAAAAGGAAATGTAATAACCATAAGGAGGGTGATAATACTTACCAAATGAAGGGGAAAAGCTAGAAAATGCCTTGGAAATCTCGAATTTGTGTGAGATTATTTGAGAGAAAAGTTGTGTTGGATCTTTGGTGGAAATGAGAGAAGTGTGTGGGAATGAGGGAAGAGAGAGGGTTGTTCCAGCTCAAAAACGTGAGTATGAGTGGGAAAAATACCCTTGAATGACCAGGTATGGTGGTGAGGGGTGTGGGTTAGTCATAGAGTGGGTATGGGGGTGGTTGCTTGTGTCTAACACTATGGCAAAGTCAACACTCCACCATAAAATCTTACTTGATAGATTTTATTCTTAAATAAGGATTTCCTTAGAAATATGTTGAATTTATGAATATATGGGACCTTATATGTCAAAATATAAGTTTGGGTGAAAATCCCGCTTTAAAATGATGAAAAATGGGCTTAAAACGGAGTCGTGGTTGAAAACCGGGTGAAAAATGAGAAATTATGAAGTTCTGGGCGAGGGTGCGGTCATCAGCAGCCTTGGAACCGGAGTGGCTCGGCTGCTGATGCGGATCCGAGGAGAAGGGAATGCGGTCCGAAGGGAAGACTCAATGAGGTAAGAAGGCGAGGCTCGTTGCGGCTGGACGGCTGTGGTCTCCTTGGCTGCGGCTGGACGGCTGCGGTCTCCTTGGATGCGGCTTCGGATGGCTGCGGTCTCCTTGGCTGCGGCTTCGGATGGCTACTTCGGCTTGACTCTTTGACCTCGGTTCAAGAAGGATTTGGCCCTATAGAGAGGCTTCGGCCCTAAGGGGCTATTTTCCTATGTATCACTCCTCCTTGAGTGATTTTTCACCAAGATAAGTGTCGGGATGCCCCAATTGATTATAAAACTCGAAAGAGGTTTTTGAGAGAGATTTGGGAGAGATTCCACATTCGTGGAGAGATTTGGGAGAGATTTGACATACTTGGAGAGTTTTCACATACGGAGAGAGATTTGGGAGAGATTTGACATACGTGGAGAGATTTCACATATGGAGAGATTCCACATTCTTGGAGAGATTTGGGAGAGATTTGACATACTTGGAGAGATTTCGCATACGGAGAGAGATAGAGTAAAAGAGATTTAAGAGAGGTTCTATTTATGACCTTTTTGAGTATCCGGCTTCGCAACGCAAGGTCCGTAAACCCCGTTAAGCCATGTTTTAGTTTCCTACACACTCCCGATGAGGGTGCATTAGTGTTTTTTGTTGGGGTTTGAGCATTCTAACACTTCCTAAGTATACATGCAACCCTAATAACCTTGAATCTATGTTTTCTCTATATACATGCAAATTTCTTTTTCAAGGTTATTTCCTAACTAGCATGGCATGGGGATTACATAAAACATAAAGAACTAGTAGAAATACATACCTTGTTGTTGCTTGGATTCCTTTAAGACTTTGTGAGCTTAGCACCCCAAATGGTGTGCCTCAAATGCTTCACACAACACCACAAAACTTGGAATAACTTGAGAGAATATTTCATACACTCAAAAATCGGTTATGCCCTCTCTAGTAACACTAGTGCCGATTTTGCATGCTATAGGGTTTCTTTTATAGTGTGTCATAATTAGGAGTTACAAATGTAAACCCTAATTGTCATGACTCTTCATTTCTCATAACCCATGGGTTTGTAACTCTCATGGACTATCCATGGAGCTCCATATGGTTATAACCAAACCCATAAACCATGGATCATTAATCCACCATAAAAGAATTGATGATTGTCATAATCAACGCTATATATTTAAGTAGTCTCACTTTGATCACCAAATTAATACTAGATTAATACTTGATCAAATACTAATTAAATAATATTGTTATTAATATATTAGAACTTATAATATATTAATAATAATAAGTGCCTTATTCTCTCATTTAGTCTATCCAAGTATTGCAATGCCATGCAACCTAAACGGACCATGCCGGGTTGGGTCAAGTTCATACCAAATAAAGTTATGGACTTAGACACTATATCCAACAGTCTCCAACTTGGATAAGTCTAATAACTATATTTGCAAATATGACTTCAAAATCCGACTAGCAATCATAGCTCTTTCAAAGTCTCTCAGAACTGAGATGATGATGATACACCATTTAAGATAAGTGATCATATAATCCTCTGTTCTCATGATATCAGCTGGACAAACACATGGAACATGGTCTTACTTATTGTCTAGAATTTGTTTCTCGATCTCTAATTTGTTTTTACATAGAACTAAATTGAACACATCAATTAGGTTCTGACCGGGCCCGGTACATAGGTCAAAACTAAATCATCGAGGGGCCCATATATCGCTTGTATTTCTAGAAGGAACAGATAAACTTCGACTGATATGCTTGTACTAACTACTTGTTTAATTATTCACAAAGGCACGTTTTATAACATCGAGTTACCAATGCGTTTTCATACAATCAATGAATAACCAACTCATAGTCAACAACTCATATCTCTAGGTTTGAAGATTTATATGATATTACAGTCTCATGATCACTCGAGATAAATTCCATGAAGTGATGCAAGTGAGCATGGGTTGAATCCAATACTCAGCCCTTATGATTACTCATGAATGTTGTAGCAACCATTGCATTGTCTAAAGCACTTTAGACAAATCATACAAGACAAATTCATGACAGTCTTGATTCATATCTACTTCCAACATATGACCGACTGTGGATGGTTTGAATAATATGATATATACTATAACATAATTATTCTGGAAGTCAAAACATGCAAAGTGAAACACAAGAATAATACTAATCTTATATGGACCCAACACTTTGAGTGTAAATAAAACACCTTTTATTTAAGCACCATATTGATTACTCGTTATTTATGTTTCGATTAATCAACTGTATTCTTGAATTAAAACATTAGTTGTCCCATGCTCCAAGCATGTACACTATGTTTTTCCAAAAAACAATAATGCTATACTCCAAGTATGCATACTATGTTTACACATGGTCCTCTCTTTGCGAAATAGATCAATTGACAATATTCCAATGTTGCTCATTTCACAATTCCAATCTTTGTTGTAAATTCAAGAATACCAAACTCTTGCCATTTACTATAATATATGTTAGATTCTAAACTTATATGCAATGATCCCCTTGTAACGACTATGCACAGAAGTCACAAAGACTTGGCAACAGATATTACAAAGTATTCCAATGGAAAAGAATTCCATGGAAATGAAGTCTCAAATTCAAAGTTCATTCCTTTGAACATCCTTCTTAGCATTAAGTTCTTTAATCTTACACAGATTCAAAGAATAACTTCCACCTATGGAGATAGTTCCATATTACCATTTTGACCATCACTTCTGAACAAGAGTTGCCTCTTTTCAAAATATGTTAATATGGTCCTTACTCTATACTTCTAATTGTCCATGAGCAACCAATCTTTGATAAACCTCAAATTGTCCTCGACAATTTTGCTTAATCATTTTAGTCATTTCCAGTTCTATTCCTTTTTCCATCTTAATGCCCTAGGCATTTGGAAAATTTAGAATGGATGAATATTATAGCACATGCAATCGATCCTATATCTGAAGCATATGGGACACGATTCATGCTATAAAATTTTTATTTGCCATGTTCTCACAATTTGAACTATGAAGAGGTATGTCGTAATCATAATCGAGTTTTGAGAATGCAACATATATAGAAATTCCTTATGTTGAACAATTCCAACATAACATTCATATATATATATATATATATATATATATATATATATATATGTATATATATATATATATATATATATATATATATATATATATATATCCTTGACTAAAGTTGATAAAACTCAATCTAAGCTGGTAGAATTGGAATGAAGTATAAAATCCTCTCCCTTAATTATAGCAAACAACTTTTCAAAGCAAATTGAAACTTTTGTTTTCTATAATTAATATTTCTGACTTGCAATACTTAACATAATCATCATGCTCCCACTAGCATAATGATTACCAACATAACACTTTATGCTCCCACTAGCTTTAACATGTACTCATAAATCAACTAGACTTCTAGAAATCAATACTTTATTGAATTTCTTACCAATTTATCAAAAACATACACCTTTCCTTAGATAGCTCACATGTTTTGTCTAGACCTTTTGCAATTCTCACTAGTTAGTGTGTCGGTTAACCACACACGCTCCACTAACTATATGAGAAGGCAAATATCACAACCGCTATCTACTTAAAATCTTCTTAGTGGAAGCGTTTCCTCACCATCATTTTCATGAATCAAAGAGAAACCTTATAACACTTAGATTTTATGGTGTATGTGTTCCTATCCATGTGAATTTTGTCAAAACCATAATCACAGGACTAGGTTATTGACACTTCCAAATTCATATGGACTGAACTTGTGCAATCTTAATTTCTTGCCACCCAGCAGCATAAGGGCCTACCATTGCTTCCAGGTTGTTATGCAAACAGTTGAGAACTCTCAGAACTCCAATGCAAAGCCAACCTTAACTAGGATGAGCACAGAATATGTCAACACGATAGGTTACAAACCTCAAGTCGTGGGCTAGTGATTAACAAAACTCTTGATTAGTTCTTGAAACTATTTCAGAATCTTTTAGACTCCCACTGTCCTCTTGACATATAAGACTTATTTTTGTCAAGATCCATTCCTTGACAATACAAATATTCAAGAGCTAGTGCGGATTCTTATCAAGTTAAACACTTCCCATAATTGGACTTAGTTGGTCTTTGTTTTATCCAAAACATCACAACTAACCAACCTCAGATGTACAAGAGTATGACACGTCTTACTCTACATTTGATAAGTGTTATAAACTTTCTAAAGATTATGTCACTCAATGGCTCAATCTTGGAGTATGACTCTAAGATTTGATGTATGATTTATCTTTTGATTTAACCATTTCAACAACTCATGATTCCTCTCCTTAGCCAAACAAATGAACTAAGGTGTCCTTAGAGGATCAATTGTGATCTGGTTTCATAATCACTAAGATAATCATAAAACAAAATACACAAGTACTCTCCCATCTCTTCAGATTGGAGAAACTTTTATCTTTCTGCCTTATTTCATTCTTCTTATTCATTCTGCCATACATTGAAACTTTTCCAATGTTTTAGAATTACACTTAAACTTGTAAGCATAACCATATTTACTAAACTTTAGTAAATCATAATGAATAATCTTATCAACCTTTGTGGTGGACCTGACCAGCACACAACCAAGTGTACCCAATCTCTTAGTCCTTTGCTTGACTCACATGTGAATGTGAACAAGGAATTAGTCTTAATTTACCAAAGATGAAAATTTTCATTCATCACACAATACAACTTGCATGATTCCAAGTTTCTATCCAACTGAAACTTGGGTGATGAGAATCTTTCCTTATTTGGTAAATTATGATACTACCACTAATGAAAGAATCAAATCCATTTACCTACATTGCTTATCAATGGAAACATATAAGCAACAACCTTTTTCACAAATGCCATTGTAAGGATACTTAAAATAAATAAAATCAAAACCATTTTTCTTTTATTTTAAAACTTTGCGGAAAACATATCCTTACAATCCATATGGAAAACTTCTTGTTATCCTTTCCTAAGCAATATATCTAACTCTTAAGTAACAACTCAAAATTCTGATCACCGAACCATGCAATCGAAATCCATCTTCACGATCAGAATCAACATATACTTCCTTTAAGTTTCTTCACTCTTCTTTGATTCTTAAACATCAATATGTGACCCAGTCACAACATGCAATAAGAATCTCAGAATAGAAACTTAATAGAGTTAGACAATGGATTTTACCTAAAGTAGAGTCAAACATTTGACTTTACTATCCTTATGGACTTTTAGGTAAATTTGGCAGCTTCGCAACCAATGCCCTTCCTTTGGCAACAAAAACATATGGACTCTTTGGAAACGGTACATGGGACTATCACAGACTTAGCCTTTCTCTTTACCATTTGGTCAACCGAGTTGACTATGGCCAATCCCTTTCAATTTGGAAAAGAAAGGTTTTCTGGACTTCCAATGTTACCATTGTCAGTGTCCATGGAAGTTTGGGAAGTTGATCTTCCAATCAAATTTTGCTTTACCAATGTTCCAAACCATTGTTGATTCAGCATCATCAAGCAAATAGGTAAAATCATTAAGGGTCATGTCGTGATCTGTCATCAGTGAGTGACCAAGTCAATAGCCAGCTACCTTGAGACTTCGACACCCGACTCTCCCGGCTTGTCAATATGTGACTTAATCTCCAAGACCTAAGAACATATAGACTTTTTTTTGCCAATAGGGATTGAGTGACTTAGAACTTATCAGGTCTTGAAACTTATGGGATAGGGAGATTTATTAGAGGTGGTGGAGGAAGTGAAGTATGATTTCCAGTCCCACTAATACACAACAAAGGGATTGATCTTTCACCTTGGTTGCCATTCGGGATATCATCTTCATTAGGAAGCTTTTTCCTAAAGATTTGGGAAGACCATAGCTGTCTAAACTAGACATCTATAATGGGAGAAATTCAAGTTAGTTGATTTAAAGTCCTTAATATAACACCCAATATGAAATATTAAGGCTAGGACCCAATAACCTATTTATAACTGGAAGAGGGATGCCGTAATCCAAATTATAAAATAGTTAAAGGTAGGTAAATGACGATTTACCAATTTCCACCATGAAAAACGAAATATAATTAAGTTTTAATTGGATTTGAAACTCCTAGATCTTTTGAAATACATTGAACTTTCAATGGCATGTTTGAATCTCGATTGTGCCCTCTCAAGTTTGTGACTGGGATGCCGAGGATCACAAACAAGGTGTAAATAACCATACAAATTGACTTGGTACCCTCAACAATATTAACTAATCGATGTGTCGGTTAACCACACACGCTCCACCGATCTATAATAAAGTCAAGTTACCCTTTGCCACTCTTACTAGTCCATGTTAGTGTGTCGGTTAACCACACACGCTCCACTAATGACTTGGTAAGGTACAAAGTGTAATTTTATGGGCTAGCACCAATTTCACATTTTCCTAAAGTAACTAAGATTGGGAAGATTTATGATGTATAGTTACTTTATAATTCATTATAGTTTTAATGAGTATTTAAAGTCGCATCCTACCTGTTCGGCTAACGACCCTCCACCGATCAAGGAAGCGGTGGGTGAGAGTGGACACCCATTAAGTCACCATTTTATAGGCAACAACCTTATACCCCCCCCCCCCTTATAGACCGACTTCGTGAATGAGGCCTACTAACGGTAAGATTGACATATTCTTATACATATCTATATAATTAAAATTATAATAATAGTATAAGGGTGTATTTTAAACATTTAAAATACTTGGTGGTTTAATCTATTAATTAAACTATACTCTTAATTTAATTAAACTTAAACCATGTCTTTATGGAATTATTAACTCTTTTAATTAAACACTTTAATTAATTTAATGAAGTCCATAAAGTTTGAATTCTTTTTTTAACTTTAAAAAAAATAATTTGGAATTAAAGTGTAAGACTTTACAAATTCCAAAACTTGAGGGCAAGTATTGAAACTATTTCAAGACTCTTCAAATTTGTAACTTATGAGTTTTAATGGTTCATAAAGTTGAAGACTCTTCATTTTATGAAACCTACAATTCTTTAATTTCAACCTTTAAAGAAGTGACTTTTGGTTATCCATAACTTGAGGACAAGTTATGGATACCATTAGTGCCATTAAGATCATGAATTAAACACACATGGAGGTTACACATAATTCCTATGATCTTCTAAAAACTCATAAGAACACAAATTCATGTTAAGCAATTTCAAGAAATCATATAAACATATATAATACTTTGAAATTGTTAAAAGTCATGTAAAATGGATTAACATAATCATTATCATTTTGAAAAACAGATTTTACAAGTCCAAAACAGATTGGGATAGTGATTCTAATCCTTTTCCAGCAACAAAACTCGAAAAATCTGCCCAGCTCGATCCTACTCGCCGAGTTCATTATCCTACTCGGCGAGTAGGATGAATTTGTTCTTGGAATCGGCGAGTCCTCCCCATGGACTCGGCGAGTACAGTCGTCAAAAAGCAGATTTTTGACTTTTTCAAGCAGTTTGCATCAAGTATACAGAAAACAATCCTAGGCTCTGATACCACTGTTGGGTTTTGAGCATTCTAACACTTTCTAAGTGTACATGCAACCCTAATAACCTTGAATCTATGCTTTCTTTATATATAATGCAAATTTCTTTTTCAAGGTTATTTCCTAACTAGCATGGCATGGGTATTACATAACACATAAAGAACTAGTAGAAATACATACCTTGTTGTTGCTTGGATTCCTTCAAGACTTTGTGAGCTTAGCACCCCAAATGTTGTGCCTCAAATGCTTCACACAACACCACAAAACTTGGAATAACTTGAGAGAATATTTCTTACACTCAAAAATCGGTTATGCCCTCTCTAGTAACACTAGTGCCGATTTTGCATGCTATAGGGTTTCTTTTATAGTGTGTCATTATTAGGAGTTACAAATATAAACCCTAATTGTCAAGACTCTTCATTTCTCATGACCCATGGGTTTGTAACTCCCATGGACTATCCATGGAGCTCCATATGGTTATAACCAAACCCATAAACCATGGATCATTAATCCACCATAAAAGAATTGATGATTGTCATAATCAACCCTATATATTTAATTAGTCTCACTTTGATCACCAAATTAATACTAGATTAATACTTGATCAAATACTAATTAAATAATACTATTATTAATATATTAGAACTTATAATATATTAATAATCATAAGTGCCTTATTCTCTCATTTAGTCTATCCAAGTATTGCAATGGCATGCAACCCAAATGGACCATGTCGGGTCGGGTCAACTTCATACCAAATAAAGTTATGGACTTAGACACTATATCTAACATTTTTATCTCTTTGGTTCATTGTTTAGCACTATCAAGGTTAAGGAAAATTTAAACACACGAATTTTCCAAATGATGTTCTCTCATTAAAATAGGGAGTTGTACAGTAATTACATAACGTAAACCCTAATATACAAGGGTTAATTGAGTCGACCGGTTTGACTCGTTGACTTTGTTTGACTTTGACTTGACCCAAAATTGACTATTGTCACAAAATCATTTTTAAATAATTAAAACAATAGACTACCAAAATCTCAAGAACATGTGTTTTCAAATTCATAACATTGACAATTTTATTTCAAAGATCAGAGTGTCCCATAAAAACGTATGAAAGAGAGTGCATGCCGCACCATCAAACCTTGCCCTTGCCCTTAGGCTCAGAAGTACCTGAAACAAATCAACAAACTGTAAGTTGATGCTTAGTGAGTTCCCCAGAGCATACCCCACACAATCCACATAATCACATGATCCATACTAGCTAATAAACCACATAAGCCATGCATACAACATATAAGGATGCCAGGGAAACCTTCCAAAGTCTTACACCTAGTGCCACTGGAAACCCCCCCACGTGGTCTTAGCTAACTACCGTAGGAACCTCCACACGGTCTACACTAATCATGGAAATATCATACAAGCTAAAAAAGTAAACATACTAGGAAGCCGTGGAAACCCTCCAATGACTTATACCAAATGCTATAGGAACCTCTTCATGGTCTTAATATACTGCCACGGGAACCCTCGGGGACTTCCATACAAATGTCATAGCGACATATCACATAATCAACTATCAATCCATACAACATTAAATGGGAGGCCTTGGTGCCTTAGACCCATTGGTATGGTGACAAGGCTCACCTCTCAAGAATGTTCAATTGCTAAGATAAGATCAGATAAGCCCCAACGCGTAGCTCCAACTCAACCGCCTACATTCATCATGTGATTAACTTTTCAAGATTCCGAAATACCATAATTACCCTCGAAGTCAACCATAGTCAAACCTGTTCAAAGTCAAGGTTAACAGTCCATGTTGACCCCAACTCGTCGAGTTCCTTCATAGTCTATAAAACTAAAGTCCCGAGTCAACTCACCGAGTTACCTTAGTAACTCGTCGTGTTCTTCAGTGTCCAAGGGCCAAAAACTCTAAACCAAAATCTCTTAATCATTTCATCGAAATCACTCTGGATCCCAAAAACGGGAAAACCCTCCTCGACTCGTCGAGTTGGCTAAGCAACTCGTCGAGTCCCTTCAGCCCTTTTTTGTGTTCAGTACTTTCCGGTGGAAACCAAGTCTCCAAATTACAGATCCAACCCCTTATGGTGTAGTTACCACGTAAAGTTGTAAACTTTATGTGCATACAAGGCCTCCCAAGGCTAAAACACTAAAACTAGGATTTGTGCAACACTTAGGACATGGAAAAGGGCTTAGACTAGGTAAAGGGAGCAACTTTATGTCATGAAAGACCTAGAGGTGTCCAGTGCTGGAACCATATCCCCATGACAAGTCCAAATCCGAGTATGACACCATTTTTGCACCAAAAGTAACCATATTCTTCGATAAGATGGGATCTAAGTAAAAAGAGATCAAGGTGGCAACCTTTTACCTCTAAATGGTTGCTAACAACAGGTAGATGTCGGTTCTGAAGCCTTCTCCGTACTTCAATCTCTTCACCCTTCAAGTCTCCTTCCAAAAGCCCAAGATTCACGCTCCAAAGCTCACAAACACCCAAGAAAACACCAATATGCGGCTAGGGTTTCTCTATGGACTATAATAACGATGAAATAGGCTACAAATGAGCCATAAGTTCTTTAAATAAGGTACAAACCCTTGAAAATTATGGTTTTCCTTTACAGTGTCTACTCGTCGAGTTGGGGCCTTCCAACTCATCGAGTAGACCCTGAGCCCTGCGTCCAAAATCGATCTTTACTCATCGAGTTGGGCTCCCCACTCGTCAAGTCCCAGTACAAAACTCCAAAAAAAAACTTAGAAAATCAAATGGTACCTAGAACAAGCGTTACAGGTAAAAGTGAGAACATGAGAACAAATTACTATGAATATTGAGCAACCATTTGAGGAGAGCACAATTGTGAGGAAACAACAGGTATGAACTGCGGAAGTGAGGCAGGAGGGTTTCGATGAAGGTCGAACGGTCACCAAACGTATGAGGATCGATTTGGAGGGAAGGACAATTAGAGAAAAGAAAAAATCTTGAGATCGGTGGCCATATGTGATGTTTGAAAATTCTAACTTGATACCATGTTAATTGTGAAAAAAAGCTCCAATGTGTTAGGTGTGTATTGTCTGACAGATATAATACAATAAGTTACACAAGAGGTCCCTATACAATAGCTGAAGTATAAATATAAACTATACTGTTATTATAAGAAAAAAAAAATAGATTTACAACATTAAACTAAACTGATAGCGATAAAACACATAAATAATAGTTACTTCACTCCAAAATTTGAAATGATTCTCCAAAATGCTTTATTCCAAACAACATGAATATTTTGGAAACACAAAAACTTAATCATTTTTTACATCATTCATATCATTCCTAAAATAAAATACACACAACAACCTCGTTCATAATACTAATTTTATCAAATATTGTTAAAATAACCAATTATTTCATTGCCAACCGCGATTCAAATGAATATCCACGCCGAAGAACAACTTCATCCCTACAGTTAAAGATAAGAAATGAACTTAAGAATCTATATATAATATAAGACAAATTAAAGTGTTTCTTACTTTTTATGTCTACAAATGTTCTTACTCAATAAAATTAGGACAAGTGTCATCATTTCATATTTTTTTAACTAACTCATTAAGGCTATATTAGGATTACCTCAAATAAAATTAAATTGAATGGTGATTTGTCATAATTTTAGTGGGTAGAAATAATTGTAGGCATAAAATGTAGGAAGTAATTTAATTTCTCATAATATAATGAACATATGTAACATGAAAAAAATAAAAATAAAAATAAAAACAAAACATAAAACATAAAACATAAAAAAACAAAATATTTTTTTTCGGTTAAAATCTAGATTTGAATCGTGTAACTAATCAAAAAAATAATTTATCTGTTTTCTTGGTTCAACTAATTAAATTAATAACAGTAAAAAAATCACTTTGGATTACACAAATTTTTTCAACACAACTAGCTTCATAAACAGAAAAAGAATATATAACCGTTTAATTAAGACAACCCCAAACAATACCCGAGAACCATCAGAACCATCAATATATTGAGTTAGGGACAGATTTGCAACAATTTTCAAGCATACGCCTTTGATAAATATATATATTCTAATTACTAATAAAAACTAGAAAAGGGTGGTGTGTTTGGTATTATTTTTTTTAAAAGAACTTTTTCTAAAAGGAAGTATTTAAAATATGTTTGGGTGGATTTTTAAAACTTTTAAGAGATAAAAATCAAAAATCATAAAAATATAAGATTTTATGACTTTAAAATGACTCATTTTTTGTCATGGCTAAAAGTTGATTTAAATAATTTTTCTACTTTGCCAAACATCTTTTGGATTTTTTTAATTTTTTGGAAAAGTTAAAAATTCAAAAGTTGTTTTTATAACAAAGTCAAACACCCCTAATTCATAATGATTCACTATAAGGGTGAGGTTTAATAATAGAGAACCATCATAATTAACAAGGAATCAAAAAACTAATCGTAAGCATTGAAAACATAATGATCAGCAGTCAAGGAAATGGATGTACAATTGTACATTACCAAAAAACTCACAATGAATTAATTCACCACCTTACCAAAAAACTCACTTTTTTTTTCGTGTAAATTTTTTTAGACCACATTTTTTATCGAAAAAGAAGAACCGAATATACCGTTGTTTATGATTTTTCTTCCTCTTTCCATAGAGATCCATGTTAATATACAAAAAATGAATTTTTTACGAAAAAAACTCACTTCATTTTGTTATTTTTTTCAATATTTAATTTTTTTATCCAAAAAAAAACTAAATATACCATAAATATTAATTTTTTGTACTATATTAATAAACATCAACACCAATTATTTATAATAATTAAAAAAAAATCATCAATCAGTTCAAATTTATACTGTGAATCTAAACTGTAAATATTTGATTTTGTAGCATTCACAATGTAAATTTGACGTACTATTTTAACTGTTTGATCATTCACAAATTAACTTAGTGAAATTTATGAATCGAAATATATTCCATATAGTTTTATAATCTTTTAATGTTTTCATTACTTATAAATTAGTTTTGTAGAATCAACAAATGAATTTATTGACATTGGAAAAAACATCATAAATGGTCCCTATGGTTTTCTAAAATCTGAAGTTTAGTCCCCGTGGTTTAAAAACCTCATAGATGGTCCCTATGCTTTCAAAACTTTTGATGATTGGTCCTTATTGCTAACTCCGTTAAGTTTTATCCGTTAACTAAAGGACATTTTCATCATTTCACTACAATAGAGACCATTTATGATGTTTTCTCTTATTTTTTTTAAAAAGAAAAAAATTAAATATAATTATTTAATATATAAAATCTCTACCCCTCTCCCTCTTTCCCTCTCTCTCTCTCTCTCTCTCAAAAACGCACACACATACTGATATTACCTCTTCTCCCCCACCTTTGTGAGTCTTCTTTAGCGATTTCTCTAACTCGTGAGCTATTGACTTTGATGTTTTCTTAGTTGAACGATGAACGCATTCCGAATTCCTTTGCTTTTCTTTTAGGTGTTTCATCGAGCACCTAGAGTGCATTGTTCTCCTCCTTTGTTTTTTGATTTATTTATTTGGAATTATCACCATTGGAAGCATACAATTCCAATTTAGCACAACCGACATGTTGTATCAAAGAAAGGGACAAATCTTGGTTAGATAGTTAGCACAATTGATTCACAATTAGCACAATCGCTTCACAACTCGTCTCCTGATGTACAGTTAGCACAAATACCTGAATCATTTTCCCTTTCATTCTTGGTCTATCAAATCCTAAAAATTGAACTCCATGGTTTGGGTTTGAGCTCTACATAATTAATGAAGTTGAGGAATCAGTATACCGATCTAGAAATCTCGCTACTCCCAATTCAAGAATAAGCAAAAACGGTGAAGAGCGGGAACTTGGCGTGAAGTCACAAAGTAAACTACTTCACCCACATCGATTCAGTCTTCGATGGTTCCATACCCGGTCGGTTCTCCGACCTCGTCTCCCCCGAATCCGGTGACTGCTCCTCCGACTCTAATGATTCGATTCTTGTGAGGGCCTCTCCAGATAACGACGTCATCTAGATCTAGAAGCATGAATCTGATTGATATGTGTAACACCCAAAGTTTTGAAGGCCAAGAAAGGAAAGAAAACCTTAATGTTGAGGGGCGACTCGGCGAGTCTAAGGAGGAACTCGGCGAGTCAGAGCGGGATCCGGGTCGAGGAGTAAGTGACCGACTCAGCGAGTCTGGTCTGTGCATGGAAAACCCTAAATTCGGGACTTGGAGCCTATATAAACGTCTTAATCTCCTTCCTAGGGTTCCTTACTACCTCTTTAGCCCTGGATACCAAACCCTAGCCGCCATATCCCCTATTTGAGCCTTGGAAGGTGCATTAAATCTTGGAAAAGGAAGAAGGAACTTGGAGGAGCAAGAAGGGGCTATAGATCTGGGATTGTGAGTTCATTCTGAGCACTTGGAGGTAATGAACTAGTTCCTGGACCCTTTTGCACCTAGATCTATGTGTGGTTGTTGGGGCTCTTTAGCCATAATGATATTATTTTGAGTTAGAAGCCGGATCTGGAGTTGCTACTTCAGATCCAAGTGTGTTATGGACTGGAGAAGCAGAAAGTATCAGCCCTTGAGTCGATTATGTAGCCCATTGGCCTTAAACCCTAGTTTATGGTGCTTTTTGCCTAGATCTCCATCTTTACCCGTAAAGTTTGCAACTTTACGTGGGGAATATGTTTGGGAAGGGTAGATCTACAGTTTGGAGTCCATGCATGACTCAAAAGTCCTTTGCATGTATGTAGATCTGAATGAACTCGGCGAGTCCTTCGAGTGGACTCGGCGAGTAGCATGAAGATGAGGAGGAACTCGACGAGTGGGATGAACAGCTCGTCGAGTCGGATGATGTTGGGCATGAACTCGGCGAGTTGGATGAAGATTGCCTGGTACTTGGCGAGTCAGTTCTTAGACTCGGCGAGTCAGTTCTTGGACTCGGCGAGTCAGGTCGCGAAACCCCAAACCCTTCGAGTTGAGACTTGGATCAGTGAGTCGGGTGGAGACTCAGCGAGTTGGTCAGGTCAGGACTCGGAAATCGTTGGACTCGGCGAGTCAGACACCCTAGAAACGTCTGACTCAGCGAGTTGGTCAGGAGCATGGATGGGGTTCCATGGCTCATAAGTAGAGTTCGGTTGATAGGACCGAAGGATAGTCAGACACCCTAGAAACGTCTGACAGTATGTGATGATATGATTGCATGCTGGCCTGTTATGTTATATGCGATAGAAGTAGTACCGTATCTCTGGGTTTAGTCAAGTATGATATATGTGTCAATATGATAGAGTTGCTTATACTTGTTTTCTGTGTGATACTTGTATATTATGGGTTAGCGGTTAAGTATGGGCAGGGCCCGTATCTCTCCGAGAGTGGAGTGTGGGCTAGGCCCGTATCTCCCAGAGAGTTGAGTGTGGGCAGGGCCCGTATCTCTTAGAGAGTGGAGTGTGGGCTAGGCCCGTATCTCCCAGATAGTGGAGTGTGGGCTAGGCCCGTATCTCCCAGATAGCGAAGTGTGGGCAGGGCCTGTATCTTCCCGAGTGTGGGCGAGGCCCGTATCTCCCGGGTAGCGAAGTGTGGGCAGGGCCCGTATCTTCCCGAGTGTGGGCGAGGCCCGTAACTCCTAAGCTGAACGTTGTTTGTTATACGTTTGCATGGTATGTGGTAGGGTGGGGAACTCACTAAGCTTCGTGCTTACGGTTTTCAGTTTTGGTTTCAGGTACTTCCGGTAGCGGAGGGAGGAGCTCGGGGTGATCGCATGGCACACACACTATAGATTAGACAGCCTGGGAATGTTTACTCTAATAATGAACATATGTTTTGAAAACTATTACTTTGATTATGTTTTGAATCGATGATTTTACCTTAAGTAATATTGTATTAAAAGAAATTTTTAGTCTTAAATTTTGGGTCGTTACAATATGAAGGGGACTTCTTTGTGGTTGTTGTTCTTAATTTTCGCAAGTTTTCTTTGGTTTACTTTTAGTAGAAGAAAGTGTTTTGATAAATGGCGGCTTTAACCTTCACAAACTCCATTTATACGCTGCCCTAACCGACATTAGACTCGCATGTTATTCATTTTTTTAGGAAGAAAATTAATAGGGGCAAAAGTGATGATCACTAAAATATTCAACTTAGTATGTGTGTTTTTTTAGGACGAGAGAGAGAGAGAGAGAGAGAGAGAGAGAGAGAGATTTTATATATTAAATAATTATATTTAATTTTTTCTTAAAAAAAATAAGTGAAAACATCATAAATGGTCCCTTTTGTAATGAAATGACGAAAATGTCATTCAGTTAACGGACAAAACTTAACGGAGTTAGCAATAAGGACCAATCGTCAAAAGTTTTGAAAGTACAAGGACCATCTATGAGGTTTTTAAACCACAAGGACTAAACTTCATATTTGGGAAAACCACAGGGACCATTTATGATGTTTTTTCTTCACATTGTGAATCTGACTTACTATTATTCACACTGTGAATCTGAGCAGGTTCACAATGTGAATCTGAGCAGCCTCACAATGTGAATCTGAACAGGTTCAGAATGTGAATCTGAACAGGTTCACAATGAGAATATAAACTGAAATTTTGATTTTTTTTAAACATCAATATGAATCTATGTTTAAAGAATACGAAAAAAATATGAATTTTGATATATTTATTAATTTTTTTCTACAAAAAATAGATCTTAACTTTTCAACAAATAAAGAAAATGAAGTGAGTTTTTTGAAAAAAAAAATTTATTTTTTATATATGAATATGGATCTCTTTGGAAAGATGACAAAAAATCACGAAACATGGTATATTCGTTTTTTTCCAATAAAAAACATGGCAATAAAAATTAAACTAAAAAAAGGAAGTGGGTTCTGTTGTGAATCGGAACAGATTAACAATGTGAATTTGAACTGAAATTTTGATTTTTTTTTTAAACATCAATATGAATTTATGTTATAAAAGTACCAAAAAATATGAATTTTGATATATTTATTAATTTTTTTCTACAAAAAATAGATTTTAACTTTTCAACAAACAAAGAAAATAAAGTGAGTTTTTTGATAAAAAAAAAAGTTTATTTTTTATATATTAATATGGAACTCTATAAAAATGAACGAAAAATCACGAACAATGATATATTCGTTTTTTTCTTTCGATAAAAAAACATGACTTAAAAAAATTAAACAAAAAAAAGGAACTGAGTTTTGTTATAATCTGGTATATGTGCATGCATTGTAAAAAAACTATAACCTCTCTTTTTGTCGTTGATCGCTTTAATTTTTAATGTTTTGGATTGGTTACTTGATTAATAATGAATCTCTATTGAACTTTTATATATATATATATATATATATATATATATATATATATATATATATATATATATATATATATATATATATATATATATATCATACTTTAAACAATATCTACTTGTTTTTTTAATGAACTTAACTCAATTCTTTATTTTTCTTTTTAAATTATTTTCCTAGATAAAAATAATAAAGAATGCGTTGATGCAAGAAGAAAAAAGTTCTTAGATAGGTTCATTAAACTCCATTCTTTTCTTAAAGGACAAAGTTCTGTAGAATACTAGTAAATTATATCTTTCCAATGGAATGCACGTAACATACTCAAGTGTTTTGCATATATATATATATATATATATATATATATATATATATATATATATATATATATATATATATATATATATATATATATATATATATTCCATTGGAAAGATATAATTTACTAGTATTCTACACAACTTTGTCCTTTAAGAAAAGAATGGAGTTTAATGAACCTATCTAAGAACTGTTTTCTTCTTGCACCAACGCATTCTTTATTATTTTTATCTAGGAAAATAATTTAAAAAGAAAAATAAAGAATTGAGTTAAGTTCATTAAAAAAAACAACTAGATATCGTTTAAAGTCTGATATAGATATATAATCTTAAAATGATAGTAATTTATGAATTAGATTTAATAGAGAATCATTATTAATAACTAACAAATGAAATAATTGAGAACATCGAAAATCATAACATCAACAGCCAAGGGTGTAGATTTGTACATTGAACGCGTATATACCCTTTCTTTGGTTGTTGATGTTATGATTTTCGACGTTCTTGATTGGTTCATTGGTTAGTTATTAGTAATGATTCTCTATTAAATCTAATTCATAAATTGCTATCATTTTAAGATTATATAGCTATATCAGACTTTAAACAATATCTTTTTTCAAAAAACACTGAATTCTTTTTTTTTCTTTTTTAATTTTTTTTTGAGAATTTAAAGTTTATCTTTTATCGAAAAAAATAAATAAATATATCAAAATTCATAATTTTTGGTACTGTTTGAATGTTTTTTTAAAGAGTACCAAAAATTATAAATTTTGATATATTTATTATTTTTTTATATATAAAAAATAATCTTTAAATTCTCAAAAAAAAATTAAAAAGAAAAAAATGAATTGACTGTTATTTGAAAAAAGAATTATTATTATTATTGTTATTATATATATATATATATATATATATATATATATATATATATATATATATATATATATATATATATATATATATATAAATGACGGAAAATCATGAAAATTGGTGTATTCAGATTTCTTTTTAAATAAAAACATTGCCTAAAAGAATACATCTAAAAAATGATATGAGTTTTTAGTATAATTATCGCTTCCTATATTGGAATCCACTTTTGACGGCAATGAATTCTGACTCATTGGATTTATTCTTTAATGATTATTTATTTAATTTTTTTCAAGTATTGAAATGTTTGTATGTATATGTGTGATTTAAAAAAGTTGTATATAAATAGTTGTATATATATTGGGATACTTATCTTTTCATACCTCATGGTGCACTGCGATAAGATCATTCAAGTCACAAATTAAGAGCCTCTTCACGAGTAAAATTGTGGTTGGGCATATCGTCTACCCCGTGACCCCATCTAGACTTCATGCTTGAACAATTTTTCACTTAGATAAACTTCAAGGAAGGATATTTGATTGTAGAATCCCCATAGTAGAAGCTCTTTAGTTGGGGCAAAAATATGGGTAAGTCTAGGGAACTCAATGTTTGCATCATGTATGCCCACTTCGATTTCAATATCCTCTGTTTGCTCAATGTCACTAACAGTTGTTTGCTCATCTCCAGCAGAAATCACTACCATCAAACTGTCACAACTCAAAATCTTTATACGTCTCAGATTGGAAAGCCCTTGTGCTACAGTTAACGGGAATACCATCAACAAGGAACCACAATATGAAATTTCAATGTCTTGTAGATTACGCAAGCTTATTAAATGAACAATCAAAAAGAAGCTTCAGGTTCTTAAGGTAATATAGGCGGATTTGTTCCACTTGGGAGAAAAACTTTTCCTTTGTTGTTTTCCTTTAACCAAGCATCAGGTCATTCGATGAAACAAAAGTTTGTGTTGCATCCTCATCCTCATCCGTTTTCTTCACCAAGCATGAGACATTGTGAGAACTATACAATTTAATAGACTTTAACTTATCAATACTCTCTCCATAAAGGTCTGGTATGATGTTATCCAAATCTTTTATGTAGTCTAGTTCTATACCATCACTTACCTGAAACAGTTTCTTGATTGGCATCTTGAATGGGAATTTAGCCCTTGCAATGCATAGTCGACGTTTTAAATCTGATTTTGATCGATCAAAATCAGATTTAAAACGTCGACTATGCATTGCAAGGACTAACTTCCCATTCAAGATGCCAATCAAGAAACTGTTTTAGGTAAGTGATGGTATAGAACTAGATAAAAAATTAGATTGCAAAAGGAATCTCTCCGTATCAATAGAAATAAATTAAAAAAAGAATTCTTGCAACATTTCGAAGTGGGTACCTTCAGGAAAAAGATGACAACATTTCGTATCAATAGATTTTATCACGAGTAATTTTGAGTCGATAATATCTTATATTCTTGAAACGGAGATATAATAATTGTTGTTTACAAGTCAGATGTCCATTGATAATACGTAAACGAATCAGTAACTTGATGATATAAAACGTATTGGTGTGTATGATTTGATAAGTAAATAGTACAAGCATATAAGTAAAAGATTATTTGTTCCATTTTTTCTAACGGGAAAAGTGATATCTTTTGGCCCCTCGATAATTTGATGTCGACATCTAAAGTGTTTGGTCAAGCCTAGACTGAATTGATGTGTTCGATTGGTAGTCTGATTTCAGTCGTCATAAATCAAAAATTAGGAAACAAAATCTTGGACTATGGGATTGATTATAATCTATGTCTCATGTCTGTACGATATCTTGTAGAACGAAGGAATATTTGATCACTTATATTAGAACACATAACTGACTGGGTTAGAGTTCGACAACGGCTTTTGAAAGCTACAATTTGCTGATCAGTTTAGAAGTTGTACTAATAGATATAGTTATTAGAATTATCCAAGTGGGAGACTATTGGATTAGGTGTCTAAGTCATTAATTATAATTTGTATAAACTTGAATTGATGGTAGCACAGTCCTTTTGGGTTGCCCTCAAACCTAGCAATCGAATATGATAACTTTTACAGAGAGAGATTAATTTATTAATTTATTATATGGTTAATAAATTAATTAGAAATCAAAATAAATGATGTGTTAATATATTATAAGAATAATATATTAATTAGAAATTGTAATATTTAATAAATACTTAATCAGAAATTAATTTTGAGATTAATTGGATTAATTAAAAGTAGGACTAAAGGTGACAATGTTCAATAGTTGAGCATTGAGGAATTCTAGAACCTCCCATAAGGGGGCGAATTCTAGAATCCCTTCTAGGGTTTCCTTAGGCTTTAAGGGTGCCTTGGATGCCTTAGGGAGGAAGTAAAGGGATTAGGGTTATCTTGGAGATATCTGCCTTATCCAATACCTTCTTATCACCTATATAAACCCCCTTGGGGTTGAATTTCGTCCAAGCCTTCATTCCTAAGAGGAATTTCGATTTCTTCATCTCTTATCCACTCCTTCTTCAAGCTCCTTGGTTGCTAGGGTTTATGAGTGAACCATTAGAGGCGCGACACTGGTGGTGCTTGCTACCAAGATATTAACAAGAAAGTTTCTTTTTTATTCTCTACAATAACAATCAAGGTATGTTTCTCCTAACCCTAATTAGTATAATTTTGAAAATATGCTAGGTATCCTAGATTTTCTTATTTATTGTTCAAAGTTGTATGTTCAGTTAGAGTAAACATAGATCAAGAATTAGGGTTGCATGCACACACATGATTTTATATGTTCTGCATAATACCCATCAATAACAACTTTCAGGCGAGACTTCATTCATATGAAATTTGACAGGAGCATCGAGGGAGGTGGGATCTAAAATAACATGTTCATTATTGGCTTGAGCTTTCAATTCGTACATCTTCTCTCTATACCACTTGTCAGGAGTTGTGGGTCGATCCAGCGAAAAAACCCATAATTTATGTCTTCATCATTGTAGTTAGTATGGTAAAGAAACCTCCGACCAGGATTCTTTAGTGTCCATGTCGTGCACATTCTAACCAGATCTCCACATCCGCACAGTCTCACGTTACTGTTTGAAGAAGATGACATCGATTTACCCTAATTTGTCTCTTCAACTTGTGGGTTTGCGAATATAGGAGTTGGAAGGCCCGCTTTATGCCACGGAATTCAATATGGCATTATAATAAAAAATACTTTACAAAAAATTTATTCTTAACAAAATTCGTAACAAAAATTGCAACGGATATTGGTTCCATAGTCAAACTTCCACAAGTTTTATCGTTGGTGCAAATTTTCATAGTTAAATGGTTATGAATTTGAACTCCTTAGCAAATTTGCTATGAAATTTAATTTCGTAACAAAATTCCTAACAATGTAGTTAGGAGTTTATTCCCATAGCAAAACAAGCAACGGAAATAAAATATCGTTAGCATAATTCTATAGGTAAATAGCTATGAATGCCACTTCCATAGCAAATCAACTATGAAATTTTATTCCGTTGAAAAATTTCGCTACAGATTAACCACAAAATTTAATTTTTCATAATTACAACTTGAAAGTATTTTTGTAAAAATTTTTGTTGCAAATTTGCTACAAATGGTTTTTCCATAGAAATATTGGTAGCTATATACCAACAAATTTCTAGTCGATAATAGTTTCCGTTGCAATTCCTATGGTTGTTATGGAAAATTCATTCCATAGAAAATGTGGTAGCAAATTAGCTACAAAATGACATTCTATAGTATGATCTGTTGCAAAATAACAATGAAAAGACACTCCATAGCTATTTCGGCTTTTTTTCTTGTAGTGATATTAGAGAAGATTTGATGCCAAAGTTTATATCGAGAGTTCAAGACCCATCTACATTCAGTTTGAGGGAACACACAAGATTATGTGTAGAAGGAATGGTAGAGGAAGGTGAAGATGATCGATAGACTCGAGAGCATGAGAGTAGATTACTATGGATATTGAGCAACCAATTGAGGAGAGCAAAACCGTGAGGAAACAAAAGGTATGAATTGTAGAAGTGAGCCAGGAGGGTTTTGATGAAGGTCAAAGGAGAATGAGGATGGATCTTAAAAAAAATATAAATAAATAAATAAAAAAAATAAATAAATAAATAAATAAATAAATAAATAAATAAATAAAAACTTGAGATGTCGTATGTGATGGGTGAAAATCTTAACTCGATCGTGAAAAAAACATCAATGAGTTAGGTGTGTATTGTCGATGGTTACAATACAATAAGTTACAAAAGAGATCCTTATGTTATAGAGGAAGTATAAATATAAACTATACTCTTATATAAAATATTGTTAGAAGCAGGGTTGGTCCTCAAAAATTAAATATTTACAAAGGTACAAGATGAACAAGAAAAAGTGGCGCTTATTTTTTTTATAATTTTTTATTTTTAAATAAATATATATAAAGAAAAAAAAATAGACCCTATGCAGCTGTCCACTTTGCTCCCCCTCAATATCCCCATGGTTAGAAGCAAAAATAGTTAGATTTAACACATTAAAATTATTGGCAATACTCTTCCATTCCGAAGGGTTGTAATGTTTCTTTTTTTTACTGTGAACCCGAAAGTTAGAGACCCGAAAACAACCTTGGATTTTAGACCTATTAGTCTCATCGGATGCCAATATAAAATTATTGGTAAAATATTGGCTAATAGGTTAGTGGAGGTGATTGACAGTCTTGTTAGTTCGAAGCAGTCAACCTTTATTAAAGGCAGGCATATTCTTGATGGTCCATTTCTCCTCAATGAGGTGGTGGCTTGTAGTAAGGCTTATGGAAATCCATTAATGATGTTTAAGGTGGATTTTCAGAAGGCTTATGATTCTCTTTCTTGGGAGTATCTTCTTGAGATTACGTAGATTATGGGATTCGTTTCTCGATGGTTGGTTGGATCTTAGAGATGTTGAGATCTGCTAGAGCATCAGTTTTAGTTAATGGTTCTCCTACTGGCGAGTTTCAGATTCACTGAGGTTTGAGGCAGGGAGATCCCCTCTCTCCATTTTTATTTATTTTGGCCATGTAGGGTCTTCATGTGGCTTTATTTAGAGCTCGGGAGGATAATATCTTTACTGGGATTTCAATCTATGGGACTGAGTTGTCACATCTTCTTTATGCTAATGATGTCATGATTTTAGATGATTGGGATCCTGAGAATGCAAATTGTACTATATGTATCCTCAGATGTTTTTACATGGCTTCGGGTCTTAGAATCAATTTACACAGTTGGGGTTCTCTATAATCAGGTTGTTGAGATGGCAGATATGATTGGTTGTAATCCAGTTGTGCCTCCTTTCATTTATCTAGGTATCCGAATTGGTCAGAATATGTCCCGGATTACTGTTTGGAATCCTTTGTTGGATCGGCTTCGAAGTAGATTATCGGCGTGGAAGACTAAGAATCTCTCCATTAGTGGTTGTCTTACTTTGGTCAAATCTGTTTTGGGTACTCTCGGAAGTTATTTGATGTCGATGTTCGTGACTCCTATTTATGTTATTTCCTCTTTGGAGGCTTTAAGGGAAAAAATTTTCTGGGGTGCAGACTTAGATGATAGATGTTTGCATTGGGTTCAATGGGATAGAGTCCTTGCGTCTAGAGGAGAGGGTGGGTTAGGTGTCGGCAGTTTGTTCTCTTATAATAGAGCTATGGTTTTTCGGTGGTGGTGGCGATTTTATCATTTCCCTAATTTATTATGGGTTCGTTTGATCAAATCTATTTATGGTACAGATGGTGGTTTTAGATATTTGATACCTAAAAGATCTTATTCTGGTCCTTGGAATGGTATTATTCGTATGATGGGTCTGCTTCGGGATAAAGGTCTTGATCTTCAGTCTATGTGTCCTTTTAGAGTCGGAGATGGGCGACTTACGTCGTTTTGGCATGATGTGTGGTTGGGAGATTCGCCCCTATCACTTATTTTCCATAGAATTTATGCCCTTAATAACCATCGTTAGTGTACAGTTAGAGACCGGGTTGACATTGGTTGGGAGTTAGAGAATTTTAGACGTGCCCCTAGAGGTGGTATCGAGCAGACGCAATGGGATAATGTTATTTCCATGATGCAGGATCTTCACTTGGAGTCACGTCCGGATAGATTGGGTTGGATCCTTTATGTCACAGATAGTTTTTCGATTTCTTCTGCTAGATCTTTTCTAGATGGCGGTATGGTGTTTTCAGGAGGGGAAGAGACTCGATGGAATAATTGGATTCCCAACAAAATTAATATTCTTATTTGGAGAATTCGGTTACATAGTATCCCCATTAGAGAGAGACTTTCTCAAAGAGGAATCACGGTGGACTCCATCTTGTGTCCTGTGTGTAATCGTCATGTTGAGACAGTTAACCATATTTTTTCTAGATGTAGTGAGTTGATTGACATATGGTCGCGTATTGCTATTTGGTGGGGTGTTCAGACTCCAGCTCAGATTACAGTGCAATCTCTTTTTTCTTGGTCAGATTCGATTCCTTTAAGGGTTGGCAAGAGAAGGTCTTTCAAGCGGTGATTTTTACTTCTTTTTGGTATTTGTGGAATTTCCGTAATAATTGGTTTTCGGCAAGATTCTTCCTAGGAAATCGAACATTTTTTATGATATTGTTCATAGGGCATTTTTTTCGATTTCTAATAGGTGTAGGAAAGCAAAGTTTGGATGGTCTTTTTGGTTGCATAATCCAACTTCTGCTCCTTTATTTATGTAATTGTTCTTTTCTAACTTCTTGCTAGTTTTTATATAATATTTCCGTCGTTCAAAAAAAAACATTAAACTAAACTGATAGCGATAAAACACAGAAAAATACTTACTTCACTCCAAAATTTGAAATGATTCTCCAAAATGCTTTCTTCCACACAAAATGATTATTTGGAAACACAATAACTTAATATTTTTTACATCATTCATACCATTCCTAAATAAAATACACACAACAACCTCGTTCATAATAGTAACTTTTATAAAATATCATTAAAATTACCAATTATTTCATAGCTCACCACGATTCAAATCAAAATCCACACCGAAGAACAACTCCATCCCTACAGTTAAAAGATAAGAAATGAATTTAAGAATCTGTATATAATATAATAAACATATGTAACATGAAAAAAATAAAAATAAAAACAAAACAAAAAAATAATACATTAAAAACAAAATATTTTTTTGGGTTAAAATCTAGATTTGAATCGTGTAACAAATCAAAAAATAATTTATATGTTTTCTTGGTTCAACTAATTAAATTAAGGGGTTGGTTAAAAAGACACTCTATTTTACAATTTAGACAATCCCAATTAATGTTTGAAATATTTTTATCGGTTGAAATTGAATTGTTTTCCAAAAAAGATGATTACAAGTAGTTGATTATAAGTTGATTTTTATGGAAATGATTATAGGGTGTCTAAAGGGTGTCTTAGAAATAGCATCTTAAACTAAAATTAAAAAAAAAATTACATTAATTGAGATTTTTTTGAGTAGCATAGCCTACCCTAGACTTCAACACATCTATCATGTCATATGCCAACCTATTAATTCTTCATTTTAAATTTTAAATTTTAATTTTCTCATTCTAATTACATTAAATTAATAATTGATTTCTTCATTTCAAATTTCAAATTTTAAATTTCACACTCTAATTATATTAAATTAATAACAAAAGAATAAAAGAAATAAAATTAATATATATTATAAGATGATATAATTTATTTATTTATTTAAATCAACGATTATAATTTTATATAACTAAAAAAATATCTTTTAATTAATAATTTATATAAAATAACTTACTTGAAATAATTGATTAATAATTTTCAGTTTTTGCTATAAAATTTTAATTAATTTTATAATTGTAATTCTCACGAATTATAAACTAATTACTAATAAAAACTAGAAAAGGATAATAAGTGAATATAATATGAAACAAAGAAACAATCACACATTTTTATTATATATACTTTTATGCTAAATTGCACATAGGATTGGAAACATATGATTTTACTAATATTTTACATATTTTACAATTGTTTCAATCATGTACTAGAAATCAATCGGTAAGAAAAAACATTTCACTCATGTATTTTAACGGATTACGTGCAATCTATCTAGATAGTGACCGAAAATGTATGTTTGGTAGTGTTAGCCAATGTTATATGAATTCATAATGCAAAACACTTGAATATGTTATATACATTCCATTGGAAATATATAATTTACTAGTATTCTACAAAACTTTGTCCTTAAAAGAAAAAAATGGAGTTTAGTGACCCTGCCTAGGAAATGTTTTCTTCTTGCACCAACACATTCTTTATTACTTTTATCTAGCAAAATAATTTAAAAGAAAAATAAAGAATTGAGTTAAGTTCATTAAAAAACTAGTAGATATCGTTTAAAGTCTGATATAGTTATATAATTTTAAAATGATAGTAATTTATGGATTACGTTTAATAGAAAATCATTATTAATAATTAACAAATAAATCAATTGAGAAATTCGGAAATCATAACATCAGCAGCCAAAGAAAAGGTATAGATTTATACATTGGACAGGCATATACAAAGATCATACCAAAAATAAAAAAAAAACCTTAGCTTCCTTACATGTGAATTTGAGTTAATTCACCTACGATCATTAGCAAATATATTTATGTAAAATGTTGATATCATCAAAAAAATCAAGTGAATCTAGGTAAATTTATATTTTATTTAGTTAGATTCACATGTGAAAGCAAAATTTTGTTCGAATTCACATGTAAATTGGATATATCTATTTTAGCGATTATTTACATATATATTATTAATTTATGTCTATCATAAAATTGTGAATGTGGACCAACAAATCGATATATTATAATGATTTTTATACGCAAAGATCATGTGAATTTTAAGATTTTTATACACAATAATCGTAGGTGAATTTATTCAAATCCACACGTAAATGATCCAAAATTGTTGGAAATGTAGTGTACAAACATTCATATGTTTTTTTTTTTTTTTTTTTTTTAATTCAAAACAGTTAATGATTCACATTAAAATCTCAACATAAATTTTGAAAAAAAAAAAAGAATTCGGTTTTTTCTATTGATATGAATGTTTATTTAAAAATTACCAAAAATTATGAATTTTAATATATTTATTTATTTTTTCAATAAAAGATAAACTTTGAATTCTCAAAAATTAAAAAAAAAATGAAATGAATGTTTTTTGAAAAAAAAATCATTATATATATATATATATATATATATATATATATATATATATATATATATATACTAGCCGTCTACCCGCGCAAAGCGGCGGGCGGCAAATAATTTGATCTCTTTAGAGTTAAAACCATTTTGCGTTCACTTCGAGAAATGAATATTAAATGACATCTATTTTTCAAGAGCATTATCATACCATATTAAGGGGGTGTTTGGCTAAGCTTTTTTAAAACAACTTATTAGGTTCTACATCACTATAAGTTAAAAAAGTGTTTGGATTAAAATAACTTATTCCGGTGGGGAACCTCTAATACGTCATTTTTTCATAAGTTACTCTACACTTACTTATTAACTTATAAGCTAATAAACTAATAAGCAATAAGCTTTTTTTGCCAAACACCCCCTAAATGGTTTTTACTTCCATTTATACATACCCAAACAACTTATACTGTTTATCGTCCTCTTTTTTTTTTTTTTTTCATTTTCCTTAATTCCTTTATTAATTTAATGTCCTACTAAGTAAAATGTTAAAATATATTAATAATATTTTATAAAAATAAACTTTTAGAATATCAGGTGTTGTGATTCAAAAGTCGATAAATAGGCCTTTGAGAAGACCAAAATACTCAGGTGTCAACTTGTTCATTGTGATTTTAAACTAAGTTTGGTCACAAATTAAAACATTTTCAACGATGGTATGTAATTCAAGGATTCATATTGATTTAGGTTCTCGAAACCTTAAAATATTGAACAAAATCTATATAAAACCTTATAATAAGGACAATAATCACCGTAATCAGGAAATCAATGTGATGAAACTTGATAGTATAAGGACCAATGATGAAAAAGGTTTCATTTTTAGACCAAACAAGATGAAAAATATACAAACTATCTTAATCATGTCAAATCTTGTGTTTAACCGTTTTTTTATTGCAAAAGTAAGATGCCAAAATATACAAACTAATGATAATACAATGCTCTAACTGACCCTCTTGGTTGAGTTCTTTGAACCTGCAAAGCCAACACATTAAAGAAACATAGTAAAAACCTTTTTAGGAACGAACCTGATATAATAAAGCCTTCACCCAATATATTTATAAGATAAAATTACAAAAAGTTAAAAATGATGAAATCAATTACAAATAAGGATTAAAATTAAAACCTGTTAAGAAAGAGCCATCTGCAGGAGGGATATTTGAATCAACATGTATTTTCTGATGGTTTCAAATTTTAAATTATTTGAAATTCAGGGAAGGAGATAGAATTTGTTGAGAAATATAAGGATTCAAAACACAGGTTAAAATTTAATATTATTTTATTGATGACTACTTGTACTATTAGCTTAATGATTTAAACGTCTTAAAAAAATAATATTATTATATTCAATCTATTTTTAGAAAAAATAGGATTTCTTTTATAAGACAGTAAAGATATGGATACTTGTCTTTTCATACCTCGTGCCTCATGGTGCACTCCGATAAGATCATTAAAGTAACAATTCACCCTCTATAGGTAACAATTCACCCTCTTTAGGAGTAAAATTGTGGTTGGGCGTATCGTCGAGGTTGGGCGTATCGTCGACATTGAGCATATCGTCGACCCCGTGACCCCATGTAGACTTCATGCTCGGACAATTTTTCACCTGGATAAACTTCAAGGAAGGATATTTGATTGTAGAATCCCCAGAGTAGAAGCTCTTTAATTGGGGCAAATTTGTAAGGTCGATACGGGCAAGCCAACGGAACTCAATATTTGCATCATGTATGCCCACTTCGATTTCAATATCCTCTGTTTGCTCAATGTCACTAACAGTTGTTTGCTCATCTCCACCAGAAATCACTACCACCAAACTACTACAATCCCAAATATGTATACGTCTCAGATTGTAAAGCCCTTGTGCTACACTCAAGGGGAACACCGTCAACAAGGAAGAACAACTTGAAATTGTAATGTCTTGTAGATTACGCAAGCTTATATAGTGAAATGAACAATCAAAAAGAAGCTTCAGGTTCTTAAGGTCATGCAGGCGGATTTGTTCCACTTGGGAGAAAAGCTTTTCCTTTGTTGCATCCTCATCCTCAATCGTTGTCTTCACCAAGCATGAAACATTTTCAGAACTATACAATTCAATAGCCTTTAACTTATCAATAGTACTTTCTCCATAAAGGTCTGGTATGATGTTATCCAAACCTTGTATGTAGTCTAGTTCTATACCATCACTTACCTGAAATAATTTCTTGATTGGCATCTTGAATGGGAATTTAGACCTTGCAATGCGTAGTCGACGTTCTAAATGTGATTTTGATCGATCAAAATCAGATTGCAAAAGGAATCTCTCTGTATCAATATCAATAAATTGAAAAAAGAATTCTTGCAACTTTTCGAAGTAGGTACCTTCAGGAAAAAGATGACAAGCATTTGAATTCGTTGAAAAATGCAGAGCTCTGAAGAATTTCAATTTCCTTATTTCCATAAGACAAAGGCGAGACACTGCGTTCTCTTCATCTGTTCCAATATACAACTCTTCCAACCAAGTGAGCTTTGATATGACACCAGGTGTTACATCAGATAAATCATAACATTCGCCAGCATCCAACAGCCTTAACTTGATCAACTGACCGATCTCTTTAGGAATCACTTTAATTCCGGTCCCTCTAACCTTCAGAATTTCAAGGTCTTTTAGCTCCCCAAGTATTGAAATTTCATCGAGAGATTCATTGCCACTTAGATCGAGTGTGATGAGTTTTGTGAGCAGCTTCAGTGATTTTGGTAGGGATATGATGTCATTTAAAGACATATCTAAAACTTTAACTTCTTTCATGCCTCCAAAGAAATCATCAGGAATAACGGAAAGATGATTGCTTCGTATAAGGAAAGTATCAAGGTGTGGGAAATGAAGCTGATGATCTGGAAGCTTACGAATTCTATTATTCATGAGTGAGATCTTGGTGTACTTGTCTGAGGTTCTGTTTCTTGGTTGCCATTCTGTCAAATTTTTTCCAGCCTCCACTAAAAACTTATCCTTCTCTTCGCCTTGAGAACAACATCATGCATTTTTACTTTGTCCCCCTCAGATAATAACAAGGAAGAGGATGTGAGGATGTCAACTGCCGTTTGGGCACTTTCTTCTGCATCGTTAATGCTATCCGGATCATTAAATTTCTGCAGAGCCACCCCATATTCTGCTAAGCGTAGCATATCTATGATTCCATCTTCCTTGAACAAACTACACATTAAGAAGCACCATTTAGCTACTTCGCTTCCAAGTAAGTCATAGCTCAGCTTCAACTTAGTAAATGCTTGGCGTATCTCTGGATCGATATCTACAGGTGCATTCTTTTGTAGTTGTTTAAGTGCTGCCTCCCATCTATCAATTGGTTTACTTTTTAAAGCATTTCCCACGGCTTCAATGAGAAGTGGCAATCCACCACATTCTTTAGACACATCATTTGCAATTTTCTCCAGTCTATCTTGGTTTGCTATCTTTTCATCACCCACAACACGTTTGAAAAGGATCCACGCTTCTGTCGGTATCAAAATGTTTACAGGTATTTTCTTATCAACGTTCATCGCTTCATATACGTTTATTTTTCTAGACGTCAACAAAATCTTGCAATTCATGTGGTCTTTCCCACATGGTATGCCAAGATCTGAGAGGACCGGTGGTTCCCATATGTCATCTAAAATGATTAGAATCTTCTCCCCATTGATTATCCGTTTTGCAGCTACTTCAACATTTTCTTTAATCTCTTTAACGTTTACAGTCTGTGAGACAGTTATAAACACAATGTCTACAAATAGATTATTCACTTCTGCAGCAACTTCCTTGGCTAATGTAGTTTTCCCTACACCTCCTGATCCATAAATTCCAACAATTTGATTGCTCTCATCTTTGATAGCTTGAATGGTATCCCTCAACGCCAACTTGTGGGAATCAATACCATCAAGATTCTTTGGGTGGTAGAGGTCTACCCATCTTGGGGTCGGAATGGGAATGGAGAGACACTTTTCATGAGATTCACCAGCATTTCGTAGACCCAGAAGAGAAGCGGTCTTGTTTTTCGCCATCTTACTGTAATGGGAGAGCGTGCACAAATTGACACAAGGTTGTAAGTTGAAGCATGTCTTCTTGGCGTTGGCTTCTTCTTCAAGAAATAATTCCACCTTGGATATTTCCTCGTCTGCCTTGTTCATCCAGTTTTTCACTTCCACATCATTTACGAGAGCTTCTCCTTTTTCTTTAGCTGCCTTGATTAGTACTGGAATCATTTTCCTGGTATTCTTGAGCTTTTGAGTTTCACTCTTCAACGTTTCAACATTTTTAGCGCGATTTCGGACGTAATCAATCTCTCGTTTAGCTGCACTAAACAACAAGTCCACTACTTCTCTAACCACGGCATTAATGGCATCAGCCATTCTAGCAAGGTTACTTTTCTATTCTGATTATGGCTTGGATGGCAAAGTAGTTGACAATATAGCAGATCTTCAAACAATAAACTTTTATGCAATAGAAAACCAAGTCTGAATATTGAATAGAGTAATTTCCAATTTCAAAGAAAGGAAGATGTAGTCTTTCTTTAGATATGAAAAAAAGATTATGATGAGCCAAATAACCGAAGGCCTTGCAGATTATGAACTGCACAAAAGGAAAGAGAAGTGTTTCTTTGGCTAACAAAAGAAAATTATGATGATGCAAGAAGGGAAAATGGTAGCAGAGTGAAGAAGAGACGTTAAGATAGGAGTGATGGTACATAAAATGAAGACCAGAGTGGGGATTTTAATTGTACCCAAAATTTGTTATGATGCCCTATTTAACATGACAAGGGTTGACCATTTTAAAGTGTATATTTATTTTGCCGATTCCTTTTATATTTTCAGTTCTCCCCCCTTTAGTTTAATATAACTGCAGAATTAATCATTTATTTGTGACATTTTTATTGTCTTTTTTTATTTTAATACAAACTGTATTTGTTTTTTTTTTTAATTTTTTATGTACCAAAAATGATGAAATAAAAAATGCTACACAAATAAATTAAATAAAAATTAAAAATATTAACAAGATTTATTATATTATCAAAAACAGTTTTATATTTAGAGGATGAGTTTTTTATAAATCAACATAAATAATAACAACAATTTTTATGTGGTGTATTTAGTCAAATAATATATCCAGTTGAATACAACGTTTTGATCGGTAGTTATGTCAACCTGACAAAACTAAAGGTATTAGATATAATTTATGTAAATAAAGTTTAAGATAATCACCACCATGAAAGTTGACCATAACAACAAATGAACCATATGAGATGTCTTATGGCCCATATCAAACCAAAAGTATGTCGACAAACATTTTTTCCTTAAAAATAAACATTAACAACATTCTTGTAAAAAACCACTATCCGACCTAATCAACCAATATTGAGTTGCAAAACCTCATCCAGAAAGATAACTATTTTAGATTGAAAAAAGATCAAAATGGTAGATAAATAGAAATTATACAAGAATATGCCTAACATTATTTATGTTAAAAAAAGGGATTAGAATAATAACAAATATGTTAAATAAAGGATAATAAATATAGAATTTATTTATATATATGAGATGAATTATTTATTTTCAAAATAAACCAAGATATGTTCAATTTTTACTTCGACGTTAAAACGAAATAACATATTAAGTTATAAAATTGTGAAAAACATAAAATGAAATAAAATGAAATTGTAAACATGGATTTAAAAAATTGGATTATTTTAACAAAGTGAAAAAACAAAAATAATATATAAGTAAAAAATCATGCATGTAATATTAGTTGAGATATAGAGCGTGTTTGACAAAAAGTAGTTGTTAGCTGGAAGCGGATAACGGGCAGCCGGTAGCGTGTAGCGGATAGCTGGAAGCGTGAAGCTATAACTTTTACTCCCTTCGTCCCAATTTAAATGTCCAGGTTACTATTTTAGGTTGTCCCAAAATAAATGTTCATTACTAAAAATAGATGAATAGTTTACCAAATTACCCCTTATCATTTGAGTTAACCAATATGTTTTTATTAATGTGTTTTATGATTAGTAATTAAAAAAAAAAAGATCATCCACAGAATATGGAAACAAATACTCCAGTAACTCTAGTAAACTAAAAATTCAATCATATGAATTCATTATGTAGTGGCATAGTAAATCAAATCGTAACCACACAACCACAACATCTCACTTTTTCTAATTTTCATTAAGAAAAAGGTCAAAATACAAGTGTTCTTTTCCAAACAAGGTGACGTGCAATGCATTTTTACTAGTTCAAATACAATATGGCATCGTCTAATAAATTTTCATCACATTCAATTTGGAGTGACAAATTACCTTCTCGTTCTAACCTACATTTACCAATATGCGGTACATGATAGTTGTTGCCACCTTGAACTTTTTGATGGGTTTTGGTCATAAGACATCCTATGTGCTCATACAAACCCTAATGCTTGGATCTAGGTTTCTCTATTGTACATGCTTTGAATCCAAGACTATAAACTCTAATTCTAGCATACAAGTAATCATATTAGATATTAGAACAGGTTTATAATATTACCTTGATTGTTATGTAGCAATAACAATCCCAATTCCTCCTTGAATTGACTTTGGAAGGCTTAGAGTCACAAGTGTCACTCCTCTAATGGTTCACAAACACCATAAGCAAGAGGATGAAGAGGAGAGAGGTTAGAGGCTGCCAAAACTCGTGTGAAACCCTAGCAAGAAGCTTAGCCACGTTTTTGGTCCTTAAGGGATCTATATATAGTGAGGCAATTAGGGTTATCTAACAAGGAAACCCTAATTTGGTTGCTTAAGCCCTAAGCAACCCATTGACTCATTTCCTTAAAGGCCTTGGACGATTTCTAATGGGTTTCCCCATAGAATTCGTCCAACCTTATAATATAAGGCAATCCATGGTCCAATTGCAATTATCTTATAATTACAATTCCAGTCCCTTAAGTTTAATTAATCTCTTTTAGTCACAAACTTATTTCTTATTAATTCTTGACTAATATTAATTAAACAGTATGATTTATCCTTTAATATATTATTCTCATAATATATTAATAAATCATATTTAATCCTTTCTCTCCATAATTCATCCTATCAAGTTGCTTTGGTGAAGGCAACCCAAAAAGACCATGCACCATCGGGTCAAGTACATACCAAAATAGTTATGGACTTAGACACTAATCCAACACTTTTATGATTTCTTTCATACATGTTTGTAGAGTTAAAAAAACATTGTTAAGTTGTTGTGATGGCATTCTTTCAAAAGATGTTTGAACCGCATCAACCAATTCATTAATTGTATGCAAAACCTCTTGCTCTTGAAGTGATTGGATTGCTCGAAAAAAACCAAGGTCTAACACATTCAAATCCGAACTATTAGGGGGCTGAAAACAAAGTCGAATATCAAATCCATCTCGAGATGCCGCTTCAAGAAACTCGCTATCGTTAACATCAATATAGGGCTTTGCGTTGTCTTGTTGAATAAATATTGGACCGATATGACCTTGCGGCCATTTGGCTTTGATATCCGGTAGAACCTTTTCTATCAACCATGACCTTGTTACCTCTTTGTTCACCGATAAAATAGGCTTCGTCTCCAATGTTCCCGCAATACGGTTTTTGCTTGAACGCTTAGCGGGTTCTAATTTTGTAAACATTTAGATACCAATTTTTCTTGAAAATACTTCGTTACCTAATGAATCAAATCTCGGTCTTGCTACGGCCGCTAGAAACATAACTTTTGTGATAAACTTTTTGCTTTTACACGTTCGCAACGGTTCATCCTCACCGGGGACAAGGTAGTAACGTTTTGATGGTTTTGATATGTAAAACCACTTTTCATCAATATGAACAACATTAAACATATCATAGAATGTAGGAATCAGACTTAATAATGATTGTATAGTAATCTTGGATAAGCAAAATTCTAACCTTTCTCTTCTATTCTCATGAGTTAGAGTCGGCTTGATCGCATTTGTATGTGGTCGAACTACACCTTCCTTGATACGTCTATGCATCGTTGATTTCGAGAAATTTATAGATTTCACAAGAGACCGTATATTGGCTCGACGACGTAATGGAACTTCTGAAACTTGATTCAAGTTTATTTGTACCCTTTTCCGCCCAACAACATTTGGCTTATTTGAAGATAAATCAACCGGTAATTCGTGGTCAATTTGAAATTTAGCTTGATGGCAAATGCGACTAATTGTCCGTGTAGAAACCGAAAATCGTGAAGCTATTTCACTTATGGAACCTTTTTTTAATTCTCCATCACTACTTTCTTGCAATAAGAATTGATATATGGCTTGACGTGGGGCAAAGGTGGTGTTTTTTTTAGTGGATGGATTTGTGAAAGGCTCCATATATGAAAATTTGAATTATGATCAATAATGAATAATGTTTTAGGCTAGTCACAAAAGTCTTTGCTTAAATGAAGTCATATTTATATGTAATTAATGGGAAGTGAAGAGACACCTGGAATAAGTTGGCGGCAAAAGAAAAAGCTACGTAATCTAAAATCAAAATGAAATTTTAAATGAGTTTAATCTAAATTAAATTTTACTGTGATTTGCCACAAAATTATGGCGGCAAATTTTGCCTCCATTTGTTTATCAAAAATAATGAAAGTTTCAAGATACATTGTGGCAAAAAAATTTGTTTCAAGATATGTTTATTTGAATTCTAAAAGAAACTAAATAAAAAAAATTAATAAGGGTAGAAATGGCATTTTATTAGGTAAAAGCCACATTGATTTGTGTTTTCTTAAACCGCATGTTTTTTGTCGGTGGACACTTATTTTGGGACGGAGGGAGTATTTGTTATATGAGTGTTCGGCAAAAGTAGTTGGATATAAGATTACATAAAAGAACAATTGATTAAAAATAAAGAAATATATAAATATATTTTTAAGAGTAATTATAAAAATTGATTTCAAAAGCTCATTAACGTTTTGTTAAACGTTACATGAAATACCTTTAGATTTAGAGTGTTTTGTTTAAACTAAAAACTAAATGTTCGAACTATCAAACGAAACTTTTTGTTTAAACTAGAGCGTTTAGTCAAAATCTAAAAGATAGAAGCTCCTAAACGCTTCCAAAAGCTCCGTCCCGAACACACCCATGTTTGATTGTTTAATGCTTTTAGTTGTTTTCGTATGACAGATTATATTAGTAATAATAATTTAATATTTAAAAAATTAAAAAGAGAAAAACAGGAAATAATATATAAGTAAAGGACCATAAATGTATTTTAAATTTATTTTATGGTTTGAACTGTTTGTTAGGTAATCATTCGGTCCACTATATAACAAAAGAAGATGAACACAAAAGTGATTATACATAAAATAATACCGTCGATAATTATTATTCACAAGTTAGTATCATTGACCACGAATTTGTTCACCCACCATGTTCGGATACAATTTTTTTTATAGACCATGCATTTAATTATAAATTTGGACCATCATTATATATTTTAAAATTTCATTATAAAAATGGTAAGTTAGTAAATCAACCGCAATAAGTGGAGGCTTGATAGGTACGTATCCTTAAATTTGGTCAAACATAAACAAAGCTCAAAAATTGTTTAGGTAGATTTTTTATATCATACACTTAATTATAAACTTGGACGGTCATTATATAATTTAAAATATCATCATAAAAATTGTAAGTTATTAAATCAACCGCTATAGATGGAGGCTTGATAGGTATCCCTAAATTTGGTCAAACACAACCAGAGCTCAAAAAATGTTAAGGTACATTTTTTATAGATCACACACTTAATTACAAATTTGGACGGTCATTATATATTATAAAATTTCATTATAAAAATTTTAAATTATTAAATCAACCCCTATAGGTGGAGGCTTGATAGGTATCCTAAAATTTGGTCAACCACAAACAAAGCTCAAAAAATGTTTAAGGTACCGGTAGTATATATACTAGTCGTTACTCGCGCAAAGCGGCGGCGTTGAATAGTTTTTTAAGTAATTAGTTTCATTTAGAAACATGTCATATTATACGAAACATAAGAAACATACATATTGTTATCGGCCGGTTTGGGATGACGATTAGAGTCCTTCCAGCGAGCGCCAAATAATTTCAACACCCATAGTATAATAATAATAATAATAATAATAATAATAATAATAATAATAATAATAATAACCACAGTAATAATAAATAATATTTTAATATGGTTAAAAGAAATTTTTTTCTTATTGACTATCAAATATTTGAAGTTTATTAAAAATGTTAGATTCATCTTTTAAAAATAAAAAAGAACCGCTAATTGTTTTTTCCTTCTCTTTCAACACTTATTTTATTTCCTTCTAATTCATAATTAAATGAAGAATGCATAAAATATATGATATCCTTGTATCAATTATTTTTTGTTAACTTACCAGCATCTTTACCATCTCTCCGGTCAATTTTTTAATATTTCAACCCTTAATGAAAAATAGATTTTCACAGTTGTAATTATGACCACCATGATATCCTAGTAGTCGATCAATCATTCCTCCTTAGCTGTAATTATGACCAAATTGCCCTTGTTGAGCTTAACTGATATGATCTCAGGCATAACTTAGCTGTAATGTGATAGAAGGGAATGGAATATGATATATTCCCAGATTGCCCATGCAGCCTCCTATGTGACAAACTCTTTGCTTTTTTTGTTGTGAAATATTCTCTTATTGGTTTGTTTAGTTTAAGATTGAAAGTATAACACTATTTGTTGAAATTGGTAGATTATGACATTTTGAAATTGGTTTTTTTAGTTTAACATGTAAAGGTTGGTTAAGCCGGTTGAAGTTGTTTTTTTGTATGGTGGAGACTGGATAGCAGCTGTAATTTCTTTTTGGTGTTTTGTACCTTCATGATTGTCAAATCATCCACTGGGCCATCGGGTGCTTTGTTAAACATGGATCCCAAACCATTTCATCTTACAATCTGCATGAAAACTTTAATTTCTTTGGAGGATTCAAAGGTAGTTGAATTTGCAGCAGTGACAATATAAGACATTGTTCCTAGTTTTGCAAAACTATTTCCAGCTATCAGTTCACAACCTCTTTATGAGCCATTTACATCAGTAAACTAATTTTTTACAATGAAATTGTTATTAAATTAATCATATTTTCTACGGAGGAATTTTTTTTTTGTGGTGTTGCAATATCTAATAAATCAAAACAAGTCGCAGGAATACATGAAAGTTTCTTTTATAATAATGCATTTAGTCCTTTTACGGTTTTACCAACTAACAAAAAACTCACTTTGAATATTGAACTACCAACTGAAAATGAATGTTGATTACAAAAGAGAAAGAGACAAGACAATCCTTCTAACATGGCCATATACCTTGCTGCATACTACTTTAAATCATGAACCACCAACTAAAATGAAAGTTATTACAACTTTGTCTACTCTCCTATGTGATAAGCTTTGCATATGCAGCCTCCACCTGTTATAAGAAACAAAAGAACGTTCCTATTTATACAAATTATACCAATTATGCCCTCTATACAAATTATACCAATTATGCCCTTTATACCAATAGTGGATACAACAAAGGTACATGAACTGTAATAAAATATTTTTACACTTTATACCATTTATACAAATTATACCAATTATGCCCTTTATATCCTTTAGTCACGAAGTAAGTCGTTTATGCAAGTTTCAAGCCCTAATAACAACAATATCAAATCATTAAAAAAGTAAAATAATAATATTCAATAACATAAATTACTTTCCATTTTTTATAATAGTAATTCTTGTAGTTCCATATAAATAAATAACTATAAACTCTACTGACCTTTTTTATAAAACTTTTCAACAGAACTTGTTTTTGTCAAGTAATTTGTTGGGGTATCAGAATCTTCTAGATGCCCTTTTTACAAAAATAACTTCAAAACCAAGATGTCTGTCAATAGAATTGGGTATGGATTTTTACCTTGCAAAAAGATGAACCATCGAACCAATATCTACCATGTCCAAATCCATCATGCATTTAGCAAATTCAAATTCTGTGAAAAAGTAGGAACACCCCTATCATAAGTCAAGAAAGAAAGGTAAAATAATTACCTTTTAAACAATCGCATATTGAAACAACCATGAGAAGAAACGGAAATGAAGAACTTTCTCAAAGAGAAACCTAAATTTAAAATATTTCGAATTAAAATTCTTATTTTTGAAGTTGCTTTTTGCAGGGGAGATATGACTCCCAGACAAAGGGTTTTACAAAGAAGATAAGCCAATAAAGGTTAAAAGAGAGACCCTATAACAACAAAAATTGCAGCATTGGGAACGATAGTGCTTTAAGTTAAACTAAATTTGGCCGATTTCACCTTTTTGAAGCAAATTTTGCTCTTTTTAGAGCCCCAACCTTCTTGAGATCCAGACCATTCTTATTCCTGCACAAAAAATGAAGAGGGCGAGATAGGTGACGAAGATAGGGATAAAATAGTTATGGAATGTTTATAGACCTTGGGTTTTTGATGTTGGGTTTTTAGCAGCAACGGTTTCATGGTGACGAAGACAGGGAGAAAATAGTTGTGGAATGTTTCTAGACCTTGGATTTTTAGCAGCAATAGTTTCATGGTGATGCATATACAGAGAGAGACAAAAAGTAATGGCAGTGTTTCTATAGAGAGATAGAGAGGTGTTGGTGGCTTCGTTTTGGGTTTGGTTCGAGAGAGAGAAAAACGAAGGAGACGAGAGGCAGTGGCGTTGATAGAAGATCGGTGGTAGTGATGTTGGAGCAATAGAAGATATGAGCTTATGGTTGGTGGTTGTTGTTGCTGGTTCAGAAGGGGCGGCGTTGAGAGGTTTGGCCGTTTGGGTTTTTAGAGAGAATGTGGAGTGACAGTGGTGGAGTCCATGGAAAATGGAAAATGGTGGTGGTTAGGGTTTACAGTGAGATGAAGCGGGGCATTATCTAGAAGTGTGCAGCACCAAATCCTCTCATTCCTCCGTATTTATATGGTTTCTTTTCTATTTGAATTGGCCTAAATACCCGTAATTTGAATCAGTCTTAGCTAAAATTTGGGAATATATTAGGAAAGATAAGAATACACGGGAAAAGTGAAATGAGATACATGTATTGATTGTTTGTTTGATTATACTTTTAGCTTATAAATTTGGACATTTTAAAATTTGATTTTATTTTATTGAAGTCTAATTGTATTTTAAGCTTAAACACTTGGACGTCTTAAATCTCTTGTTAGAAATAGTAAAGTTTGTATATATAATAATATAGTAATATATATATATATATATATATATATATATATATATATATATATATATATATATATATATATTAGGTTGTAACCCGTATATTACATGGATCACAATTTAAAATAAGCGACTTGTTATAACATAAGTGATTTGTTATAAAAAGATAAACCATAAGATTTTAACTATGTAGATAAATAAAAACTAAGAGACAACTATGTGAATAAGGTTAATGATACCAACTTTCCAACTAATAAGATATTGGTGAATAAGGTTAATGACAACTACTTCTGAACTGTTTAGAAATCAAAACCTATTAATATTTAGACTGTAAAAATGATATATAAGAGATCCAACTATCAACCATAAAAATTGGATAAACTTATGATAACAACCATACATGGCATTTTTTTTAATATTCTAACAATCTCAAAGCATAGGATAACGTAATCAAATAAAGCTACATGTAAGGAAACTACAAAGGATATTCGTCTAACATTTTTTAGGTTTATAGATGACATCCCAGTAGGTGCTTCAAGATGTCCATATGCCGCAAATAGGTAAACTCAAAATTTTAAATAAATGAAATAGTAAAATAAAGCAAGCAACAAAAGAGTTAAAACTTTAAAATTTTAAACTCTAAAAAAAACAATATATTTTTATTAGATTCTCGAAATAGTAACATACGTTATAAAAAAATGAAAATAGATAAAATTTTCCAGTAGGATATAACATATTGTTTTTTGAAAGTATACGCAAACATATCATATGCATATAATGAAATTAGAAAAAAAAAAAAATATGCCAAACATAGAACATATTAGGTTAGAGACCCTTTAACGTTAGTTTTTATTCCAAAACCTTTTTCAACATATTTGTACATATGATTACAAACTTAATATCCGAACATTGAATTTGCAAGTTAATTTCAATTCCGTTAAGGGTCCTAAACCCGCTTTAAGAATCTCCAAGTGTGCCCTTAACTCAAAAGTAAACAATATATCAATATAATCATATCAACATGTAAGTTAAATTAAGTCTGTATAATGGTAGATATGACAAGACTAAGATCTAGAGATTTGGTTAGCCAAATCTTAATATTTGAAATACAAAAGAAAAAAGATAAAGTGTTACCAACAGGTGAAAAAAAGAAAGAAAAAACACATTATCGGTTAACAAAATAATGCACATTGACATTTCTTGCATCTACCAATTTTGATTTCCTAGGGAGTTAGCAATGGACAGTAAAAATTAACATGTGTATCTCCAACGTAGATTAGGAATAGTCTAAAAAGAATAGTGTGTTTACTCTTGAAAGCACAATAAGTATCATTAATAACCATCCTACTCTCATTTCCTTTTTATTGAAACATTATATTTTCCGTTTTCAGTCTCATCACGGCATTGCGTATTGGAAATCAACCCAATTATGGGTAACTATACTTGAAAAATGTACCCAAATAGAGCAATGAGAATTGCTTTATATTTGGATAATTTATTATAACTGATAGTTTTTTCAGAGTATAATGGTTTAATATGAAGAAATGCAAGGGGGATGATATGAAAAACACATCAATAAAGTATACATTATACAATGATCAAATTAGTAGAGGTGAACAACGGTCTTTGAGTGGGTCGCATTTTTTAGGGTAAGACAAGCTGCAACAGTGCATTTTTTCGGACCAAGTCAGTCCGCGATTTGTAGAACGTTGAGTAATATTCAGCTAGTTGCTCTAAAAACAAGTCCAAGAAAGAAATAATTTAACAGGTCACAAAATAAAAAAGTACATTGCTATTTGTTTTCTTTGAAAATTAAGTAACATGAACGAAAGAATGAAAGTAGCATGCCGTTTATTTAAACTGTGTGCCAACTACATGCATGTCATTCACCTAGCTATAGGTCAAAAAAAGAATAGTATATTACTATTTTGCATTAAAAAATAAGTAACAAAAATGAAACAATGAAAGTACCATGTTATTTAATTTAACTTTGTGCCAACTACTTGGTATGTCATTCACGTACAAGTAAAAAAAAAGTAAATTGTTATTTTTGCCTTGAAATAACTAAAGTACCATGCTATTTGTTCAGCTTTTTTCCATGTGCAAATTATGACATTCAGATAAAATTTAAAAAAAAAAAGTATTTTCTATTTTTTTGTTGAAAATTCATTAACAAAATATATTTTTTCAACTATTTATCATTGTACCATTGTTACCTAAATGAAGCATTGGAGCTATCCACACAACCATACACACACAAACGAAAAATAGCATACAAACATGACTTAACATTCTATGTATTAAATAGCAATGCCTTTCTGAGTATTGAACCTTCAAGTTTGCGAGCCTCTAAAAAACAGTGTACAAACATCGCTTAGTAGTTTGTGAACTTTCATGTTTAAAAAGGGAAGGGTAACTTAAGAAGTTACACTTAACCCAATTAGAAATCACATTGACTTTATGTTCCACTTTAACTAAAATGTTGCTAACATTTTAGCAGATCCTTATCCTTATTCATAAAGGATCCTTGGTATATGAGTTTATTTCTTCAGATTTCAAAAATAAGTTGTAGAAGAAGTAAAACTAAATCAGATTAACTATTTAACAATTAACAAAATAACATACTCATAGTGATACCTGTAGATGGCATAACTCATGGTACTTGTTGTCACTGTCCTACCAATAGCAAGATCAACATCAAAAACTGTAACATAACACTTATTTATTTTAAAATCAAAATAGTTGAAGTGTCTAAACTCTTTCATTAAGAGATTCAAAATAGAAATTCAGCAACACATAGATAAGTTGGGTTACTAATCGATAACAAAAACACAAATGGAATCACAAGGATAAACTCAAAATCATTAATTGAAAGCAAGGCAACTTACAATTTATTGAATCTTAAAATCAAATTTTAATTAATATATATGTGGTCATGGATCTGTTCGTTCTTTTGGACTCAATGTTTTTCGGTTCTCCTTTGCTTTTACTTATGGGCACGATGTTCTCCAACAGTCTTAGACAGGAAAAAAATCAAGAAAAGAAGCTCCATAAAAGAGGTTATGGGCATGATTCATGATGAGAGTAGGTCGAACCTAAAAATGTAATACCTTTTGGAAAAACTACAAAAATACCTTCAAACAAAGACCGTTAGACCAACCATTAAATGAAACTCAAAACAGAGATCAGGCAGTCAAAGAACATTGAACCGTTGATTCTTGAATCTACACAATTGAACAAACACACATGTTATATTAAAAAGAAAATAAAGAAACCATGGTGAAGAGAAAGAAACGATGGAAGACATTGATATCCCTACAAAACTCTGCCTTCGAGAGTGAGTGATTTTAGAGAGACGAACACAAAAGGAAGCCATTTTTGTTTATGTAAAACTCTTAGAAATAAAAATGAAGACTTTTAGAAAAGGATACGCCTGACAAAGGGAAGCTGGGAACCATAGGGCTCCGTTACTTCCATTTCAAAACCTTTTAGGTTAATAAAAATCCTAAATATATTGAGATACATAGGAAATATTGAGGGATTGAAGCAATAATAAAGGAGACGATAAGGTGGATTCGAAGAAGGGTGTGCCGAGTTTTAGGGGATTTGGATTTGAATGTTGATTTTCATAATTTCTTGCTTTATTCTGTTATCTTTCACCATTAAAGAAGCTTTGAGAGAAACAAGATGAAAGAGAAGATGATATTCGAGTCTGTTTTATTTCATTGATATCTATTTACATTGATACATAAATAACTGTTTCTATCAAACAGAACTAACAACCTTTATATGAAATTACAACAATACCCTTTAGCTAACTAACTAACTGTCATTTAATAACAGAGTCTAACACCCCCCACAAGCTGTAGACTGTAAATGCAGCTTGGAAATAGATTTTTGATGAAGAACTCCATTTAATGACTTAGTTAGAACATCTGCTAATTGAGCATCAGAGTTAACATGGGACAACGAAATTAACCCTTCTTTTAGCTTTTCTCTAACAAAGTGGCAGTCTATCTCTATATGTTTGGTCCTCTCATGAAAAACTAGATTGGTGGCTATGTAAATAGCTGCTTGGTTGTCACATTTTAATGGAATTGGATTAATGTGAGATACATCAAGTTCATGAAATAATCGACTCAACCAAGCTAATTCAGAACAGACTCTTCTCATAGACCTGTATTCTGCTTCAACAGAAGATAATGAAACAGTTATTTGTTTCTTGGATTTCCAAGAAATAGGTGCATCACCAAACATAATGAAGAAACCACTAACAGATCTCCTGGTTATAGGACAAGCTACCCAGTCTGAATCACAATATGCCTCCAATTTATAATTTTGAGTGTTATTGAAGAATAAACCTTGATGAAGTGTTCCTTTGAGATAGTGTAAAGTATGCATAGCAACATCGAAATGATCTTGAGATGGCTGTTGATTGAATTGACTCAAATATTGAACTGAGTAAGCTAAGTCAGGTCTTGTATGAAGAAGAAAATTCAGTTTTCCAATTAATTGTCTGTACTCAGTAGGATTTTTGAGAGGATTAGACATTTTGGGAAGAAGATGAACTTTGTGTGGTAATGGAGAGGAAACAGGAGTGTCTTCTTCGATTGAGTATGAAGCTAACAATTCTCGAATGAACTTGCTTTGATGTACAATCATCCCATTTGTGACTTTGGTGAATTCAAGACCAAGAAAGAAATTTATTTGTCCCAAATCCTTGATTTTGAACTTATCATTAAGAAAAGTTTTTAACTTTGTGATTTCTTCCAGATTATCACCAGTAACAAGAATGTCATCAACATACACAACAACAATCACTATGGAATCTTTGGTTTTCTTTAGAAAAAGAGAATAGTCATTATGAGAATGTGTATAGCCTTGAACTTTGAGAGCATCAGAAAGTTTAGAATACAATTGCCTGGATGCTTGTTTTAAGCCATACAATGACTTTTTAAGTCTACAAACAAGATGAGGAGAGTCAACCTGAAAACCAGGAGGAATCTTCATGTATACTTCTTCATGTAAATCACCATGAAGGAAGGCATTATTAACATCTAATTGTTGAATTGTCCACCCTTTCTTTACAGCCAATGATACTATACATCTTACAGTATTGAAATTGACTACTGGAGAGAAAGTATCATGATAATCTATTCCTTCCTGTTGAGTGAAACCCTTGGCAACTAAACGGGCCTTATGCCTTTCAATTGAGCCATCTGCTTTGTATTTGACTTTGTAAACCCATCTACATGAAATGGGTTTCTTGCCTTTAGGAAGTTTAACAATATCCCATGTGTTGTTTGAAACAAGAGCTTGAAGTTCCTTTTGCATTGCTGCTTTTTAATCTTTATTCCCTTTAGCTTGATGATAAAATGCTGGTTTAGGAAAATGTAATGTTGAATGAAAAGCAAAGGAACGATTGAGGGTATTTATTGTTGATGAAGTAAAAATTGCATCTGGTATGCACATATTAGTGAGAGTATGACAACAGAGATGATCAGAACCAACATGATTATATATGTAATCTTGAAGTCTTATTGGTGGTTGATGTATTCTAGTAGACCTGCAAGTGGGAATAGGATGAGGAATAGGATCATGAGTGGGAATAGGATCATGAGTGGGATCATGAGTATGTGGATGTTCAAAAGCAGAGTCAGGGGTATAATTGGAATTTTCAAGAATATCGGTTGAATTAGTTGGAATATGAGAAAATGATGAATGTAAAGGAGGTTTAATCATGGAATGAAGAGGAAATAAATCCTCAAAGAAAATAACATCTCTTGAAACATGAATGTGCTTATTAACTAGATTCAAGACTTTATAAGCTTTTTGACCAGTAGGGTAGCCAATAAGAACACAAGAATGAGATCTAGACATAAATTTATCACGTCCAACAGGTGATGTAGCAACAAAGCACAAACATCCAAACACTTGCAAATATGACAAATTTGGTTTCTTTCCCATTAGAACTTCATAAGGAGTGGCATTGTGAAGAACTTTTGTGGGCATTCTGTTAATAAGGTGAACAACAGTCTTGATACATTCATTCCAAAAAGCAATACCCAAACCAGATTGAAAATATAAAGATCTTGCAACTTCTAAAATGTGTCTATGTTTTCTTTCAACAAGGCCATTCTGTTGAGGGGTGTGAAGAGTTGACTTTTGATGAAGTATGCCCATGGATTGAAAATATGTAATTCCTTCATGACTTGATCCAAGCTCAAAAGCATTATCAGTTCTAATGATTTTGACATTTCTATGAAACTGATTTTGAGCATAACTAACAAAATTTTTTATCAAAGTAAGAGCATAACTCTTATGTGAAAGCATATGAACCCATGTATGTCGGCTATGATCATCAACAATGGTAAGAAAAAACTTGAAACCATCATGAGATAAATGTTTATAAGGTCCCCAAATGTCGACATGAACAAGATCAAAAGCATTATTAGCAACAGAAATGCTTTTAGGAAAAAGGTGTCTGTGTTGTTTAGATTTGAAACAAATGTCACAAGACTCAATCAATGAAATATCAGATGTATTAACAAGAGAAAGTAATTTTAACTTGTTAATTGGAAGATGACCAAATCTTCTATGCCGTTTCATATTAGAAGATGAACAATTCATTACATTGAAAGAAGAATTATTCATAAAAGGTAATACAGAAAAACAAAATGAAAGAGTCTTTTGTATTACATGATGATGAAAAACATATAGATCATTGATTCTTTTGCCAAAAGAGCCAAGAGCAACTTTATTCTTTACTGAAGGGTCCTGCACCAGATAATGATTATCAGTAAAGATGGCAAAAGTTTGATATTGAGAAGTAATCTTGGGAATAGAAACAAGATTATATTTGAAAGAGGGAACATATAAAACATTTTGAAGAACAAGAGACTCATGTAATGGCACATTACCAACAAAAGAAACAGTTGTATCATTGCCATTAGGAAGACCAATGAATTGAGTCTGTGAAAGTTTAGACAAAGATGAGAAAAGATATTTATTGGAACAGATGTGATCAGTTGCTCCAGAATCTATTATCCAAGATAAATGTGGTTGTAATAAATCTGATGATTTGTAAACATTGGTAGCAAAATGTTTAAAATCAAAAGTTGTACCTTCAGGTTGCATAGCTCCATCAGTAAGAGAAGAACCAGAATGAATTATGGATGATGAAGATGCAATAGAATTGTTTTGAAGGAGTTGAAGCAACTATTGATATTGATCTTGAGATATCATTGGAGAAGATGATATTCGAGTCTGTTTTATTTCATTGATCTAACTTATCTATTTACATTGATACATAAATAATTGTTTCTATCAAACAGAACTAACAACCTTTATATGAAATTACAACGATACCCTTTAACTAACTAACTAACTGTCATTTAATAACAGAGTCTAACATATTCAGGGACAAAGGATGCAATGGGAATTGGAATATTTTGGCTGATTTTTTGGGATAGAAATACGGAAGAATATTTGATGATTTCTTGGGAGACCATTTATGAAACAGATATTCAAAATGAGCGGGAAAGCAAAGCAATGATAAACTACAAAACATGCCATGTGGCAAAGAAGATGTATAGAAAATTGATATGTGTCATGTTTAGAAGTTTTTTATTAAAAGAGAATATATATATATATATATATATATATAGGGGAAAAGTGAATATACTCTTAAGGGTATATAAGTTTAGGTACCCAAACTCACATATTACGTCGTTTTGTATCATATAATACATTCTAATTGTCCAATGTTCTTATAATTTAACTTTTAACTTGATTTTACTTCCATTATTTTTATAAATTACACATTTATCTTCCTCTTACATAATTTTCATTTTCAACTACAATATATATAGCATTGTAGGTGTTCGGCAAAAAGATGTAACTTCATAATTTCAATTGGTTGAATGACTTCTATTCGCGAGTTACACATGAATAAAATTAAATATAATATATGATTTAATGTTATTTATAGTTGTTGTTATTGTTAATTAATTTTTTAAAATTTATTTGCTTAATGTTTTAATTTATATCATTATAATTATTTAAAACATCAAACATTGTATTTTTTTTATTTTAATGCTAACAATATAATCATTTATATAAAGTTATTTTTAACTATTGTTATTGTAAGTTATTTTAAGCTATTTATTTCGAAACTTTTAACGATTATAAAAATATTTTTAGGAAATATTTTAGTTAATTTGAGATTGCAATTTAGTTTTTGCATTTATCAATTTTAACTATTTACAAAAAATTCTTTGGTTTTTTAAATGGAACTGAAATTTATATTTGAGTTGACATTATAATACACAGAAACACCTATATTTAGTAAAGTTTATACAAATATATGTTTTTTTTAATATGACAACAACGTTGTTGTCAAATTTGATATAATAGTTCGCATACTAAATTGATATAATATATTGATTACTTTGAATTATATGATAATATATAAATCTATTATAACTTCAAAATCTCATTCGTTTGAATGACTTATACACATGAGTTACACATCAATAAAATTAAATATTATATATGGTTTAATGTTATTTATGGTTGTTGTTATTGTTAATTAATTTTTTAAAATCTATTTATCATTATAATTATTTAAAACATCAAACATGATTTTTTGATTTTAAAGGTAACAATATAATCGTTTATATGGAGTTATTTTTAACTATTGTTATTATACGTTATTTTAATTTACTTATTTGAAAACTTTTAACGATTATAAAAATATATTTAGGAAATATTTTAGTTAAATTGATATTACAATTTAGTTTTTGCATTTATCACTATAATGTATCATTTTTAACTATTTACAAAATATTCTTTAGTTTTTTTAGTGGAACTGAAATTTATATTTATGTTGACACAGTAATATTATATTTAAATTAACAATTTAAGTATTTTGTCCAAACTGTTCAAAAGTTGTAGTTTTAAACTGACAATGGTTTACATACAACAACATTTTAAATCTAATAAATTAATAATAATATGTTAAAATTTAAAGACATAACTTTATAAATAGAAGTAAATATATTATTTTAAAATTAAGATTAAATCTATTTATCCTTACATTTTAGATTTGATATTTGTTTAATCTTAATAACCAACTTATAATCATAATTAGAAAGACATTATAATTTATCACTTTTAAATATTTATAAAATATGTTTTGGGTTGTTTAAGTTAAACTAAAATTTATATTTAATTTGACCCTATAATGTTATATTTAAATTAATAATTTAAGTATTTTTATATAAATTGTTCCAAAATTATACATTTAAAATGATAATGGTTTACATCCAACAATATACTAAAATTAATAAATTAAGTATAACATGCTAAAAGTTAAAAAAACATAATTTTATAAGTATATGTAAAGATATTATTTTAATATTGAAATTTAGTTGATATATGATTAAACTTTAGGTTTGATATTTATTTATCCTAATTTACAAAATTATAATTATTATTAGAAAGAAATTAAAAAGTCATGGGAGTTTCAAATGAATGTGGTGAAAGGAAAAAAGAATGGGAGTTTCAAATGAATGTAGTGAAAGAAAAAATGTTTCCTTCATAAATATATAATGATATATATATATATATATATATATATATATATATATATATATACACACACACACACACAAACACAAGTAGTTCGTGCGAAAACATAAATATTATGCGAGGCGAAAACATATGTTTTCTTATAAAAATCAAACACTTGTACTTTAGAAATTCAATTTATTAGTATGATAATAAGTTTACATGGGAGGTTGTAAGCAATGTTTTAAAAACCGGTTTTTTAGTTGAACCGGTATGGTGACCGGTTCCCGGTTTAACCGGTTCAACCGCTGGGTGAACCGGTTTCTATATTTTTTATGTTTTTTTTTTCTATTTTCCTACACATACATATATATAGAAATTATGAATTTGATGTTTACAAGTTCAAACATTAAAATACACATAAAAATAAGTTGTAGATGAATCCAAATACATTAAAATAACACATAACCATAAGTTTTAGTGTTTTTACATCAATCCATATACGTCAGAAAGAAAATAAAGTATAATACCGAAACGAAATATAGTTTTTGATGAATACAAATACATCAAAAAAATTTATAATATTTACCGTATGTTTTTATTTATAAAAAAACTAAATAGATTTGAAAAAAAAATCATTAAAGTTTATTATGTAAATGGTTTTTTTTCATGTGTTTTTATTCGGTTTAACCGGTTTATTTTTGACCAGTTCAACCGGTTTTTTTCTAAAAACCGGTCGGTTTAATCCGGTTCAAAAATCAATGTAAAACAGGTGATAGTTGAACCGCTCCTTCTCCCGGTTTCCGGTCCAACCGGTTCGACCGGCCGGTTCAAACCGGTTTTTAAAACATTGGTTGTAAGACTGGAAGGAGTGGGACGGAAGTTTCCCTCATTTTTGGTGGGTCATACCCTCTTTCCCTCACCCTCCTTTCCTTCACCTAAAAGCCAAGGAATGGGTGGAAAGCCCTTCCCTCACTTTTTTTATTAAATAAAATTAATTTTTTTGTTATGAATTATAATTTTTAAATTAATACTAAACATAAATTTTAATTAAAAATAAAAAAGCATTTCATTAATTAAAATAAAACTTACATTAAACCTAAAATATAAAAAAGTAGAAAATTAAAAAAAAACACACACACAAACTAAAAACCAAACAAACCAACAATGACCTACGGAAAATATTTTTTCAGAATTTTTTCCCTCTTCTTCATCACGAGCTCGAGAGCCGGCCCCGAGAGATGATCAACGTTTTCCATCAAAGACTTCATGTCTTCCATTTCTTGTCTCCCCGCCCGCTCCTTTTTCCTTGTTTCTTCTTTTTCTTTGTCGAAAGCCAAACGTTCGGAGAAATTTAGATTATATCGATCAAACGACGATGTTATCTTCCACATTTCGTCAATGTCCATGCTGAAATCAGATGCACTCAAAGAAGTCCCTTTTCCCTTTCTCTTCGCATTGTCCCTACCCATTAGGCGGACAATTTCTTCTAGCTCGAGTTCGTCGTCCTGATTTAAATCTAGACCGACACGAGCATCGGAGGAGGTTGTGTAACCACTAGAGCCATTTTTCGTTTGCTTTGATTGTTGGACTCCAAAAATAAAATCTTGCTTGTATTTTTTCCACCTAGGACTTCGGACCAATAATTTCCAACAATCGTGCCACTTGAATGATTTTCCGACTTCCTCAAGGTAAATCTGCAATTCTTCTTGAAGTATTTCTTCGTCGCCTTGATTGCTTTTTCGTTGGGTTTTTAGGTTGTTGTACAACTCGTTTATTTTTGAAACCCCCGATGCTATTTCTTGAAACTTCGAATTAAGTTGATGTTTCGTACGATAGTCGTCACATTTTCCTAGCTCCTCTCAAAATCGTTCTAAAATGTGAAACCAAAAATGTTATCCCGGTTGTGCGTTTCCCTGAATCGAATCTTCATAAATATCAACCCAAGCTTTGACCAAAACTAGTTCTCGTGTGGAACCCATGTTATCGGCTTTTGTCTTCCCGGTTGTGCGACACCCTCGCGCACTTGTTTTTTCCTTTTACGTCTTTGTGGTGGTGGTGTTGGTTGAGTTTCGGGAACTATGTCTTCTTTTTCCGCGTCATCCGATTCATCGACAAGTTGGTGGTGGTGTTGGGTTTGGGTTTGAGTTTCAGTTTGAGTTTGGGGTTGAGGTTGATTTGGCGATTGTTGATCCAGAAACACAACAAAGTTTGAAAACATTTGCGACGTAACATTTGGAACTTGCATCGGGTAATATTAGCCAACACTTTGGTATTGGAATCGTAGTGGGGATTGAATGGGAGCATCGAGTTGGGGGCGGTAAACTCCTTGCGGGGATAAGTCGATAGCAAAAATGTTGCGAGGAGGGATGTTTATACTCGAACCATGGCTTTTTTTCCTTCGATCGGAAGTTGGGGTTTGCTTGTCGGGATTCATTTTTTTTTGTTGATATAAAGTAGAGAGAATAGAGGATAATGTGATGTTTTTAAGTTATATGTATATATTTATAGTAGTGGTAAAAGGATAAAAAAAATAATAAATAAAAACCAAAGTAGCCATTACAGAAAAAAAAAAAAAAAAAACATTTTTTACCGTTATTCTACGGTTATTTTCACCAAAAAAAAAAAAAAAAAAAAAAAAAAAAAAAAAAAAAAAAAAACGCCGGCCAATCACAGCAAGAGAGAGAGAGAGAGAGCGGGAGAGGCTCCCCTCTCCGTTTCCCGCACAACCCGTTCCCGCGCCGACTGTGCGGTGTTCCGCTTGACGGGAAGCTCCCCGCTTCGCCCGACCTAATGGTAATATAGATTCAAAGGTGGTTTTAATAACCGTTTCTCTTTTTTTTTTCTTTTCACGTCCTTAACCACTTTTAAATTCACGTTTTCATAATAAAAAAGTCAAAACACATGTTTTGTTAATATGAAACAATTTCTCATGTATCGCCGATTATCATCATATAGTTCAAATTTTGGATGAATTGTTGTCCAAAATATAAGGTTAAGGTGACATAATTTCATATATACTGGTCGTTTATCTGCGCTAAACAACATAACATGTGTGAATAGTTTTTTCAAAAATTAATTTCTAAAGACAAATAGTTCTCTTTCAGAATTAGTTTCTAATTACGATTAATTTGTTTGCTCAAATAGTTAAGTGTTTTACATTATTGACAATGTTTCATCAAATTAAAATTTTTAGTTAATTCATTTTTTTTTTATTCAAAACATGTTTAGCTCTTTTGTAGTTATTAACTTCGTTACTATAATTTAATGATGAAACAAAATAGAAAAGTGTTACCACCAAGACATTGAAAAATCACAAAGCAAATGACATTTGCATTAAATATTACTCATTTATTATATATTTATTTAGTAACAATTACAAACTACAAACAACAAATAATAAATAAAGAAAATATTAAAATATTTCATCTTATAAATTAATTTTGATACACTAAAAGCTTTTTATTATTTTTTAGATTCCAAAACTTAGTAGCTTAAAACTTTTGGTTGTTCGCACTCATGAAATTTGATTCTTCTTCACATGGGTAGTGTTGTAACGTGCCAAATGGTGTGCATGAATTGCTTGATCATCACTGGAAAAGGCCATTGAAAGATTTGATGTATAATCTTTGTGCATATAAACTTGGATACTTGTTAAATGCAAGAATCATCAACCCATTTTCATATATTTTTTATTATAACATCCTATTACAGTATCTTGAAGGTTACCATTCTTTTCATGTGTACGTGGATACCCCCTCTTCCTTTAATATGGTAGCAATTGTCCTTGACGGAAGCTCTTTTAGAGCCCACACTCACCTACTTTTTCTCTTTTAGAGCCCATACTCACCCCATTTTTCTCCAACAAAACAACTCACACCCTCTAGATACCTCTCTCCTTTCACACATCACCACTCCACCAGAACTTATATGAAATACCACCTGATAGTTAAATATTAGGATAAATGTATGAACTTAGTAACTTACATATCCTACAAAAATGTATACAATCTTTATTTGAAAAAAGAGATAAGATAAAAAAAATTCTATCAAACCCATTCATTTCCAAAAGAGTAATTTCAAAATTATTATACAACTACTTCATCACCTCAACTTTTCACTTCATTTAAAATATAATCCAGCTTAATGCTGCTCAAAATATGAATACGTGACAAAAAAATACATAAGTTAACAACAAATATTATAAATAAAAAAGACAAATAGAAGTTAACAATAAGATAAATTGAAAAAAACAAAAGTTTAACTCAATATGTTACTTTTCTCTTGCGAATGTTGTCGAGGGCAAAAGAAAGAAATCGTTTTGACATTTTCTTATCCATAGATCCCAAACATTGAAAAATTTAAACACTTCTGTTACACCTGCACAAAAAAGGATCAATAAAATTCTATTAAAATTATAAAAAACAATCATTAAGGGACAATGAGATATAGCACTTGTTTCTAATATAATCATTCGATCATTGTAGGCCACAAAACAACATAATTTTCTTTCATTCAATGAGTTTGCAAGAAATATCAGTTTAGTTTCTATAATCGGTTTTTCAGTATAATTGGGCTTTTTCGGTCTTATATATGAAAGTAAGTTAGCTTTTTCTTGCACTTAAACATTACACATTGAAAGTAGGATTCTATAAGAAAAGAACAATGAAAATGTGATGTTATTTCTTGCAATTAGTCCTAAATAAATTAAAAAGACCAAGTACAATATGCATTTATCTATTTCCAAAAATGTTAGAAATTGCAAATATGTCACCAAAACGGTAATTTACCTCGATGTCGTGTCACTGACCCATGAGCTGTTTCGTGTCACGTCGAAAAGCCTATTAAATATCATCATCAAACATACAAAATTGACAATACAAAAGGTAAGAAATATGAATGTAGTTATATTTTTGTGACATCTTATCTTAATTTTTATCCAAAAGAGAAGTGAAAATGTAAGTTAGAATCCAAATATTAACTAAACCAAAGGATTAAGTTAGACTAGATCTTTCATTTTGGATTTGGAGTATGCAAAGCTAGCAGCCAACTTGTTTACTTAATTCCAATAGCAACTGAATCATGAAGACCCATGGTGAGATATTCAAAATAGGAGATGCAATGAGATGGGTAAAACAGTCAACCGGGGGAGGAAATCCAATAGGCAAGAATATATAGTTTCCTAGTTATCCACAATTTTGTTGATTAAACCTAAACATTCTCTACCACTCCCTATATGCAGCAAAAAAATTACTTTCGAGTGATACCATCCAATTACAGTGGTATTTGGGTCTAATTTTCATCAGCTACATGACTATGATTACAAACCTGAGGTTGTTACTATAACTAATCCTCAATGCAGCAAAATAGTAAATAGATTCACTGATGCAGCTGCACCCAAATGACAGGGGTATTTTGGTCTAATTTTATAACAGTTCTGGATATGTTTTGTGACAGCCCGTTATTTTCAAGTCAATAAAAGTTAAACCCATTAAATAAAATTTTGAGTTTTATTTATTTCGTTAATTTCATAAGGGCAGCTGCACCCAAATGACAGGGGTATTTTGGTCTAATTTTATAACAGTTCTGGATATGTTTTGTGACAGCCCGTTATTTTCAAGTCAATAAAAGTTAAACCCGTTAAATAAAATTTTGAGTTTTATTTATTTCGTTAATTTCATAAGGGCTGGGGCATGTTTTAGATTATATAAATAATGTTTATATAAGTTTTTTTATTTTAGGATAGAATAGAAATACACTTAATAATCAAAAACTTGTCTTTTGGAACCGAGAACCCTCGGACCGAACCCCCCCCCCCCCCCCCCACCGAAATCAGACCTCAGACCGCAAACCCTTCTTCGACCGAAAAACCAACCGATATATATATGTTTTCATCCGAAAAATTAAGCCATTCCTCACCTTTTTACTCAAAAAATTTCTCAAATCACCCTCAAGTATCATCTAAAAACTTTCATATCTTCAAGAAATATCCTTCAAATCTTCATAATTTTCACCGAGAACACCAAGAACAATCTTCAAATCTTCAAGCTGGCCGAAAACACCTAGGACTGAGAACCTGGTCCTCGGTTGAGAATTTAGCAACGTTTTAAAAACCGGTTTGAACCGGCTGGTCGAACCGGTTGGACCGGGAACCGGGAGAGAGAACGGTTCAACTATCACTGGTTTTATGTTGATTTGTGAACCGGATTGAACCGGCTGGTAAAACCCAGTTGAACCAGTAAAAATAAACCGGTTGAACCGGTTAAACCGAAGAAAAACACATGAGAAAGAACCATTTGCATAATAAATTTTGGTGATTTTTTTGAAATCTATTTAGTTTTCTCTAAATAAAAAGCTATGGTAAATGTTATAATGTTTTTTGATATGTTTATATTCATCTAAAACTATATTAGGTTATAACCTGTAGAAACCACGATTACAAAATAAATAAATTTTATAGTAAAAAGTCATAATTATTAATTAATTATTTTCAATAAATTATTAATTAAGATATTTAGATTATAGTCCGCAGAAACCACGGTCACAAAAATAAATAAATTTTTATAGTAAAAAATCATAATTATTAATATATTATTTTCAATAAATTTTTAATTAAGATATTTATGTTTTTTATTTATGTAAAATTATAATTGTTGATTCAAATAAAATTATAATTATTGATTACCAATTGTTTTGAATTTCAAATTTCAAAATGGTAATAAATAATGCTAATTTTAAGAGATTTAGAAGAATTTTAATTTAAATGTAAAATCACAATCATTGTATTAAAATGAATTGAAGGATAGTGTTTCTTATATATAATTAGTAAATATTGAAAATAGACAAAATTAACCAACATTTCTCAGAAAAAATAATATGTACCAATTCAGGGATAATTTGAATATTCAACAACAACCAATATTTTAGTATAATTGCAAACAAAATATTGAATTTACATAATTATGATAATATTGATTACTAAAAAATGTGATTGATAACCCTTCATTGTTATTTATTTTCTTTATTTACTAGGATGTATTATTTTTATTAAATTAAATATTGTATAACTTGATACTATTATAAATTTTTTAATAACTTTATTAAATATGATATATTGAATTAACGTTTCTTAATTAAACATAAATGCATAATTTATCAAGAATATGTTTATCAAGCAGTTAACACTAGTACAAAAATGGGTTATGGTCACACCAAAAAACCGTGACCATATGCCTATAGTCACACCTTTTTTTTTATCAGAAGTGTCACCGAAGGTCGTGCCATTTTAGGCACCATACGACCATATTTAAATTTAGTCGTTGTATTATATGAAAAACTGTGACCATAGCATATATGTGTAGCTATAGGGTATGGATTTTTGTTGTTGTAATCTATCATTTTATCCAATATTGTGGCCATAAACCCTTTCTAGACACACATTCTTGTTATTTTAATGATTATCTTTCATGGAATGGTCACATGAAATTATTTTTACTGTGGTGTATTGTTAATAATTGGTCACACAAAAAATGTTCATTATGACTATTGACTATCATTTAGAGACACAAAAGTAACCGAAGCATGACCATGTTTAACAAATGGCCGCATGAATTTATTTTCACTATGGTGTTTTGCTAATAATTTGTCACACAAAAAATTATTCATTATGACTATTAACAATCTTTTAGGCACATATAATTAAGCAGTTAGACAATAAAAAAATTATTGAGTGTGACTATTGTTTGTAATATAGTCACATATATGTACTTAAACCATATTTGTAAATGTCGTATAGTTACAAAATGTTTTTATAATTGTGACTATTATAGAATCTATAGTCACATGAATGTACAAATAAGTGACAAATGGTTATGATTTTGACACACATTTATCTATCATTAGCAATATTATTTAGTTTTTAGTTACATATGTTAAATTAAAGCATGACTATAAAATGATTGTAGACATACAACTAATGTTTATAGTCCTTATTGTTTGGTATTTAGTCACACAAACTTATGATAGCCATAACAATTCTTATCCTTTGGACACACTTATAGTTTTCATGTAACAATTGATTGTAATTTAGACGCCACAAACCAATCAAATCATAGCCATTAGTGTTGTAGGGACACACAATTTCATTCACCATGACTATATTTGCCCCATTGACACATTAATTTTATCTTATCATGTCATTTTTTTTATAGATTTTGACTCACAAGTATTGTTTCTACATCACAATACATAAACTATTAGTCACACAATTATAAAAGAAAGTGACATGTGGCATCTTTTTGACATACCAAAATTTTCAACATAAATATTTCAGTTTTAGTCACATATGTTTAATAAAATACTTGTAGACAACATTAAGTTTCTATCATGACTATGGTTTACACTTTAGTGACATGGAGATAAAATTATTATAGACATATGGAATATTTCAAGTGTGGTTATTGTTACAATGTTAGCCACATTAATTAAATTTGATTATTACATTTTCTATATTTCAAACACATAAAAAATAATGTCAAATATACATAACCATAAATCGACAAAGTGAAACGATAAAATGATATCGATATTAATAATAACTCGAATGAAAATAATACATACATAAATTCCATAGTTAAATAGTAAAATATATTTGTAATATATTCAATTCTATAAAACATGCTAAGGAAAGGAAAGAAAGTCATAAACCAAAAACTAGAAGTGTTTTATCTTGTTGATAGTGCTCCTTGTATGCGTGACAGTTCCATCTTTGATTATAAAAGTCATTTTGCACTTCTTGGAGTTTTGAAGTTCATTGTCTTTAGTTAATTCATATGTGGTACCTATAGCAACAACATTGAAACAAATTTGAACAAATAATAATTTAAAAGACTAGTTTATGAAGGAAAAAATGTAATGCATAAAGAAGTAAATAGAATAAACAAACCTTTGAGTCACATTTGACAATGTATATTGGCCATGCAACAAATGTTTTATGTGCTGCCTTAACTGTTTTGTGATCAACCATTTGACATGCTAAAAATGCATCTCCCTTTTTCACTCCACAATGGATACTTTATAGCAGTCATCCTTAATAGAAACTAAAAATAACTTGATAACTAATTCATGAATAAAGTAACATAACCTTACCAAACCAAATAAACACAAATCAAATAATAGAATCCAAATCCTATCACTTTTAATGCCAAAGATTTTGCAGAACATTAAGAACAGTACAAGGATCATAAACCATTAGAAAGAAACATAAAAACTCAATGAACAATCAAGAAAATATTAGCAAAACGAATGAGTTCTCGATGAGAGAGATAAAACTCTCAGTGAGGATAGACTGATAACATTTGATGCCAAAAGATATGAAACTCGAGCATAGGCGGTTCTTTATGATAGCAAGCCAGTAAAATTTTACTTCTTGCTAGTATACCACATAGAACTATCTCATCTGTCTTCAAATATGAAAAAATAGATTTGATATCTTATGTGCTTCAAATCAATTAATTCTCATGATTGTTGATTATTCAACCTAAAAATGTATAATGTACAAATTTATATCCAATATATAGTTCATGTTCACTGACATTTGTTAATGATGGTCGTTTACTCAAACATGTAAAGTCATAACCAATCAAAGAATACACCATCAAATTCAAAACAATCAAAGATATAAATGATATAAACAATAAAACCTCCAAAAATCTACACAGTAAAGGAATTAAAAACCCCAAATATCACAAAACATTACTGTAATAGTCTACCGAGATAAATCAATAAAAAACCCAAAAAACCTAACCTGTAAAGGATGCCAAAGTGATGTTTCTGAGGCTATTATTCACATATAATCTAAAAACAGTTAAAGGTGAAAGAAAAAACGCAATCTGAAATACATTGAGATAATTAGTAATTGAGAGTTGAAATCTTGGAAATACATGCAGAAACATACCTTAAGATGCAGAGGCTAAGACCGGAGGCAATCAGGTGCCTCAGAAATCGTGAAGGTTGAATCTTAGTGTTGTCCACCACAACCACTCGAAGTCTTGAATCTGACCGGCGGCTAAAGGCTCGACGATGTCGTCGCCATGATAAGGGGACAAGCTGCGTCCCTGGTATGAGGTGTTAGTCGAAAATAAATCAAATTTTATTAATTGAAATAGTGAAAATTTACAAACAAAACCGTACAGTATTGGTGGTTAGATTGAGTATCTAGGGTTGTAATATGTGGCTGATGACCGGATGCGAGGTAGAGTGGCGGAGAGGCGGCACATAGAGACGACAAGCAGCGGGAAAAAATTGAAAACGAGAATTTCGCATTTATAATGAGGGTGGGCCAGTGGTGCTCCAATTTCTAACCGGGGGAATCAATTTTTCGTTTGAAAATAGGAGGGATATTGAAATTCTTCATTTTATTCTTCGATGTATGCATGATTATTAATAGAAGCAAGTAAAAAAGTATATTATGTTAAAAACGTTATTGGGCCTTTAAAGATACATAGGCCATTTTGTTTATATATATATATATATATATATATATATATATATATATATATATATATATATATATATATATATAAGTTGGAACATTGGGGAGTACGTTGGGCGTACCCAACTGATTAAGTGTTTAATGGAGTAAGTTCGCACAATGGGGAGTATGTTGGGCGTACCCAGCTGGTACGCAGCGCGTACTAGCCCCAGAAGGAGTACGCTAAGTGTATCAGCTGAGTACGCCCCGCATACTTAGCAGATGGACATTGGGCTTGACGTTCTAGGTATTGGCTAATGTTTAGGCTTTCATTTTTTGGGCCTTATTGGGTCATCAGACTTTTGTGTTGGACTTTGGACTTGCATGTTAGGCTTCCATAGATTCTAGGCTCATGATGGGTTTTGGGCCTAATTTGGAAGATTGTGCCATAAAAACATAATCAAAATTTTGGTTATTTAAAACGTCCAAATTTTGGTACAAAGTTTCATTTTCATACCGGTTGCAACTTTATGCCTTTGCATGCCTCATATACACACAACGCCTCCATTAAGACCTTTCTAAGGTCTTTAACCCATGCACGAGGCCAAAACTCCCACCAAGACTCCATTTTTATGATACTAAAGACCAAGGGACCTCAGATCTGTCCTTCCCATCTTCTAGAGTTGCTTAACTCACAAATAGAGATCCAAAATCAACCAAAGGGACAAAACTAGAAAACCCTAGCTAGATCTAAAGATTTAAGTGGAAAGGTGCAAGCTTTTTACCTCCAGAAGCTTTGCAAAATGACCAACATGCAGATTCTTCAAGCACCAAACCGTCCCACGCTTGCTTAGCAATTCTCCTTCTTGAATGAACTCTGAAATGGCCACAAAAACCCACTCCTTAATCTCAAAAATTCTCTCACTCAACGTCTCTGCTGTAGGTAGGCGAAATAAGCCTAAAGAGACTGATATGGTTTGGTCCAAGAGGCTAAAAGATGTTTAAATAGGGGTCAAGTCCGAGATTTAGGGTTTTGGCCCTATGTTGCGTATGCCCGGCGTACCGTTACGTACGCCCATCGTACGTAAGACTCCTTTGCGGTCCTTCATGCAGAGTACACTAAGCGCACTCATAAGTACGCCCATCGTACTCAAGGGACCACTTATGCCAAAATAGAAATTCTTCGAGGGTTTCAAGTCATACATGATTTAGGGCGTTACACTGGTTTTGAGTATTTAGGTCAAAATTTTGGCCTGTTCATCAAAATGACCATTATGGTCATTTTTCTCAGTGTAACCAGCTGGTAAAACAGAAAAAATAGTATATTTCTAATTTGTTCATTTGTATTTCACATTTTTTCTCATTTCTCGTTTTGTGTTAAACTACTGATTTGCCATTATGCATATGCAAGTCTTCACGAACCTAGCAACCTCATTCCATATACCCTTCAACCTCTTAAAGTTCATCCATTAAATGTCATAATTTGCTTTTTGTTTTCTAAAGCTCAAAACTTCGAAGTTAGTTGCCTAAATGAGAAAAAAATTTCTTGGAAATTTGCTTGAAGTGCATGGTAGTTGCTACTGGTGTTTTGGCCAATTAGTTGCTGAAAGCCTGCTTGTTAAGCGCCTGACTGCTGAATCGGTAATCATCCGGCTATAAATCATAAACATAGATTAGCCACTCATTCACACCCTTAGGTCAGATGACTGACCCACCCCTGGTCCAAGGTCAACTCCTTGGTCAAAGTCAACTTCCAGTTGACTGGACTCGCCGATTCATCGCACCGACTTGCCGAGTCCTTCTCCCACAAACTCGGTCCTACTCTACAAGCCCCTCTTCCCGCTCACTGAGTCACCCTTAAATCACTACTTGGGACGATAGAACCGGCTCGCGATCCGACTCGCCGAGTCCAAGAACAACTCGCCGAGTCCATACGAGCAGACCTCCCACTCGCTTCCAAATCCTCACCCGAGCATCCCTTATGAGGATTTGGGTTTCTGGGACTATTGCAACACGTTAGATTGCTAATTCCGCGTGTAAGTACGAAGGGTTGGACCTTCAACATCTAAACCCCTCTTACTCAGTAACTTTTCATCTGACTCGTTGAGTTTGAAGAACAACTCGTCGAGTACCAGGCAATCTTCATAGGGCTCGCCGAGTTGTTCATCCAACTCGCCGAGTCTAAGGCCGTCTTCAAAGAACTCGCCGAGTCCCTTTACCCATTTCCCATATAGACCAAATCTGAGACATGCAACGCTTCAAAACCATAGATCTATGTTCCTAGGTCATGCTTATCATGTAAAATTGCAAACTTTACATGCATGCATGGCCCTACAAGCTTCAAAAGGCAAATCCAAGCTCTTTATGAGGTCATACACTCAATGAGGACCTCAATCACTTCATCCACAGGAACTTTATGCTTCTAATACGTCCACAAGGTCTAGATCTAAAGTCATTTCAGATCATTAAGCACAAACACATGGAGTTTGGTGTTTTAGGGTTTGAAAACCACCAATTTGGGACAAAAATGGTATCTAATGAACTAGTGATCAAGGTACGAACTTTTCTACCTGAATGGAAGCTTCTCACAGTGTAGATTTCGGATCTACTCCCTTCCTTGCACTCTTCAACCTCCTCCTTCTTCTAAGCTCCAAACTTCCTTCACCAAGTAAAAATCACTCACAAGAACAATATGGGGGCTAGGGTCTCTCACTACAGCTCTCTGGAAGTGTTAGGGGACAAGGGAGGTCGAGTTAGTGTGCTTAAATAGGGTGCCAACACTCGGGTTAGGGTTTTTGCCCAACAGGGCCTACTCGCCGAGTCCAAGGCTTAGACTTTGCGTCTCATCCCACTCCTACTCGGCGAGTCGGTCCTTCAACTCGCTGAGTCCAAGGCAAAAATGCATGAATTTAGAATTATTAATTACAAGAAATACATACCGGGAACCAGGCGATACAAGTTTTTTGGCCCAAAATTAACTGTAATACCCTTATGTCTAAACTATATGTTTTAAAACAAAATGGTGGATTAATGATGGAGAACTCTGATTATAAGATTGTACTTTATTTTTCCCTCATTGTAATTGTACATTTTCCAATTCTTTGCTTGCATTTAAATATGATATAATTTATTTTCCATTCAAATTCTATGAATTTATAATATTTTATTTCATCTTTGATCAATTAAACCATCGTTATATTTACTTTGACTATTTTACAAAGATGTCTAGAGTTTAACTATTAAATATTGAGTATCAGTAGCAAAAAATTACTTATGGTCAAATATTTTATCATAACAAATTATTCACTTTTAGACACACTATAAAATAGAACATGAAGGTATAATACTTATATGCATAAGTTAGAATTTCTTTTATCATGAAAATTCTTCATATTCGATACACATAAGAATTAAACTGTAACCATGAAATACTAATAGTCATATGTTTCTTCTTTTTTCATGAAGATTGTTTACTTTTAGTCGCACATAAAAATTTAAACCGTAACCATACAACACTTGTAGTTCAAAGTTTTTTTCATTAAACCGTAACCATATAATACTTATAGTCTTTGTTTTTCCCTTAAAATGTGGCCATAGAATACTAAAGGTCACATGTTTTTTTTATGATTATTCATATTTTTGCTTATAATCATACGTATGAATGTCCATAAAATAATAACAATCATATTTTTTTTCTTTTATATTGACTATTATATACTATTAAACACACATAAAAGATTGAATCATGACTATGTGTTCTCAAGAGTGGCAATAAAATACTCATAGTCCCATGTTTTATGTTTACTCACATTTTTTTTCCTTTTTTTTCTTTTACACACCTAGGATTTTAATCAGTGTCCATTAAATACTTATGATCACTTTTTTTTTCTTTTATGATGACTATTTTTTTACTTTTATGCATACACCAAATCGTAAAAAGTAACAATAAATTACTTATAGTGTTTTTTTTTCCATGAACATGATTTACGTTTTAGCCACACATAAAAACAGTTTAACTGTGACTATAACATACTTATATTTATACATTTTTTTCTTCTATCAGACAAATATTCATTTTTAGACACATAATAAATTAAATATGATCATAAAATACTTATAGTGACTTGTTTTGTTGCTCTAAATCAATGTACAATAAACGCTACCGTATAAATACACAAAAATTAATGTGACCATATATTACCTTTTAGCTACATTACATTCAAATGTCAATATCTGCTCCATGATACAATCACATAAATATTTTCTTCATATGACCATATACTAATCTATCGTCTCTTATAAAAACCATCACAATTTTTTTTCATATATCTAACAAACCTATGGCGGATTGTGACATTTGGCCACATTGTTCCAGTGTGGCTAATAACTGTCACATTTATTATGTATAAACGTGTCTAAAGGTTTCAACTGTATTACTAATGGTCACAAAATACAACTTAAAATGTCACCAAAACAATGATAGGATTTTAGCAATAACATTTAGACACAATTTTAATCAAAAGTGTGGCTGGGCGGTTTTGGTAAAAGTGTGATCATAGGTCATTTTTGTACTAGTGTAATGAAAATCAATTCCCTACTTTCCATAATATAACATCCACATGCTTTAAAGATCAATATTCAAAATGTTATAAGAACTCATATCCCAGAGAATTTGTAACCAAACATTTGAAGGATATCATTGAATTCATGCAAACAACAGCACACACATATATACTTACTTATATATTCAATCACCTACATACACACATACACTAAACGACATGAATGCTAACACATACAAAAATTATTCCTTTAAAAATAAATTCCTAAATGGTGCATGTTTAAAAATATGTATAACGTGTCCCTTTTAAAAGAAATACAGAAAATGTCCATGTTCAGAATGCTATAAATGACATTTTATAGAAAGTAGGATGCTATAAAAAAATATTTTAATTTTACAGTCTAGTTCAAAATGGATTGCTATTTATTACAAACAAACAAAATATGTTGCTATTTATGGGATTTTATCATGAAATACACACAAATAGTCATATACTTACTCACACATACAGTCACATGCATACTCACATACAATAAACGACCATCATCATAGACCAAGAGGATGAACCCAAAGTCTCCCAGTAAGCTGCATGTTTTAACATCTATTAGTTAGCATCAACAAAAGAAAAATAACAAAAAATAGGAAATTAAAACGTGAAATGTTAAAAAAATCAATTTAGGGCCAAAAACAATTTACATTAATAGAAAAAATGTTGGGCTGATAGATATCTAAACAAAACAAATGATAGACACATAAACAGAAAAACCCAACCACATTAAGCCAGAAAAATACAAAAAATATAATAAAAAATGGATATTGAGAAACTATTTATGCATATCTAGATGAAAAAACTAACCTTTTTCATGGATTTGATTTATAAGGATAGCAAAATTGACATCACTTGTGGTTTTTAGACGTTGATATATGTCTAAAAGATCTCGAACATGACTGTTCTTCATGTCTTAAAATGCCAGTAGGGCACTTCTCTAGAAATGTTTGCTGTATTGTGGAAGTTTATCAGATGAAGGGTATTTTGGGCATATTAAATATTAGTATAAGAAGATCAGAAATTACATTTTCCTCTACCCTTGGAGAGAGCTCCTCCCGAGTAAATTCCAGCACTTCTTCACCCTTTCAATTTATAATCAATTCTATCAACCTTTGTTGTTGCAGATGGAAAAATTGTTGTGGATTTGTATCTAGAATTTGAAGAACATATTTGCCACATTAATAGTTTTGTGAAATCAAGCAAAAGCATATTTAAAAAATCACGCATTTCACCAAACACTTAGTGTGCATATAATTAGCTCTCGTGTACCGATGTTGGTGATGAGAATCTGATGAACCAGATCTTCTGAATCCATTTGCTCCTTCTTATACACAATTCCCTTACTGGTTACTATGGTTGGACATTGGCGATTGGTATTTCACCCTCAATTGAAAAATCTAACATAGATAGAACCATAAACACTCAATTAAAAGGGATGAAAAGGAAAAAAGATACATGAAAAATTCCAATTAATCGAACCAAAACATGAAATTAACCTATCATCAATGATTAGGGTTAAAGAATAAACTCACCACTTTTGGATAAAATACCTCAGCAGTTATAGATCGCCAAGCTTCAAAATTGTCAATTGTAGCACCAAACAATCACTAAAAATGATGGAGGTGGACGTTACATCATATAAATACATATGTTAAGTGTTAGCGTTAATTTTGAAAGCGCTTACGTTCACTGCACCTTCCGATCTTGTTAATTAACACAAATATCTTGGTGATAATACTTGATTTCTCATACTGAAGTTGGAAATGAGGAGCCCTATAAAGAGGGCCGACGTTTAAGGTTTAAGGTATACAGGAGTATCAAAACTGATTCTACAACTAAGAGGGTTTATAGGAGTTTTATTTTGGTTTCTGAATTATTGGGATTGCTCTCTTCGAATTCAAATTCAAATGATTAGATAACCTGAAAATCAGACGAAGGGAAGAAGATGGGCCGCAACACGTTTATAACAGCTGAAGGACAATTTCGGGAACTCACTTTGAAATCTTGAGTGGGAAAATAAGCTGTGAGGGATCTTCGAGAATGCCATGTGGCAAAAATGTACTTATTTATTAGATCAGGGGATTTTGTTTCGGTATTGTATTTTATTTTCTTTTTGACCTATATGGATTGATGTAAAACACTAAAACTTATGGTTATGTGTTATTTTAATGTATTTAGATTAATCTACAACTTATTTTTATGTAAATTTTTAATGTTTGAACTAATAAACATCAAATTCATGATTTTTATATATGTATGTGTAGGAAATAGGAAAAAAGATAAAAATTATAGAAACCGGTTGACCCGGTGGTCGAACCGGTTGAACTGGGAACCGGTCACCATATTGGTTCAACTAAAAAACCGGTTGTTAAAACATTGGAATTTAGTATCGAAATCAAGGATTTCGGTGGAGGCTACATCGAAAACCCCATTTGTCCACTGAAAACCACTTCAAATAATTCCAAATCATTTTTTAAGTATTCCTTACATAATTAAAGTGTTGTCTAACCATTTAATTATTATTTAAATCATTATTTAACCTATCATTTAAATTAATATCTCATTAATTTAAATACGACGTCGGATACAATTATTTTTATGATAACGTTATTCGCACGTACGCTTACCCGAGGATCGTTTCTACAGCTTGCTAATTCAAACATGAATGTATATACGAGGTGAGTTCATACCCCTATATTTTATCGTTTTCAATGTTTTTTTAGGGGAATACACGTAAAACACAAGGATTTTTGTGTTTTTATACAAACAATTTCAAACAGTTTTCAAAACCTTTGCAATTGATTCAAACCGAGTATTCACACATTACATAAAAATATTTATATGTTTAAAACCCTTTTGTAATATGTCGAGCATAAGGGTACTCTTCCTGCATACAACTAAATTGCAAAACTTTTCAATACATTACAGAACATTACATGTAAACTATAATTGGTATAGTTTGTGAACTACTACACTAGTTGCTAAGTGCAATACACCGAACCAGAACTTACATTTAAACTATAATAAACATAGTTTGGAAGGCACTACACTAGTTTTCAAATTCAAGAACACTACTCTATTACATCGATACAAGGATACATTACTAAATAATTATTTAAGTATAATTATTTTTGCATTACAAAGTACAATACTACAAAGTTATACATACAGTTTCAAGTACAAGAGAACATTACAACACTACACGTAAACTAGTTAATACAGGGTTATGAGGCGCTACTTCACTTGTATCCCTTAGGGTACGGAACTAAATGATATACAGTATAACTAGAGTCTTCTAGAGGGAGAGCGTAAGATTTGTGTATAGATCTATACGGGACTGACAATCTCATACCTGAACTGCTAGCTACAGTTAGGTCGGCAGGCCTAGGGTGACAAATGTCATAACATTCCGACGCCTGAAGAATGTCGTAGATGTTACTAGGTTATATCAAGTATGGTCATGTGAAACTCACAACAGTATAAACTAAAACATTTGTTTACGGGATTACATTTCTTCAAACGATTTTATTTTAAGTAATAAAACTACTTTACATTACAATGGAGGATTCCAGGGATACAAACGAACGGTTTTATTTTAAGTAACAAAACCACAGTACACTACTTATACTACAACTAGTGGATTCCATGTATTAAAACAACAAGGTTTTCATACATACATTACTACATTCAATACTACATAACACTATTTTTCTAGTATAGAGCATACTAGTACAACATACACTTTCAAGAACATATACAATATAGTTTTATGTATTATAAGAATATGGTTTACAATTACATATTACAGTAACTACAAACATTTTGGTCTTAAAGGTCTAAGACTGCACTACATTACTAAGAAAATATTAGATTTTCTTGAGGAGCATATGAACATTTTCAAAGATCAAAGACAGGTTTTCATTACAAAAACATACTTATGAAGTCACCAACTTAAATGTTGATACACTTTCAAAACCACTTGTATTCTCAGGGAACCGGTAGATAGGTACACCCACAGGTTTTGAGAAGACGGAGCTTCTTGAGTCACATCTTTTTATACTTTTGATTATACATTTTTGATGGCATACAAACTATGTATCGAACAGATGTAAATACTTTACTTTATCAATATAATGGTTGTATTTGCTTTGATTCCTATTATACAATTGTTGTGATACTGTGCATGACGTCCTCCGCCCCCGAACTTTTCCGCCGTTTCGGTTTGGGGGTGTGACAGATTGGTATCAGAGTATTGTTTATAGTGAACTAAGTATATCAAACCTTACAAAGATATAAGAAGTATACTAACATACATACATACCAGAAATAGTATCACAAGAAGAACAAAACAAAAGTATTTAGATGTTGGACACTACGATTAAACCTAGATAGTTATGTAATCATATATGGGATAAAATATAGCCTAATCAACTATATTTATTTGATATACGACCAACATGTGTTTGGGAGTGATTGTGGTGTTGCAACAAGTATAAAAATTACCAAAATCTATACAAAGGAAACACTAGAATTGTGAAATGAGCATCTTTAGAATAGAGTCCAATTGATCTGTTCAGAAAGGAATGACCATAGAGAAACATAGTATGCATGTTTATAACATGGCATGACTGATGTTTAATTCAAGTGTTTATTTGATTACTTGAAACATTATACAGTGAATAAATTATAATTAATATGGTAATTAAATAATACTCCCTCCGTCCTAAAATTATAGTCCATCTTTCCTTTTTGGTTTGTCCCAAAATAATAGTCCACTTCTAAAAATAAATAACACTTTTACTAAAATACCCCATCATTATTACTTAAACAACTAAGCATTTAATTGAACATTAAATGCAAAGTAAGGACAAAACTGTCATTTTATTGTATAAAGTTAGTGGTAATTAATGTTTTCCTTAATCTGTGTGTTTTTTGTCTGTGGACTATAATTTTGGGACGGAGGGAGTAAGAGTTTTATTTATATTCAATAGTTTTGAGACCATAGTTAATTAGGTTATTATTGTGTTTCACTTTGCATGTTTTACTTCCTGAAAAATTTGATTATTCCAAAATCCACAGTCGCTCATACTTTTGGAAGTAGGTAGTGAAGTAAGACTGCCATAATTTGAATTGTAGATTGTCTATGGAGATTAAACATAGAAATAATTATGTTGCAATGTTCATGAGTACTTAAAAAACGGGGATTTTGAGTATTGGATAAACCCAAGCTCAGAGAATATTTTCATAGATTTTATCACGGGTAATTTTGAGACGATAATATCTTATATTCTTGAAACGGAGATATAAGAGTTGTTGTTTACAAGTCTGTTTTCCATTCATAACACATAAATGAATCGGTAATTGGATGATATAAAATGTATTGGTGTGTATGATTTGATGAGTAAATAGTACAAGCATATAAGTAAAAGTTTATTCGTTCCTTTTTTCCTAACGGGAAAAGTGATATCTTTGGGCCCCTCGATGATTTGATGTCGACATCTGAAGTGTTTGGTCAAGCCTAGACTGAATTGATGTGTTCAATTGGTAGTCTGATTTCAGTCGTCATAAATCAAAAATTGGGAAACAAAATCTTGGACTATGGGATTGATTATAATAAATTTCTCATGTCTGTACGATATCTTATAGAATGAAAGAATATTTGATCACTTATATTAGGACACGTAACTGACTGGGTCAGAGTTTGACAATGGCTTTTGGAAGCTACAATTTGCTGATCACTTTAGAAGTTGTACTAATAGATATAGTTATTAGAATTATCCAAGTAGGAGATTATTGGATTAGTTGTCTAAGTCATTAACTATAATTTGTATAAACTTGAATTGATGGTAGCACAATCCTTTTGGGTTGCCCTCAAACCTAGCAATTAAATATGATAACTTTTAAAGAGAGAGATTAATTTATTAATTTATTATATGGTTAATAAATTAATTAGAAATCAAACTAAATGATATGTTAATATATTATAAGAATAACATATTAATTAGAAATTGTAATATTTAATAAATGCTTAATCAGAAATTAATTTGAATTAATTTTGGGATTAATTGGATTAATTAAAAGTAGGACTAAAGGTGACAATGTTCAATAGTTGAGCATTGAGGAATTCTAGAACCTCCCATAGGGGGCGAATTCTAGAATCCCTTCTAGGGTTTCCTTAGGCTTTAAGGGTGCCTTGGATGCCTTAGGGAGGAAGTAAAGGGATTAGGGTTATCTTGGAGATACCTGCCTTATCCAATACCTTCTTATCACCTATATAAACTCCCTTGGGGTTGAATTTCGTCCAATCCTTCACTCGTAAAAGGAATTTCGATTTATGCATCTCTTATCCAGTCCATCTTCAAGTTCCTTCGTTGCTAGGGTTTAGGTGTGAACCATTAGAGGCGCGACACTTGTGGCGCTTGCTTCCAAAAGATCAACAAGAAAGTATCTTTTTTATTATCTACAATAAAAATCAAGGTATGTTTCTCCTAACCGTAATTAGTATAATTTTGAAAATATGCTAGGTATCCTAGGTTTTCTTATTTGTTGTTCAAAGTTGTATGTTCAATTATGTCACACGCCTTGGACCGGAATGGCGGAAACGTCCGAAGGCGGGTGACGTCATTGTACAGTATCATAACAATTGTATATGTTAGAACAAAGTTCTATTAGGATCGTATGATTCTAAGCAAGATATAAAATAAGAACGTAACAAGAACACAAGTATTGCGCTGAATGTGTCGAATGATTAATGCAAATAACACCTTAGAAGAGCTCGATAAAGAACTTCAATCTGTAGAGGCGTTTAGGGTTACAAAAATCAATGTAATGAAAAGCTTATTAATATATGCATACATGCATGCATATATATACTACAACCCTAGCAATCAATCTAGATAACTACATAACTAATCTAGATAGACACAGATGGACAGGCCCAATCCGGATTACAAAACACTTAGCTCAAGATGCAACACAAATATATTCTACAATCTCCCCCTTTGCGTCCTTGGAGCAGAAACTTCATTCCCTTTTAACAACAGAAGGTTTCTTCACGGTTTTAAAGACCTTCGGTATAATGGCCAAAATATGATGTCGAAACGTAATATACCACCGAAGCATGTCTGTGAAGTTCTTCTTGTCAGCCACTGAGTTCTGCTTGCATCTATGAATGATATTTATGATATGCTCCAAGCAATCTGTTGAAAACAGATGCTTATCGACCAAAGCGAACAGAAACTTGTGTCTATCACCTTTAGTGAACATAACTGTCAGATTTGTTGAATCAATTTGCCCCAATTTCATTTTGTCACATCACTAGGCTTAGACGTCGGCTTCACAGTAGGCTTTCTGTTCATAACCTTAGCTATCTCCTGATCCATGGTTGCTAGTTCATGAATATAGGAGGCCAACATTCTCTTAATGTGTTCAAGAATCGGCTCATACTCCCTGGGATTAGAGAGCAGAATGTTGTATAGCAGAATCCAATCGTGTGGATTAAGGTTGGGAAGATCTGCCAGAGAGATAAAAGACTCCGTGTTTGCTGAACCACGGTTGATCTTGAAATTGACATTGATAAATCTCCTTGTAGATAAAGGTTTCAGTACCTTGACTTTAGTAATTTTCTGTGCGCTCCAAGTCAAGTACTGCGGTTGACCATTCTTCAAATAAAAGTCTATCAGCTCTCTGTCAACCTTAGAATGTGGATATGGGACCTCAGCAGTTGCCTCAAAGCAATGGAAAGTGAATGCTTTTCTGGTTATGGGCATGTCAAACTGCGAGTCTCTAGAGTTTTCACAGTCAAATGAAGCAATTGGTTCCAACCAATAGACAGATGGAAACTCAATTGCCTGATTGATAAGTGTATCTCTGTCCCATTCCGGAAAAAGAGCCTTCTTGCACTGCAAGGCCTCTTCGACTTCCTTATTCTTCTTCTCTCTTTCTTCAACCTCTCTGGCCACTTTCATGGTTTCATCCAACTCTCTGTCTCTCTTCTTCCTCTTGAGAGCATCTGCAATAGTCTCTTCTTCTGTATCACTATCAGTTGGAATGTGAATCTCTTTATGTTTCAGCTTTTGCTCAGAAACCAAAGCTAAATTTACCTTCGGTTCTATTTTGACCTGTTGTGCAGCACCCTCTCCCCCTTGTTTTCGAGGTATGAACCCCTCCGAAACACCCTTCATCTCACTAAGGATGGAAATGGCAGGTAGGAGTTTGGATTGAAGATGTTTTCGAATTGTCAAGGTGAGGATATGATCATGAGCTTCCAGCAAGTTGGTCAGCATATCCTTAACATCTCCTGCACAACTTTTGTACACCGCCCTTTGAGTTTTTAACAGAGAGATTTCCTTCTCTGCCTGGGCGAGCTGCACCTTCTGAATGTCAATAGTGGCCTGCTGTTTGACTAGATCCTCCTTCAGGGCACTCTCAGTTGCTAGATTTGCAGTTAGAGCATCAAACCGAGAGTCCACAAAGTCCAAAAAAGAGGTGGTGTCTGTTTGAAGCTCAGTACGAACAGCTTGAAATTTTTTAGTTTCTTCACGAAGAGACTTGGAGAAGGAATCCACCGAAGCTTGATATTTTGCTGCATTTGTGTCAGCATGAGATTTTAAAGAGTCAAGGAAAATCTGAGTCGTATGAACAACCTTAGAAACTTCCTTAGTGGCCTTCTGACAAGTAGAAGCAGACTCATCCACAGCAGCTGTAGATTTATCAATAGCATCCGTGTACTGTTGAAGAGTCGTCTCCAAAAAAGCTTTAATAACCACTCCTCCATAAGCTTTGCAATCAGCAAGCAGTTTATCCAGCTTTTCATGAATTTCTTGGATCTGCTGACTTGTGACAGAAGCATCAGTTGTATCATCAGATGGAATTCGAGAGGGGCTATAGTAGGTAGAATCAAAATCCCGATCATCTCCCCCAAGAGTGGCTGCAGAATCGGAGGATATGGTTGGTGGAGGTGGTAAATTGATGATAGGAGGTTCAGTCACAGTAGTAGCCCCTGTATCAGATACATTGACTTCTACTGTGGGTTTGGGAATGGTAGTTGTGGTAGATTCGGTTACAAGTGGAGTTGAGAATGGTATGGTTGAGATAGGAACAGAAGCAGTTGGTGATGAAGGTGGCATAGCGGTTGTTGGAATGATAACTGGTGGAGTATCAGTAGGAGCAGAGAGGTCAACTTTCTGTTGTGGTGATGGAGGAGGAGTTGGAAGTGTTGTTTGTTGTGGAGATTCTGGTAGAGTTGGGGAGTGTGGAGGAGTGGGCTCTCGGGGCAAGTCATGATGTACTTTCTCTTCCTCAGGTTTTTCAGCATCAGGGTCTGTTCTTGGAGAAGTGCGTTGTCTTGGCCTACGAGCCATCTTCTTTATCTTCTTCTTTAGCGGTTTAGAAGAGTCCCCTTCATCGGATTTTTCGCTTAGAGGACTTGGCCTTTGGTTCCTCCGGTTCCTCTTTCTTTGTAGGTTTCTTGCCTCGGTTGATTGGTTTCTCTAATGCGTCTAGGGCAACTTGCTACTCTGGAGTTAGAACCCTCGGTCCAAGAGGAGGTAGTTTTCTATAATCGGCCATGATATTGCTCTGTTCTGAAACATATCTATACATTGTTTCAGGAATCATTCCATAGTGAAGAAACTTACTTGGATCTGAAATAATAATTTTCTTCGTATGAAAGGTGGCGATTGTAGCAAGAAGAGCATCCTTCATGATTGGAATCTCTAATGAATCGATAGCCTTCTTGGTAATCAAAGTCCAAAAATGGCCACAAGAGATTTCTGAATGGCGTGTCGAAGTATTTAGACTCTGCACCACTTGAGACCAGATGATGGAGCCATAGTCGAGATTGATTCCATTGTAGAGCCCATAAAGTAGAGTGAGAAACCCCTTGCTGGTGGTATCGGAACCACCACTTCTTTCGGCCAAACCCTTAATTAACAGGGTTAATAAACCATTCCGTTGGGATGGTAAAAAGGATTTCTTCACCTTTGTTATCGTTGTAAGCACATCTGTGTACCCCATTTCGTACATCATGGAGAACAGTTGGGACGTCGTGATGAAATCTGGTGAGATAATGGAGGAATCGACTGCCAGGCCCAGTAGTGAACAAAACTTCACTTTTGAAATTGAAGATTTCTTGTTGTGGATGGTGAAGTAGATGCGATCCTTGTTCTTGTCATATGTCGCCGAAGAATAAACTTGGGATAAGAGCGACATTGGAACGGCTTCAACCTGGGTTAGGGCTAAAACCAGGGGAGAATATTTCAAGCATTCCACAACCTGTAACATGTATGGATCATATAAGAACGGAGTAAGTTCAATGATCATGTTTTGGTTAGGTTTTATCGTGAGCAAAGAAGATGATGCGGTCTGATCATGTGCAGATGAAGAAGTCGCCATTGGTGAATGAAGAAGAAGATGAACAATGTTTACTAGTTGTTTACGTTGAGAGAATTGAGAATGGTAAATGACAAATAACCCATTCGACCCTTTATATACCGTTGCCTGGAGAGAGAAAATCGTGATGATGAGGTTGCTAAAACGTCGCCTGAAAAAGCGCGATGTGTGACAGTATGGTTACTCCCAGGACTACGTCAGCGCGCATGGTCTTAGAAACGAATCAATTTCACGCGCCTAAATCTTATCTTTAATTGGCGTTTGAAATTCCATATAACTCCTTGTTTGGTTACGATAGATAACCAAAACTCATACCAAAAGTACCTTGAATGTTGGAAAATAAAATTTTCGTGCATAAGTGTGACAAAGAGAAAGAAATAAATCAAATGTGTATAGGATGTGAGTGATGTCTGTGAGACATAAAGCAGAGGATTCCGGGCAAGAATCACTTCCTTCAAAGTCATGATAGACTGGAAGTGCTTGTGTGGTTTCCCGAAAAAATACGATCAACTGTTTGTTACGAAACATTGAAAGGCCTCTTTTAATAATAGGTTCAGGGTCGCTTGTGTTCAACCGAACTTCAAGTTTTAACATAAAACCGAGCGTTGGAAGAAGTACCTGTGAGACCGATGTGGTCTGTTGAACAGGTAGGTTGGATATTTTATTTTAGTGACTATATTGGAATCGGAAATCTAAAAAAATTAAACTGGATCTTTTTGGGAAGAAATGCCTTGGTTGTAGACAATTTCATAAAGATCTCTCAAAAATAAAAAGAGATTTCCTTTGGTAACCAGTAAAATCTTGAATGTATAATTCACCGTCAATTCATTTTTGGTGTTGGAATTTGGGTTTCACTCAGCACATGGTATATGTATCTAAGATCATAAACACAGATGTTGTGTAACCATAAACCTCAGTGGTAAAGACCGAGAGTCTCAAGGGTTACGTTGGTGAACCGAAAGTGGATGGAGAATGTCAAGAGGTGGGTTAAGGACCGAATGTACCTTCTGCTAGGTAATCCTGACAGAGCAGAGAAACTCTTAACTCATATGAGAAGAGTAAGGTAGCTCTAGACCGAGTAGCATAAATTAGCCTGATTTGGAAGAAACGATAGGTATAGATTGAATCATTACGGCCTACTCAAGATCATAGAGGCTTAAGACGACATGCAACAACATGCTTCTAGGGACCCTTAACTAGTTCATGTTGAAATTAAATCATACCTGACTTAGATCCACAGTCGGTTGTCCTTGTTACCCATTTAGCCTAAGAAAAATAAAGAGAAACACCAAACAAACGATCGAGATAGATAAAGTAATACTAAAACAAAACATATAAAATGTTTTTGGATTTTTGAAATTTTCTAAAAAAGAATAAAAACAAAAAGATAAAATATTTTTGGATTTTTGAAATTTTCTGAAAAAGAGTAAAAACAGAAAAATAAAATATTTTTGGGGTTTTTTGAAATTTTCTGAAAAAGAGTAAAAACAGAAAAATAAAATATATAAAGTTCAAAGCAAACAAAAGATATGCACAAAATATACAACCGAAACCTTATCTGAGAGAAGCAAAATAGATCGACCATTCGGTTCATTTTTGTTCCAGAAAATCACGGAGCAAAGATAGACAGAGCGGTCTGTCCATTTCTGTTCCCTAAAATTCGAGAGCCAAAATAGACTGAGCGGTCTGTCCATTTCGGTTGTCTAATTTTTAATGAGAGTTTTGAAGATTCGGTACCGACTCTCCTTCCATCATGCCCAAGCCTTGTAAGATTTTGTTAAAGGTTGTTTCCGGTAAGGCTTTAGTAAAGATGTCAGCCAGTTGATCAGCAGATCGAAAAAAGTGAACTTCCACGTTTCCGTCTTCTACATGATCCTTGATGAAATGATACCTAAGTGCAATGTGCTTAGTTTTTTAGTGTTGCACTGGATTATGACAAATCCTTATCGCACTTTCAGAGTCGCAGTAGAGAGGAATCTTTTTCATACTTAATCCATAGTCCCTTAATTGACTTTGAGTCCAAACCACTTGTGAGGTACAAGATGCAACAGCGATGTATTCAGCTTCGGCTGTGGACAATGAAACACAGGTTTGTTTCTTGGATTGCCAACTCACAAGTTTTCCATCAAGGAATTGGCATCCACCTGTAGTACTTTTTCTGTCCAGTCCACATCCTCCTAAATCAGCATCAGAAAAGGCTTGAATGAAGAACCCTGATTTAGCAGGGTACCAGAGACCGAGAGATGAAGTTTTCTTCAGATATCGAAAAATATTCTTCACAGCGAGCATATGAGGTTCTCTTGGATTGGCTTGAAACCTGGCACAGTAACAAGCAGAAAACATAATATATGGTCTATTAGCTATCAGATACATAAGAGACCCTATCATTTGTCGATAAAGTGTTATGTCCACAGCAGGTTTCTCCATAGATGGGGTTAGCTTAGTGTCGAATGCCATAGGAACCTTCACTTTTGAATCACCCTTCATTCCAAATTTCGTTAGTAAGTTCTTGGTGTATGCCTCCTGGTTTATAAAAATACCTTCTAATATTTAAACCAAGGAAAAAGTTAATTGGACCCATTGCGTTCATTTCAAATTTAGTCTCCATCAACAATTCAGCTGTTAAGCTAGGATTCGTGGAGCCGAAGATGATATCATCAACATAAATCTGAACAATCATCAAATGTTCGCCTTCCTTCTTACAAAAGAAGGTTGGGTCAACCGAATCTTGTTTAAATTCTGACATTTTTAAGAAGCGAGTAAGTGTTTCATACCAGGCTCTCGGTGCTTGTTTTAGCCCATAGACAACTTTATCCAGCACATAGCAGTGACCGGGGTGTCTTTCATTCACAAAACCAGGCAGTTGTTCAACATAGATGGTTTCTTCTAATTCTCCATTCAAGAAAGCGCATTTGACATCCATTTGGAAGACTTCGAAGTTCTTGTGAGTAGCATATGCAAGAAAGATTCTAACAGATTCCAACCTTGCTACTGGAGCAAAGGTTTCTTCATAATCTATCCCTTCTTCTTGACAATAACCTTTTACTACCAACCGAGCCTTGTTACGAATGACATTCCCCTCCTTGTCCAGCTTATTTCTAAACACCCATTTTAGGCCGACAACAGAGGCATCTTTCGGTGTGGGAATCAACCTCCAAACTCTGTTGCGTTCGAACTCATTGAGCTCATCCTGCATTGCTTGAACCCAATCAGAATGATCAAGTGCAGCAGTTACAGTTTTCGGCTCTATCTTGGAGATAAACGAATTAAACATACAAAATTCCACTTTAGAGAATAATGCAGTTTGTTTTGCCTTCAGTTGAGACCGAGTAAGAACATTTTCGGATGTTTCACCAATAATTTGCTCTTTGGGATGGTTCTTTGTCCATTTTACTAATGGATGATAGATTGGATCATATTCTAGATGTAATTCAGCTTCTACTTCTATTTCAACATCTGACGGATCACCTTCGCCTTCGTCAGTAGAACTATCACTTACTTTTTCCTTCTCCCCCTCGAATGGCGAAGTGAAGTCTCTGTCATCATCAGAGTTTGTATTGCTTGTTGAAGTGGGTGTCTTCCTCTCGATTGGATTTTCACTTGTGAGTTTTGGATCAGTTGTATCTTTATCATCGATACTTTTAGATGTTGGGGATGAACTTAGATTCTCCCCCTCAACAGAAACTTCAGTTGTCTTTGGAGTAGTTGAGCTCTCCCCCTGGAACGTTGAAGCTTTACTTGGAGAGCCTGTGGATGACTTAAGACTTGGTGGTTCGCTTTCCATCCCTTTAGTGGCTTCGTCTATAACCTTCTTGAGATTATCTACTTTATTGTCTGCTGTTGTTGCCTCCGAATGAATTGCTTTTTCGGGTTCATCGAACAACCGAATGTATTCCTCAAACAGGTTGGATATTGGAACCGAGACCTGTCCAGATTCTGGGAATATGTCTCCTGAAGCAATGTCAGTCCTTTGAACCTTCTTCATATAATTGTCATCAAAAGTAACATAATAAGTTTCTTCAATTTTTCTTGACCTCTTATTCAGCACCCTATATGCTTTTGATGACAGAGAGTAACCCAGAAATATGCCTTCATCAGCTTTAACATCAAACTTATTTCGGTTCTCTTTAGAGTTAAAAATAAAGCATCGTGAACCAAAAATATGGAAAAATTTGACGTTCGGTTTCCTATTATTTAAGATCTCATAAGGAGTTATGGAGAATCTTTTGTTGAGCAGAGACCGATTCTGAGTATAACAAGCAGCAACGATGGCATCAACCCAGAAGTATAAGGGTATAGAAGCGTAACTGAGCATGGTTCTGGCTGCTTCACATAGATAACGGTTTCGTCTTTCAACGATCCCATTCTGCTGTGGTGTATAGGGGGCCGAAAAATTATGAGTGATCCCCTTATCAGCCATAAAGTCTTCAAAGTCCTTGTTCTTGAATTCTAGTCCATTATCACTTCTGATGTTTCTGACTATCTTCCTTAATTGCACTTCCACTTGCTTAATGAACACCTTCAGCTTGGGAGTTGCATCTGATTTCTATTTAAGAAAGAAAACCCAAGTGAAGCGGGAAAAGTCATCTACAATAACAAGAATGTACCTACTTCCACCAATGCTCTCTATAGCAGAAGGTCCACACAAATCAATGTGTAACAGTTCGAGTGCTTCCACTATCTTAGTATTGATGCGTGTTGGGTGGCTTTTTCGGCTTTGCTTACCCATTTCACATGCTGCGTATAAATGCTCCTTATCGAACTTGAGAAGAGGAAGGCCTCGAACATGATCTCCAATCACCAATTTGTTGATATCTTTGAAATTTAGGTGTGATAGTCGTCGATGTCATAACCAGCTTTCATCAGTGTTTGCCTTTGACAGAAGACAGATAGCTGGTGTCCCTCTTATTGGATTAATATTCAAAGGGTACATCTCTCCCTTTCGCGTAGATTTCAGCAGAACCTTCTTTGATTGTTTTTCAATTATCTCTGATCCTTCATCATTGAATGATACCTTCAAACCTATGCCCACTACTAATTGCGATACACTGATGAGATTGTGCTATAATCCTTCCACATAAGCCACCTTTCTGATTGAGAAATCTCCATTAGTTATCATGCCGTATCCTTTGATTGTCCCATAGGAATTGTTTCCAAACTTCACAGACCCACCATCTTTCAGAGACCGAAACTCCCTTAGCTCCTCCTTCCTTCCTGTCATGTGACGCGAGCAACCACTGTCTATATACCATTCTTCGTCAAACTGCTCGTCACTGATTACCTGCAAATTCAAGCAGATATAGGAACCCAAAGTTTCTTGGGTCCTTGTGAGTTTTTCACAGAGAAAGGAATTACAACAGAAGCATCAACCAAATAAGTTCGTTTAATTAGAGTTGTTTGATCTTTTCTTTTAATGGTATACACCTTGATTTTTGATTTATCTTCTTTAAATTTTAGTGTATCATTTGGTGTTGCTTTTGATGGTTTAGCGTTTTTTGTTTGATTCCTAGGTTTAGTAGAGGGTTTCTTATTTTCCTTCTCTGATACCAGCTTTCCTTTTCCTTTGATGTCCTTCAAAGAATTTGTTTGATCTTGGGACTTGGAGGTTCCATAACTAGGATTAGAATCGAATCTGGTTTTAGAACCGAATCTGGATTGAGGACCGAAAGTGGGTCGAGGACCGAAAGTGGGTTCAGGACTGAGACTAGACTTTCGGTTCTGGGATTTAGAATAATAGGAATTTGGACTAAAGTTTTCCTTCATCTTTTCCTTTCCCTTTTCCATGGATTCTTTCCTGGGAATCTCATAGTTGGGATTTTGAGAATTCCAATGCCTTTTACGTTCATTCAGATTCGTGGCATATCTTCGATTTCTCAGGTGTTTCTGTTCAGCCAGCTCCTTCTGAGATTTGTGAATATTGAAGCTTGTCTTTGCTTTCTGTTTCTGGTGGGTTGCAGGTGACTTAGTTTGAACTTTCGGTGCTTCCTCTCTCTTGAGCAGAACTTTCGATTCTGCCCTCTTGATAGGAACATCGGGTTCAACCGTCGGTTCTTCAGGAACATCTTTGGTTCCACTTGTGCTTGGAATATCGAAAATGGAGGGGTTGTTGAGAGGTTCTGGTATGTATCGACCCTTGACTCTCCATGTGGTTTTCTCCGATAGTCCCACAGTTTCATCTGCGTTATCAATAGGGGCAGACCAGAAATAGTCTTCGCATAGACCTGATTTGGCACGGTCTGGACCTTTTGATAAACCAAAGCTTTTTCCTTGAGTTTTGGTTTCTGTTCTTTTGACAGACGAGCAAACTCAACCGAATTTTCTGATATTAGAGGTTTTTCACTCTCGGTTTCATTTTTCATAAACTTAGAACAATCAACCTCATCTTCTACTGAGATTTCACTTATCTCGCTTTCCGCATCAAATTCAGACGAATTATCTAAGTTTATTTTATTATCCTTTACAATTTTAGCATTTGACAAATCGAATGTATGTATAGTTTCAGTTTTAATCTTTAGCTTATCATTTTCATCTAAGATATCTTTTAACATACTTTTATGTTCCTTAGAATCGATGAAAGTTTCTATCTTATCCAAACCTAGCCTACACGACATTGACGTTTCTTCAGAGGACACTTCTGATTCACATTCTGCTATAACTTCATCTTCTTTAAATTCAAGAAAGGGAAAAATCATCTTATGAATTTTCTTACCAATTTCACAATTTAAATGTAATTGAGCAATATTAGTATAAAGACGCTTAGCAATCAAACAAAAAGCATTTCTTTGTTTTAATAACTTTAAATTGTCTCTTTGCAAATAAATACTTTTATCCCTAGCCCTAACTAACTCTGCTTCCTTCAGCTCAATCCAGATTCTCCTCTCCTCACTTTTTGAAGACACCCTGCCGAGTTGGTCAGTTTGGATAGAATTTGCTAAGCGGGTTTGCATGAGGCTACTACTTAGATTAGAGAATTTAGAGTTGAATTCATTTAATTCTTCTTGATAATCAGTTTTTGAAATTTCAAGAGACTCAAGAATAGAATGTACCTTTTTGATGAATCGACCGCAGTCGTTGATCTTCTCACTCACTGGCTTGGCCGCAAAACACTTATTTTCAGTCAGGTTCGGTTCCGAATCTGCACTCTCGGTTGATGGACTAGCAGTGACGATAAAAAATTTTCCATCCGAACCTTCGTTCTTTGCCACATTCGCCTTTCCATGAGTGGGTCTTCTAACCTCTTCGTCTTCAGATTCGGTTGACCATACTTCTACGCCACCGAACTCATCTTCCTCATCATTCTCCTGTACAATTAAGGCATTCATTGAGCTGTTGGACGCCTTTTTCTTTTTGACTTCTTCTAATTTGCGCATATAATACGCTTCGTCATCTTCACCCTCTCTCTTCTCAGCCATCTTTCACAACATGCAATCTTTGGCAAAATGGTTTTTGTCGTGACAATAGTTGCAGTCGTATCCAGAGTCTCCTGCAAGTGTCTTCTCCTTTTTCTCTTCATTCTTTTGAGAGGAGACTTTCGGTTCATCCTTCATCTTCTTAGAACTGTAGCTCCCCTGCCAGTTTCGGTTCTTGTTGGCGGGAAATTTTCTCCTTGCGAATTTCTTTGGATTTGTGATCATCAAGGCATATTCCTCACTTGTGAGCTCGCACTCTGACATGTCTGACTCTTCTTCTTCTTTTTCAGCAGTACTTTTTCCTTTAGAAACAAGAGCCAACGATCCCATACCAGTGACCACTTTCGCTTCCTTAGTTACAACACTTTCATGGGACTTCAGTATCCCTACTAGTTTCGCCAGCGAGTACGATTTAAACTGTTCATGCGCCTTCACAGTGGAAACCACCGCCATCCATTCTGGTCTCAACCCATTCATGAACGTTACTTTCTGCTCGATCAGCTTCTTCTCTATCCCATGCTTGATCATCTTACTTAAGAGATGATTGAACCGATCAAAGGTCTGTACAAGCTTCTCTTCAGGTTTTTGTTCGAAAACTCCAAATTCTGATAGTAACAGAGTTTGAATGGAGTGTTCCAGATCTTCATCAGTTGAGTAAAGTTCCTTCAGCCTATCCCAGATCTCTTTAGCAGTTTTGCATGAACCTACAAGCCGAAAGGTGTCAGATTGCAGGGCGAATCTTATCATCTGCATGGCTTTTACGTTACACAAGATCTTGTCCTTCTCATCCTGTGGCATCTTTTGAACATCTGTTACCAACTTGTTGTAATCTTTTTGCGTCTTAACGATTGTGTTTGTCTCCGAATGTACAAACGGTCCAAGAGTGATAGCTTCCCAGATGAGATAGTCATTGTCTTCCGATCCAACCACGTAATCTTCAAAGTGATGAGCCCATACTTCGTAGTCTTGAGTATAGAGTATGGGTACTCTTGTTGTTGATCCGATGCTGTTTGAGATGTTAATTGGGTTTGTATGTGAATCTTCTTGAGACATGGTGAGCTGCTCAGAATCAAACCTGTAAACTTGAGATTAGGGTTTTATCAAAAATAGAGTTATCGTCGATATGAAGACAACGACTTCTATTTATACGATAAAAGCGGAAACCCTAAAGAATTACGTATACAGAAGGAATGTGTATTGATCACACAGTCTCCTGCTATGATACCAATTGTTAGAACAAAGTTCTATTAGGATCATATGATTCTAAGCAATATATAAAATAAGAACGTAACAAGAACACAAGTATTGCGCTGAATGTGTCGAATGATTAATGCAAATAACACCTCAGAAGAGCTCGATAAAGAACTTCAATCTGTAGAGGCGTTTAGGGTTACAAAAATCAACGTAATGAAAAGCTTATTAATATACGCATACATGCATACATATATATACTACAACCCTAGCAATCAATCTAGATAACTACGTAACTAATCTAGATAGACACGGATGGACATGCCTAATCCGGATTACAAAACACTTAGCCCAAGACACAACACCAATATATTCTACAGTATATAATTGAAACATAGCAACCCAAACATCATACAATAATATAACAAGCTTACATTGTTTTACATCGTTTTTATGTTCTCAAATATTACACAAAAGAGACATTAGTAAGAAAATCCCCAAAATACATCAAACTAACCTTGAGTCCGCGATCCACAACCTGCTTATTGGTTTCCTGAGAATACAAATCGTTTGAAAAGCGTCAAATCAAAATATGATGGTGAGTTCATAAGCATTTTCGTATAAAACTTTGATGATAGTTTAGAAATCCAGAAAATCCAATATTTTCTTATCAAAATCGTTGTAAATCTTGTTTCAAATTGAGTATAGTTGCATGTGTGTCTTAGTTCTTTGTTTTCAAAATCATATAAAACCGTTTCCTATAGAAATCCTATATTTTCTGATGTGTAAGATAGTATCTTTGGAAAAAACATAACACTTGTGTGGAAAAGTCTCATTGAGAAAGTCAAAATAGCTGATTTTTAATCGAAGAAGAAATCTGTATAAATACATTTCTGATGCATTCTAGTGAGTCGTTATAACCATACTAATTTCACGGAGTGCCTGTTATGACGTTCTTCAGGCGTCGGTTTTGTTTAAGACATTTGTCACCCTAGACTGGCCGTTCTAGCTGTAGCGAACAACGAAGGTGCGGGGTGTCAACCCCGTATAGATCTATACACAAATGCCGGCTCTCCCTCCAGGAGACTCTAGTTATAACTCTTACAGGACTTAAAGTGTACAATATTGTATCAATAAATGTACTGTGAAAATTTTGTCTGACTAGAATACTAACCAATCCTTGAGCAAATCGTGAAAATCATTATTTACTAAATAAATAATAATGATAGTTGTAGTTCTGTCTAGATATTTGGTTTCGTTTGTTTCGTTTATTTGAAATTAATCCACTTTGAAGTATTTATGAAAATGACCCAAATATTACCAAAACCGGCAAACAACCTTTTCTTTATAAAGCACTATCTGTCACACCCCCAAACCAGAATGGCGGAAACATTCGGGGGTGGATGACTTCACGTAGTATCACAACCATTGAATATTGTAAAGAAAGTAACACAACCATCACATATATAATGAAAACGTATGTTGTTGCGTTATACATATTAGCAAAAGAATATTACAATAAGATGATAAATGTTCAATAATAAAACATCCTTAGAGTTCCCTTCTCCAAAAGCCGGTGGTTACTTGTATTACTGATTCCCTGAGAAATACAAGTGGTTTCGAAAAAGTGTCAACAATTAAGTTGGTGAGTTCATAAGTGTTTTGCATTGAAAAGTATGTCCTTTTTGATAGTAAATCGATGAACGAGGTTTTTAGAAAATCCAATATTTTCTATAAATGATTTGAAAAGTTTCCCGTGTTGGAGTGCGTTAGTGTTTTCCATACTTGAATAATAGTGATAAAATTTGTGTTAACAATAAAATGGAAAACTGAAATGCATATATGAATCTCGTAAATCAAACTTGTTTTTATACTTTTATGTGAGTTTTATAACCATACTATTGACATTGACGGCCTGTAACAACATTCTTCAGGTGTTGTAGTGTTATGACATTTGTCACCCCAGACCTGCCGGTCTAACTATAGCTAATAGTTTAGGTGCGGGGTTGTCAATCCCGTATAGATCTATACACAAGTATCACGTCCTCTCTCCTAGAGATTATGGTATATAATACAGGACTTGAAATGCATACATACGAGTACGTTGAAGTTTAATTGTCTCACATTACTTGGTATAAACAGATTTACGATAATAAAGACTTTACTTCTTTTGAAAGCATTTCATTTGCCGAGATGTATATGTAAAATGTATGAATCACCTGAATACTACACTCATTATAGTTTCTCAAAAGTATGTTTCCATTTAGTAAGAACAACTTGGTGATATAATAGCCCTTTAGACATAACGTTATTTTTGCATCAAAACCCTATAAGAACGATATTATAATTATGTTTATGAAATGATACTTTGGCTTGTAATGTACTTGTATTCCCCCCCCCCCCCTAAAGCATGAAAAGAATTGAAAAGTAGGGGTATGAACTCACCCGTTAAGTTTGAAGAGAGAGGCTAGAGTTGAGCAGAGTTTCGACCGCGGAAAGTTGCGTCTTCGGGTTCTCGGGAATCTCTGCAGCGTAGATCCTTCGTCGGGGGCTCGAGTGCGGAAACCAAGGTAAGGAAATGGTCTCTGGAGCTGGGAGAATGGCTGAGGAATTGTGAAGGTGTGCCAAAACTCGAAGCTCATGCCATCTATTTATAGTGCTGGAAGAGTGAGTACGCGGGGCGTAATTTTGGAGTACGCGGGGCGTACTCACGTACATGGCGCGTACCTCGTTACGCTGGGCGTAATATGGCGTCATAGCTTACGACTCCTGGCTAGCTAAGCGCAGAGGGGGCGGGCCGATGGGACTCGACTCTGGGTCTAGTACGCGGGGCGTACTCCCAGAGAACGCGGGGCGTAATCCGGCCTGTCCTCTTCTAAATTTCGTAACTTTCGCGTACGAGCTCTGTTTTTCGTGTTCTTTATATCCATGCGTAGGTGAGATTATGATCTACAACTTTCATTTAGACCCCGTCGGCTAATTTTGACTTCATTTTTAATGATATATTTTTAATAGGCCGGGCCTCCTAAAGTTCGTAAGAAAATTCATAGGTTCTTTATTCGACGTCGGTTTTCGTTTGTCTTTTTATCGTTTTATTACCACTGAGGAGATCTTCAACTTCCATTTAGGTGGCGATAGCTAAATAACACTCGATCTTCAATCCGAGTTTTTAGCCCTCTACTACTGTTACGAAACTTTGAAAATTCGTAACTTCTTCATACGAGGTCCAATTTGGGCGATCTTTTTATGCACGCTCACCTTTCAACGAGATCTACGACTTTTGTTTAGATACTTAAGGCAAGAATGTATTTTATTGAGATTTTACTTTTTACGTCAAATAATGTTTTAATGTCGTGTCGTAAATATACGAGTGGTTATACTTTCTTCAGTATAACCCGGGTTTGAGCGTTCTTTATGTTTTTGGAAACCTTGGCATGATATCAAATATTTGAGGCATCCCAACTTAGATACTTGAACACTTTATTTTCGAGGTTAATTCCGTTGTATTTGGCTTTCGAGTGTTACAATGTTTTTGGAAAATATAGGGTTGTCACACTATACATGACTCAATTTGTCGAAAAGTGTCAAGTTATGCCTTGTGTAAAACTATGATGTGACACTCGAAATTTCTATCTTGTACAACCATTCAATTCAGTTAAAGTTAGACTTGTTTATGCTAACTTTTAGCACTGTTTAGAGTCCGTTTTAGCATTCTAAGCCTAGTACATCAAAGGATTAAGTGTTTGGATGTGTCACTAAAGTTCAAAACCATCAAACAAACCATAAACCCCTATATGAGGAGTTTACGGCCAGGACACATGAGTTTACGACCGTAAAATCATGGTGGCCGTAAACTCTAGGCTATAAGTATGAAGCTTGGCCATTTTTCTTCACTTTTACCACTTCCAAGCTAAGAACTCGGTTGTGCTCTCAAGTGTCATAGGATCTTGCTTCCAATTCTTCAAAAATGTAAGTGATTTCTTCCATCTATGTGTCAGTACATCTCTTATTCTTGAACCACCTTTGAATTCATCCATGAATTCCATCTTTTGGGTCTAGATATTCAAGATCCTCAAGAACATCAAGAACACATAAGTTCTTTGGGCCGAAATCTAATCTTCTAAGCTTCAAAACTGTAAGTATCCTCTTATATACTTGCTATCTAGTTAAGGCTCTTGATTTACACCTTGAAAACAAGCTTTTCCCAAGAAAAACAAGAGTTTACGGCCAAGAGCATCTCCATTGGTCGTAAACCCATAATGTGGGTGCATTTGGACCTTAAACTCTTCCTAAGGCTTGGACATAAAACTAGAACCCTTCCTTAATGCTTTAAAGCCCTTTAAAACACACATATGCACAAAGTAGCATGAGTTTAAGGCCGTAAACTTATGGCCGTGAACTCCCTTGGTCATGCCATTTTGGCCGTAAACTCCTTAGTGTGGCCATACACCCTTAGTATGCAATCATATGTGATTGTAACACTTCAACCTTAGGGTTTCCTAGTCTAATAGGGTGTTACCTTTCATGATTAGTTGTATAAACACTAATCTTATACATCTATGTGTCATTATATGCTAAATAGGATCCATGTGTGTGTGCTCAGTCTTCACTTAACACCTAGCATCCTATATCGATCTTTCATTCAAACCACTCACTACAGGTGAGTTCATAACCCTTAATCTACCTTTTAAATGATTTTAAATGCTTTTATAGGGGGGAATACAATTTGAACATTATAGTTATTGAATCAATCACATGTGATTAATAACTATCAAACATATGGATTTCATATGCTTCAAAATGTTTATCAAATAAATCTATTTTAAAACATGTTATCAAAATCTTTTACATACTAAACTCATTATCAAACTCATTTTACATGCTAAACCCTTTTCTTTAAACTCTTTTAAATTTATATATTGTTAAAACCATGTCTTTGCAGATATAGTTATATAAATAAGGTTGGAAGGACATAGGACTGATAACTCACTTTATTTCATGTTCCTTGTTTGGTTGTGGACTTAGAGTACCCTGTTGTTTGTCCGAGTTTCGTTTGATCCTTAGTTATATATTATGTATATGTGTATAGATATAAAAGCTTTTACCTCAGTTCCAACACCTTTGTGTAGCAAAGGTGTATAAGCTTACTCGGTCGTTCAAACAACATTACTAGTAAACTATAATAGGTAAAGTTTAGAGGTATACTACTCATTATTTCTAGTTCAATGAAATACACATGAGTCAGTTCATTCATGAGTCAATACATATTTACTGTTATGTGAAATAGAAGGACAAACTATTATGAGAAACAGAAGAACATATTATTATGAGAAACTAAGAGAACTTACTATTATGAGAAACTAAGAGAACATAATATACACTATACAGACAGAGTATACTATACATATACAAGAATACTATAACCTAAATGTGAGCCACTACTTTGGGGCATGCCATCACTAATGTGTCTCGTTTTGTAACCAGAGTCTCCTGGAGGGAGAGCATGAATTTGTGTATAGATCTATACTAGACTGACCATCCTACACCTTGCTGCTAGCTACAGTGGGACCTGCAGGTCTACTGTGACGAATGTCATTACTGTTCGACGTATTTCAGCATTGTGTTTCCACTAGTCAATTAGTATGGTTACAACATATCACATTTTACCTTAATTAATAATGGATTTAAGGTAGTTAGTACAACAATAGTCACTATATACAATAGTACAATACTACATTATTTTCCCTATTGCATTTACTTTTTGATCTTCTCACATAAACGACAATGTAAACTATATTTTGATAATGATAGTTACACTTGGGAAAACTCATACTTTTATAAAAGAACAAACATACAGAATAGTCGGGTCTTGGTAGAAGTCTACATTTTGGTAGAAAATATAGGATTTTCTAGGAAGTGCAAACATTTACAAACATTTACATTACACTATTACAAACATTTGCTTCAAACTTATACAAAAAAATGACACTAAAATACTTATGAACTCACCAGCTTTAATGATGATAAACTCTTTCAAAATAACTTGTATTCTCAGGTCATCAGTAGACATGTACTGATGGCAGGTTTTTTAGAAGATGGAGCAGCTTCCAGACTCGTCTTTATTTTTGTTTATTCATTTTTGGTGTCTTAAAAACTATACACAGAACACTTGTATTAAACTATACTATTAATGCAATGGATGATGTTGTTGCTTATTTACTATTATGCATTGTTGTGATACTGTACATGACGTCCTCCGCCCCAGAACGTTTTCGTTGTTCCGGTTTTGGGGTGTGGCAGACTGGTATCAAAGTATTGTTTATAGTGAATCGAGTATATCAAACCATAAAAGATATACAAACTATAAACAGAATGGGATTAAAATACTCTGACCAAGATTTTATACTTTTAAATAATATAATATTTAACTAAGTATACATACCTGCATTCATACTAAAATTAGTGTCAGTAGGATAGAACAAAAGTATTACGATTGTTGAACACCACTAGTAGGCTTGGGGATGTATGGTCAGTTCTGGGAATGACATAGCTTGATCAACTATGTTGGTCCGAGAAGTGATTAGCATATGCCCAAGAATGGTTGTGAGGTTGCAACAAGTCTAAAAACTTACCAACACTACTATAATGAGAACATTAGAATAGAACATGAACCTAAAATACTATAGGAGTATTTTGTGTTACTATAATTACTTATTTGAGAACTAAAAAGTTCTTTACTAGTAGGCTAATAGTTTCTAAGTGGATACACTAAGGTTATATGTGACTATGGTGTCATAGACTTAGAATTTGTGATCTTTGCTTTACTTCATGTTCCTTGTTTGGTTGTGGATTTGGAGTTAGGGTTACTTATTCGAAGGTCTATCCTGTTTTGATTTCATATAACTGGTATGCACTATGAAAGTATTGAAGTAACTGGTAAGGATCATCTTATAATTATCTTAGGTAGTACGTCTATTTATATAAGATTCTTATACCCCTTTTCTCGCGTAAATATCATGGCTGGATTCCATCCTCCTGGCGACCCGTACTTCCCAAACCAAGGAAATGTTGGATGGCTCGAGGCAGAGCCAGAAGATAATCATCCAATCCCTTTAGATGATAACCTCGCAGAAAACTTCTCTGAAGGTTCTGACTCTAAACCAAAAGTCAACAACCTACCTCAAGAGGCTCCAATCCCGAACCTCAACCCCCGACCAACATTTCAAGGCCCAACACCCTTGTGGGCGATGAACTTGAACCGATGGAGTCATGAACAGGGTCAATCTTTAACCTTCAATGGAGACTGAAGCTTTTACAACCTCAACAAAGGAGGCTCAGCTGACCGAGTCCTGCCCATTATGGTCTGCAGGATTGCTCGGAATGATGAGCAAGGTCGGGCAGCCATCGACCGAGTCATGGAAGTTGATGCCAATTCGGGCGTTAACACGGTCCGCATTCGCCAGCTCGAAGAAGCTATGGAAGGTACTAGGAGAGCCGATTAGGCTCTACAGTAGCAGCTAGCTGCATCCCGAGCTAAAGTTATAGAACTCCGAGTGCATCATAGAGCTCATGAGTGGCATCTTTAAGACGTGGTAAGTCAACTGGCAGATCTGAGGGTTCGCCCAAGGAATACTCGTCGCCAGTAGAAGATATTTGACTCGTATTTTCTTTTGGTTTGAGGAATAGCCTTTCTTATATGTGCTCTATGAAGCACTTTTCTGTAAATATTCCTATATTTCAAGTACTTTAACTAGACTTCTAAACTGTCAACATTTTCCCTATATGGTTTGATGTAAGACCTACTGTTAGGTCATTTTCATGAACTTATTACATTGTTAATACTAATATTATTGACATTTAAATATTTCTATTTCAATCATACACTCATTCAATTGTTGGGCTATGGCAATTTATTCCATGGATCACTTTCATTATACTTACAATTGATTATTACTGTTATCTTCATCTTTATAAACTTTTAGTTAAAAGATGCCTCCGCGTCGATCATCGAGACGCGGTCCTCCGTTAACCTCAAATCAACCACCACCACCTCCTCCACAATACGAACCTGCAGCCCACCAAGCTGTGGTATCAGCGGCTGTTGCAGCAGCCTTAGCTCAATACAACAATAGCGACACTAGTGGTGGTGGTGCAGCTGCTCAGTCTGCTCAAGGCGAGGCTCTAGTTCGTGCTAAGGAGTGCTCATATAAAGACTTCAGCAACTGCAAACCTAGGTCCTTCAACGGGACCGGTGGAATCATTTCCCTATCGCAATGGTTCGAGAAGACGGAGTCGATCTTTGAGATCTGCTCCTGCCCTGAAGGTAGCAAAGTAAAATTTGCTGCTTGCACCTTCTCAGAAAGAGCTCTTACATAGTGGAATAGCCATGTCAAGTCACTAACTCTTATAGTGGCTAACGCTATGGGCTAGGAAGCTCTGAAGGAGCTAATGATCAAGGAATACTGCCCGAGGGGCGAAGTTCAGAAACTTGAACAAGAACTTTGGAGCCTAACCATGAAGGGCTCCGACATAGTGGGCTACACCGCCAGATTCAGCGATTTGGTGGCACTATGTCTAGGAATGGTCCCTACATAGGGAAAAAAGATTGAGAGGTACATATGGGGGTTGATGCCTCCATTCTAGGGGAATGTCCTAGCTTCAAACCCTGCTACCTTTGACAGTGCCAAGCTTTTGGCACAGCGGCTCCTGGATCATGGAGTCCGCACCCCGTAGACAAAAAAAACCTAGCCATCCCAGTACCTACCAAGACCGTTGACAACAAGCAGAAACACTGGGGTAACAAGAAAGAAAAAGCGGTGCAGAACTCCGCTAAAAAGTAGCAAACCGTGGCTGTTCATGCTGCGATAACACCTACTGGCACTGCGCTGACAAATCAGTATGTTGGGAGCTTGCCAAAGTGCGACAAGTGCAACTTCCACCATAACGGACCCTACCCGGAAATGCAGTGCTCTAACTGCAACAGGAAAGGACACACTGTCCGTTTCTGCAAAGCTTCGGCAAGGCCAATCAACCAAGTCCCCGGCGCTGGTGTGGGCTAAACTTGCTACGGTTGTGGCGAGGTGGGCCACTACAAGAGGAACTGCCCGAAAGCAGGGAACGTGGGTGGCGTTGGAAGATTTTTCGCTATAGGCCATGAGGAAGCAGTAGCCGACCCCACAATGGTTACTGGTACGTTTCTCCTCGATAACTCTTATGCATGCATACTATTTGATAGTAGAGCGGAGAGAAGTTTCATGAATCGGAAATTTGCTCACTTACTTAAACAACAACCACGCACACTTAATGTCACACCCCCGAACCAGATGGCAAAAACGTCCGAGGGCTCGTGTGACTTAAATTGAATATCATCGCAATGAATATACATGAATCATAACATAAGCATCACCATGCATCAATATTTTACAACTAACACTGTTCACATCAAGTGCATTGTTTTAACATTACAATTCCATACATAAATTGTTTGAGAGTTTTCCAAAAACATAACATCCTAACATTTCTTGATATTACCCTTCCGATTACCTGTTACCTGAGAATACAAGTTATTTTGGAAAACGTCAACATGTGAAATGTTGGTGAGTTCATAAGCAATGTTGTGATAAAAATGATTTGTGTAGTTTGTAAAACCCAGAAAATCCAATATTTTCTGAAAGACCATTGTTTATAAAAAGGTGTGAAGATCCGTAAATATACGCATGATGATTTCAAAACATGTATAATTGAAAAAATTTGTATAAACCATACAAGTGCAAAATGTTGAACTTCCCCGGAAAACCTGATGTTTTCCAAAAACATAAAATACAGTTATTTCTCAAACTGTGGTACCGCCACAATGAATGATTTTTTATTACTCTTCCTTGATTACTCGGGTGGTGTTGGATTAGTTAAGGGTTGTGAGTCGTTATAATCATGCATTGATAATGACTAGTTATAACTACAGACTACGGACGATCCTTAGAGGCGTGCCCCGTTATCACTCACTTAATCCAAACAACCTTGATTACTATTGAATAACAATATGAATATGTTTACCTTGATTACTCATAAGCCTAGCAAACGAGGAGAAAAGGAGTACAAGTCCTGCTACTTCTGTGAGTTATTATAGGCCGTTGGGTATGCGAAAGACCCGTTGGCCCATCTTGCATTTGATTACATTGACCTTACTGGCTATGCTAATGGGCCACTAAGGCCTGACAGCACTCAAAAGCCATTGAGGGTCTTTTTAATATGGAATTGGGTCATAGAAGGCCCAATAACATATTATCGTTATCCTTTGGGCCCTAAAGATCATGTTAATGGATTTCAAGGTCCAACAAGCATGATTTGAGACTTTCAACCCAAGGTTTCTGGAATGTTTACTTGTCTTAGGCATTGTGTAATTGTTGGAGAGTTTGCTTGGACGATTTTGTTGGATTAGTGTCTAACTCCATAACTATTTTGGTATGTACTTGACCCGATGGTGCAAGGTCCTTTTGGGTTGCCTTTACCAAAGTAACTTGATAGGATGAATTATGGAGAGAAAGGATTAATTATGATTTATTAATATATTATGAGAATAATATATTAAAGGAGAAATCATATTGTTTAATTAATATTAGTCAATAATTAATAAGAATTAAGTTTGTGGCTAAAAGACATTAATTAAATTTAAGGGACTAGAACTGTCAATTGTATGATAGTTGAATATTGAGCTAATGGACTCTATATTAAAGGGGTGGACAAATTCTATGGGGAAACCTATTAGAAATCATCCTAGGCCTTTAAGGAAGGAGTCCATGGGTTGCTTAGGGCCTAAGCATCCAAATTAGGGTTTCCTTGTTAGATAACCCTAATACCCTCACTATTTAAAGGACCCTTAAGCCCCAAAAACGTGGTGAACTTGTTCCTTAGGGTTTCCACACGTTTTGGGCAGCCTCCTCTCTCCTTATTCTTCATCCTCTTGCTCTTGGTGTTTGTGACTCATTATAGGAGTGACAATTGTGACTCTAAACTTTCTAAAGTCATTACAAGGAGGATTTGAGATTGTTATTGCTACATAACAATCAAGGTAATATCTTAAACCCATTATTATGTTAATATTGATTATCATATGCTAGATCTAGGGTTTAAAGTCTTGGATGAATTGCATGTACAATAGAGAAACCTAGATCCAAGCATTAGGGTTTGTATGAGCATATAGGATGTTCTTATGGCTAAAACCCATCAGTGGTATCAGAGCCTTGATTAGTTTCTATTGTATTGATGCCTTGCATGTTCATTCTTGTTGCAAAATAAAATTTTTGGCTTTCTGACTGATGAACTCGGTGAGTTCCAATGTGGACTCGGCGAGTTGGCTAGTACTCGGCGAGTCCATAGAGGAACTCGGCGAGTTTGAGCGTCAGAAGGAGGCAGTTTCGGGATTTCTTGCTGTTTTACTCAAAGATACTTGCCTTAACTATTATGGGTCATTAAGATTCGAATTTTAATCATATTTTGAGTGTATCCTTGATTAATCAAAAGATAATTACCAATTGATTAGATAATAACTTCCTTATTTGATTAAAGTTTGATTATTTGTATTAATTGGGTAACTTATCTTGCAAGAAATTAATTTTAGGTCAAATTAGATGATAATTAGATTAATTGTTTAATTTAAGTTATTTGCTATTTGATCCTTGTGTTTTGAATAGTTTCAAAACTTGCCCTCAAGTTTTGGAATTTAAATTTTGATTAAAAGGTTTGATTTTGAAATATTTAAATTATAAACCCTAATGTTTTGAAATGTTTCAAAACTTGCCCTCAGGTTTTGGAATTTAAAGTTTGATTAAAAGTTTAATTTAGGAATGTTAAATTTTAAAACCCTAGTATTGTTTTGAAAAGTTCAAATTACACCCTTATGGTTTTATTAATTAATTAAGGTGCATAATTAAAAGAGATTTAATAAATCCATATAGTTTTTGTTTTACAATTTAATTAAATTAAAAGTGTAATCTATTAAATTAGACCACATAGTATTTTAAAAGTATAAAATACACCCTATGCTATATATTACATTAAAAGTCTAACATTATATATATGTATGAGTAAAAGTCAGTCTTACCGTTAGTAGGCCTCATTCACGAAGCTGGTCTATAAGGGGTGTTTAAGGAAATTGCCTATAAAATGTCTATTGAATGGGTATCCACTCTTACCCACCGCACTCTTGACTAGTGGAGGTTCGTTAGCCGAACGGGTAGGATAGGACAGACACCTTCCATTATAAGTATAATGAAGTACAAAAGTAACTAAATGCTTTTACAAATTCCCAATCTTAGTTACTTTAGGCAAAAGTGAATTGATGCAATTCCATGAAATTACACTTTGTGCCCTTGCGAAGACGTTAGTGGAGCGTGTGTGGTTAACCGGCACACTAAATGGTTCTAAGAAAGGTAGCAAAGGGTGACTCAATGTTTGTCATTGTTCGGTGGAGCGTGTGTGGTTAACCGACACATCGTATAGGTGACTGTAACATGTGGAGGCACCATGTAAGTTTGCATGGTTATTCACACCCGCTTTATGATCCTCGGTATCCCAGTCACAAACTAGAGGGGCATATCAAGATTTAAACATGCCATTGAAATGTTCAATGAATCTCAAAAGATCTAGGAATTTTCAATAAATTTAAAACTAAAATTTCTTTTTTCGTTTTTCATGGTGGAAATTGGTAAATCGTCATTTACCTACCTTCAAATATTCTACAACTAGATTACGGCATCCCTTTTCTAGGTTGTAGTGGATTGTGTTGGATCCTAGCCTCGATGTTTCATTTGGGTGTCACATCGAGGATTCTAATCAACTAACTTGAATTTGTTTTCTCCCGTTTTGTAGATGTCAAAGTATGACAACTATGGTATTCCCAAAGCCCATGGAACAAGCTTTCCATAGAAGATGATATTCCACGATTCGATCGAGGAACAAGAGATCATGCTTCACTTCCTCCACCTCCTCCAATTAGTCTCCCGAACCCACAAGTTCAAAAGATTGAAAAGTTCAAACTCACTCAAGCCCTTTTGACAAGTAAACATGAAGAAGGAAAGTCAGTGTGTGCACACATCCTAGAGATGAAGTCACACATTGATAGATTAAGAATGATGGGATCAGTTGTCTGTGAGGAACTGGCTGTTTATTGGGTTCTTCAGTCACTCCCTGACTCATATAGTGAGTTCGTAAGAGAGTACTATATGATGAACCACGACGTAACCCTCATTGATCTCACCTATATGCTTATTGCTGCTGAATCAACAATGATTTGGCGCATTGGAAAAGCAAAGTTGATTAGTGAATCGGCCTTCCAGACCTCTATGGATATAGACAATGGCAACGAAAGATATGCCATGATCGAAAAGTTTGATCATAAGAGAGAGGCAAAGTCAGAAGTAGTTTCGTGTGCTGTTCCAAAGAAGTCAATTTGCTTTTATTGCCAAGAGAAGGGGCATTGGAGACGAAGCTGCCATATTTACCTAAGAGATCTAAGAGATGGGAGAGTCAAAACGTATGGCTCTACTTTAGGTAAAATCCACTAACTAACTCTTTTAAGTTCCTATTCTAGATTCTTAATACATAATGTGATAAGATTACAATTGATGTTTTGAAGGATCGAAGAAAAGAGAGGAAGCTTAAGGGAAGAAGTGAGCAGAATCTAATCGTGAAGAAATGGATTTCGATCGCATTGCTTGAATATTGGATTCTTGAGCTACTACTTAGAGTTGGAAAAGATTGCTAAGAAATATGTATTAACATAGTTTTTCGATGAGTTGCATTGAAAGGACAAATTTTTCCGCAATAAAATAAATTTTGGTTATATATTATTTATTTATCCTTACAATGAAATGTATGAAAAATTGATGTTTGAAAGTTTCTATTATTAGCAATAATGGTTTTGATTCTTAATGTTATTTGTGGAAATGTCGAGAGTTTACCAAATAGGGAGAGTTTCTTGGAATCATGCAACTTGTTTGCACGATGAATGAGAAATTTCATATTTGGAAACAAGACTAGTTCGTTGACAAAGTGTCAAGTGAAGAACTAAGAGATCGAGTACACAAAGTTGTGTGTTGATCAAGTACACCACAAGAGTAACAAAGATATTCGTCATGATTTACTAGAAGTTTAGTAAAAATGATTATACTTATAAGATTAAGTGTAATTCTGAATTGATTGAAAGATTTTTAATTAATAGCAGAACGAATAAGAAGAATCAAGTAGGCAGAAAGATAAAAGTTTCTCTATTCTAAGAAGAAGGGAGAGAACCTTTTATTATGATAGGTCTTAATGATTAAGAACCATATCTCAATTGATCCTCTAAGTGAATCTTAGTACAATTGTATGTCTGAGAAGAGGAATCAAGAATTGAAGAAATGGTTAAATCAGGAAGTCAATCATACTTCGTTCCAAAACAAGTCTTAGAGTTGAGATTGTGACATTGAGTGAAAAGTCTTAAGAAGGTTTATAACATTCATCAAATATGGAGAGTTGTGATGTCTTGGATAAGACAAGGACCAACTAGGACCAATTTTATGAAGTGTTCTGTCTTGATAAAAGCAACACTAACTCTTGAATATTTGTTTGTCAAGAAATGTTTATTGACAAGAGAATCTTATATGTCAAGGAGTCAGTGGGAGTCTTAATAGTCTTGACAAGGTTCAAGAACTTACCAAGAATAAACCTTATCGATCATCACTAGCATACGACTTGAGGTTTACAACCTATCATGTTGACACTATCTTGTTTTTGTGCTGTGCCAATTGAGTTAATTATGCATGTGAGTCCTATGAGTTCTCATTTGAATGCATAAAAGGCAAGGACCTTGATCAATGAAAAGTACATTGATACGAAAGGGTGAGCTATTTAACTACTTGGAAGACATGGTGGGCACTCATGTTGCCATAAGGCAAGAAATCAAGATTGAGAAAGTTCGGTCCATATGAGTTTGGATTTGTCGCAAACTTTGGTTTTGACAAATTCACATGGATAGGAACACATACACCATTAAAATCTAAGTGTCATAAGATTCCCTCCTTCATGAAAATGACTGTGAGGAAATGCTTTCACTAAGAGAGATTCTAAGAAGATAGTAATTATGAAAATTGGATTCTCGAATTCGATTATGGTTACGGTATCCCTTTCCATGATTTGAATTGTGAGTTTTGTCAATTAGTCTAAATTGTTTAGACACACATATGAGCTATCTAATGCAATGATGTGGGAGCATAAATGTTATGCTTGTATGATTATTAAGGCAAGTATTGAAAGTTAGCAATATTAATTATAGAAAACAAGAGTTATACTTTACAAAGTCGTAAGGATTGAATAGTTGTTTTTCTATAATTAAGGGAGAGAATATTATGCTTCATTTCAAAACTAAAGGCTTAGGTTATGGAATGTTAATAAACTTAGTCAAGGATACATAGTGAGTTCTTAAATTTCGATTATGATTACGGCATTCCTCTTCATAATTCGAATCATAAGAACGTGACACATAAGATATTATGGCAGAAGATTGATAAAGTATCAAATCTTTATGTAAGAAATTATGCATCGTGTCCCATACGCTTCGGGTATAGGATAGATTGCAAATGCTAAAATATTTGACCATTCTAAAATTTTCCAAATGTCGAGCGCATTTAGAGGGAAATAGGACTAGAATCGGTTTTGACTAAGATAATTAAACAACTATCAAAGGACGATCCAAGGCTTGCTAAGGATTGGTCGCTTGTGAGTAGTTGGAAGTATGATATTGGATGGAGCATATCGACATTATTATGAATAGATAAGATTCTATTAAGAATGAATTGTCATATGGTAAGTATGGAAAGGTTTCCATATAGGGAGTTGGATATTAAGAATCTATGTCAAGATTAGAAACTTTTATGCAAGAAGGATGTTCAAAGGAATGTACTTTGAGTGAGAGACATCACATCTATGGACTTGTCTTGTAACAATTTCCAATAGAGAGCTTTGAAATTCATTTGCAATAGTCATTGTGACCTTAGTGCAGTGACATTACAAAAGAATCATTGCATAAAATGTTAGAATCTAACATATTCTATAAGTGGCAAGAATTTGATATTCTTATACTTATGATAAGGATTGGGAGTTGTGAAATGAGTATGATTGGAAATGTGTTCATTTGATCTATTTCACAAAATAAGGACCATAGGTTAGCATTGTGTGCATGCTAAGAGCATGGGACAAGTGTAGTTATAATTCAAGTAAGAAGTTGATTACTCGAAACAACAAATAATGAGTAATCGATATGGTGATAAATAAAAGGTCTTTTATTTATACTTAAAGGTTTGAGGCCATATGGGATTAGTATTATTCTTGTGTTTTACTTTGCATGTTTTGACTTCCTGAATAATTTAATTGGTTCAGAACAGTCAAATTATTCGAACGGACCACAGTCGTTCATATGTTGGAAGTAGATATGAATGAAGACTATCATGAATTGGTGTGTGGATTGGCTAAAGAGTGTTGGACATAAGCAAATGTTTGTTGCAACGTTCATGAGTGCTTATGAATATGATTTGAGCATTGGATTAAACTCACACTCACTTGGATCACTTCATGAATTGTATCACGAATGATTGGTGAGACGATAACATCTTATATTCTTGAAACCGAGATGTGTGAGTTGTATCTTGCGAGTTGGTTGCACATTGATAATATGTAAACGCACCAGTAAATTGGTGTTATAAAACATATTGTTGTGTGTAATTCGGTAAGTGAGTACAAGCAAGCATTGAGTCAAAGTTTATCCGTTCCTTTTATCCAAAGTAGGATAAAAGCGATATCTTTGGGCCCCTCGATGATTTAGTGATGGCACCTAAGCGCTTGGCCAAGCCGGGACTAAATTGATGTGTTCAATTGTAGTCTGTTGTTAGTCATCATAAATCGGGAATCGGGAAACAATATAGAGAGAATGACTAAGTTCATGTCTCAAATCTATACGATATCTAGAATGGAGGAATATATGATCCCTTATGTAAAGGACACGCGTATCTGATAAGATCAGAGTTGACAACGGCTTTAGAAATCTACGATTGCAGATCAGGATCTGAAGTCATACGCATAATAGTTGTTAGACTTATCCAAGTGGGAGACTGTTGGATTAGTGTCTAAGTCCATAACTATTTTGGTATGTACTTAACCCGATGGTGCAAGGTCCTTTTGGGTTGCCTTCACCAAAGTAACTTGATAGGATGAATTATGGAGAGAAAGGAATAATTATGATTTATTAATATATTATGAGAATAATATATTAAAGGAGAAATCATAATGTTTAATTAATATTAGTCAAGAATTAATAAGAATTAAGTTTGTGGCTAAAAGACATTAATTATACTTAAGGGACTAGAACTGTCAATTGTAGGATAGTTGAATATTGAGCTAATGGACTCTATATTAAAGGGGTGGACGAATTCTATGGGGAAACCCATTAGAAATCGTCATAGGCCTTTAAGGAAGGAGTCCATGGGTTTCTTAGGGCCTAAGCATCCAAATTAGGGTTTCCTTGTTAGATAACCCTAATACCCTCACTATTTAAAGGACCCTTAAGCCCCCAAAAACGTGGTGAACTTGTTCCTTAGGGTTTCCACACGTTTTGGGCAGCCTTCTCTCTCCTTATTCTTCATCCTCTTGCTCTTGGTGTTTGTGAATCATTAGAGGAGTGACAATTGTGGCTCTAAGCTTTCTAAAGTCATTACAAGGAAGATTTGAGATTATTATTGCTACATAACAATCAAGGTAATGTCTTAAACCCATTATTATGTTAATATTGATTATCTTATGCTAGATCTAGGGTTTAAAGTCTTGGATGAATTGCATGTACAATAGAGAAACCTAGATCCAAGCATTAGGGTTTGTATGAGCACATAGGATGTTCTTATGGCTAAAACCCATCAGATTTGTTATTTTTGTATCGACTCGAGACCGATCGATCTGTTTATAACGATATTTGGAGTTATACATGTATTGGTTGTTCAATTTTTGTAAGTCGTAGGTTAGTATTTTTGACCCAATATTCTATAAATTAAATAATTGGTTTAAAAATAGTGGTTTGACCTTTTCAACCTTTCTTTCTATAAAATCACAATTTTACTCGTTTATATAAAAGAAAAGTCATTTTAAGCCCTTAAAACATTTTCTTGACACTTTTGCATCATATACTTGTTTGAATTATAGTTTTAACTAAAGACTTATTCTTTGGCAGTTTCAGCCGTTCTACAATAGTATTTTTTGGTTAAAACCCAATTTTTTGCAATTTTTATAATTTTAGCCCAAAATCTAAAAACTTTGCATTTTGATCATTTTTGGAAAAGAAAAGCATTTTTAACCCTTGAAATAGTTTTGTTACACTTGTTATCCCCTGTTTTGAAGAATTTACCATTTCAGCCCCTTTAAAGGTCATATTTTCGCAATTTTGGGCTTATTGGGCCGAAAAGCCCAAAACTGAGCCCATTAAGCTAATGTTTACATGTTAAGTCCTTTGAAGATCATAATGTTCATAAAAACAATTATTGTAACTGTTTTGACTCTTTTGACCTTCAAGAAACCGTGATTGGCAACTTTTAACCCAACTTTTGTATACTTGACAATTTAAGCCCAAAAATGGGTTTTTTGTTGAAATATGTTTATCACATTCTTATAAGTTGATATTCTTGACATGTTTAGTGTAATATAACTTAGATCATATTTTTTTTCCTTCTTATAGTATAGATCTCAAGATTTCCCCCTTTTTGGTTACATATTCATCACAAAAACACATAAAATCACACATACATGCATAAAATCATACATAGCTTACACATACACTTAAATTTACACAATTTTCTTGTATTCTCCCCCATAAAACTTTTGAAAACCGAAAAGAGAGGGTTATGAAGCTCACCTTGAGTTGTGGGTTCGGTTTAGAAGGAAGAAATGGAGAAAGTTTCGATCCTAGCAAGCCTTCTTGGAAGATCTCGAACTTAGAGGCTTCTAAGATGGTGATCATGAGTTTGAATAGATTAGGAAGAGGTTTTTGATGAAATGAAGTTTTTAGATCATAGATTAAACATCAACTTACCTTAGATGATGAATTTTGTAGAATAATCTCCTTGAAAAGCCCTTAGATCTCGAAAATTTGATGAAGAATGAAGAGAGTTTCTTTGAGAGTGATTAAGTGGAATGTGTGAGTTTCTTTGTGGTTCTCGTCCGAGGATAGAAAAGAGAGAGGAGAAGAGAAGTGAGTTATATGATGTGTGCATGGATGTATGTGTTATTTGCATGGAGACCCAAAATGTAATAAGGAGGTGGCAATGGAAAGTCAACTCCTTCCTCTTTTGAGTTGTTGGGCCGAGAAGAGGAGAAAGGAAAGAAAGAATATTGGGCTTCTTGTTCTTAAGTCCATCTTATGGCCCAATTAGGTGAGTTTTGGCCTAAATAGATCAAGGAATGATTTTTATGATCCACTAAGGCTATATAAATTTGTTGTGGTCCAATAAGGCCTATTAAAGATAACCTAGTTCATATTTGGCTTAAAAGGCCCAAAATATTAAGTTTCATGTATATGGGTCCAATTAGGGTATTTTATTTCATTCTAGGCCCATTATGACCCAAAATGTTAAAATAAATGGAAGTGGGTCCAATTAGAGCCCATTTAAGAGTTCTAAGCCCAAAATAATCAAATTGGAAGCTTATTGGCCCATTAGGCCCAATAAGGAAGTTCTTAGTCCATAATGGACTTAAACCGAGATTTCTAGGGTTTCCAATTCTTTTTTGACTATTTGAAGTGCTTGTATAAAGTGTTTGATTGAAGTTTTGTTGTTATTGAATAAGCATCATGGATGCTTTCACATTGTTGGTTTACAGTTGGTACAATTGTTGTTGTTACAAGACATCAAAATTCCTGGTTGTGACACTTAAAGAACCATTCATTGTAGAAATCGCTAACGGGAAAACTGAGAGCACTAGCATTATATACATAGGATGTACTCTAACTCTAGAGAGCCATACCTTTCCCATCGACCTCATGCCGGTCTCAGTTAAAAGTTTCGATGTCATTATCGGCATGGTTTGGTTGAGTCTTCAGCTTGCTGACATCATGTGTTATGAAAAAGTTGTTCGCCTTAATCTTTCATCTAGTGAAACCCTTATTATCTACGATGACAAACCCGACACGAGCCTTCGTATCATCTTAAGTATTCAAGCCTAGAAGTACTTGCGTAAGGAATAGCGTGCATTCCTTTCTCATGTTGTTGATACGAACCAATAATCGAAAGACCTAAAGAACATTCCAGTAGTACGCGACTTTCCCGACATCTTTCCAGAGGAACTACCAGGATTACCACCGCAACGCCAAGTCGAGTTTAGAATCGACTTAGTTCCAGGAGCTACCCCAATAGCCAAATCGACCTATCGTCTAGCACCAGCTGAAATGCAGGAACTGTCCGGTCAACTTAACGAACTGCTCAGCAAGGGCTTTATTAGACCAAGCTTCTCACCGTGGGGAGCACCGGTCTTATTCGTGAAGAAGAAAGACGGATTGTTTTGTATGTGCATCGACTACAGAGAACTCAACAAGCTAACTGTCAAGAACCGTTACCCTCTGCCTCTCATAGACGATTTGTTCAACCAACTGCAAGGGGCAGATTACTTTTCAAAGATTGATCTCAGATCCAGGTTTCACCAGTTGCGAGTGTTAGAGGAGGATGTTCCAAAGACAGCCTTCCGAACTCATTACGGACACTACGAGTTTGTAGTGATGCCATTCGGATTAACCAATGCGCCCGCAGTATTCATGGACTTAATGAATAGGGTGTGCCATCCTTACTTGGATCATTTTGTTATTTTCTTCATCGATGACATACTTATCTACTCTCGTAGTGAGGAGGAGCATAGTAAACATTTGCGGCTGGTCTTAGAAACGTTGCGGTCAGAGAAGCTCTACCTGAAGTTCTCTAAATGTGAATTTTGGATCCGAAGAGTCGAATTCTTAGGCCATGTGGTTAGCGAAGAAAGAATTTACGTGGACCCTTACAAAATCAAAGCCATTGAGAACTGGTCAGCACCGAAGACACCTACCAAAATTCGTCAATTTCTAGGCCTCGTTGGCTACTATCGCAGGTTCATACAGAACTTCTCTAGGATCACGAAACTGCTCACTGCATTGACTCAGAAAGGCGTGGCCTTTGACTGTGAAGAGAAACAAGAGAAGGCATTTCAAACGCTGAAGAGAGCCTTGTGCACCGCACCGATACTATCACTCCCAGAAGGAATAGAAGACTTCGTGTTCTATTGCGATGCATCCAACCAAGGGCTCAGTTGTGTCCTCATGCAACGAGGTAAGGTCATCGCCTAAGCCTCAAGACAGCTGAAGACGCACAAAGTAAACTACACCACACACGATCTCGAGCTAGGAGCAGTGGTATTTGCTCTAAAGATTTTGAGACACTGCCTGTATGGTACGAAAAGCACTATCTTTACAGACCAAAAAAGCCTTCAACACATATTCAACCAGAAGGAGCTCAATACGAGACAATGACGGTAGGTCGAACTACTCAATGACTACGAATACGAAATTCGTTATCTTCCGGGTAAAGCCAATGTAGTAGCAGACGCCCTAAGTCGGAAAGAATATTCTGGTCGAAGAGTCAAATAATTTACTATGACTATCCATTCGCATCTGTCCACACAAATTAAGGAGGCTGAAATCGAAGCCTTGAAACCTTAAAATGTGGCGGGTGAATCCCTGAGAGCGATGGATAAGAACTTGGAAGTCAAGGGTGGCGGAGCCTTATATCTCATGGACCGGATCTGGACACCGAAACACGGTGGCTTCAGAGACTTGGTTATGACCGAAGGGCACAACACTCGATATTTCGTCCACCCAGGTTCAGATAAGATGTATCTGGATCTTAAAAAGTTATACTGGTGGGCTAACATGAAAGTAGAGATTGCTACCTTCGTGAGTAAATGTCTTACTTGCGCCAAGGTTAAGGTCAAATACCAGAAACCCTTAGGTTTACTACAGCAACCGGAGATATTGGAATGGAAGTGGTAGCGGATCACAGTGGACTTCATAACCAAGTTGCCCAAGACAACGGGTGGTCTCGATACCATTTGGGTGATTGTTGACAGGTTAACAAATTTTGCATACTTCCTGCCCATCAAAGAGACTGACAATATGGAGAAGCTTGCAAGAACATACATTAGGGAGATCGTACAACTGCATGGTGTTCCTATATCCATTATCTCCGACAGAGATAGTAGATTCACTTCAAGGTTCTGGCAGTCACTACAAAGTTCCCTAGGGACGAGGCTGGACATGAGTACAGCCTACCATCTACAGACCAACGAAAAAAGTGAGAGACCTATCCAAACCTTAGAAGATATGTTGCGAGCCTGTGTGATCGACTTTGGGAAGGCATGGGATACTCATTTACCCCTTGTCAAGTTTTCCTACAACAACAGTTATCACACAAGCATAAAGGTTGCTCCATTCGAAGCCTTCTATGGCCGAAAGTGCAGATCCCCTCGGTGCTGGGCTGAGGTGGGTGACACCCAGTTAGCTAAAGGACGAGTTCCTGACAGCACTCTCACAGGTCCAGAAATCATACGAGAAACTACAGAGAAAATCGTTTAGATTTGTGAACGATTGAAAGCCTTTAGAGACCGACAGAAAAGCTACACTGACAAGAGAAGGAAACCTTTGGAATTCCAGGTAGGAAACCGCATTCTTTTGAAAGTCTCACCCTGGAAGGGCTTGATACGCTTCAGTACGCGTGGAAAGCTAAATCCAAGATACATAGGGCCTTCTGAGATTCTCTCTAGAATCAACCATGTAGCTTACAAACTAAACTTACCCCACAAACTTAGTAACATACATTCTACTTTCCACATCTCGAACTTGGAAAAGTGCCTATCCGACGAGACTCTTGTAATCCCACTCGACGAGATCGAGATCAATGAGAGCTTCAACTTCGTGGAGGAACCAGTAGAGATCACGGCCCGAGAGGTCAAGCAAATGAAGAGGGTCGAATCCCAATAGTGAAGGTTCGTTGGAATGCCAAGCGAGGACCTGAATTTACTTGGGAGCACGAGGATCAAATGAAATTGAAATATCCTCAACTTTTCGCTTAGTTATTTGTAACTACTTATTTACTTAAACTCTAATTTCGGGACGAAATACTCTCTAACAGGGGGATGATGTGACAACCCAAAATTTCTATCTTGTACAACCATTCAATTCAGTCAAAGTCAGACTTGTTTCTGCTAACTTTTAGCACTGTTTAGAGTCTGTTTGAGAATTCTAAGCCTAGTACATCAAACGATTAGGTGTTTGGATGTGTCAACTGAAGTTCAAAACCAACAAACAAACCATAAACCCCTTAATGAGGAGTATACGACCAGGACACATGAGTTTACGACCATAAACTCATGGTGGCCGTAAACTCTAGGCTATAAGTATGAAGCTTGGCCATTTTTCTTCACTTTTACCACTTCCAAGCTAAGAAATCGGTTTTTCTCTCAAGTGTCATAGGATCTTGCTTCCAATTCTTCAAACATGTAAGTGATTTCTTCCATATATGTGTTAATACATCTCTTATTCTTGAACCACCTTTGAATTCATCCATGAATTCCATCTTTTGCGTCTAGATCTTCAAGATCCTCAAGAACATCAAGAACACATAAGTTCTTTGGGCCGAAATCTACTCTTCTAAGCTTCAAAACCATAAATATCCTCTTATATACTTGCTATCTAGTTAAGACTCTTTATTTACACCTTGAAAACAAGCTTTTCCCAAGAACAACAAGAGTTTACGGCCAAGAGCATCTCCCTTGGCTGTAAACCCTTAATATGGGTGCATTTGGACCTTAAACTCTTCCTAAGGCTTGGACATGAACCTAGAACCCTTCCTCAATGCTTTAAAGCCCTTTAAAACACCCATATGCACAAAGTAGCATGCTTTTACGACCGTAAACTCATGAGGCCGTAAACTCATGGTCGTGAACCCCCTTGGTCATGCCATTTTGGCCGTAAACTCCTTAGTGTGGCAGTACACCCTTAGTATGTAATCATATGTGATTGTAACACTTCAACCTTAGGGTTTTCTAGTCTAATATTATGTTACCTTTCATGATTAGTTGTATAAACACTAATATTATATATGTATCTGTCATTATATGCTAAATAGGATCTATGTGTGTGTGCTAAAGTCTTCACATGACACCTAGCATCCTATACTGATCTTTCATTTAAACCACTCACTACAGGTGAGTTCATACCCCTTAATCTACCTTTTAAATGATTTTAAATGCTTTTACAGGGGGGAATACAAGTTGAACATTATAGTTATTGAATCAATCACATGTGATTAATAACTATCAAACATATGGATTTATATACTTCAAAATGTTTATCAAACAAATCTATTTTAAAACATGTTATCGAACTCTTTTACATACTAAACTCATTATCAAACTCGTTTTATATGCTAAACCCTTTTCTTTAAACTCTTCTAAGTTTATATATTGTTAAAACCATGTCTTTGCAGATATAGTTATATAAATAAGGTTGGAAGGACTTAGGACTGATAACTCACTTTATTTCATGTTCCTTGTTTGGTTGTGGACTTAGAGTACCCTGTTGTTTGTATGAGTGTCGTTTGATCCTTAGTTATATATTATGTATATGTGTATAGATATAAAAGCTTTTACCTCAGTTCCAGCACCTTTGGGTAGCAAAGGTGTATAAACTTACTCAGTCGTTCAAACAACATTACTAGTAAGCTATAATAGGTAAAGTTTAGAGGTATACTACTCATTATTTCTAGTTCAATGAAATACACATGAGTCAGTTCATTCATGAGTCAATACATACTTACTGTTATGTGAAATAGAAGGACAAACTATTATGAGAAACAGAAGAACATATTATTATGAGAAACTAAGAGAACTTACTATTATGAGAAACTAAGAGAACATAGTATACACTATACAGACAGAGTATACTATACATATACAAGAATACTATAACCTAAATGTGAGCCACTACTTTGGGGCATGCCATCACTAATGTGTCTCGTTTTGTAACCAGAGTCTCCTGGAGGGAGAGCATGAATTTGTGTATAGATCTATACTAGACTGACCATCCTACACCTTGCTGCTAGCTACAGTGGGACCTGCAGGTCTACTGTGACGAATGTCATTACTGTTCGACGTATTTCAGCATTGTGTTTCCACTAGTCAATTAGTATGGTTACAACATATCACATTTTACCTTAATTAATAATGGATTTAAGGTAGTTAGTACAACAATAGTCACTATATACAATAGTACAATACTACATTATTTTCCCTATTGCATTTACTTTGTGATCTTCTCACATAAACGACAATGTAAAATATATTTTGATAATGATAGTTACACTTGGGAAAACTCATACTTTTACAAAAGAACAAACATACAGAACAGTCGGGTCTTGGTAGAAGTCTACATTTTGGTAGAAAATATAGGATTTTCTAGGAAGTGCAAACATTTACATTACATTATTACCAACATTTGCTTCAAACTTATACAAACAAATGACACTAACATACTTTTGAACTCACCAGCTTTAATGCTGAGAAACCCTTTCAAAATAACTTTTATTCTCAGTAGACAGGTACCAATGGCAGGTTTTTGAGAAGACGGAGCAGCTTCGAGACTCGTCTTTATTTTTGTTTATTTATTTTTGGTGTCTTAAAAACTACACACAGAACACTTGTATTAAACTATACTATTAATTCAATGGATGATGTTGTTTCTTGTTTACTATTATGCATTGTTGTGATACTATACATGACGTCCTCCGCCCCAGAACGTGTCCGCCGTTCCGGTTTTGGGGTGTGACATATGACTTTTGTGAAATTATGACAGCAGCTTTATGACACACAAACTTTTCTGTCATAAGGAATCTATTTGTGTATTTTTCTCGCCGCAAATATTAATATCAAATATTTATGAAATACCCCCTAATAGTTTGCAAAACAATCATTTATGGGGCATAAAGTTCAAAACTTTGAAGATCCTAGCAGTTGTGTCAACTTAGAAGTCTATTTCAACTCCTTTTTATCTTTAGTTATAGAGATATATAGTAAGGGGGGTATGAAAGTACACATTCAAGACCTTTTGAGGGTCTTCTTGTACATAAAGTATTCTCTATATGTGGTTTTGTAAATAATTCTAAGATTTTCATATAATCTGTGAACTCACGTTCATGAAATTTTTTGTTATAATATAATAACATCTCAACACACATATTAAATATAGAAATACATGCAATTATCCAAGAATTTTAGACAAGATTGGACTTATATTCTCCCCCCAAAACAATAAAGTATTGAGAAAGATGGGGTATGAAGCTCACCTTGGTTTGTTTGCTGGGTGGATTTGAAGAGTGATGAGGAAGTTTCCAACTCCAAAACTTTGGAGATTCTTAAATCTCTAGAGTATTCTAAGAATAATTTTTGGGTGTAAATATAATGAAATCTTAGAAATAACATGAAGAATCACTAGTAAAAGAGGATGAACACTTACAAAAATTCTGGAAATTTTCCTTAAAGGAATGAAGCTTGAGTCTTGAAGAAGTTTGAAAGAGTTCTTAGGAGTTTACTGGATGAAGAAGTGAGAAGTGAAATATGGGGGAAGGAGATTCATGTATTCTAAAGGGGAGGGATAAGGAGTGACTTGACATTTGCATGAAAGCTGGTGGACAAAGCTTATTTCCTTATGGGTAATGTGTGTTTATTTGGGATTTGCATGGGAAATGAGGAATCAACATCACATCATAAAGTCAAACCCCTTTTATCCTCTAAAAATCTCTTTAAAATATTGAATATTATTTTATATAAATATGTGTAAAATAATTAATTTGGCATGGTGGTTTAAGGGGTCTAGGATAGGAAAAATATGAGTTTGGAGGTATTCCCGAAGCCAAAATGCCTTAAAATGATGAAATCTTGCGAAATGGTCTAAAATCTGAAGTCAAGAAGTGAGTTCCGGAGCCATTTTAGGAGTTCCGAAGGTCTTCCGGAGTCATCCTCAAAATTCCGGAGTGAAGAATCAATTTCTGAGGCTCTCTCTACTATTCCGGAGTCAGATGCGAGGTCCGGAAGTGAAGTTCGGTCCGGCCAGGGTTTCCGAAGCACGGAGCATCCATAGCTTCTCACTTCCGGAGTTACTTCAGAGGTTCCAAAGGTGTGCTTTCTCTTGGCTCCTTAGAAGGCATTCCAGACAAGAGGTTCAGGACCAAGATGGTTCCAGACGAGAGGTTCAAGACCAAGAGGTTCAGGACCATGAGGGTTCCGGACCAAGAGGGTCCTTTTGGGTTTTCTCCTTCGGTTTTGGGTTGTTTTCGACTAAGGAATGTATATAGAGAGATTTGGGAGAGATTTCACATACTTGGAGAGATTTGGGAGAGATTTCACATACTTGGAGAGATTTGGGAGAGATTTTACATACTTGGAGAGATTTGGGAGAGATTTCACATACTTGGAGAGATTCGGGAGAGAGAGAGAGAGAGATATTTAGTTGGAAAGATTGAGAGAGACTTTGCTGGGAGTATTAATGTTTTTCTTCGTAGATTAAGGAGTTTAGACTTAGTTACATCCCATTTTGAGTGGTATACACCCCTGAAAGGTACATAATAGTACTTTATAGAGTTGTTACTCCCTTAAATCAGATTAGGCTTTTAAATTTTTAACTTTTGGGACTTTCAAGTGTTACTTTGCATTAGGAATTATAGTTATACATTAGTAAGCATAAAGAAATTCTTAACATATAACACTAGTTGAGTTGACCAAGTAGACTTGTTGACCTTGACTCGAATTTGACTTGACCAGAAGCTTGCCGGTTGTCACAGATTAGAGTAAACATAGATCAAGAATTAGGGTTGCATGCATACACATGATTTTATATGTTCTGCATAATACCCATAAATAACAACTTTCAGGCGAGGCTTCATTCATATGAAATTTGACAGGAGCATCAAGGGAAGTGGGATCTAAAATAACATGTTCATTATTGGCTTGAGCTTTCAATTCGTACATCTTCTCTCTATACCACTTGTTCAGGAGTTGTGCGGCAATCCAATGAAAAACCCATAATTTATGTCTTCATCTTTGTAGTTAGCACGATCAAGAAACCTCCGACCAGGATTCTTTAGTGTCCATGTCGTCCACATTCTAACCAGATCTCCACATCCGCACAGTCTCACGTTACTGTTTGAAGAAGATGACATCGATTTGCCCTAATTTGTCTCTTCAACTTGTGGGTTTGCGAATATAGGAGTTGGAAGGCCCGATTTATGCCACGAAATTCAATATGGCATTATAATAAAAAAATACTTTATAAAAAATTAATTCTTAACAAAATTCGTAACAAAAGTTGCAACGGATATTGGTTCCATAGTCAAACTTTCACAAGTTTTATCGTTGGTGCAAATTTTCATAGCTAAATGGTTATGAATTTGAACTCCTTAGCAAATTTGCTATGAAATTTAATTTCGTAACAAAATTCCTAACAATGTAGTTAGGCGTTTATTCCCATAGCAAAACAAGCAATGAAAATAAAATCCCGTTAGCACAATTATGTAGGTAAATAGCTATGAACGCCACTTCCATGGCCAAGCAACTATGAAACTTTATTCCGTTGAAAAATTTCGCTACAGATTAACCACAAAATTTAATTTTTCATAATTACAACTTGAAAGTATTTTTGTAAAATTTTTTGTTGCAAATTTGCTACGAATGGTTTTTCCATAGAATAATTGGTAGCCATATACCAACAAATTTCTAATCGATAATAGTTTCCGTAGAAATTCCTATGGTTGCTATGGAAAATTCATTCCATAGAAAATGTGGTAGCAAATTAGCTACAAAATGACATTCTATAGTATGATCTGTTGCAAAACAACAATGAAAAGACGCTCCATAGCTATTTCGGCTTTTTCTTGTAGTGATACTAGAGAAGATTTGATGCCAAAGTTTATATCGAGAGTTCGAGACCCATCTACATTCAGTTTGAGGGAACACACAAGATTATGTGTAGAAGGAATGGTAGAGGAAGGTGAAGATGATCGGTAGACTCGAGAGCATGAGAGTAGATTACTATAGATATTGAGCAACCAGTTGAGGAGAGCACAACCGTGAGGAAATAAAAGGCATGTTCAGCAAAACTAGTTGGTAGCGGTTAGCTTGTAGCAGGTAGCGGGTAGCTTGTAGCTTGTAGCGTTTTGTTAAACGCTACATGAAGTAGCGTTTGTATTTGAAGCGTTTTGATTAAACTAAACGCTAGAAGCTTGTAGTGCCAAACGAGACTTTTTTGTTTTAAACGGAGCATTTTGTCAAACGCTAGAAGCTAGAAGCTCTCAAACGCTCCATGCCGAATACACCCAAAAGGTATGAATTGTAGAAGTGAGGCAGGAGGGTTTTGATGATGGTTAAAGGAGAATCAGGATGGATTATTAAAAAAAAAAAAAAAAACCTTGAGATGCCGTATGTGATAGGTGAAAATCTTAACTCGATCGTGAACAAATCTTCAATGAGTTAGGTGTGTATTGTCGACGGTTATAATGCAATAAGTTACAAAAGAGGTCCCTATGCTATAGAGGAAGTATAAATATAAACTATACTCTTATATAAAATATTGTTAGAAGCAGGGTCGGTCTTTAAAAATTAAATATTTTCAAAGGTACAAGATGAACAAGAAAAAGTGGCCCTTATGTTTATTATAATTTTTTATTTTTAAATAAATAAATACATATATATATATATATATATATATATATATATATATATATATATATATATAAAATAGACCATATACAACTGTCTACTTTGCTCCCCTCAACGTCCCATGGTTAGAAGCAAAAAAAATTAGATTTAACACATTAAACTAAACTGATAGCTATAAAACACAGTAAAATAGTTACTTCACTCCAAAATTTGAAATGAGTCTCCAAAATGCTTTATTCCAATCAAAATGATTATTTTGGAAACACAATAACTTAATATTTTTTACATCATTCATATCATTTCTAAATAAAATACACACAACAACCTCGTTCATAATAGTAATTTTTAGCAAATATCGTTAAAATAACCAATTATTTCATACCTCACCGCGATTCAAATCAAAATCCACACCAAAGAACAACCCCATCCCTACAGTTAAAGATAAGAAATGATCTTAAGAATCTATATATTATATAATAAACATATGTGACATGAAAAAAATAAAAATAAAAACAAAACAAAACAAATAATACATTAAAAACAAAATATTTTTTGGGTTAAAATCTAGATTTGAAGTGTGTAACAAATCAAAAAATAATTTATATGTTTTCTTGGTTCAACTAATTAAATTAATACCAGTTAAAAAATCACTTTGGATTACCTAAAATTTTTCAACAAAACTAGTGTAACATCCCGGAATTCAGGTTCAACCATTTAACCCTTCTTCTTTTCAAGTTGTCATGTTGGGTCCTTTGTGTTGAGCATATGAGTACGCTGGGAGTACAAGGAGTACGCTGCGCGTACTCGCACGCTTATTTTGTACGCGGTTCCATCCGAGTACGCTGGGCGTACCTAAGGTTATGCCGGGCGTAACCGACCCAAATTCAAAACCCTAATATGACTTGAGGGCTATAAAAGGAATGAGATGGTCTTGTCCCCCAGCCACCATCTTTCAGAAAGAAACCCTAAGAGAGCATTTCCTTCGTTTTTAGCTAGGGTGTGAGTGTTCTAAGCTTCAAAGTGCCATTTCAAGGTGGTGAAAGAGAAGAGGAGACCATTGTGGAGGCTAGAAGTTGGTGGACAAGTGTAGATCTGAGGACTACAAAGGTTGGAGCTTCTTCCTGAGGTAAAAAGTTCAGATCTTGCCTTGTAGTTTATATGGTGTGCTTCTTGGACCAATTTCTAGGGTTTTTGGTCCCAAGATGGAGACTTTATGAGCAAGTAGTCTCCATTGGCCTAGATCTATCATACTCCATAACTATATGAGTTGTATGTTCATAAAAATGCAATCTTGGACGTGAATGTTGAGCCATGCATGAGATCTAGACTCTTGGAGGAGAAAGGAAAGGTGTTAGAAGGTGTGGGCAACCTTTATAGCCATGCAAAGGCTTAAAGGTTTCAACTTTATGGATTAAGAAGTATTAAAATGGCCAAATCTGGAATATGGGGTTATGTCTTAATCGTTTAAGACATTAGAATGAGGAAGTTAGAAATTGGGATGTACGCTGGGCGTAATCCCAATACGCGTCGCGTAGTGGGTCGCGTCCCCCGTTTCTGGAATGCAAGGGTACGCCCCGCGTACAGAAGATGGTAAGCGCCGCGTACTGCTTGCTGTTGACTTTTAGGGTTTTGGTCAACATGTGGACTTTTGAGTCAGGTAGGGGTAAAATGGTCTTTTACCCTTCTGTGGGATTGTAGAAAGGGATGTAGTATATCCTTGAGAGTTGTTAATGATTTGGAATGATTACTTGTTGTGATTAGGCGAGGCTAGGTCGTTGTTTCGAGATTCAGAGATATCGAGCACGTGAGATACTAGACATCATACGAGGTGAGTCTTCTCACTATACTGTACCTGGAAAGGTACCTATGTGCGACTGGAGGGTCTTGTATGCTATGAGATGTATGCTGTTATGTGATATGTATGTGATATGAATGTGATATGTATGTGTTATGAATGTTATGCATGATATGGACCGGAAGGTCAAGAGGTCACGGACCGGAAGGTCGATACAGGTAGGACCGGAAGGTTTGCCCGGAATCGGGACGGAAGTCCCCTGACACACTTGGATCGGAAGATCCATAGAGTTGTGGCCTGGAAAGGCGTATGTGTGGTATGTGGTATTTTGGGGAACTCACTAAGCATTTGTGCTTACAGTGTTATGTGTTATGTGTTTCAGGTTCCAGTGATGATCGCGGGAAGGCGTCGGCATGATTCGTATACACGCACATTGGAGTTTATATATTTTGATCTTGGGGTTTTGTACTGACCTAATGTGATACAATGTTTTTATTTATAAATGCAAATGATATTTCATGGTTTTCAAAAATGAAAAATTGTTCAAATTTTTACAGCGTTACAAGTTGGTATCAAAGCCTTGGTTTGAGGGATTCGGATGCATCTTCGGGCGTATCTGAACTCAAACTGAGGATTTGAGGAAAAATTGTAATAATAAATTAAATTTTTGAAAAAGAGTAAAAAGAGAGTTTTGAGACAAACAGAGCAAGAGTCGTGTGTACGAGCAGCCAGCGCCCGAACGGTGATTTCCCAAAATACCCTCATAATAAGTGTTGTCAGACATGATATGTTATGCTATATGATGAATTACGATATGCATGCTAGAGTAGACTAGGTATTCTTATTAGGACTAGAGTGGCCTGATATATATGATGCCTTAGTCTAGGGGTTTTGCTGCTAGAAATGCTTAAGAGTGTTTAGATAGCAGCGAAGTGCTTATGAGAGATTTGCTAGTAAGTAGCACATGATAGAGAGAGTAGAGTACTTGGGATTTAGGGCTCAAGGAGGAGGACTTGGGATGAATGCTGATGCGGTATGGATGGTAGTATTGGGCCCGTACTACTGAAGATACCAGGTTGGTGCGCAGTCCAAGTAAGAATCCTTAGGGCACTAAGGAACAAGTGGGGTGGAGTTATCGAGTGCGAGTATGCTTGATCGAGTCTTTGGTATTTTTATGTTGTATTTCAGAGGCATCATGGTTGGGACGACACACACCTGAGATCAGTGGGGTCAGTGACGAGGAGATCCGTCGATTGATTCATGAGGATATGGTTGCTCCCATCCGGGCTGAGATTCCAGATATGTTTAAGGACATCAAGACCACACTGATTGAGTCCTTCAATGAGCGGTATGCAGCGGTGGCTGAGGCTGCAGCTACCGCAACTATTGCTGCTACCAGACCTCAGGGAGGTGACTCGTTGTTGATTCGGGAGTCCAGCAACACAAAGCCACCAGAATTCGATGGGACGCAGGACCCGATAGCAGCGATGAGGTGGATCTCTGACATTAAGGGATGTTTCTATACGTGTTTTTGTCCAGAACACTTGAGGGTGTGGTTCGCTTTGAACCAGCTTCACTTGGGAGCGAAGGATTGGTGGAAGTTCGTGACGGCGAGCTTTACTCTGGCAGAGATTTCGGAGGTGACCTGGGAGAGGTTCACCGCCATGTTCAGGGATGAGTGCGTTCCCCCCGTGGATAGGGAACGGTTGGTTCAGGAGTTCTTGACCCTCAAGCAGGGTAATGATTCAGTTACTATGGTTACCCGGAAGTTTCATGAGAGGGCGATGTTCTGCCCTGAGTAGGTGTCGACAGAGCAGGCACGGGAGAGCCGGTATTTGGGCATTTTGAGGAGGGACATTCGAGAGTTCGTGTCGAACTCGACGTACCGTAATTTTGCTGAGCTTCAGGAAAATGCCCGGAAGCGGGAGATCGAGTTGGAGACTCAGGCCAGGGAGGAGGCCGAGTCTCAGAGGATGGATTGGCGGCCGACTCAGTCTCAACCGGCAGCCAAGCGAGCCAAGCCCGCTGATTCGAGGACTAGAGGCTAGAAGGGCCGCACTTGCAGGAAGTGCGGCAAGGGTCATGAGGGAGCTTTTTGATTGGGTGCTTGCTATAAATGTGGCAAGGAAGGGCATATCGCCAAGGATTGCCCCAAGGGATTCATGGTTTGCTTTCATTGCAACCAGACTGGCCATCGGAAGGCCGAGTGTCCGCAGTTGTTTCAGGGGACAACACAGGGATCTGCACCTACTGCTAAGGTTACCGAGGTTCGGTCGGTAAAGGCTGAGGCTCCAAAGGCTCGTGGGAGAGCTTTCCAGTTGACAGCGGAGGAGGTCCGCGCAGCACCCGACGTTGTGGCCGGTACTTTTCTATGAATTTTGTGCCTGCCTTAGTGTTATTTGACTCGGGAGTGAGTCGGTCTTTTGTGTCGTTAGCCTTCAGTCGTCATATCAGCAGTTGTCGAGAGGCCATGAGTCGACCTCTACGAATTTCTATAGCTAACGAACGAGCAGTGTATGCCATGGATGTGATTCGAGGATGTATCCTTGAGATCTTCAATGAGGAGTTCCTGATAGATCTGGTCCTGATTGCGATGGGGAATGTGTGTGTCATAGTGGGTATGGATTGGTTGAGCCGATTTGGAGCTGTTATAGATTGCGGGCATCAGTTGGTGAGGATGCGAGACCCTAGTGGGGGAGTACATACGGTGTATAGTGTGGGTACCCATCCTGAGTCAGCATTTTATTCGGCTGCTAGGGCGAGGCGGAGTTTACAGCAGGGCTGTATGGGATTTGTGGCTTACGTGATGGACACACGAGTGGCCGCTGGGAGGCCAAGTTCGATTGATGAGGTCCCAATTGTGTGGGAGTTCCCTGATGTTTTCCTCGAGGATTTGCCGGGTGTGCCTCCCGAGAGGCAGGTGGAGTTTCGTATCGACTTGCTGCTCGGGGGCGACACCTATTGCCAGGGCACCCTATCGCCTTGAGCCGTCCAAGATGCAGGAGTTATCCTCGCAGCTTCAGGAGCTGTTAGGAAAGGGGTTTAGTAGACCAAGTAGCTCACCTTGGGGAGCGTCGATCCTTTTTGTCAAGAAGAAGGATGGTTCACACTAGATGTGTATTGATTACCGGGAGTTGAACAAGCTAACGGTCAAGAACCGTTATCCGTTACCAAGGATCGACGATTTGTTCGATCAGTTGCAGGGAGCGTCTTGGTTCTCCAAGATTAACTTGAGGTCGGGTTATCATCAGATGAGGGTTCGGGATGAAGATATCAAGAAGACAGAGTTTAGAACTCGTTACGGGCATTACGAGTTTGTGGTGATGCCTTTTGGGCTCACCAATGCACCAACTGCATTCATGGATCTCGTGAACAAGGTGTGCAGGCCGATGCTGGATCAGTCGGTGATCGTATTCATTAATGATATTTTGGTATATTCGAGGTCTAGAGAACAACATGAGGAGCATTTGAGGGAGATCCTTGGAGTTCTGAGATCGAAGAGGTTGTATGCCAAATTCTCCAAGTATGAGTTCTAGTTACGAGAGGTTCAGTTCTTTGGACATCTCGTCAACCAGAATGGGATATTGGTCGATTCGGCCAAGATTGAGGCGGTCATGAGGTGGGAGGTGCCGAGATCACCCACCGAGATCAAGAGATTTCTGGGATTGGCCGGCTATTATCGAAGATTTATTAAGGATTTCTCCAAGATCGCCGTGCCACTTACCAAGATGACCCGGAAGGGTGTTGCGTTTTCATGGGGTCCGGAGCAGCAAACCTCATTTGAGACACTTTGCCAGAAGTTGTACGAGGCCCCGGTGCTCGCACAACCGGAAGGGATGGAGGATTTTGTGGTGTACTGTGATGCATCGATATCTGGGTTGGGGGCAGTGCTTATTTAGAGGGGGCACGTGATAGTATATGCATCGAGGCAGCTGAAGCCTCATGAGTCGAGATATCGCACCCACGATCTGGAGCTGGGGGATGTGGTGTTCGCCCTCAAGATCTGGCGTCACTATCTGTATGGAGTCCGGTGTACCATATACACGGATCACAAGAACCTGAAGTATTTGATGGATCAGCCCAACCTGAATATGCGACAGAGGAGATGGTTGGATGTGGTAAAGGATTATGATTGCGAGATCCTGTATCACCCAGGTAAGACTAACGTGGTAGCCGATGCCCTGAGTTGTAGGGCAGAGAGTGTTCCGATAGTCGAGGAGTTATAACCTTTCAGGGTCGGATTTGGGTACCATTTGTGAGCGGAGCGCATACCATCTTGATGGAGGAGGCGCATAAATCGAAGTTCTCGATCCACCCCGGGGCCACTAAGATGTTCTTGGATTTAAAGAAGGAGTATTGGTGGCCCTGTATGAAGAGGGACGTCACATGGTTCATTGAGAGGTGCCTAACCTGTCGTAGGGTTAAGGCCTAGCACCAAAGACCGCATGGTAAGTTGCAGCCATTAGAGGTTCCTGAGTGGAAGTGGGAACAGGTTATGTGACATCCCCAAAATCTCGGCCAGAAAATATCGATTTTCATTTATGCTTTTAAAATATTTTCAGAGTAAATCCTTTTGATTTGAAAGAGTTGCGGAATTTGTTCCCAAAAACAAAACATGATAAAACAATGTTTACCAAAGCATTTCATAAAAGAAATGCATTTTCATTATATAATCAAAAGTCGGGGTGTCATGTTCCGATACAGACGAATAAGCATAAACGATAACATTACAAGTCATTCAACAAATATATACATATACAGACTTGTAAACAAAACAACTTGATGGTTCATCCATCTTATGCCCTTGTGCCACTTCCTGTAATACAAATAAAACTGAGTGGGTCAGGCTTGGGAGCCTGGTGAGCATATAGGGTTTTCAACCCACAATAAATAATCATATTTAATTTTCACCAACCAACAATAACCCAATTACCCATTCCCGTTATTCTCACTTTATGTCCCTAAGACAACTAACATAAGGGACCTAGTCTAAGAATATTTCATCTGGGCGACAACAAATGCTTCGGGGGTACCTCAGCAATATAAGTCAAATAAGGCAATCATGAGGGGGATGGAGTACAGTGAATGAACACCCAAGTTCATTAACACCTACAGGTGGCGAACCTGATAATGTTCCACAAGACTATCTAGAAAAATCTGTGGTCGTCATCTAAACTCCGCTAGATGACTAAATTAAACAACAACGAGGCCTCTCATCTGTTTATTACATACCAACTATCTACCCATGTTCTACCCAACATATTAGTAGATAAAAATATACATTTTTATACATAGTTTAAAAAACTTGCATACCATGCTTTAATCAACACATATTTCACACAACAGATGAGGCACATACACACACATAACACGTATCTCATAGAGAATAAATCATATCTATGAGTTAGACGAAAGTGAATACACATTCACACATATAAACAACAATATACTTAATACACTCAAACCATACTTGTATTATTATCGTGTTTATGAAAGGTAGTATACACTCACTTGATCAGAAGATGATCGGACAACACTACGGCTTGCAAAAGTAGTATTCTTCAGCAGATCTGGAAGATCTCTACAAAAATTGAACTTCTCGCGGGCAGAACTTCGGCTCGGGAACCGCACTTCTCGGGATCTTCGGGATCTCGGGACTTGCTTCGGGACTCGGGAATAATACCGGGGCTTCGGGGTATTTCTGGCATGCAAATCGATGCAAAACGGGAGAGAGAAGGGAGAAAAATAGCAAAGGAGTCAGCTGCCCTCGCATCCTATTTATAGGAGGCTGGAGCCTCGGAGTACGCGGGGCGTACTGCTTCGAAATCGTCACTGCGTTCGTCATCCGAAGTCCTCGAGTGCGAGTGTCGACATCCTCGGTGTATGCGGGGCGTACACGAGTACGCGGGGCGTACTTCGGATCAGATCGGTGACTCCTCCTCGGATAATACCGGAATTAAAGATTAAATTTAAATATAAATTATTTAATAAACTTCGGAAATTCATATCTTCTTCATACGAACTCTGTTTTCGACGTTCTTTATATCCACGCGAAGGTGAGACTACGCTCTACAACTTTCGTTTAGACTCCGTCGGCTAATTTTAACTTTATTTTTTATTATTTATTTTTAATAGGCCGGGACAGAAACTTTCGTTATAAATTCATAACTTCTTCGTTTGACGTCCGTTCTCGCCTAACTTTTCATCGCTTCGATACCAACAACGAGATCTTCGATTCTCGTTTAGATTGCTTCGGCTAAAAACCGCTCGATCTCAAATCGAGTATTTCAGGCTGCATACCGCTAAGCCGAAACTTCGATAAATCATAACTTCCTCATACAAAGTCAGATTTGGGCGTTCTATATATATTCGGAAACCTCGTTTCAACTACTACAACTTTATCCAAAGATATCAAGTTTATTTTACACTTAAATTTTGACGCTTATTTATATTTTTAATTAATCAAACCACATAATTAAGCAATTAAGCACAAAACACATAATACTCAAATAATACACTCTTATTATTTCAAAACTGGTTACAAAGGTTAACCTAGACTATTACATTGCTAAAAATGGCAAGCCCGGAAACACAGGCGTTACAGGTTACCAAGGATTTAATGACCAAATTACTGAGGACTGCAAGGGGCGTCGATGCAATTTTGGTGATTGTGGATAGGTTTACGAAGAGCGCTCACTTCCATGCTATCAGTGAGAGCTCTTCCGCTGAGAGGTGTACGCGAGGGAGGTGGTATCACGGCATGGAGTGTCGAACTCGATTGTATCAGACCGAGATGTGCGTTTCACTTCCAGAGTCTGGAAGAAATTTCATGAGGGATTGGGTACTAGACTGCAATTTAATACCGCATACCACCCACAGACTGACGGATAGAGCGAGCGGACGATTCAGACACTTGAGGACATGCTCCAAGCATGAGTGTTGGATTTCAGCGGGAGTTGGGACACGTATTTTCCCTTGGCGGAGTTTTCCTACAACAACAGCCATCATTCGAGCATTGGTCTGCCACCCTTTGAGCTTTTGTATTGGAGGAGGTGTCGGATCCCCATTTGCTAGGGAGAAGTAGGGCAGCGTGTGATGGGTAGTACAGAGATCGTGCTTCAGACAACTGAGCAGATACAACAGGTCCGACAGAGGTTGCTGACCGCTCAGAGTCCCCAGAAGAGTTATGTGGATAGGCGACGATCTGAGCTCGAGTTCCAGGTTGGTGATTTCATGCTCCTGAAGGTATCTCCTTGGAAAGGAGTGATCCGATTCGGAAAGAGGGGCAAGTTGGGGCCCCGGTACATTGGGCCATTTAGAGTGATTGCGAGAGTAGGCAGAGTAGCATATCGTCTGGAGCTACCTGCGGAGTTGAGCCAGATTCATGATACCTTCCACGTGTCTCAGTTGAGGAAGTGTATAGCCGACGAGTCGACGGTAGTGCCTATGGAGGATATTCAGGAGGATGCGGGCCTGAATTTTGCCGAGAAACCAATTGCGATTCGGGATCAAAAGATCAAGGTATTGAGGAACAGGGAGGTACCGTTGGTGCAGGTTCAGTGGCAGCATCGGAAGGGGTCCCAGCTGACGTGGGAGTCAGATTCAGAGATGCGGGAGCAGCATCCGGAGTTGTTTTCAGAATAAGACTTCGAGGGCGAAGCCTGGTTCTAGTGGGGGAGAATTGTAACATCCCGGAATTCAGGTTCAACCATTTAACCCTTCTTCTTTTCAAGTTGTCATGTTGGGTCCTTTGTGTTAAGCATATGAGTACGCTGGGCGTACAAGGAGTACGCTGCGCGTACTCACGCGCTTATTTTGTACGCGGTTCCATCCGGGTACGCTGGGCGTACCTAAGGTTACATCGGGCGTAACCGACCCAGATTCAAAACCCTAATATGACTTGAGGGCTATAAAAGGAATGAGATGGTCTTGTCCCTCAACCACCATCTTTCAGAAAGAAACCCTAAGAGAGCATTTCCTTCATTTTTAGCTTGGGTGTGAGTGTTCTAAGCTTCAAAGTGTCATTTCAAGGTGGTGAAAGAGAAGAGGAGACCATTGTGGAGGCTAGAAGTTGGTGGACAAGTGTAGATCTGAGGACTACAAAGGTTGGAGCTTCTTCCTGAGGTAAAAAGTTCAGATCTTGCCTTGTAGTTTATATGGTGTGCTTCTTGGACCAATTTCTAGGGTTTTTAGTCACAAGATGGAGACTTTATGACCAAGTAGTCTCCATTGGCCTAGATCTATCATACTCCAGAACTATATGTGTTGTATGTTCATCAAAATGCAATCTTGGACGTGAATGTTAAGCCATGCTGTAACGACCCAAAAATCATGACTAAAAATTTCTTTTAAAACATTACTAAAACTAGATTTATAAAAACGTATCATAAGTCAAACATAACTTTCGAGTATTAAATTCAAAACATAATATCATTATCAGAGTCAAACATTCCCAGGCTAACTGGCTATGGTGTGTGCTCTGCAATCTTCCCGAGCTCCTCTTTTGAAAACCGAGTACCTAAAATTAAAACTGAAAACCGTAAGCACGAAGCTTAGTGAGCTCCCCCAAAATACCACATACCACACAATAACATATAAAGCACATACTGGGCCTTGTCCACTGCATCGGACCGAAGTCCGGACTAACTGGGGCCTTGCCCCCTACATCAGACCGAAGTCCGAAGCTGAATGGGACCTTGTCCCCTACATCGAACCGAAGTCCGAAGCTGACATCGGACCGAAGTCTGAAGCTGACTGGGACCTTGTCCCCTACATCAAACCGAAGTCCGAAGCTGACATCGGACCGAAGTCCGAAGCTGACTGGGACCTTGTCCCCTACATCGAACCGAAGTACGAAGCTGACATCGAACCGAAATCCGAAGCTGACTGGGACCTTGTCCCCTACATCGGACCGAAGTCCGAAGCTGACTGAACATAGCATAAACATATCAACTAGCATAAACACATAAACCCTGTCTGAGCCACGAAGGCATCAAACATACTAACTACTACATCAGACCGAAATTCGAAGCTGACTGGGACCTTGTCCCCTACATCGGACCGAAGTCCGAAGCTGACTGCTAGCTAAACGGGCCGGCATTGTGGCCTTAGACCCGTTCCTACTGGAAGGAAACTCACCTGAACTGCTGAGCTCTGCTGAAAAACCTCTGGCTGCTACTCGACAATCCCCGGAACCGCTGCTCCTCTAGCTCTCCGAGCTATCAATATACATATAACACTTAGTCTGAGAGACAACTAAGTCAACTCTGGTCAAAGTCAACCTTCCAGGTCAACCCTACTCGCCGAGTCCTCCTAATGACTCGCCGAGTTCATAAGCTCAGGGTCTTTCTATTCGTGACTCGACTCGCCGAGTCATTCTATGACTCGCCGAGTCCAACTAGTTCCAAGTCCTGTCCTGTCCAACTCGCTGAGTCACCACCCGACTCACTGATGCGAGTCTCAACTCGAAGGGTTTGAGGTTCGCGACCTGACTCGCCGAGTCCACTAATAGACTCGCCGAGTCCAAGACAATCTTCAACCAACTCGTCGAGTTGTTCTTCCAACTCGCCGAGTTCATGCCTAACTTCATACGACTCGACGAGTTATTCATCCCACTCGTCGAGTTCCTCCTCATCTTCATGCTACTCGCCGAGTCCACTCGAAGGACTCGCCGAGTCTATTCAGTCCTTAATCCATGCAGTGGCTTTTCGAGCCAAACAGGGCTTCCAACTCGTAGATCCATACTTCTAAGGCCTATCCCCCACGTAAAGTGGCAAACTTTACGTGTAGATCAAGAGATCTAGGCTCAAAACTCATTCAAACTAGGGTTTATGGCAAACATACTTCTTCAACTTACCAAGGGCTGATACTTTAGGGGATTCTAGACCAAAACAAGCATGGATCTGAGGTAGCAACCTCAGATCTGGACCTCTAACTCGAAGGGGTTACTTATCATGCCAAAAAATTTCCAAAACTCACACATAAGAATAGATCTAGGTGCAAAGGGAGTCCAAGCAACAACTTATTACCTCCAATTGATTTGAAATGTCTTCTCAATCCCGGATCTACAGTCCCTTCTTGCACCTCCAAGGCCTTTCTTCCTTCTCCAAGCTTTAGTGCACTCTTCAAGGCAAGATCAAGCTCAAAAACGGATATGGTGGCTAGGGTTTGGCGTTCTGGGGTAGAGAGGCAGCAAAGGAACCCTAGGGAGGAGAATGAGACGTTTAAATAGGCTCCAAGTCCCGGATTTATGGTTTTCCTCGTTCAGACCAGACTCGCTGAGTCACCTTGGCCGACTCGCCGAGTCGGTCGCTTACACCTCAACTCGGATCCCGCTCCGACTCGCCGAGTTCCTCCCTGGACTCGACGAGTCAACCCTCTTTTACTTAGGTTTTTTCCTTTCCATTCTTGACCTTTCTGATTTCGGGTGTTACAACTCTCCCCAACTTAAACTAAACTTCGTCCTCGAAGTTTGCTATGGCCAACTGCCTGCGAGCTGCCTCCAACTCTCTGCCTGGGAAATCTAACACTCTTTTGTCCATCACTCTAGCCACTCACAGTGCTGGTCACTGCCGCTGGTACATACTGAATCCTTCTCTTTTCCATAATTTCCTCAACGTTACTTCCTCCGACTGAAAATCCTATTGCCCCTTATTCGCCTACCGGATGCACTGAGACCACCCTGGTCCAACTATTCTGCCAATATCTGAGTTACCGGACTCCCACCGGTCACTACACTCCATCGCAATCTCCTAGTCGCCTCCAACGACTTCTGTAGATACTTTGATTATATATAACTGTTCTATCCACTCTGCCGCTCATACTGAAACGATGCTGCTGGAACCGGCTTGCTTATATCCCATCTGATTACTCAACTCCTACTAACTCGAGCCTTCCATCCTGAAAGAAAAGATACCCGCCTAGCTATCCTTACATATCACTTATACTTGTCAGACGGCTCAACTGATCCTGCTGAGAGGGACTTGCCATTTCCAAGTCGACCAACTATACTGCCAGCACTTGCATTCCAACACAAATACTAATACTGTCCAAAATTCTGAAACTTTCCAAACACTGAACTGCCTGCAATACTGAACATGCCTGAAACTCTAAACTGCCTGAAACGCTGAACCGACTGAAATGCTGAACGGCCTGAAACACTGAACTGACTGAAACACTGAACTCCAACCCAACTGTGGAGTCAAAGGACTCCTCACTTAGTCGCTTCCACGACTTCTGAACGAAATCTTCCTCTGGGACTAGTTTCCACTAGTTATCTTGTCACTGCGGCTCTAACAATCTTCCGATCCAACCGATCGGTTCCATACGTCACATCCTGACATCATCAATTCCACGACTAACAACATGATGGCTCCCAGACTGACGGTAGCCCTTAACATACCCGAACCCCAACGGTTCACTGCTACTCTGATCTCATAACTGATGTGACGATCTATAGCCAAAATTGCTGACTTAGCCATAACTGAACCATTTGGGAAATCCATAATCTAACTCGTGGATTCCCATATCCTCACTACTACACCCGAACTAGTGGGTACTACTGCTTTCCCGCGTCCAACAACGCGCTCATGCTACCTACCAATCTGATAAAGGCTGCGACTACACTCGCGGACTCACAACTTTCTAATACTATCTGGCTGCTAGTGGATGCTACGGCTACCCCCGCAGACTTACAACACCACTACTACTACCTGACTGCTAGTGAATGCTACGGCTACCCCCCGCAGACTTACAACACTCTACTACTATCTGACTGCTAGTGAATGCTACGGCTACCCCTGCAGACTTACAACACTCTACTACTATCTGACTGCTAGTGAATGCTACGGCTACCCCCGTAGACTTACAACACTCTACTACTATTTGAGGACATCCTGACTATCCCTAGTCCTGCTAGTGATTCCTCATCCTGATTTCTCAAAACTAGCCCTCAGTCTTTGAATACTGCATCATCCTCGACATCTTATATCCTTGATATACTTAGCGCTTCGTCGAGGAACTCTTCGGCTTGGTTCCCAGACCAACCGTCTACTAATCCGGATACAAGAAGCTATTGTTGGGAAGTTTCCAAACTCCCAACTCCTGAATCTCCACAATCCTGCATGCTGACTCTATCACTGGCTACTAATACGAAAACATCTCTTGCTAACCGTTCTCAGGATCCTCATTCCGACTCACTTGAGCCCTACAGGTGGTCCTCCAATCCTGGATTCCCAACCAGCTTCTAACCATCTCGATTACATGGACTAACTGCTGGGAAGGTCCTCGAACTCCCAAATCTGAACTCCTCAATCCATCGATCACTGTGCTACAATCATTTCTGAGGCCACGCAATCATTCTGAGTCTACGTGGCTCTTATCCTTGTATACTTGGAAGGGTTCTCCCCCACTTGGATTCGACTAGATCCTTACTACTCACTGGTCGAAAGGATTTCCAACCTTCCATCCATTAAAAGGGCGATATGCTGACCGCCGACGTTTACCCTTGTCAGCGCTCCAACTAACTCCTGCCAGGTCCGCACCCTTCCTGCTATCTGACTGAGCACCCTTCGATCCTTAACTGCATTTGCTTTAGGGACTACATCCCGAGAACCTGCGTTTGGGGTGCACATCCCCAACCCACTTCCTTACTGACCGCTAGCTACTCCCCTAAAAACTCTGGGTTATCACTACTGAAAATATAACTGATCATTACCCGACTAACGCCTTCCGCAAATAGTAAGGCACTACTGCATCTTACACATACATGCTATAGTTACTGTATCCGAAGTAACCTGGTCTGGAGGGAACGACCTCCAATTCACCATTCTAACTCCAAGGTATGCAGATGGCAAAAAACTCAACCACAAGCAGGTAATACAATACCCCAACACTTAAGCTTATTGATAACAATGCAGCAACATAATAATAATATCACAAATAATAGCTGACAGAAAAGCAAAAGATACATACCTCCATCACTCAGTGCTGCTCGTATCCCTACTGAAATCTATCGGAAAACTCGGCTCCGAGCCGTAGGCGCCCTTGCCCGGCCCTGATGTCCGTTGGGCTCTCGAAGTCCCAGGGGCAGGAGCTGGCATCTGCCCTGCTGCATACAAACTCGGACAGTGGGCCTTCTTGTGGCCTCTCTGACCGCAATGGAAACATATCGGGTCAAGTCCCTGGGCAATGGTAGAAGTACAATCCCTGCTAATATGACCCATTTGACCGCATCTGAAACAACCCAAAACATCACCACTTCTACGCCTGCACACACCCATGTGCGTCCTTCCGCACTTCCCGCATCGACTGCGGTTCTAATAGTTCCTAGTCCTCAATTCCGAACCCTTGGGCCTCTTACTTGAACCTGAGGCTACCTGAGTCTCATCCGCGTTTCTCTTCCTTTCCGACTCCCTGTCCGCCGACTGAACAACAACTGTCTGATCCTGGAGCCTCTCGATCAATCTATCAGTGATCCTCACGACCATGTCGGGCAGATCCTTGTGAATGGCTCGCGAAACTTCCTCGACTATCCAATCATCCAAAGGTCTCTCTTGGAGACAGGATGCCCGACTCACTCCTGTCCCCTGATGGAAAAAACTAGAAATGGGGTCTCCCTCCCTGATGGATCCCCGAACTCCATAAGAATCGGGATCTAGACGAGCCCCAACCTGTCCTGAAACTATCCCGGCCTTAAAGGCCTCAAGATGACGGTCCATGAGCTCCACAATGGCCTCCCTAACCGAACCGAAAATCACTGGAGTCTGATCAATGATGTTGCGCGTGATCTCTGCAGAAATGAAATCCCTCATCTGATCATCAAGCTGCCCGGCTCCAAAACCTGAGCCAGATCCCTCCTCGACGCCTGAACTGCTAACTGGTAGCTCGCGCAATGTCACCATGCTGAAAATATAACAATTCCTGATCAATTTACACACTACTGCTGAGGGATTTCTCACTCACTCCACCATTCCCTGGTTTCGTCTTGGCCCCTCTTGAATCGAGTACGGATCCTCTGCTTTCAGTAGTATGGGCCCCTACTACCTTCCACATCTATCCGTACTTTCCTCAAGAACTGCCTCGACTCCACCAACTCACTTCTACTAATACTGATCTCTGCTACTACCTTCCTAGGCTTGCCCTAGGGAACATCTGACTCCACCCAAACCAGTCCTCAGCTGCTGAACGCCTCCTTGTAATGCCAATTAGCCACCACCTGAATACCATCACATGTAATGAGGCTCGGATAATCCTTCGAGTAAAAGTCTCGTCCCTACAACGGTTGGACTCAGACAAGAGCCGCGCTGTAGGGCCAAATCCAACACTCTGAGATTATTCAACCCTGATCACATGTGATGTGACGTATTCACCTAATGGCTAACTCCCATCACTCAGAATCCCACAAAGCACAAAGCAAGCAGCATTCGGATAAAGGAAACATACTAAGGCAAAACTATTCTGATAACAAGAAACTGCACTAGCATACAATGCTAAGCTCACACTATCAGGCTATCCTACTACTGTCTACTCAATACTAGCATGCAATTCTCATCAAGCTGGAACACATAAAGCAGGCACATAAGGCATCATCCTAGATCCTTAGTCCTATTCTAGCATGCTGTTCTACTGAAGCTGGAACTGAAACTGAAACTGAAACTGATACTGAAACTGATACTGATAAACATAACATAACTTGTATGGGTAAAGTGGGAGTACTTACTTGAGCTCAGCTGATTGCATGCACCACACCCTTTTCTCTTTTCAAAACTCTTTTTGCTTTTTCTAAAACTCTTTTCTTTATACTTTTCTAAAATTATTTTCTTTTCTCAAAATCCTTTTGTAACTATGATTTTTCTTTTGAAAACTCTATACCACTTCCTTAGTTTGAGTTCAGACACACTCGGAAGTGCGCCCGAATCCCTCAAACCAAGGCTCTGATACCAACTTGTAATGACCCAAAAATCACGACTAAAAATTTCTTTTAAAACATTACTAAAACTAGATTTATAAAACCGTATCATAAGTCAAACATAACTTTCAAGTATTAAATTCAAAACATAATATCATTATCAGAGTCAAACATTCCCAGGCTAACTGGCTATGGTGTGTGCTCTGCAATCTTCCCGAGTTCCTCTTTTGAAAACCGAGTACCTGAAACCAAAACTGAAAACCGTAAGCACGAAGCTTAGTGAGCTCCCCCAAACTACCACATACCACACAATAACATATAAAGCACATACCGGGCCTTGTCCACGGCATCAGACCGAAGTCCGGACTAACTGGGGCCTTTCCCCCTACATCAGACCGAAGTCCGTAGCTGAATGGGACCTTGTCCCCTACATCGAACCGAAGTCCAAAGTTGACATCGGACCGAAGTCCGAAGCTGACTGGGACCTTGTCCCCTACATCATACCGAAGTCCGAAGCTGACATCGGACCGAAGTCCGAAGCTGACTGGGACCTTGTCCCCTACATCGAACCGAAGTCCGAAGCTGACATCGAACCGAAATCCGAAGCTGACTGGGACCTTGTCCCTTACATCGGACCGAAGTCCGAAGCTGACTGAACATAGCATAAACATATCAACTAGCATAAACACATAAAACCTGTCTGAGCCACGAAGGCATCAAACATACTAACTACTACATCAGACCGAAATCCGAAGCTGACTGGGACCTTGTCCCCTACATCGGACCGAAGTCCGAAGCTGACTGCTAGCTAAACGGGCCGGCATTGTGGCCTTAGACCCGTTCCTACTGGAAGGAAACTCACCTGAACTGCTGAGCTCTGCTGAAAAACCTCTGGCTGCTACTCGACAATCCCCTGAACCGCTGCTCCTCTAGCTCTCCGAGCTATCAATATACATATAACACTTAGTCTGACAGACAACTAAGTCAACTCTGGTCAAAGTCAACCTTCCAGGTCAACCCTACTCGCCGAGTCCTCCTAATGACTCGCCGAGTTCATAAGCTCAGGGTCTTTCTATTCGCGACTCGACTCGCCGAGTCATTCTATGACTCGCCGAGTCCAACTAGTTCCAAGTCCTGTCCTGTCCAACTCGCTGAGTCACCACCCGACTCACTGATTCGAGTCTCAACTCGAAGGGTTTGAGGTTCGCGACCTGACTCGCTGAGTCCACTAATAGACTCGCCGAGTCCAAGGCAATCTTCAACCAACTCGTCGAGTTGTTCTTCCAACTCGCCGAGTTCATGCCTAACTTCATCCGACTCGACGAGTTGTTCATCCCACTCGTCGAGTTCCTCCTCATCTTCATGCTACTCGCCGAGTCCACTCGAAGGACTCGCCGAGTCTATTCAGTCCTTAATCCATGCAGTGGCTTTTCGAGCCAAACAGGGCTTCCAACTCGTAGATCCATACTTCTAAGGCCTATCCCCCACGTAAAGTGGCAAACTTTACGTGTAGATCAAGAGATCTAGGCTCAAAACACATTCAAACTAGGGTTTATGGCAAACATACTTCTTCAACTTACCAAGGGCTGATACTTTAGGGGATTCTAGACCAAAACAAGCATGGATCTGAGGTAGCAACCTCAGATCTGGACCTCTAACTCGAAGGGGTTACTTATCATGCCAAAAAATGTCCAAAACTCACACATGAGAATAGATCTAGGTGCAAAGGGAGTCCAAGCAACAGCTTATTACCTCCAATTGATCTGAAATGTCTTCTCAATCCCGGATCTACAGTCCCTTCTTGCACCTCCAAGGCCTTTCTTCCTTCTCCAAGATTTAGTGCACTCTTCAAGGCAAGATCAAGCTCAAAAACGGATATGGTGGCTAGGGTTTGGCGTTATGGGGTAGAGAGGCAGCAAAGGAACCCTAGGGAGGAGAATGAGACGTTTAAATAGGCTCCAAGTCCCGGATTTAGGGTTTTCCTCGTTCAGACCAGACTCGCCGAGTCACCTTGGCCGACTCGCCGAGTCGGTCGCTTACACCTCAACCCGGATCCCGCTCCGACTCGCCGAGTTCCTCCCTGGACTCGACGAGTCAACCCTCTTTTACTTAGGGTTTTTCCTTTCCATTCTTGACCTTTCTGATTTCGGGTGTTACACATGCATTAGATCTAGACTCTTGGAGGAGAAAGGAAAGGTGTTAAAAGGTGTGGGGAACCTTTATAGCCATGCAAAGGCTTAAAGGTTTCGACTTTATGGATTAAGAAGTATTAAAATGGCCAAATCTGGAATATGGGGTTATGTCTTAATCGTTTAAGACATTAGAATGAGGAGGTGAGAAACTGGGATGTATGTTGGGCGTAATCCCAGTACGCATCGTGTAGTGGGTCGCGTCCCCCGTTTCTGGAATGCAAGGGTACGCCCCGCATACAGAAGATGGTAAGCGTCGCGTACTGCTTGCTGTTGACTTTTAGGGTTTTGGTCAACATGTGGACTTTTGAGTCAGGTAGGGGTAAAATGGTCTTTTACCCTTCTGTGGGATTGTAGAAAGGGATGTAGTATAGCCTTGAGAGTTGTTAATGATTTAGAATGATTACTTGTTGTGATTAGGCGAGGCTAGGTCGTTGTTTCGAGATTCAGAGATATCGAGCACGTGAGATACTAGACATCATACGAGGTGAGTCTTCTCACTATACTATACCTGGAAAGGTACCTATGTGCAACTAGAGGGTCTTGTAAGCTATGAGATGTATGTTGTTATGTGATATTTATGTGATATGAATGTGATATGTATGTGTTATGAATGTTATGCATGATATGGACCGGAAGGTCAAGAGGTCACGGACCGGAAGGTCGATACAGGTAGGACCGGAAGGTCTGCCGGGAATCGGGACGGAAGTCCCCTGAGACACTTGGATCGGAAGATCCATATAGTTGTGGCCTGGAAAGGCGTATGTGTGGTATGTGGTATTTTGGGGAACTCACTAAGCATTTATGCTTACAGTGTTATGTGTTATGTGTTTCAGGTACCAGTGATGATCGCGGGAAGGCATCGGCATGATTCGTACACACGCACATTGGAGTTTATATATTTTGATCTTGGGGTTTTGTACTGACACAATATGATACAATGTTTTTATTTATAAATGCAAATGATATTTCATGGTTTTCAAAAATGAAAAATTATTCAAATTTTTACGGCGTTACAACTAGCTTCATAAACAGAAAAAGAATATATAACCGTTTACGTTTAATTTAGATAATCCCAAACAATCCTGATAACCATTAATATATTGAGTTAGAGACAGATTTGCACAACAATTTTAAAACGGATAAACATACGCCTTTTGATAAATATATATTTTAATCTTTTATTTATATTCTAATAAATGAATAATTTTATTTTACAATTGACAAGTTTCACAATATTAGAAATCTCCATTAATATTATATGCTACCTATCATGTCATATGCTAACCTATTAATTCTTCATTTTAAATTTTAAATTTTATTTTTCACATTCTAATTACATTAAATTAATAATTGATTTCTTCATTTCAATTTTCAAATTTTAAATTTCACATTCTAATTATATTAAATTAATAACAAAAGAATAAAAGAAATAAAATTAATATATATTATAAGATGATATAATTTATTTAAATCAACGATTATAAGTTTATATAACTAAAAAAATATCTTTTAATTAATAATTTATTTAAAATATTTTACTTGAAATAATTGATTAATAATTTGAAGTTTTTACTATAAAATTTTAATTAATTTTATAATTGTAATTCTTACGGAATATAAACTAGTTTCTAATAAAAACTAGAAAAGGATAATAAATGAATATGATATGAAACAAAGAAACAATCACACATTTTTATTATATATATTTTTATGCTAAATTGCACATAGTATTGGAAACATATAATTTTACTAATATTTTACATATTTTACAATTGTTTCAATCATGTATTGGAAATCAATTGGTAAGAAAAAACATTTCACTCTTGTATTTTAACGGATTACGTGTAATATGTGTAGATAGTGACCGAAAATGTATGTTTGGTAGTGTTAGCCAATGCTATATGAATTCATAATGCAAAACACTTGAATATGTTATGTGCATTCCATTGGAAAGATAAAATTTACTAGTATTCCACAAAACTTTGTCCTTAAAGAAAAGAATGGAGTTTAGTGAACCCGTCTAAAAACAATTTTCTTCTTGCACCAACACATTCTTTATTACTTTTATCCAGGAAAATAATTTAAAAAAAAATAAAGAATTGAGTTAAGTTCATTAAAAAACTAGTAGATATCGTTTAAAGTCAGATATAGCTATATAATCTTAAAATGATAGTAATTTATAGATTACGTTTAATAGAAAATCATTATTAATAACTATCCAATAAATCAATTGAGAACTTCGGAAATCATAACATCAGCAGCCAAAGAAAGGGTATAGATTTGTACATTGGACAGACATATAAAAAGATCATACAAAAAAAACTTGCTTCCTTACATGTGAATTTGAGTTAATTCACCTACGATCATCAGCAAATTTATTTGAGTAAAATGTTGATATCATCAAAAAAATCAAGTGAATCTATATAAATTTAAATTTTATTTAGTTAGATTCACATGTGAAAGCAAAATTTTGTTCGAATTCACATGTAAATTTGATATATCTATTTTAGCGATTATTTACATATATATTATTAATTTATGTCCATCATAAAAATGTGAATGTGGATAAACAAATCGATATATTTTAATGATTTTTATACACAAAGATCATGTGAATTTTAAGATTTTTATACACAATAATCGTCGGTCAAATTCACATGTAAATGATCCAAAATTATTGGAAATGTAGCGTACAAACATTCATATGTGTTTTTTTTTTAATTTTATAAAAATTCAATACAGTTAACGATTCACATTAAAACCTCAACATAAATTATGAAAAAAAAAAAACAGTTTTTTCTATCGATATGAATGTTTATTTAAAAATTACCAAAAATTATGAATTTTAATATATTTATTTATTTTTTCGATAAAAGATAAACTTTGGCTTCTCAAAAATTAAAAAAAAAAAACGAAATGAATGTTTTTTTTTTAAATCATTATATATATATATATATATATATATATATATATATATATATATATATATATATAGAGAGAGAGAGAGAGAGAGAGAGAAAACATCATAAATGGTCCCTGTTGTTACCCAAAATATGAAGTTTAGTTCCCGTAGTTTAAAACCCTCATAGATGGTCCCTATGTTTTTCAAAACTTTTGACGATCGGTCCTTATTGCTAACTCGGTTAAGTTTGTCCGTTAACCAGTGTTCTAAAAGGCGCGCCATGGCGTGAGGCGCGGCGTCGCCGTTACGAAAAGCTTCATAACGTTGCTGTTGGGCGTGGTGCGTGGCAAGGCGTGATATGGCGTGCCATGGCGCGTTATGGCGTGTTATGGCACGTGTTTTTTCGTTTGAGACACTTTTTTTGCTCTTTTTATACCTTTTCTAATCGGACATACAAGTATTGTGTTTTTTATTAACTTTCTGTTATTAGTTGTTGATATAACTGATGGGTTTTGGTCATAAGACATCCTATGTGCTCATACAAACCCTAATGCTTGGATCTAGGTTTCTCTATTGTACATGCTTTGAATCCAAGACTATAAACCCTAATTCTAGCATATGGAAATCAATATTAACATATAATTAGTTTTAAGATATTACCTTGATTGTTATGTAGCAATAACAATCCTAATTCCTCCTTGAATTGACTTTTGGAAGGCTTAGAGTCACAAGTGTCACTCCTCTAATGGTTCACAAACACCATAAGCAAGAGGATGAAGAGAAGAGAGGATGGAGGCTTCCCAAAACGTGTTCTAACCCTAGAAGAGAAGTTGTCCACGTTTTTGAGCCTTAAGGGTTCTATATATAGTGAGGATATCAGGGTTATCTAACAAGGAAACCCTAATTTGGTTGCTTAAGCCCTAAGCAACCCATAGACTCCTTTAATCAAGCCCATGGACGATTTCCTTATGGGTTTCTCCATAGAATTCGTCCACCCCTTGATTCAAGGCAATCCATGACCCAAATTGCAATTATCTTATAATTACAATTCCAGTCCCTTAAGTTTAATTAATCTCTTTTAGTCACAAAACTAATTACCAATTAATTATTGACTAATATTAATTAAACAATATGATTTCTCCTTTAATATATTATTCCCATAATATATTAATAAATCATATTTAATCCTTTCTCTCCATAATTCATCCTATCAAGTTGCTATGGTGAAGGCAACCCAAAAGGACCATGCACCATCGGGTCAAGTACATACCAAAATAGTTATGGACTTAGACACTAATCCAACAGTCTCCCACTTGGATAAGTCTAATAACTATTATGCGTATGACTTCAGATCCTGATCTGCAATCGTAGCTTTCCAAAGCCGCTGTCAACTCTGATCTTATCAGATACGCGTGTCCTTAGATAAGGGCTCATATATTCCTCCATTCTAGATATCATATGAGACATGATTTCAAATCATTCTCTTTGTACTACTTCTCGATTTCTGATTTATGACGACAGACTAATTGAACAAATCAAATTAGCCCTAGCCCGGCCGAGCATTTACGTTTGTCATCATTAAACCATCGAGGGGCCCAAAAGATATCGCTTTTATCCTACCTTGGATAAAAGGAACGGATAAACTTTGATACAATGCTTGCTTGCACTCACTAACCAAATCACACACAACAATATGTTTTATAACACCAAGTTACTAGTGCGTTTACATATTATCAATGTGCAACCGATTTGCAAGATACATCTCACACATCTCAGTTTCAAGAATATAAGATGTTATCGTCTCACCAATCACTCGTGATGGAGTGATCCAAGTGAGCGTAGGTTTAATCCAATGCTCAAATCATATTCATAAGCACTCATGAACGTTGCAACAAACATTTGCTTATGTCTAATACTCTTTTAGACAATCCACACACCAATTCATGACAGTCTTCATTCATATCTACTTCCAACATATGAACAACTGTGGCCCGTTCGAATAATTCGATTATTCTTAATAAATTCAATTATTCTGGAAGTCAAAACATGCAAATGTGAAACACAAGAATAATACTAATCCCATATGGCCTCAAAACTTTGAGTATAAATAAAACGCCTTTTATTTATCACCATATTGATTACTCATTATTTGTCGTTTCGGGTAATCAACTTCTTACTTGAATTCCAACACTTGTCCCATGCTCCTAGCATGCACACAATGTTTACCTATGGTTCTTACTTTGTGAAATAGATCACATTGAACACATTTCCAATCCTTCTCATTTCACAACTCCAAATCCGTTTTTCATAAGTTACAGAATATCAAATTCTTGTTACTTATAGAATATGCTAGATTCTAACATTCTATGCAACTATCCTTTCGTAATGTCACTGCACCAAAGTCACAAAGACTATTGCCAATGATATTACAAAGTCCTCTGTCGGAGATTGTTACAAGACAATTCCTTAGATATGATGTTTCTCACTCAAAGTACATTCCTTCGAACATCCTTTTGCATAAAGGTTTCTAATCTAGTCATAGATTTTTCAATATTCAATTCCCAATATGGACACGCTTCCATATTTTCCATATGACAACTCATTCTTAATAGAATTTTATCTATTCGTAATGATGTCGATATGGTCCATCCAATATGGAAACATTTCCATACTTTCCAATACTATACTTCCAACTACTCACAAGCGACCAATCCTCGTCGAACTTTGGATTGTCCTTTGATAGTTGTTTAATTATTTTAGTCAAAACCAATTCTAGTCCCTTTTCCCTCTAAATGCGCTAGACATTTGGAAAATTTTAGAATGGTCAAACATTAAAGCATTTGCAATCGATCCTATACCCGAAGCGTATGGGACACGACGCATAATGTTTTATTTGCTATGTTCTCAAAATTCGAATTGTGAAGAGGAATGCCGTAATCATAATCGAAATTTTAAGAACACACTATGTACCTTTGACTAAGTTTATTAACATTTCTCAACCTAATCCTTTAGATTTGAAATGAAGCATAATATTCTCTCCCTTAATTATAGCAAAACAACCTTTCAACTCTTACAACTTTGCAAAGTATGACTCTTGTTTTCTATAATTAATATTGCCAACTTTGCAATACGTGCCTTAATAATCATACAATCATAACATTTATGCTCCCACTATCATGATGATTATTATAAAACATAACACTTATGCTCCCACTAGCTTCGACATGTATTCATAAACATCTTGACTTTCAAAAATCAATACTTATTGAATTTTTTAAGTTCATGTTTCTAATACTTAATGCTTTGATAATCTTTTATCAAGGCTTTTTGAACTTATACACCTTTGCCTTCGATAGTTCATATGTGTGTCTAAACACTTAAAACTAATTGCCAAACCTCACAATTCAAATTATGGAAAGGGATACCGTAACCATAATTGAATTCGAGAATGCAATTTTACAATCACTATCTTCTTAAAATCTTTCTTAGTGAAAGCATTTCCTCACAATCATTTTCATGAAGGAGGAAATCTTATAACACTTAGATTTTAAATGGTGTATGTGTTTCTATCCATGTGAATTTGTTGAAACCAAAGTTTACAACAAATTCAAACTCATATGGACCGAACTTTCTTAGTCTTGATTTCTTACCTTATGGTAGCACAGCTACCCACCATGTCTTCCAAGTGGTTAAGCAGCTCACCCTTTCCTATCAATGTACCTTTCATTGATTAAGGTGCTTTGCCTTTTATGCGTTCAAAATGAGAAGTCATAGAACTCTCATGCATAATTAACTCGATTGGATTGGCACATAATCAAAATAATGTCATCACGATAAGTAGTAAACCTTAACTCGTGTGCTAGTGATGATCGATAAGGTTTATTTGATTTGTTCTTGAAACCTTTCAAGACCATTAACACTCCCACTGACTCCTTGACATATAAGATTCTCTTGTCATTAACCATTTTTTGACAAACAAATATTCAAGAGTTAGTGTAGCTTTTATCAAAACACTTTATAAATTGGTCCTAGTTGGTCTTTGTCTTATCCAAGACATCACAACTTACCACATTTAATGAATGTTATAAACCTTCTTAACACTTTTTCACTCAATGTCACAATCTTAACTTTAAGACTTATTTTGGAACGAAGTATGATTGACTTTTTGATTTAACCATTTCTTCAATTCTTGATTCCTCTTCTTAAACATACAATTGTACTTAGAGGATCAATTGAAATATGGTTCTTAATCATTAAGACTTATCATAAAGCACAAAAGGTACTCTCCCTTCTTCTTAGAATGGAGAAACTTTTATCTCTCTGCCTACTTGATTCTTGTTATTTGTTCTACTATTGATTTAAACTTTTTCAATCAATTCAGAATTACACTTAATCTTATAAGTATAATCATATTTACTAAACCTTTAGTAAATCATGACGAATATCTCGTTACTCTTATGGTGGACTTTGATCAACACACAACTTTGTGTACTCGATTTCCTAGTCCTTCACTTGACACTTTGTCAATAAATTAGTCTAATTTCCAAATACTAAATTTCTCATTCATCGTGCATCCATGTTGCATGATTCCAAGTTTCTGTCCAATTGAAACTTGAGCGATGAGAAAATCTCCCTATTTGGTAAATTCTCGACTTTCCATAAAATAATAAGAACCAAATCCATTATTGCTAATAATAGAAACATTTTAACATCAATTTTTTCATACACGCCATTGTAAGGATAAATAAATAAAATTTAAAATTAAAACTTATTTTATTGCGGAAAAATTTGTCCTTACAATGCAACTTATTGAAAAACTTATGCTAATACATCTTTCTTAGCAATCTAATTCTAACTCTAAGTAGTAGCTCAAGAATCTAATCTTCGAGAAACGCGATCGAAATCCATTCCTTCACGGTTAGATTCTGCTCACTTCTTCCCTTAAGCTTCCTTTCTTTTCTTCGATCCATCAATTGTAATCTTATCACATTATGTATTCAGAATCTAGAATGAAGCTTAAAAGAGTTAGTCAATTGATTTTACCTAAATAGAGCCATACGTTTCGACTCTCCCATCTCTTAGATCTCTTAGGTAAATAGGGCAGCTTCGTCTCCAATGCCCCTTCTCTTGGCAATAAAAGCAAATCGACTCTTTTGGAACAGGACATGGAACTACTTCAGACATCGCCTTTCTCTTATGATCAAACTTTTCGATCATAGCATGTCTTTCGTTGCCCTTGTCTATATCCATAGAGGTCTCGAAGGCAGATTCACCAATCAACTTTGCTTTTCTATTGTGTCAAATCATTGCAGATTCAGCAGCAATAAGCATATAAGTGAGATCTATAAGGGTCACGTCGTAGTTCATCATATAGTACTCTCTTACGAACTCACTATATGAGTTGGGAAGTGACTGAAGAACCCAATCAACAGCCATTTCCTCACAGACAACGGATCCCAACATTCTTAACCTATAAATGTGTGATTTCATCCCTAGGACGTGTGCACACACGGACTTTCCTTCTTTATGTTTACTTGCCAAAAGGGCTTGAGTGATTTTGAACTTTTCAAGCCTTTGAACTTGTGGGTTAGGGAGAATAATAGGAGGAGGAGGAAGTGAAGCATGAATTCTTGTTCCTCGATCGAATCGTGGAATATCATCTTCATGTGGAATGCTTGTTCCACGGGATTTGAGAAGACCATAGTTGTCGAACTTTGACATCTAGAAAACGGGAGAAAAACAAATTCAAGTTAGTTGATAGATTGAGTCCTTAGTAAATCACCCAAATGAAATACTACGGCTAGGACCCAACACAATATTCTACAACTCGGGAGAGGGATGCCGTAACCCTAATTGAAGAATATTTGAAGGTAAGTGAATGACGATTCACTAATTTCCACCATGAAAAACGAAAAAGAAATTTAAGTTTTCAATCTATGAAAACTCCTAGATCCTTTGAGATTCATTGAACTTTCAATGGCATGTTTAAATCTCGATATGCCCCTCTTGTTTGTGACTGGGATGCCGAGGATCACAAAGTGGGTGTGAATAACCATGCAAACTACATGGTGCCCTCACACGTTACAGTCACCTATTCGATGTGCCAGTAAACCACACACACTCCACCAAACTATGACAAACATTGAGTCACCCTTTGCTACCTTTGCTTAGAACCATTTAGTGTGCCGGTTAACCACACACGCTCCACTAACGTCTTCGCAAGGGCACAAAGTGTAATTTCATGGATTGCATCAATTCACTTTTGCCTAAGTAACTAAGATTGGGAATTTTATGAAAACATTTAGTTACTTTTATACTTTATTATACTTATAATGGAAGGTTTCGTCCTATCCTACCCGTTCGGCTAACGACTCTCCACTAGTCAAGAGTGCGGTGGGTAAGAGTGGATACCCATTCAATCGCCATTTTATAGGCAATTTCCTTAAACACCCCTTATAGACTAGCTTTGTGAATGAGGCCTACTAACGTTAAGACTGACTTTTACTCATACATATATATATATATATATATATATATATATATATAATGTTAGACTTTTAATGTTATATATAGTATAGGGTGTATTTTATACTTTCAAAATACTAGGTGGTCTAATTTAACAATTATACTTTTAATTCAATTAAATTGTAAACCTAAACTTTTATGGATTTATTAAACTTCTTTTAATTATACACCTTAATTAATTAATAAAACCATAAGGGTGTGATTTGAATCTTTTCAAAACAATACTAGGGTTTTAGAATTTAACATTCCTAATTAAACTTTTAATCAACTTTTAAATTCCAAAACTTGAGGGCAAGTTTTGAACCATTTCAAAACATTAGGGTTTCAACTATTTAAATTTCAAAACTACAAAACTATTGGGTTCAAATTTAAACTATAAAACCTAAAGGGCAAAATATGAAACTTTTCATAACAACAAGGATCAAATAACAAATAATCTAAACTAACATTTAATTACATAATTATCCATATTTGATTTGTTTAATAATTTCTTGCAAAACAATTTATCAATTTACTCAAAATAATTAATCAATTATCTTATAAGGAAACAATTATCTTATTAATTGATAAATATCTTCAATTAGATCAAAAATATAGTCAAATATATCATATAATAGGATTAATATTGATCTAACATGATAAGGTAACTATCCATAAGCAAAAACAGCAAGAAAACCCGAGAAACCCTTCATCTGACGAGTTGACTCGTCGAGTCAGGCTTGGACTCGTCGAGTCACCTTGGACTCGGCGAGTTCAGCTATGGACTCGGCGAGTCCAGCCTCCAAAACACCAAAAATCAAATTTTTTAGATATACAATGCATCAATACAATTGAAACCAAGCTAGGCTCTGATACCACTGATGGGTTTTGGTCATAAGACATCCTATGTGCTCATACAAACCCTAATGCTTGGATCTAGGTTTCTCTATTGTACATGTTTTGAATCCAAGACTATAAACCCTAATTCTAGCATATGGAAATCAATATTAACATATAATTAGGTTTAAGATATTACCTTGATTGTTATGTAGCAATAACAATCCTAATTCCTCCTTGAATTGACTTTGGAAGGCTTAGAGTCACAAGTGTCACTCCTCTAATGGTTCACAAACACCATAAGCAAGAGGATGAAGAGGAGAGAGGATGGAGGCTTCCCAAAACGTGTTCTAACCCTAGAAGAGAAGTTGTCCACGTTTTTGAGCCTTAAGGGTTCTATATATAGTGAGGCTATCAGGGTTATCTAACAAGGAAACCCTAATTTGGTTGCTTAAGCCCTAAGCAACCCATAGACTCCTTTAATCAAGCCCATGGACAATTTTTTATGGGTTTCTCCATAGAATTCGTCCACCCCTTGATTCAAGGCAATCCATGGCCCAAATTGCAATTATCTTATAATTACAATTCCAGTCCCTTAAGTTTAATTAATCTCTTTTAGTCACAAAACTAATTACCAATTAATTATTGACTAATATTAATTAAACAATATGATTTTTCCTTTAATATATTATTCCCATAATATATTAATAAATCATATTTAATCCTTTCTCTCCATAATTCATCCTATCAAGTTGCTATGGTGAAGGCAACCCAAAAGGACCATGCACCATCGGGTCAAGTACATACCAAAATAGTTATGGACTTAGACACTAATCCAACAATAACACTTCTAAAAACTAGGTATATTTGATATAAATTTATATTTATGCGGTAATATAATTATAAATTAATACAAAATTGCTGCCTTACATCACGCATTGAAAAACGCCATGGCTCACCATAACTCGTTAAGCTTGAGGCTTGGCCTTGCCGCCACGCCACGCCCCACGCCTTTTAGAACCTTTCCGTTAACTGAAGGACATTTTCGTCTTTTCGCTACCACAGGGACCATTTATGATGTTTTCTTATTTTTTTTTAAAAAAAGAAAAAACTAAATATAATTATTTTATATTTAAGATCTCTCTCTCTCTCTCTCCCTCTCTCTCTCTCTCTCTCTCTGTTGTGTCAATGCTCCTTTAAACCATAATCAACATAGTGAAATTTGACCCTCATATCACCATTGTCCAATAATCGTCCTACCAAAAACCTAGGTTCTGATCTATGGTAAATCAATCTACCCTTCATCGCTCTCCTTGTTTCCGACCATCGATCCATCCCCTGTTCACCACCTTTCTCCATGTTTTCATCGACTCCGGTTCACAAAAATCAAAGCTGAAAACTACAGGATAATTCAACCTCAAGACACTTCCAATTCTAATTATATGAGTGTCTATAGTGTAGAAAATGAATCTGTTCTTCCTTCCTTTTTTTCTGGTTTTGGGTTGGGTAAAAAACCCTCAATTTGTTACATCTATAAACGCATGGAGTGAACTCCATGGAAGATATAATATTTCGGAATCAGAACTTCAATTTCTAATTGGGTAGAATTTAGGGTTTGGCATTTAGAATCAAAGCTCCTTAACTGATGTTGATGTGTTAATGCTACAAGCTATTGCATTTGAAATCCCTAACTATTGAATAAGGAAGAAGAACTGAAACAAAGGAGCAACCATCGACTATTGTAACTAGGGGTTGTTCCAACAGCTTCCTTGGCAGTTCCCTTTTTTTGGTTCGACAACACAACACGAAGGAAAAGAAGGGAGTGGGTTTTTCGATTCACTGTCGATAGGAGAAGAAGAAATAAACGAGGGTAGAAAATGGTTCGGAGGTGATTGGGTGGTGTTTCTCCACAATCAAATGTGTATAGAAACTCTCGTTAACAAGAGGAAGAACATGAGATCAAGGGTTGTTGCCCCTTTCGATATTGCCAAAATCAGCAACCACTCCGGTGGTTTCTTTGACAGCAATCAAGAAAAAAAGGAAGAGAGAGAGAGAGAGGGAGAGAGACTTTGTGCACAATATTTCATTTTTTTTAAAATAAAAGAAAACATCATAAATTATATAGTGAAATGACGAAAATACCCTTCAGTTAACAGACAAAACTTAACAGAGTTAGCAATAAGGACCAATCGTTAAAAGTTTTGAAAACACATGGACCATCTATGAGGTTTCTAAACCACGGGGGCTAAATTTCAGATTTTGGATAACCACATGGACTATATATATATATATATATATATATATATATATATATATATATATATATATATATATATATATATATATATATATATATATATATATATATATATATATATATATATATATACACACACGGATTGAAAAAAAAATCAATAAATAACCATTAACAATAAAAGAACCAAAAGAATCAATCCAACTTTCAGAATACATTGTCGGTCAAAGAAAACGTTGTGGATTTCTTTAATGGAGGCGATGATTATACAATAAAAAACTCATATCATTTTTCTAGATGTATTTTTTAGTTCATGTTTTTATGGAATAGAAATCCGTGTGTGTATATATATATATATATATATATATATATATATATATATATATATATATATATATATATATATATATATATATATATATATATATATATATATATATATATATATATATATATATATATATATATATATATATATATATGAAAAAACATCATAAATGGTCCCTGTAGTTACCCAAAATCTGAAATTTAGTACTCGTGGTTTAGAAACCTGATAGATGGTCATGTGTTTTCAAAACTTTTGACGATTGGTCCTTATTGCTAACTCTGTTAAGTTTTGTAAGGTATTTTCTGTTGGATTAGTGTCTAAGTCCATAACTATTTTGGTATGTACTTTACCCGATGGTGCATGGTCCTTTTGGGTTGCCTTCACCAAAGCAACTTGATAGGATGATTTATGGAGAGAAAGGATTAATTATGATTTATTAATATATTATGAGAATAATATATTAAAGGAGAAATCATATTGTTTAATTAATATTAGTCAAGAATTAAATTATAATTAATTTTGTAGCTAAAAGAGATTAATTAAACTTAAGGGACTGGAACTGTAATTATAAGATAATAGCATTTGGGCTATGGATTACCTTGGAATAATAGGTTGGACGAATTGTACAGGGAAACCCATTAGAAATCGTCCAAGGGATATTCTAAAAGGGTCCATTGGCTGCTTAGGGCTTAAGAAGTCAGATTAGGGTTTCCTAATTGAAAACCCTAATAGCCTACATGTATATATATATATATATATATATATATATATATATATATATATATATATATATATATATAGTATCCTTAAGCCTCAAAAACGAAGATAAGAGTTCCTCTAGGGTTTTGGACGTTCTTGGGCAGCCTCTTCTCTCCTTATTCTTCATCCTCTTGCTCTTGGTGTTTGTGAGCCATTAGAGGAGTGACACTTGTGACTCTAAGCTTTCTAAAGTCATTACAAGGAGGATTTGAGATTGTTATTACTACATAACAATCAAGGTAAGATCTAAAAAACCTTTCACACGTTAATATGATTAATTGTATGCTAGAACTAGGGTTTAAAGTCTTGGATGAATTGCATGTACAATAGAGAAACCTAGATCCAAGCATTAGGGTTTGCATGAGCACATAGGATGTTCTTATGGCTAAAACCCATCAGTGGTATCAGAGCCTTGATTGATTTCTATTGTATTGATGCCTAGTACGAGAGTTTTCGTTAGAAACTTTCTAAACAATCGTCTGGTTGAAACCCTATCTCACCGACTACGAGAGTTTTCATTAGAAACATCTCAAGAACCAGAAGTGCAGGATCATTTCGCACTAGGTTAAGATAGTCGCCTACAGTAAACAGATACCCGTAGACATCCAATCCATCCGATGATCCAGAAAACCTCTGAAATCCAATCGACAAGAAACACAAATTCAAGGATAACCCTAGCTTTCTAAGAACCAACCTGAAGGACTACACTCCCAGTATGAGAGAATGTTTGGAACTTCAGAATGGTGATCACGCCAGTGATGATTTCGCCATAAGAGTACACTATGTTCTAAGTACTGAAAAGCTCTACCCTTCCGAGAGCTTAGGACCATCCGAGGTTCTTCACAAAATTGGTCTAACCCTCGCCAGACCATGACTACCTTCGGAAATTCCATCAGTTCACCCCAAATCAAATCCACTTCTTAGACTTGAAAAGTGTTAGCTGACGTCACTCTTTGTAATCCACTCATCTTGATAGAAGCCATGGAGAACCCTAACCTCGTAGACGCACTTGTAGGAATCATTAAATAAACGAATCAGAATCCACATCCCGTACGTGAAGGTTGTTAGAACGCCAAGCATAGGCCAGAGTTCACTTGGGAGTGCGAGGACCAACCGAATAGGAAGTGCCCTCATATCTCTACCTGATTGTTTATGCCACTTCCTTGCCTAAACCCAAATTTCGGGACGAAATTCCCTCTAACGGGGGGATGATGTGACAACCCGAAATTTATCCCGTCATTTTAACCACATCTTCCGTTAATAAAACCCGCTTTATTAATTGTCCGTTAACCTTTTGGAAGAGGTTAATTAATTTGGGACTTTTATAATGACTTCGTAAGGGTTGAAACAAATTAGAAACACCCTCAATATTACCTTGAAAAAGTTTTAGTTTCAACCAAGTCGAATTATGACCATTTAATCGGGTGCGACCAAAAGCCCTGTTTAACGTCAGTATCGGGTAGATTTCCACTGAGCCACAAGATCAACCCCTATATAAGGGGGAATGGACTCCATTTGAAGCCTTTCCACCCTCTCTCTACACTCTATCTCTACAAGTTGCTTTCGATCCAAAAACCGCCCATTTCGAGCCCCAAACTAGTAAGTAATCTACCCTAACTTGTTGTTTAGCTCATTTAACATGCAAATTCATGTTTAAGACATCAAATAGGGGCCAATTCATGTGTTTACGGCCCAAGAACACTCTTAGACCGTGAACACCCATAAGTGGGGTTTTGAAGCCCTAAAACCCTTCCAAATCACTCCTAGGGCTTAGATATGACTTGTGGGCTTACACCTTCGAGCTTAGAACACAAAAACCTTGCCTTTCGTTGAGTAAACATGATTTTACGGCCCAAGAACACTCTTGGACCGTAAACCACTCTTCAATGACCGTGAACACCTTTTAAGGTGTTAGAATTGCCCTCAAACACCTCCTATGACTTGGGAAAATGTCTAGAAGCAATCACCATTGAAGTAAAGGCATTAAACATCAAAAAAAACATTGGACATAGGATTTTACGGCCGCAAACCCCCCCTAGGATTGGTCCATGGGTCGTAAACTCCATAGAATGGCCAAATGATTCCCTAAACTCCCCTATATGGCTTGGAAAAATGCATAGAACTTAATACCTATCCATTTAAGACCTTGATACACATAATGTCACACCCCAAAACCAAGAACGACGGAAATGTTCTGGGGTGGAGGACGTCATGTACAGTATCACAACAATGAAAAGTAGTAAACAAGCAACAACATCATCCATTTCATTAATAATATAATTTTAATACAAGTGTTCTGACAAATTATGATAAACACTAAAGTATAAACAAAATGAGAGATGAGTCTTGAACGAGCTCCATCTTCTCTGAACCTTGCATCGGTACCTGCCTATGGTTGACCTGAGGATACAAGTTATTTTGAAAGAGAGTATCAGCTTTAAAGCTGGTGAGATCATAAGTATTTTAGTGTCTTAATTTGTATGTAAGTATTTGTATGTATACGAATTGTAAGTATTGAAAATGTATATGAACTGTAAGTATAAAAATGTTTTGTAAAAAACTGTAAATGTTTGAAAAACCCTAGAAATCCCTATGATTCCTACTATTATATAAGGGTGTCTTCTACCAAGACCTAACTGTTCTAAATGTAGCCTTCTACCAAGAAATAACTGCTCTAAATGTAGTCTTCTACCAAGACTTAACTGTTCTAAATGTTCGTTTCTTGTAAAAGTGTGTAATTTTACCAAGTGTAACTATCATTAACAAAATATAGTTTTTACATTTAATGTTTAAGTGAAAAGATCACTAAATATATGTAAAGGGCAAATTAATGTAGTACTGTAGTGTAGTGCTATAGGAACTACTGCTGTACTAACTAACTTAAACCGAATTTATATTAAGGCATCATGTGATTAATTGTACCATACTATCGACTGGTTAACAACGACAAATATAGGCCGTAAAAAGGTATGACGTTTGGCACCCGCAGACCTGCAGGTCCGGCTGTAGCTAGCAGCAAGGTGTAGGATAGTCAATCTAGTATAGATCTATACGCAAACTCACGCTCTCCCTCCAAGAGACTCTAGCTACAACTCGGGCCATGACATTTAAGGCATGCTCCGATACAGTGGATCACAATTATGTCAACGTATTCATGTATATGTAATGTACTGAAATGTTCTACGTGTGCTAGTTGTAATGTGTGTTCTCTCTCTATCTAGCATGAATAGTAATGTAATGTAATGTTCTAGCTGTAATGTATGTTCTCTTTATCTAGCAAGTATTGACTCATGAATGAACTGACTCATTGTATGATATCGTGTTCTAGTAATAGTTCTAGTATCTTCCTAAACTACCCATATGGTAGCGTACTAGTAATTTAACTGGTACGTATGAACATGGATGTATACCCTTGCTACCCAAGGGCATTGGATGAACTGGAAGGACCTTTATGACTATATATGTATATATGATATATAACTAATATTTAAACAACCTTCGGATGGATACCCAATGTCCCACCAGACCACATCTCAAGCGCGAAAAGGAAATAGGGTGGATAGCCTTCCTAAGTCCTTTAAACATTTCTTATATATTTATACATATATAGGCATGCAATTGATAATATAAAAGCATAAAATAAGTTTTGTAAAACCTTTGAACATAATTATTATCTAAGAAAAGATCGACTTGATGTCGATCTATAAAACGGTTTGAAGGCATGGGTTTGATAAAACAGTTTAGTATAAAGAAACATTTGTTTGAAACACAATTGTAAATAAGTTTGAAATGTAACATACAGAGTAAAATGTACAGTTTAATAAGGAGTTTTAAACACATAAAGTGTTTATGAAAAACATTTGAAGGAAACTGTTTGGTAAAACGGCTAATGAGTAGCCAATCATTAGAATGATGCTTATTAATCACATGTGATTGATATAATAATTAGCATAATTCTACTTGTATCCCCCCCATAAAACATTTAAAAATAGTTAAAACATTGATTAAGGGGTATGAACTCACCTGTTGTGGGTGATACGGATGAACTGAAGAGGTAGGATTGTTAGGTGTCAAGTGAAGTCTTGAACACACTCTATGATCCTAGTTAACATATAATATCACATATATGTAACAAATTAGTCTATAAACAACTAATAACCAATTCAAGACACCCTAGGACATGCTAAACACCTTTATCAAGTGTTATTAGCCTCTAGGATTTCATCTAAGTGTTTGTAGGGGAAGCTATTGTGTGTAGGGCTCAAGGAATACTCCTTCATGAAGTTTACGGCCCTAATGACACTACTAAATGAGTTTACGGTCGTAAACTCATGAGTTTATGTCCGTGAGCTCATACTTATATGTCCATTTGATGTTTGATGCTCTATAAAGCCCTAAGAAGCATTTCTACTTAATGGCTTGGTCCACGGAAGAGTTTAGGGCATTATATAACTCCTTTTAGGAGTTTACGGCACTGGGACCATATCCCATGGAGATTACGGCCTTAATCTCCCTTGGATGGGTGTTCTTGGTGTTTTCAAGTCCCTAAATCAACTAGGAACTAAACTATGCTAGTGTACAAGGCTTTAGAAGAGTTTATAGCACCATTTGGCACTATTGTTTGGAGTTCACGGCCCTGGAACTTCTTGGGCCATGAACACCTTACTCTTGGTGTTCTAAGGGTGTTTTCTAGTCCTAAACTCATTAGGTTACATGTCTAAACTAGTCTCTTGGCTTAAGGAAGGCTTTTAGGGTGTTTTAGCACCTAACAATGGAGTTCACGGCCCAAGAACATCTTTGGCCGTGAACTCACTTCTAGCCTTTGATTCTTAATGATTTTGTGGTCTAAACATGTAATGGTAGCTTCTAGGTTGAGTTCCAAGGCTTTGAGGGACATTGGGCACACTTTGGCCCTTAAAAAGGAGTTTACTCCCCAAGGTGTTCTTGGGCGGTAAACTCACAGATCTTTGTGTTTTCTTATGATTTCTAGTGCATTAAGCATATAAGAAGCTTTAAAACAACACTAGATAGAAGTACTCACTTTCCGTAACGAAAGTCCGAAGATCCTTGAGAGAGAATTCGGCTTTTCTCTCGTTGGAAATGTAACTAATGAATAAATATGGTTCAGAATCCTATATATAGTCATGGGATTTTTTGGCAGAAAATATTTTATTCCTGAAATTAACTCTAATATCATAGAGTTTTGGAATAAAAGTGTTGCACAAAACCCTAGTGCAACCACTCTCCTGATATCTCCTTAAGTGTAAATCCTGAAATACTCAAACTTATACCTAAAAGTCTGGAAATTCTCTGTAACTGTTCTACTTCTATTGGCTGGATATGGTTTGTACAGAATGGAAATTTCGGGTTGTCACACATAAGGAATGGGAATGTAAGAGTTTATGGCCGTAAACTCCTATTTTACTGCCGTAAACTCCTCAAATGGTCCTTATGTTGTTCCAATGCCATTCTAATGCCTTAAAAGCTAATTCTAGCACCACCCCTCAAGAGTTTAAGACCATTAAGCATCCTAGAACGCCCCCACCATGAGTTTACAGCCGTAAACTCAAGGGGAGTTGGTCATTACATATGTCATCATATGTTCATAGGTCCCTGAGTGTGTTCAAGTTTATAATTGACACCGGGCACCCAACCGACACCTCCGCCCGATCCACTTACAACAGGTAAGTTCATACCCATGAATTAACCTTTTAAATGTTTTTACATGCTTTTATGGGGGGGGGGGGGAATACAAGTTAAAACATGCTAGTTATCATATCAATCATATGTGATTAATAACCCGCATGCACAAGGATTTATCACACTTTCATCTGTTTTACCAAGTATAATACTATAGATAGTTTTCCAAAACGTCTTTACTTGTTTAAATCTTTTCTCAAATTATCTCTCGTGCTGTATGTTTTACTTCTAAACCAGTTATAGTAGTGTTTTAAACAAAGGTTTTCTTTACTTATTGTGTTATCAAATTACATTCCAAACATGTTTATGAACGGTTGTCAAAGCCTGTTTTACATAACGATATCAAGTCGTAAATTCTTATTTTTAAAGGTTTTCCAAAGGTTTTATGAAAGTTTTATTCTATACTTCTAGGCTTCTACTTCCTTAAATGCATACTTGTACTTGTATAGTTATATAAATAATGTTTAAAAGACTTAGGAAGGCTAGTTCACTCTATTTCCTTTTCCTCGTTGGGATGTGGTCTGGTGGGTATCGGATATCCGCCCAGAGGTCGTTTAAACATTAGTTATATATCATGTATACACGTATAGACATAAAGTTTTACATCGACCAGTTCATTTCCCTTTGGTATCAAGGGCATCCTTCCATTCATCACTCATAGATCAAAGACACTAGTAACTATTATTGGAATAGTTAGGAGGTTCTGTTCACTCTTTCTAGTACGAGAATTCCAATGAAGTCAGTTCATCCACGAGTCTATATCATTTCTCCAGTGCCTCTAATAGAATTCAGAATACGAGATGCATCCTCTGGACACAGATCTCCCCATCGTCAAGTTGGTAACCAGAGTCTCCTGGAGGGAGAGCGGGCATTGTGTGTATAGATCTATATGGGACTGACACTCCCGCACCCTGACTGCTAGCTACAGTCCACGGCCTACCAAGCCAAGGGGTGATAAATGTCACATTTATTTCGACGCTTGCAGGGCATCAAGTACTCTAGTGTCAGTCAGTATGGTTACGAGTATCTCCATGTTTACCTTATAATTCATGGCCTTAAGGTAACGAGAATTAACACTCTATTCATGAAACAACACTCTTAGGATTACCCTTTGTTTTAGACCTTGCTAGCTGTATCGTTCATTTGATACTGTCTGGGGTCTGTGTTTCTTGTTTTAGACCTTGCTAGTTGTATCGTTCATTTGATACTGTCTGGGGTCTATGTTTCTTGTTTTAGACCTTGCTAGCTGTATCGTTCATTTGATACTGTCTGGGATCTGTGTTCCTTTGTTTTAGACCTTGCTAGCCGTATCGTACATTTGATACCGTCTGGGGTCTGTGTTTCCTTTTGTTAGACTGAGCCAGGCGTATCATTCATTTGATACTCTCCTGGAGTCTATGATTTTTTTTTTGCCTTAGTCAGCAGTATTTTCTGCTGAGGCATATGTTATTTTCCCCTAGTATTTTTACTAGTGATATTCTCCTACTTTCTTTAAAGTCAAATACCGTATTTTGGTAATGATAGCATTTCAGGGAAAATTTCTCTTTAAAACATAACACTGTCGAGTCTTGGTAGAAGACTGCTTTTAATTAGAAAATATAGGATTTTCTGGAAAGGACGCTAATACATCGTAGATTCTAAACTACTACTTTTTATAAAGTTATTTTGAATAAAATGCTTACTTAAACAAATGACACTAAATACTTATGAACTCACCAGCATTTATAAAAATGCTGATACTCGCTTTCAATATAACTTGTATTCTCAGGTCAACAATAGACATGTACACACAGGAGCTTTTGTGAAGCCAGCCTAGAACCGACTTGCATCTATACTAGTTTCTGTATTATTTTGATGTCTATATAAAATGTAACTCATGTAAAACTATTACTATTAATGCAATGGTTGTTGTACTTTGATTACTATACTGTATATGTTGTGATACTTGACATGACGTCATCCACCCCAGAACGTTTCCGCCGTTCCGGTTTTGGGGTGTGACAAATGTTTTTATAATTCAACTTCTAACTTGATTTATTCCAAGATGTTAATAAATTTCACATTTATCTTCCTTTTACATAATTTTCATTTTCAACTATAATATATATATCCTAGTAGGTGTTTGGCTAAAATATCTGATGCAAGAGAAAGATAATAACAAAATTTCGAAAATCTTGAAAGTAAATCAAATTAGGGTTGAACTTTAAGAACATTATAATGAATATATCAAAAAACGAAGTATTATATATATATATATATATATATATATATATATATATATATATATATATATATATATATATATATATAGGTTCAGGTTCATTTGAGACCATTCTAATTTTGTGAGACCGTGAGACCAAATCTAAAAATAATTTTAAAAGGCAAAATAAATGGAAAAATCCAAAAATTCTTTTTTTAAATATTATTTTCGGAACTTGAATTAACTAAAAAAAATAAAAATAAATAAATAAATAAATAAAAATCCCGTTTTTTTTGAAAAATACGTGAAATATTCTAATAGAATATTACACTGACATATTCTAAAAAATAATTTTAAAATGCAAAATAAATGGAAAAATCTAAAAAAAATTTAAATATTATTTTCGGAACTTGAATTAACTAAAAAAAAATTCCATTTTTTTTTTGAAAAATACGTGAAATATTCTAATAGAATATTACACTGTATATATTTTAAAAAATAATTTTAAAATGCAAAATAAATGGAAAAATAAAAAAAAATTAAATATTATTTCCGAAACTTAAATTAACTAAAACGAAATAAAAAAATAAAAAAATAAAAAAATGTGTCTCACGGTCTCAAAAAATTAGGTCGTCTCACATGAACCTCTCTCTCTCTCTCTCTTTCACTCTCTCTCTCTCTCTCTATATATATATATATATATATATATATGTTCAAATGAGAACAAATAGTAGATTTGAGAGTATTCGAGAACAAATTTTAACTGCACGTTAAAAAAAGCGCTTCACGTTAAAAAAAGAGCGTCATTTAAGTTTTTACTAAGATAAAGGCTTGTACGTGATTTAGGGGGTGTTTGGCTTAGCTTTTTAGTGGCCAAAAGTTCTTTTTCAAAAAGTTACAAAAAATCAGGTTTTCCTGACTTTTCCAAAAAATTAATTTTTCTTCTATCAAAAATTCAAAAGTTGCTTTTAAAAGTGTTTTGCCAAACATCTTTTTAGCTTTGATCTTTTACTAAAAGTTTTTTGGGATATGAAAAAAAAAAGCCAAACACCCCCTTAACCTAAATATTTCCTGTGCTTTGCTTCTTCACACAAAACTAGCTTCACCCCACTCCGATCATGCCCTCCACCCAACACCGCCTCCTCTTGCTATACCCCTCCGCCAGCGACCCTACCTTGTGCTTTTCTTCTTTTACTCTGTTTCACCCATTCTGGACACTTTATCCTGAAATCTGCTGCTCTAAATTGGCAATCAGATCCTTCCGATGGTACTCTCTCTCTCTCTCTCACACACACACACACACACACATTTGATCAACCAAATGAGAATTAAGCTTAATTATCAATTATTTTTATCGATTACGAGCTCATGATATTGTATTTTGTTATAATTGGTTCATAGTCGTATCTTCTAACATCTTGTTCTTAGTTTATACCAAATCGAAAATGTTAAGCTTACATTGAATTAACAATAATTGTTACCTAGATTTCTCGTTCTTCCATCTGATTCCTTTTGGATTTTGTATTTTGCTGTGCACACACTTTATACCATGGTTGTACATGCTTCTTTTTTCCATTTAAGAAATGTATCGTTGAATCTCACTTTATCATGTTCAGTATAGTTCTAAACTTGATCCTTTATCAACTAATTGTGTTCAATTCTGTAGCCAGAAGATAGTTTATGGAAGTTTGCTGAGCTGTAAGAAGTTGAAATATGGAATTATTGTGTTATTGACTTACTTTTCTTTATGTATTATTGGTAAAAGCTTACAGAAATATATAAGTAGGTTTCCGCCTTCAAATTCATGAAGAATTTGTTGTATGTTCCTGTATCAAAGACATGATGTGTCTCTTGACGTCATATATAATAATTCCTTCTGTAATTATCATATACTTTTCCAATCATTTCAAAAGTTAAAACTTCTTTGTTCATCTAAAAAGTTAAAAGCATTGTTTTTATTATTGGTGGAAAGTAGGGACTGCATATGAATTGTCCATTACTTTGACTTTGATCAGTTAGATCTAGGTGGTATAATTAGTACGAGTCTAATACATAAAACTTATATTGCTTTTTTTCAATTATCTTTCAAGACTGTATAAGTTGTTAACTTTTGTTTGTATTAATGGCTACTGGATTCTAGCTTCCTTTATGAGTTCAAAGAGCATGAACAATGAGTTGGGGTTTGCAAAAGCTTTTGATTTTTTTTCAAAGTTTTAGACCTGAAGAGAGTTAATTTTCAAAGAACAAGGATAATAGTGATAAAAAAACTCAAACCTTGATTCAGATATTGCAGAACTCCAGCCTGCTTCTACATGGTTGAACATGGGGTACTGAAGATGATTCAACATCTTATGTATGTTATGCAATTCAACATATTATGTATGTTTTGCAATATAACATGGACCAAGATACTGCCTTTTTGGATACATGTAATCTTCATAGTTTTTTGAATGCTTCCATCCCTCTAAACGGATCCCCTTTACTTGATTTTACGGTTAGTAAGACCACAATCATTTTTTATGCTTTTTGTTTGATATTATTATGTTTATAACTATATGTGTCGACTAAAAATTTATGCATGATATAACTAATTTATGTGTTTATGGCTTGAAAGCAAGAAATAGATAGATAGTTTATTTTTTTCATTCAGTTATATATTTATCTAATCTATCAAATATCATACTACAGTGCTATTTAAGAGAGAAAAGTGATTATGTTTTATTATATTCATTTAATCAAGATTTTTTTTATGTTAGTTAATATAAATTAGATTTAGTTGTGTTCATGGTTCTTGTTAGTTTAGGAAATATATGATTATATTGTTCTTACTTGTAGTTGACCATGAACTCTTTGTTGTTGACTATGCAGGTAGGCTGCTCTTTACGTTGTTTATTTTGTGCTATTGGAGATCTAGGGTTCAAAATAACATTAATAATGGAGGAAAGAAATGAAGAAACATCTTAACTATCTCAAACCTCATCAAGGGCATGACCTGCACAACTTGTAAGTATGAGATTTTTTTCATAAGCTTCCTTACTGAAATCTATAAACATAATCACATATGATTATATACACATAATGATGGGTGGTGGTGATGGGTGATGATGTTATGTCGTGATGTTTGGTGGAGGTAGGTAGTGATGGTGGTGAAAGGTAGTGGGGATGAAATGTAATTATATACGAACCCGAAAACAAGTCTTTATCCAAATTAATTATATGTAATTAAATACATATAATCACATGTATTATATGAATCTAATCACATATGATTTATGTGGACATAATTCATTTTTGTTTTGTCGATTCAATAGTTGTTCTCATGTATTTTATCACATGTAATTATATGTATAATCATATGTGATTAAGTATATGAGCACAATATTTAGTCGAGAAGGAAAAAATAAATCTTGTCCACCTCAAATCATATGTGATTATATACATATAATCACATGTGATTAATTACACAAAAGCAATTATTCAGTCGAAACCGCAAAAATAAATATTGTTTACATAAATCATATCTGATTAAATACATATAATCACATGTGATTATATGTATCCAATCATATATGATTAATATGGATGAGATTCATTGTCACATTCTCGATTCAGTAATTGTTCTTTGTCCACTGTAATCATATATGATTAAATACATATAATCATATATGATTATATGTATCTAGTCACATATGATTTATATGGACAAAAAATAATGTTGTCTATATAAATCATATGTGATTAGATACATATAATCATATATAATTATATACACAAGAACAACTATTGAATCGAGAACACAAAAACAAATATTGTCCACGTATATCATATGTGATTAAATGCATATAATCAAATGTGATTATATGTATCTAATCACACATAATTTATGTGGAAAATATTTATTTTCGCATTCTCGATTCAGTTGTTCTTCTTATGTGCTTAATTACATGAGATTATATGTCTCTAATTAGATATGATTTATATGAACAATATTCATTTTCACATTCTTTTTCAATAGTTGTTCTTGTACATTTAGTCACATATGATTTATGTACAAAAGATTCATTTTTGCGTTTTGATTACATAGTGTTTCTTCTTCCACATTAATCATATGTGATTAATACATAAAATCACATATGATTAAATACATAAGAAAAATATTGAATCATGAATATTATCAATAAAAATCATATGCGATTTGATACATATAATCACATGTGATTAAGTACATGGGTACAACTATTGAATTGAGAAAGAAATAATGAATCTTGTCCACATAAATCATATGTGATTAAATACATATAATCACACGTGATAAAATATATTAGAACAATTATTGAATCAACGCAAGAATAAATATTTTCCATACGAATCATATGTGATTAAATAAATATAATCACATGTGATTAAATACACAAGAACAATTATTGAATAAACACGTGAAAACAAATATTGTCCATGTAAATCATATGTGATTAAATACATATAATCACATGTTATTATCTGTATCCAATCAAATATGATTTATGTGGATGAGATTCATTGTCACATTCTCGATTCAATAAATTGTCCATTGTAATCATATGTGATTAAATACATATAATCATATGTGGTTATATGTATCTAGTCACCTTTGATTTATACGGACAAAAAATAATTATGTCTATATAAATCATATGTGATTAGATACATATAATCACATATGATTATATACACAAGAACAACCATCGAATCGAGAACACAAAGATAAATATTGTCCACATATATCATATGTGATTAAATGCATATAATCACATGTGATTATATGTATCTAATCACATATAATTTATGTGCAAAATATTTATTTTCGCGTTCTCGATTCAGTTGTTGTTCTTGTGTGCTTAATTACATGAGATTTTATGTATCTAATTAGATATGATTTATATGGACAACATTCATTTTCATATTCTTGTTCAATAGTTTTTCTTGTACATATAGTCACATATGATTTATGTACACAAGATTCATTTTCGCGTTTTTGATTAAATAAATTTTCTTTTTTCACATTAATCATATGTGATTAATACATAAAATCACATATGTTTAAATACATAAGAAAAAATATTGAATCATGAAAATTATCACTATAAATCATATACGATTTGATACATATAATCTTATGTGATTAAGTACATGAGTACAACTATTGAATTGAGAAAGAAATAATGAATCTTGTCCACATAAATCATATGTGATTAAATACATATAATCACATGTGATTAAATATATTAGAACAAGTATTGAATTGACGCAAGTTCTTATACAATTAGTCACATTTGATTTCCGTACACAAGATTCATTTTCGTATTTTTGATTAAATAGTTTTTCTCTTTCCACATTAATCATATATGATTAATACATACAATAACATATGATTAAATACATAAGAAAAAATATTGACTCATGAATATTATCACTATAAATCATATGCGATTTGATACATACAATCACATGTGATTATGTAGATTAGTATAATTATTAAATTGAGAAAGAAATGATGAATCTTGTCCACATAAATCATATCTAATTAAATACAAATAATCACATGTGATTAAATACATTAGAACAATTATTGAATTGACGCAAGAATAAATATTTTCCATACGAATCATATGTGATTAAGTATATCTAATCACATGTGATCAAATACACAAGAACAACTATTGAATCAACACGTGAAACCACATATTGTCCATGTAAATCATATGTGATTAAATACATATAATCACATGTGATTTAATACATGATGCCAAATATTAAATCAAAAACACAAAAATAAATACGGCCCGCGTAAATAATATTTTATTAAATACATATAATCACGTGTGGCTATATGTATCTCTTCACAGATGATTTACGTGGACAATATTCATTTTTGCATTCTCGATTCACTAGTTTTTCACGTGTATTTAATCACATGTGATTCTATGTATTTAATAACATATAAATCATATATGATTCGACACATATAATCACATGTGACTCGATACATATAATCATATGTGATTATATACAAGATAAAACCTAATGAATCAAAAAACTCAATAACAAATCTTTGTAGGTGGTGGTGGTGGCGACGGATAGTGAAGGCGGGGTGGTGGTAACTTGTGGTGATGGGTGGTGGTGGGTGGGTGGTTGCAATTATTCAGTCGAAACCGTAAAATTAAATATTGTATACATAAATCATATTTGATTAAATATATATAATCACATGTGATTATATGTATCCAATCATATATGATTTATGTAGATGAGATTCATAGTCACATTCTCGATTCAATAGTTGTTCTTTGTCCACTATAATCATATGTGATTAAATACATATTATCATATGTAATTATATGTATCTAATCACATATGATTTATACAGACAAAAAATAATGATGTCTATATAAATCATATGCGATTAAATACATATGATCACATATGATTATATACACAAGAACAACTATTGAATTGAGAACACAAAGATAAATATTGTCCACATATATCATATGTGATTAAATGCATATAATCACATGTGATTATATGTATTTAATCACCTAGAATTTATGTGGAAAATATTTATTTTTGGGTTCTCGATTCAGTTGTTGTTCTTGTGTGCTTAATTACATGAGATTATATGTATCTAATTATATATGATTTATATGGACAATATTCATTTTTACATTCTTGTTCAATAGTTGATTTATGTCGACTATAATCATATGTGATTAAATACATATAATCATATGTAATTATATGTATCTAATCACATATGATTTATACAGACAAAAAATAATGATGTCTATATAAATCATATGTGATTAAATACATATGATCACATATGATTATATACACAAGAACAACTATTGAATCGAGAACACAAAGATAAATATTATCCACATATATCATATGTGATTAAATGCATATAATCACATGTGATTATATGTATTTAATCACCTAGAATTTATGTGGAAAATATTTATTTTCGGGTTCTCGATTCAGTTGTTGTTCTTGTGTGCTTAATTACATGAGATTATATGTACCTAATTATATATGATTTATATGGACAATATTCATTTTTACATTCTTGTTCAATAGATGATCTTGTACATTTAGTCACATATGATTTCTGTACACAATATTCATTTTCGCGTTTTTTATTAAATAGTTTTTCTTTTTCCACATTAATCATATGTGATTAATACATACAATCACATATGATTAAATACATAAGAAAAAATATTGACTCGTGAATATTATCACTATAAATCAAATGCGATTTGATACATATAATCACATGTGATTAAGTACATTAGTACAACTATTGAATTAAGAAAGAAATAATGAATCTTGTCCATATAAATCATCTGTGATTAAATACATATAATCACACGTGATTAAATATATTAGAACAATTATTGAATCGATGCAAGAATACATATTTTCCATACGAATCATATGTGATTAAATATATATAATCACATGTGATCAAATACACAAGAACAACTATTTAATCAACACGTGAAAAAAAATTGTCCATGTAAATCATATATGATTAAATACATATAATCACATGTGATTTAATACACGATGCCAATTATTAAATCAAAAACACGAAAATAAATATGGCCCACCTAAATAATATTTTATTAAATACATATAATCACGTGTAGTTATATGTATCTAAACTCATATGATTTACGTGGACAATATTCTTTTTTGCATTCTCGGTTCACTAATTCATATATGATTCGATACATATAATCACATATGACTAAATATATATAATCACATGTGATTATATACAAGAGAAAACCTAATGAATCAAAAACACAATAACAAATCTTTGTAGATTGGGTTGGGGGTGGTGATGGGTGGTGGTGGGTAGGTGGGTGGTTGCAAGTGGTGGTGATAGTGACGGGTAATGGTTTTGGTGAGTGATGGAGGTGGGTGGTGATTGCGAGTAGTGTTGGTTGGGTGGTGATGATGGTGGGTGGTGATGGTGGTGGCAGGTGGTGGTTGGTGGTGGTGTGGTAGTTGTGGTGGGTGGTGGCGATGGCGGGTGGTAGTGGGTGGTGGATAGTAATGGGTGGTGGGTAGTGGTTGGTGGTGGTAGGTAGTGATGGGTGGTGGTGGCGAGTGGTGGTTGGTTGGTGGTGGTGGTGGTGGTTGTGGTGGGGGTGGTGGGTGGTGATGAGAGGTGGGTAGTGATGGTTGGTGGTGGTGATTGGGTGGTGATGGTGGTGGGTGGTGATAGTGGTGGCTGGTGGTGGTGGTGGTGGGTAGTGATGGGTGGTGGTTGGTGGTGGCGGCTAGTGATGGGTGGTGGTGGCAGGTGGTGGTTGGTGGTGGTTGGTAGTGATGGGTGGTGGGGGTTATGGGTGGTAGGTAGTGGTTATAGGTGGTGGTGGCAGGCGGTGGTGATGGGTGGTGGAGGTGGCTGGTGGTGTTGGTTGGGTGGTGGGTGGTGGGTGGTGGTGGTGGTGGTGGTGGCGGGTGGTGGTTGGTGGGTGGTGGTGATGGCGGGTGGTGGTGGGTAGTGGTTGGTGGTGGTGTTAGTGATGGGTGGTGGTGGTGGTGAGTGGTGGTGGTGGTGGGTGAGTAGTGATGCGTGGTTGGTGGTGGTGGTTAGTGATGGGTGGTGGTGACGGGTGGTGGTGGTGGTGGGTAGTGGTGGGTAGTGATGGGCTGTGGTGGTGGGTGGTGGTGATGGGTGGTAGTTAGGGGTTGTGGGTGGTGGTGGCAGGTGGTGAGGGTCGTAGGTGGTGGTGATTGGGTAGTGATGGTGGTGGCGGGTGGTGGTTGGTGATGGTGGGTGGTGGGTAGTGATGGGTGGTGGGTGGTAGTTGGTGGTGGTGGTTAATGATGGGTAGTGGTGGCGGGTGGTGTTGGTTGGGTGGTGAATGGTGTTAGTTAGTGGATTTTTCAATTGTGTGTAACTATTTTTTGATTTATATGAATATTATTTTATAATTTTAGTTAAAAAAATTGTGTGATCCAAATTTGTTCTCAAATGTTCTCGTGATAAGAAAATATTCTCGATTGAACGCTCCCATATATATATATATATATATATATATATATATATATATATATATATATATATATATATATTGGCATACTTGTCTTTTCATACCTCATTCCTCATGGTGCAATGCGATAAGATCATTAAAGTAACAATTCACCCTCTTTTAAGTAACAATTTACCCTTTTTAGGTAACATTTTACCCTCTTTAGGAGTAAAATTATGTTTCGGCATATCGTCGACATTGGGTATATCGTCGACGTTGAGCATATCATCGATCCCGTAACCCCATCTAGACCTCATGCTCGGACAATTTTTCACCTGGATAAACTTCAAGGAAGGATATTTGATTGTAGAATCCCCAGAGTGGAAGCTCTTTAGTTGGGGCAAATTTGTAAGTTCAATATGGGTAAGCTTATGGAACTCAATATTTGCATAATGTATGCCCACTTCGTTTTCAATATCCTTTGTTTGCTCAATGTCATTGTCAGTTGTTCGCTCATCTCCTCCAGAAATCACTACCACCAAACTGCTACAATCCCAAATCTGTATATGTCTCAGATTGGAAATCCCTTGTGCTACACTTAAGGGGAACACCGTCAACAAGGAAGAACAACATGAAATTGTAATGTCTTGTAGATTATGCAAGCTTATATATTGAAATGAATAATCAAAAAGAAGCCTCAGGTTCTTAAGGTAATGCAGGCGGATTTCTTCCACTTGGGAGAAAAACTTTTCCTTTGTTGTTTTCCTTTGACCAAGCATCAGGTCATTGGATGCAACAAAAGTTTGCATTGCATCCTCATCCTCATCATCCGTTGTCTTCACCAAGCATGACACATTTCAGAACTATACAATTTAATAGACTTTAGCTTATCAATACTCTCTCCGTAAAGGTCTGGTATGAGGTTATCCAAATCGTCTATGTAGTCTAGTTCTATACCATCACTTACCTGAAACAGTTTCTTGATTGGCATCTTAAATGAGAAGTTAGACCTTGCAAAGCGTAGTCGACGTTTTAAATATGACTTTGATCGGTCAAAATCAGTTTTAAAAAGGCATCTCTCCGTATTAATATCAATAAATTGAAAAAAGAATTCTTGCAACCTTTCGAAGTAGGTACCTTCAGGAAAAAGATGACAATCATTTGGATTCATTGATAAATGCAGAGCTTTGAACGATTTCAACGTATATATTTTCATAAGACAAAGGTGAGACAATGCGTTTTCTTCATCTGTTCCAATATACAACTCTTCCAACCAAATGAGCTTTGATATGACACCTGGTGTTACATGAGATAAATAGTAACATTCACCCGCATCCAATAGCCTTAAGTTGATCAACTGACCGATCTCTTTAGGAATCACTTTAATTCCAATCCCTCTAACCTTTAGAATTTCAAGGTCTTTTAGCTCCCCAAGTATTGAAATTTCATCGAGAGATTCATTGCCACTTAGATCGAGTGTGATGAGTTTTGTGAGCAGCTTCAGTGATTTTGGTAGGGATATGATGTAATTTAAAGACATATCTAAAACTTTAACTTCTTTCATGCCTTCAAAGAAATCATCAGGAATAACGGAAAGATCATTGATTCGTATAAGGAAAGTATCAAGGAGTGGGAAATGAAGCTGATGATCTGGAAGCTTACGAATTCTATTATTCATGAGTGAGATCTTGGTGTAGCTGTCTGAGGTTCTGTTTCTTGGTTGCCATTTTGTTAAATCTTTTCCAACTTCCACTAAAAACTTATCATTTTCTTTGCCTTGAGAGGAAGTTATGAACAAAGCCACACTACGAACAACAGCATGTATCGAGAACCCAAGAAATAGAATGTGATGAATCATTAGATTGAATACTATAAATACCTGTGTAGGACGACTTGATCTTTCCATCCTTAATGTCTTGCAGACATTTCGGGCAGCTTCGTTTCCAATGCCCTTTGTTGTGGCAGTGATAGCGCTATTTATCTTTTGGGTTTGAAGAGGGTGCACCAGGACTAGCTTTGGTTCCACTAGAAGAGGTGCCATCTTGGGAATTTCCCTTATGGTGGCTCTTTGAGGGAGCCTTCCTCTCCTTACCCTTTCCTTGCCCAATAGCCAAGATTGGGGCAGCAGTAGGAGTAGGAGTTTGTGCAATGGATTTTTCCTTGAGGTTGCTCTCAGTAGTCCTCAACAGCCATTGAAGGTTGCTCAACGTAACCTCCTCTTTATTCATGTGGTAGGTCATGCGGAACTGGTTGTAGCAAGGAGTCAAGGAGTGATGAATGATATCAATCGCCAGCTCTTCATCAAATTTAACATTTAACTTCTGTAGGCGGTCGACGTATCTTTGCATCTTCTGTAGATGAGCAGTGACAGACTCTCCGTCTCTCATCTTGGTCGTGATCATCGAAGTGATGATCTCGTACCTCTCCTGCCTGGCACTTTGGTGGTATGTGTCAAGTAAATCCTGATGCATTTCGTAGGGATAAAAGTCCTTATATGACTTTTGGAGTTCAGCGGTCATGGTCGCTAGCATGATGCAATGGACTTTCGTGGCATCACGTTCATGGGCCTCAAAGGCAGTGACATCCTTGGGAGTAGCAGTGTTTACATCCACTTCTTTCAGCTCCTTGTCGAGGACATACTCCTTGTCCTCGTAGCGGGTGACCATCCTTATGTTGAGGATCCAATCGTTAAAAGTGTTTTCGTCGAAGATCACACTCCCACACAAGCTCATAAGTGAGAATGGGTCGGAAGAGCTTGAGCCAGAAGCGTTGTTGTTCGGGTTAGACATTTGAAAAAGAAATGATTTGACACAAAGGAGAAGAAAAGTTGATTAGTGGATCTGCCTTCCAAACCTCTATGGACATAGGCAATGGCAACGAAAGTCATGACATGGTCGAAAAGTTTGATCATAAGAGAAAGGCAAAGTCCGAAGTGGTTCCGTGTGCTGTTCCAAAAGAGTCAATTTGTTTTTATTGCCAAGAGAAGGGACATTGGAGACGAAGCTTCCCTGTCTACCTGAAAGATCTAAGAGATGGGAGAGTCAAGACGTATGGCCTTTCTTCAGGTAAAATCCACTATCTAACTCCATTAAGTTCCTATGTGTGATAAGATTACACTTGAATGTTTTGCAGGATCAGAGCAAAGAGAGGAAGCCTGATGGAAGAGCAAGATGAGTCTGATCACGAAGAAATGGGTCACGATCGCATGGATTCGAAGATTAGATTTTGAGCTTAGAAAGTTATGTTATATTTGTTAGGAATATTTGATTACATAGTTTTTCAGTTGATTTTGCATTGTAAGGACATGTTTTCCGTTGCTTTTATGAATAAAATAAATTTTTTGATTTATCTTTTATATATATATATATATATATATATATATATATATATATATATATATATATATATATATATATATATATCCTTGCAATGAAATCGTTGTGAAAAATTGATGTTTGTGTATAAATGGATGTGATTCTTAGTTATGTTATGGAAGTGTCAAATTTATCTAAGGAAAGATTCCCATCCTCCAAGTTTCCGTTGGACAAAATCTTGGAATAATATATTTTGAATCATGTGATGTATGGAAATCTTGGTACTTAGGAAATTAAGTCTAATTCCTTGACAGAGAGTCAAGTGAAGGACTAGGAGAACTGGTATACAATGTTGTGCACTAGTCAAGTCCACCGCATATAACAATAAGACTATTCGTCATGATTTACTAAAAGTCTGGTAAATGTGGTTATACTTACAAGATTAAGTGTAATTTTGAATCATTGAAAAGTTTCAATGAATGGTAGAACGAATAAGAAGAATCAATTAGACAGAAAGATAAAGGTTTCTCCAATCTAAGAAGAAGGGAGAGTATTTTTGTATCATGTTTTATGATCATCTTAATGATTAAGAGCCATATCAAATTAATCCTATAAGGACATCTTAGTACACTAGTATGTCTAAGAAGAGGAATCGGAAATTGTTGAAATGGTTAAATCAAAACAATGAATCATACTTCGTTCCAAAATCAAGTCTTAGAATTGTACTCCAAGATTGTGAATTGAGTGACAAATCTTAAGAAGTTCTAACACACTCATCAAATGTGAAGTAGAAAATTGTTTTCTTATTCTTGCATGTTTGAATTGGTAAATTGTGATGTCTTGGATAAGACAAAGACCAACTAATACCAATTGTGTGTAGTGTTTGTCTTGATAAGAATCCGCACCCACTCTTGAATATTTGTTTGTCAAGAAATGTTTTCTTGACAAGAGAATCTTATATGTCAAGAAGTCAGTGGGAGTCTAAATGATCTTGAAAAGGTTTCAAGAACTAATCAAGAGTAAACCTATTATTAAACACTAGCACGCGACTTGAGGTTTGTAACCTATCGTGTTGACGTATTCTTGTTTCTATGTCAATCCTGTTGAGTTGATTATGTATATGAGTTCTACGAGTTCTCAATAGGTTGCATAAGGGCAGACACCTTGTTCAATGAAAGTACATTGACTGGCATAGGTGAGCTTCTAAAAGACTTGAAAGAAATGGTGGGACCCTTGATGACAAGAAATTAAGAACGAACAAGTTTTGTCCATAAGAGTTTGAATTTGTCACAAGCATTATCTTATGATTATGGTTATGACAAATTCACATGGATAGGAACACATGCACCATAAAATCTAAGTGTCATAAGGTTTCACTCCTTCATTAAAATGATTGTGAGGAAACGCTTTCACCAAGAGATATTTTAAGGAGATAGCGAGTATGTAAATTGCATTCTCAAATTCGATTATGATTACGACATCCCTCTTCATAGTTCGAATTATGAGATTTGGCAATTGGTCTGAACATTTGGGACTTAGTAATATAAGTTCTGAATTAGTTTAGACACACATGTGAGCTGTCTAAGGAAAGGTGTGTGAGTTTGAGAAGCTTAGATAAAAGGTTTATTGAAGCACATCATATTGGAAATATAAACTTTGGAAGTCAATAAGTATTGTCTTCTAAAAGTCCAACTGTTTTCTTAAATAAGTGTCAAAGGCTCAAAGCTAGTGGGAGCATAAATGTTATGCTGGAATGGATATAATCATCATGTTAGTGGGAGCATGATTATTATTTTTTAAAGTATTGCAAATTGGCAATATTAATTATAGAAAACAAGAGTTTTACTTTGCCAAGTTGCAAGGGTTGAAAGGTTGTTTTGCTATGATTAAGGGAGAGGATATTACACTTCATTTCGAAATCTAAGAGCTTGGATCGAGAGATTTTAGTAAAATCTGGTCAAATATATGAATTGTGTTCTCAAAATTTGATTATGATTACGACATCCCTTTTCATAGTTCAAATTGTGAGAACATGAAAAATAGTAATATTATAGAAAGAAACTGGTAAAGTATCACGTTTTTCATTTTGATTCGTATCCCATACGCTTCGGGTATAGGATCGATTACATATGCTGTAATATTCGACCGTTCTAAAATTTTCCAAATGCCTAGGGAATTTAGAGGGAAAAAGTGAATAGAACCGGATTTGACTAAAATAATTAAACAACTGTCAAGGACAATCTAAGGTTCGCCAATGATTGGTCGCTTGAGGACAGTTGAAAGTATAGTCATGGATGGACCATATTGATATTATTATGAATAGATAAGATTCTATTTAGAATGAGTTGTCGTATGGAAAATATGGAAATGTTTCATATTGGGAGTTGGATATCGAGAATCCATGTCTAGATTAGAAACTTTTATGCAAGAAGGATGTTCAAAGGAATGTACTTTGAATGTGAGACTTCATGAGTATGGAATTGTCTTGTAACAATCTCCAATAGAGCACTTTGTAATTTTATTGGCAAAGTCTTGGTGATTTTGGCATTGTGATATTACGACAGGACCGTTTCATAAGATGTTAGAATCTAACATATCCTATAAGTGGCAAGAATTTAGTATTCTCATACTTGTGGTAAGGATTGGGAATTGTGAAATGAGTGTGATTGAAAATGTTATTCAATTATACTATTTCACAAAGTAAGGACCATAGGTAAACATAGTGTGCATGCTAAGAGCATGGGACAATTGTTGTTATAATTCAAGTAAGAAGTTGATTACCCAAAACAACAAATAATGAGTAATCAATATGGTGATTAAATAAAATGTTTTATTTATACTCAAAGGTTTGAGGCCATATAGTATTAGTATTATTCTTGTGTTTTACTTTACATGTTTTGACTTCCCGAATAATAAGATTATTTAAACCCTCCACAGTCGCTCATTCTTTGGAAGTAGGAATGAAAGAAGACTGTCATGAATCCGTCTGTAGATTGATTAAAGTGTTTAGTCATAGTACAAGTTTGCTGCAGAGTTCATGAGTGCTGCTATAAGATTAAAGTATTGGATTAAACCCACACTCACTTAGATCGCTTCATGGATTTTATCTCGAGTGATTGGTGAGACGATAATATCTTATATTCAGAAAACCGAGATGTGTGAGTTGTATCTTGTGAGTCGGTTAAACATTGATAATATGTAAACGCACTAGTAACTTGGTGTTATAAAACTTATTGTTGTGTGTGATTCAGTGAGTGAGTACAAGCGAGCATTGAGTCGAAGTTTATCCGTTCCTTTTACCCAAAGTGGGATAAAAACGATATCTGTGGGCCCCTTGATGGTTTAGTGATGAAAAACGTAAGTGCTCGGCCGGGCCAGGACTAATTTGATTTGTTCAATTAGTCGGTCGTCATAAATCGGAAATCGGGAAACAACACATAGACTGAGATAATGATTTCAATCCATGTCTCACGTCTATATATCTAAAGGACGCGTATATGATAAGATCAGAGTTGACAGCGGCTTTTGAAAGCTACGATTACTGATCAGGATCTAAAGTCATACGCAGAATAGTTATTAGACTTATCCAATTGGGAGACTGTTGGATTAGTGTCTAAGTCCATAACTATTTTGGTATGTACTTGACCCGATTGCGAGCATGGTCCTTTTGTGTTGCCTTCGCCAAAGCAACTTGATAGGATGATTTATGGAGAAAGAGAATAATTATGATTTATTAATATATTATATGAATAATATATATATTAAAGGAGAAATCATATTGTTTAATTAATATTATTCAATAATTAATAAGAATTAATTTTGTGATTAAAAGACATTAATTAAACTTAGGGGACTGCAATTGTAATTATAAGATAGTTGCAATTGGGCTATGGATCACCTTGGAACATAGGTTGGACGAATTCTATGGAAGCCCATAAGGAATTCTTCCAAGGAGTGTTCTAAAGGGAGTCCATGGGCTGCTTAGGGCCTAACACTATTAGAAAAAAAGGCCTTTTACGACGCTCATTGCGCGTCGTAAAACGCTCAGACGACGCGCAAATGCGCGTCAAGGAAGGCCTTGTCATAACGAGACACGACGCGCATTTACGACGCACATTTATGACACACAATGTGTATCATTAAAACCCCTGTCAAGAAAGGCCATGTCATGAATGAAGATGACACACATTTTTGCGTATCGTAAATTTAAATGTTTAAAAAAAATATTTATATATTTATTAATTTTTAAATTAATTTTTCATTTAATGTCTCATAATATAAATAAAATACCATATACAAAAAAGACAATTCATTGCATAAAATTTAATATCATACAATTCTATTTCTTACAATATATAAATTTGCATTCATCTAATCTATTATGTGTTTCATAGTAACAATTGAAATGAAGAATGCAACACTTGCATTTGCAGCATCTTATCTCTTTCAGCTTGAGCTCTCTTTTCCTCTTCTAACTCCAGAACTATTCGCTTTCATCAACCCTGTAAACACAACACAAAATCACTTGTTATTTTCATTCTACTTTTAAAATTAATTCTTATTATGACATTCTACTTTTAAACCTACCAATCTAGCAAATTTTTCAGAAGTTGATCGATTTGCTTTAGCCATTTTTCTCTCCTTTGTGATTATCCACCCCTGCAACAATACTAAAAAAGTTCAAAATTTTATAAACCGATTTTATTTTTTATAGATTTGGTATGTTAGAAAGGGTATATATGTCAATAAACCTCCTCTTTTATTATCATCAGAATCTCCATGGAACTTGCTTCCTTTTTCATCCATCCGAACCCTCTGTTTTTCATAGAAGCTTAGTTACACAATCTTTCTCTCTAGTACGTGTATGCTTTCACTGTACTAATATCTTGATTTTCAAAATAGTTTTTAAGGAAGACTCCATGGTTTTTGATACAGCTTCACATGTATCTCTGCAAACAGTTTCAACACCTTTAACATCAAAGAAAGGTTTGACTTGATCAGGCTTCTCATAACTGTAACCAACATATCTCTTTTTAGTAAGAAGAAAGCATGGGCAATACACCCTGGAACAAGTACAAACATGCTGCAAAAAGACATGTATCAAATATCAATTATCAAATTACAAATCAACATTAACACAAAAAAATTCATAAAAAAACAAAACTTTTTTTACCTACCGATGTTGCCATATATGACTTTAGCCTTCCACTTGTCATGTGTGTTCACTAGTGAAATAGCAGCTTCTAGTGTTCTCTGCCACTAGAATTCATTCTGGAGACATGGATCTAAATTACCATTAAGCAGATTACATGTGTCAAGTAAAAGATATAACAAAACCAACTACTTACCCAAATAATGGTTTTACAGCAGTAAGGAATAAGAGCATAGACTAATTGCAATGAGAAAATGAAAAGGTAGAAATAGAAGAGGGAAAAACTAGAGAAGGAAAACATAATTACCTGCTAAAAACTAATCCAGACATGGATTGTGAGACTTCACTACTTAGCTCAACATTGGTAACATCAAAACTGCACAACAATAAGATATATTATCTATTATCTATTCGTGCATGAAGAAGGTCCATTATCTATTCGTGCATGAAGAAGGTCCATTATCTATTACATTAAAAATATTGAAATGAAAAAAATTATAAAAAGTGTACAGGTGTACCTTGCCAGATCCATTATCTATTCGTGCATGAAGAAGGTCCATAAGGTGGCTTCTTTATCAGTTTCTTGACCCAACGCGTCCCATAGTTAGAAATATATAATTTGAAAGAAAATCAGATGTGACTCTCTGTGTAAGAACATTATAAAAATTAAAAAACTATATATTAAATTGATTCAAATTAATAAAATAAAATTAAAAACCTGGATTTCTCTAGGAAAAGTGGCACTAAAAAGCATTGTTTGTCTTCCAGCAGGTGGAGGCATGTCTGTATGTTACACAATTTTTCTTATTTGAGGCTCAAATCCCATATCCAACATACGATCAGCTTCATCAAGAAACAAAATATAAAACGCTACAAAAAAAGACAATTCCACAAAAGTACATTGAAGAGAAACTGATGATTGATGTATACCTTTTTTTAAGATCTGAAAAAAGATGATCAGCATGAAGAAGATCATATGAACGTGGGTAAGTACTGAATGATTCACACCAGTATGATATATCCCAAAGAGTCCATGTTCATATATAATTGGAAGTGTATCTGGTGAATTAAGTGGGACCACATTCATCACCCAAACATTTAGATCTTTCAATGCAGCAGCAAATCTACAAACATTTAACAACAACAACAATAAGAATATAACAAGAATCAAGACAAGAAGACTTCATTTACTTACCCTCCATAGATGGATCTCATGTCCATGATATTTCTGATAGAAATCAATCAATTCCTAAACCATTCAAATATGACTTAGACACAACACGTTTCCAGTGTTCATAGTCAGCAGTGAAGTCTTCAAGAGCTGATTTTCCATAAACTCCAGATTTTGTGGCTTTTAACCAATAAGGTGGTGATTCCAACCTCTGAGGTCACATTTTTGCCACTTTGTTCCTCTAATTGATTCATCAACTGGGACTTTATGCATGCATGCTTCAAGTTCTACATTCATGTATATGTATTAACACAATTAGGTTAGGTAGCAATGAATATTACTTTGTATTAAGAAAAACTAGAAAGTTTACCAGATTGCATCTGAATCATCATTGGTTCCACATATAGGTGGATCATTTTGTTGTCTGTTGTCATAACATTCATTAGAAGTTGGCTTTTGTATATTGATGCACTAACTTGGTTCAATTTGTCACTATAAATCACCACCAGCTCCCAGCACATAGCCTTTGTTAATTTAGACATAGCTGTCACAAGTTTTCACATAACAATTTAATCAAACATTCAATGTGATTATATATAATTTGTTAATTTAGACATACCTTTCCATATTTCAGCATCTTCTGTATTGTTTTTGTAAACTATAGTAGCAGACTAAATAAAATACCCACCAGGTCGTAAGAGACGGTTGAGCTCCAATAGAAGTTTTCCACCTGAAAATATATATATCAACTTTTACAGTATACTGTGTACTGTATAATGTGTACTGTGTAACTAACGGAGACTTTAAAAAGAGAGTGCATGGAAGAATCACCTTCAATGTGCCATGGGACTCTGCAACGAGCCCAGTGAATGGCATCAAAGATTTTACTAGGGAAGGGCAATCTTTGGGTACCCATGACTGCTGAAATGGCAGGAATACCCCTCTCAAGAGCAAATTGCACTTGAGCTTCATGCTCATCTTTCGGAGCAAACGACATTGTAAATACATCTCGCTCAAAAAGATACCCTCCAAAACTAGCTACTCCACATCCAACATCAAGTATCACACGGGTTCTTTTGCCCCATTTGATATCAGGAAGTGACTACAATTATATAACGAGTAAAAAATCTTATTTTCACAGAAAATTACAAGAACAACCTTTTATATATGGGAGAATAGGAAAGAAGCATGGGATTACTTTTTTGATATGATCGATATAATGAAGGGCACCATTCTTGAACTGATTTCCACCCCCTGGAAAAGAAAGATATTCTCGTGTAACTTTGACCCAATTTTGATACCCTTTGACCTCAGCCAGCTTTGTGCGTGGAACGTTATTGTACCATATATGAATGATACAATCAAAATCAGAGTTAAAAAATGAAAATCCACCAATCGTTAAGAAGTTGGACTTTTCAGGTCAATTAAACTAGTTATAAGTTTCATTGATATCATTGGAAACTTTCGATCAATCAAACAAACCTTATATTGAAATACCAATATGTTGGTATCTGTTTTCTAAAAGAGTTCACACTTTTTTAATAAAATATAAAAAAGGTCAAACTTTTTTACCTGGTCTCGGCTTCTAGGCCACCTGATTGGGGTCTTGTTTCTTCGAGGAAGAGGGACAAGGCATGTAGGGGATTCAACAGGTTCATATGGAAAGTTTAAAAAAAATGAAGAAATAAATTTATTGATGCTTTCTTTAGTTGCTTAAATTTTTTACTCTCCTGACAGATTCATATGGAAAGTTAAAAAAAAATCAAAATTATATCAGTTTAAAAGGGTAAAAGGGTAAATATGAAGAAATAAAGGCAACCATGCATTCACAACAAAAGGTAAGCTTGTCAAATTGATTTCACTACAAAATGTAAGCTTGTCAAATTGATTTTACCTTTTCTTTCTTTTCTTCTTCTTTTGTCTCTCATCAACACTATCCACCCTGTCTTCTTCCTCTGCATCCTGTTCATCTTCATCAATATCATCCATTATAATCAAGGTAAAAAATTACAACATTTAACTGTGTCATTAATCATTTCAAAAATGGAGCTTCATTATAAAAACCGAACATGCTCTGGAACTAAATAAGATACTAAATGGACACTCACAGTCAGTAACCTTCATTGATCCAGGTGTGTCCACACCTAACCAAACCTGTAAAGCCTCTCATGTAGACCTTCTTGCAACACCTGAAACACGAACATTAGCACGTATAGAAACCCATATGCCAACAACTTCAAACATGAAAAGATAGTCATCATAGAAACATAAACATCCATTTCCATTTATTTCCATTTTCACCTCCCTATTCCTAAACCCGATTACATATCTGCCTTTGTTTGCATGTTGTATCAGAGTGTGATTATTAATGCCATTGATGAATTAGTCAATTGTACTTTTGCTTGTTCATTGGGGAAATTTATCAAACAGGTGGTGTTCATAAAAAAAAAAAAAAAAAAAAAAAACCACTCTGTCAACATTAATTCATCCTTCCTACAAATCAAGATTCATCAAAAACATAAAAAGCAAATAGTTTAGTAAGATAAAGGGGACCAGGAAAAAGTAAAAATAAACACGTCGTAGGCTCGATATCAACAATTATAAACTGCATTAAGCTAACCCTCAATTTCATAGTAAAAATCAAAATTCAAAACAAACATCATTCAACAGAATATGAAGAACATATATTGAGATCGAGAGAACACAAAGAGGAGAACAGGAAAGATGAGTGCAAAATGTTGTGCCAAAACTTACCAGCTAATGGAAATTGGCAACTCGATAACATAACAGAGGCCATCTGGAACAATGGGGCGGTTAGAAAATTGATATCGAGATGGAATCAGACAAACAATTATTACCTGCGTAGGGTCAAGGAGCAGAATGACGAGAAGAGGCGGCATGTATGATGATACGATGAGCACAGAGACCATGATGGAGGCGTAATAGCCTAAGACGACGAAGGTGAGCAGAGCGATGCGATAGAGAGGCGTTCGTGATAGAGAAAAGAAATAAGGATTCAGAATAACATACGACTAGGGAAGGAAGGATGTGAAAGCATAAAATCCAAGACCTAGGGTTCTGGTGGGTTTGCTAAAATTAAAGTTCCGGACGAATTATAAAACGGTGACAAGGTACACCAGAGCATCGGCGCCAACACTCTCGAAAATGTGGAGTTTTCTAATTTTTTGGGTTTCTAATCGGAGGTCGATAGATGTTTTTAGACTGAAATTGGATATTAGAGAACCGAAAAAGAGAGAATCATAGAAGCGTGAAGTGTGGATTGAGCTTTTAAGGTTCAATGGCGGTGGTGGTGGCGGTGGCGGTGGCTTAGGGTTTCCAGAGAGAAGGAAGGAGTGAATGAAGGGAGATACTGAGGGTAGAAGCGGGGTTCTTCAAAATTTTAGAATTTCAGACGATTTCGTTTTCCCCCTTTAAAAACGCGCGTTTAAGCAAAAAAAATATAAAGCGACATTTGAAGAGGACACTCATTTAAGATAAGCACCCTCCGTGTTTGTATTTTTTTTCTTTTCTAACACTAATTTCAGGGCACGCACAAATGTTGTCCTCTATCCTTCAAATTTTAGAAGAGATGACATTACTTTTAGTGCGCACGCTTTTGCGTATCGTAAATTACCGCGTGTCATTGTTTGTGCGTCGTAAAAGGCTGTTTTCTAGTAGTGTAAGCAGTCAAATTAGGGTTTCCTAGTTCAAAACCCTAATAGCCTCACATATTTAAGGACCCCCTAACATGGCTAACTGATTCCTTAGGGTTTCTGGACGAATTTTGGTGCCTCCTTCTCTTCTCCAAAGTCATCATCTTGCTCTTGGTGTTTGTGAGCCATTAGAGGTGTGACATTTGTGACACTAAGTTTTCAGAAGTCAATTACAAGGAAGAATTGTGATTGTTACTGCTACATAACATCTAAACCCTATTCTTATGTTAATATCGATTATCACATGCTAGATTTAGGATTTATGGCTTTGGATGATTATTGCATGTTCATTAGACAAACTAGATCCAAAGCTTTAGGGTTTGCATGTACACCATAGGAATGATGTAGTGCTCATAACCCATTAATAGACCTTCAAATTCAGAACGCAAGGCCATCAAGAACTGGACCAAGTTTTGTACTTCCCTCCTAGAAATGTAAGGCTCAAAGTCTTGTAACTCTTTAGATTCAGTAAGAGCCAATTGATCCCATAGATCAGACATAACAACATAGGAATATTGAATGCTCTGGTTATTTTGTTGAAGAGCACGAATATCATATTCCAACTGGTATTGTTTAGCAAAGTTAGACTAAGTGTACAGCCTTTCCAAGTGATTCCAAACTTCCTTCATCGTGTCATATTTAGCTAACTACATGCCAATAGACTGTGTGACAGAGTTATTAATCCAAGTAATTACCTTGGAGTTATCAGTCTCCCAAGCATCAAGTAACAAATCAAAATTCTCAGTTTGAGGTTTTGAGGGTTTGGCTTTAGTCCCAGTGACATAGCCCCACGTATTCTTCCCACGAAGGAAGTTCTTCATAACGTAATTCCAATACATATAATTCTTTCCATCCAAATGAGTACTGATTGACTGAAGGGAATCATCCTTTCCAGTCATGTTAACAATGAATAAATAACCACAATGACAGTATAGTAATCTGAGAATGAAAGGAGTAACAAACCAACACAAGCAATCAATCGGACAATAAGAAAGCGAACAACAATAATGAATCAACAACAACAGCAAACAAAATTCACCAACAAAAAACACATCAACAATGAATACCGACAACAACGAATCAACAACAACCAACAACGAATACAAAGGTTTCTGAAAATGTATCAAACCTCCACTCTGATACCATGATAACATTGTCATATGATTATAATAAAAAGAAATTACAAGGTTTCTCAATGAAAGGCATAAAGACTACAAAGAATAAAGTGGATATAAATACTAGCTAGACAAAACCCTAATGGGCTAAAGACTAAAGAGCCATAAACAAGTGGGCTAATAATATATAGGCTAACAACAGTTATATCCATTTTATTAAGTTATTTAGTAATTCCTTCTAGTTATCACCTTGTTCTGGCCGATCTCAGTATCAGTGTTTTTTTTATGGATTGCTATTTCAAGCATTGCTCCTGTCGGCCTTCTCATGTCAGGATATGGCTCAAATAATAAATATTCTTTTTTAGGTGGTCTACGAGCTGCTACTTAATCGATTAGTTACGAAATACCATTAACTCTATGCGTGTTATCAATATCTCTATGTGTGATTCATTAATACATAAATTGCCCCTACTTCTTTTCTTTCTAGGAAAGAAGTGTCATGATTTGAATATCTATTTTCGTTTTGTATTCATTATTCGGGGCTTCATGAAGAAAACCAAATAGTTATATGAGTGAAAGAAACGACTTATCAATTTGTAGTAAAAGATTGAATCTCATTTCCTATGTACAAGAGTTAAGAAAAGTATACATAAGTATTAGAGAGTGTTTACCCTAAGATTAATTGATTAGTGATCATAACTTAACACGGGTTCAAAAGATCAACTTTATGGGGCGTTTTTACTATTTATTACCATATGTATTACCCTAAAGTAGATTGATAAAAATGAGTGAATAGCTAGGAACACTAAGGTATACAAAGGATTCGTAATAGAGATTATGTAAGCCTATATTTCTTTGGATAAAAAGAATTCTATTTTTCTCTCCGGAAGCTAACACGTGCCCCACCCCATAGCATGACAAGTGTCCATCCTTTTTTGGCTGGTGAGTTTTTTTTCCACCCACTTAGTTTTTTGGCCATAGTTTTTCTTTTATTTAAAAAAATATTTTGAAAAAACCAATGTTCTTAAAATTTATTTCTGTATAAAATGAGCATAATTATAAAAATTTGAAAAAAAAATTATTTTTTTATTTTTTATATTTATAAAGAAACCCAGAATAAATAATTCTCCAAAAATTATAAAAATTTAAGGAGCACTTCTACTCACTATTCTAATGACTTTGTAGAAAAAAAAATTAAAAATAAGGTGTTTTAGATACCGAACTTGATTTTAAAACATTAAAGTTTTTTTAAAAAAAATATTGAATATAATGTGGTCCAAATAGAGATGATTCAAAATATTTATGATTTAAAAATATTATGATTCAATATGTTTATGATCTAAAAATATTTTGAGTCAAATATTTAATGATCCTTAATTATTATATTTTTTATGATCCAAAAAATATAATAATTCAAATGTTGTATCGAACAAATTTTTTATTTAATTCAATATATTATGATCCAAAATCATATGATTCAAAATTTTATGATTCAAAATGATATAATTTAAAAATTTATGATGCATAATATCGTTATGATTCGAATTTTTTTTATAACTGTTAAACATCACAAACTTGAATCGATATATAATTCAAAATAGAAAAAGAAATAAAAAATAAAAAAAAACTGAAAAACCGAATATATGTTGATAAAAAATATTATTTTTAAATAAAAGATAAATAAAAAATGAATAAAATGAAAATAAATAAGGTTAATGTCATTAAAACCATCAAATTTTCAGGGTTTTGTCGGTTTTGACTAAGTTAAAATTTATGTCCGTTTTTATCCAAACATTTTTGAAAAAATGTTCAGTTTTACCCTTTTACCGGTGATAACAGGTTTTCCAGGTTACCAGTATATTAAATTCGCAAAAAAAACCTTAAGTTTACCATTTTTTTTTGCATTTTTACCCTTAAATTTATAATTTTTTTTATAGTTTTACCCTAAGTATATTTTTTTCATTATATATATATATATATATATATATATATATATTATATATATATATATATATATATATGATTTTTCTACTTGAATATGTATAATATGAAAAAAAAAAATACATAGGGTAAAAGTGTAAAAAAAATTATAAACTTTAGGGTAAAAACATAAAAAAATCATAAACTTAAGGGTTTTTTTTACGAAGTTAATATAGTGGTAACCTGTTATCACTGGTAAAAAGGTAAATCCGAACATTTTTTTCGAAAATGTTAAGGTAAAAACGGACATAAAATTAAACTTTGGACAAAACCGACAAAACCCTAAAAACTTGAGGGTTTTTATGACATTAGCTCAAATAAATAAATAACTTAAAAACCGAATATACTATTACCTAAAAAAGTGTTTTTTCAAAAAAAATAATAAAATAAAATAAATAAAAGTAAACTAAAAAGCAAAGAAAATTCCATTTAAATAACATTAGTCGTACATGATTATTCCCTCGATGTATTAAGTTCCATGGGCGTGCGTTGCGTGCAAACGCGTCACAACCAAATAAATGAGTTTGATGTTTGTGACCTTGATGAAAATGATTGGTGTAAAATTGTTATCACGGTTCCGACAAATTTTTAGGTTTCCATTGAATCCAAACCTTTTTGCAAAATGCATATTTATATAAGGAAAAAAAACTCTTCATGAGTTGCTTGCATCACGTCTTTTTAGACCCTGCTCCATGGTCGATTTTAGCTATAGAGTCGACGCCTATCACCAAAACACATAAGGGGCAAATTTATCTAAATGCATAAAGTTGGGGTCATTATTGCCCAAATGCATAACACTAGGTCATTTCTAGTAATTTTGTTAATCTTTTGGGTTTGTTTGTGCAAAGGAAATAAGGAATGATGTAGTCGGGTCCACAGGGGTCATATTTGAAAATCTGCTTAAATATCGAACGGAGTCATCTTCCCCAAACCGCCACAATTCCATAATCAAACTACTTCCGGCGGGGGTTCTTCGCTGAATTTCCTCTCTGCAATCCGCTATCGTCATCTTTCTCCTCTTCTCTTCATATCAGGTAACATTTCATCTGTACTACTATTTCTATAATGCAATCACTTGTTATGTTCTTGTTCATCGATTTCCGATTTATCATTTTTGTTCGATTTTCAGCTAGTTGCTTCAGTTCTGACGAGTTTTAATCTTCTGTGTATAATGATTTGAACTAATAAAATAGGATAAATTCTCTATGTAGTATTTAGGTCTGTCGTTCCATAAGCATCTTCGATCTTAAGTAGCACTATGTCACTCATTTTCACAAAGTTGTTTGATGGATCATGGCATATTGCATACCATTGGTGAAGAATGTATCAGGTTTACACAAATTTCTGTTTCTGGGGAAGTTTTAGCTCACTAAAACCTGGAAGCTAACTGGTACGAGTAACTACTTAGTTTTGATTGAATGATTCATGGAATTGAAATCTGAAATTATGTTGCTTATGGATTTGCGAGATGCAATTTGATTTAGATGTTCACATCTGTGGGAGATTTTAGCCTGAAAGCTAGTTTGCAGACTCTTGGTAATCATAACTACTAACCTAGTGATCAGGATCATGGATTGAAACATTGAATTAATATGTTAATGAGCATTTTTACAATTTGTTTTTGCTTCTTCTCACTATTTGGATCCTCGATAATCAGAAATTAGAATCATAAATATGTTAGTGTATATTGGTTATCATGTTAGCAGTAAATTAAACTGAGCTTGTATAATACACAGTAATGGAATCACAAGGAGCAGCAGGAAAACCATGGACCCCTAAGCTGACTCTTGAATGTTACCTAAATTTGAATAATTTGGACTCCATTTCTTCTACTACTCTTCGAAAGGTGAGATTCTTCTTGAGCATTTTCTCCAGCAATTTTATATGATTTCAATTGGTATTAATGAGCTATTTTTGTAAACAGATAATCACAATGCATGGATTCAATAGCATCAAAGTTCCAAAGGTTAATCATGTGACTTAAATACTATTAATTAAAACAATCCTGAATTCTTTTATTTGTTATTTACAAAACTAAAAAATATATATATTTGCAGAATGATTTAATGGATGCAGTGGGGTCCATCGAGCTGATGAATGCACACCACTCGACACTAGAAAACGACTGTGTGTCTTCAGACGCGTACTTAAGTCTGAATGATGTGATTGAGGATCTTTCAGATATTCACTGGCAAGAATGTTGCATCACTTCTATTCAGACTATCAATTCCACCATTGATTTTAGCTCCAAGGATATTGATGACGTGGCAGCATGCTCCTCAATTGTGATTAACAATGGAAACAAAAAGAAGAAAAGTAAGCTCACTGATAAACCCCCTGTCTTGTTCACCTATGCTCGTAGAGGTGCAAAATAAAATAATAGTAAATAAAAGTGAAATAGATAAAAGGGCAATATAGTAATATTACATATGCTTGTGTTTAACTTTCTAGAAGACTAGCTTTAAAACATAACAATATGACTTTATCAATATGGGGTTTTTGTTATGCAAAATGTAAGGGTGTAAAAGGGTTATCAACATATGGTTGTTGAAGGGTTACATGGAAATTCAAACTCCTTGTGGAAAGAGTGTAAATGATTTACCGAAATGTAGTTGGTAAATTTTCGTTTCAAATTATATAGAAAAAAAAAAAAGATGAAGTTTCATAAGAAATGTAACAAATTTAGAAGTTGAGTGGTTAAATCTCTTCACAAAGTTTGAGGTATCAGAAAAAATTCGAAATGTGGGAATAAGTCATGGTTTCACGATTTTTTTGTACACCTAAATTCTCGAAAATTCTATTTGGTGTTTTAATATTGTGAAAAAAAAGAGATTAAACTAATTATCGTCAATGGTCATTATTTAACCTTTCATTAATGATTAAAAGTTAAATATTGCTGAACAATCACAATTCTTAAAAATATTAAACTTTAAGTTGTACAAAGGAATCAATTCATAAAGATCAAAGGTGTAAGTAACTATTACAAGTCAATAGCCTTCTAAACGTTCCTCAAAATTAAGCTTTTAATTCTTCATCATATCTCATATTTTATTCTCGTAGTTAATCTCGTAGTTGACCTTTGAAGGGAACAAGGATAAATCAACTATCCAAATTCCAAGATCAACTCCAAAAAATATTTTGAATTCATCAATGATTAAATCCTTGCATTTCACTCATTTGAAAGTCAATCAAAATTCATATCACAATAAATTTTATATCAACAAGGAATGCAATGCATGGATGCATTTAATCTTGTCTCAAATCAATCTCATGGTCCAATTCATAGTATTAGTGGCACAAGGGATTGAATGCGGGATTTACCAACGTCCTCTTGCCAAAATGAATGGTAAACAACATTCTCTTGCCCAAACCAAATGAGCTCAAAAAGATATTATACGACTAACATACTTGTCATATTGCTCATTAAATACTAGGCTTTAATATTTTACCCATGAGAGGTAGTTTGTTGAATTTCATACTTGACGAACTAATCATGAATTATTTAAAATAGACAAACAAACGAATATACATATATTATTTATAAATAAATATCCAAAATGTTTTCACAACCAACCAACGATTAATAAAGAAGATTAAACGCTATTATGTCGCAAGACAATAAATCCAATTATATTATTATTGTTACCAAGTTTTGTCTAGAAATCAGATTGATTAGATCTAATTATAAGAAAGGAATTGAAACAGACTATCATGTTCTTGGATAACAATAAAGTAAAACCGACATGTTTGTAGTTGATCTCAATTTGTAGAAACCTATGGAGCTGACATTTGTCCTTAGCGGTTTTTATTTTGTTTCTATTGGTTGTAAGCAACAGAGCAAAACTCTAGGATTTAATGCAGACTTATTTGATTTTCAACAACAATGAAAACGATAAACACAAATTGAACACTCAGAAATTGAGAGAAATGTGTGTGTGTGTGTGTGTGTGAGAGAGAGAGAGAGAGAGATTAATTTTCGTATGTGGAATATGGCTCCTAGGAGTTGTATTTATAGGTTTCAAAACCCTAGAAGGCAAGAAAAGGCCTTCACAGGCCGGACCCTAGAAAGCACAGGGCGACGTTTTGCTCTCCAAGCAAGCTGTTTTTTGGGTCTTCCAAAATATTCCGATGTGATTTCCATGAACCCGGTTCGGTTCGGTCCAACTCAACTGATCCTAAAAACTGCTAAAAATAAAAGCTCCTCAAAACCCTACAAAGCAGCAAAAGGCCCTTATGGATCGGACCTTAGAAACCCTAGGGTGACGCCTTGCTTTCCAAACAAGCCGTTTTCTGGGCCTTCCAGAATATTCTGACAAACTCGGTTCGACCCAACTTTACCGATCCTGAAAACTACTAAAAATAAAAGCTCTTCGGCTCCATTAAAGTTTTTGATCCACTCGTGGCATAGGCTAGGCTAGGCGTGCATGTGTTAATTTGGTCCATCCCTTGATCCACTAAAACCTTGAAAAGTCAATCAAGAGAAAAACATTAAAAAACGCACTAAATGTTTCTTCCTCACCAATGTGGGATAATGTTTATAAACAACATAGACTAAACAATGTAGGATACTGCTATAAACAACATACACTAAACATAAACGTGTAGAGGTTTTGATAAATGTCTTTATGTTTTTTGTAAACCAAAAATACGTAAGTTATAAATGATGAAATTTTGTCTTTAAAAAAAAAAGTTGTTCGTTAAAATGAAGAACAATATATATGAAAAACCTAGAACGTGCATCATATAGAAAACGTGTTAAAGGCATGATCGTTATATTACCAAATTCATTTAATGTTTAATTTTTTTATTATTATTAGAAATATTAATAAAAATGTCTAAAAAAAAAAAAAAAAAAAAAAAAAAAAAAAAAAAAAAAAACTATAATTTTTGTAACAAAAAAAATTCAACGTTTTAGGTGTATATATGCATATTTCTTATACTATAATATTCGTAAATAAATTTAAAAAAAAAAACCCATTTTTATTTAGTACTTTATAATCACAATATTATAAATATTTTATACGATACAAAATCAAATATAAAAACCAAAAAATGCTACAAAATTTCACAACGTTTTCATGTCTTCGTGTAAAGATTTCCATATTTTCTTCAATTTATCACTTTTCACATTTTCAATATTTTCCACATATTCTTCCAATTCTATAAAAAAAATAAAAAAAAAAAATATTAATGTAAGAAAACTCACAAAAATGCATATATAGATATATATATATATATATATATATATATATATATATATATATATATATATATATATATATAAGATTAACAAAGAACACTCACATAAAATGCACGTGTGCATATAAAATGTAATTTATATATGATTCACTTGTAATTTACATGTGAATCACATGTAATTCATATGTAATTCACTTGTGAATTACATGTAAATCATATATGAATTACATGTGATTTACATCACATGTAATTCACATATGATTCACTTGTGATTTACATGTGAATTACATGTGAATCATATGTGAATTACATGTGATTCACATGTGAATCACATGTAATTCATATGTGATTCAATTGTGATTTACATGTGGATCATTACACACTTATAGTCTTGCTTCCAATTATTTACTGATATATTATTCCAATTCACGCAAATCACATATGATTTGTAATTGATTATTGCCTTTGACCAATTAATTACTACATAAGTTACTTATGGAACAATTGACCAACATATATTAAAATAAAGGCTAGAATGTACCTTAGTTGAAGATGACAACTAGAAATACATATTCCTTGTTTCTGCGCCTCTGCAGACATATAGGTATATCATCTTGTCATCGCAATGAATAACTCCATGCATGAAGTTTCACTTGCTTAATCTAGAAAAGCAAAATGGAAGTATGTAGTCTCCATTTGTAGTTGTCCTTTCTGTATAAAAATAAAACACCAAAAATTTAATTTCCACTCATTTTTATCAGATTGGAAAAGATAAAGAAAAACTATATAGCAAAATCAATCATAATACAAATAGAAGCAACCCACTCTCCATCAAAGCCCAATTTCTCACTACTAAATTTTAATATTGCAGTCAACTCCGATACATTAACACCAGCAACATCACCATTTTCTACAATCAGATCATACACCCTTGTCCCAAACCTGATATTAACCTTCAAAAATAGGAAAAGTAATTATTACCTTAGTTAAAACACATAAAACCTTAAGGCCTGTTTGTCACTTAGTATACATGAACTCAGATTTGTAAAAGTCTTCCATATTCCTAAGTTTTAACTACATTAGATCAACATAGATTCCACAAATGGAGAAAATTTCAACTCATGATGAATATCCATTCTCCAATGGTATACTTGAGCAAGGCAATAACTCAACATGTAAATATATTCATATCATGTATGAGGAAACAAACATTGAACACCGGTTAAATAGACTCCTATAGAAGAAGCAAGCATTTATGCTTTAGAAAAGAAAATAAGGTAATGGTTTGTGAATGCTAGCATATCAATTACATCATAAATACGAAACTCCAAAGAGATTTCACCAAGGCATAACATCAAACAATTGGTGTGCAATAGAGATCAACTTAAAATGGGTGTCTAAATTAAGGGAAAAATAAAAATTATTCAGGCTCAAATAGAAAATTTGAACGCACCAAAATTAGTTTGTAACATCCCGAGTTTTAGGTATTTTCAAATCCTTCCTTTGGTTTTAAATTATGTCATTTTGGTCGTTGGATTGTAAAGATGAAGCCCTAAGAAGCTATAGTGGGAAAATGGTATTTTTGGGAGCTGGAGTGGTACGGTGAGCGTACATGTGAGTACGCTAAGCATACTAGGGCGCATCCTAGTACACTGGGGGTACACATATGTACGTTGGGCATACTAATGTCCAGGTGACACCCTAATTTTTAGGGTATAAGGGTATTTAAACACCTTTACAGATCATTTAGCCTCATCCTTTCAGTCTCCAAACCTTTGAGTCATTTTTGGCAAACCCTAACCCCATAAGAGAGTGTTTTGAGCTAAAAGTATGTTATTTATGTGCTTAAGGAAGAAGGAGCTGCATCAAGGAGATTAGAAGTTAAAGCTAGCTTGTGGATCTTAGATCATCATCTTCTTAGGAAGCTCCAGGAGGTAAAAAGTTGCTACCTTTATACTTTGTTTGCTTGGATCTCATCTTGGTAGCTTTATGATGTTCTTCTTGTCCCAAATATCCCATTGTTATGCATGTTTGGTTTTGGACGTTTTGAATTGTCCATTCAGACCCTAGGAAGGGTTCTAAGCCATAAAAATGAGGTCCCTTTAGCTAGTTTGGCTCCATGCTTCTTGTAGAAGGTCTTAATGGATTAAGACCATATATTAAGGACTTTCTGGACGTCTAAAGTCATAAAGTTGGAGACTTTATGACTCTGGTGTAACAACCCAATTATCACGTCCAAAAATTTCATTTTTATAAATTACTTTAATTAAAACATTCGTAGGAAAACATTGTCAAATCATAACATCTCATAAAACTATGTATAATGTCTAAAAATCCAAATCATAAAATAGCGATAATATCAAAGTACAATCCCAAGCAAAACTCATAATACGGAATCTGAGGTGTGTGTATGATGTGCAGCTACCGCGCCGGCTCCTTCCCCTTCGCTGAAGAGGTACCTGAAACAAAACTGAAAACTGTAAGCATGAATCTTAGTGAGTTCCCCCATCGTGCCACATACCAAAGAATCACATAGCATACATACTGTCGGGCAATTCTGGGGTGCCCGACCTACCCGTACGGCCATTTTGGGGTGCCGACCTACCCGTACAGCCATTCTGGGGTGCCGACCTACCCATGCGACCATTCTGGGGTGTCGTCCTACCCATGTCAATCCATTCTGGGGTGCTTACCTACCCATGTCAAGCCATTCTGGGGTGCTGACCTACCCGTCGGTCCTAACAACCGACCCTCGGGGACTATTCTACCCCCTACTGCTACTATTACATATATCATAACATAACATACTATCAGACATATCTGGGGTGTCCGAACTACCCTTCGGTCCTAACAACTGTTCCCCTCTTACTACCACTATCACATATAACATATCATGCCATCATATAAACATATCATCACATACTATCAGACATATCTGGGGTGTCTGACCTACCCTTCGGTCGTAACAACCGAACTCTACTACTATCACATATAACATATCAGGTAGTAGCAAACCTAGATGATATCACAAAGACAATCATCTAACATACAACTCCTACTGGTGGGCCGACATTGTGGCCATAGACCCACCGCTTCTGGAAGGTAACTCACCTCGTACGAGTAGCTGCTGATAATCTGTGCGGGAAACCTCTGTCTGCTGCTGCTCCGGAAATCCTCCGGCTATAATCCCCACAAGACATTCAGTCAAAATCTGATATCTACTCTTAGGATAAAATGACTATTTTACCCCCAACCAAGTCCAAGTCAAAGTCAAAGTCAACTTCCAGTTGACTCGACTCGCCGAGTTGGGCCGTCAACTCATCGAGTCCCTACCCTTTACTCGTCCTTATTCACGACTCGACTCGTCGAGTTTGGCAACGACTCGACGAGTTCCTCTTCGATATGAACATCAAATGAACCTTCATCCGACTCGTCGAGTTGTATGAACAACTCGTCGAGTTCACCTTCATCTGATGAACAAGTCCTGACATTGACTCGCCGAGTTGTATGAACAACTCGTTGAGTTCGTCTTCAACCATAAGCAGATTGCCTTGGACTCGCCGAGTCTGTTCTAGCACTCGTCGAGTCCCATGAACTCCAGGTCTAAGGCTAAGTCCAACACATTGGGTCACTCCTTCGGACCTTCTACAACCCTTCTACACCCAACTGAGTTCTTTTGACCCTCAACAGATATGGGACTTTATGCCTTGGACTCGTCGAGTCCCAAGAACGGACTCGCCGATTCTATAACGTCCATGCCCTAAATCCTCGATTTCTAATGTACAACCTTTGACCAAATGATAGATCCAAGCCCCTAAGCTCGATCTAGTACATAAAGTTACGAACTTTACGTGCATGCATGGGACTTTTGAGCCAAAAAGGCTCTAAAATGGCTCTTATGTTGCATGGGGCCTTCCTTGGGGTGCAAAAGCAACCCAAATCTGCCTTGTGACTCCTCCCAAGACTTAGATCCGAAGTCTTGACCCCCAACCATGTTTGTAATCATGGTTGGCCACCCCATATGGCTTAAAAAACCCTAAATCCTCCCCAAAAAGGGATCTAACAAACAAGTAAGCAAGGTACATAACCCACAAAATCACTCAAAAGCCTTAGATCTTGCACCAAAACACTTAGGGTTTGCTATGGAGGGTTTCTGGGAGCAATAGGGACGAGTGATGGCTAAAAGAGATGATTAAATAGGGTGTAAACCCTCAGATTATGGTTTTGTCCGGGCAGCGCCTACTCGCCGAGTCGGGGCGCAGACTCGTCGAGTAGGTCATTAAACGTTTGTATCCACTACGCTCCAACTCGACGAGTTGGACCTCAACTCGCCGAGTTGGACCTCAACTCGCCGAGTCCAATGCCAAAATGCAAGATACTAGAATAAAATACATACCATGAGCCAGGTGCTACATCTGGGGTGCATTTGGACCATGGATCTAAAGTTTGGGCTTAAGTGCTTAAGCCATTAAGCACTTCATGAAGTTTTGGGCTCTGCTAGAGTATGCCCCACGTAGAAGGGAGTACGCGGGGTCAACGTCCCCATAATTCAGTCAATGCAAAGCTTGCGTATGCTACGCGTACCTCCATCGTACACCCCGCATACTCGCATGGTTCAACGATTTTCGAGTTAACTCGGCTGGGTTGACTTGGTTGGGTTGACTCGGTTGGGTTGACTCAGTGGGTTTATGAATTTTGACCAGTTGGACTTTAAGTTGACCAAGTTTGACTTTTAAGGATATTTTAGGTATTATTGGGTTTTGATGGAATTGGTCGCTTAGTGGTTGTAGGCATATGAGTTGAGAGCTGAGATTCGGAATCGAGCCTTATTAGTTCTCTGTTGCTTGTGAGGTGAGTTTTCCTTGCTATACTTAGGGGTCGACAACACCAAGGATGGCCCATTGGTTTAATAACCTGGTATTTATTGATATGCTGAGTATGGAATAGATATGCATGCTAGTTTGGTAGATTTGTAGGACTGCCTGTGATATTGTCTGTTTATTTGTATATGATATTATCTGTTATATGTTGACACAATGTGTGGGTTGGGTTGATGTTGTATTGCTTCGTGTTGTAGCCAACAAACCCCGGAGCATGCCAGATATGAGCTGAGGGCTAAGGAGGGCATGCCAGACTCATATTGAGGGCTCATGAGCATTCCAGATACGAGCTGAGGGCCGAGAGAGGCATGTCAGGATTGTACTGAGGGCTTAGTGGAATTTAGTCCGAGGACTTACCAAGCCGGGGAACAACCCAGTCATAAGCTGTGGGCCCAGGGGGCAAGCTAGACTTATGCTATGGGCTCAGGGGTAATCCTAGTGTTCCAAGGCGTGCCATGGCGTGAGGTGTGGCTTCGCTATTATGAAAATCTTCATAACGTTGTTGTTAGGAATGACGCGTGTCAAGGCGTGATATGGCGTGCCATGGCGCGTTATGGTGTGTTATAGTGCGTTTTTTTTCGTTTCAGGCACGCTTTTTTGCCCCTTGTTATGTCTTTTCTAATCGGGGATACAAGTACTTTGTTTTTTGTTAACTTATTGTTATTAGTTATTGATATAACACTCTAAAAAGTAGTTATATTTAATATAAATTTTTATTTATGTGGTAATATAATTATAAATTAATACAAAATTGTCACATTACATCACGCCTTGAAAAACGCCATGGCTCGCCATAGCTCTTTAAGCTTGAGGCTTGGCATTGCCGCTACGCCACACCTCACGCCATTTAGAACCTTGGGTAATCTAGTCTGTTAGCTATGGACCCATTGCATGCTGTCATTTTATTTGTGTTATTTGTTATGTATCGTATTTTAGGGGAACTCACTATGTTTTGAGTTTACAGTTTTGGATTATGTTTCAGGTACCTTAGAGGACCGCGGGAAGGCGAATGCGTGATCGTGCACCTCTTCATATTTTGTTTCATGATTTTGGGATTACTCTGATATTGAACCCATTTTGAAAACTATTTGTAAACAATGATGATTTTTGGGTTATTTTAAAAGTTATTTTTTTTCATGAATTTTATGAATGTTACGTAGTTTATAACTGATTAGCAAAATTTGGAACATCAGTGTAACGACCCAAATTTCATGTCCAAAAATTTTGTTTTTTTAAATCAATACTTTAGAAAACATTTGTAAATAAAACATTTTCTGATCAAACCATTTCATAACATACATCGTGTCTGAAAACCAAAATATGAAAACTATCACATATCAGAGTACAAAATCCCAGAATGACTCATGGTGCGGAAAACAATGTGCGTGTATGATGTGCCGCTACCGCGCCAGCTCCTTCCCCTTCGCTGAAGAGGTACCTGAAAACAAAACTATAAACCGTAAGCACGAAGCTTAGTGAGTTCCCCCACCATACCACATACCAAATAATCACATAACATACATATATTGTCAGGCGTATCTGGGTGCCCGACCTACCCCTTCGGTCCTCTCGACCGGATACTGACTAGCATATCTGGGTGTTGGTCTCCCCTTCGGTCCTCTTGACCAGATGCTGACTAGCATACCTGGGTGCTGGTCTCCCATTCGGTCCTCTCGACCGGATACTGGGGACTATTTCACCCCTACCACTACCACATATCATGTATCATAAAATCTATCTAGCATGGCTGGGCATGATTGCCCCTTCGGTCCTATCGACCGGTAATCTGGGGACTATCTCCCCTACTGTTACTAGCACATAGCATCATATCATACTAGCACATAAACATAACACATGTAGTAGCAACCCTAGATGAATATCACAAAGACAATCATCTAATCATACAACTCCTACTAGTGGGCCGGCATTGTGGCCTTAGACCTACTGCTACTGGAAGGTAACTCACCTCGAAAAGTAGCTGCTGAAAGTCTGCATGCTAAGCGCCTGACTGCTGAATCGGTAATCCTCCGGCTATAAATCATAAACATAGATTAGCCACTCATAAACACCCTTAGGTTTGATGACTGACCCACCCCTGGTCCAAGGTCAACTCCTTGGTCAAACTCAACTTCCAGTTGACTGGACTCGCCGAGTCATGGCACCGATTCGTCGAGTCCTTCTCCCACTAACCCAGTCCTACTCTACAAGTCCCTCTTCCAACTCACTGAGTCACCCTTAACTCACTACTTGGGACGATAGAACCGGCTCGCGATCCGACTCGCCGAGTCCAAGAGCAACTCGCTGAGTCCATACGAGCAGATCTCCTACTCGCTTCCAAATCCTCACCAGAGCATCCTTTATGAGGATTTGGGTTTCTGGGACTATTGCTACACGTTAAATTGCTAATTTCGCGTGCGGATACGAAGGGTTGGACCGTCAACACCTAAACCCCTCTTACTCAGTAATAGTTCATATGACTCGTCGAGTTTGAAGAACAACTCGTCGAGTTACAGGCAATCTTCATAGGACTCGCCGAGTTGTTCATCCAACGCGTCGAGTCTAAGGCCATCTTCATAGAACTCGTCGAGTTCCACTTTGGGACTCGCCGAGTCCCTTCGACCCATTTCCCATATAGACCAAATCTGATACATCCAACGATTCCAAACCATAGATCTATGTTACCAGGGCATGCTTATCACATAAAGTTGCAAACTTTACGTGCATGCATGGCCCTATAAGCTCCAAAAGGCAAATCCAAGCTCTTTAGAAGTTCATACACTCAATAGGGACCTCAGTCACTTCAACCACAAAGACTTTATACTTCTAATACGTCCATAAGGTCTAGATCTGAAGTCCTTTCGGATCATAGAGCACAAACACATGGAGTTTGGTGTTTTTAGGGCTTGAAAACCACCAATTAGGGACAAAAGGGGGATTTAATGAACTAGTGATCAAGGTAGGGACTTTTCTACCTGAATGGAAGCCTCTTGCAGGGTAAATGTCGGATCTACTTCCCCTCCTTGCACTCTTCCACCTCTTTCTTCTTCTCTTACGCTTCAAACTTCCTTCACAAGGCCAAAATCACTCACAAGGACAAAAGGGGGCTAGGGTTTCGCTCTACAGCTCTTCTGGAAGTGTTAGGGATAGGGGAGGCCGAGTTAGAGTGTTTAAATAGGGTGCAAACACCCGGGTTAGGGTTTTTGCACAAACAGGGCCTACTCGCCGAGTCCAGGAACCGACTCGCCGAGTCCGAGGCTCCGACCCCGCGTCTCATCCCTCTTCTACTCGGCGAGTTGGTCCTTCAACTCGCCGAGTCCAAGGCAAATTGCATTAATTACGAAATATTAATTACAAGGAATACATGCCAGGAAGCAGGTGCTACAAATCTCCCCCACTTATTTTAGACTTCGTCCTCGAAGTCTGCTGCTCGATCCTGAAACAGCTCGGGGTAGTGCTCCATCATCTCTTCCACTGGCTCCCAACTCCACTCTGATCCCTTCCGGTGCTGCCATTGCACCTTCACGAGTTCCACCCTCTTGTTCCTCAGATCCATCGACTTCCTGTCGAGGATTGCCACAGGCCGCTCGATGTAATTCAGGCTGTGGATCTGGATGAGTTCGGCTGGCAGATCCAACCTATACGCCACCTTGCCCACCCGGGCTACAACCCTGAATGGCCTGATGTACCTTGGGCCCAACTTGCCTCGTTTTCTGAATCGGATGACGCCTTTCTATAACCTTCAGAAGAACCATATCCCCGACTTGGAATTCCAAGTCTAAACGGCGCTTGTCGGCATAACTTTTTTGTCGACTCTGTGCAGTCTGAAGCCTGCTCCGAACTTGCTGAATCTTCTCGGTCGTCTTGAACACCACTTCGGTGCTCCCCATCACCCTCTGGCCAACCTCACCCTAACATATCGGGGTCCGACACCTCCTTCCGTATAACATTTCGAAGGGAGGTCGATCAATACTCGCGTGGTAGCTGTTGTTGTACGAGAACTCAGCTAGAGAAAGATAGGTATCCCAGCTACCACCGAAGTCTAGCACGCATGTTCGCAACATATCCTCAAGAGTCTGGATGGTCCGCTCACTCTGACCATCTGTCTGCGGGTGAAAGGCGGTGCTAAAATGCAGACGAGTGCCCAACTCGTCATGAAATTTCTTCCGAAACCTGGAAGTAAAACGCACATCCCTATCTGAAATCACAGATACTGGCACCCCGTGCCACGCCACTATCTCCCTGATATAGATGTCGGCCAACTTTTCGGCCGATATGCTCTCCTGAATTAGAATAAAATGGGCGCTCTTGGTCAATCGATCCACGATGACCCATATCGATTCCACTCCTCGCGCGGTCCTGGGAAGCTTCATGATAAAATCCATCGTAATATCTTCCCATTTCCACAACGGGATGTTCAATGGCTGCATCTTACTGTGCAGTCTCTGATGCTTGGCCTTGACCTTCCTGCATGTCAAACACCGCTCAACGTACCAAGCCACATCCCGCTTCATGCAGGGCCAACAATAGTCTAGACGAAGATCCCTACACATCTTCGTCGCCCTGAGATGAATAGAGAACCGGGATTTGTGCGCCTCCTCCATCAGAACCTGACGCACGCCTCCATGATAAGGGACCCACACCCTACAGTGAAGAGTCAATAACCCTCATCTATCATAGTCGAAGGAGGAAACCTGTCCTACAATCCACTCACTCTTCCGATGTTCCTCCTTCATAGCCTCCTGCTGAGCCTCCCGAATCCGCTCCAACAGCGGAGTCACTACTATCATCTGTAGGCAAATATCTCAGATCGGCGCTGCCTTACGGCTAAGCGTGTCGGCCACCACATTGGCCTTCCCTGGGTGATAGAGTATCTCACAATCGTAATCCTTTACCACATCCAACCATCGACGCTGCCTCATGTTTAGATTCGGCTGATCCATGAGGTACCTCAAACTCTTATGGTCCGTGTAAATGGTACAGCGAACCCCATAGAGGTAATGACACCAAATCTTGAGGGCGAACACAACAGCCCCAGCTCCAAGTCATGTGTCGGGTAATTCGCCTCGTGAGGCTTCAGCTGCCTCGACGCGTAGGCGATGACATGCCCTCTCTGCATCAATACCGCGCCCAAACCTGAGATAGATGCATCGCAGTACACAACAAAATCCTCTATGCCCTCTGGGAGGGCTAAGATTGGCGTCTTGCACAATCTCTATCTCAGTGTCTCGAACGCTGCCTGCTGCTCAGGCCCCCAACAAAAGACCACGGCCTTCCTTGTTAGCCTGGGCAATGGTACGGCTATCTTGGAGAAATCCTGGATGAATCTCCGATAATAGCTCGCTAAACCCAGGAAACTCCGAATCTCGGATGGAGACTTCAGAACCTCCCATCTCATCACGACCTCCACCTTGGCCGGGTCTACTGAAATCCCGTCCTGGTTGACAAGGTGCCCAAGAAACTGCACCTCGCACAACCAGAACTCACACTTAGAGAACTTAGCATATAAGCTCTCTCTCCTCAGGGTCTCCAACACCTCTCGGAGATTCCCCTCGTGCTCCTCCTGCGTCTTGGAATAAACCAAGATATCATCAATGAAAACTATCACAGACTGATCCAACATCGGTCTGCACACACGGTTCATGAGTTCCATGAACGCGGCAGGAGCATTTGTGAGCCCAAACGGCATCACCACGAACTCATAATGGCCATAGCGCGTCCGGAACGCGGTCTTCTGCACATCCTCCTCTCTGACCCTCATCTGATGATAACCTGAACGCAAATCGATCTTGGACAACCAAGATGCTCCTTGTAACTGGTCAAAGAGATCATCAATCCTCGGGAGTGGGTAACGGTTCTTCACTGTTACCTTGTTCAGCTCCTGATAGTCTATACACATCCGATGCGACCCATCCTTCTTCTTCACAAACAGAATTGAGGCTCCCCAGGGTGAACTGCTCGGTCTAATGAATCCCTTGTCTAACAGCTCCTGCATCTATGCAGACAACTCCTGCATCTCGGGAGGAGCCAACCGGTATGGTGCCTTGGCTATCGGAGCCGCACCAGGGACTAGGTCGATCTTGAACTCTACCTGTGGCTCCGGAGGTATTCCTGGAAGCACCTCTGGGAACACATCAGCGTAGTCTCGAACCACCGGAACTTGGCTCACCGTCGCCTTACCCGCCTCCCGGGTATCCATACGCGACATATCCCGCGCAACCCTGCTGAAGGTAGCGCCTAGCTCTCGCGGCTGAACATACTGTGGGTCCACGCTATGGCCTCTCGCCGTGGATCACTAACTCTCCCCCACTTGGGGTCCTGACCAGCACCAGCTGCTGTGCGCACTCTATCACCGCCCTATTGGGGATCAACCAATCCATGCCTATAATCACCTTGTTCCCACGCAATGGAATGGGAACCAAATCCACCAAGTAGCGCTCCACAAACAACCTTAGAACACAATCTATGAACACTGCTGATGCTCGCACCGATCGATCATCAGCAATCTCTACCTCTAAAGGGCAATCCAACATGCCCGAAGACTCAGTAAACCTCTTGCTAAGCGAAAGAGAAACAAACGATCGGGTAGCCCCCGAATCGAACAACACCTGAACTGGGATACGGTTCACATGGAACGATCCTAAGCAGAGCACATACATATAACATACTAAAATTACAACAGCATTGTGACAACCCGAAATTTCCATTCTGTACAAACTATATCACTTCTATAGAAGTTATAGCAGTCACAGTTAATTTTCATACTTTTCGCGTAAGTTTGAGTAATTTAGGGTTTACACTTCAGGAAATATCAGGAGAGTGGGTGCACTAGGGTGTTGTGCAACACTGTTATTCCAACACTCTATTATATTAGAGATCATTTCAGGAATAAAAATATTTTCTGCCAAAAATATCTCAGGACTATAAATAGAATTCTGAACCAAATTCATTCATTATTCACATTTCCAACTAGAGAAAAGCCATTTTCTCTCTCTTGGGTCTTCGGGTTTAAATACCAAAAAGTGAGTAACTCTTTCTAGTAGTGTTAGAAAGCTTATATTGTGCTTACGACATGATTTAGATGGCTAAATCATTAGATCTAGGAGTTTACTCCCCAAGGTGTTCTTGGGCGGTAAACTCCCGAAACAAAGCCGAGACCGACCCTTGTGTTATACAACTGCTTTAGACTCATATGTATGTGTGTTAGGGACAAGAAAACAACCAAGAATCACCCAAGTTTGGGAGTTCACGGCCAAAGAGTTGCTTAGGCCGTAAACTCCCTTTTCAAACTCAAAATGGTGTTTTAAGGCCTCTAAAGCTTTAAGGCTTTTATCTAGACTAGTTCCCATTTATTGTAAGTCCTTAAGCACATCAAAGAACACAAACAAATGAGATTTTACGACCCAAGTGTATCTTAGGCCGTAAACTCCATAGAAATGGACAAAAGGGTGTTTTTAAGACACCTAAAGCCCTAGACCTTTACAAGGAATTATTTCCACTTAATTGCAGGACCAAAGCACATCAAAACCCCTTATCAAAGTGAGTTTACGGCCAAGGGAATGCTCTTGGGCCGTAAACATGAAAGAATGGCACCAAAGTGTGCCTAGGGTCCTCATTTGCCTTAAACAATTGTCTAGAACATATCCTCCAAATGCAAGAGGCTTGAAAACAACAAAAACACCCTATACTTAGAGTTTACGGCCGTAAACTCTAAGGGGAATGGCCTTAGGGCCATGAACTCCTATTTGGAGTATTTCTAGACCTTAAACCCTTTCAAGAATTTAACCACCAAGTTGGAATAATTCTAGAAATCATTTGGGACTTCAAAACACACAAATACCCCATGGTTGGGAGTTTACGGCCGTAAACTCAAGAGTTTACAACCATAAACTCCATGTGTGTTGGTATATGGGGAGTAAACTCACATATAGGGTCCTTTGGAACCCTAAACAAAAGTGCCTTGTCCCACAATAGCTTAGATGCAATCCTTAGGGCTTGAAAACACTTATATAAAGTGTTTATTATGTCTAGGATGTCTTAACATTATCAATTAGTAATTTAAGACTAATTGATTTCATATATGTGTGATTATATGTTCATTAGGATCGTAGTGTGTGTACAAGTCCTCGCTTGACACCTAGCAATCCTATACCGTTCATTTCATCCCAATCACCAACTACAGGTGAGTTCATACCCCTAATCAATGTTTTAAATGATTTAAAATGCTTTAAAGGGGGGGGGGGGAATACAAGTAGAAACAAACATGTTATTAAATCATTGATATGTATTTTATAACTGTGTTTGTCATTTAACAGATTGCACATACTACAAAATGTGATGCATGTAATGGTTTTAAATCTTAAAAACACATTGTTATCAAATGTTTTACCTTTTGAAATATATATTAAAAATGACATCAAGTCATAGTTAATTATTGTTCAAAACCCATAAGATGTCTTACAAAACCATTTTTCATTCTTGAACTAAACTATGCATATACACTTATATTCTTATATATGTATTGATGTTATAGTTTACAACTTTCATTTAGTTTCTCACACCCTTGAGTAGTAAGAGTGTATAAACCTATTTGAACAACCAAATACCTTCCAGTAAATTATCATAGGGATAATTTGGAGATATCAAACATAATTCCTATTACAAGGAATCACACAAGAGTCAGTTCATTCATGAGTCTACACCAGTACATTACCTGATACATGAGTACATTTACATTTGATTACCTGATACATGAGTACATATATGTATACTTACCTGTTACATGAACACACTTACATGAATACCATTCAGGAACACTTTTACATAGGTGCATTATCCTGTATTCACTTACCTGGATACTTGTACTTAGAAACACGAGGATGATTTATTAGTACTTTCCGTGTAAATTATCTTTCCTATCCCGGTTCAATGGGATATCTCGGCGGGACTTACCATTCCGAACCCCACTGATTAGCACCAGTGGTCGATGACCATCTACGGAGGTCTAAGGTTACTACATATATTAGGAAGATCAATAACCGGGGCTAACCCCTCCACCCACCTGCTGCTGCTACAGAGGACAAGTGAACAATCTTCGATTGTTCATAAGGTTATTCTTTTCACTTATTGCGATGTTGTGTTATTCCTAGTACCCAGCGATGACACTTACATTATTACTTTTCTGGACAATCTTCGGATGTTCATTAGGTTGCATTTTTCGCTCAACGCGATGTTGTGTTGGTCCTAGTACCCAGTGACAACACTTACAGTAGTACATTTTCATGTTTACTTTATTTTGTGATACTTTCACATAAACGATGAGTTAGACTAAGTACTTTAATACTAGTCAATAGAAGGAAAAACTATCATTTTACTAACAAAACATTCGGGTCTTGGTAGAAGACTACATCTCACACTGATAGAAAATAAGGGATTTTCTAGGGCTTTTTATACTTACATCAACATTTACACTTAAAGGTTTACATAACTTTTAAAACAGCTTTTCAAAGAAAGACAACGACACTTAAATACTTATGAATTCACCAGCTTTAAAGCTGATACTCTCTTTCAAAATAACTTGTATTCTCAGGTCATCAGTAGACAGGTACAGAGGCCAGGTTTTGAGAAGATGGAGCAGACAAGTCTTGTCTTTTATTTTGATTGTATATTTTTGGTGTCTTACTACAGCGAAAGAACACACATGTATTAAAACTTTACTTATAATGCAATGATGATGTTGTTGCTTGTTTATTATATTACACTGTTGTGATAGTGTACATGACGTCCTCCACCCTGAACGTTTCCGTCGTTCGTGGTTTTGTGGTGTGACAGACTGGTATCAGAGCATTGTTTATAGTGAATATAGTATATCAACCCATAAAAGATATACTAACTATAAATACATGGGGATTAAAACACTCTGTCTAAGAGTTATACTTATAAATAATAAAATATTTAAGTAAGTATATGTGCCTGCATTCATACTAAAATCAGTGTCACCATGACAAGAACAAAAGTATTACGATTGTTGAATATCACAGGTAAGCCTGGGGGTATATGGTCAGTCTTGGGAATGGCATAGCCTGATCAACTATGCTGGTCCTAGGAGTGATTAGCATATGCCCAAGAATGGTTGTGATATGGCAACAAATCTAAAAACTTACCAACACAACCACAAAGAAATACCATAGGGGTATTTTGTCTTACTGTAATTATCTTAATTAATTCGTCTATTTTAGCTATTTCTTACCTCCTTTTTCTTGCGTAGATTAAAATGGCTGGATTTCACCACGGCGATCCGTACTTCCCGAACCAAGGCAATGCTGGTTGGCTAGAGGCAGAACCAGAAGATGATCACCCAATCCCTTTGGATGATCACCATGCTGAGGGTTTTTTCGATAGTTCTGACTCGGAGCCAGAAGTCAACAACCTACCCCCAAATGCTCAAAACCCAAACCTGAACCCCCATCCCGCATTTCAAGGACCCACACCTCTGTGGGCCACTAACTTGAATACATGGAGTCATGAACAGGGTCAGCCCATTCCCTACAATGGAGACCGAAGTTTCTACAACCTCACTGAAGGAGGTTCTGCTGATAGAGTCCTACCAATCATGGTGCGTAGGATCTCTCGGACCACGATAATGGCTCAGGCGACTATCAATCAAGTTTTGGAAGTTGACGCCAACTCTAGTGTTAACACTGTCCACATTCGCCAACTAGAGTCTGCTCATGAAAGGACTCTGGTCCGCAATGAAAATCTACAGAGGGAACTTGCTGAAACCTGAGCTGAAGTTAGAGAACTTCGAGCTCAGCAAGCTAGGTCGAACAGGCGTATAAGGGACATTGAACGTATACTGTCGGAAACAAGGACTCATGTAAGCAACTCTCGTCGCCGATAGAATCTCGTCGACTCATCTTTTGGATATAACCTAGTTTATGTAAAACTTTAGTCTAATTTCCTGTCTTTATAAATCATAGACCTGTTAGGTCTTGATCTAGTCTTAATCCTGTCAAATTTTCCATCTTGGTTGATGTAAGGCCTACTTCTAGGCCATTTTTCCCGAACTTGTTACATCTGTAATTCTAGTATTATTGACAGATATCTAATTTTATGGAAACCATTATCTAAATACTGTCATCTTCATTTAGCCATTCTATTCATTCTGTTGTTGGACTATGGGGAGTTAGTCCATGAGACACATTCATAAAACATTTATTCTTATCCATGTCGTCATCTTTTAAACGTATAGTTAAAGATGCCGCCACGCAGAAGTACAAGGCGTAACCCAAACAACGAAACACCGATACCACCACCTCCACCACTGCCTGTACCTGTTCAACCACCTAATCCTTTCGATGCCAACATGTTCGAGGCAGCTTTCACAGCAGCAGTTGCAGTTGCTGTGTCAGAAATCAACGCTCCTGTCCCTAGTGGATCAGGAACAGGTTCACCTCCCTCGAACCACGGCGAAAGACATGGACACCCTCGGGAATGCACCTACAAGGACTTCACAAACGCTAAACCCCACAGCTTCAACGGTACTGGTGGGGTTATGGTGTTAAGACAATGGATTGAGAAGATGGAATCTGTCTTCGAAATCTGCGGATGCCAAGAAGGCAACAAGGTCAAGTTCGCAGCTTGTACCTTCTCTGACAGGGCATTAACATGGTGGAACGGCCATGTTAAGTATCTGACTTTGGTGGTGGCGTATTCCATCAGCTGGGAAAAGTTGAAAGACATGCTGATGAAGGAATACTGTCCTCGCGGCGAAGTACAAAAGCTCGAGCAGGAATTCTGGGGTCTTCAAATGGTTGGATCCGACATCACGACCTACACAAATAGGTTATGTGATCTGGCGAACTTATGCCCTGATATGGTTGCTCTCGAGAGCAAGAAGATAGAAAGGTATATCTGGGGACTATCACCCCAGATCCAGTCGAGTGTGTTAGCTTCCAGGCCTATCACCTTCAATAGCGCCAAGGAACTAGCACAATCTCTCATTGGTCACCGGAAACCTCAGAATCCAACAATCCCTGCATCCGTACCACCGAAGGCCAACAACAACAAAAAAGGTGGAATAAGAGGAAAGGAGGGGCTTCGCAAGGATCCTCCAAGAGACAACAACTTGTGGCAATCAATGCTGCCACAGTTACTCCCGTTGTCCCTACGAACCCCTTACCAGCGAAAACTTATGTTGGATCTCTCCCAAAGTGCAACAAATGCAGCTTCCACCACCGCGGGCCTTGCAGAGAGATGCAATGCATCAACTGCAACAGGAAGGGGCACACAGCCCGTTTCTGCCAAACTCTAACAGCTCAGGCCGCCCAGGTTCCTAATGCCGGTATGGGCCAAGCCTGCTATGGTTGTGGCGAAGTGGGCCACTACAAGAGGAACTGCCCTAAAGCGGGGATGGCTGGCGGAGTAGGAAGAGTTATGGCCCTAGGCCACGAGGAAGCGGTAGCTGATCCTACGATAGTTACTGGTACATTTCTCCTCGATAACTCATATGCTTACATACTTTTCGATAGTGGAGCAAAGAAAAGTTTCGTAAGTCACAAATTTGCACACCTACTTAAACAAAAACCTCGTACATTATATCATTCATTCACGGTAGAAATGGCTAACGGGAAAACGGAGAGTACTAACTGCATATACGTAGGTTGTACTTTAACTTTAGATGGCCATACTTTCAAGATAGATCTCATGCCAGTCCAAATTAAATGTTTCGACATTATCATCGGCATGGATTGGTTGAGTCTTCTTCGCACTGACATCATGTGCTTTGAAAAAGCAGTTCGTCTTAACCTTCCTAACAACGAAACCTTAGTTATCTGTGGCGACAAACCTAGTATGATCCTTCGCATCATTTCTTGCATTCAAGCCCAGAAGTGCTTACGAAAGGAATATCACGCATTCCTCACACACGTCGTCGATACCAGTCAAGAACTGAAAGACATCCAGAAAATCCCAGAAGTACACGACTTTCCCGACATATTCCCAGAAGAACTTCCCGGTTTACCACCGCAACGCCAAGTCGAGTTCAGAAACGACTTAGTGCCAGAAGCTACCCCAGTAGCCAAATCGCCTTATCGTCTGGCACCGACTGAGATGCAGGAACTGTCCAGTCAACTTAATGAACTTCTCAAGAAGGGATTCATTCGACCAAGCTTCTCACCATGGGGAGAACCGGTCTTGTTAGTCAAGAAGAAAGATGGATCGTTTTGCATGTGCATCGACTATAGAGAACTCAACAAGCTTACCATTAAAAATCGTTATCCCTTACCCCGCATTGACGATTTGTTTGATCAACTTCAAGGAGCCAACTACTTCTCGAAGATAGATCTACGATCCGGATATCACCAACTACGAGTGTTAGAGTAGGATATTCCCAAGACAGCCTTCCGAACTCGTTATGGGCACTACGAGTTTGTAGTGATGCCGTTCGGATTAACTAACGCGCCCGCAGTATTCATGGATCTGATGAATAGGGTGTGTCGTCCTTACTTGGATCAGTTCGTCATCGTCTTCATTGATGACATACTCATCTACTCTCGAAGTAAGGAGGAACATAGTCAACATCTCCGTAAAATCTTAGAAACATTGTGATCGGAGAAGCTCTATGAGAAGTTCTCCAAGTGAGAATTTTGGATTCGGCAAGTCGAATTTTTGGGCCATGTTGTTAGCAAAGAAGGAATACACGTAGACCCTTCCAAAATTAAGGCCATCGAGAACTGGTCAGCACCAAAGACACCTACAGAAATTCGTCAATTTCTAGGTCTGGCTGGCTACTATCGCAGGTCCATTCAGAACTTCTCCAGCATAGCGAAACCTCTGACCACCCTGGCCCAGAAAGGCGTGGCCTTTGATTGGGAAGAGAATCAGGAAAGAGCATTCCAAACACTCAAACGAGCCTTGTGCACCGCACCGATACTATCCCTCCCCGAAGGGATAGAAGACTTCATTGTATATTGCGATGCATCCAATCAAGGACTCGGATGTGTTCTGATGCAGCGAGGTAAAGTCATCGCCTATGCCTCGAGACAGCTGAAGACACATGAGGTTAACTACACAACCCACGATCTTGAACTAGGAGCAGTTGTGTTTGCTCTGAAGATCTGGCGACATTACTTATATGGTACAAAAAGCACGATCTATACAGACCATAAGAGTCTACAACACATTTTCGACCAGAAGGAGCTCAACATGAGACAACGACGGTTGGTCGAGCTACTCAGTGATTACGAGTGCGAAATTCGTTATCATCCGGGTAAAGCCAATGTAGTAGCCGACGCCTTAAGTCGGAAAGAATATTCTGGTCGTAGGGTCAAATCTTTGACTCTAACTATCCATTCTCACTTATCCACGCAAATTAAATAGGCTCAACTCGACGCTTTGAAACCTAAAAACGTGGCTGGTGAATCCCTTAGAGGAATGGATAAGAACTTGGAAGTAAAGGGTGGCGGAGCCTTGTACCTCATGGATCGGATCTGGACACCGAAACACGGTGGCTTCAGAGATTTGGTCATGACCGAAGCCCACAACACTCGTTATTCCGTCCACCCGGGTTCAGATAAGATGTATCTGGATCTTAAAAAGCTATACTGGTGGCCTAACATGAAAGCAGATATTGCTACCTTCGTGAGTAAATGCCTTACTTGCGCAAAGGTCAAGGTCGAATACCAGAAACCCTCTAGTCTTCTACAGCAACCGGAGATACCATAATGGAAGTGGGAGCGGATCACTATGGACTTCATAACCAAGTGCCCAAGACGACGGGTGGACTTGATTCCATATGGGTCATCGTCGATAGACTGACCAAGTCTGCACACTTCCTGCCGATCAAAGAAACAGACAAGATGGAGAAACTTACCAGAACTTACATTAGGGAGATTGTAAGGCTGCACGGTGTTCCTTTATCTATCATCTCAGACAGGGATAGTAGATTCACTTCGAGGTTCTGGCAGTCATTACAAAATTCCCTAGGAACTAGGCTGGACAAGAGTACAACCTACCATCCACAGACCGACGGGCAAAGTGAGAGAACTATCCAAACCTTAGAAGATATGTTGCGTGCTTGTGTGATTGACTTTGGAAAAGCTTGGGATACCCATTTACCTCTTGTCAAATTTTCCTACAACAACAGTTACCACACGAGCATAAAGGCAGCTCCATTCGAGGCCCTCCATGGCCGAAAGTGCAGATCCCCTCTATGCTGGGCTAAAGTGGGTGATACCCAGTTAGCTAAGGGACGAGTTCCCGAAAGCACTCTCACGGGTCTGGAGATCATTCAGGAAACGACAGAGAAGATCGTTCAAATTCGTGAACGATTGAAAGCCTCTAGAGACCGATAGAAAAGCTACGCTGACAAGCAAAGGAAACCATTGGAATTCCGGGTGGGTGACCGAGTCCTACTGAAGGTCTCACCCTAGAAGGGCTTGATACGCTTTGGAAAGCGTGGGAAGCTCAATCCAAGATACATAGGGCCTTTCAAGATTCTTGCGAGAATCGGCCCTGTGGCTTACTAACTCAATCTACCACACGAACTCAGTAACATACATCCTACCTTCCACATCTCGAACTTGAGAAAGTGTCTATCCGACGAGACTCTTGTTATTCCACTCGACGAGATCGAGATCAACGAGAGCCTCAACTTCGTGGAGGAACCAGTAGAGATCATGGACCGAGAAGTCAAGCGAACAAAGCAGAGTCGTATCCCGATAGTGAAGGTGCGCTGGAACGCAAAGCGTGGACTGGAATTCACTTGGGAACGTGAGGATCAGATGAAACTGAAATACCCTCACCTTTTCGCTTAGTTAATTGTAACTTCTTATTTGGTTAAATTTTAATTTTGGGACGAAATTCCTTCTAACGGGGGGATGACGTGACAACCCGAAATTTCCATTCTGTACAAACTATATCACTTCTATAGAAGTTATAGCAGTCACAGTTAATTTTCAGACTTTTCGCGTAAGTTTGAGTAATTTAGGGTTTACACTTCAGGAAATATCAGGAGAGTGGGTGCACTAGGGTGTTGTGCAACACTGTTATTCCAACACTCTATTATATTAGAGATCATTTCAGGAATAAAAATATTTTCTGCCAAAAATATCTCAGGACTATAAATAGAATTCTGAACCAAATTCATTCATTATTCACATTTCCAACTAGAGAAAAACCATTTTCTCTCTCTCGGGTCTTCGGGTTTTAATACCAAAACGTGAGTAACTCTTTCTAGTAGTGTTAGAAAGCTTATATTGTGCTTATGACATGATTTAGATGGCTAAATCATTAGATCTAGGAGTTTACTCCCCAAGGTGTTCTTGGGCGGTAAACTCCCGAAACAAAGCCGAGACTGACCCTTGTGTTATACAACTACTTTAGACTCATATGTATGTGTGTTAGGGACAAGAAAACAACCAAGAATCACCCAAGTTTGGGAGTTCACGGCCAAAGAGTTGCTTAGGCCATAAACTCCCTTTTCAAACTCAAAATGGTGTTTTAAGGCCTCTAAAGCTTTAAGGCTTTTATCTAGACTAGTTCCCATTTAGTGTAAGGCCTTAAGCACATCAAAGAACACAAACAAATGAGAGTTTATGGCCCAAGTGTATCTTAGGCCGTAAACTCCATAGAAATGGACAAAAGGGTGTTTTTAAGACACCTAAAGCCCTAGACCTTTACAAGGAATTATTTCCACTTAATTGCAGGACCAAAGCACATCAAAACCCCTTATCAAAGTGAGTTTACGGCCAAGGGAATGCTCTTGGGCCGTAAACATGAAAGAATGGCACCAAAGTGTGCCTAGGGTCCTCATTTGCCTTAAATAATTGTCTAGAACATATCCTCCAAATGAAAGAGGCTTGAAAACAACAAAAACACACTATACTTAGAGTTTACGGCCGTAAACTCTAAGGGGAATGGCCTTAGGGCCATGAACTCCTATTTGGAGTATTTCTAGACCTTAAACCCTTTCAAGAATTTAACCACCAAGTTGGAATAATTCTAGAAATCATTTGGGACTTCAAAACACATAAATACCCCATGGTTGGGAGTTTACGGCCGTAAACTCAAGAGTTTACAACCATAAACTCCATGTGTGTTGGTATATGGGGAGTAAACTCACATATAGGGTCCTTTTGGAACCCTAAACAAAAGTGCCTTGTCCCACAATAGCTTAGATGCAATCCTTAGGGCTTGAAAACACTTATATAAAGTGTTTATTATGTCCACGATGTCTTAACATTATCAATTAGTAATTTAAGACTAATTGATTTCATATATGTGTGATTATATGTTCATTAGGATCATAGTGTGTGTACAAGTCCTCGCTTGACACCTAGCAATCCTATACCGTTCAGTTCATCCCAATCACCAACTACAGGTGAGTTCATACCCCTAATCAATGTTTTAAATGATTTAAAATGCTTTAAGGGGGGGGGGGGGTGGAAATACAAGTAGAAACAAACATGTTATTAAATCATTGATATGTATTTTATAACTGTGTTTATCATTTAACAGATTGCACATACTACAAAATGTGATGCATGAAATGGTTTTAAATCTTAAAAACACATTGTTATCAAATGTTTTACCTTTGAAATATATATTAAAAATGGCATCAAGTCATTGTTAATTATTGTTCAAAACCCATAAGATGTCTTACAAAACCATTTTTCATTCTTGAACTAAACTATGCATATACACTTGTATTCTTATATATGTATTGATGTTATAGTTTACAACTTTCATTTAGTTTCTCACACCCTTGAGTAGTAAGAGTGTATAAACCTATTTGAATAACCAAATACCTTCCAGTAAATTGTCATAGGGATAATTTGGAGATATCAAACATAATTCCTATTACAAGGAATCACACAAGAGTCAGTTCATTCATGAGTCTACACCAGTACCTTACTTAATACATGAGTACATTTACATTTGATTACCTGATACATGAGTACATATACATATACTTACCTGTTACATGAACACACTTACATGAATACCATTCAGGAACACTTTTACATAGGTGCATTATCTTGTATTCACTTACCTGGATACTTGTACTTAGAAACACGAGGATGATTTATTAGTACTTTCCGTGTAAATTATCTTTCCTATCCCGGTTTAATGGGATATCTCGGCAGGACTTACCATTCCGAACCCCACTGATTAGCACCAGTGGTCGATGACCATCTACGGAGGTCTAAGGTTACTACATATATTAGGAAGATCGATAACCGGGGCTAACCCCTCCACCCACCTGCTGCTGTTACAGAGGACAAGTGAACAATCTTCGAATCTTCATAAGGTTATACTTTCCGCTTATTGTGATGTTGTGTTACTCCTAGTACCCAGCGATGACACTTACATTATTACTTTTCTGGACAATCTTCGGATGTTCATTAGGTTGCATTTTTCGCTCAACGCGATGTTGTGTTGGTCCTAGTACCCAGTGACAACACTTACAGTAGTACATTTTCCTGTTTACTTTATTTTGTGATACTTTCACATAAACGATGAGTTAGACTAAGTACTTTAATACTAGTCAATAGAAGGAAAAACTATCATTTTACTAACAAAACATTCGGGTCTTGGTAGAAGACTACATCTCACACTGATAGAAAATAAGGGATTTTCTAGGGCTTTTTATACTTACATCAACATTTACACTTAAAGGGTTACATAACTTTTAAAACAGCTTTTCAAAGAAAGACAATGACACTTAAATACTTATGAATTCACCAGCTTTAAAGCTGATACTCTCTTTTAAAATAACTTGTATTCTCAGGTCATCAATAGATAGGTACGGATGCCAGGTTTTGAGAAGACGGAGCAGACAAGTCTCGTCTTTTATTTTGATTGTATATTTTTGGTGTCTTACTACAGCGAAAGAACACACATGTATTAAAACTTTACTTATAATGCAATGATGATGTTGTTTCTTGTTTATTATATTACACTGTTGTGATACTGTACATGACGTCCTCCACCCCTGAACGTTTCCGCCGTTCGTGGTTTTGGGGTGTGACAAGCATAACATAAAAGCATAAATAAATAATCATACCCGTCACCACATCGGGTGTGGCGCGTGCCTCCTCTGTAGTCAGCTGAAAGGCCCGGCTCCTCACCACTGGTGCCTCCGACTTGCCCTGCCGGCCATCTGTGATCCGCAGGGTTGCTGGAGCTGGCACCTTCACTGGCACTGATGCTGTTGTCAACTGGGGGCAATTGGCCTTCTTGTGGCCCCTCTAGTTGCAGTGGAAGCACAGCAACTCAGATGTCGAGAAGACAGGTGCAGGGGCGGTACAATCCCTGCTAAAATGCCCTAACTTGCGCACTTATAGCAGCCCGACGATCCCAACTTGCACGCTCCCTCGTGCGTCTTGCCGCATTTCCTACAGCGGCCTCGCCCCTGTTGGCCTTTTGGCCCAGCATCTGATCCCCTGGGCTTCTTCCGCGAAGCCCCTGTAACCTGTCCCTCCTCAGCCTTCCTCTTCCAAATATGCTCCAGATCAATCTCCCTTTCCCTAACCCTGGCAATCATGGAATCCAGGGTAGGGCAAGCTGAAAAACTAACATGCTCCCGGATATTAGCTCGTAGCATGTCATGGTAGCGGGTCCACCTCATATCCTCATCACCTGCATACTGGGGCACTAACAACGCCCTCTCCCGGAACTTGGCGGTGATCTCCGCCACTGTCTCCGTCGACTGCCTCATATCTAAAAACTCTCTAGCCACCTGCTGAAGCTCGATAGCCGGCGCAAACTCTGCCCTGAATCTGGTCACAAAGTCCGACTAGGTCATAGCCTCGACAGCCGAGGCTCCCAATGCGTCACCGACAGACTCCCACCAATCTCTAGCTCGGTCTCGTAAACACCCTGCTGCAAACCTCATCTTCGACCCCTCGGGGCAGAAGCTAGTCAACTGTGCAGACTCGATGTCTGCAATCCACCGCCTGGCAGCTATGGGGTCCTTCGCCCCGTGAAAATCCGGCGCACCACTGCTCCTGAAGTCCTTAAAGGACAGTGTGCGAGATCCCGACTGGCCAGATGCCATGTCGCTCCTGAATGCCCTGAGGCGATCCTCCATCAACTCAACTATCCCTTCCTTAATTGACCCGAAGATAATGGGAGTCGACTCAAGGATGCCTCTGGTGATCTCTGACGCGATGAACTCGCATAGCCTCTCATCTACTGGCTCGGAACCTGATCCCGAACCCGATCCCTCTCCAGAACTGCCACCTGTTGGCCTCTGACGTAGTACCACCATTCTGCAACACACACAGGCAACCATTAGTGATACTGATACCTCTAAGGGATCACATCAATTACAAGTTCCCCGGTCTTGTCTTAGCCTTTCTCAATTCGGGTACGGATCCTATGCTTTCAGTAGTACGGGCCCATACTACCTTCCACATCTATCTGTACCTTCCTCAAGGACTGCCTCGACTCCACCAGATCCCTTTTACCACTGCTGATCTCTACTACTCTGATCCTAGGCTTACCCTAGGAACCTTTGACTCAACTCAAACCAGTCCTTAGCTGCTGAAGGCCTCCTTGTGATGCCAATTAGCCATCACCTAAATACCATTACATGTGACGAGGCTCAGATAATCCTTCGAGTAGAAGACTCATCCCTACAACGGTTAGACTCAGACAAGAGTTGCGCAATAGGGCCAAATCCAGCACTCTGAGATTATTCAACCTTGATCACATATGACGTGACGTATTCACCTAATGGCTAACTCCCATTACTCAGAATCCCACAGTGCACAGAGCAAGCAGCATTCGGACAAGGGAAAAATCTAACCAAACAAATCTATCCTCAACATGAGAAGCTGAACTAGCACATAATGCTAGGCTCATACTACCAGGTATAACCTAATTACGCTATCCTACCACTGTCTACCCAATACCAGCATGCAATTCTCATAAGTTGAAGCACATAAAGTACGCACATAAGGCATCACTCCTAGATCCTTAGTCCTATTCTAGCATGCTGTTCTACTAAAACTGTTAAACATAACATAAACTTGTATGGGTACTTTAGGGAATACTTACTTGAGCTTGGCTGGTCGCGCACATCACACACTTCGTTCTTTCTTAAAACTCTTTGCTTAATCTTTTAGTAAACTTTTTTTTTGAAATCCATTAATCCCTTGGTTTGAGTTCAGACACTCCCGAAGGTGTGTCCGAATCCCTCAAACCAGGGCTCTGATACCAACTTATAACGACCCAAATTTCACGTCCAAAAATTTTGTTTTTAAATCAATACTTTAGAAAACATTTGTAAATAAAACATTGTCTGATCAAATCATTTCATAACATACATCGTGTCTCAGTGCATCTCTCTATCTCATTGTCTAATTACCCTTTTATCTAAACGATCGTTGCATTTCATTTCAAGTACTTCACATCAGTTCTCTGCCTGATATTTATTTATGCTAATGTTTAAAGTCATATAAATTTGTTATGCCTGATTAATTCTTGGTTTATTGGAAATCATATTTTTGTTCTTTAAATATTCATTTACTCACTTAATGGTTTTCAATATATATATATATATATATATATATATATATATATATATATATATATATATATAGGCCTAGGTTATTCTATTTAAACTAATTATTATGTTATTGTATGCATAAATGTAGACCAATCATTTTACTTTATTTAAGAAAGTGATTAATATATATTATTAAATTAAAGATAATTGAAAAATATCATCTAATTTCATTCTAAGGATATTGTGGACAATTGAGATAAATTTAAAAAAGGAAAATTCCATATTTTTTGGGATAATTAACTCTCTTGATTTTAAAATTCTAATTTTTTAAATTACTTTAATTTTAATTATAACGTAATTTTTATAATTAAACCCGATTTTATTCTGTTAGAATCATATTCTTTACGAATTTCAGGATACATATTTCTATTAGAATGATATTCTATGAGAATGCCAACACCGACTAATAACACATTTTTGGATACAACTTCAAATTTTTCATTACATTCTTAAAAAAATAAAAACTTTATATAATAGTCTATGACAATGAAATACTCACTAATGACAAATAAATATATATATATATATATATTATTCGATCTGAATATTCTAGCAGAATATATTATTACATATACTCCTATCATTCGATTGTAGATTATTCTATCAAAAGAATAACTCTTTCCTTGATCATCCATGAAAATAGACATTTAACAAAAATAACTGTCATGAATCAAATCATGTAAGAATAATATTCTCTGAGAATGCTTAGAATCACTTTCAAATTTGCGGTTCATTCTTCAAGCATCAACTTCTGTCAAAACAAAACCAAATTGTAGTTTAGATTCCAATAGAATTGGAATTCATGATTCCATTCCAACAGAATTGGAATTCATGATTCTTTTTATCTTCTTCATGTGAATCTCAAGAACTGTACCACACGTTTATGTTTTCTTTCCCTTAGATCACAATGTACTCCATATCTATCAAAATTCACAACTATACAATAAGATCATCAAGATATTTGATTTTGTTTATCTATTTAACTTTTAAAACCCAATCAAAAGAAACATACCCAATCAAAATGAAACACCACCATCCCCCTGACTTTTGTTGTTTCCTCCACGCGTCAATAGGTACTGTGTGTTTTACCAAGTAGGATGCAAAAATTATGAACATAAAAAAGTTTAATGAAGTAAAAAAGAAAAGGCTTCAAAAGCTCGAATGAGGGATAAATGCCGTCCCACCATTTCTTGTCGAATTTTGTTGCTTTGTTGAACAACAACATTCTTCTCATCAGTCAACTGTGAGATTAGAGATCTTGCTTGCAAATAATTCACCAATGTTTATATATTACCATAGTTTAAAAAAAATGATTATGAACATGAGATTGTAAAAACTCACCTCTGAGGAGTTATCATCAGAATCCACAAATTGTCTTGAAACCTGCAAGCATGAACAAGAATCATCATGTGATGTTACAAATGGATGAAAATAAGTATGTATTTGAAAAAGAAATTAATTAATTAAGGTGTAATCAACTTGATCAGAAGTTTTTGTATTAATATTAATCCAACCATCTGTGAAGGACATCTTTGGTGAAAGCGCCCCTTCATTAGGTTCCTCAGGTACATGTGAAGGTGGCTGGGGGGGAGGAAGATATATCACTTTCAATTTGCACTCTTCCACAACACGTCCTGCGTGCTTACTAAACTATAAACTCAAACCATCATCATCAGCTAAAAATACAAATTCATTTTACTAATATCATCTAGTTCCAAGGCACGTCAAAAGAAATTGAAAAGGTCTCGAAAGCGTAACTCATACCTATAATCGGAATCGAGCATGTGTTTGAAAGTGTGATGTTCAGGGCACTGGAATCGTGATTAGGATTCTGGGCACTTCAAATGGTTAATTTGGGTTGGGTCGGAATGATTGAGCAGTTGTTCTTGTAGGTCAAAAGAAAAGTCAAAATTGATGAATTGTTGATGCCAAACTACGAACGAACGAAACCAGGCTCGCACTCTGACCTACGAACATTCGTTGACTGTGATTCACAATCGAACCTATGCTTGGGTTTGGGGTATAATCGACGGCCTTGGAACGAACCTGGAAATGACGGTGGTGGCGATATTCTGTTTAGGAGCTAGGGTTAGGGAGGATCGAAGGGTCTGCAATCTTTGGGTGCGATGGTTCTACAATCCTTGGAACGAACCTGGAAATGACGGTGGTGGCGAGATCTTCTTCTTCGCCTTCAAGATTGAATCTTTGGGTGCGATGGATCTGCAATCGTCGGACATCCATCGCACCTCGCCACCAGAGATGCCTTTTCCCTCGGTCTATAGCTGCGATGAACAGTGGCTCATCCTTTGGAGAACTGGAACGGCTTAACGAGGAATCAATTTAGGGTTTTCAGAAATCGGTTTTTATATAAAGTGGGGAACGAGATTTAATAAAAGTCAATACCATTATTATAGGAATTATTTTTGGAAGTTATTAAACAAATTACTAAATTACCCTTATTTATTTATTGATTGATTTAATTTTGATTGTCCCACATTTATGCATACGATAACACAATACTAAGTTTAAACAAATGAACCTAGCTCTCTTTCTCTCTCTCTCTCTCTCTCTATATATATATATATATATATATATATATATATATATATTAACTTTAACTTTGATCTTGAAGTCTTGAAAAAGAAGAAATTAGTTTTATTTGATAGACCACAAAGTTTATTTATACTAAAGATGTTTAGTAAGATGCTATAATACCAAATGTAAATGTAATTTTGTATATGATAAAGTTACAATGCCACCCATGACATCAAAGTCAAATGTGAATCAACAACAAACGAGGAATTTATCACTACTCATATCTACATGGGCCGACATTATGGCCTTAGACCCATTCACACAAAGGGAAACTCACCTCGTACTACTGGACTTGCTGGTAACCCCTCTAGATGCTGACCGACAATTCCCTGAATCGCTGCTCCACTAGCTCCCCGAGCTACCAATATCAAAACATATATCACTTAGCATAACTAGTTTCCAAAAGTCAACTATGTCAACTCTGGTTAAATTCAACCTTCCAGGTCAACCCTACTCGCCGAGTCTGCCTACTGACTCACCGAGTTCATTAGCTCAGAATCCTTTCATTCGCGACTCGACTCGCCGAGTCAGCCCCTGACTCGCCGAGTCTACCGATTTCCGAGTCCTGACCTGTCCAACTCACTGAGTCCCCACTCAACCCACTGATCCGAGTCTTAACTTGAAGGGTTTGGGGTTTCGCGACTTAACTCGCCGAGTCCAAGAACAGACTCGTCGATTCCAAGGCAATCTTCAACAGACTCGCCGAGTTGTTCTTCCAACTCGCCGAGTTCCTGCCCAACTTCATCCAACTCGCCGAGTCCACCCATGTGACTCGCCGAGTCGCTCCAGTTCTTAATCCATTCAGTGGCTTTTTGAGCCATGCAGGGGCTCCAAATCGTAGATCCATACTTCCAAAGCCTAACCCTCACGTAAAGGTGCAAACTTTACGTGTAGCTAAGGAGATCTAGGGCCAAAACACTCCAAACTCGGGTTTAAGACAACCATGCTTCACCTACACCCTCAAGACTTATACTTTATTACTCTCTAGGCTAGAATACACTTAGATCTGAAGTAGCAACTTCAGATCTGGACTTCTAACTCCAATTGGCTCCAGAACATGGCATAAAAGCCCCAAATCTCATGGCAAAAGGAAACTATGAGTAAAGGAGTGAAGGTAATGACTTCTTACCTTCAAATGCTCTGAAAAGCCACACCAACTCTGGATCCAAGGCTTCCTCTTGTACCACTATGAACTTTCTTCTCTTCCAAGCTTCAAATCACAACTCCAAGGCTAGATCCTTGCTAAAAAATCGATATGGCGGCTAGGGTTCGATGTTCTGGATGAGAGGAGGTGTAAAGGAACCCTAAGGAAAAGAATGAGGTGCTTAAATAGTGCACAAAGTCCCGGATTTAGGGTTTCCCTCTTCAGACCGGACTCGCCGAGTCCATACTCCGACTCGCCGAGTCTGTCACTTACTCATCGACCCGGATCCCGCTCGGACTCGTCAAGTTCCTCCTTGGACTCGACGAGTTGACCCCCCCCCCCATTGACTTAGGGTTTTCTTTCCTTTCTTGGTCTTTCTGATTTTTGGGTGTTACAACTCTCCCTCACTTAAACTAAACTTCATCCTCGAAGTTTCTCTACGGCCAATCGCCCTGCAATCTGCTTTCTATACTTTACTTATTAATCCAACACCAGCTGCCTACCTTCGCTGGCCTTTCGCCCGGTCATCCTGACGACCCTTAATCTTTTCGAATAGTATCCTCGGGTTCACCCTAACCCTGGTCATCTTGGAAACACAACTTACTCAACTGACAAACCTTCTGGTACTCCCCACGTACTCATGCTGAACACCCTGGGGATTCACCCCTTTCTTTCCTTGTGCAATTTCCGGCCTTTCCAAGGCAACGTTCCATGACCAACTACTTCCTCAGTCACTGTGAAGGTCCTATCCTTCACCAACTCCATAACCCCCGCTACTTCCAGTACGGGTCATTACCGCCAGTATCCACTGGACACTTCTTAACTCCACTGCCACTGACTGAAAATCTCTGTTGTCCCTTATCCGCCTTCCGGTTGAACCGAGACCACCCTGGTCCCTACTGATCTATCAATATCTGGATTACCGGCTCCCACCGGTCGCTAGCCTTAACACACCTCCTAATCGCTCTCAGCAACTTCTGAAAAAACTTAGGCTATCTAATACTGCCCCCTCTACTCTGCCATTCTGGCGCTACAAGTCCTTGGATCCTCGATCCCCCAACTTGATTCTAAGGTCCTTACCAGGTCCCACCTATACTATTAAAACTCATGGGCCTCGCCCACGGGTCTCACCCGACTATACTACTGAGCAACCCTGCTCTCAGGTCTCACCTATACTGCTACTCTCACACGGGCCTCACCCACGGGTCTCAACCAACTACATCCTGGAGCGGACTCTCCCAAGGTCTCACCTCTCTAGGGCTATACAGGCAAGCTCCCTACTATCCTCAACCACTACCCATTCCTGATCCCTACCTTGATCACTAGGAGATAAGGGCCTCGCCCCATCTTCACTAACAAAGCTACTAGGGAATGCTACGGCTTACCCATAGTCTTACAACACCTTCCATCTCTGACTGCTAGTGAATGCTATGGCTCACTCGTAGTCTTACAACACTTTCCATCTCTGACAGCTGCTGGAGAAAGCTGCGGCTCTCCCGCCGCTCTACTATATTGTACAAGCTGCCTCCGCCACTTTCTACTAACACGAAAGCATCCCATGCTATCTGTCCTCAAGATCTTCATTTCGACTCACTCGAGTCCTACAGGCGATCCTCCAACCTGAATTCCCAACCAGGCTTTAACCATCACCTTTACACGCACTAACTGATGGAAAGTTTCTCAATCCGGAATTCTTCAATCCATCAAACACTGTACTACTTCTTTTCCTTCTCAGAGATCGTGTACTCATCCTGGGTCTGAGTGCTCTTGCCCTTGTACACTCGGAGGGTTCTCCCCCACTTCAATCCTGCTTACCCCTCGCTGCTCAATGCTCGAAAAGAAATCCCAATCCTTGCTACCATTCCATAATCAATCTGCTGAGGAACCCAAGATTACCATAGCTAAGGATCTAACCAGTCCCTCCCAGGCATGCTACAGTTATTGCATCCTAAGTAACCTTCTCCAATAGAGCACATCCCTTAACTACCATTCAAATATCCAAGGTATGCAGATGGCATATAAATCAATCACAAGCAAGTCGCACAAAATTAAAATACTTATACCGATAATGATGCAGAACCATAACAATATAATCATGCACAAATAAAAACTGAAAACGGAAGTCACATACCTGCAACGTCTGACGCTGCTCGCGTCTCCAAGGTAGTCATCTGAAAAGCCTTGCCTCCTACCGCAGGTGCCTCTGCACGGCCTTGACGGCTGTTTGTGATCCTCAAAGTTATAGGGGCAGGTGCCATCACCCGTCCTGTCGAAAACAAACTGGGGCACTGGGCCTTCTTGTGGCCCCACTGACTGCAATGAAAACATATCAATTCTGATCCCTGTATGGTGGTAACAGTACAATCCCTGCTAAAATGACCAGTCCGACTGCACTTGAAACAACCAGACTCACCACAGCTACCACTCCTGCACGCGCCCCCGTGCGCCTTGCCACACATCCCGCATCGGCTGCGGTCCTGATAATCCCTTGATCTCGAATCCTATCGCTTGGGCCTTTTGCCCGAACCTGTAGCTACCTGAACCTCATCCGACTTCCTCTTCTGGATCTGCTCCAAATCAATCTCTCTCTCTAGCTCGCGCGATCATATCCTCCAACGTTTTGCAACTGGACCTGCTCACAAATTGCCTGATGTCATCCCTCAACATCTCATGGTATCGGGCCTTCTTCATATCCTCATCTGCGACATACTGTGGTACAAGAAGAGCCCTCTCCCTGAACTTGGCGGTGATCTCTGCCACAGTCTCAGTGGTCTGCGTCAAATCCTAAAACTCCCATGCCAACTGTTGCACCTCAATAATCGGCAAAAAATCCGCCCTGAACATGGCTGAGAAATCGCTCAATGTCATCGCGTCCAATGCGGCATCATCCCCCAAAGCATGACCAATCTCCTCCCACCAATCCCTCGCTATGTCCTTCAGAAGACAGGAGGTGAGTCTTGTTGGGTTTTGAGCATTCTAACACTCCTAAGTGTACATGCAACCCTAAATACCTTGGATCTATGTTTTCTCTATTATACATGCAAATATGAACATCCAAGGTATTATACTAATCTAGCATACAAAACAATGAAGGTAACAAGATAGAATACATACCTCTTTGATGTAGAATGTCCTCATGAAGCTTGAGTGCCTAGTGCCCCAAGTGTGACACCTCAAATGGTTCACACAACATTAATTGCTTATGGAATAACCTTGAGAGAAATGTAGAACACTTCTAAAATCGGCTAGCCCTTTCTCTTACACACATAGTGCCGATTTTTCCAAGAGTATGATCTTTATATAGTGTTACAATTAGGGTAAACCCTAATTGTCATGACTTTCCATTTCCTTGGATCCATGGGTTCAAATACACCATGGAGCATCCATGGAGCATCTTATGGGTTTTAGCCCAACTTGATAATCCATGGAGCATTAGCCCACTGTACAAGTATGGATGATTAACATAATCAACCCATATATTTAATTAGTCTTCTTTTGATCACTTAATTAATTCTAGATTAATTCTTGATCAATACTAATTAAATAATCTTATTAATATATTAGAACTTATAATATATTAATCAACCTTAAGTGTTATTTCTCTCAATATAGTCTATCCAAATGCATGATGCCATGTAACCCAAATGGACCATGCCGGGTCGGGTCAAGTCTTACCAATTATAGTTATGGACTTAGACATTAATCCAACAGTTTCCCACTTGGATAAGTCTAAAAGTATTATTGCGTATAACTTCAAGAACCGACTGGCAATCGTAGCTATCAAAAGCTTCCGTCGAACTCTGACCTTGCCGATGATCTCTGAACTTTGTCAATGACTTGTCCATTAGATAAGGGATCATATATTCCTCCATTCTAGATATCATATGAACTAAGACATGGATTATAAATCATTCTCTCTGTCCATCTGTTGTTTCCCGATTTCCGATTTATGACGACTGACTGATTGAACAAATCAAATCAGTCCTGGCTTGGCCAAGCACTCACATGTGTCATCGTTAAATCATCGAGGGGCCCACAGATATCGCTTTTATCCCGAAGGTAAAAGGAATGGATAAACTTCGACTCATATGGCTTGTTCTGCTACTTGTTGAATGATACACAAAGACACGTTTTATAACATCGAGTTACCAATGTGGTTTCGTGCAATCAATGTACAACCAACTCATAGTAACAACTCATATCTCTAGGTTTGAAGAATATAAGATATTATCGTCTCATGATCACTCGTGATAAAATCCATGAAGTGATTCAAATGAGTGCGGGTTGAATCCAATACTCAGAACTTATGAGCACTCATGAGCGTTGTAGCACAACTTTGTCCACCAACTTGGACCTCTACAAGCCAATCCATGACAGTCTTGATTCATATCTACTTCCAACATATGACCGACTGTGGATGGTTTAAATAACTTAGTCATTCCGGAAGAATAACCTAGTTATTATGGAAGTCAAAACATGCAAAGTGAAACACAAGAATAAATGAATCAAATATGGTATCAAACCCTATGAACATAAATAGACCACTTCTATTTATCACCATACTGAATACTCATTATTCATTGTTTCAGTTGTATCAAGTTTATACTTGAATTAAAACACTAGGTATCCCATGCTCCAAGCATGTACACTATGTTTTCCTAAACAATAGCTTTTCCATACACCAAGTATGCACTCTATGTTTATCTATGATCCTTACTTTGTGAAATAAACCAATTGACCAAACTTTCAATGATTCTAATTTCACACTCCCAAATCGAAATCTTGTTAGGCTTTAGACTTAAATGCACTACCCTCTTGCAATAAATGTGTACAAAGTCACAAAGACTTGTCAACAACCATTACAAGGTATTCCAATGAAGACCTACTTCATGGACACAAAGCCTTATGTTCAAAGTATGCATTGCTTTGAACATGCTTCTTGCACTAAGTTTTTTCTAATCTTACACAGATTGCTTCTATCTATAGAGACAACTCTATATTCCCATTTTGACTACCACTTCTGAACAAGAGTTGCCTCTTTTCAGACTATGTCAATATGGCCCTTCCAAAATTCACACTATACTTCCAACTGTCCTTGAGCAACCAATCTTTGGTAAACCTTAGATTGTCCTCGACAATTGCTTAATCACTTTAGTCATATCCAATTCTAGACATTTTCCTCCTTAATTCCCCAAGGCATTTGGAAAATTCATAAAGAATAAATATTATAGCACATGTAATCGATCTTGTACCCAAAGTAAATGGGACACGATTCATGATGTTTCACATAAAGACATGGTTCTAGACCATTCTTTTGCCATAATAATTTTTTTGTTTGCCATATTCTCAAAATTTTACTATGAAAAGGGATGCCGTAATCATAATCGAATATTGAGAACGCAATATATAGAATTTTCTTAAGTTGAACCAATCCAACATGAAATTCATATATATATATATATATATATATATATATATATATATATATATATTCTTGACTAAAGGTGATTAAAATCTCAATATAAGCTCTTTAGAATGATTATAACCTCAATCTAAGCTTTTCATAATTGAAATGAAGTATAATTTCCTCTCCCTTAATTATAGCAAAACAACTTTTTCAACCCCTGCAACCTCACGAATTGAAACTTTTGTTTTCTATAATTAACATTGCTAACTTGCAATACTTATCATAATTATCATGCTCCCACTAACATGATGATTATTAGCATAACACTTATGCTCCTACTAGCTTTGACATGTACTCAGAAATCAACTATTGACTTTTTTTTACCAAAATTCAAATTTCTGATACTAGATTGCTTTGATAAGACTTTATTAAAAACATACACCTTATCTTAGATAGCTCATAGGTGTGTCTAAACAATTTCAAAACTATGAAAAAGGATTCCGTAATCATAGTCTTAATTGTTTAGACCTTTGCTATTTCTCATAAGTCCATGTTAGTGTGCCTACTAACAACTTTGAGAATGCAAAGATTACTATCTACTTACAAATATACTTAGTGGAAGTGTTTCCTCACCATCATTTTCATGAATCGGAGAGAAACCTTATGACACTTAGATTTTTTTTATGGTGTATGGGTTCCTACCCATATGAATTTGTCAAAACCATAATCACAAGACAAGGTTAGTGACAAATCCAAGCTCATATGGATTGAACTTGTGCAATCTTAAGTTCTTTCCATTTGGCAGCACAAGGGCCTGCCATTGCTTCCAAGTAGCTATCCAAACAATTGAGAACAGGTAGAACTCAAATGTATAGCCAACTCAACTGGAATGGGCACAAAAATGTCAACACGATAGGTTATAAACCTCAAGTCGTGTGCTAATGAAGAACCTCAGGTTTTATTCTTGATTAGTTCTTGAGACTTTCAAGACCTTTAAGACTCCCACTTTCCTCTTGACATATAAGACTCTCTTGTCACATATTCAAGGGATAGTGCAGATTCTTTATCAAGACAAACACTTCACACAATTGGCCTAAGTTGGTCTTTGTTTTATCCAAAACATCACAACTTACCAACTTCAAATGTGCAAGAGTAGGACACTTTTACTCTTACATTTGACAAGTGTTTTTAAACCTTTCTTTAAGACATGTCACTCAAGTTACAGTCTTAGAGTATAACTCTAAGGATTGTTTTGGAACGAAGTATGACTCATTTTCTTGATTTAACCACTTCAAAAATTCATAGCTCCTCTTCTTAGCTATCAGAATGCACTTAGAGGATGAATTGTGATAAGGTCTCTTAATCATTAAGATGATCATATAACATGATACTAAAGTACTCTCCCATCTTTTCAGATTTGAGAAACTTTTATCCTTCTGCCTAATTTGATTCTTCTTATTCGTTCTGCCATACAACAATTTTTTTTCCCGATGTATCAGAATTACACTTAAACTTATAAGTATAACCATATTTACTAAACTTTAGTCAATCATGACGAATAGTCTTATCGACTATTTGTGGTGGGCTTGATCAGTGCACATGACTGTGTACTCGATCCCTTAGTCCTTTACTTGACTCACACATCCATGTGAACAAGTAATTAGTCTTAATTTACCAATGCTTGAAATTTCTCATTCATCATAGTATACAACTTGCATGATTCCATGTTTCGGTCCAATTGAAACTTGGGTGATGAGAAATTTTTCTTTATTTGGTAAATTTAGACACTAACACAAATGAAAGAATCAAAACCATTTTCCATTATTGCCATCAATGGAATCATATAAACAACAATTTCTTTCAAAAATGTCATTGTAAGGATATTTAAAATAAGTAAAATTAAAAACTTTTTCCTTTATTTTAAAACTTTGCGGAAGAACTTATCCTTACAATCCATATGAAAACTTGTTGTTATCTATTCCTAATCAATATCTCATAACTCCTAAGAAGTAGCTCAAGAATCCAATCTTCAAACTATGCGATAGAAATCCATCTACGCGATCAGATTTAGAATATTCTTTCTTTAAGTTTCTTTACTTTTCTTTGATTCTTAAAACACCAAGATGTGACCCAGTCAAATCATGTAATAAAAATCTCCAAATCGGAACTTAATAGAGTTAGACAATGGACTTTACCTGAAATAAAGTCAAACTCATTGACCATACCATCCTTAGGTAAGTTTGGCAGCTTCGTAATCAAAGCCCCTTCCTTTGGCAATTTAACATATGGGCTCTTTGATAATGGTACATGGGACAATCACAGACTTAGCATTTCTCTTTACCATTTGGTCAACCGAGTTGACTATGCCCGATCCCCTTTCCATTGGGAAGAGAATGTTTTTTCTGAATTTCCAGTGTCACTATTATCCCTGTCCATAAAGTTTTGGAAAGTTGATCTCCTAATCAAATTTACTTTACTAGCCTTCCAAATCATTGCTGATTCAGCAGTACCAAGCAAATATATAAGATCATTAAGGGTCTTGTGATAGTCTGTTTCATAGGAGTCCCAAAGGAACTCACTATGTGACTTAGAAAGTGATTGAACCACCAACTTTCTCAAAACTTTGACACCCAACTCTCCCGGCTTGTCAATATATGACTTCATCTCCAAGATGTGATCACACCTAGACCTTGCCTTGCCAATAGGGCTTGAGTGACCTTGAACTTGTGGGTTAGGGAGAATAATTGGAGGTGAAAGAAGTAAAGTTCCAAGAGATTTGGGAAGATCATAGATGTCTGAACTAGACATCTTTTGGGAGATACTCAAGTTTAGTTGATTTAAAGTCCATAATATAACACCCAATATGAAATATTAAGGCTAGGATCCAACAACCTATTTATAACTGGAAGAGGATGCCGTAATCCAAGTTATAAAATAGTTGAAGGTAGGTAAATGACGATTTGCCAATTTCCACCACGAAAAACGAAATATAATTAAGTTTTAATTGGATTTGAAACTCCTAGATCTTTTGAGATTCATTGAACTTTTCAATGGCATGTTTCAATCTCGAGTGTGCCCTTCAGGTTTTGTGACTGGGATGCCGAGGATCACAAAACAAGGTGTGAAGTAACCATGCAAATTACTTGGTACTCTTAAATGTTTATCACCTAACCGATGTGCCGGTAAACCACACACGCTCCACCGGCCTATGATTAAACTTTAAGAAACCCTTTGCCTACCTTGTTAAATCAAGCTAGTGTGCCGGTAAACCACACACGCTCCACCAACCGACTTAAGCAAAGTACAAAGTGTAATTTCATGGGTTAGCACCTTATTCACATTTTCCTAAGTAACTAAGATTGGGAATTATAAGTGTTTAGTTACTTAGTATTTATCATTAATACTTTTAATGAAGGGAGAACTGATAGTCTTTATCCTACCCGTTCGGCTAACGACCCTCCACCAGTCAAGGAAGCGGTGGGTGAGAGTGGACACCCATTAAACTGCCATTTTATAGGCAGTAACCTTATACCCCCCTTATAGACCGGCTTCGTGAATGAGGTCCACTAACGGTAAGACTGACTTTACTCTTATACATATATATATATATATATATATATATATATATATATATATATATATATATATATTATTAACTTATAATATTATAAAGTATAAGGGTTGAATTTTAACTTTTAAAATTCTAAGGGCTTAACTTGGAATTGAAGTATTCATAAGTGAAACTTTTTCAAATTCCAAAACTTGAGGGCAAGTTTTGAAACTACTCAAAACTAATTAATTCCATAACTTATGTGTTTAAAGTAGTTTTAATTAAAAACTCTTCAAGTTCCATAACTTGAGGACAAGTTATGGAAGACTTTAAACTATTAAAGAATGTAACTTTTCTTTATTTTGTAACTTATGGAATTAAATAAGGTTACACATTTTATTACTTAATGAAGTGACTCTTGAACTTCCATAACTTGAGGACAAGTTATGGAGTCATAAAACCATTCAATGAGACAAGACTCTTCATTTTGTAACCTTTGCCAACTTTTATGAGTTTTATGAAACTTAAATGTGACTTTTCATATAACTTGAGGACAAGTTATAAAAAAACACATTTTAGAATCATCTCTTAGATTAAAATGGATTGAAAACACATAATCAATTAACTTTTCTATTAATCTAAGCAACTCATAAGAACAAGATAATTGGAATCAAACTTTTTCATGTAATTAGCATAACACTTAAACTAATACAAAACATGAATCTATTGACAATTATCTTTGAAATTGGATTAGTATGAACATTACCACATCAAAAATAAGTTTATAAGTCCAAAAACAGCTTAGGGTAATGTTCCTAGTCCATTTCTAGCCAAAAAAGTCAAATATATGCTGTCTGGGGCTCCTACTCCTCGAGTGCATGAACCTACTCGGCGAGTAGGATGATTTTACTCATGGACTCGGCGAGTTCATCAGTGGACTCGGCGAGTCCAGTGCCCAGAATGCCCGAAATTCGACTTTTTCAGCATTTTTTAGCAATTTGCATCAAGTATAATTGAAAACAAGCCTAGGCTCTGATACCACTGTTGGGTTTTGAGCATTCTAACACTCCTAAGTGTACATGAAACCCTAAATACCTTGGATCTATGTTTTCTCTATTATACATGCAAATATGAACATCCAAGGTATTATACTAATCTAGCATACAAAACAATGAATGTAACAAGATAGAATACATACCTCTTTGATGTAGAATGTCCTCATGAAGCTTGAGTGCCTAGTACCCCAAGTGTGACACCTCAAATGGTTCACACAACATTAATTGCTTATGGAATAACCTTGAGAGAAATGTAGAACACTTCTAAAATCGGCTAGCCCTTTCTCTTACACACATAGTGCCGATTTGTCCAAGAGTATGATCTTTATATAGTTTTACAATTAGGGTAAACCCTAATTGTCATGACTTTCCATTTCCTTGGATCCATGGGTTCAAATACACCATGGAGCATCCATGGAGCATCTTATGGGTTTTAGCCCAACTTGATAATCCATGGAGCATTAGCCCACTATACAAGTATGGATGATTTACATAATCAACCCATATATTTAATTAGTCTTCTTTTGATCACTTAATTAATTCTAGATTAATTCTTGATCAATACTAATTAAATAATCTTATTAATATATTAGAACTTATAATATATTAATCAACCTTAAGTGTTATTTTTCTCATTATAGTCTATACAAATGCATGATGCCATGTATCCCAAATGGACCATGCCGGGTCGGGTCAAGTCTTACCAATTATAGTTATGGACTTAGACATTAATCCAACAAGTCTGACCTTGTCCCCCTCGGGACACCGGCTCGTACGAAATGCATTGGCGACATCGGCCAACCACCTGCTATTAGCAATGGGATCCTTAGCCCCATGATAATCCGGCGCTCCGCAAGCTCTAAAATCTCAGAATATCAAAGTACGAGCTCCCATTAAGGCCATCATCTCTGTACGGAAGGCTCCCAGCCTCTCATCCAAAATCTCCAGTATACCCTCCTTGACCGTGCCAAAGATGACATGAGTCTGATCTAGAATACTGCGCGTAACCTCCGCTGATATCAACTCCCTCATCCGCTCCTCGAGCTGCTCGGCCCCTAAACCTGAGCCTGATCCCTCTCTGGTGCCTGATCCGCCCACTGACCTCTATCGCAAAGTCACCATGCTGAAAACATAACACGATAACTATCAGAATACTCATCACTGTTGAGGGATCATACGCACATACTATAAATTTCCTGGTCTCATCTCGGCCTTTATTGAATCGAGTACGGATCCTCTGCTTTCAGTAGTACGGGCCCATACTACCTTCCACATCTATCCGTACTTTCCTCAAGAACTGCTTTGACTCCACCAGGTCCCTTTTCTATCACTACTACTCTCAGCACTATCTCATCCTAGGCTTACCCTAGGGAAACCTTTGACTTTAACCAAACCAGTCCTCAGCCGCTGAAGGCCTCCTTGTGATGCCAATTAGCCATCACTTGAATACCATCACATGTGACGAGGCTCAGATAATCCTTCGAGTAAAAGACTCGTCCCTACAACGGTTGGACTCAGACAAGAGCTGCATAATAGGGCCAAATCCAGCACTCTGAGATTATTCAATCCTGATCACATGTGGCGTGACATATTCACCTAATGGCTAACTCCCATCACTCAGAATCCCACTATGCACAAAGCAAGCAGCATTCAGACAAGGGAAAATCTAACCATAACATACTCAAGCAATCATATCCACATAGCAAGAATCTGTACTAGCATGCAACATAAAAGCACATATAACAGGCACATAAGGCATCCTCCCTAGATCCTTAGTCCTAGTCTAGCATGTTGTTCTACTAACTTATAATCATAACATAAACTCGTATGGGTATTTTGGGGTATTTACTTGAGCTGGGCTGATTGCATGCACCACACCCTTTTCTCGTATCAAAATTCTTTTCTTTCAGAATTCTTTTTGCTTTTCTAAAACTGTTTTCTTTCTCAACACTCTTTTTACAAAACTGTCTTTTCATTTTGAAAACTTCCATACTAATTCCTTAGTTTGAGTTCAGACACACCCGAGAGTATGTCCGAATCCCTCAAACCAAGGCTCTGATACCAACTTGTAACGTCCCAACATTTAAGACTAAAAATTTCTTTTATAAAACATTACTTAAAACATAATTATCAATCCATAACATAATCAGAGTATTAATTTCCAAAACATATGTTCATTATCAGAGTAAAACATCCCAGGCGGTCTAATCTATGGTGTGTGCCATGCGATCACCCCAAGCTCTTTCCACCGCTACCGGAAGTACCTGAAACTAAAACTGAAAGCCGTAAGCACGAAGCTTAGTGAGTTCCCCAACCTACCACATACCCTGCATAAACACATACAACATATACTGGGCCACGCCCGCTACTTCGGGCCTCGCCCGCTACAACGCCCCCCCCCCCCCCCCCCCCCCCGCTCCAGGCTCCGCCTGGCTTCGAGCCCCGCTCGGATACAGATCTGTTTCACTTAGGCCTCGCCTGTCACTGGGCCTCGCCCGCTAACATATAACAGCACATAAGCATATAACAACACATAAGCTAGCATATACTAATAAATCCTGTCCTGAGCCCTCGCCTATCTTGGGCCTCGCCCTTGTCCTGCTACTGATGAGTCATGGAACCTCGTCCACGCCCCTACTGGTGGTGAGATATGGGCCCAGACCACACTCACTCTTTCCCTAACTTGGGCCTCACTCGTGTTCTGCTGCTAATAAGATGTGGAACACCGTCCACACTCTGCTATTGGTGAGATACGGGACCTCGCCCACACTCACCTCCCTACCAGGCACATACAAGTATCACACAGACAACAAGTATACTCTATCATGCAACCTATTCCTTGGGCACCCTCCCACTATCAATGGACCTTGGTCCAAAATATCATACTGGCGTACAATGCCTAAGGTTAACCCCTGGGTCTTCCTACTCATATCTACATGGGCCGGAATTGTGACCTTAGACCCATTCACACAAAGGGAAACTCACCTCGTACTGCTGGACTTGCTGGTAACCCCTCTGGATGCTGACCGACAATTCCCTGAACCGCTACTCCACTAGCTCCCCGAGCTACCAATATCAAAACATATATCACTTAGCATAATTGATTTCCAAAAGTTAACTATGTCAACTCTGGTTAAATTCAACCTTCCAGGTCAACCCTACTCGCCGATTCTGCCTACTGACTCACCGAGTTCATTAGCTCAGAATCCTTTCATTCGCGACTCGACTCGTCGAGTCAGCCCCTGACTCGCCGAGTCTACCGATTTTCGAGTCCTGACCTGTCCAACTCACTGAGTCCCCACTCAACTCACTGATCCGAGTCTTAACTCGAAGGGTTTGGGGTTTCACGACTTGACTCGCCGAGTCCAAAAACAGACTCGCCGAGTCCAAGGCAATCTTCAAAAGACTCGCCGAGTTGTTCTTCCAACTCGCCGAGTTCCTGCCCAACTTCATCCAACTCGCCGAGTCCACCCATGTGACTCGCCGAGTTGCTCCAGTTCTTAATCCATTCAATGGCTTTTTGAGCCATGCAGGGGCTCCAAATCATAGATCCACACTTCCAAAGCCTAACCCTCATGTAAAGGTGCAAACTTTACGTGTAGCTAAGGAGATCTAGGCCCAAAACACTCCAAACTCGGGTTTAAGACAACCATGCTTCACCTACACCCTCAAGACTTATACTTTATGACTCTCTAGGCCAGAATACACTTAGATCTGAAGTAGCAACTTCAGATCTGGACTTCTAACTCCAATTGGCTCCAGAACATGGCATAAAAGCCCCAAATCTCATGACAAAAGGAAACTATGAGTAAAGGAGTGAAGGTAATGACTTCTTACCTTCAAATGCTCTGAAAAGCCACACCAACTATGGATCCAAGGCTTCCTCTTGTACCACTATGAACTTTCTTCTCTTCCAAGCTTCAAATCACAACTCCAAGGCTAGGTCCTTGCTCAAAAACGGATATGGCGGCTAGGGTTTGATGTTCTGGATGAGAGGAGGTGTAAAGGAACCCTAAGGAAAAGAATGAGGTGCTTAAATAGTGCACAAAGTCCCGGAGTTAGGGTTTCCCTCTTCAGATCGGACTCGTCGAGTCCATACTCCGACTCGCCGAGTCTGTCACTTACTCATCAACCCGGATCCCGCTCGGACTCGTCAAGTTCCTCATTTGACTCGACGAGTTGACCCCCCCTTGACTTAGGGTTTTCTTTCCTTTCTTGGTCTTTCTGATTTTCGGGTGTTACAGATATATTTTGAAATAATGCCTTAAATATTAATAAAATTTCAAATTCATTTCACCATTGAAGTTTTATTTTGGTTCTATTTATGCTAAATAAGTTAAAAATATTGTTAAGATTGGGATCTTATGAGGGATCATTTCCAGATCTGTAAGATCGAGATCAGGATCTTAAGATCCCACAAAAATGATACAAAAGGTAATTGATCGTATATAAAACTTTTTTTTCCCGATATATAATGGTTAAATAACTCAAAAAAGTAACTTGCATGTAGTAGTATTGTTAAATCGTTTAAAAGAATATTAAGACTAATTATTTATCATACAACAATAGGAACCAACAACCTTCATGTTATTTGCTTTAAATAGTTAACAAGTTACTTGTTTTAACTCTATAAAGAAGAAAGTTTTAAAAATCATAATTTCTTCTAGTCCAACGGTATCCGGTGTTGCCTTCCTTATTTGTGGAAAATTTTCCAGTTTTCTGAGGAAAATTTTCTAAGAAAATGAAAAATTTCAGTTTTCCAATTATATGTAAGATAGAAAAGCAAGTTTTACTTTCCAAAGTTTTTCAAATTTCTAAGGTGAAAAATGAAAACTCCACCGCTCCCAACCAATGCGTTTTTAAAATTTTCATTGAAAATTAAAAATAAAAAACTTAAGTCTGTTTTTCGAAAACATTTTCTAAAAAAATGAAAACAATTTTGTATAACACCCTAAATCTTCGCAATTTCTCATTTACTACCCTTTCTCTCCTCGCCCTTCAGCTTGCGGAGTTGCGGTGCCCCTCCAATTGAAACCCCAACAAATAACAGATACAAACAAATAACCATTTATACCGGCCCCTTCTCCGTCGTGAAACTAAGTTTTACTCAACGGCGGCGGTGTAGCCTTTCTCATAACAATCAATCAACCGGAGCCACAAATTTTATCAGTAACGAGTAAGAGAAGATGTCTTTGAGGATAAAGACAGTGGTCGAGAAATTCGTTGAGGAATTGAAAGAAGCTCTCGATGCAGACATACAAGATAGAAACATGAAAGAGAGAGAGATGCAGAGTTATATCGAAGAGCGCGAACGTGAGGTAGCCGAGCGTGAAGCTGCCTGGAAAGCCGAACTCTCTCGTCGAGAGGTCCGATCAATTTCTTCTTTAATCATCTTTATATTCAGTTGTGTGAACTCTTGTATTTATATAAACTTTAGTTACTTCTACCATTTTATTACCTTTGGATTGATCCTGTAGAATAGATGAAAGGACACCATTCTCTCTTCAATCATACATTATTCCAGCTTTGCAATGATGTGTGTATAAAGGACACTATTTGGATGCTTTACAATCAGCCATTAGTTTTGATGTGCTAATGATCTTTCAAAAGGCTTACAGTTCAAGGAAATGCACATATGTTGTTGTAACCATTGAAGACAGATGTTAATTAGATTTTGATGCTAACTATGGTGATTATACCATGGATCTTGCATCTAAGGGATAAAATACTCTAGGATCTTGATCTTCTCCCCCCTTTAGACATCTATTTGCATTCGATATAGCTTTAAAAACCCAATATGGGAAAATTTTAAGAGTTGATTCAAGATGTTCAATCTGTGACCTTCAAGTAAAGCATGTCATGTTTTATATCATATTGGTAAATTGTGCACAAACTTTGGACATTTTGTGTTATATTTATTTATTGTTTCAGGCAGAGATTGTGAGGCAAGAAGTAAAATTGAAGATGGAAAGGGAAAACCTTGAGAAAGAAAAGAGTGTGTTAATGGGAACTGCATCGAATCAAGATAATCTTGATGGGGCTCTTGAAATTACTGTAAGTGGTGAAAAATACCGATGCCTTAGGTTCTCAAAGGCCAAAAAATAAGGGTGAAGATTCCCTTTTTAATCGATTGGATGGACATTCTGTTATTCTTTAACGAATTTATTTTGTTGGCATTAGTTGGATGTATGTGTAGATAACTTATTGTTTATAATTTTAGTAGTCCCAATCCAATACATGCCAAATGCAATGTTGTTTGTTTTGTTATGTCATGTCATTTGTATGTAACAAATGAGGTCTTATAGTGACCGATTCTTGATTTTCGAAGAAAATTGATTTGGTTTTTAACATTTTCTGTAAATTTGTTTCTATTACAACATTGTATTCTGACAAACCCACCAAGTTATGGGAATGTCATCTAAATATTGTTAGTGTTGTAAAACTCGACATACTCACCCGATCACTTAGATGGCCATGAGTCGAGGCGCTTTTCTGAAAATCTATTAAAAAACTCGGAATCAATCAAACTTGGGTCAAACTCTGAGAAAATCGTTCCAACTTGGCCACCTTGGACAACTCGGAAAAACTCGGTCAAACTCGAGATTTTTAATTTTTTTTTTCAAATAAACAACCATAATTGCTAAGTAATTATTTTAACATAGATCATATATTATTAAACATTTTCTTGTTTTGATTTAAATTTTAATAAATTATGATATTTGTTATATAGATAATTTTTTCAAAATTAATTTCTTTATAATTACCCAATATGAGCATTCCTTGTCTAGGGTGAGTACTTGCTACTCACTAGTCAACTATCCTAGGAATGCTTAACGATTTTTGTAATATTGATAATGCTATAATTGGTTAGATTTTTTCAATATAAAATGTCGTACGAACAAAAAGATTGAAAGTACAATACTATTACGTCGTAGAACTTTTCATAGTGAGAAAAAAAATATGAGTATGTGTATGTAATAGAACAAAACAAAAGTATGATGCTATAATACATAAATAAACGAAATATGTTGTTATTTCTTACGTTTAGTCTTAACAAGATCATTTATCAATTTCCAGACTTTAACAATCAAACAAATTTTTTACATGCCGCAAACTTTTGGTCAACATCTTAGTCTGCAAATAATACTAAAAAAAATACATATATTTTGCCTCTTAAAAATCAAACATCTTATTTTTGGTCTCAAGATGGCACAAACATTAATTACTTCATTTTAGGTGTCAAAATTGTAAAAAAAAAAAAGAAAATAATAATAATAATTATATATTTTTTAAGAAAGCATAAAAGCACAAGTGTTTTGGAATCAAATTCGTTTATTCCACTTGTCATTTTGATTTAATGAACAATACAAAAACGAAATGAAGGGTTGATAATGCTTATACGAATGCGATGATAAGTTTGAGGGGCATATCCGTTATTATTTTACAGTACGAGGGGTCTTCATGTAATTTACCGAAACTGAAAGTCTGAAACCGATCGATCGGAAAAGCCACGCCACCATTTTCATTCATCACTGATTAACTCACTGCTTCTGAGTTCTGTCTGCTGTGTTTTTGGTTGGTGGAAACGAAGGCAAGAAGAAAGATCGGAGAAATGGAGAGCTCGGGAGAGATGGTGGCGTTTCCCTTGTTGATTACGCCGATCGAGACCAATTACAGGGCATGCACAATCCCCTACAGGTTCCCCTCTGATAACCCCAAGAAACCAACTCCCACTGAGCTCTCTTGGATCAACCTCTTCGCCAATTCGATTCCCTCTTTCAAGTATGCACTTCTCATTGAACTCCTGATACGCACTTTGGTTATTTCACTCGTGATCGTGGTTGTGGTAACTGGAATTCGATTAGATTCTGGTTCTGCAACTAGATCTCTATTACTGACACCTGTTCAATAAGAAAACTTCACTTCATTATTCAATTTTATGCTTTCTGAATATACAAGTAAAGTTTCTTAAATGTTGTTTGCGATTGAGATTTCGTTTTTCTTAGTAAATCTAAGAATCCTAGAAAGGAAGGGGTATAAGGTGTGCAAGTGATTTCTCTAACCTAATTTGATTTCGCATGAATCCCTCATATGTGTTTGTTTTGTTTTCTCTGTGTGACAGGAAGAGAGCAGAAAGCGATGATACTGTCTCCGATGCTCCTGCTAAAGCTGAAAAGTTTGCTCAAAGGTATTAGAATCTTCCTTTAGCCTCTGGATTAAAGTTCAGTTCAATTGCACATAGATCATACATGGATTAGCTTTTCTGGATATCGAACTCACTGACAAAAACGCACTGTTAAACCATGTAAGGTATACTGAAATACTAGAGGACTTCAAAAAAGATCCTGAAAGCCATGGTGGACCACCTGATTGCATAGTAAGCAAAATCTTCTTCTCTTCTATATACCTGATGAAATTTGAAATGCCATTAAGAACCAAAGTTTTTTCATGGTTATAAATTATTGCAGCATCTTTGTCGTATGCGTGAGCTTATCCTCAGAGAGGTTGGTTTTAGAGACATATTCAAGAAAGTTAAGGTGATAATATGTTTAAGGGAGTTCCTTTTTCATTAATTTGTTGTAAGTTGTAATCTCAAACCTGGAAATTGTAAATTAATGGAGTTCTTTGTTTTCAATTTGATGCTCTAGGAAGAAGAAAATGCCAAAGCAATAACCTTATTTAAGGAAGTTGTTGAGTTGAATGATGCTATTGAAGATGAATCAAAGCGAATGGAGAATTTGGTCAGAGGAATATTTGCAGGGAACATATTTGATCTAGGTTCTGCACAGGTATGCAGCCATCCCTCATGGAAATATTCATAAGTTCATATGAACACATATTACTAGACCAATACACAAGGCATACAAAAGACATAACTACCCTTGTCATTTATTTATACAACTCCTCCTGTAACTAGCTTCCCATCTAACTAATTGTAACTAACTTCCTGCACCTAGTTAAAGAAGTGCAAAGATAGTAAAAGACAGAATTACCCTTACTAATTCTTCTCTCTAGACCTGTAACATTTTCTTCCTATTACAGCATTGTATCTTGAAAAAAAACTACCCAATTACAGCAATTCTAATCAAATATAAAACAATTTTCACATCTATAATTAGGTAGATTTTTCAAAGTTTAATGCCCATAAACAAAATCTTGATTACTTACAGTGCAAATTTTTTCATGACTATTGAAGCTTGCAGAGTTATTCTCAAAAGATGGAATGTCCTTTTTGGCCAGTTGTCAAAATATTGTTCCTCGACCTTGGGTTATTGATGATTTGGATGCTTTCATTTCAAAATGGAGCAAGAAACCTTGGAAAAAGGCAACTTCTTCTTCTTCTTCAAATAATTATGGATATTGATTTTTCAGTTAAGACATATAACTAACTTGTTACATTTTTATCATGAAAAAACAGGCTGTGATATTTGTGGATAATTCAGGTGCAGATATTGTTTTGGGTATATTGCCTTTTGCTAGAGAATTACTTCGTCATGGGACAAAGGTTGGATCTCATAACTCTATAGTTCCATAGATAGGGGTAAAATGGTCATTTTCCATCATCCAGAACACTCATGTATTAGTATTATATATACAGGTTGTATTGGCAGCTAATGACCTGCCTTCTATCAATGATGTAACTTATCATGAGCTACTGGAGATCATCTCAAAGGTACTACTAATTAACTAATAGATAGTATTTGATTAATTAATATTATAATAAATGTTGATGTGTGATTAGTTCATGGTTGATGATCTTAATTCTTAATGTGGTTTTCTATCAGTTGAAGGATGAAAATGGAAAGCTTTTGGGTGTTGATATTCAGAATCTTTTGATTGCCAATTCTGGTAATGATTTACCGGTAAGACACTGAAATGATTTTTTTTTTGATTAGTTGCTTCATGGTTTGATTATGTGTTTGTTAATTTGTTGAGTATAATTGATAATTTGATATGACAGGTAATTGATCTTGCCAGCGTGTCACAAGAGCTTGCATACCTGGCAAGTGATGCTGACCTGGTAATTTGTGAAGGAATGGTGAGTCCTTTTCTATTATTATTAACCATACGCAGATAATGACCTTTTTATCCCTGACTGTATAAATTCAGTATTTATAGGGAAAGCTGGAAGTAATTCAATTCCAGTCTTTCTTTTTTCATTAAAAGACAAGAGTATGAATACCCTCATTAAGTATATAATAGTTAAAGACCAAAATACCCTCATTCTTCCATTTGCAGAAGGATTCTGATTATGATTTGCAATGTTATTATTATGGCTTGGCAGGGTCGAGGAATCGAGACAAATCTTTATGCTCAATTTAAGTGTGATTCCCTCAAGATTGGAATGGTAAAACTAATTATTAATTAGTTAGATTCTTGATTCTTGTGTTGTTCAATTCCTTTTTCCTTTTGGTTTTGGTTATTAATATTAATAGTTGAAATGTTGGAATGAATGAATGAAACAGGTGAAGCATCAAGAGGTTGCCCAGTTCCTTGGTGGGAGGCTGTACGATTGTGTATTCAAGTTCAATGAAGTTGCAACTTGTTGATTTAATTCTTTCTGAAAACTATAAAATATATATATAACTTTGAGGAGGAAGTGTAGTAGTTTGTACTCTGTAGATGATGACACACACAATGAATCTGGTGTCTTTTTTTTTTTTTTGCCTAACCACTTTCTTAGTTCCAAAGAATATTTTGATAAGTGGGAAGTGTAGGTGATGTGAAAATTAAATTGGTTCCTAATTAATGCTCCTACGTATTCAATAATTGTCATGTGTAAAATACTAATTCTTTTTCCTCATCTTATCTTTTGATTTTGACACCTATGATGATTTTGTGTTGATTTTGACACCTGTGATGATTTTGTAAGTAGGACGATAAGTAACATTTAGTAGGATGATATTTAACCTCTCATAATGATATATTAAAATAAAAAGTATTATAATTTAGAAGAAAAATTAAATTGTTTCTTACCTTTTATGTCAACAAATATTTCTACCCACTAAAATTATGACAAATGTCATCATTTCACCATTTTTTAAAAATTATCTCTTTAAGGGTATATTAGTGTAACACCCTGTTTCAGATGTTTCTTAACTTCAGGGTTTGTGGGTCGTAACTCGATCATGTAAACGATTTGGGCTTTAAGGAAGTAAAATTTAAACCTTACTAATGATTGATAATATTGGTTGTGAGATCTAAGCCCTTGATTTGTATGTTGGAACCAAAGGGTAGAAAGGAAAAAAATTCTAGGTAAGGTTTCTTGCGTGGATTGTCATTTTAGTTCGGCATGTTTTAAGCCAAAGGTAACTAGATAGGATTGTGGGGTTCATTGATACATTTTCGTATATATAAAGAACGTCGAAATCGGAGTTGAAACTAAGAAGTATGGTTGTTTGAAGTTGAGCAGGAAGATAGAAGTTTTGCCCTACGCAAGGCATATTGGCTGATGGAGGAACGCGTCTTTAATGATCTACACATGGCGTAAATCTTGCTACGCAGGGTGTAGTCACTGCTGACCAAAACCCTATTAAGGAGTTGTGAATGCTATTTAAAGGCTTTAATCCCTTAGTAGCCTTCCTATGCTCAGCCTCCACCCTCTTTGACACCCAACTCGAAAACCTAATCCTGTTGAGGTAGATTTGAGTCTTCTAGGTGTTTTGTAGTGCCTTTTGAAGGATATGCCCATCTTTAAAGCTTGGTGAAGCTTAAGCTTGTAGATTCAGAGCCTTCATTTCATTTGCCAACTCTATAAGGTATAAAGCTTTCACCTTGATGGTTAATTGAGTTAAATCTTGTTAGCTTCTTGGTTTTCATGCTTATTGCCCAATGATTTTGGTTCTTGTGAGTATGAGCTACTTCGGACCCTAGGTTTGCTATTTCTTGATGTTTTTGAGGTTGATATCTCATAAAAATGGGATCTTGGTTGTTGTCTTTCACCTATGCAAGAGTTTTTGGTCATTAGAGGATGTTATGGGACTAGGATCTGATTTTGAGCTCCATTTAGCCATGCAAAGGCATAAAGTTGGAGACTTTATTACTTAAGATGTTTATTAGGACCAAATCCAAGCAATAATGGTTGGTCTTTATGGATTAAGAGCTAAAAATGGAAATGACTTAACAACGTACTACGCATGGCGTAAATTGGGCTACACCCAGCGTAGCCTAATGGTTGCCCGATCTTTCCATCAAAGACCCTACGCAATGCGTAGAGCATGGTGTACGCAAGATGTACCACCAGAGAGTGTAATTGTTAAAATTAGACTTTTGGTCAAGATGAGTGGGGTCTAGCCTTGAAAGGGTAAAATGGTCTTTTACCCTAGAAAGATAAAATGTAATTAGGACCCCTGATTATGAATTACCACCTTAATTCTTAATTAGGGCTTGATTTTGGATATGTTTAGTGGGAGGGGTTTTAGCACCGGAAGCTCGTATGTGAGATCTATTTGTTAAACCGATCAAGGTGAGTCTTCTCACTACGCCCTGATGGGCCTTTAGTCTATCTAGGTCGCCCTGAGTCTGTTGGCCTAGAGCACAAAGCAGGACCGCCTCACCCCACCCGCAATCACACAATAATCAAACAGATATCAAACGCTAGCTAGCACATATAATACTCATACAAGCCTAACAGATCATCAATCATAGCATCATCCTATACACTAGGATACAGATATAACAAATCATTACACATAACATCATACAATAACCAGGATAACAATCCAAAAGGGTCGGCCTTGGTGCCTTCGACCCTGCTAGTATAGTGAGGTAAAAATTACCTCACAATGTCGAACTGAATTGAAAACCTCCGAATGATGACTCACCGAAAATCCCAAACTATCACAATAAACGAACCCTAATCAATAGTTGGAAAATCAATCTTGGCTAAGGGCCCAAACATAGGGTAATAGTCCATTTTACCCTTTCCCTAATTTGTGTTGGAATAGTGTCTAAGGCTGCAACTATATTAGGCAAGTATTTGACCCGGTTGTGCATGGTCATTTTGGGTTGCCTTCACCATAACAACTTGATAGGATGATTTATTAAGAGAGAATAAATATTATTAATATATTATGATAATAATATAAAGAATGATAATATTGTTATTTGATTAATATAAGTCATAGAATTAATTAGAATTAATTTGGTGACTTAAAGAGATTAATTAAATAAGAGGGTATAAACTGTCAATTGTTTGATAGTTAAACTTTAGACTGTAAATCCTTAATAGATAAGGATTGGACGAATTCTAGAGCTAATGATAACTCAAAATCGTCCAAGGTTATCTATGGTAAGGATATGGATTGCTTTAAGAGAAGATTATCCAACTAGGGTTTAAGTTGTAACCCTTAAGGAGTTTACAAGTATAAATAGACCCTATGGCCAAGGGAAATCGACATCTCATTAAGAATAGAGAACCCCTGGCCGATTTCCTCCTACCCTCTCTCTCCTAAATCATCCTCCTTGCTATTTGGTGTTTGTAAGCCATTAGAGGAGTGACAATTGTGACTCTAGAGCTCCAAGACAACAAGATCAAACAAGAGATCCAAAGGTATGCTTCTAGATCTGATTTTGTATTGTTCTTATTCCTAATTAGTCATTAGAAGTCTTGGATTCAACGCATGTTTAATTAGAAAGCCTAGATCCAAGCATTAGGGTTTTGCATGCGCACATAGGAAAGTTCTTATGGCTAAAACCCATCAGTGGTATCAGAGACTAGCTTGGTTTCTATTAAATTGTTGCTTGTTTGTTTGAAACTTAACTGCAAAATTCGATTTTTGTGTTTCTGAGTCATGGACTCGGCGAGTTCCATAGTGGACTCGGCGAGTTGGCCTGACTCGGCGAGTCCCTTGGTGCACTCGGCGAGTCCAAGCGTCAGGAATGGCCAGATTCGGGATTTTTTCATGATTATCTTATGGAAACTTACCTTAATCATATTAGATCAACCCTAATCCGATTGTTTGATATATACGAATATAATCTTGATCTAATTAAAGATATTTATCAACTAATAAAATATTTAATTTCCTTATATGATAATTAATTAATTATTTTGATTAAATTGGTAATTATCTTGCATAAAATCTTGAATAAATCAAATATAGATAATTAGGGAATTAATTGTTAATTAAAATTATTTGTTATTTGATCCTCCATGTTTTAAATGTTTAAAACTTGTCCTCAAGTTTTGAAATTTATATTTTGTGATTAAAAATTTTAATTTAGACAATTTAAATTTCAAACCCTAGATTTTTAAAAGGTTTAAAATACAACCCTATACTAATATAATATTACAAGAATAATATATATATATATATATATATATATGTATGTATAACTAAAATGCTAGTCTTACCGTTAGTAGGTCTCATTCACGAAGCCGATCTATAAGGTGGGTATAAGGTTGCGGCCTATAAAATGGCGCTTAATGGGAGTACACTCACACCCACCGCTTGCTTGATCGGTGGAGGGTCGTTAGCCGAATGGGTAGGATAGGGCAACCTCATCCTCTCATTAAAAGTATAATATGAAATACAAAGTAACTACACATTTTTTTAAAAATTTCCCAATCTTAGTTACTTTAGGAAAAGTGAATTGATGCAATCCCATGAAATTACACTTTGCACCCTTGCTAAGAAGTTAGTGGAGCGTGTGTGGTTTACCGGCACACTAATTGGTTCTAAGCAAAGGTGGCAAAGGGTGATTCATTGTTTATCATAGTTCGATGGAGCGTGTGTGGTTTACCGGCACATCGAATAGGTGATCGTTACAATGAAGGCACCATGTGAATTTGCATGGTAATTCACACCCGCTTTGTGATCCTCGGTATCCCAGTCACAAACAAGAGGGGCATATCGAGATTTAAACATGCCATTGAATAGTTTCAATGAATCTCATTCGAACCTAGGAATTCTCAATACATTTAGGACTTATAGTTAGGTTTTTATGGTGGAGAATTAGTGAATTGTCATTCACTTACCTTCAATTTATTTGCATGTTAGATTACGGCATCCCTTTTCTAATATGTAAATATTGTTGTTGGATCCTAGCCCTAATTTTTCTTATTGGGTGAAAATTAGGGATTCATATTCTAATCTATCTTTGTCCTTTCTATTTTGTAGATGTCGAACGCAAACAACGCTGCTGCTAGTTCTTTCACATCGATGAGCCTTTGCCAAAAGGTCACTTTCAATGGAACGAAATTTAGCGAATGGATAAGATACATTCGCACCATTGCTCGCTATGAGGATAAGGAGTATGTCCTCGATGAGAAGCTCGAGAAAATCAACCCTGAAATCGCTACTCTGGCTGAAATGACCGCTTTTGAAACTCATGAGCGCGATGCAACAAAGGTACATTGCATCATGATAGCCACCATAAACTTCGAATTCCAAAAGTCCTATGAGGACATGTACCCGTACGAAATGCATCAAGACTTATTGGAGAGATACCGCCAGAACGCGAGACAAGAGCGTTATGAGATTTTCACTAACATGATTTCCGCTAAGATGGGTCATGGAGAATCTCTTACCGTGCACCTGCAAAAGATGCAAAGGTATGTCGATCGCCTTCGCAAGTTGAATGTTGACTTTGGGGAAGACTTGGCGATCGACATGGTGCTTCACTCTTTGCCTCCGAGCTACAATCAATTTAGGATGACCTACCACATGAACAAAGAGGAGGTCACCCTAAGCAAACTCCAAGGTCTCTTGAGGGTTGCTGAGAGCAACTTCAAAGACAAGTCTGTTTCACCAACTCCCAATCCACCCGCTGCTCCTGTCTTGGCTATTGGTCAAGGAAAGGGAAAGAAGAGGAAGGCTTCGTCTAAGAACTATCGCAAGGTTAAAGCCCGAGATGGTGCCTCTTCTAGTGGGACCAAATTTGATCTTGCTAAGCCTTGCCCTAACCCAAAGGAGGCAGAGTGCCACCACTGCCATAAGATAGGACATTGGAAGAGAAGCTGCCCAGAGTACCTGCAAGCCATTAAGGAAGGAAAGATCAAGCCATCTTTCGCAGGTATATACACAATTAAATCTAACGATTCTAATCATGCTATTTCTTGGGTTCTTGATACCGGTTGTGGTTATCACATTTGTTCTAATGTGCAGGGACTAAGTAGAAGTAGGGATAAAGAGCAAGGAAGGATCAATCTAATCACGGGGAACAAAAGATCGTCGCCTGTGACCAGGATTGGAGTGTATTCTTTAGTGCTTAGGAATAATTTATGTTTGGATTTGAACAATTGTTGCTATTCGCCAGAAATGGCTAGAAACATCATTTCATTTCATGGTTTGTTTAGACAAGGCTTTAGATTTTCTTTTAATAATGAGAAAGGTTCTATTTTAGCTTATCTAAATGGTGTCTTTTATTTTGAAGCTATACCATGTAATGGAATTTATGAAACTGTTATGATTGTTGATAACTTAGGAAATGATGTTTTAAACATAGATTCTTCCAATAGTATGGATAGAGCATCCTTGTGGCATTGTCGTCTTGGACATGTCAACAAGAAACGCATAGCCCAAATCCAAAAGGATGGAGTGTTGGAGTCATTCGACCTTAGGGAAGATGACACGTGCGAGTCTTGTTTGCTTGGAAAGATGACTAAGTCACCCTTCACGAGTACATGTGAAAGGGGTGAGGGTCTATTGGACCTAATACATACCGATGTATGTGGACCGTTTAGATCAACCACGAAGGATGAGAACCGCTTCTACGTGACTTTCACCGATGACTATAGTAGATATGGGTATATCTATTTAATCAAGAAAAAGTCAGATACCTTTGAAAAGTTCAAAGAGTTCAAGAATGAAGTGGAGAATCAATTGGGCAGGAAAATCAAGATGCTTCGATCCGATCGAGGAGGAGAATACCTAAGTCTTGAATTCCACGATTATCTCAAGGAGTGTGGAATAAATTCACAATTGACGCCTCCTAGGACACCGCAGTTGAATGGTGTGGCAGAAAGGCGTAATCGAACCTTATTGGATATGGTTCGCTCTATGATAAGTCGTGCTTCACTACCTATCTCTTTTTGGGGGTATGCCTTAGAGACTGCCGCTCATATCCTTAACCGAGTCCCTACTAAGAAGGTTACCAAAACACCTCACGAGATGTGGACATGGAAAGCTCCCTCGTTGACACATATCAAGGTTTGGGGTTGCGAGGCTTTCGTAAGACGAGATACTCACGATAAGCTCGAACCTCGAAGTGAGCGATGTATTTTCATTGGCTACCCGTAGAAATCCTTTGGATATCTCTTCTATAGACCGAAGGACAATGTTGTCTTTGTTGCAAGGAGAGGAGTTTTCCGAGAGCGAGAACTCATAGGTCAAGGAGACAGTGGGAGGCAAATCGAGCTTGAAGAGATTCAAGAGTCGATAGATGAAGGAACCTCTACCGCTGGCACTCAACCTGAGGAGGAAACTCCGGTTGAACCGATTGACGAGTCCTTACCTCTTAGACGTTCCGATAGAGTAAGAGTTCAACCCCAGTTTTATGGTTTTCATGTTACTACCGAAGGGGACACGTATATTAGTGATGGTACACTAATAAAATCTTGATGAACCTAATAGCTACAAGGAAGCCATGGCAGGCCCAGAGTCTGTGAAATGGAAAGAGGCAATGGATAGCGAGATCCAATCCATGTATGATAACCAAGTTTGGAATTTGGTTGATAATGTGCCCGGACGTAAGACCGTTGGGTGCAAATGAATCTTCAAGAAGAAGACCGACGTGGATGGAAACGTACACACATATAAAGCGCGATTGGTTGCGAAGGGCTTTACTCAAACTCCTGGAGTTGACTATGATGAGACCTTCTCACCAGTTGCGAAGATAAAATCTATTAGAGTGATGCTAGCGATTGCCGCATTTCATGATTATGAGATTTGGCAAATGGATGTCAAGACCGCTTTCCTTAACGGAGAGTTGGCTGAGGATGTTTACATGGCTCAGCTAGAGGGGTTTGTGGATCCGAAGCATCCGAATAAAGTGTGTAAGCTTGAAAAGTCCATTTATGGACTTAACCAAGCATCTCGCAGATGGAATCTTTGCTTCGATGAGAAAGTCAAAGAGTTTGGATTGTACGAAGAGAAGATGAATCATGTGTATATGTCAAAGCCAGTGGGAGTATAGTTAGCTTTCTCGTTCTATATGTCGATGACATATTACTCATAGGAAACGACAACCCGACTCTGCAGGAAGTTAAGTCCTGGCTCGGGAAGTGCTTCGCTATGAAGTACCTCGGAGAGGCTTCTTACATTTTGGGAATAAGGATAGTAAGAGAAAGAAGTAAGAGACTAATAGGGCTTAGTCAAAATACTTATTTAGAGAAAGTACTAAAACGTTTTAGTATGGAAAACTCAAAGAAGGGAGAATTACCGATACAAAGTAATGCCAAGTTGAGTAAGACTCAAAGTCCGAGTACCGAAGCTGAAATGGCAGAAATGAGCCGAGTACCATACGCTTCCATATTTGGCTCAATCATGTACGCTATGACTTGTACTCGCCCTGATGTAGCCTTTGCTTTGAGCATGGTTAGCAGATATCAAGGGAATCCTGGCAGAGCCCATTGGATTGCGGTGAAGAATATCCTTAAGTACCTTCGGAGGACGAAGGAATGGTTCTTAGTCCTCGGAGGGAGTGATGACTTGAAGGTGCGAGGGTATAGTGACGCCAGCTTTCAGATCGACAGGGATAACTACCGTTCGCAGTCGGGCTGGGTCATTACCCTGAATGGAGGAGCAGTGACATGGAAAAGTTCCAAGCAGGAAACCGTAGCTGATTCAACGTGCGAATCAGAGTACATTGCAGCGAGCGAAGCGTCGAAGGAGGCAATATGGCTGAAGAACTTCATCGATGATCTTGGATTCGTACCTACCATAAAGGAGCCCATGGAGATTTTCTGTGATAATGAAGGAGCGGTTGCCTTGACTAAGGAACCGAGGGATCATGGTAGATCACGACATATCGACATAAAATATCATTTTATTAGACATCGTGTAGAAGAAGGACAACTCGTAGTGAAGAGGATATCATCAGAAGATAACCCAGCAGATCCGCTTATGAAGGGACTGAGTAGGGTTAAGCACTTGCAGCATGCTAGGAGTATTGGGCTGAAGGATGATATTAGCATAGATTAGATAGTATTAGAAACATGTAATAGATAAATGTAATTAACATTTGATGATTAAATAAAGGAGTTTTATTTATGAGTAATGTTACTATCTTATGTTAATTGTTTAACTATTGTTTCACCTTGCATGTTTTGACTTCCAGAATAATTGAATTTATTAAGAATAATCGAATTATTCAAATTGTCCACAATCGTTCATATGTTGGAAGTAGATATGAATGAAGATTGTCATGAATTGGTATGTAGATTGTCTAAATGGTGTTAGACATAGCAAAGGGTTGCTGCAACGTTCATGAGTGCTTATGAACTAGTTTTGAGTATTGGAACAAACCCACACTTGCTGGAATCACCTTATGGAATATGATATAAAAGGGTGATCCCAAGACGATAATATCATATAGTCTTAAAACCTAGATATATGGTTTGTTATTTGTTAATTGATTGTACATTGATAATGCAAAAATGCATTGGTAACTCGATGTTATAAAACGCATTGTTGTGTATGGTTGGTTAATGAATAAGTAAATGCATATAAGTCGAAGTTTATCTGTAACTTTTATCCCAAGAGGGTAAAAGCGATATCTCGGCCACTCGATGATTTGATTTGACTTATGTGTCGGGCCCGGTCAGAACTAAATTGATGTGTTCGATTAAGTTCTATGTCAAATAAATCAGAGATTGAGAAACCTAAATGCTTGACTAATCATTCCATAGAATTGCCAGCATGATATCTAACAGAGGACTGTACGATCCCTTATCTAAAGGACAAGATTGATTAGATCAGAGTTTGACAGCGTCTTTGAGAGCTACGATTGCAAATCGAATTGTACTTGTGCATATAGTTACTAGACTTATCCAAGTGGGAGACTGTTGGAATAGTGTCTAAGGCTGCAACTATATTAGGCAAGTATTTGACCCGGTTGTGCATGGTCATTTTGGGTTGCCTTCACCATAGCAACTTGATAGGATGATTTATTAAGAGAGAATAAATATTATTAATATATTATGAGAATAATATAAAGAATAATAATATTGTTATTTGATTAATATAAGTCATAGAATTAATTAGAATTAATTTGGTGACTTAAAGAGATTAATTAAATAAGAGGGTATAAACTGTCAATTGTTTGATAGTTAAACTTTAGACTGTAAATCCTTAATAGATAAGGATTGGACGAATTCTAGAGCTAAGGATAACTCAAAATCGTCCAAGGTTATCTATGGTAAGGATATGGATTGCTTTAAGAGAAGATTATCCAACTAGGGTTTAAGTTGTAACCCTTAAGGAGTCTACAAGTATAAATAGACCCTATGGCCAAGGGAAATCGACATCTCATTAAGAATAGAGAACCCCTGGCCGATTTCCTCCTACCCTCTCTCTCCCAAATCATCCTCCTTGCTATTTGGTGTTTGTAAGCCATTAGAGGAGTGACAATTGTGACTCTAGAGCTCCAACACAACAAGATCAAACAAGAGATCCAAAGGTATGCTTCTAGATCTGATTTTGTATTGTTCTTATTCCTAATTAGTCATTAAAAGTCTTGGATTCAAAGCATGTTTAATTAGAAAGCCTAGATCCAAGCATTAGGGTTTTGCATGCGCACATAGGAAAGTTCTTATGGCTAAAACCCATCAATTTGGGCCAAGACCCAACTCCAAATCCTTGATCCAAAGGTCCAAATATACAAGGCCCATAATTGGCCCAATTTCCACTTTGGGCCCAAATCTTTAATTGGGCCCCATCCGAAGGTTCATTTCCATAATTAGCCGAAGACGCTTGTATTCAGAAAGTCCAACAAGAACCCAATCCAAATTGGTTGGCCCAAATCGCAAAAGCCCAACATAAGGCGTACGTTGGGAGTACCCTAGAGTTATGTGGGGCGTACGTGAGGCTTTCATTGACTGGAAAATAGGGACGTTGAATGCGTACGTGGGGGTACCCTTGTTGTATTCAAACTCCAATAAGTGCTTAATGGCTTAAGCACTTAAGCCCAAATTCAAGATCCATTGACTAAATTTTTCTCAGAACCATAAAGTCTCAAACTTTAATACTTTGGACGTCCAAAAAGTCCTTAATACATGGCATTAATCCATTAAGACCTTTCTACCAACTTTATGGGAAATTTCTAGCCATTGGGACTTCATTTTTGTCACTTAGAACCCTTTTTAGGTTCCGAAAGGACAGCTCAAAACGTCCAAAACGAATCATGCATTATAATGGGACTTAATGGGACAAAAGAATGCAAATAAGCTACCAAGGAGAGATCTAGAAGAAATAGACACAAAGGTAGCAACTTTGTACCTTCTGGAGCTCCCAAAACAGATGATGAACCAAGATCTACAAGCCAATCTTCCCCCCTTGACTCCTTGATGCACAAGCTTCTCTTTTAAGGCACACAAAACACACATTTAAGCTCAAAATGCTCACTATGAGGCTAGGTCTTCTCAAGACGGCTAAGGGAGGTTTGGAGGCTGAAAGAGTGAGCCACAATGTCCCATAATGGTGCTTAAATACCCCAACATACCCTAAAAATTAGGGTATTATCCGAACACACGTATGCCTGATGTACATGAGTGTACGCCAAGTGCACTAGGGTGTGCCCTAATATGCTTGGCGTTCCTAAATGTACGCCCAACATACTACTCAACTTTCCAAAAATTACCAATCTACCCCTAAGGCTAGGTCCAAACCAATATCAGGGGCCAAAATTGACTTATTAAAATACCAAGTAAAGATTCGAAAAATACCTGAAATCCATAATGTTACAACTCTCCCCACTTGAACTAGACTTCGTCCTCGAAGTCTGCTGCAGCAAATAGATTTGGATAGTGCTCCCACATCTCGACCTCCGGCTCCCAAGTCCACGTAAATCCCTTCTGATGCCGCCATTGTACCTTTACCAAAGGTATCTCCTTGTTACGCAGAACCTTTATCTTCCTCTCCAAGACAACCACCGGTTTCTTAACATAATTCAGGCATTCATCAACCTGAATGTCATCCAATGACACTACCACATCCTCGTCTAATATGCACTTCCGTAATTTCAAAATGTGGAAAGTTATATGAATTTGACGGAGCTCTGAAAGGTGCAGTCTATACGCCACCTTTCCAACCTTGGCAATAATCCGAAACGATCCAATATATTGGGGACCCAAATTTCCCCTCTTCTTGAAGTGGATCACACCCTTCCAGGGTGAGACCTTCCACAACACCATATCGCCGACCTAAAACTCCAACTCGGATCAGCGCCGGTCGACATAACTTTTTTACCGACTCTGAGCAGTTTGCAATCGTTGTCTGATCTGCTGAATATTCTCGGTGGTTTGTAGAACCACCTCGGATTGTCCCATGACCCGATGACCAACCTCGCCCCAGCAGACTGGGGTACGACATCTCCGACCATACAATAACTCGGAAGGTGGAGCACCAATGCTGGAATGATGGTTGTTGTTGTAGGAGAACTCTTCAAGGGGTAGGTAGGAGTCCCAGCTCCCACCTAAGTCAATGACGCATACCCTCAACATATCCTCGAGGGTGTGAATGGTCTGCTCGCTTTGGCGGTCAGTCTGTAACACCCTGATCTAAAAATAATCGTTTACAGAATTCACAGGCCAAGGCTAGGGTCGTTTTGGGCTTTTAAGGCCTTTGAGTTTTATTTGAGAAGTTTGGACCGAGGAGTGTTGCTAGAAGTGTAGGGCTTCTTGCAACCTTTTCATGGATATAAACTTCGTTGGAAACGAACTTGGAACGAAGGAATTATAGCACTTTGAAGTTATTATCATTAATGGTCCCTTAATGGAAAAATTGGCAAAAAAGACCATGCATGTAAAGTAGAAGGTGTGTGGGTATGCCCAACGTATAAAGGAAAAAGGATCGCGGGTGCTTAAGGCGTACGCTTAGCGTACAGGAAGTATGCCTAGCGTACACCCAGCGTCCAGAAACCCTAATTTTAGGGCCAAGATACCATATAAAAAACATAACACCCAGGTTAACAACCTCCATCTCATCTTTATACAGACACCACGAAACCCTAAACCTCTCTTGATTGTTCTTGAAACCTTGGGGGTAATTAGAGAGAATTTTGGGTGTTGTAAAGCCATTTCCAAGCAAGTAAAGAGATTAGCAAGGTGGTGGATTGAATGGGAAGCAGCAAATCCAAGATTGTGGTTCCATTTCAGACAATTTTGAGGTATAAAGTCTGAAACTTTCCTTAAGTATGCTTAGATCTAGGTTTATGGAGCTTTGGACCTTTTTGGGTCCAAAGGATGGACCTTTATGATGCAGCTTCGTCTTTAAGCTTAGGATTGCCACTCTCAGAGCTAAAAGTGTCCCATAAATAATAAAATCTTAATCTTGATGGTCCTAATGAGCTAATGCATGAGATTTAGCCCTTGTTATGGAAGTTTGTTGTCACTTTTCGAGTTTGGGCTTAATTAGTGGGTTGCAAGCCACCAAGTTAGCAACTTTATGGATTAAGACGTGGACAAGGATCTGGATCTGAGTTTGTAGCCTCTGAAGTGGTGTATTAAGCACTTAATGGAAAAGTGGCTTAATAGGGCCGTATGTTGGGCGTACAAGGAGGTTCGCACAGCCTACAAGCCATCAACAAGTACGCCTAGCATACTCTGTCAGTTTGGGCTTTGTGTTTTTGGGCCCCGGCTTGGACTATGTTTTGGATTTTAGGCCTCTAGTTCACAGTGGGTCAGCAGAAGTCAGTTGTTATGGGCCAAAAATATGTTATGGGCTTAAGGTAAAGCCCATTAAAGGGATTGGGCCCAATATAGCAAATTGGGCCATTAGTAGGCTTGAGAAGCTTACCTAGTACTAGGCCTTGTAAATCATGGTAGAGGACCTTGGATATATATCAAGTTGGGTTAGGAGGGGTAGAATGGTTATTCTACTCTATGAAGAATTATTGTATTGGACTAAGTGATGTTTTGGTATTGATAGCTCGGGGAGCCGAAGGAGCAGCGGTTTGGCATTACGAAGGGGTCTAAGGCCACAATGCCGACCCATGTAGTTTATGAGTAGGAAGACCCGGGGGTTATCCCTAGGCACTATATGCTAGTATGTTATTCCGGACTAAGGTCTGATATTGGACGTGTGCCCGGTGAATGTTTGTACGTTAGTTTATACATGTTGTATGTGTGATACTTGTATTGTGCCTGGTAGGAGGTGAGTGTGGGCGAGGACCCGTATCTCATCATTAGCAAAATATGGATGGGGTTCCGTATCTCATTAGTAGCATAGCAGGGGCGAGGCCCGAGGTAGGGGAAGAGTGAGTGTGGGAGGGGGCTCGTATCTCACCAACAGTAGGAGCATAGACGGGGTTTCATGACTCACCAGTAGCAGGACATGGGCGGGGCCCAAGATAGGCGAGCCCTTAGATCAGGATTATAGTAGAGTATGTTAGCTTCTTGTTATGTGTTATGTTATATGTCCATACGTGTTTAGTGGGCGGGGCCCAGAGACATACAGGGCCTAGGAGAAACAGATCTGTATAATCGGGTGGGGCTCGAAGCCAGGCGGGGTCCGATGTAGCGCGCGAGGCCCAGTGCTTGCAGTATTTGATTATGCATGGTATGTGGTAGGTTGTGGAACTCACTAAGCTTCGTGCTTACGACTTTCAGTTTTGGTTTCAGGTACTTCCGGTAGCGGAGGGAGGATCTCGGGGTGATCGCATGGCACACATCATTGTTTATTCAGCCTGGGATGTTTACTCTGATAAAATTAAATAATGTTTTAGACATGATACTCTGATGTGATATGTTTTGAATGAATTGTTGGCACTTGTCGTTTTATTATTAAATTAAATTGAACTTTTTGGGTCGTGTTTTTGGGGACGTTACAAGTTGGTATCAGAGTGTTGGTTTGAGGGATTTGGGCATGCTCTCGGGTGTGTCTGAAGTCAAACTGAGGACTTAGTATGAAAAGTTTCAAATGAAAATCATTTTTATAAAAAGAACTTAAGAAAAAGAAAAGAGTTTTGGAAATAAAAAAGCACTTGAAAAGGGAAACAAATTTTGAAAAAGTGAAAAGGGTGTGGTGCATGCAATCAGCCGAGCTCAAGTAAGTAAACCAAAATACTCATGCAAGTTTATGTTATGCTATATTATGATATTTGTATTAGAACTGCATGTGAGTTTAGGACTAAGGATCTAGGAAGAGGCCTTATGTGCCTGTTATGTGTGTATGAGATTTATGAATTGCATGCTAGTACAGCTTCCTGTTAGAGGATAACCGCTTGATTGAATTATATGGTTAGACTTTCCCTTTTGTCTGAATGTTGCTTGCTCTGTGCTTTGTGGGACTCTGAGTGATGGGAGTTAGTCATTAGGTGAATACATCACGTCACATGTGATCAGGGTTGAATAATCTCAGAGTGTTGGATTTGGCCCTATTGCGCAACTCTTGTATGATTCCAATCGTTGTAGCAAAGATTCGTTTACTTGAAGGATTATCTGAGCCTCATCACATGTGGTGGTATTCAGGTAGTGGAAAATTGGCATTATGAAGATGGCTTCAGTAGCCGAGGACTAGGTTCGGGTTGGAGGTTTCCCTAGGGAAAGCCAGGGATGAGATTAGTGTTGGGAGCAGTGGTAGTAGTAGTAGTGGAAGGGACTTGGTGGAGTCAAGGCAATTCCTGAGGAAAGTACAGATATATGTGGAAGGTAGTATCGGCCCGCACTACTTAAAGCAGAGGATCCGTACTCGATTCAAGAAGGGCCGAGATGAGACCATGGAACTTTTAGTGCATATGGGAACCCTTGTCAGTGAGGAATATTCAGATGCGTGTTATGATATGTTTGTAGCATGGTGACGCCACAAGATAGACCAATGGGTGGTGCGGGCGCCGGTGAGGGATCATGCTCGGGTTCAGGAGCCAGTCAGCTCGAGGGGCAGATGAGAGAGTTTGTATCAGCTGAGGTTCGCGCGGTATCTTGGACCAGACTCCTTTGATCTTTGGCACGGTCAAGGAGGTAATTTTGGAGCTTTTGGATAGCCGCCTCGAGGCCTTTCAGGCCGAGATCTCTACAGGGAAGTTAGGGGCTCCTCAGGGGCTGAATGTTTGTGGCTCACTAGGATCCCTTGGTAGATGGATTCCGTTATTAGCTTGAGTTGTCAGGGGTAAGAGATAGGGTTCGCACTTGGTCTTCAGGATAGTTCACTACACGATTGGATCATAGTGGAGGTTTCACGGGCCGTACACGAGGAGTTACGAGACATTATTGAGCGTGTTACTGGCAGGGTAACCACTAGGTTTCAGGGTCAGACGACGACTGTTCAGGCAGTTGATGGGGTAGCCGAGGCAACTCAGGAGCAAGAGTTTGGTTTGGATGTGCAGTTAGGGAAAAGGAAGCAGACACCAACATTAGGAAGATTGAAGGAAGGTGGAGGTTCCGACTCAGTTGACTTGAGTGTTGGAAGTCATGGAGATCTTGAGGTTTGTGGCAAGTGTGGGGGAACCCATGGGTTTGCTTTTCATAAGTTTAGGTGTTTCAAATGTGGAGAAAGAGGGCATGTACATCAGGATTGCAAGAAGGATCATATATGTTTTCATTGTCACCAGCCAGGTCATTTCAAGTCTCGTTGTCCTATTTTGGAGGCGGAGAGAGTTCAAGTTCCAACGCCCATGGTTCCGCAGGAAATCAAGATCGAGCCTCAATAGACCGCTGGTATGCATTTCATTTTAGCTTCTGATTGTGATATTATTGTTATGGTACTACATCGATGTTAGTAAGTGTATTTCAGAATATTATGTTTTCTGCTTGTGATTAAGTTATATCCCATCTGCATACCTTGGATGTTAGAGTAGTAGTTCGAAGATATTTCCATTTTGAGCATGTTCTCAGGATGAAGTCACTCTAGCAAGTGTTAGAGGGGCTCGGGAGGTATTCTGTTAGTCTGTTAGAGTGATTCAGATTCGTTATTGGTTAGTTTTGGAGCACTAGCAATGAGTTGTAAGGAATTATCAGGATCAAAGTAGGGGAGAACCCTCCAAGTATTCAGGAGCAGTAGCAAGCTAAACCCGGAGGAGTTAGTGACCTTCGAGAAGGAAAGGAAAGCAGTCTGAGGGGCTGTGTGGGTAGAGGAGTGAATGAGTTGAGGATTCAGGAAACTTCCCAACGTTGAGTTAGTATATTCATGTTAGTTTATGGATGGTTTAGGAAAACAGGTTGGAGGATCGCCATCAGGACTCAAGTGAGTCGGGATGAAGATTATGTAAACGTCTGGCATGGGATTCTTTTGGATTGTAGTCAATGGTAGAGACAACATGGAGAGTGTGGTAAGATTGTGGATCAGCTTCAACATTCGTTAGTAGCCAATTAGAGGAGTGTGGGCGAGGGCCCGTATCTCCTAGTTAGCATGATAGAAATTAGGAAAGGATAGTTCATTGAAATTTAGTATTGAGTTGGCCTGCATAGCCCTAGAGAGGTGAGACATTAGGAGAGGCCGCTCCAAGATATAGTTGGGTGAGACCCATGGGCGAGGCACGTATGTTGGTAGCAGTGCATGTGGGACCTGGTAGCGACCTTAGGGTCAGGTTAGGGGATCGAGGATCCCAAATCATATAGAGTCAGAGTGGCAAAGCAGATAGAACAGTTTTAGATAGCTGAAGTTTCCTTCGGGAGTCGCTGGGAGCGACTGAGCGATTGAGATTGGGTTTAGTAACCGGTAGGAGTCCGGTAACCCAGTTAATGGCAGATTAGTTGGGACCAGGGTGGTCTCGGTTCATCCGGAAGGCGGATAAGAGACAGAAAAATCTTCATTCAAGGGCAACAATCATAAGAGAAGTTTGGCGTGCAGTAGCTAGTTGACCGAGGAGTGCTACGCCTCTCACAGAAGGGTTAAATAATCTCAGAGGGAAGGGGTTGACCCTGTTGCACATCTCTCATATGAGTCTAACCGTTGTAGGGATGAGTCTTTTACTCAAACTATTATCTGATCCACTTGCTGTGATGGGTCTTCAGCTCCAGGATATAGTAAGAGAAAGCAGTCAGTGGATATCAGTGAAGTAACCAGCACTGGGAGTGGCTGGGGACGCAAATACAGTAAGGGGTATGTCAGTCACAGAGAAAGGAAGGGATATTGGTTGAGTTCTATTACCTTGGTAAGTCCATGACCACGCAAGTTAAATGGGTGAACCCCTTAAAGGCTGGGTATAGGTACTCCGGGAGTACCAGAAGGAATGACGATTAGGAAAAGTTATGTTCCTAGGATCGATGATGAGCAGGGTGCTCTCAAGGATCTATCATCAAGGATTGGTGTAACTTAAAGAATGGATGGAAGGTCAATGGAAGTGGTCCTCCGAGGATCGGACCTAGCTGAGGATGTATGCATCGGGCAGAGATGTTGTGAGCAGGTTGAAGGATATTTGGCCGTAGCGGACTTCGAGGATGAAGTCTAGTTTCAGTGGGGGAGAGTTGTAACACCCTGATCTAAAAATAATTGTTTATGGATTTCAGAGGCCAAGGCTAGGGGTATTTTGGTCTTTTAAGGAATTTAAGTTTTATTTGAGAAGTTTGGACTGAGGAGTGTTACTAGAAGCGTAGGGCTTCTCGCCACCTTTTCATGGGTATAAAGTTCGTTGGAAACGGATTTGGAACGAAGGAATTATAGCAATTTGAAGTTATTGTCATTAATGGTCCCTTAATGGAAAAATTGGCAAAAAGGACCATGCATGCAAAGTGGAAGGTGCATGGGTACGCCTAGTGTAAACTGGGTTACGCCCAACGTTTAAAGGAAAAAAGGATCGCCGGTGCTTAAGGCGTACGCCTAGTGCCCAGAAACCCTAATTTTAAGGCCAAGCCACTATATAAAGAACATAACACCCAAGTTAACAGCCTCCATCTCATCTTCATACAGCCACCACAAAACCCTAAACCTCTCTTAAGTGTTCTTGAAACCTTGGGGGTCATTAGAGAGCATTTTGGACGTTGTAAAGCCATTTCCAAGCAAGTGAAGAGATTAGCAAGGTGGTGGATCGAAGGGGAAGCAATAGATCCAAGATTGTGGTTCCATTTCAGACCATTTTGAGGTATAAAGTCTGAAACTTTCCTTAAGTATGCATAGATCTAGGTTTATGGAGCTTTGGACCTTTTTGGGTCCAAAGGATGGACCTTTATGTCTTTAAGCTTGGGGTTGCCACTCTCAAAGCTAAAAGTGTACCATAAGCAATAAAGTCTCAATCTTGATGGTCCTAATGAGCTCATGCATGAGATTTAGCCCTTGTTATGGAAGTTTGTTGTCACCTTTTGAGTTTGGGCTTAATTGGTGGGTTGCAAGCCACCAAGTTAGCAACTTTATGGAATCAGACGTGGAAAAGGACCTGGATCTGAGTTTGTAGCCTCTGAAGTGGTGTATTGAGCACTTAATGGAAAAGTGGCTTAAGAGGGCTGTATTTTGGGCGTACAAGGAGGTACGCACGGCATACAAGCCATCAGTCAGTACGCCTAGCATACATAGGAGTACGCCCCGTGTACTCTGCCCGTTTGGGCTTTGCGTTTTTGGGCCCCGGCTTAGACTGTGTTTTGGACTTTAGGCCTCTAGTTCATAGTGGGTTAGCAGGAGTTAGTTTTTATGGGCCAAAAATATGTTATGGGCTTTAAGTAAGGCCCATTAAAGGGAATGGGCCCAATATAGCAAATTGGGCCATTAGTGGGCTTGAGAAGCTTACCTAGTATTAGGCCTTGTGAATCATGGTAGTGGACCTTGGATATATATCAAGTTGGGCTGGGAGGGGTAGAATGGTCATTCTACCCTATGAAGAATTATTGTATTGGACTAAGTGATGTTTTGGTATTGATAGCTCGGGGAGCCGAAGGAGCAGCGGTTCAGGAATTGTCTCATAGCAGCCAGAAGGATATCTGCAAGGGTTCAGTAGTGCAAGGTGAGTCTCCTCATTGTGTGAGTGGGTCTAAGGCCACAATGCTGGCCCATGCAGTTTATTAGTAGGAAGATCCGGGGGTTAGCCCTAGGCACTGTATGCTAGTATGTTATTCCGGACCAAGGTTCGATATCGGGCGGGTGCTCGGAGAATATTTGTATGTTAGTTTATACATGTTGTCTGTTTGATACTTGTATTGTGCTTGGTAGGAGGTGAGTGTGGGCGAGGACCCGTATCTCATCGTTAGTAGAGTATGGACGGGGTTTCGTATCTCATTAGTAGCATAACAGTGGTGAGTCCCGAGGTAGGGGAATAGTGAGTGTGGGCGGGGCCTCGTATCTCACCAACAGTAGGAGCATGGACGGGGTTTCATGACTCACCAGTAGCAGGATAGGGGCGGGGCCTAAGATAGGCGAGGCCTTAGATCAAGATTATAGTAGAGTATGTCAGCTTCTTGTTATGTGTTATGTTATATGTTCGTACGTGTTTAGCGGCCAGGGGCCAGAGACAGGCGGGGCCTAAGAGAAATAGATCTATATAACTGAGCGGGGCTCGAAGCTAAGCGGGGCCTGGGGTCGGGTGGGGCCCGATGTAGCGGGCGAGGCCTAGTGGTTAAGTATTTGATTATGCATGGTATGTGGTAGGTTAGGGAACTCGCTAAGCTTCGTGCTTATGACTTTCAATGTTGGTTTTAGGTACTTCCGGTAGTGGAGGGAGGAGCTCGGGGTGATCGCATAGCACACACCATTGTTTTTTCAGCGTGGGATGTTTACTCTGATAAAATAAAATAATGTTTTAGACATGATACTCTGATGTGATATGTGTTGAATGAATTTTTGGCACTTGTGGTTTTATTATTAAATTAAAATGAACTTTTTGGGTCGTGTTTTTGGGGACGTTACACTGTCTGTGGATGGTAAGCGGTGCTAAAATGTCGTCTCGTACCTAGTTCCTCATGGAATGTCTGCCAGAAATGGGAGGTGAATCGAACATCACGATCTGAGACAATAGAGACCGAAACCCCGTGGCGAGCAATGATCTCGCAGATATACATTTCGACCAACTTATCGGCCAATGAACTCTCCTGAATTGCCATAAAATGGGCGCTCTTGGTCAACCGGTCCACGATAACCCATATATCATCATATCCCTTCTCCGTCCTCGACAGCTTAGTGATAAAGTTCATCATGATCTACTGCCATTTCCACATGGGAACCTCCAGAGGCTGCAAGTTTCCATGCAGCCTCTGATACTCGGCCTTGACCATCCTGCAGGTCAAGCACCTCTCAACGTACCAACGATCTCTCTCTTCACACATGGCCACCAGTAACTAAAACTCAAATCTTGGTACATGTTGGCGACCCCTGCATGAATAGAGAAACGAGACTTATGGGCCTCCACCAGTACTATCTGTCTAAGCCCTCCAGACATCGGAACCCACACGACCGCAGCGGGTCAACAACCAACGACTGTCCTGAACAAATCGGGTGATCTCGCCCCTGATCCTCTCAATCTTCCAATTTTTCTCTCGAACTCCCTCAATCTGAGCCTCTCTAATCAATCCCACTAGCGGAGAGTCCACGAAAATCCTCATACATGGTGTCAGAATTGAAGGTCCAACCGACTTGCAGCTCAGGGCGTCCGCCACCACATTCGCTTTACCCTAATGATAAAGGATCTCGCAATCATGATCCTTAGCCACGTCCAGCCACCTGTGTTGCCTCATGTTCAGGTTCGGCTGATCGATAATGTGTCTCAAGCTCTTCTGTTCCTTGTAGATGGTGCAGCGGACCCCGTAGAGGTAATGCCTCCAGATCTTGAGGGAGAACATTACCGCTCCCAACTCAAGATCATGCTTGGGATATCTCATCTCATGCAACTTCAACTGTCGTGACACCTAGGCTATCGTTCATCCTCTCTGCATGAGTACCGCTCCCAATCCGGTGATGGATGCATCATAGAAAGCCACAAAATCCTTTACTCCCTCCAGGAGGTTCAAAACTGGAGCCTCGCAAAGTCGCTGTCGGAGGGTCTTAAATGTTGTCTGCTGCTCAGGGCCCCACTGGAAATCTACCCCATTCCTCGTCAGACGAGTGAGAGGTATTGCAATTTTGGAGAAATCCAAAATAAATCTCCGGTAGTAGTAGCATGCCATACCTAGAAAACTCCTGATATTCGAGGGAGATTTCGGGACCTCCCACTGCATCACCACCTTGATTTTGGCCGGGCCGACCAAAATCCCATTCTAGTTAACGAGATGTCCAAGGAACTGAACCTCTCGCAACCAAAATTCACATTTCGAGAACTTGGCATAAAGCCGTTCTCACCTCAAAACTCCCAAAAGCTCACAAAGATGCTCATCATGCTGCTCTCTGGTCTTGGAATACACCAAGATATCATCTATGAACACAATAACTGAGCGATCAAGCATCGACCTTATACCTGATTCATCAGGTCCATGGATACTGTCAGCGCATTGGTGAGCCTAAACGGCATCCCCACAAACTCGTAATGTCCGTAACGAGTCTCGAACGTGATCTTTTCATCGTCCTCCTCCCTTACCCTGACCTGATGGTACCCAGGTCTCAAATCTATCTTGAAAAACCAAGATGCTCCCTATAATCGATCGAAGATGTCATATATCAGTGGAAAGCGATATCAATTCTTCACCATCAACTTGTTCAGCTCCCGGTAGTCAATGCACATCCGGTGTGAATTATCCTTCTTTTTGACGAAAAGGATAGCGGTCCCCACTGAGAACTGCTCGGGTAGATGAACTGCTTGCCTAGCAGATCCTGCAACGGAGATGACATATCTTGCATCTCAAGCGGTGCCATTCGGTACAGCGCCTTGGCAATAGGGGTCGCACCTGGCACAAGGTCGATCCTGAACTCGACCTGCCTTTGTGGAGGAACTCTAGGTAATTCCTTCAGGAATACATCAGCAAACTCTTCGACGACTAGAACCTATGAAACTGAGACCTGATCCCTAACCCACGTGTCCACCAGATACGCTAAATAACTGGCACACCAGTGCTTAATATTATCGAGCCCTGGCAGCTAAAGAAAAACCTAGAACTCAACCTAGTGTCGTCACCATAAATAACCAATTCTCCCCCACTTGGGGTTCAAACTACCACACACTGACCCTCGCAGTTGATCATGGCACCGAAACAACTCAGCATGTCCATACCCAATATAACGCAAACATCCCCCATGGGAATCAGAATCAAGTCAATCGAAAAGACACCCCAAATAACTCTAGAACGCAGCCTCGATAAACTGATGTAGCAGAAACCCCGTGTTCGTTGGCAATGGAAACTTGCAACAGACACTCTAGCTCTCCTGAAGGCAAACCAAACTCCCTTCTAAAAATTGAGAGACAAAAGACCGAATCGCTCCCGAGTCAAACAATACCAAAACAGGAAAAGAGTTCACTAAGAACGTACCTAACATAGGTGCAAACACATGAGCATACAATAAACATAATCAATGAGATAAGGGATAGAAACATACCGGCAACCACATCTGGTGCTGTCCTGGCCTCCTCGGCAGCAAGCTAGAAAGCGCGTCCCCGAGCCTTCGGGGGCTTTGCCCCACCCTGACTCCTGTCATTGTTCCTCAAAGTAGTCGGCACTGGAGCCTGTGTCGGCTTAGTGGTGAGCAACGGATAGTTGGTCTTCAAATGACCAATCTGATCGTTGTTGTAACAAATCCTCATATCCTGAATCGGGGATAACTGGTAGCAATCCCTCACAAAGTTCCACTCCCTGCCACACTTGCGACACACACCACTAGATCGATAAGCTCTGACATGAACCTTCCCGCACTTCCCACAAGTGCGGCCATGCTGACCTCCTGAATCGGGGATAACTGCCGCTGCTCCTTCAATTGAAGGTCTATCTTAAGCTCATGCCGCCTGGCGGCCTCCTATAACTCCAGCAAAGTATCACATCTTTGAGTGGACATGAATTGTGTGATGTTAGTCTTGAGCATGCTCTGATAATGAGTAATCTGATCTTGTTCGTAAGCAAACTCCGGGAAAAACATCTCCCTCTCGATAAACATACTCTGTAACTTGTCTCAAATCCAAAAAGTCCTGATCCATTCTCTAGCGCTCAACCCAAGGAATGTAGTGGCTGCGGAACAACTCCCTGAACTGATCCCATGATAGCGTAACTCTCTGCTCATCAGAATACGACTCGGTAACAAGTCTCCACCAATCCTTTGCTCCGGACCTCAACAGTTTCAGAGTGCACTTGACCCTCTGGTCAGTAGGGCATGAACACATTAAAAAGAATCCCTCCACGTCAGATAGCCACCTCATGGGTATGATCGAGCCTTGTACTCCATTAAAGGTCGGGGGCTTCGTGTTATCGAACTCCCGATACTAAAAAGCCCGACATGTCCCCGTACATGCAGCCACCATGGTTGTGGAAACTGCAGCAGCTAACGTCTCAGAAATAGTTGCGTAGCGATCATCAAAGAACTCCATCATCACGGTCTAGATAGACCCGAAAATCTCTAGAATCTAACCCCGGACGATAGCAACCTCCTCATGGATGATCTCCCTGACATGGTCCTTTGACAAGGCTGGCCCACGATGACTGCCAGCTCCCGATCCCCACCCGGATCCGGTCTCAAATCACCTCGTAGTCACCATACTAAAAATATACCAGGAAGATATCAGACATTCCATATAATAATGGGGAACCAACTTCCAACAAAACCCTAGGGGTTGTGACTTCCTTGCCATGCATATGGGTCCTATGCTTTCAGTAGTACTGGCCCATACTACCTTCCACACCTACCCATTTTTTTCTCAAGGATCATCACATCACCCTAGCAATATACATAAGCATAGGTGAGCGCTCAATCCTCACTCCTAAAGGAAGGCTAAACATCTCACAACTGGCCGACTAACTCCCTCACAACTCATCCATAAAACTTCCACCAACCATGCAATACTCATGTATGCTAGCCATACATAACACTGGACCCTATAGACATTCGAATATCCGATCCTACCCTAAGCCCTTCATTAAACAAGAACAGGAAATAAGGCCAAACCAAACATCCTCAGACTATAAGATTTTAGTTATGTACAACCGTGATGCATACGCTAAGCAACTACAATAATGATGTCAACTTCATATAAGGAAAACCCTAGGCTATCATGCATCATATAATCAGGAAATTCTATCTTGCAATTCCTGAAGATCCCTAACCTATCACTAACATGCTATTCTAAGATATCACAATATCAAATAACAGTATGGCATTTTGGGATCTAATTACTGGCTTCAACAGATCGTACACATTGCATTCTCCTTTAGTATTTTGACAACCATTTCAAAATCATTTTGAAAATCTTTTCCTTCGTTTGAGACCGGATTCACACGAGTGTTCCTCCAATTCACTCGAATCAAGGGTCTGATACCAACTTGTAACATCCATAAAGTTGAAGAAAATTTTTAATTTTTTAAACATTCCAAAACCATCTATTGTTTAGAAAGTGTTTTCAAAATAGTTTAACCTTAGAGAAATACTAGAAATCAAAACATAAAATACAAGGAGGTTCACAATCAAGCCTTTGCCTTCCCGCGATCATCCGATGTACCTGAAACAAAATCCAAAACTGTAAGCCAGAAGCTTAGTGAGTTCCTCCAAAATACCAACGCCATATAACAGAACAATATCATAAATAAACAGTATGCCTATAGAGTCTTCAACATGACTGGACCGCCTCACCGGACCTTAAGTCTATCGGGCCCACTCTCAGAACCTTCAACATGTATGGACCGCCTCACTGGGCCTTCAGTCTGTCTAGACCATTCTCCAGGCCTTCGACCTAAATGGTACATGCCGATGGGCCTTTAGTCTATCCAAGCCGCCCTAGGTCTGTTGGCCTAGAGCATAAAGCAGGACCGTCTCACCCCACCCGCAATCACACAATAATCACATAGATATCAAACGCTAGCTAGCACATACAACAATCATGCAGGCCTAACATATCATAAATCATAGCAACATCCTATACACTAAGATATGGATCTAACTGAACACTAAACATAGCATCATACGATGACCAAGATAACAATCCAAAAGGGTCGGCCTTGGTGCCTTCGACCCTATTAGTATAGTGAGGAAAAACTCACCTCACAATGTCGAACTGAACTGAAAACTTCCAACTACCGACTCACCGAAAATCCTGAGCTATCACTTTAAACGAACCCTAATATACAGCTGGAAAACCAATCTTGGCTAAGGGCTCAAACATAGGGTAATAGTCCATTTTACCCTTTTCCTAATTTAGGCCAAGGCCCAACTCCAGATCCTTGACCCAAAGGTCCAAATATACAAGGCCCATAATTGGCCCAAATTCCACATTGTGCCCAACTCTTTAATTAAGCCTCATACTAAGGTTTATTCCCATAATTGGCCTACGACACTTCTATTCAGAAAATCCAGCAAGGGCCCAAGCTAAATTGGCCCAAATCCGAAAGCCAAATCTCAAAAGCCCAACCGAAGGCGTACGATGGGCGTACCCCAGAGTTACGCGGGGCGTACGCAAGCCTTGCATTGACTAGAAAACGGGGACTTCGACTGCGTACGTAGGGCATACTTCTCTCTACACGGGACATACCCTCGCTATATTTGAAGACCAATAAGTGCTTAATGGCATAAACACTTAAGCCCAAATTCGAGATCCATTGACCGAATGTGTCTCAAAACCATAAAGTCTCAAACTTTAAGACTTTGGACGTCCAAAAAGTCCTTAATACATGGTCTTAATCCATTAAGACCTTTCTACCAATTGCACAGGAAATTTCTAGGCATTGTAACTTCTTTTTTATCACTTAGAACCCTTCCCAGGGTCTGAACGGACAACTCAACTTTCCAGAAATTACCAATATGCCCCTAGGGCTATGTCCAAACCAATATCAGGGACCAAAATTGACTTATTAAAATATCAAGGAAAGATTCAAAAAATACCTTAGATTTGGAATGTTATAGATTCCCAAAATACCCATACGTGTTGATACGTTATATGTGTTATGGAATGTTTTGTATGCAGAGGTTAGGATAAGGATGTGTTTAGGATTGCATGCTAGAATGCCTATTAGGTAGGATTTTTGTTGATGTTTTGTGGCCTGCAGAGTTTTACTGCTCGAATGTTGCTTGCTTTGTGCTTTATAGGACTCATATTGATGTGAGTTAATTATTTCATGAATATGTTAAGTTACATGATGCAGATGTTTAATAATCTCATAGTGATTGATTTGGCCATATTGTGCAACTCCCGTTTGAGTCTAACCATTGTATGATTGAGTCTTTTAGTCAAAGGATTGTCTAAGCTTTGTTGCATGTAATTGCATTCATGAAGTAATTAGCTAGCATTAATGGGAGTTCTTCAGCAGTTGTTGGTAGGGAGAGGTGGGGGTTCGTAGGAGCGCCTAGGTTGTGCTTTAGTGTGAGAGGTGCACTGTTTAGCGGGTACTGGGAGTATCAGTATGAGGAAGTGACTTATAGGATTCATGATTGTTCTTGAGGAAAGTATGGATACGTGTTGAAGGTAGTGATGGTCTCGTACTATTGAAAGAATAGGAGATTATAGAGTTTGGAGTTCTTCGAATATTTTCTGATGGTTTGTGTTGTTTATTTTTAGTATGGTGGTCACTCGGGGAGGTGATTTTGGTTCAGGTTTTGGAAATGGATCGGGTTCGGGCTCTAGGGACAGACTCGTGGATGATCAGATGTAAGAGTTCATTTCATCAAAGATCACTTGCAGTATTTTGGAGCAGTCTCCTATGATCTTTGATACAATTACAGAGGGTATCATGGAGATTTTGGATGAGTGTCTAGGCACATTCTGTATTGAGATTTTGGCTACTATGGGTGCACGCACCCTGACTTTCCTAGAGTTTCTTGCATGTGGAGCTCCTAAGTTGTTTGGGAGGAAGGACCCCATTATTAGTAGGCGTTGGTTGGTAAACATTGTGAACGCCTTTCAGACGAGCTTTTGCCCTGAGGGGTTGAAGGTCAGTGTTGGGATTATTACGTTGTGTCAATGGGTCATTTTGTTTGTTTATATTGTACATGGGTTGGGCCTGTCCACCCGTCTTTTTTTATTCAGGTTATAGTATTTAAGGTGCATGCATCCACCATATTTTGGAAACTTTGGAATATTATTGTAACCCTAATCATGCCTCTTTAGTAGCAATTCTTCATTGAGTTCTTTTGAGGCAGTAACATTTGAATCATTAAGCATACTTTGATTCTTCCATTGTGTTCTTATTTATTTAACTGTTTAGAATCTAATCGATCTTCAAGGATTCACATCCTATCAATTGGTATCAGAGCTGGAGATTGTGTAATTCATACGCATCTCTTATGTTTAAAGAGTCATTAGGGTTTACGTTAATATTGGATCTAGTTTGGCCGTCATCTCAAAAATTCTTGATCTGATTTAGTGATATCAATATTACCTTAAATCTATCTCCATTTTACACATCTGATTCTTAACAGGTTTTAAAGATCTTATCATCATGCAACACGACGAATCTCACATCAACTCCATCAATCTGTCTAGCAGCATTGGATCAACCACAAGGATTCCTATCCTATTTCCTAATGAATATGAAGTTTGGGCACTTCATTTTGAAAATTATGTTCTTTGTTTGGAGGACAATGGTTATCTTATATGGGAAGCTACCACTCTGGGTGCTTTTGTTCATACTAGAACCAGAAGAGTCATTAAGACTTAGAATGATTACAACAGACTTCTTCTCGAAGTAAAGGATGTCCCTCAAGATGAAAAGAACAAGTTGATCAGTAATGTCAAGGCATCATTCGATTTGCTTTGCCTCCTGATACCTTCCATCTGGTTAGTTCTTGCGACACAACTAAAGTGATATGGGATAGGCTTAAGGAACTCTACTCCACTGATGCAGATCTTGAGCATTCTACGCAAACTCTTTTACTTTCAGAGTTTGGTGCCTTTGTACAGAAACCAGAAGAAAGTCTAAGTCAATCCTTCAACCGCTACAATCATCTTCTTAGCAGAATGATGAAACATGACATTGGACGTGAAATAATAAAAAAAGGGTCACATTTATGAATGGACTTCGACCAGAATGGAAGGAAGTGGTGTCTACTGTTAAGGCACATGAGCAATTCAAGAACTATACATTGGCCAAGCTTGTTGGCATACTGAAGGCACGTGAAAATGAAGTGACTAAAGAGGCTAAAGTTCTCTCAGGGATGGGATCATTGGCCCTTATCGCAAAGGGTAAGAAGGTGGATGAAGATGATGATTCAGATTTTAAGCTCTCTAATTGTGATATGTCTAAAGAAGAGTTTGAAATGATGGTGTCGAACCCAAAGAGGTTTGCAAAGAAAAACTTCAACCGAAACAAGAACAGAAACTGGCAGGGTAGTTACAGCTCTAAAAATGTGAAAGTGGAAAATGAGAATGGTTCGCATAAGGAAGAAGATAAGAAATAGAAGACGCTAATAGGAGAATCCGGTTATGATTGCAACTATTGCCACTGCAAAATCATTTAGCCAAGGGGTGCATGCTGTGAAGATTGAACGAGAAGAAAGAGGGAGAAGATGATGAGGCTTACCATCTATGAAAGCTGTAAGAAATTAAGAAGAAAAAGAGTGTTGATAACTCTATGTCTGCTTTAATTGTACAGGAAAATGAAACTGATGATGACTTTGGAAGGGTGGTAGTATGGTCCACAGATTCTGAAGATGAGGAGGTTCGCAAGATTACTCATGGTAGAAGCTTTGTTACGAAAGATGAGGATTCACGTCTTAGAGGAAAATGTTTTACGGTTACAAATGATGTGTCCCAGATGCGAGGGTATGCCACTGACACTGGATATGAGAACAATAATTGTTTTGCTGCAAGGCCGATGTATGATCAAATCAACGAGTGTGATCAAATGATCAACAAGGTAAACTTCATTCTCGAACACTACTAGAAAAACAGCCTTTTACGACGCTCATTGCGCGTCGTAAAAGGCTCAGACGACGCGCAAATGCGCGTCAAGGAAGGCCCTGTCAAAAAGGGAGACGACGCGCATTTACAACGCGCAATTACGACGCGCGTTTACGACACGCAATGCGTATCAAGGAAGGCCCTGTCATAAAAGAAGACGACACGCATTTGCATGTCGTAACCTTACGACGCGCGTGTTAATGACACGCAATGCGTATCAAGAAAGCCCCTGTCAAGAAAGGTCATGTTATAAATGAAGATGACACACATTTTTGCGTATCATAATTTAAATGTTTAAAAAATATATTATTTATAGATTTACTAATTTTCAAATTAAATAATAAATTAAAAATCTCATAATACAAAATAAAATAACATAAATAACAAATATAATTCATTTCACTAATATGTCAAATACAAATAATTATTCCAAAAGTGAGTAAATCTTATAAAAAAGTGAACTCATTTATATACAATTGAACTTAAATTCACTTGTTCCATATAAATGTTGACTCAAGTTTCCATTTTCAATGAACTCATACACCAAAAAAAAGGAGCCCTCCACACAATATCGTATTAAACGCACCTGCAAATATAAAGTCAAATGTTAAATAAATATGGCCAACTCAAAATCTTGATAAATATATTTATCAATTGAAATACCACATACCAGGTTTAGATGATAAACATGTGTTAACAGATAAAATAATATAATTATGTCTAAAACTAATATTCCAAACCTCGCCTATGAGTTCTGCATAAATAAGTGGCAGCAGTTATGGAAGAAGGCCCTTGATGAGATTTGGCTTGTTGTGGCCAGCTATACTCAAAGCCAAAACAGTTGCACGCCTAACATGCTGCCCATGTTTATCAAAATTTAACAGATCATGCTAATAACTCATACGTATAGAATTATAAGGAAAAAAAAAGAGTAGGGTTTTCCCCATTCCGTTGAATTAGACAAAACAAAATGTTTTCTTTCCATTCCAATGGAATGAAGAATTCCATTCCTCCCCTGATTCCAGCATATATAGAGATACTTACCCTGATCAATTAATTTAATCAAATATGCATAAAAATACCAATCACCCCATCAACACTTTTGTTAAATCAACACAATAACACTATTATTAAAAAACTATGACTCAAATTTTGTAAAGGAGCTGTGTTTTAAATATTGAGCATGTGAAAGGAACCATCGCTTCATGTGATTTAAGTTTGAAGCAACTCCATTATTCTCTGATGAGGAAGCATCCAGTTCTTCTGTCACATCCATTTTATCACCCGAGATACTTGCTGCAAAAAATTGTACATTTTTTGTCATTTTTAAAACAATATTCAAATAATTTTCTGTCATGTTTTCACAAACATCATTTATCTAGATAGCACTTTATCAGTGTATCACTTAATGAGGAAAAAAAGCAATTTGAGAAGGGAATAGCAATATACGAAAAGGAAAAAAAAATAATAATAAGAATAAGTATAAGAAACCTGCTCTAGAAATGAAATATGGAGGTAGCTCTCCTAATGCAGTTCCAAGGCCTCAAAGAATAGCTTCTACCTGTACTTGAGGCAAAATGCTGCTAAGTGGAACCTGAACACCTTGAGAGGATAAAAAAACAATGGAGGCCCAAACTCTGAACAATCCTTTTGAAGCCATGTATTGCCTCTGTTTAACTTTATTGTATCATAAACAACACTTTTAAGATCCACCCGACCACACTGCAGTGCTTTTATTGTGAAGAAAGCAATGTGGGGACCCAGATATAGAACAAAAGTGTGCAGCCCAGACCCTGATCAATTAATTACAAATACAACTTAACAAAACTTCAAAAACTTTGGTTTCCAAAAAAGAACATAATAAATGAAAATGCAAGAATATAATTTTCTAAAGGGAAAAATACAAAACAACACTTGTACTTTCACCATTTTATTGATTTAGCCACTGAAGAAGTATTATTATTTTTATTAAATTAGCTATTGAACTATTATTATTATAATAATAAATGATAATGGGGATAAAGTTGATTGAGCTCACCAAGACCAATGGAAGATGCAACACCAAGAGCTACCCACCACAGTCCAAACCTTGCATATTCAAGAAGCTCTTCAACATGCTACAAGAACACATGTATCACATATTCATCATTATATATTAATATGTAACATATAATCATGAAAAACAAGGAACTTACAACCTCATCGATAATTTGAAGGAACTTTGAGTACGATGAATCATAGGCAAAGAATTTGTTAACAAACATAATACCTATTGAAGATCAACGTACAACTGATTTTGTGTTTTGTTTTGATTTTATGCTTTTCTTGGAAAACAACTAATAAAGATCAATAAATAGAGACCAAAAAATGGTATTTACTTCGTGTTATGGATGATCTCGTGATCAATAGAAGCTTTCATTTGAGAGAACTCATATACATCATTATTTCAAATAAAACTGCAGAAATATGTAGTTGTAATGGCCTAATGTAAGTAATAGGCAATAAGAAGTACCTTTCCATGAGGACCATCCACAGACAGAAACAAGAGTCCAGCTGCAACTGTGAGTGTGACAAAAAGCATAAGCCAGACAACATGTGTCAGAAGGTATACCAGTCATCTTGTTATATACTGAAGAACATCCACTATAAAAAGCTTCAATGTTTTGAAAGGTTGTGCTATTAATGTCATATTCTCGAGTTCTTGTTTATGCTTCTCACGCAGTCCTACAATTACAAACAAGAAAACCGATTAGCCAAGGAAACAAGGCATCCACTCACCATTACAAAAATATAAACCCAAAATTGGAAAAAAAAATCCAAATGGTAAAATGAGAACTTCCATGATTAAGGCTGTGTTTGTTACACGAGACAAAAAAGATTACAATTTTATCCAATTGACATCAGTCCACTCAATGCACACTAGACACGGATTGGACTCATAAAAAACCAATCGTGGGACCTAAAAAGGTCCAAAACTCCATCAACGTAAATCTAAGCATTTATGAGGCAAGTTGAAAGCTTTTTACCTCAAATGAGTACCAAAAAGTGATGTTATCTCAGATCCTTGAGCTCAAGCTACTCATGTCTTCTTCTTCAACTTCTTCCTTCTTCTTTCAAGCTTCTAAACACCACAATGAACTTCACAAGGCCAAAAACACACCAGAATGAGGAATGAGAGGCTATCTACGGTTTCTGGGGTTGAGAGGTTGGTAAGGAGGCTAGGGTTTGAATAATAATGTTGTATTTATATGGCTTAAACCTAAGAAATTAGAGTTTTGAGTCTGCTTGCGTACGCACCTCCGCCCCCCCCCCCCCCCCACATCCAATGTTGCACTACGCCCTGCATACGTCAAGCTTACTTACTCCCAACATACGTCTTCGGGTAGCCCAATCCTATCAGCCCACTTGCTAAAGCCCACTCAATAATCCACTTATTTATTTCATAGCCCAACGATTAATTTCAAAGATTTTAAATAATTATTACCTCAAGTGACGGATGTTACAATTCTCCCCACTTGAATCAGACTTCGTCCTCAAAGTGTGTTATGCCTGGAAATAACTCCGGGTAGTGCTCCCTCCTCGTTGGTCTCCCAAGTCCACTATAAGCCCTTTTCGGTGTTACCACTGCTCCTTCACCAGCTCTACCCTCTTGTTCCTCAACTCTTTCATCTTCATGTCGAGAATGGATACCGGTAACTCGATGTAGTTCAGGGTGTCATCAACCTGTATATCCTCTAAAGGCACAACTGTGGAGTCATCCACTAAGTACTTCCACAGTTGGGAGACATGAAAAGTGTTGTGGATCTGGTTGAGCTTTGCTGGAAGATCCAAACGATAAGCAACCCGGCCCACCCGAGCCAAAACCCTGAACAAACCGATGTACCTGGGGCCTAGCTTTCCCTGCTTCCTAAACTAGATGACACCTTTCCAAGGAGTCACCTTCAGGAGAATGATGTCGCCCACCTGAAACTCCAAGTTTGAACGGTGCTTGTCAGCATAGCTTTTCCGTCGACTCTGAGCAGTCTGGAGCCTACTCTAGACCTGCTGGATCCTCTCAGTGGTCTTGAATACCATCTCAGTACTCCCCATGACTCTCTGACCAACCTCGCCCCAAAAGTTAGGGGTCATACACTTCCTCCCATAAAGCATCTCGAAGGGAGGACATGCGATGATGGTGTGGTAGCTATTATTGTAGGAAAACTCTGCCAGGGAAATGTAGGTATCCCAACTACCACCAAAGTCTAAAACACACGCCCGTAGCATGTCCTCCAAGTTTTGGATGGTCCTCTCGCTCTGTCTATCTGTCTATGGGTGAAAAGTTGTGATAAAGTGCAGATGAGTACCCAACTCGTCATGAAATTTCTTTTAGAATTTGGAAGTGAACCGTACATCTCGGTCAGAAATCACGGAAACTGGAACCCTGTGTCGAGCTACTACCTTCCTGATGTAGATATCAGCCAGCTTCTTGGATGATATGCTCTCCTGAATCAGAATGAAACGAGCACTCTTGGTCAACCGATCAACAATGACCCAAATCGAATCCACTCCTCGTGCGTTCCTGGGAAGCTTCGTGATGAAATCCATCATAATATCCTCTCATTTCCAGATAGGGATATCCGATGGTTGACTCCTGTCGTGAGGTCTCTAGTGCTCGGCCTTGACCTTCCAGCAGGTCAAGCACCACTCCACGTACCAAGCTATGTCCTACTTTATGTAGGGTCACCAATAATCAAGACGAAGATCTTGATTCATCTTCGTTGCCCCGGGATAGATGGAGAACCTCAACATGTAAGAATCGTCCATCGGAACCTAGCGTACCCCACCCCAGTAATGAACCTAGACCCTACGATACAGGGTCAATAACCTACAACTGACATAATAAAATATGGCCACCTGGCCTACGATCCGGTCACATTTCTGGTGCTCTTCCTTCATAACCTCAACCTGTGCCTCCCGAATCTGCTCCAAAATCGGAGTCACTAATGTCATCCTCAGGTAGATGTATCGGATAGGGGTTGCGAATGCCTTGCAACTAAGTGCATCGACCACAACATTGTCCTTCCCTGGGTGGTATAGGATCTCACAGTCGTAATACTTCACCACGTCCAACCATCGCCGCTGCCTCATGTTCAGATTTGGCTGGTCCATCAGATACCTCAGGCTCTTGTGGTCCGTGTAAATGGTACAATGGACCCCATAGAGGTAGTGTTGCCAAAACTTGAGGTCAAAAACAACCGCCCCCAACTCCATGTCGTGTGTCAGGTAATTCTCCTTGTAAGGCTTAACTGCCTCGAGGTGTAGGCAATGATGTGCCCCCTCTGCATCAACACTACACCAAACCTTATATGGACGCATCATCGTACACTACAAAATCCTCAACGCCCTCTGGCAGGGCTAAGATCGGTACCGCGCACAATCTATGCCTCAATGTCTCGAACGCTGCCTACTGCTCAAGTCCCTAGTGAAAGACAATAGCCTTCTTCGTCAACCGGGTCACAAGTACCACTATCTTGGAGAATCCTGAAGGAATCTCCGATAATAGCCTGCTAAACCGAGGAAGCTCTGAATCTCAGATGGATACTTTGGAACCTCCCATCTCATTATGGCCTACACCTTGGCCGGGTCGACCAGAATATTGTTCTGGTTGACAAGGTGTCCCAGAAACTACACCTTGCATAACTAGAACTCGCACTTGGAGAACTTGGCGTACAAGCTCTTCCTCTTCAGGGTGTCCAACACCTCTCGTAAGTTCTCCTCGTGCTGCTCCTGAATATTGGAATAAACCAATATATCATTAATAAGAACTATCACAGACCGATCCAGCATCGGTCTGCATACGCGGTTCATGAGATCCATGAACACTGCAGGAGCATTGGTGAGCCCAAATGGCATCACCACAAACTCATAGTAGCCATAGCGAGTCCGAAACCCTGTCTTCTGCACATCCTTGTCTCTGACTCTTATATGATGGTAGCCTGATCACAAATCAATCTTGGAAAACCATGATTCTCCTTGAAGCTGGTCGAAGAGATCATCAATCCTCGGGAGTAAGTAACGGTTCTTCACCGTTACCTTATTCAGCCCCGGTAATCTATAGACATCCGATGTGAGCCATCCTTCTTCTTCACAAATAGGATTAAGGTTCCCCAAGGCTAATTGCTCGGCCTGATAAATCCCTACTCTAACATCGCCTGTAGCTGTATAGAAAACTCCTACATCTTGGGAGGAGCCAACCGATATGGTGCCTTGGCTATCGGAGCCGCACCCGGAACTAGGTTAATCTTGAACTCCACATGTCTCTCTGGAGGTATCCTAGGCAACTCTTCCGGGAACACATCCGGATACTATCGCACAACTGGCACATCACTCACAGTCGTCTTACCCTTCTTTCGGGTATCCGTAACATAGGAAACATAATTTGCGCATCCCTGCTGAAGGTAGCGCCTAGCCCTCGCTATTGAACACAAAGTTGGCCCGTGTTGTAACCTTTCTCCCTAAATCATCAACTCTCCCCACTTGGGGTCCTAACACGAACCAACTGCTGCTCACAGTCGATCATTGCCCCATTAGGGCTCAACCAATCCATGCCTATGATGACCTTGTTCCCATGCAAAGGTATGGGAACCAAATCCACGAGGTAACACTCGTCATACATACTCAAGACACAATCTCTCTAAACCTATGATGCCCAAACGGATTGGTCGTCCGTAATATCGAACTCTAAAGGACAATCCAACATGCCTGAAGACTCAACAAACTTCTTGCTGAGTGCAAGAGATACGAATGATCGGGTAGCCCCTGATTCAAATAACACATGTACTGGGATGTTGTTCACATGGAATGATCCTGAACAAAACACATAGAATATAAATATCAAAACAGATATGTAATAAAGGTTAGGGAGAAGAAAACATACTCGTCACCACATCCGGTGTGGCATGCGCCTCCTCGACGGTCAGCTGGAAAGCTCATCTCCTCACCACTGGAGCATCTGTCTTGCCCTGTCGGCCATCTGTGATCCGCAGGGTCGCTGGAGCTGGCACCGCCACTGGCGCTTCTGATACCAATCTCAGGTAGTTGGCCTTTTTATAGCCCTTCTGATTGCAATGGAAGCAAATCAGGTCTGACGTCTGAAGGGTGGGGGTGCGGGCAGTACAATCCCTACCAAAGTGCCCAAGGTTGTCACACTTATAGCAGCCAGATCTCCCTAATCTGCAAACTCCCTCATGCGTCTTGCCGCATATACCACAACGGCTCCGGCCCTGCTGGCCCTTCGACATCGAGTCGAATCCCTTGGGTTTCTTCCTAGAAACCCCATTCGTCTGCCCAGTCTCCACCTTCTTCTTCCTGACGTGCTTTATATCAATCTCCCTCTCCCTCTCCCTCGCTATCATATCATCCAAGGTCAGGCATGCCAAGTAGCAGATATATTTTTGTATGTCGGCTCTTAACATATCATGGTACCGGATTTTCTTTATCTCCTCATCACCCGCATAATGAGGCACCAATAAGGCCCTCTCCCTGAACTTGGAAGTAATCTCCACCACTGACTCAGTAGTCTGTATCATATCCAAGAACTCCATGGCTAGCTGCTGAATCTCCACAGTCGGTGCAAACTCGGCTCGAAATCTGGTCATAAATTCCGACCTGGTCATAGCCTTAATGGCTGGAGCTCCCATAGAATCATTGACTGCCTCCCACCAGTGTCTAGCCCGCTCCCTCAAACAACCAGCCGCAAACATGACCTTCGACCCCTCAGGGCAGAAGCTCATCACCTGCGCAGACTCAATGTCCGCAATTCATCGTCTCGCCATAATGGGGTCCTTCATCCTGCTGAATTCTGGCACTCTATATCCCTTAAAATCCTTGAAGGAGAGCATACGAGTCCCTGACTAGCTAGGTGCCATGTCACTCCTGAAATCCCTAAGGTGGTCCTCCATCATCTTAATAATTCCCTCCTTGATCGACCCAAAAATATTCGGGTTCACCTTAAGGATGTCTCTTGTAATCTCGGATGCAATAAACTCGTGCAATCCGTCATCAACTGATTTGGATCCTGTACCCAAACCTGACCTAGACCCTGAACCTCCTGCTCCGTGACGTGTCACCAGCATTCTGAAACAAAACACTCAATCGTCAGGGTTATACACAATATCGAGAGACCTCATACTCACCACAAGTTCCCTGGTTTAATCTCAGCTTTCCTTGAATCGAGTATGGATCCTCTACTTTCAGTAGTATGGGCCCATACTACCTTCCATATCTATCTGGACTTTCCTCAAGAATTACCTTAACTCCAGCAAGTCCCTTTCACTACTACTGCTCTCCGTGCTAATCTCATCCTAGACTTACCCTAGGGTAATCTCCAACCCACTCTCCGCCATCACCTGCATAAGAAGTCCCTGCTACCTTTCCCTAACTAGCTCGCGAATACCATTACATATTACCAAGACCAGACAATTCTTCGAATGAGAGGTCTCTCCCTATAATGGTTAGACTCAGACGAGAGCTGCGAAATAGGGCTAAACCTAGCCTTCTAAAATTATTTAGTCCTCGTAATATGTAACTTAACATATCCGTTTACTAGTTAGTTAAAGATAACTAGGACCCCTAAAAGCACAAAGCAAGCAGCATTCGGGTATTGACTAACCAAAACCAAGCATATCCTAATCAGGCTATCACATCACTAACTAGTCAGTACTATAATGCAGTTCAATAAGCACATACAGCAGGCACATAAGGCATCTTCCTAGATCCTTTAGCACTAATCTAGCATGCAGTTCTCATACAAATATAGTAGGCATATAAGGCATCCTTCCCAGATCCTTAGCCCTAATCTAACATGCAGTTCTGATAATCATATTATATATCATAGCAAACATGTATGGGTATCTTGGGGGAAACTTACTTGAGCTCGGTTGATTGCATGCATCACACTCCTTGTTCTTTCTCAAAAACCCTTAAATTTCATTTTAGAAAATTTATTTTTCTTGTAAAAATCTCTCAAACCCTTGATTTGAGTCCAAACTCACCTGAAAGTGTGTCTGAATCCTTCAAACCAGGGCTCTGATACCAACTTGTAACATGCCAAAATTTACGTCCAAAAATTTCTCTTTTAATATAACAATTTTAAAACCGTTTGTCTGAAAACCACCATAGTATCAACTCATATCAAAACCAAAGTATCAATAGTCAAAACATGTCATGATAAAACAACATCGGAGTATAAATCCCAAAGATCTCCTGTGCGGAAAATGCAGTGTGATGCGCTGCGATCATGCCGACTCCTTTCCCTTCGAAGAGGAAGTTCTTGAAACCAACACTAAAAACCGTAAGCACAAAGCTTAGTGAGTTCCCCCATCATACCACATATCATACAATAACATATTGCCTAGCATATCCGGGTGCTGGCCTACCCCTTCGGTCTCTTTCAACCGGTAATTGCCTAACATATTAGGGTGCTGGCCTACCCCTTTGGTCTCTTTCAATCGGTAACTGCCTAGCATATCAGGGTGTTGGCCTACCCCTTCGGTCTCTTTCAACCGGTAACTGCCTAGCATATCTAGGTGTTGGCCTACCCCTTCAGTCTCTTTTAAAAAGTAATGGGGACTATTTCACCCCTATCACTACCACATATCATCTTAGTACATAAACACATAAGCCACATACTGCCTAGCATATCTAAGTGATAACCTACCCCTTCGGTCCTTACGGATGGTAACAGGGTCTATCCTACCCCTCCTACCACTATCACATAATATCATAGCATACTAGCACATACGCATAACATATAGTGGCATACCAGACAATTATTACAAAGACAATCATCTCAACTATAATCAACTACTAGTGGGCTAGCATTGATGCCTTCGCCCCACTTCTACTGGAAGGTAACTCACCTCGTAAGGCTAAATGCAAAATCTCACAGTAAGGAATCTCTAACAGCTGCTCCAACGACTCCCCGACTATCATTATCACACTAACACTTAGTCAAAATCCAATAAGCCTTCTTAGGGTAAAAATGACCATTTTACTCCCTTGTCTAATTTGGACCATATCCTAGGCCCAATTCCTTCTAATCTTTCCAACCCTACTAATGGCCCACTAAAGGCCCACTAATGGCTTAATATTCTAAATTGGGCCCAACTCCTCAAATGGGCCTCCCCTAAGCCCAAACATGTCCTTAGCCCAATAACTGACTCTTGATGGCCCACTAAGGCCCGGGAGCTAAGAAGTCCAAAGATTGGCCCAAACCGAGGCCCAAATGACGTGAAACCCAAATCAGTGAGTACGTAGGACATACCCGTCTGTACGCTAAGCGTACAGACTGCATGGCTTGTACGCCCAGCGTACTACTGTGTTAAGCCATACTCCTCAAAAATGCTAAATCCCTTGAGATCTTAAGCCTAAAATATAGATCTGAGTCCATTAGCATGTGTTAACTCATAAAGTCATTTACTTGGTGGCTTGGAACCCACCAAATAGACCCAAGTTGGAGTATAGTAACTAACTTCCATGGAAATGACTAGAACTCATGCACGGTCACAAAAGGACCTTAAAGATCAAAACTTTACTGTTATTGGGACACATTTAGAACTAAGGGTGGAAACCGTAAGCCTAGAAATGGATTGTACTCATAAAAATCCATTCTTGGGCCTAAAAAGGTCCAAAACTCCATTAACATAAATCTAAGCATTCATGAGGCATTTTGAAATCTTTTTACCTCAAATGAGTGCCAAATGGTGATGTTATCTCGGATCCTTGAGCTCAAGCTACTCAAGTTCTTCTTCATCAACTTCTTCCTTCTTCTTTTACGCTTCTAAACGCCACAATGAACTTCACGAGGCCAAAAACACAAAAGAATGAGAAATGAGAGGCTATCTAGGGTTTCTGAGGTTGAGAGGCTGGTAAGGAGGCTAGGGTTTGAATCATAATGTTATATTTATATGGCTTAAACCCTAAAAATTAGGATTTTGAGTCTACTTGCATACGCTGCGCGTACATCTTTGTACGCTCCGAGTACGCACCTCCTCCCCCCGCATCCAATGTTGCATTACGCCCCGTGTACGCCAAGCTTAAGCCCAACATACGTCTTTGGGTAGCCCAACCCGATCGAAACACTTGCTAAAGTCCACTCAATAATCCATTTATTTATTTCATAACCCAACAATTAATTACAAAGATTTTAAATAATTATTACCTCAAGTGACGAATGTTACAGTCCTGCTTTATGTTGTAGGCTAAGATACTATGGCGGTCCAGATGTATTATAGGCCTTGGAGGCGGTCCGTTCAGACTATAGGCCCGAGGGAGCAGTCCAACTATATGTTGTGCGATTAGGAGAGAGGTTCAGGTGTATTGTAGATCTTGCGAGGTGGTCCAGTCAAACTGTAGGCTCATGTATGTATGCATTGTATGTGTATTGTTGTGTGGGGTATTTTTGAGGAACTCACTAAGATTTTGCTTATATTTGTTGATTTAAATATTTTAGGTACCTCAGATGACTGGGGAAAGGAGAAGACGTGATTATACACATCATCCAATAGTTCTATGTTTTGAGAGATACTCTGTTATTATTACTTTGATTTTGACATGGTTGTAAAACAATGTTTTGGTGACTTATGATTTCTATGAAAACGCCTTTTAAAAATAAAAAAATTTACTATCGTTTTTGGGACGCTACATGGTGTGAAAATGAGTTTTTTTAGAAAGTGTTTGGATTCGATTTTGTGGTGGGGAAAGTCAATAAGTTGTTTTTAAAAAGTGTATATCTTAACTTATATATGTTTTAAGGGGTATTTGACTTTTACAACCCAAAAAATATTGTATTGGGTGTCTAAGCCCATAACTATAATTGGTATGCACTTAATTTGATTGTAGCATGGTCATTTTGGGTTGTCTTCACCATAGCAACTGGACATGATGAGTTTTGGAGTTAGAGGTTAATTAATGGTTTATTGATATATTATAAGAATAATATATTAATTGGTAATCATATTATTTAATTAGTATAGATCAGAAATTAATTTGGAATTAATTTAGTGGTCAAAGAAACTGATTAAAAGAACGAGGACTGATTATGTAAATTAGTGATAGTTGTAGTTTTGGGCTATTGGACTATATTGATGAGGAGTGGAAAAAAATCTATGGGAAGCCTCATAGACTTTTCGTCCAAGGCCTATCATATGGGGGTTCCATGGATTGCCTAGTGCCTAAGCAAGGGAATTAGGGTTTCCAGTTGAAAACCCTAGCAGCCGATTTGTCTACCTTCTAAGAGAAATCCTAGCCGATTTCACACTCCTTCTACCTCATTCTTTGCTTGTGGTGTTTGTGACTCCATTAGAGGTGCAACGCTTGAAGCACAAGGGTTTCAAAGGTCAAGGAATTGAAGTGAGGATTACTTGTTACTACTAGCTAACAAGAAAGGTATTCTATTAAACTCTAATATGATTAGATTTCAATTTTATATAGTAGATCTAGGGTTCTTGCTTTGGAAATTTAATTTGCATGTATAACTCGAGAAAAACCTAGATCCAAAGCAATTAGGGTTGCAAGTGCACATAGGAATGTTGTAATGCTCAAAATCCATCAGTGGTATCAGAGCTTAAGGTGTTTTTCTGTTATATATGATGCAATTGTAATTTGTTCAAAGTTGGATCAAAATCATTTTGTTATTTGTCTGCTGAACTCGACGAGTTCAAAGATGAACTTGACGAGGTGGACCAACTCGACGAGTCCTTTCCCTGACTCGACGGGTTGGTTCGTCTGTTGGTAGATTTTTCGGATTTTAGGCCTAAATTAGATTATCATAATTACCTAAAATTGTTTTAACTATTTGAAATCGAATTTTCTGCTATGGTAATGAATATCCTCATCTAATTAAAAGATAATGGTGAACTTTAAGATAATGTCTAATTATAAAATTAATTGATTGTTTATAATTTGATCTAGAAGTTTTGAAAAGTCTTAAAATTTGCCCTCAACTTTTGGAATTTGAAATGTAATTAAAAGTTTAAATTTGAAATATTAAATTCTAAAACCCTAGTATTTTAAAAGTTTAAAATACAACCTTTGTACTATTTTAATATTAATATTAATATATATATATATATATATATGTATATATATATATATATATATATATATATATGTATATAAGATGAGTCAATATTATCATTAGTAGACCTCATTCACGAAGCCGATCTATAAGGGGGTATAAGGAAACTGCCTATAAAATGGCGGTTGAATGGGTGTCCACTCTCACCCACTGCTTTCTTGATTGGTGGAGGGTCGTTAGCCGAACGAATAGGATATGACATTAATAAGTATGATGAAAATTATTAAGTAACTAAATGGTTTTATAAATTCTCCATCTTAGTTGCTTTAGGAAAAATGTGAAAATGATGTTATTCTACAAAATTGCACTTTGCACCTTGCAAGTCGTTAGTGGAGCGTGTGTGGTTAACCGACACACTAACTTGGACTAACAAGTGTGGAAAAGGGTAGCTCAAGAACTATCATAGATCAATGGAGCGTGTGTGGCTAACCGATACATTGATTAGGTGGTAAATGACATTGAGAGTACCAAGCTAATTTGCATGGTTACTCACACCTTGTTTATGATCCTCGGTTATCCAGTCACAAACTTGAAGGGCATAATCGAGATTAAACATACCATTGAAAAGTTCAATGAATCTCAAAATAATCTACGAATTTCATTTCATTGAAAATCTAATTCTTCATTTCGTTTTTCGTGGTGGAATTGGTAAATCGTCATTTACGTACCTTCAAATAATTTGCAATTGGATTACGGCTTCCCTCTTCCGAATTGTGAATTACTGTGTTGGGTCCTAGCGTTAATATTTAATTTGGGTGTTATATTAAGGATTATTTATCTAATCAAACTTTGTCTTTTTTCTTTTTCAGATGTGTGGCTCAAACAACGCTTCTGGCTTGAACTCCAACTCCTCAAGCTTCTTTTCTCTCATGAACATTTGTGCGAGGATCACCTTCGATGGATCCAATTTCAATGATTGGATTCGCAACATTTTAATGGCCTTGCGATATGAAGAAAAGGAATATGTTCTCAACAAGCAACTAAACGAGATCTGTGAAACCAAATCTATTCCTGAACAAATAGTTGAGTATAAGGCTCACGAAAAGTATGCGACAAAGGTGTCGTGTATTATAGTAGCCACTATGACTCCTGAGTTGTAGTGGTTCTACGAAGACTACTGGCCTTACAAGTTGTGCCAAGACTTAATGGAAAAATACAATCAAAGTGCACGTCAAGAAAGGTACGAGATTGTCGCCTCGTTGATAACAACCAAGATGAAAGATGGAGAGTCCATCACAAGCCACTTGCAAAGAATGCAAAGGTATGTGGATCTTTTGCTCAAGTTGAATGTCAACTTTGACGAAGAGTTCGCCATTAATATAATCCTCCACTCTTTATCTCCTTGTTATGATCAGTTCAAGATGACTTATCATATGAACAAGGAGGAAGTCACTTTGAGCAAACTTCAAGGTTTGTTGAGAACTGCTGAAAATGGACTTAAAGGCAAAGTTTTCGAGTCCACTCCTGTTGTTGTTGCCGCGGTCCTTGCTATAGGACATGGAAAAGGGAAAAAGAGGAAATCTCCCTCTAATAACCACAAGGGAAAGTCCCATGATGGATCTTCTTCAAATGGATCCAAAGGTAAGGCTGGTTTTGCCACTCCCTCATCCGATCCTAAAGAAGCAACATGCTTCTACTGTCACGAGAAGGGGCATTGGAAACAAAGCTGCCCGGAATACTTGCAGGACATCAAGGATGAGAAGATAAAACCCAACTTCCCAAGTATTTATACTATTCTATCTAATAACTCATCACATGCAAGCTCTTGGGTCCTTGATACAGGATGTGGTTTTCACATTTGTTCCAATTTACAGGAGCTAAGAAGAAGTAGGGATGTGGAGCATGGGAAGATGAACCTGATAATGGGGAATAGGAAATCGTCGCATGTCACCAAGATTGGGATTTACTCTTTCGTGCTTAGCAGTGGGTTAGGATTAGACTTAAATGATTGTTGCTATTCGTCAGAGACGACGAGGAATATTATTTCTTTTCATGGTTTGTACAGACAAGGTTTTAGATTTTCATTTAATAATGAGTTGGTTCTATTAATGCTTTCTGTAATGGTATTTTTAATTTTGAAGCATTACCTTGTAATGGTATATATGAAACTATGATGGTTGTAGATAACTTAGGAAATAATGTTTTGCATATTGATTCGTCTAATGGTTTAGACAAGGCATGCTTGTGGCATTTTCCTCTTGGACATGTCAACAAGAAGCGCATAGCCCAACTCCAAAAGGATGGAGTCTTGAAGTCATTTGACCTAAAGTCAAATGATACGTGTGAATCTTGTTTACTTGGATATATGAATAAATCACCTTTCACTAGGGGTGTCAATTTATGACACGACATGACAAAAATACACAAAACGAAACAAAATCGGGACGAAATCAAAATTCGAATTCGTGTTCGTTTCGTGTTCGTGTCAAGATTTAAAAACACGATGTCGTGTCGTGTCGTGTTCGTGTTCAAAAATCGACAGGAACTTGACACGATTAAGCATGTGGTTGTCGGGTTTTTCATGTTTGTCGTTTTAATCGTGTTATATATCTTTAAGTATGAATGAAATACACTAATAGTTATGTAATATTATCTTTGTCGTGTCGTGTCGTGTTGTCGTGTTTTAATTGGTTCATTTTCGTGTTAATGAAAAAACACGACATCGTGTCGTGTCGTGTTCGTGTTATACAAAACCTTGTCATGTCGTGTTGTGGCAGACAAAAACACGACACGACTGCCCGATTTGACAGCCCTACCTTTCACTAGTACTTGTGAAAGAGGTGAGGGATTGTTAGATCGCATCAGATCCACCACAAGAGATGAAAACCGCTTCTATGTGACTTTTACCGATGATTATAGCAGATATGGATATATCTACTTAATCAAGCACAAGTCAGAAACTTTTGAAAAGTTCAAAGAGTTTAAGCTAGAAGTGGAGAATCAATGGGAGGGAAGATAAAGATGCTCAGATCTGATAGGGGTGGTGAGTATTTTAGTATCGAGTTCCACGACTATCTTAAGGAATGTGGAATTGTTTCACAATTGAGGCCACCTAGAACACCACAACTTAATGGTGTGGTTGAGAGGAGCAATCAAACCTTGTTGGACATGGTTCGTTCCATGATGAGTCGAGCTTCATTACCCATCTCATTATAGGGGTATGCCTTAGAGACTGCCGCCCATATCCTTAATCTAGTCCCAACTAAGAAGGTTGCCAAAGCAACTCACGATATGTGGACAGGGAAGGTTCCCTCGTTGGCACATATCAAGGTTTGGGGTTGTTAAGCTTTCATAAGACGAGATACTCACGACAAGCTTGAACCTTGAAGTGAGCGCTATATTTTCATCGGCTACCCACAAAAATCTTTTGAATATCTTTTCTACAGATCTAGTGACAACGTGGTCTTTGTAACAAGGAGAGGGGTTTTCCGCAAAAGATAACTCATATGCCAAGAGGACAGTAGGAGGAAAATTGATCTTGAAGAGCTTCAAGAGTCAAGCAATGAAGGAACCTGTAACACTGGCGCTCAACTTGAGGAAGAGATTCATGTTGAACCGATTGATGAGTCATTGCCTCTAATACGTTCCTCTCGAGTTAGAATGGCACCAGAGTTTTATGGTTTTCATATTACTACGGAAGGTGCTACGTTTATCGGTGAAAGTACACTGGTAAATTTGGATGAGCCTACTAACTACGAGGAAATCATGGTGGGCCCCGAGTCTGCCAAATGGAAAGAGGTGATGGACAGTGAGATCCAGTCCATGTATGACAATCAGGTTTGGAACTTGGTTGACAATGTATCGGGTCGAAAGACAGTTGGGTGCAAGTGGATCTTCAAGAAGAAGACCGACATGGATGGAAAGGTGCATACGTTCAAGGCACGGCTGGTTTCGAAGGGCTTTACTGAAGCCCGAGGGGTTGGCTATGATGAGACCTTCTCACCAGTGGCTAAGATCAAGTCTATTAGAGTTATGTTAGTTATCGATGCGTTTCATGATTATGAAATCTAGCAGATAGATGTCAAAATTCCTTTCCTTAGTGGGAAGCTGGCTGAAGATGTTTACATGTGTCATCCAAAAGGTTTTGTGGATGCTAAGTACCCCAATAGAGTATGCAAGCTTCAAAAATCTATTTATGGATTAAAGCAAGCGTCTCATGGATGGAATCTTTGTTTCGATGAGAAAGTCAAAGAGTTTGGTTTCTTTAGAAGTGTGGATGAGTCCTGTGTGTATGTCAAGGCTGGTGGGAGTATAGTTAGCTTTCTAGTTTTGTATGTTGATGACATACTGCTCATAGGAAACGACATTCCATCTTTGCAATAAGTAAAGTCTTGGTTTGGAAAGTATTTTGCTATGAAGGATCTAGGAGAGGCAACCTATATTCTTGGGATCAAAATCTTAAGGGATCGAAAGAAAAGACTAATTTAGTCAAAGTACATACTTGGATAAAGTATTAAAACATTTTTGTATGATTCAGGCGTAGGATCGATCATGTACGCTATGACATGTACTCGCCTTGATGTGTCTTTTTCTTTAAGAACGGTCAGTGGCTTTCAGGGAAATCCTGGCAAAGCTCAATGGAAAGCAGTGAAGAATATTCTCAAGTATCTACGAAGGACAAAGGATATTATTCTAGTCCTTGGTGGAAGTGATACATTGACATTAAGTGGGTATAGTGACGCAACCTTTCAAACAGATAGAGACAACCTTCGTTCTCAATCTGGTAGGGTGTTTCTATTAAATAGAGGAGCAATTACTTGAAAAAGTTCTAAGCAGGACACAATGGATGATTCTACTTGTGAATCAGAGTACATATCAGCGAGTGAAGAATCAAAGTAAGCAGATTGGCTGAAGAATTTCATTGGTGATCTCAGAGTAGTTCCGACCATTCAGAGCCAATGGAACTTTTCTTTGATAATGAAGGAGCGGTTGCTTTCACCAAAGAATCAAAGATCATGGTAAATCCAGACATAATAGCAGAAAGTACCATTATATCTGACATAGATTTGAATAAGGTCATCTCATAGTAAAGAGAGTGTCATCAGAAGACAATCGTGCAGATCCTCTCACAAAGGCTCTAAGTAGGGTTAAGCATAGTCAACATGCTAAGAGTATTGGTTTGAGAGATGATATTAGTTTTAGTATTTAGATGATTAGTTTGAAACTTATAATAGAATAAATGTAATTGATTTTGGTGATTGAATAATAGAAGATTATTTATGAATTTGTTTACTGCCTTTGTCAATAATTTATTATTGTGTTTCGTTTTGCATGTTTTACTTGCTCATACTTTTGGAAGTAAGTAGTGAATGGAGACTGTCATGAATTAGATTGTAGACTGTCTAAGGAGTTTAGACATAGCAATTGTGTTGCTACAACGTTCATGAGTACTTGGATAATGGAGATTCCAGTATTGGAAAAACCCAAGCTTAGAGAATTATTTCATGGATTCTATCATGAGTAATTCTGAGACAATAATATTTTATATTCTTAAAATTGAGATAAATGATTTATAATTTACAAGTTGGTTGTACATCGGTATTGTGAAAACGTATCACTTGGTGTTATAAAACGTAGTGTCATGTATGATTTGGTGAGTAAAAGATACAAGAATATGAGTCAAAGTTTATTCGTTCCTTTTGTCATAACACGAAAAACGATATATTTGGGCCCCTCGGTGATTTTAGGGGTGTTTGTTTGGCTGGATCGGTTTGATCCGATCTAATCAAGTGAATCTAAATTGATTTCGGTTTTCAAAATATAGATCTGAATAGCTCAAACTAAATTCAAATCCGATCCGATCCAATTACAACTCGGTTGGATCGGTTTTTATAATTCGGTTTTCAAAAAGCAAAACATTTTAAAACGACATATAATTATAATATTACCCAATTTTACATAAGAAGTGAAAACAAATTATTTAGCTATGATTTTGAAATTTATAAACAACTAATAAGAATGTATGTTAAAGTTAAATATTTTATAGATAGAAAATTTTTGAGAGAAAATGAATATTAATATTTTTTTTATCGGGCGAAACGTTTTGAACCTATTTTAAAGAATAAATCACAAAGTAATAAATAACTATATATATATATATATTAAAAAATAATAAATGTTTATTCGGTTTTTTAGACTGTTCGGTTCTTATTTTATAAACCAAAACCAATCCGAAATCCAAAATAATAATTCGGTTTTGTTGAAAACCAATCCAAAAATCCGAATATCCGGACCAAATAGTCTGATCTAAATTGTCTAATTGAACAATTCGGTTTTATCCAAATAGTGAACAACCCTAGGTGATTTGGTGTTGACCTATAGTGCTAGACCCAGCCAGGACAAGATTGATGTGTTCAATTATAAGTCTTATGACGTCATAACAAATCAGGAAATTAACAAACAAAATTTTGGACAATGAGACTAATTCTAATCCATGTCCCATGTCCATACGATATCTTGTAGAATGAAGAAATATTTGATCACTTATCTTAGGACTAATAATTAATAGGATCAGAGACTAGAGTTGCTTTTGGAAGCTCCCATGGCTGATAATTTAGAAATTATACTAGCAATTGTAGTTATAGACCTATCCAAGTGGGAGACTATTGGATTGGGTGTCCATTTGGAAGCACCCTTTGCTGATAATTTAAAAGTTATTAGCAAAGTCCTTTTTGGTTTCCCTGTCCTTTTGGGTTACCCTCAAACTTAGTAATTGAGTAGGATGAATTTTGGAGAAAGCGACTAATTTATTGATTTATTATATGATTAATAAATAGCAATAAATGAACTAAGCTGTAAATGTTCAATAGTTGAACAAAAAGGTGTTCCAGAACCTTCCACCCTTGGGCGGTTTTCTAAGGGTTTTAGGAGCTTCTGAAATGTACCTTGAAGATAAATAGGAATACGGATAATTACCTAATTTAATATAATAGTATTATATTCAAATTAGGGTTAACAGGTTTTCCTAGTGTAACTATAAAAGGGACTTTATACATAAGATTTTTAGCCACCTCCATTAGATAAAAAGCCAACCGAAATTTCCCTCTCTTCCTCTCTTCTAAAAGTATTCCAAGTTGCTAGCGTTTGGGTGTGGATCATCAGAGGCACGAGATTTCTGGTGCTCGTTTCCAAGATTTCCTAAAGAAGGATTTGATTAGTTATTTACTATAATAACTAAAAGGTACGTAATCCCTAATTTGTTTGTGATTTTCGAAAATAGCTAGGGTTTATAGGGTTCTTGTTGTTCAATAGAATGTTACTTCATTAGTGCTATGACTAGATCTAATAGGTTGCATGTACCCTTATGTGAAGAAGTATTTATCCATGTTATTGCATGTAAAACCTATCACGTTTGAGCTCTTTTCTTCTTAACATCGGTTTTACCTATAGTAGAGTTGACACTTCTTTTTTGTATTTAATTAAAAAAGACACCAACATTATCTACCTCCTAGTGTATGCCGACGACACTATTCTATCAGGAAACAATGTCAATCTCATCAAACTCTATATTACACACCTCAATAAAGAGTTTCTCATTACAGATCTTGGTAAAGTTAACTATTTCCTTGGCCTTGAGGTTTTTTTTATCATGACTCAGGTATTTTTCTAAGTCAGTCCAAATATGCCCATGATATTCTGGTTAGAGCTCACCTTTTGGATGCCAAGCCAGCTGCTACGCCTTTCTCCACTTTCGTGCATTTTACGAGTCAAGGCACTACGTTTCTTGATCCCACTCTTTATCATTCTCTTGTTGGAGCATTACAATATCTCACTATTACTTGACCAGATCTGTCCTATGCAATCAATCAGGTGAGTCATTTTCTTCATGCTCCTATGCAGGACGTAACAACCCGTTCTTTTTCCAGTCAACAAAAGTCAAATCCGTTAAATAAAATTTTGACTTTTATTCATGTTGTTAAATTCATAATGGTTAGAGAATAATTTAAATTATATAAATAATGTTTATATAAGTTTTTGGAATCAATAACACACAAAAACCAAGGTTTTCCTCGGACTGAAAACCCTCGCACCAAACCCTTTTCGGCCGAAAACCTTTGGACCGAGAACTGATTTCAGCCGAAGACCCATTCTCGGACGAGAACTCCCTTTCTGACCGAGAACCCAAGCGGTATATAATTTTTTCATCAGAAAACTTGATCATTTCTCCCTCTTTTCACTCGAAAACACTCTCATTTTGCTCCTAATGATCATCCAAGAACATTCAAACATTCAAGTGAAAACCTTCAAACCTTCATATTTTCACCAAGAACAGCCTTCATATCTTCATGTGACCGAAAACACCCAGGTCTGAGAACCTATTTCCGAACAAAAACCTGTGTTCGGCCGAGAACCCGTTTTCAGCCAAGAACCTCTTTAGGACCGAAAACACTCTACAGCACTTATGTAATTTTCGGTAATTACTCTCAACACAAAACAAGTGTTTTTCCGACACTATAATTAATGGTTTCGCAAATTTAAATACAATTATGTGTTTAACCATTATTAGGATACTGTTAATTCCGTGTACGTCAACTCGAGGGTCATCTTTCCAGTCTCGCTGTTCAGCTCGTACACATAAACAGTTGTGACTTCATACCCCTAAATTTTCAATGCTTTTAATGTTTTCAGGGGGAATACAAGTAAAACACAATGACTTTTGTGTTTTTATACAAACGATTTCAAACAGATTAAAAACTTTTGCAATTGATACAAACCAAGAAATCACTACATTTTATAAAAATATTCAGATATTTTTATCCCTTTTGTAACAGTTCGAGCATAAGGGTAGTTTTCAACACACGGACAGAATTGCAAAGTTTTCAGTAAAGTACATAACATAAAATCAAACTATAGTTGATATAGTTTGGGAACATTACATTACTTTTACAGAATTTAATACACGAAACGGGAACATACACATAAACTATAATAGGTATAGTTTGGGATACATTACACTGTTTTACTATTTCAAGAACATTATACAAAAACTAACATATAAACTATGGTAGATATAGTTTATGGTATACAATACTATTTTCCGAATACAAGAGTACGATACTAAATAATTATTTAAGTATAATTATTTTACACTACAAGTATACATATAGATTCAAGTATAAGGAAACACTACAACATTACATGTAAACTAGTGAATACAAGGTTGTGAGGCACTACTTCAATTGTATCCACCAGGGTACAGAACTAAATCCTATATTAGTATAACCAGAGTCTCGTGGAGGGAGAGCATGAGATTTATGTATAGATCTATACGGGACTAACAATCCCACACCTGAACTGTTAGCTATAGTTAGGCCGACAGACTTGGGGTGACAAATGGCATACCATTCTGACGCCTGAATAACGTCGTAGGGGTCACTAGATCACATCAAGCATGGTTATATCAAACTCACAATAGTATAAACTAAACATTTGTTTACGGGATTTCAACTCTTCAAATAGTTTTATTTTAATTAATAGAACTACTACACAATATAGCTGGACGATTCCAGGGAATTACTAACGCATGGTTTTATTTTAATTAATAAAACTACTATACACTACTACTAGTGGTATCCAGGGATTTCATACAAAGGTTTTCATACATAACAATACTATACACTACTACTAGTGGTATCTAGGGATTTCATACAAAGGTTTTCATACATAACAATACTATACACTACTACTAGTGGTATCTAGAGATTTCATACAGAACAATACTATACACTACTACTGGTGGTATCCAGGAATTTCATACAGAACAATACTATACACTACTACTGGTGGTATACAGGGATTTGATACAAAGGTTTTCATATAGAACAATACTATACACTACTGGTGGTATCTAGGGATTTCATACAAAGATATTCATACAAGGGTTCTTATTACACATTACTACGATATACAATTACATAATACAGTAACAAACGTACAACTTGGTCTTAAGGTCTAAGACTACTTTTCACTACTAAAGAAAATATGGGATACCTTGAGAAACATACAAACATTTCCAAAGATTCAAAGACAAGATTTCATTACAAAAACATTCTTATGAACTCACCAACTTAAATGTTGATACACTTTCAAAACCACTTGTATTCTCAGGGAACCGGTAGATAGGTACAGCCGCAGGTTTTGAGAAGACGGAGCTTTTAGAGTTGCGTCTTTTATACTTTTGTTATACATTTTGGTGTCATACAAACTATGTATCGAACAGATGTAAATATTTTACTTATTCAATGTAATGGTTGTGTTTGCTTTGATTACTATTATGCAATTGTTGTGATACTTGTTAGAATTTCAGGGTAATAAAGGCACTTGGATATTCTGAGAATTGTGATTTCACTATCAAATCAAAGTATTGGGTGATACTCCTTAATCTTTGATTGGATAAGACTCGGAAGAGAAAAGAACAGAGAATGAGATATATGACTTTTTTAAGTACCAGAAAAAACTGACCAAAATTGGTTAAATACCTCCTTTGTCTTAAAACTGTCATAAAACAGTTTAGCAACAGTCACAAAACTGTCATAAATTCGGATTTTCTATAAGGATTAATACCAAGCCAGGCAGCTTGATCCCAGCCAGGGGCTCTGCCCCTTGGACCCCGCCAGGGGCTGCCGCCTCTTGGATCCCGCTCCCAGGGGCGCTGTCCCCGGACCCCCGTTCGTTCAGGAGCTTCTCTCCTAAATGACAGTCTGCTTTTAATATTGAATAAACTTAAACAAGTGTGCACTCCACACCTTCCTTACTTGTTTAATATTTATCAAGATCACTTTTGGTCAACAAAGTAATCCCATTACACTTAAATCACATTAGTGAAACAAATCACCAACAATACTGTACATGACGTCCTCCGCCCCCGAATGTTTCTGCCGTCTCGGTTTGGGGGTGTGACACAGGATCACTTTCATCCAGTAAAACGGATCATATGTTACGTCAAAGACACATTGTCTTATGGCCTCTCATTCTTACATGCCACCTCTCCTACCATCCTAGGCTACACTGACATTGATTGGGCTCGATGTATTGAGACTCGACGCTCCACCTATGGTTATTTAATCTTCCTCAGTGGCAACCTTGTCTCATGGAGTGCAAAGAAACAACCAATTGTGTCTCATTCAAGCAGTGAATCTGAATACATGGCTTTAGCTAACACTAATCCTGAAATAATATGGGTTACTCATTTACTTCGAGAGCTACATGTCTTGTCACCTGGACGTCCCACTCTATTGTGTGACAACTGCAGTGCCCTCTTCTTAAGCCAAAACCCGATCTCACACGAACGAGCCAAACACATCGACATTGATTATCATTTCGTGCGGGAGTTAGTTCTTTCAGGCAAGCTTCACACCAAATACATTTCCACACATTTGCAGTTGGCATACATTTTTACTAAGAGTCTTCCACGTCCTCTCTTTGAAGACTTTCGGTCCAAGCTTCGTGTTGGGCCTCCCCCTCTTCGCTTGCGAGGGGGTAATAGCAATGATTCAAAGGAATCTTAGATAATAATGAGATTGTATATATCTTGTATTTTTGTTAAGTTGTATTTGTATTCTATATAACGATCAATACAATTCTCTCATAATTAAGGTGAGATTTCACAAAACCTAATACATACGGATAACAAAACTGTTTTTTATTAAAATATGTATATATAAATGACTAACAGTTTTAAAATTATTTTAGTAATTATTTTTTAAACCACAAGTATTTGGTAAATATAATTTTAAATCACTGCCCTTGTGTACATAACTCGATTTTGAATTAACTTGACAGTTAACAAACTAGAAATTTGACTAAATTTGGTAGGCTATTAACAAACTAGGGTTATAAGTAACGAGTTGCAAGACTTGTTTGAATATTTAGTGTTATCTGGAGAAAAAAAAAAGTATAGGAACTGGAATTGACATGTGACCAAACATTAAGCTTTAAACCCCAAAAACCCTTTGTCCCCCTTAAAAATGGTTTTCGTTACAAGCAATTAACCTTTCTATTTGGATAGTTAAAAGTTTTGCTTAAGATGAGTATAATCTTGTAGTCGTGAGTTAAATATTTCTTTGAAGGAAAAGAAGAATATTTGAACCAAAAACCCATTGTACATCGTATGCAAAAAAAATGGTTATGTATACTTAAGTTTTCCCTTAATTTGTACCAATATTTCCCAACTTGGTTAACATATTAAGAATTTTGTGATGCATATTATATCATATATGAATTCTAGATATACAATATGATAGCAATTTATATATTATTTACTTTATTTTGAGGTGCAGTGCTTGTCCAGTTGTCTGAATGTCTCCAACACGTCACCGTTGGCCAGGGTGGGTAGTCATTGTACATAAAAAGAAAAGTATGCAAATACAACAGAGAAACAAATGTCATTCTTGTTTATAATGACTAATATATAAGCAAAAACACATGTCACAATGACAAAGCATCTAGAAATAAATAAATAAATAACATTTTAAAAATGCATTAACAGTATACCTTTAATATACAATAGACCTATAAATACTTACTTCTTAAATCTTCTTATACTACACAATAACATCATCAATCAACATGAAGCCATCACTAACTTCTTTACATCTCTTCGTCGTCGTGATCATGACATTGTCAATCTCTTCTATGATCACTACAGCCGCCGCCCAAACCGTTACAGACACCACCGGAAGAGAGGTAAGAAATGGTGGCAAATACCACATCATCCCAATCCAGGGTGGCAGAATCAACTTAACCAATGAGAAAATCTGTCCACTTAACGTGGTGGTGAACCTGTCGTCTAAGGATAAACCAGGTGACGGGTTTTACTTTTCTCACTATACACGTGATGCGTTTCTAAGAACATCACGCATTCTCAGTATTGATTCAGGAAAAAAAAAATGTGTCTGGATGTAATAAGTCGACCATTTGGACAATTCCTAATGCTGAAGCAAAGGCACCTTGGAACTTGATAACAACTGGTGGTGATATGAGAAAGTGTTTTCAGGTTGTGAATTATCCGCGTAGGATGCATAGGACACCTACGTACATGCTTCAGTATTGTCCCTCATTTTGTGGTGTTAGAGTAGCTACTAAAACTTGCTTTAACATAAGCACTTACTCATATAAAGGGGTCACACGTCTTGCTTCGAGTGGAGGTACTCCTTTTGAGTTTGGATTTTATAAATTATAAGGTCCAAGGAAATGGTGATGATATTGATATGTGATTTCTGTAATATAAGGAGAATACGTTGGGTTCATATGGTTTTATTTAAATGAGATCCGTTTTTAATAAAAACAAGCTATATATGGTTGTACTTGTGACTTGTGTGTGATCAAGTAATCATAAAAAAATGTAGGTTGTCAAATTTATTTTAAGAAGGTTGTACAAAAAGTTGTAGGTTTCTTTATAAAAAGTTCAAAAAAATATGTAAGAAGTCTTTAAAAAGTTAATTTGTAAAGAAAGTTTAATTTTGGTATGAATTTAAGAAAAAAAAGGTTTGAAAAGTTTAGACCAAAATCACAATAAAGTTTAAAATTTAGACCAAAAATATAAAATTATAAAATGAATGTTATCCATGATATATTAGGTAAAAACCAAAAAAACGTTTGTCAACACTTTATGCAATAAAATCACAACTTGAAGACAGTGAGGGGTGTTAGTGTGGGGTGTTTGGGATTGCTTATTTAAGGTCTTAAATAAAGAGTTTTTGATGAGTTAATATTTTGTAACTAATTTAAAATAGTTTATGACTTATTTAAACCAATTTATCATATTAATCCTATTTGTAATCGTTGGAAATATGGTTTAGTGGCATTTGGAAATTTGAGAATCATGATAATCATTTTCTAATCGAAGTATTTTGGTAGTACTCTCAAATCCTCAATTGGATAAGACTCGGATTAAATCATAGAGAAAGAAAGAGACTGAGAGGATATGATTTCGTGACTACCAGAATTGAGACCAAAACTGAATTTAGATCTTTGTCTGAGTATGACAGTTTAAAACTGTCACAAAACCACTAAAACAGTCATAAAACGGGTCAACTGAATAAAAGTCAAAATTGGGTCAATTATTTAAAAAACCGGATTTCTAATGCATTTTTTATATAGTAACATAACCTATATAAAAAAATTTCGATCCAGGGGCTCAGCTCGATCCCAGCCAGGGGCTCTGCCCCTTAGACCCCGCCAAGGGCTGCCGCCCCTTGGACCCTGCTCCCAGGGGCGCTGCCCCCGAACCCCTGTTAGTTCAGGGGCTTCGCCCCTAAATGACAGTGTACTTTAATACTTGATCAAACTTAAACAAGTGTATACTCCACACCTTCCTTACTTGTTTAATATTTATCAAGATCACTTTTGGTCAACAAAGTAATCCTATTACACTTAAATAACGTTGATGATAACAAATCACCAACAGTAACTATATATTTATACTAGTTTATAACTCATGGGAACCATGGTTACAAAATTAATTAAATTTTAATAGTAAAAACTCAAAATTATTAATCACTTATTTTAAATAAATTATTAACTAAGAGAATTTTTTTAGTTATATAAAATTATAATCATTGATTTAAATAAATATATAAAATTATATCGCTTTATAAATTATAATTTGTGTTAATTTTATTTTAATGTTATTGATTTAATGTAATTAGAGTGGGAAAATTTTAAATTTTAAATTTTAAATGGAGAATCAATAGGTTGACAAGTGACATGCATTAGTTAGAAAACATAATAGAGTAACACGTGAGAAAAGAAAAATAAAATATACATTAATTATGAGGGCTAATATGATGATATCTGTCAAAAGGAGAATAAAACTATTTTTTTATTAGAATAGAGAGATATACTAGATGTAAAATCTGTGTATTATATGGATTTATTAAAAAAATAAAATATTAAAATATAAATAATAAATATTTTTTAAAATAAAATTTTGAAATAAGAAATGAAGAACATATTAATTGCAATTTTATATAATATTTATTACATTTGATACTTTACAATATATAAGTATAAGTATTATGTGATTTTTTAATTTAAAAAAAAAAAAAAAAAAAAAAAAAAAAAAAAAAAAAAAAACCATAAATTGACATGTAGATATTATTTATTGAAAAAATATCACAAAATAACAAATGTCAAAATTAATTAGAGATTGACATGTGACAAAATTATCTTCATTTATTATAGCAGATCCTATTTTATTGGTATTTTACATATATAAATAGAAATTATCAAACACTAAAAAAACAACTTATTAACTTATTATGTTTTGATAGTTAATATGCTAATCCAAAGACTTTATAAAACTTCATTTTGCCATCGGAAAAATTAATAAGCATTTTTACAAATAAACATAAGTTGTTCTAAATATCCCAAACACCCCTGAAATAGACTGTTAAACCATAAAAAAATCAAGGTAAATTTTCCACTTATGTTTTTTGTTAGATGATTTGACATTTATATCTTTATATTAATTGAAAAAAAAATTTTGAATCGTCATGAAGGATAAAAATCATATCACTTTATTTTTAAATGAATAAATAAAAAACCTACATACAAATATCATCTCCCACGAAAATATATATATATATATATATATATATATATATATATATATATATATATATATATATATATATATATATATATATATATATATATATATATATATATATATATATATATATATATATAGGAAGAAAAGATGAAGTCAAAGATAGAGATATAAGAGGCCCACATATGCAAAATTAACAGGTGAAATTAGTAGTTATATAGATTTGTCTAAGTACAAAATAGAATATTACAAAAGTGCATTACTAGTTCTTGCACATAACCAACCCAACATAAAATAAAATAAAAAAAATAAAAAACCAATCTTTTTTAAGTAAAATAAAGATGCTTTTTTACACTATCTCCAACCAACCATCTAAAATTACAACAGTAAAAATTGTGTATAACAGATAAATCCAATAAGTTTCTGTTTTATAAAAAAGGCTTTTTTGATCATCTTTGCAGCTTTCCAATCGAATGCAAATAGATGGAAACTGAAACAACACTGTCAACAAACACTTATTATTAATTCATTAATTAAATAAAGAATCATTAATTAATTTAGATAAATAATAAAAATGATTTGCTTACGTGGATCCAAGGAAGAAAGCCAGAGATAGATGAAAATTGAACAAAAACACTGAAACAACCGCTGTCACTAGCATTGCTACAGAAGTTGAATAAACCTGCAATAATGGCAAAACTGTAAATACCAATAATGGCAATACTGTAAATACCAATCAACTTACCTTCACAATATTGTCAGCATACTTCATCACCATGGACACAGCAATCCCACTACAAATAAATAAACATTTTTATTTTTATTTCAATTAAATCTTATTTTTTTTTTTTTTAAAAAAAAAAAAAAAAAAAGCATATCTTTCAGATCTTGGTATAAATAAAATACCTTAGGGCATGGTTGATAATCATGAGAACTGTAATCAGTGAATATCCATGGAAAAATCCCCTGCACAAAAGACAAAAATTGTAGTTAACCATGTATTGACAAAAAGATGAGAAGGGCATTTACGTCTTTTACAGAGTATAAGAAACACACTTGTTGACAACAGCATCAAAATCTTGGATAATGATTGCAACAACATTGAAAGCCATCCCAAAAACATATAACCAGAAATTCTGCACATTTATGTTCCTCGAAGGACGTTTCTTTATTATAGCCTGAAAATAGATAGGAGTTAAACGCATGTGAAATGACCATTTTGCCCCCCATTAAGTAACTACTGGACCTTATCCTAAAAATCAACAAACTACACTGTTTACCTCTGTGTAGACTCCAGCAAAACCACTTAAAAGTGCCATGATCTGGAAAAGAAATAATTGAGTACATATCAGAATACTAATTATTTTAATAAACAATTTTTTTTTGTAATATGACATTAATAAGTTGAAAAATACAAGGACTCACAATGGCCATTATCCAACCTACGAAAGGAGTCTGAAGCACATGATCAGAACTGTTAATGAAAAGTGAAACATAATCATAAAGAATTAAAGAAATCAACGATACTATTATAAAAAGAATTGAATAAAGATGAACTGTTTGTTTATGGAAATTCACATCCAATTCAGAAACAATATAAGAAAAAAAAAACTTGTATACCGAAGATAATCAAACTTACGAAGGGTTAAGTTGTGCTGTTGTGCACCCTGCACAAAGTAAAATGAAAGCAGCCCATTGGATCTCACTTAACCTATGAAAAGTTAAAGTCAATTGAATTCAAACAAAAGTCAATATGTGAAGTAATCATCACTCATCATGAGGATTTACATAAAGGATAGAGGAACACATACTTCTTCTTGAGAATTATACGATACAACACACCAGTGCTGATGATATTCAGATTTTTCAAGATTTGATACCCTGGAGCATCCACATATGCAAAGATATAGTACTACAAAATACAGACATGCATCAGAAAGAATTCAATTCAATTCAATACAATTAATAATGTCAGAGTGAAAAATGATAAAAAGATAAAAACCAACCTGGAGCAAGTTTTTTACAAGGTAAAGTGCTGCAGGAATGGGGTAAACACTAACTTCATCTACTGTTGTACTCAACCTGATGAAAAGAGTGAGTTTCATACTTTCATAATGCAATGAAACAATGGGACAGATTTAATTTTGAAGAAAGATTATTGAAGAAACCTGTTATCTTCAGTCACACCTTCAGTTCTCCATATTCTACCCAAGGCCAAAAGTGATAGTGCACATTTCAAAGCCTCAACCTGATTCCAAAGCAAGGAAAATGGAGGTCTAGCATAAGACAATATAAGAAAGAGTTCTCAATCAGAGTATGGAGCAATAAGTAAAGGTTTTTCACTTGAAATCCTGGAACAAAAATTCCTCACCAAAAAGTTTGCTGTTGTGACACTGTACTCGTATCTTCCAGCTCTTTTGGACCAGACAATAAGTATAGCTTGGGAGCTTGTTAGAAAAGTTAATGCTAGTGTCACCATAGACCTATTGCAATCAAGAGAAGGAAATACAGATCATGACATACGAAATCTTATAGCATATAATGAAATTGGCAATGATATGATAGAGAGTTAGAGACTACTACTTACTTCATCTTCCACTTTGTTTTGTCATAAGGTGCAGGACCTGAAAATGTCAGCACAAACCTTCAGGACAAAAGGAAGACAAAACTCCTACAAGATGACATTTTAGTATTTTACAACACATGTATAATCTGAAAAACTGTATGATACCATCTAAAATAGCTTTGCCGCGTAAGCTCTCGAGGTCTTCGGTAGCAGGATTCACATCCTTATCCTACAAGGTAACATTACATTACATTACATTGAATATGTGGACTCAACAATACTGCAAAGAAGCAGATCGAGGTCGAATCTAACCATGAGGATGAGATATGTGTTGTTTAATTCGACTTAACCGACAAAATCGATGAGAATGCAGAGAGCCCCAAATTATATAAAGAGTATGATAAAATAAGAGAAAGAAATCTAGGGCGTAGAACATGGAGAAGAAGAGAACAGTGTTCGAACCTGATCTTTGATCCTTCTGTACTCCATTACAACGTTTCAATTTGAATTTCGCAGTACAAAACTGGATCCAGACCGATGTCAGTTGGAGGAGAGTGTATGAGCAGCTGATGAACTCGATGGCCGAAACAAGCATCAACGGTGGACGGAGTGATCTCTATTCTCTACTGGTAGTATCTCAGAGACTAAAAAGAGTAACTTGTAAATGGATGTAATTTGATGCTTGAATCAAGGTGTATTTTATTGTTTAGATATGATTTTTTGATTTAAAGTGTAATTGTCGTAATTTGATTAATTGAATTGGTTTATACGATCTAAAGGATTTAATATAAAATAAGGTTTCATTATTTACTTATGTAACAATCTTTTTTTTTATTTGTTTTTAATTTGTATAATCATGTTTATTTTTGTATGAAATGTGTAATGGCCGAGAGTAATTCATCCATAAAACCATATCAGTTTTTTTTTTCTTTTTTTTTCTTCTCTAACATATGGGAATGGTTCTTTCTAACATCTCCTTTCCATAACATTTTAATACAACTGATGATGCCCATGACAATGATGAAAGGAGAACGAAAGAAACAAGCTTGGAGAGCACAACCCGAAGGAACCTCTTTCCCTAGCTATTCGGATATGTGTTTCCAACGAGAATGAAGACGATGTCTTTTTTCCGCCATTGTGGTTCAAGATAAGGGTGTTGATCGGGTATAATTTTCGGATTTCGGATAGTTCGGGTTTTTTTTTAAAAAAATACTACTCGATATCCGACCTATATTACACTTCGGGTATTCGGGTTCGGGTAGATCAAGTTTTACATATACCCTTATACATGTGCACTACGTTTTCTTTATGATATTTTTGTTTTACAACTTTTTTTTCTTTTGAAATTGACTATTGATAACTTATCGATACTCAAATATTAACTATGTAAGTTAATGGATCAATATAAGTTTAATAGTTATTATAGCTAATGTATCAGTTTTTTTTAAAAGATCGGGTATACTCGAATTTTTTTAAACCTACCCAATATCCGACCTATTTAAGTATTGGGTTACCCGATTACTCGAATTTTCGAATCTGATACCCAGACCGATCTACCCGAATTCAAAACGGGTCAGGTCAGGTAAACAGATATCGATTATTTTCAACAGGCCTAGTTCGACACCATCCACTCTAAAGATGTTTCAAAAAAATGACTACTTAAATTTTTAGACACTTCATACTGTTTAGGTATTCTCGTTTTTAGCCAACAAAATTATAAGTCTAAAAAAATTTATGGCAGATGTAATTATTTATGATGTCATTGTAAGACATTGTTAGACTAAAGGGGTATACACCTATAGTGGAGTGTGGTAAGTGTGATCTGACACCATAATGGGGGTGCTGTAATGATATACGACCTCAAAAGCCAGTGTGTGGTGAGGGTGAGAACTGGAGAAATCTACAACATCTCTAACCTCTTTCCCAACATAATGGGTGCGGGAAAACCATACTATAAGAACGCTTATCGTCGTTCTTTCATTTTTCTTCACGCTTCCTCTCCTATGTTCTTCTTTCTTCTAGGGTTCCTTTTCCTCTTCTCTTCCATGGCTGGTCCATCCGGAATCCTTTTTACTGAAGTTGAGTACAGGTTTCTTGAGAAGACGTACGGCCTTTCTTCAGCGGATGGGGTCGAGTTCCCATGACCTGGTTCGTCCATTATGTCTCTTCCTCCTAGAAAAGTGGGGGTTTATCTGAAGACCCTTGAAGCTGGACCATGCCTCCCCCTTACCGATTTCCAGGAGGAGGTCTTGCAAAAGGACGGTTGTAGCATCCAGATGTTGACTCCCAACGCCGTAAACAAGGTAGTGGCGTTCGAGATGATCTGTTGTGCCAATGGCGTTCTCCCCGACTACTTCGTCTTCAAGTACTTTTTTAGGTTCTGCTGTACTGGTGACAAGTGTACTTTTTCCGTCCGGCGAGGGGGACACACCCTGGTTCCCAATGGACGGACCCTAAGAACTGGCAAGATAAGTGGTTGTGGGTGAATCATAGCTTGGCGGGTAGTGGACGGTATCGTGCTAACTCCTTTGTCGACATTACTCCCAAACTGTTTCCGTGCAACCAGGGTGTCGCCGACCTCCTAAAGAGCATCCAGGTCACCCCTGAGGACTACTCCGAGGCACTGCTGGCCAGCATGGGAATGAGCCCCTCCTGGAGGCGACGGGGGAAAATGGCGGTCTTTTCCTTCATTGTTGATGGTAAGTGCTCATATTATCTCTCCTTGCTCTTCATCTCCCCCCCCCCCTTCCTGCTATTTCTTTCTTCCATTAGGGTTAGGGTTTTAGTCTGCTGGATCCTTACGTTTGTTTATGCGTTTTCCTTGTACCTCATCTTTTGCAGGTGTTGAGTCTTCCCTGTCCATGGACGAGGTGCTACAGAAGCGTTATCGGGGGAAGTTGGAGTGCCGAGAGGCGGATTTGGTAGATCATCTTCCTCCCCCACAACACCTTGACCAGCTTACCCTGACCACTGCCGCTCCTGTTTCTCCTGTGGTTGGGGGCGTCGACATCAGTTGGGGGAACCATTTTGGCCGTTTGTCCAGTTTCAACCGTCATACCCCGACTGGCGCTTGCTCCAGTTCCGCTGAGGTGGATGAGGACAGCAAAGATGGTATCATCTCTGATGTCCACCGCATGCAGGACAAGAGGAAAGTCGTCTTAGCCATGGGCGAAACGGTTACCCGCTGCACCTAATGTCGCTAAACGAGTTCATACGAGGCGCAGTTTCACCCGCCTTCTGAATTTGATATCCTCAACACCGGCGGCGATTTTCGTGATCCCCGATGACGACGTTCAACAGTCCGAGGGGATCCCAGGGGCGTCAAAGCAGCCCGATATTCCTGTTCAAGCTATTTCTCAAGTTCTTTCTAACTCTTCTCCACTCAAAGGTTTCGATAGTGTGGAGCGGGTCCCAACTCCTCCTGGTGGGGGCACTGGCGGGGGTTCTTCTGGGCCCCCCACTTTTGTCCTTGCCTGGAGTCTCAACATTGAATCTCAACTTTCTGTGCATACCAACAAGGTGGAGTTTTTTTGGCACGCATTTCCTCTTGCTGTGGTTGCTGATATGGAGGTCATGGGCAGCTCCGCTCTTTCCCATAATATGTCTTATGTCGCTACACATGCTATGTTTTACCTTGTTGCAGGTGCTCGGCGTATTCAGCTGCTCAGTGAAATGGAGACTGTTCATGCAGGGTGTGATTCTCGTGAAGCTGGGTTAAGGCGCCAAGTGTCTGAGCTTGGAAGTGACACTCAGGTTTTGGAGCAAAAATGTCAGTTGCTTGCTGCTGAAAAGGCTGCTGCGGAGGAAGTCAAGTCCGCCTTAGAGGCCAAGGTTGATTCCCTTACTCAAGTGAATGAAGGGTTGCTGATTCGGGTTGAAAGTCTGGAGCGCGATGCTGCTGACCGTGACAGATTGATTGCCACAGTTCAAGCAGGTGTTGAAGCTACCCAACGTGATTTGGACTGGTTACTACACGTGGGTCTTGTTCGAATTGTGGATAAGCTGATTGAACACCCCGGACTTTACAAGTGATGTGAGTCTCATTCGCCATTCTGCTTTCGTCGTTGGGGCAGAATCCAGTCGCAGTGCCTTGGTTTATGGAGTGGGTTCTAAGTCTGTTAATCCTGGTGTTGGGGTCCCCCATCCTGGTCCCGTTGTAAGGAATGAGGCCCTTCTTGCGTTTTCTAGTATGGACCATGCATCTTGACTAGGATTGGGTAATTTGGATATCCAAGGGGTCCGGGAGCTTTGCGCTTTCACAGGTTCTGAGTATACTCCTGAAGGTATGGTGATCGATGTTGTAGATGATCTTAGTGTTAGAGGTAGTGTTGATGATTTAATTGGTGATGATGGTGGAGGTGTTGGCGGTGGCGAGGGTGCTAGTGGTGGTGGTGATGGTGATGGGGGGTTAGTAATGTTGATAAGGAGTTGGCGGTGATGTTGGCAGTGGTGGTGGTGGTGGTGGACCCGTTGGTGGCGCTGATGAGGATGTGGGTGAACATGTTGGCGGGCTTGTTGTTGATGCTGGTGAAGGTGCCCATGCACCGTGTGCTACCCCTTATGGGGCGTGAAAATCTTTTTATTACTTGTCTCTTGTATTTTGAACAAACAATTTGTAGGTTTGGCTTTGTTGGCTTTTTTTTTTGTATTGTTGTTGTGGCCCTTAGGCCGTGTTGCACCGGTATGCTTGTTTAATATGCATTGGGCTTTGTTGGCTTTTTTTGTATTGCTCTAAGCACTCTTAATTTAATATGCCAATTTTATGAATGGGAGCATCCATTTAGTGCTTTGTATGCCAATTTGAGGTTGGTACACTATGTACGACAATTCCATACTTAATACTCTGGGTTTTTAGGCGATACACTGAGTATCGACACACTGGATATGGGAGTTTTGCGCTTAATACTATAAATATTCAATATCAATACACTGAGTATGACAGTTTTCGTGCTTAATACACTAAGTATTTAACACCAATACACTGAGTATGAGAGTTTTCTCACTTAATACACTAAGTATTTAAAATCGATACACTGAGTATGCACTTAATACACTGAGTATTACACCAAGCATTACAATTATACAATCTGCCCCTGACATGTTAGGTAATGGAATTTGGACTTGCCAACTTAAGCGCTAAACAAAGCTGCTTGTCTGGGCGTTTCAAGCCCTTGGTACTGCTCGTCCAACTTGGTGAGGCTTGTCAGAAGTAAAATTTCCTTGAGTTCCTCACATTTCATGTCCTAGGGATTTGTCTCCCTTCCATTGTTTCCAACGCGTATGCTCCACTGCGATTTGCCTCAATGATCTTATATGGCCCTTCCCACACGGGACCTAATTTGCCTTGTGGTTGGGCTCGACTTACCTCATTCCGCCTTAGCACATAGTCTCCTACTTTGAAGGCTTTCTCCTTGACCCTCTGGTTGTAGTATTTTTCTACAACGTGCTTGTAGGCAGCCTGCCGTACACCCGACCGTTCTCGCCGCTCTTCGAGGAGGTCTAGACTTAGCCTCAAATCTTGGGAGTTAGTTTCCTCTTTGGTATGGATTGTCCTCAAGGTGCATATTGTCAATTCCACCGGGAGCATCGCCTCCGCTCCGTATGTCAGGCTGAACGGGATTTCCTGTGTGCCTGTTCTCAGCGTCGTCCGATACGAACATAGCACTGCTGGTAGATCCTCAGCCCAGTTTCCTTTAGCTTTCCCCAATCATTTCTTGATCTCGTTTACAATCATCTGATTGGATACTTCTGTCTGCCCATTCGACTGGGGGTGTGCTATTGACGTAAACTGCTGAGTAATCCCTTAATTAGCGCACCAATATCTGAATGGATTTTTGGCGAACTGCAGTTTGTTATCACTGACGAGTGTCTTGGGCGTTCCAAATCTAGTCATTATGTTTTTCCACACAAATTTCATCATCTTTCTTCCAGATATGCATGCTAATGGCTCATCCTAGATCCATTTTGTGAAATAGTCCACCGTGACTACCATGTATTTTAGTTTCCATGGGGCCTCTGGAAATGATCCCACAATATCTATCCCCTATTGATAGAATGGCCATGTGGTAGAGATGTTTGTCAAGGGAGCCGGGGGGTTTCCTTGGACTGGGGAGTACGATTGGCATTCCACACACTTCTTTGCTAGTTCTACCGCATCTTGGTACGTGGTAGGCCAATAGATACCCATGCGGAGTACTTTTCCTGTCTGGGCGCGTGTCCCCTCGTGTGCGCCTGCCTGACCAGCGTGCGCCTCCTGGAGTGCTTCTCTTCCCCTGGCTTCGTCCACACACCTCAACCAGGGTGTTGTGAACCCTTTCCGATATAGTTCCCCATTCACAAGCGCGTATGAGGGCGCCTTTATGCATATCGTTCTAGCTTATTCATGGTTGCCTGGCAAAATGTTGTGTTGCAAATATTTGATCAGTGGGGTCATCCACATGTGTCTAGCCGCTACTAAAGTATTCACTTGTCGTTCGTCTACACTTCTCTCCTTGAGTACCTCGACTAGGACCTTCTTGGACAAGTGGTCGAAGCATGTTGATGCCAGCTTGCTTAGGGCGTTTGCCCTCCTGTTTTCACTTCTTGGTATGTGTTTGATCGTGAATTTTTTAAAGGATTTGGTAAGCCATTGCACTATCCTGACGTATTTCTCCATCCTTTTGTCCTTTTGTCTCGAAGCTTCCATTAATTTGGTTGGCGGCCAACCTCGAATCTGTTAACGCCATTACTGCTTCTTCCCCCATTTGTTTGGCCATCCGTAAGTCGGCGAGTAAAGATCTATACTTCTCTTTGTTGTTTGAGGTGTGAAAGTCGAATCGGGGGGCGTACATGACCTCCTCTCCTTCTGGGATGGTTAGGATCAATCCCGACCCTGAGCCTTCTCTGTTGGACGCCCCATCCGTATATAGCGTCCATTTTCGGTTATCCTTTGGGGTTTTCCCTGCCATGGGTACCTCTTCTTGGGTCATACCTTCCCCTCCCCCAGGGATTTCGAGTAAAAAATCCGCAAGTGCCTGGACCTTGATGCTTGTTATTGGGCGATAGCTGATGTCGTGCTCGCCCATCTCGATTACCCATTTTGCGGGTCACCCCGAAGTCTCCGGCTTGAGCAATATTTGCTTGATTAGGCAGTTCATCAAGACCTCGATCTGATGTGCCTGGAAATAGCGCCTTAGTCATCGTGCGGCGTTGATGAGCACGAGCACCAACTTTTCGAGAGCGGGGTAGTTGAGTTCAGGACCCTATAGTGCCCGGTTGACAAAGTAAACTGGCCTTTTCTCTTCTTCCCTTTCTACAACCAGCACAGATGAGACGGCTTCGGACGAAGTTGAGAGGTATACATGTAATGTCTCGCCCGGATAGGGCTGACCAGCGTGGGCAGCTTATGCAAGGCCTCTTTGATTTGCTGGAGGGCCGCCTTTGTTGCCGCTGTCCACTGGAAGTTACTTTTCTCAATGCATCCCTTAAGCGTGTGGAAAAGTGGCATAGCCTTGTCAGCTGATTTCGAGATGAATCGACTAAGTGCGGTGAGCTTTCCGTTTAGGCCTTGTGCATCTCTTAGGGTGGTCGGTGGTGGGGTCTCCATGAACTCATCTACTTTGACCGGGCTAGGCTGTATTCCTTGTCTAGTCACGTAATATCCTAAAAATTGCCCCTCTTCTACACCAAAGGTGCACTTGCCTAGGTTCAATTTCATCTTGACTTTCTCCAACGTCTTGAAGGTTTCTTCGATGTCTTCTAGTAGTTTTGCTTCATCTGGGCTTTTGATGACCATGTCATCAACATATACCTCGATGTTCCTTCCGATCTACTTGGCGAATATGGAATCAACTAGTCGTTGGTTTGTCGCCCCCGCATTTTTTAATCTGAATGGCATCTTGGTATAACAGAAAGCGCCATGATCTGTGTAGAAGGCTATCTTCTCCTCATCCTCCTTTCTCATCAGGATTTGGTGGTACCCCATTGTATGCGTCCAAAAAGCATTTTAGTTTAAAATCTTGTAGTAACTCCACCTTTTGGTCAATCTCTGGTAAGGGATAACAATCTTTGTGCCATGCTTTATTCAAATCAGAATAGTCGATACATATGCGCCACGATCCATCATGCTTCTTTACCACGATGGGGTTGGCGATCCAGGTTGGGAAAACTGCCTCTCTCAAGATTCCTGCCCTCGTTACCTTGGCTACTTCTGCATTAATCGCCCTGTTGCGGTCCCCTCCTTGGACTCTCTTCTTTTGTTTAACCTCCTTTGTGCTTGGTTTGATCATCAGCTTGTGCTCTATGACTTTCCTATCTACGCCGACCATGTCGGTGGGAGTCCATGAGAACACATGCTTGAATTGTTTCAGTAGGCTTACCAACGCTCTCCTGATGCGTTTCGGGAGGTTGCAGCCAATGTTGATTGGATGATCCATGTATTCTTCATGAATTACCTCTTTCTCGTTTGCCGTCTCGACCTGTAACACCCCGAGATTCAGGTGCATTTCTTTCACCCTTATTCTTTGTCAATTAGTCATGATTAGTCCTTGAGTGGAGGGAACTTAGCAAGTGAGTACGTTGGGCGTACCAGAGGGGTACGCTGCGCGTACTCATGCGCTTAGTTTGGACGCGGAGTCGCCAAGGTACGCTGGGCGTACCCAGAGTTACGCCGGGCGTACCCGGCCCAGGTGCAAAACCCTAATCCGTCTTGTGCACTATTTAAAGGGTGCTAAGGCTCATTTCTCAGCCTCCATATCAGTGAGTGAAACCCTAAGAGAGAGCTTCCCATCGTCCTTAGTGTGTGTGAGTGTTGCTGGAGCTAATTATGCTTTGGTGACTTAGTGAAAAAGAAGGAAAGGAGCTCTTGGAAGCTAAAGCTTGAGGTGCCATTTTGGATTTGAGATCTACAGAGAAAGGGGCTACACTTAGAGGTATAAAGTTCAAAACTTTCCTCTTCTTTTGATTCTTGTTGCATGTGCCATTTCTAGGGCTAAAAACCCCAAAGGTGGAGACTTTATGAGTGTAAGGTGCTCCATGGTCCGAGATCTGTCCCTTTTCAGTGGTATTAGTGATTCAGAACCATAAATTTTCCATTTTGGTTGTTAGTTTGAGGTCATGCTTGAGTAATAAGCCTTCTAGAGTTAGAGGATGGAATATTATGGGAGTTGGTGGCTTGTTCAGCCATGCAAAGGCTTAAAGTCATCAACTTTATGGATTAAGAGGCTTAGATGTGGTCAGATCTAGAAATTGGACGTGGGTCTTAACTGTTTAAGACCTCAAGAGCTAAGGGACTGAAGCTGGGGAGTACGTCAGGCGTAATCCCAATACGCGCCGCGTACTGGGTGGCGTTCCCCGATTCTGAGATGCAGCCGGGTACGCTCAGCGTACACATTTGGTACACGCAGCGTAACCCGGAAAGTCGACTTTTGGTTGACTTTTAGGGTATGGTCTATTGTGGGGCCTTTTGAGTTATGAGAGGGGTAAAATGGTCTTTTACCCTTCTGAGAGTGTCATAAGAGGACACAGTCTAGCCTTTGAGGGTTATATTAATTAGGGTATTTATTTCATATGATTAGGCGGAGGCTAGACCAGCGTTTACCGAGTCAGAGATTTACCGAGATACCCGAGGTGAGTCTTCTCACTATACTTTACCTAGTGGGGTAACAGAGTTATGTGATAGAGTATTTTAGAGTTATATGCCAGTGTAATTGCATGTTATTTATGTGTTGTGATTTATTGTGATATGTGATATGCATGATTCAGAGTTACAGAGTTAGGACCTTCGGGTCCATAGAGTTAGGGCCAGAGGGCCCACAGAGAGTTGGGGCTGGAGGGCCCCACTGAGACACATTGACCTGAGGGTCAACAGAGTTACAGCCTCGAGTGGCTATTATGTGTTAGAGTGGTATTTTGGAGAACTCACTAAGCATTTATGCTTACACTGTTATGTGTTATGTGTTTCAGGTACAAGTGATGATCGCGGGAAGGCGCCGGCATGATTCGTACACACGCACACCGGAGTTTATGTAATTTGATCTTGGGTTTTGTACTGATACAATGTTGACACAATGTTTTTAATTATGATTACAAATGATATTTTATGGATTTCAAAAGTGAAAAATTGTTCAAATTTTTACGGTGTTACAAGTTGGTATCAGAGCCTTGGTTTGAGGGATTCGGATACATCTTCGGGCGTATCTGGACTCAAACTGGGGATTTGAGGAAATTTTTAATAATAAAATAACATTTTTGAAAGAGTAAAAAGAGTCTTGAGACAAACAGAGCAGAGCCATGTGTACGATCAGCCAGCGCCCGAACGGTGATTTCCCAAAGTACCCTCATAATAAGTGATTATCAGATATGTTATGTTATGCTATATGATGAATTACGATATGCATGCTAGAGTAGACTAGGTATTCTTATTAGGACTAGAGTGGCCTGATATATGATGCCTTAGTCTAGGGGTTTTGCTACTAGAGATGCTTAAGAGTGTTTAGATAGCAGCGAGGTGCTTATGAGAGATTTTCTAGTAAGTAGCACATGATAGAGAGAGTAGAGTACTTGGGATTTGGGGCTCAAGGAGGAGGACTTGGGATGAATGCCGATGCGGTATGGACGGTAGTATTGGGCCCGTACTACTGAAGATACCGGGTTGGTGCGCAGTCCAAGTAAGAATCCTTAGGGCACTAAGGAACAAGTAGGGTTGAATTATCGAGTGTGATTATACTCGAAGGGGTATCTAATATTCTTATGTTGTATTTCAGAAGGAGACCATGGTTGGGACACGCCACACACCAGAGAGCAGTAGCACGAGCGAGGCTGAGATCCGTAGGATCATTCAGGAGGAGGTGGCTGCGGCCATCAGGGCAGAGATACCAGAGATGTTCGGGTCTATCAAGACCACTTTGATTGAGACATTTGATGAGAGATACACTGCTCTTTCTGAGGCTGTTGTTGTTGCGGCCACTGCAGCTATAACTGCGACGAGACCGCAGGGTGGTGATGCGTTGCTGTTCCGGGAATTCAGCAACACGAAACCACCAGATTTCGATGAAACCTAGGACCCGATTGCAGCGATGAGATGGATATCAGACATTGAGTGGTGTTTCTTTACCTGCTCATCCCCTGAGCATTTGAGACTTCGGTTTGCACTGAACCAGCTTCGCTTGGGAGCGAAGGACTGGTGGAAGTTTGTGACAGCGCACTACAAGCCTGCTGAGCTTGCTGCAGTAACCTGGGAGAGGTTCACTGCTATGTTCCGAGATGAGTATGTTCCCCGGGTGGAGAGGTGTTAGGGTGCAAAGTCATGCTTGGATGTAGTGTTTTAGGCTTTCCTCTTTGTGTGTGTAAATGGGTTGAGTCTTTCCTATAAATAGGAAGTGAGTGACTCCCATTATGAAAGAGTCCATTTGGAGTGTTAGACTAGAGAGAGAAATTGTATACAAACCCATTTGTATAATCTTTCTAGATCTAATAAGAGCTTACAAAGATTTATTTACTCCATGTGTTCTTGATTTTACATGATGAATCACTAGATCTTTCTAATTCCACACATGCCATCATAATCAACACCACTACAATTGGTATCAGAGCGGGTGTTCTTGATTTCATCAAGAATTGATCCTTGATGGCGATCTTGATTTGGTGATTCTTCATGTTCTTATGGATCTTCGTGATTAGAGTGTTTTTGTGTTCTTGAAGTCGAATTTTTCCTTGATTTGATCCATAATTCGACTTTCTCTCTCTAGAATACTTGTTTGTACCACTTTCTCTCACTAGAATTTGGTTCATATTCACTTTCTCTCTCTAGAGATCTACTTGATTTACACTTTCTCTTTCTAGAAAACTCAAGTTCATAACATCGGATTCAAAAGAAAAGAAGCAATTATGGAGCAATGGTTGGTTCGGAATGAAAGTTTTCTATACGTATACACTTCTTTTGAATGCATTCTTTATCAATTGACTGTTGGATCGCAAAGTGAAGATGCACTTATGTCAAATGGAGAAAGGGATAGAAAGGGAGATTACATTGGTTATCCAATTTATCAAAACAAAGATTTGTTTGATCGATTGATTACAACATATCAAGAAAGACGAAGAAATAAGAGGAATGGTGAAGTCATAAAAGGAATTCCTCTTGCTAATTGTAAACCAGGAAGAAATAGTCTTGAATATTATGCAAATTGTCGTGAAGCGCAAGAACATGTTCTTGATGATGTTCATCGTGTTCATGATGTTCAAGGAAAAGAAGTTCAAAACAATGGAGTTCAATGTGATGTTCTTGATGTTCAAGAAAAAGGAGTTCAAGTTGATTTTCAAGATGAAAAAGTTTTTTGCTCAATTGGAGTTCAAACCGATGATATTTTGTGTTCTTGTGATTCGTTTGAAGGAATGATTCCTTATCGGAAGCCGGTGGTTCAAGAAATTCACAAATATCAAACTCCAAAAGATTTGATTCAAACTCAAAATGTTCATGTTGTTGAAAGTGGGTTTGTTCATGAAGTCAAGTCTTCAAGATGCAAAAAGATGAGAAAGAAAAAGAAGAAGAAGATGAATCGGAAGAACAAGCGGGTTTACTCACAAAAATCGTCAAATGTTGTGAAGCCAAAATCCGTGAACCAAATTTGGGTTCCAAAGCAACAATCTCCAAAGGTTGCATTGAATTTGAAGTCAAAACCCAAATGTGTTGGTGGTTCTTTTGAAGATGTTCTTGGTTTGATGAAGAACACGAAGAACGAGTTGTACATCTCGCATAGTGGGTGGTACAATGTTCGATTTGGAGATTTTCTCATTCCGACAAAAGAACCAAGATCTTCCAAATTTGATTCGTTCGTTGAAAACGGAACTCGATTCGTCAAAAAGGTATCTCAAATTCTCAAATGGATTCCAAAACATCTATGATTTCAATTCGTACTTTGCGTTTTTCAATTTTGATCAATTTGTTTCGTTGGATCTAATCCGTTTCAATCACTTTGTTGATCCAATTATTTTTTGTTTAGATCAACTTAAAATCAAAATCATATTCACAAATTTGTTTTAATTTCGAAGCATCACTGTTCATCAAAATGATTCAAAATGAAAATGTGTTACTGTTCATTCGATAGAGCCCAATCTTAAAACAATTACTGTTCATGTATCCATTTGAGCCCAAATGACATCGAATGTATTTGATCCAAATTCGTTGTTGCTGGAATTGTTCAATCTTTAAGCCCAAAATCTTTCAATCCGATATCATTGATTGAGCCCAACTTTATTTCAATTCAATATCTTCTTTGGTTCTCTACTGGCTCGTACACTCTGACGTTCTTTTTCAATTGTCGATCGACTTGTTCTTGATTCACGTTTTGTTCAGCTTGTTCTCATAGATTTGATTTCGTTTCGTCATCTCTAACATTCGATGAGCTTTGCTGTTGAGTTGGACTTGTGAATCGGTTGTATTTCTTCCATTAACGAGCCGATGATGATCAAGTGATTGTATATCAATCCTTTGATTTGAATGAAATTGATCATGAACTATTGAATATGTTGAAGAACAAGTTGAATATTCTCTGTTTGATCTGAAAATCGTTGATAGATTCATGGATTTGTGTTTGTCAACTGAAGAATTCTTAAAGTCAAAGCTAAAAGTCAAAATCGATTTCTTGATGAATCTAGAATTGATTTCGCATTTGATGTTTTTGTTTTGAGTCATTTGAGAAATCGAACAGGAAAGCAGTATTAGAGTCGAACTTGATTTCAAAATTTTGACTTAGACTTGCGATTTTGATGATGAAAAGACGGTGTTGGTTTATTGCTTAATATCGACTGGGTTAATCGATTTTGGAGGTTCTTAAAATTGATTGAAAGGCTGAGGAATTGAAGCTGATTGATATAGCTTGGATTCGATTGAAGTAAAGCAGGTTATTTTGATTTCGATTTGGATTTAGATGCGTCTGTAAAAGCGAAGTCAACTGATAACGAATGTGAATGGTTTGAATATCGATTCTGGGTTTGATATCGACTAGAAATGAAGTCTGTAAAAGTTTTGAAGTTGGAATCAAGCATCGATGATAAAAACGAAGCCCTGTTTAATTGTTGATGTGCAAATGATCGATTGTTAATTTTGGTTGTTAACCAGTCAAGAATCGATGCCGACTGGGATATCTTGGGTCGATGTGCGAAAGTTTTTGATTGTGTGAGTTCACAAGTTTGGAATTGAAAAGTTTGATTGAACAACTTGAATTGCTAATAATCAATGGAGATAAGGAAGATGCGAATTTGTGTTCGATCAATTACAGTTCACATAAGGCTTTGATGTGTGCTGTTTTTTTGGGATCGCATTTAAAATTACATTTGCAATGGTTGGTTCACTTCGCATCCGGGCCTCAATTTTAAGTTCGCATATGAGATCAAAGTCAAGTTTGCATTTGGATATAGAAATCTCAATTGAGTTGGCATATGACGTTAAAATTGATTTCGCATTTACGTTTTGGGGATAGAGATGTGAATTCTTCACCCCTATGAAGTTCGCATCTGTGAATGTTTGTTATCATTCACAATTTGGTAACAAATGTAGAAGAAAGTAAAAGTGTCGATTCGCATCCCTGATCTTTTCACGGAATGATAAAATTGACCCAACTTCGCATGATTGGAGAACAAAAGGGAAGAAGATTCGAAAACAGTCCCTGGAGTTTCAAATTTTTGGAAATAAATAACCAACTTCACAAATAGCAATAAAAGCTGAGAAATTGCAACATTTTCAGTTCTGGTCCTTGCAGTTTGTGCGAATTAACGCTTTATGCCCGGTTTCGCAAATGGGCTAGAGTTTCGCATATTTGACTGTTTTAGGCGCAACGGGTCCCTGCAAGTTTCAGAAAGTGACAATATCTACCCGGTTTTTGAAAAATCTTGCAACTTTCACTCAAAAAGTAAAAAAATTTCATAAATTGGAAAAAAAATTTGTGGCTTTTTCGTGATTGTTTTTCTGTGCAAGATTTTTGGTGATTCATTTTTGGTACACATCAAGGGGGAGTATTGTGAAGACTATTCCTCGGGCGCTTCTCATCCTTAGTGGGTTTTATAATCATTTTTTGATTATAAAAAGGGGGAGAATGATGGGTATTCGAAGCTTCTCGGGTTTGTTGAATATTCATTTGTGGATTTGAAGACCGGTGTTACTTCGAGGGGGAGTTTGGTCTTGATCGCGCTAGCTCGTTGGATATTAAAGCCGGACATCTAATCCTAACTTTGAGGGGGAGAATGTTAGGGTGCAAAGTCATGCTTGGATGTAGTGTTTTAGGCTTTCCTCTTTGTATGTGTAAATGGGTTGAGTCTTTCCTATAAATAGGAAGTGAGTGACTCCCATTATGAAAGAGTCCATTTGGAGTGTTAGACTAGAGAGAGAAATTGTATACAAACCCACTGTATAATCTTTCTAGATCTAATAAGAACTTACAAAGATTTATTTACTCCATGTGTTCTTGATTTTACATGATGAATCACTAGATCTTTCTAATTCCGCACATGCCATCATAATCAACACCACTACAAGAGGGAGCGATTGGCACAGAAGTTTCTGACCCTCAAGCAGGGTACTGAGTCGGTTACAACGATTACTCGGAAGTTTCATGAGAGGGCGATGTTCTGCCCAGAGCACGTGTCCTCCGAGCAGGCACGTATGAGCCGGTATTTGAGTGTGTTGAGGAGGGATATACGAGAGTTCGTGGTGAACTCATCGTACCGGACATTTGCTGAGCTTCAGGCAAATGCCCGGAAGAGGGAAATAGAGTTGGAGACCCAAGCTAGGGAGGATGTTGAGTCTCAGGGAAAGGATCGGCGGCCGTCTTAGTCTCAGCCGACAGCCAAGTGGGCCAAACCCGCTGATTCGAGATCTGGGAACCAGAAGGGCCTCACTTGTGGCAAGTGCGGCAAGAGCCACGATGGGATATGCAGAGCAGGGTCTTGCTACAAGTGTGGCAAGGAGGGGCACATGGCCAAGGATTGCCCCAAGGGTTTTTCAGTCTATTTTCACTGCAACCAGACTAGACACCGGAAGGCAGAGTGTCCACAGTTGGTAGGGTCAGCGCAGGGAGCATCTCCGGGATCGGCCCCTGCTGCTAGGGCTGGCAAAACTGTACCATGGAAAACCAACCAACATGTTACCAACCGAACCAAGAAACTTGGTAGCCAATATATTTGGTAGTCAACATGTTTGGTTAGTAGTATCGTACCAATTGATCAATTTTGGTATGGTAATGGTACAAAAACTAGAATACCATGGTAATACCGTACCAACCAATTCATTTGATATATATATATATATATATATATATATATATATATATATTTCAACTGTTAATTGTATTTAGTGTTTACAGTTTTAATAACATTATATTAGTCATTTGGTCATATTAGTCAATAGTTATTACCACGTTAAAGCACAATATAAAAACGTTACTTTAGCGTTACTTTAGGAGAATTCTTTTGTAAACTAAAAGAACTACGTAACTAATTTCTATACTACACATCAAAATCCCGATGTCTTTGCTTATTTTTAAATGTTATAATAGAAAATTAAAAGAAGTTGGTATATACCATTACCAATATGTACCAACCAAACTTGTTGGTAGCTAAATAAATTGGTACCAAGTATACTTGGTACGGTACCGGTAGCAATTTTTTTATACCAATTATAGTTGGTACAGTACACGGTTTAGAGAAAAATGAATTGGTACCGTACCAATTCCACCCCTACCTGCTGCGATGAGAGTTGCGGATGTTCGGCCTGCGAAGGTCGAGGCACCGAAGGCACGCGGGAGAGCCTTCTAGTTGACTGCGGAGGAGGTCCGCGCAGCGCCCGATGTCGTGGCCGGTATGTACTCTTTCATGTATTCTTTTGTATATTGTGATATTGTGCTTATATTATGTTATGCGTAGGTACTTTCCTTGTGAATTCTATACCTGCTCTAGTGTTATTTGACTCGAGTGCGAGTCGATCTTTTGTATCGTTGGCCTTTAGCCGACACATCAGTATTAGTCGAGAGGCGTTGAGTCGACCTCTGAGAGTTTCCATAGCGGATGAGAGAGCGGTGTATGCAACTGAGGTAATTCGGGGTTGTGTACTTGAGATTTTCGGGGTGGAGTTTCCAATAGATTTGGTCCCTATTGTAATGGGGGATGTCTGTGTCATCGTGGGCATGGACTGGTTGAGCCGATTTGGAGCGATCATCGACTGCGAGCGACAGCTGGTGACCATGCGAGACCCTAGTGGGGGAGTTCTTACAGTATACAGCGAGGGTACACGTTTCGGTTCAGCATTTTACTCAGCCGCCAGGGCGAGGCAGAGTCTACAGCAGATATGTAAGGGATTCATAGCGTATGTAATGGACGCGAGGGTTGAGTCAGAGAGACCGAGGTCTGTGGGAGACGTTCCGATAGTGCGTGAGTTCCCGGATGTATTTCCGGAGGAGTTGTCGGGCGTACCTCCTAAGAGGCAGGTGGAGTTCAGTATCGATTTGGTTCCGGGGGCCGCGCCTATCGCCAAGGCGCCCTATCGCCTTGCGCCTCCAGAGATGTAGGAGTTATCCTCGCAGCTTCAGGAGCTGCTGGGAAAGGGGTTTATTCGGCTGAGTAGTTCGCCGTGGGGAGCTCCTATCCTTTTTGTCAAGAAAAAGGATGGTTCACACAGGATGTGCATTGATTACCGGGAGTTGAACAAATTGACGGTCAAGAACCGTTACCCGTTGCCAAGGATTGACGATTTGTTCAATCAGTTGCAGGGAGCATCTTGGTTTTCCAAGATCGACTTGAGGTCTGGATATCATCAGGTGAGGGTGCGAGATGAGGATATCCAGAAGACAGTGTTTAGGACTCGTTACGGGCATTACGAGTTCGTGGTGATGCCTTTCGGGATCACCAACGCACTAGTGGTGTTCATGGATCTAATGAACAGGGTGTGTAGACCGATGTTGGATCGCTCGGTGATCGTATTCATCGATGACATTTTGGTGTATTCGAGATCTAGAGAGCAGCATGAGGAGCATCTGAGGGAGATCCTAGGGGTCTTGAGATCGGAGAGGCTTTATGCCAAGTTCTCCAAGTGTGATTTCTGGTTACGAGAGGTCCAGTTCCTGGTACATCTCGTTAACCAGAAAGGGATATTGGTCGACCCAGCCAAAATTGAGGCGGTGATGAGTTGGGAGGTGCCAAGGTCACCCACGAAGATCAGGAGTTTTCTAGGACTGGCAGGCTATTATCGGAGATTCATCAGGGATTTCTCCAAGATCGTCGTGCCACTCACTAAGTTGACCCGGAAGGGTGTAGTTTTTGCTTGGGGTCTAGAGCAGCAGGCCTCCTTCGAGACACTTCGCCAGAGATTATGCGAAGCCCCGGTGTTAGCCCTTCTGGAGGGAATGGAGGATTTTGTGGTATATTGTGACGCGTCGATATTAGGGTTAGGAGCAATGCTTATGCAGAGAGGCCATGTGATAGCATATGCATCGAGGCAGCTGAAGCCTCATGAGACGAGGTATCCTACCCATGATTTAGAGTTGGGGGCAGTAGTGTTCGCCCTCAAGATCTGGCGTCACTATCTATATGGGGTCCGGTGTACCATATACACAGATCACAAGAGCCTGAAGTACTTGATGGATCAGCCCAACCTGAATACGCGACAGAGGAGATGGTTGGATGTGGTAAAGGATTATGATTGCGAGATCCTGTATCACCCGGGGAAAGCCAACGTGGTAGCCGATGCCTTAAGTCGTAGGGCGGAGAGTGTTCCGATGCGTGACATTTGTATGAGATTGACAATGATGACTCAGGTGTTGGACACCATTCGAGGAGCTCAGGCCGAGGCCGTGAGACCAGAAAACCAGAAAAGAGAGCGGGTTATAGGGAAAGTGTCGGAGTTCGTTACCGATAGTCGGGGGCTTGTGACGTTTCAGGGTCGGATTTGGGTGCCGCATGTGGGCGGAGCGCATACCATTTTGATGGAAGAGGCTCATCGATCGAAGTTCTCGTACCATCCCGGGGCCACTAAGATGTATTTGGACCTGAAAAGGGAGTATTGGTGGCCCTGTATGAAGAGGGACGTTGCATTGTTCATGGAGAGGTGCCTAACCTGTCGTAGGGTTAAGGCCGAGCACCAGAGACCGCACGGCAAGTTGCAGCCGTTAGAGATTCCCGAGTGGAAGTAGGAACATATTGCCATGGACTTTATCACCAAATTGTCGAGGACTGCGAGGGGTGTCGATGCAATTTGGGTGATTATAGACCGGTTAACGAAGAGCGCTCATTTCCTCGCTATTAGCGAGAACTCTTCCGCAGAGAAGTTGGCAGAGATGTATGTGAGGGAAGTGGTATCACGGCATGGAGTGCCGATCTCGATTATCTCAGACCGAGATGTGCATTTCACTTCGAGATTCTGGAAGAAATTCCATGAGGAATTGGGTACTAGACTGCATTTTAGTACCGTGTACCACCCCCAGACTGACAGACAGAGCGAGCGGACGATTCAAACGCTCGAGGATATGCTACGGGCATGTGTGTTGGACTTCGGCGGGAGTTGGGACACGTACTTACCCTTGGCGGAGTTTTCCTACAACAACAGCCAGCATTCGAGCATTGGTATGCCACCCTTTGAGCTATTGTATGGGAAGAGGTGTCGGACCCCCATTTGTTAGGGAGAAGTAGGGCAGCGTGTGATGGGCAGTACAGAGATTGTGCTTCAGACGACTAAGCAGATTCAGTAGGTCAGGCAGAGGTTATTGACCACTCAGAGTCGTCATAAGAGTTATGCGGACAGGCACCGGTCCGAGCTTGAGTTCCAAGTTGGCGACTTCGTTCTCCTGAAGGTCTCTCCTTGGAAAGGAGTGATCCGATTCAGGAAGAGGGGCAAGTTGGGGCCCCGATATATCGGTCCCTTCAGAGTGATCGCGAGGGTAGGCAGGGTAGCCTACCGGTTGGAGCTACCTGCAGAGTTGGGTCAGGTTCGTGACTCCTTTCACGTGTCGCAGTTGCGAAAGTGTATAGTCGATGAGTCGGCAGTGGTGCCATTGGAGGATATGCAGGTGGATGCGAGCCTGAATTATGCTGAGAGACCGGTGGCGATCAGGGATCAGAAGATTAAGGTTTTGAGGAACAAGAAAGTGCCTCTAGTTTTGGTTAAGTGAAGGGGTCCGAGATTACTTGGGAGTCAGAGTAGGAGATGCGAGCGCAGCATCCAGAGTTGTTCAAGGAATGAGACTTCGGGGACGAAGTCTGGTTCTAGTGGGGGAGAATTGTAACACCCCGAGATTCAGGTGCATTTCTTTCACCCTTATTCTTTGTCAATTAGTCATGATTAGTCCTTGAGTGGAGGGAACCTAGCAAGTGAGTATGCTGGGCGTACTAGAGGGGTACGCTGCGCGTACTCATGCGCTTAGTTTGGACGCGGAGTCGCCAAGGTACGCTGGGCGTCCCCAGAGTTACGCCGGGCGTACCCAACCCAGGTGCAAAACCCTAATCCGTCTTGTGCACTATTTAAAGGGTGCTAAGGCTCATTTCTGAGCCTCTATATCAGTGAGTGAAACCCTAAGAGAGAGCTTCCCATCGTCCTTAGTGTGTGTGAGTGTTGTTGGAGCTAATTGTGCTTTGGTGACTTAGTGAAGAAGAAGGAAAGGAGCTCTTGGAAGCTAAAGCTTGAGGTGCCATTTTGGATCTGAGATCTACAGAGAAAGGGGCTACACTTAGAGGTATAAAGTTCAAAACTTTCCTCTTCTTTTGATTGTTGTTGCATGTGCCATTTTTAGGACTAAAAACCCCAAAGGTGGAGACTTTATGAGTGTAAGGTGCTCCATGGTCCGAGATCTGTCCCTTTTCAGTGGTATTAGTGATTCAGAACCATAAAGTTTCCATTTTGGTTGTTAGTTTGAGGTCATGCTTGAGTAATAAGCCTTCTAGAGTTAGAGGATGGAATATTATGGGAGTTGGTGGCTTGTTCAGCCATGCAAAGGCCTACAGTCATCAACTTTATGGATTAAGAGGCTTAGATGTGGTCAGATCTAGAAATTAGACATGGGTCTTAACTGTTTAAGACCTCAAGAGCTAAGGGGCTGAAGGTGGGGAGTACGCCGGGCGTAATCCCAATACGCGCCGCGTACTGGGTGGCGTTCCCCGATTCTGAGATGCAGCCGGGTATGCTCAGCGTACACATCTGGTACGCGCAGCGTAACCCGAAAAGTTGATTTTTGGTTGACTTTTAGGGTATGGTCTATTGTGGGGCCTTTTGAGTCATGATAGGAGTAAAATGGTCTTTTACCCTTCTGAGAGTGTCATAAGAGGACATAGTGTAGCCTTTGAGGGTTATATTAATTAGGGTATTTATTTCATATGATTAGGCGAAGGCTAGACCAGCGTTTACCGAGTCAGAGATTTACCGAGATACCCGAGGTGAGTCTTCTCACTATACTTTACCTAGTGGGGTAACATAGTTATGTGATAGAGTATTTTAGAGTTATATGCCAGTGTAATTGCATGTTATTTATGTGTTGTGATTTATTGTGATATGTTATATGCATGATTCAGAGTTACAGAGTTAGGACCTTCGGGTCCACATAGTTAGGGCCATAGGGCTCACAGAGAGTTGGGGTTGGAGGGCCCCACTGAGACACATTGACCTGAGGGTCAACAAAGTTACAGCCTCGAGTGGCTATTATGTGTTAGAGTGGTATTTTGGGGAACTCACTAAGCATTTATGCTTACAATGTTATGTGTTATGTGTTTCAGGTACTAGTGATGATCGCGGGAAGGCGCCGGCATGATTCGTACACACGCACACCGGAGTTTATGTAATTTGATCTTGGGTTTTGTACTGATACAATGTTGACACAATGTTTTTAATTATGATTACAAATGATATTTTATGGATTTCAAAAGTGAAAAATTGTTCAAATTTTTATGGTGTTACACGACCCTTGCCTTCTTGGTATCCATTGCTATTTATGCCAGTTGCATGACCTCGAAGCATTGCAATTCCTTCGGTAGCATGGCGAGGACTGTGGCCGGTCCTTCGGTGGTATTGAACTTTACGATCCCATGCATTGTTGACAGGATCGCCCCAAGATTAAGCAGGTTCATCCTTCCTCGTATGATGTTGTGCGCAACGGAATGTCGGATCACCACAAAATCGATTAAGGTCGTCTTCCTTCTTTGTTTGTCATGGCTAGTCAGCGTGAGAGGCAGGTGGATTGTTCCTAAGGGCCATAGGATGTGTCCCGTGAAACCCACTAGCCTTCCTGTGGTGGGTCTGAGGTTCTCCTTCCATCTATTGGGGAGGAGGCGGAAACAATGTTCGTAAATTATGTCTATTGAGCTGTCTGTGTTGATGTATACCCTGTGAATGGTTACATTCTTTATGGATGCTTGGATTATGAGTAGGTTATCGCCCTTCCAAACTTTAGGCACGAGGTCTCATGTTGAGAACGTGTGTCCTTGGGTTGTTGTAGTGAGGCTTATCAGATCGCCTTGCTCGTCCTGCCATTCCCTTTTGACACGCACCATGAGTATTTCCTTAGGCTGGGTGTGTTCTCTTGTTGCGTCCTTAGCATTTTCGGCGTCGAATTTGGGTCGGAGGCTCCGTGCTATTTTGATGAGGTTTCCCTTTAACTGTTTTTCCTCTATCTCCTTCTTCAGGACCGAGCAATTAACAGTGTTGTGTGTTTTTCTCTCGTGGTACTCGCAGTACCGTCCCTTTGTCGCCTTCGTCGGCTGTGGCTTGTCTGCAACTACGTAGACGTTTGGTCGGCGGCTCAGCCTGTCATCTCTAACAAATGACCTGAAGCGTCCCTGCATGCTCTTTCCTCGCCTGAAGTGCCTACTTCCGCCCAACGTTTCTATGCAGGTTGGACTATGGCACCTCGGGGGAGAAGCCATGATGTTTAAGTTTGTCTGCTTCGTCGCCTCTCCTTCCTCTTGCCTCAAGTACCGCTCAACTTTCTCCTTTAACTTGGCACGCGTTTGCGGTTTCTTGCACATGAGTTTTTGGGATAGGGGGCCCGAAAAGAGTCCCCATGTGAAGGCCCTAGATATCAGACCTTCGTCATGCCCTAGAACGTCCAACGTGGCATTCGTGAACCTCGTGAAGTATTCTCTCACTGTTTCCCCTTCTTTTTGCTTACAGCCAATGATTGAGTGGGAGTCGCCTTTGTATTTTCATAGATACATGAAGTTTGTGAGGAAAAAGTACTTTAGTTGGACAAAGTTGTATATGCTGCCTGAGCAGAGCGTTTTGAACCACGTGCCCGCATTGCCATCGAGGGTTGTTGGGAAGTACTTACACCAAAATCGCTCGTCCAGTTTGAGTAACGTCATTGTCCACTCGTAGGTGTCGATGTGGTTATCTGGGTCTGTGGTTCCATTGTAGGTTTTTAAGTTGGGGAGTTTGGTCATGTTTGGAATCTCTTAGTCTAGCAGCTCTTTGGCTAATGGTGATGTAACACTTCGTGACAGATAATCTTGATTCGGTATGGGTAGTGGTTCGTGCATGTTGCATGGGTGAAACGTGTTGTACGACTGTGCACCTGGGCTACCGTAGGATGCATGATAGCATGAATTAGGACCATAGAACGCTTGTTGTTGGAATGGTAGTTGAAGCAGATGACTGGAAGATATGGGTTGGATTTGGCCTTGAAGGCTGTTCATAGTGGTTTGCTGGAAATGGGCGTTTGTGGTAACAATCGGTTCGCCCGCCATACATGACGAAGAGAAGAAAACAAGTGACTAGGTTGCCATGGCTTGAGCCAATGGTGGCATGGAGAGTGTTGGTTGCGTGCCTATAGGTGCTTGGCTTATTGGTTGTGCTTGGAGTAACGGCTGAACACCGGTGGTTTGATTGAATGGCAGTATCATCTGAGGGGTTGTCGGTTGCCCTTGCACCATCGGGTTGAAAAATGGTGGCATTTTGGATATTGTAGATTGTGCCAACACTGGCTGGCCTAATGGAGACGTTTGGAGGAATGTGACTGGTGGTATCGTCATCTGAACTAGCATATGTTGTTGAAGTGGTGTCGACGTCATGGTATAAGCACTCGCCCCCGATGACACGAGCGGCGACAGGGATGGTTGTGTTGAGATGATCACCATTGAAGCGGTGGTGAAAGGAGAATGTCCTCCGGAATTTGGTGGTTGTTGGCCACCCGTTGGTTCGACTGTTATTGCTGAACCACCTTTTCCCAAGACTTCTCAGTAGGCCATTATGGGCGGCGGTGTTTTGTCCAACGACGCCATTGATCGAATCAGACTAGCTGTTGTCCTGTCGGCTCCGTCGGTGCCATCGGACGCCATTTTTGTCGTTGAACTGTGTGCTTTTTGTTTTGTGCTTTGTCACACAAACAGATGGAGCCAAATGATGCGACCTTGCTCTGGTTCTCGCTAGACTCTGGCAACAGTTCTTGAGCTGCTCCTACAAGATCACAGAGAAAGAAGGCCGTCAACCGTTTTCTGGGAGGAGGCTCCCGAAAAGACGCTCCGATGGTCAAGTTAGTAGGGTTCTTTGGGTGTGTATGAGCGTAGCTTGGTGACAGCGACTTACCTGTCGGGGTCGTGAGCGTTTCCTTTTATATTCAGCGATTCTGCTCGTCCGTACGAGGTAGGATCGCCTGGGCCGACAGGATCAGGGGCGCTGATTGGAGGATCGTGCTCCTCTATCTGTCAAAGCGTTGCCATTGGTCCTGTCGGTAATACTCTGATCCCTTGTTTTGTCTCCGGGCTGTATCATTTGTCTTAGAGCCGAGGGCGCTCTTGGCGGGCGCGATCCTTTTGCAAGAGCGCCTCTAGCGGGCGCTTATCCTTTTTCTAGAGCGCCCTGCCCTTAGGGGCGCTGCCGGGCGCTAAGCCGCTGGGTCTGGTCTGTCGGGTGCGCCAGCCTTTTGAGCTGGGCGCGACTCTTTCATGCTGGCTAGGGCAATTTATCACCATACATACAATGGGCCTTAGCCTAAAATCATTGGTCCCCGCTCGACATCAGGCCCCACCCGACATCGAGCCCCATCTGCAATAGATATGCCAGTAACATGCGATGGGCCCCGCCCCACACACTCATCAGGCCCCGCCCGATATACATACAAGTACATACAATACATGAAAGAGTCACAAAGACAACTAGCATACTATAACATAATCCAGTGGGCCGACATTGGTTCCTTCGACCCGCCAAACACTGCAAGGAGACTCACCTCAGTCGGTTGTCAGTCAAACAGATGATCAGGTTGTTGAACCAGAGAATCCCCGAGCTAACCAATCAAATAAAACCCCAATTAATAATTGGGCCATAAACCATAACCGGAAATCTAGTTCATTTGTCCAACACCCAGGGTAAAAGACGATTTTACCCTTCCCTCACTTGGCCCACTAACTGAGGCCCAAACTCAATAGTACTAAAAGCCCAATAGCGGCCCAATTCCTAAAGGACATCCAAATCCCAATATGGACCTAAATCCAGTAAGGCCTAAAGCCTAACAATGGCCCAAAGTCAGGAAGACTAGTGGCCCAACAAAACCTAAAACCATAATAGTCCAAATATGGACCAAACCACAAAAAGCCCATGATTAGGCCTAGGATGCTACGCGTACAACAAGTATGTCTGGCATACTGGGTGGCTTGCCTAATTGGGGACTCGAACGCATACGTGCAGCGTATGCTTACATATGCCCAACATACACACCCATTAAGCACTTAATGCTTACAACCAGACATCCAAACTTCAGATCCAAGCCTTAGGGAATGTCTTAATCCATAAAGTTACTAACTTGGAGTGTTTGCATGGCTCAAAAGAACTCAAACCCTATATTTAGCATCCTACTTTCACCAAATGGACATAAACACATGCATGGTTGATCCTCAACAATCAAGATTCTAACTCTATGGACTAGGGACCTCAAAAACATCAAGAGAATCAAGTCCTCACTTCTGGAGTGGAAGAGTCCCACTAGATCTCATTGATGGGACTAAAAAGTGAATAAAACTCCATAATGACTAGATGTAAGCATACAATGATCAAGTTTCAAGATTTATACCTCAATAAAGCTGGAAATGATGAGTGAAATCTAGATCTACAAGCTCTCCCTTGATCAGAGCTCCTTCTTCAAGTTTCTTCTTCCTCAAGGTTCACCTACACACACTAAAAACACACAAAGAGGTCAAATCTTCTCTAGATGGGTCAAGGTTTCAAAATGATGCTCAAAGGGTACTAAAGGCCTCATTTTTAGGGTTTGTGCCCCATTTAAACACCTTAAGTTGCCTTTGGAGCTTCTTATGACCGGCCTCCACCTCTCCAAACCCTAAGAAGGAAACCCTAATTCTCATTTGAGTGTTTTGAGCTTAGAAGTGAGTGTGGAAGGTATTTATGGTGATTTTGAAGGAAGAAGAACTATTGGAAGTTGCATTGGTATGGCTAGAGCTTGTGGATCCAGAATTGTTACATTCAAGTTTAGGTAAGTTCCTCTTTTTAGGCCCTTATGTTAAATTCTTTTCAATATGGTCCTTTGCTAGTACGCGGGGCGTACTCTATGAGTACGCTTAGCGTACTAGCCTCCTGATGATCACAGATTCCATCCACGTACGCTAGGCATATGTGGAGTACGCATGGCGTACGCATGCCTGGGACAAACCCTAATTTTTAGGGTTTGTGCCCTATTTAACCATCTTAAACTCACCTCCCGAACATTTTAGACCAGCCTCCATATCTTCTAAACCCTAATCTCTCCCTTAACCTTTGTTTTGGTGATTTTGAGATCTTGTGATGAATTTTGGTGTGTTCTTATGCATTTTGAAGTAGTAGAAGGAGCTTGAAGACTCATTCCTTGGAGCAGAGCTTAGAGATCCAGAGTTATGATCTTCATTTTGAGACATTTGAGGTATAAAGTTCTTAGCTTGACAACTCCTTGTGTATATCTAGTTCGGGTTTGTTTATGGCTTATTTTGGTCCCTTTTGGTTAGTCCTTATGAGTAAAGGTTGTTTCAGAAGCTTAGCTCTTAGATCTGGACGTTTTAAGGGTCCCTTATACATAAAAATTCAAGCTTTAAGGTGTATATTGACCCATGCATGTGTTAAGACCTTTGTTAAGCTCTTTTTGAGATCTTGAACCCCATTAAGCCATGCATGCATGTAAAGTTGCCAACTTTACGTGATAAGTCCTCTTTAGGGGCAAGATTTGAGAGTTTGGATGAAAGAATTAGCGGGTTAAGAGCTTAATGGAGTGAATTAACACACCAGGGAGTATGTAGGGCGTACCCAGCTAGTACGTTGAGTGTACTAGCCCCAAATATAGTATGATAATCATATGAGCTGAGTACGCCCCGCATACCCAACAGATGGGCCTTTGGGCTCACTGTCCTCAGTATTGGGTTGTAGTGTGGGTTTGGATGTTTGGTCCTAGTTAGGCCATTAGACCCTTGTTTTTGGCTTTGGACTAGAATGTTGGGCTTCTTTGGATTTTAGGCCCATGATGGGTTCGGGCGCAATTTGTAAGATTGGGCCATATATATTGGGTTTAGGATTTGGGCCTTTGTATGGTTGAGTTGGGCCTTGGTTTTGGGCCAAGTTAGATAAAGGGTACATTGGTCTTTTACCCTAATTATGGGCCAAATAATTTAGACTTTTGGTTATGAGTCAAAAATCCAATTAATAATTGTATGTTATTGATTTTAATAGCGTGAGAATTTTCAGGTCCAGCAACCAGAGATTCATTTGGGTGATTCAGCAGTTTGAGGTGAGTTTCATCACTGTGTTTAGCGGGTCGAAGGTACCAATGTCGGCCCACGGTTTATTATGTTAGGATGATAGATGTTTATGTGACTCATGCATGCGTTATGTGTTGATATGCTTACCAGGAAAGGCCCGATGTCGGGAGGGGCTCGATGACTGTATTGTATGTTATTGTCTTTGTGGTTATCGAATGTGTTTGTATGATTATATGTTTATATGTGTACTGGGCGGGGCTCGATGCCCGGCGGGGCCTAATGACTGACAAATTTGTATACCAAGCGGGGTCCAATGTCGGGCAGGGTCCGATGAAGGTCAGGGGCCCAGTATGTGTTTAATATGTATGGTATGTGGTAGTTTGGGGAACTCACTAAGATTTGTGCTTACGATTTTTAGTTTATGTTTCAGGTACTTCTGGCTAGAAAGGGATAGGCTCATGATGATTGTAGAGCGCATACCATATTATTCTGTATTTTGAAATATACTCTGATATTTTATAATGTATCGATACACTTTGTTTGTTTACGAGTGTGCTGTGCATTGGTAATACGTAAACGCATCAGTAACTTGATGTTATAAAATGTATTGGTGTGCATGATTTGATGAGTAAATAGTGCAAGCATATAAGTCAAAGTTTATATGTTCCTTTTTCCCTAACAGGAAAAGCAATATCTTAGGCCCCTCAATGATTTGGTGTTGACTTATAGTCCCGGGCCTGGCCATGACTAACTTGATGTGTTCGGTTAGTAGTTCTCTATCATTATAAATCAAAAATCGAAAAACAAAGTATTGGACAATGAGATTGATTCTTTTACATGTAATTTTCCACATTATATGTTACAGAACAGAGGATTATATGATCACTTATCGTAGGACACGCAATTGACTCGTTCAGAGTTCGAAAACGGATTTGAGAGCCACAATTTACTGATCAGTTTAGAAGGATATTGTAACATACACGTTTCGAAATCGTATTTTAAGTAAATAATATTATGAAATATTATGTGAATTTGAATGTTGAGTTCTAACGGATAGTTTTTACTAGAAATGAAGTAAAACTATGTTTAGAATCACTCATAAAATATTGGAAGTCTTATGAGATTTCAATTAAAAGTCAAATAGTGAAATATAGCGAAAATATAAAATTTGAAATAAGTAAAATGTTATTATTTTAAGTTTTAGATAATCTCGTTAGAAACATTTAGGCGAAAACCTCATCGAAATCCGAGTTATAACGAAGAAGTTATGACCAATCGAAGATCCGTGACAAAACCGACACGGCGCCGAATGACGTAAAAAGTGAGTTTTTGATAAACTAATTTTTAGCCTTAGTAATATAAATGAAATTTGTAGTATTCGTTAAACCGAGAAGTTCGATAAAAAGAATGCCAAAATCTGACTTCGTATGAGGAAGTTATGATTTTTCGAAGTTTCAACTTAGCGGTAGACAGCTAAAAACTCGAATTTTAGATCGAGTGATTTTTAGCCAACACAACCTAAACGAGAATTGAAGGTCTCGTCATTCGTATGAGGAAGTTATGATTTTTCGAAGTTTCAGCTTAGCGGTAGACAGCTAAAAACTCGAATTTTAGATCGAGTGATTTTTAGCCGACACAACCTAAACGAGAATTGAAGGTCTCGTCATTAGTAGTACAACGGTAAAAAGTCTAACGAAAACGGATGTCGGATGAAGAAGTTATGGATTTTACAATATTTGGCACATTTTTCAAAAAATTTCGCATGAATAGTGCTGCCACGTCATCCCTCGCATACAGCCTCCACGTGTCGCCTTCTGATAGGACCGAGGTTTGCTGTGTCGCCTTTTGATTGGACCAAGTCCGAGGTCCACTAAGCTTCGGACACCTTCGCATGAGACACCCCTCGGATGACCCTTGCACCTATGTGGAGCCTGCCCATTAGGCCGAAGTTAGGTCCAATCCGAAGCTGCCGTCTGCGAGTTTGCTGTTCCGACCCGCGTCATCCGACCAATGCAAAGCGAGCACATGTCCGTCCGAGCCTTGCCCTGCTGCCACCTGGTCCGAGCCTCGCAGCCACCTGCCCTCACCCCCTCGCTTTGGATCTGAGGCTCGCACGTATATAAGGGGTGCGAGACCTCCCGGGTAAATGTTAGAAATTTGCCACTTTTTACCCCTAAACTTATATTTCTTCTACTTCCACTTCCCCCGAAGCCACGGTACTGATTCCAAAGCCCGAAACACGCCCCGAGACTCCCAAGAAGCCCGAAAAATTTATCTTTTCGATTTTGAAGCTCTACCTTCGCAGAGCCCGGTTCTCAAGAAAACTCCCGGTTTTCAACGAAGAAAGTGATATTTAGAGCCGAAGTGCCGCCCAAATTAATATTTTTGCCCCCGGTTATTTCACGGTGAGTTTAATATATAGGAGAAATTGTATGTTATGTGTTATATGTGCTATGTGCTTTTCAGTGTTATTATTCCGGGTCATTTTCCCGGGTTATTTTTATTCGCTATTTTTAAAAGCAAAGAAATACCTTTGACCATGTGATCAGTGAATGGACTTAGATTCATGTTGGTACTGGTATGTAGCCTCTGGCCATGTAGAACATGTCTCCGTAAGAGAATTATTTCTATTCTATGGTATTGGCAGAAGGTTAGACAGAGCTATAAGCCTGAAATCTACCAAGATGTTAATCCGAAGTTGTATGTCTTCTGTGCCATTTGGGCCAAAGCTTTATTGATGTATATCAAGCATGGTAATTGTTATGTCTCATTGATTGTATATCTTTAAATCAAATCAATGATTGATACGGAATGTTTGTCACATGATTCACATATGCCCTTGTTGTTCCTTGTTCCTCTTTGCTTCTGCCATATTGAAGTATATATATGGCATAACGTTATATTGTATCGATTATTGAACTCACTAAGCATCACCGCTTACCCTCTCAATGTTTAAAAAATTGCAGGAGATAAACATCCAGTATAGTTATATACTGGTAGAAGATTTTTGAATAGTTTGAAACTATTGTATCGATAGAAGCTTATGAATAGTTTGAAACGATTGTATTTTGCACTCCCATATGTATAAAACTATAGAATCCTGGGAAGTTATGTAATATATAACACTTTAAAATATTCAGTTTGTATCCAGTAGTTTGTAACCTCTTTATCAATATAAAATATTGTTTTTATGAATATGCAAGTAGCATGTTTTGGAGTAACTATATTGTCAAGTATGAAAGTTTGGGTCTTTCATAAATACGAAAGTTAGGGTCTTTCAGATATACTGAAAACTATAGTTATTAGACTTATCCAAGTGGGAGACTATCGAATTAGGTGTCTAAGCCCATAACTATAATTGGTATATACTTGAATTGATATGTAACGCCCGTAGATCCGGGCTAGTCAATTTAGAGATAATAGAGGTCGAAAACGACTTTTCTACCAAAGATTATTTAGAATAAATAATCTTAACCAAGTTGTAGAATATGTCTCAATGGTTCTGTACATATAAAGAGCACCAAAATCCAAGTTATAAAAAAGAAGTTATGACACGTCGAAGTTTCGCGACGGAACCGACACGACACCGGGAAGACGTAAATAGTGAATTTATGATAGAGCGACTTTTAGTGTAACGTCCCAAAAATACGAGCCAAAAATTTCATTTTAAAAACATGCACTTGGCAAAACATTAGGAATAAAACGTTGGACGATAATATCATTTCACAAAAGTTACTACATGTCTAGAAAACATTTTTATAAAACATTAAGTGTCAGAGTACAATTTCCCAGGAGGATCTTGTGATGCGGAAAGCAAAGCATGTGTGTGATGTACCGCTACTGCGCCAGCTCCTTCCCCTTCGAAGAAAAGGTACCTGAAACCAAAACTGAAAACTGTAAGCACGAAGCTTAGTGAGTTCCCCCAATATACCACATACCATACAATCACATAGAATACATACTGCCGGGCAATTCTGGGGTGCCCGACCTACCTGTGTCAAGCCATTCTGGGGTGCTGACCTACCCATGTCCAGCCATTTTGGGGTGCTGACCTACCCGTGTCAAGCCATTCTCGGGTGTTGACCTACCTGTCGGTCCTAACAACCGACCCTCGGGGACTAGTCCCCCTACTACCTCTATTGCATATAACATAACAAGCCAGCATACAAACATATCATCACATACTGTCAGACGTATCTGGGGTGTCTGACTACCCTTCGGTCCTAACAACCGAGCTCGACTACTATCACATACAACGTATCATGCTAGCATATAACATATCAGGTAGTAGCAAACCTAGATGATATCACAAAGACAATCATCTATCATACGTCTCCTACTGGTGGGTCGGCATTGTGGCCTTAGACCCACCACTACTGGAAGGTAACTCACCTCAAAATAGCTGCTGATCGGTGTGGGAATTGACTGTCTGCTACTGCTGCCGCTCCGGAAATCCTCCGGCTATAATTCCCACAAAATACTCAGTCAAACACCGCTAATTGTCCCTTGGGTAAAATGACCATTTTACCCCTGATCAAGTCAAAAGTCAAAGTGAGAGTCAACTTCCAGTTAACCCGACTCGCCGAGTTGGCTCGCCAACTCGTCGAGTCCCGTCCATTCGATTGTCCTTAATCCCGTCTTTACTCGTCGAGTTAGGCATTGACTCGACGAGTTCGCCTTCTAAACTGATGTCCAATTCCTTCATTCTACTCGTCGAGTTGTATGAACAACTCGCCGAGTTCATCTTCATCCGATGAACACTTTATGCTATGACTCGCCGAGTTGTATGAACAACTCGTCGAGTCTGTTCTTGATCTAAGAAGATTGCCTTGAACTCGCCGAGTAAGGGCATTGACTCGCCGAGTTCCTTCATAGATGAGTTCGGCTTCCAACTCACCGAGCCCACCCAGGACTCACTACTCTACTCGGCATAAACGAAAAGGGGGAAAAACTCGGGGACTCGCGGCTCGACTCGCCGAGTCTGATGAGCGACTCGCCGAGTCTGCCACATGCAAATACTACACACTCGATCTTGTTCGAATCCAGCTCATGCCATTAACAGATCTGGGTTCTTAGGGCAGGATTTTCACGTAAAGTTTCCAACTTTACGTGTAGAAATGCATAGAATGGGGATTAAAGGCGAAATAAGGGCTAAGAAGGTAGATCTAGGGCATTCAAGCAATTTACTCCCATAAAGGTTATAGATCTGAGCTTCTGGAGCTCAACCACGACTAGATCTAGTGGATAATCAACCTATTACGAATTCTACTTCATGCACAAGCTTGGAAAAGGTTCAAGAAGAGCTCAAAAGGTGCTCTAATGCGGTTTTAAGCATGCAAACAGAATGGAGCAGAGTTATACCTCAGTGAACTCTGAAATAGCACCAAGATATCAGGTCTCCTTCTTCTCTTCTTGATCCACACTCCTTCTTCTCCCAAAATCTTCAAAGAAAACTCTCTAATCACTTCAATCCCACAAGAAACGAGTTAGGGTGGCTATAGGGTGCTCTGGGAGTGAATGGGGGTGATCTTGGGCCGCACAAGTTAGTTTAAATAGGGGGAAACCCCTGAAGTTAGGGTTTCATCAGACAGCGGGGAATCACCGAGTCCAGAATGTAGACTCGTCGAGTCGCCAACTTAAACGCGTCCCAAGTCCCGTCTCTACTCGGCGAGTCGGGCCTACAACTCGCCGAGTACAAGGCTAAAATTGCAAAACACATAGATAAATTTACATACCAGGAACCAGGTGCTACATTTAGCCTGAGTAATTTAAATGAAAGTCGTAGAATATGTTAACCTGAGAGCTTCCATAAAAGGAACACCCAAATCTGACTTCGTATGAGGAAGTTATGATTGTTCGAAGTTTCGGCTTAGCGTTGTACAACTCGAAGTTCGAATACTAGATCGAACGGTTTTTAGCCGACACAACCTAAACGAGAATCGAAGATATCGTTATTAGTAGCGTAACGATAAAAAGACAGACGAAATGGACATCGGATGAAGAAGTTATGAGATTTTAACAGACCAATCCTGTCCCGGCCTATTAAAAATATAACTTTAAAAGTAAATTCAAAATTAGCCGATAGAGTCTAAACGAAAGTTGTAGAGTACGTCTCCACCTATGCCTGGATATAAATAACGTCAAAAACGGAGTTTGTATGAACGAGTTACAAATTATAATAGCATATTTACGTATTAAAATAAAGTATAAATCATATATACGTACACATATATATACATATGTATATATCATTAGAAAGGTATCGACGATGAGGTCATTATAAGACTAATGTTGAGTTCTTTCGACATTAGTTTAAATAGTATTATAAAGGGGTGTTTAGTTGTTTATATAACTATAAGGTCATTAAGTAATTATGGAGGGTAGTTTTTGAAAATTCAATTACTATAAATAAGAGGTTTGGGCTCTCATATTTTTTGCACCATTCTCTTGATTCAAGAGTCTTTCTCTTTTTATCCCCCAAACATTTCGGTCCCTCGTGATTCGACTTCTTTTTCTGTAGTTTTAGTATAGTAAGGTGAGCACTGAAGCGCTGCACAAATCTTTCTTAGAAAGATTCAACGACGAAGTTCTGCCCCTGCAGAGCCCGACCCCTAGCTAAATTCCCCTTGTAAGTAAGTTATGCTTACCCTATTTTAAATATAGTTTAGATTTAAAATTAGTATTGTTATTATGAACTTATAATAAATATTTGAGCTATTATTGTGACTTATATAAGTGTCGTTATAATATCTTTTTAACTACTTGCGGTACGGGGAATCTGGTTTAAAGGGCCGCATAGGGTTGTTGGATTTCAGAAGTATTATATGCCAAAATGGTCCTGCCCTCCGGTGTTTTATGTATGACCCCTATCTGTACATAGTGGTTGGAAAGTATTGTTTAAACGCTTATATAATAATAATAATAATAATAATAATAATAATAATAATAATAATAATAATAAGACTAATAATTAGTCACGGTAAATATTAGACTAAAATCTAGTGGTAATAATACTAGGTTTCGTCGAAAGAAATTATTTTAAAGTAAACGAAGCGTTGTCCGAGTACCGAGTCACCACCTTATCAAGTGAGTGCACGGTCACTTTCATCTTACACATAGATATGAAGTATTTAATATAAATTACGTGTTATGTGTGCATATTGTCTGAATACTTGCTGTCTATGTTGGGTGAAAGATTTTTATACATGTTTTAAATGATTTAAACTGTATATGTGTCTTATATCTACAAAATGTGTTGGGTATAACATTGGTAGATTTAACAAAATAAAATAATGAGAAGCCTCGATATAGATGTTATTGATGATCCATTCATCTAGTAGAGTATAGATGACGACCCCAGACTTTTCTAGACAGTCCAGTGGAATGCTAGCAGACTCATGACTTGTAAGCATTTTTGAACTATGTATTCAGTAGGTATTTTTGAATTAAGTGTTCACCAGACATTTTGAACTAAGTGTTCACCAGATGTTTTGAACTAAGTGTTCACCAGATGTAACCTGAAAGACCCTGGCGACTATGCGGACTTAGTGCCTAAACCCTGGTGACGATGGACTTCGTGTCTATTCCTTAGGAATGAATTAACAAGGAATAGCTGATTCTTAGGGTAGATCCTTAAGAGTAAAGAAGATAATAGGGATGGATAATTGACTTAACTGTTTGATGATTAAACATAATAATTATATTATTGTGGGTTGAAACCCCTATGTACTCACCAGGTTTCCCAACCTGAACCACTCAGTTCATTTGTATCACAGGTGTCGATATGAAGTTACATTACACTGAGAGATTAAGGAGATATAAAACGCTAGTGATAATAAATGTAAGTTTTGTTTATGCTTATGTTTCTGTATTGATGATGACATCCCAAAGTTTTAAAATGAATAAAATACATTTCTTCAGAAATGCTCTGATAACGTAATTATCATGTTTTTATGGGAAAAAATTCCACAACACTTTTCTTTAAAAGCTTACTCGGATTTTCAAAATAAAGCATAATTTCTGGCCGTGAAAATGGGGATGTCACATGATAGTAGCAATATCCTTTGGGTTGCCCTCAAGACTAGCAACTAGGAAGGATGATTCTGGAGAAAGAGGTTGTTTTATTAATTTGATTAATAAATTGAAATAAATCATTTGTTAATATATTATAAGAATAATATATTAATTAGAAATAGTAATATTTAATTAATATTTAATCATAAATTAATTAGAATTAATTTCGGATTAAAAGAATTAATTAAAAGTGCAAGGACTGAATTGTAATTGTTTAATAGTTGAGCAAGAGGCAATCTAGAACCCTCCATAGGCTATGGACAGTTTTTCTAGTGCCTTAGGGTTTCTAGAATAGGCTCTAATGGATAATCAAGAAAGTGGATAATTACCCGGTTTAAGATAATCTTTGATTTGGGTTTATCTAGGGTTTCCTGACTGCACTATAAATAGGGCTGATATCCTATGATTTTTGGCCACTTCATCTTGAAGAGTACCACTTGAAAATTGCAATCTCCATCCTCCTTCTCAATCATTCTTTCTATTGCTAGTGTTCGGTGTGAGCCATTAGAGGCGCGACAATTATGACGCTTGTTCTCAAAGTCTCAACAACACTAAGGATTTGGATTGTTATTGCTATATAACAATCAAAGGTATGTTCTGTAACCCTATTTATGTAATTTTGATTATATGCTAGTATTCTAGGGTTTTACATTGTTGTTCACATTGTATGTTCAATTAGAGAAAACGTAGATCAATTTTAGGGCTGCATGCATACATAGGATTGTCTGCTATGCTCAAAACCCATCACTAGGTTGACCAAGGGGGGGGGGGGTGGATTTTGGATTATGTTGAGAATTGGTATTTTGATGGTTAGGTGTCGGATAGAGCTGAGATTCGGAGTCGGGACCTCATTAGCTATTGATTCAGGTTCAAAGGCGAGTCTTCCTCAATGTGTTTAGCGGGTCGAAGGCACCAATGCTAACCCTTGGATTATTATGCTAGGGTGCTAGATGTCTGCGTGAAGCTTTCATGTGTATGTATGCTTAGTAGGCGGGCCCAATGGGTAATCTGTATGTCATTACTAATGTAACACTCGGTTTTGGATTTACTTCGTTGCTCGGGGATGCAGCCCAATCATCAGTTGCCATAAGGTTTAGGGCCTTGGGAAAGGAAGGATTTGGCCCAATTCGGATGTGGGTGTCATAGTATAAGTGATCCAAGTGTCTGATTCTGTCTTCAGAGGCTAAGGGTATAATCGTAATTGGATATCTATATATTTTATGGATTTTGGGTTTTGTTCAGGAGGTTTTAAGGTTTGGGTGTGTTGTTAGCAGCGTAGCGCTTCTCGCCACTTTTCGTAGATATAAGGTTCATCGGAAACGGACCTGCGACGAAGGAATTATGGTATTTTGAAGTTATTGGCAGAATTGGCCCCTTGATGGAAAACCTTGCATTCTGGTCCCATGGATGCAAGGATGCCATGTATGTGTTTGGCTGGGTACGCCCAGCGTAAAAGAATAGGTGGTCGCGGGTGGTTTGTGAGTTCATCGGGTGTACTAAGGGGTACGCGGGGTGTACTCCCTTCAGAGCAAAACCCTAGATTCAGGGTTCCTACCCTATATAAGCGACATTATACCACCCCTTTGGTCATTTTAGGTCATCCACCACCTCTTTTGACATGCATAAAACCCTAGAGTGTCTTGGGTGAGGCCTGGAGCTTGAAAGAAGCTTCATGGTGGTTTGTGCAAGAGGAGTAGAAGGTGAAAGACTCAACCTCTGGAGAAGAGCCTAGATATCAAGTGTTAGCATCTTCATTTCGACACTTTAGAGGTATAAAGTCTCTATCTTGGCTATTCATTGTATATATCTACTTTGGGTTGGTTTATGGCCATTTTAGTCCCTTTTGTTTAGTATTGGTGAGCTAGGGTTGTTTTAGGAGCTTAATCTAGTAGATATTGACATTTTAAGGGTCCCTCATTCATAAAGGTGTAATCTTTGTGGAGTTTTTGAGTTCATGCACGAGTAAAGACCATCCATTATGCTCTTTTGAGCTCTAGATCTCCATTAAGCCATGCATGCTAGTAAAGGTACCAACTTTAATTGAAAACTTATCCATAGGAATCAGACTTTAGAGTTTGGAGCAAGGAATGATGTAATTAAGTGCTTAATGGAGGAGTTTGGGGTCCAACGGAGTACGATGGGCATACCCATCTAGTATGATGTGCGTACTGGCCCCAAAGGGTGTACGTTGGGCATACCAGATGAGTACGCAGGGCGTACACGGCCTGGTTAACCCTTCTTGTTTTGTTGAATTTTTGGGCTTTGGACCATAGATCAGGAGTGGGTTAGGGTTGACCATTCAATATTGTAAGCATTTTTGGATATTGGGCCTTCTCGGGATAGGTCCATGAGGGATTTGGGCCTAATTGGGGTAATTGGGCCTTATCGGGCCTTGTGGTCTCATTTCGAGTTTGGACTATCATTTGGGCTTGTATTGTTTGAGGTTTTGTTGGGCTAGCTATGAATATGTGTTTTGGTTTAAAAAAAGCAAATGGGCTTTAAGGAAAGGATCATGTAAGGATTGGGCCCAATTTGGAAAATTAAGCCATTATTGGGCTTTTTATGGATCTTGTGGTTTTGGGATTGTTTGGTTTTGGGCTTGAGCCTTAGTTGTGAGTCTTGTTAGGCCAGGGGTAAAATGGTCATTTTACCCCAAGTATGGATTATGGAGCATAATTTGGAACTCGGTTGCTAATTGGGTATTATTTTGGTATTGATAGCCGAAGGTGTCTTCATGGCAGCAACTAGAGATGTAGGAAGACCCGGGGGTGACCCTTGGGATTTGTATGAAAGACCAGGAGGTGGCTCGTAGCAATCTGTATGCACGACCAGAGTTTGTACTCTGATAGTTAATTAGTTAGAAATGGTAGACTGTATGGTAGTTGTCTTTGTGATGCTTGCATGGAAGACCAGGAGGTGGCTCCTAGCACTTGTCTGTAAGACCCAGGGTTTTGGTCCTCGGCCTGGCAAGAAAGATGACGAGGCGGCTCGTGGCATAATGACATGACTATGGATGGCACATCGCACTTTTATTGACTGTGATATATGTTTGATATGTATGGCTAGATGTTATGAATGTTATTTATGGCTTGATTGGTATGTGTGGTATGTGGTATTTGGGGAACTCACTAAGCTTTGTTCTTATAGTTTGTGGTTTATTGTTTCAGGTACTTCAGGTTTGACAGGGAAGGGCTCGGCTTGATCGCAACGCGTAGACCCGTGTTTTCCGCAATATGTGATTTTAGGAATGAACTCTAATATATGTTTGAAATGTTTGGAAATGATTACTCTAGTGTTTTGAATTTAATAAAAATGGAATTTTTACCCTTGATTTTTGGAATGTTACAAGTTGGTATCAGAGCCTTGGTTTGAAGGATTCGAGCATACTCCCGGGTGTGCCTGGACTCAAACTGAGGGTTTGGTGAATGTTTTTATAAAATAAACATTTAAATAAAATGAAATTTCTAATTAAAGAAAGGGGTGTGATGCATGCAATCATCCGAGCTCAAGTAAGTGGTTCCCAAAATACCAATACATGTTTATTATGTTATATGATCTAATTATGTGAACAACATGCTAGATTAGGGCTAAGGATCTTCTTAGTGTTATATGATAGGGAAGATACCTTTACATGGCTAATTGTATGAGCTTTAGAATTGCATGCTAGTATGGATTCCAGATGAGTGGATAGAATGGTTTGGTTAGATTTTTCCGTTGTCTGAATGCTGCTTGCTTAATGATTTATGGGACTCTTGGTGATGTGAATTGACTGCTGAGTGAATATGCTAAGTCGCATGTGGCATATGCTGGATAATCTCAGAGTGATGGACTTGGCCCTATTGCGTAGCTCTCGTTTGAGTCCAATCGTTCTAGTATTGAGTTCTTTACTCGAAGGATTATCTGATCTTTGTTGCATGTGACTATATTCATAAGGTAGCTAGTTGAGATCGGTGGGAGTCCTTCAGTAGCTGAGGAATGGGTGAGGTCGGGAACCTAGGAGATCCTAGGATATGCTTAAGTGGGTTTAGTGGTGCGGTTTAGTTAGTTTTGGTGCTTTGGTTTGAAGAAGTGACTTAGAGGATTCAGGAGGATTGTTGAGGAAAGTATGTATATGTGCGGAAGGTAGTACTGGGCCCGTACTACTGAAAGCACAAGATCCATACTCGAATCAGTGAGAATGTTTGAGAATCTAAGAATCTTATGGGAAGAGGATCTTTAGCATGTTTTGATCGTTGGCTTGCTGTATTTCTGTTAAGGATGAACACTCAAGGAGGTGGTTTTGGTTTTGGTTCGGGTTCTGGCTCAGGTGCAGGCACTGAGCCGATTAGTGAGCAGATGCAGGAGTTCATCTCGTCGAAGATTACCCGCGGTATTTTGGAGCAGACTCCTGTGATATTTGGTTCATTCAAGGATGTGATTTTAGAACTATTAGATAGACATCTCGGGGCCTTTCAGGCTGAGATCGTAGCGGGGCAATTGGGGGCTCATCTGGAGCCCAAAGCTTGTGGACCCTTAGGAACCTTCAAGAAGGAGGATCCTATTGTTAGTATATTCCATTTGGGATCGGAGGTGACTGGTTCACCATGTCTTCATGAGGGTCAACCACATGATTGGATTGTCGTGGAGGTTTCACGAGCTCTATGCGAGGAGTTACTCGATATCATTGGGCATGTCAATGATAGAGTGGTCGCCAGGTTCGAGGGACAGGCCTCAGTTATTCAGGCGGATGATGGGGTGGTCGAGGTAACCCAGGAGCAAGAGATCGGTTTAGATAGGTAGCTGGGAAAGAGGAAGTGGACTTTCGGTCGGGCTCTTCGATCGGAGCAGTTGGACGCTGCCATAACTAGTGTCAGAGACCTGAGGGGTCGTGGTGGTCACACGAAGAATGAAGGGGTGCATGAGGAGGTGTGCAGCAGGTTTAAGTGTGGCAGGTGTGGATGGAAGGGTCACCTCCGCCTAGAATGCACATTAAAGGTAGATTTGTGCCTTTGTTGTCATCATCCTAGTCATATCCAGGCGAATTTCCCCTGCTTGGTGATTAGGGCAGCATAGGTTCCATCGCAGGTACTTCAGTAGAAAGAGGGAGTCAGGGTTTCTTCAGGTGAAATTGCGGGTATGTTACCTTTTGCTTCCCTTTTTGGTCCTTATCAGTTCTTATGTTATTTAGAATCTTGCATCGGTTTGGGTAAGCGTTATCTCTGGTTTAATTCTCGGTTTATGTTGGGGTTATATTTTCAAGAATTGTTATATGATGATTGCATGCCATGAATCATTATGTTGGGTTTCAAGCACTATAACACTCCTATGGTGCACATGCAACCCTAGATGCTTTGGATCTAAGTTTTCTCTAATTATACATGCCATTTCAATTTTCCAAAGCATTCATCCTAACTAGCATACAATAGAGGATATATAACATAAAAACCAAGTTAGATGAATACCTATTGATGTAGTTTGTAGTTCTTGGCCTTAGAAAGCTTTAGCACCTCAAGTGTGATGCATCTAATGTGTCACAAACACCAAATGCAAAAGGAGGCTTGAGAGAGTAGGCTAGTTAGCTCAAAATCGGTTAACACTTTTTAGAATGAATGGGCAACCGATTTTTAGGGCTATGGGGTTGCTTTTATAGTGTGATAAAGGCTAGGGTTTCATCCATGCAAACCCTAATGCATCATGAACCTTCATATTTCTTAGGCTCCACGGGTTAAACCTCCATGGACTATCATATTGGTTTAGCCCATCCTAATCAACCATGGATTATTGGCCCACACTATAAGAATCATTGAGTTACTTAATCAGTCCCCGTACATTTAATCAGTCTCTTTTGATTACTAAATTAATTCCAAATTAATTCTTGATCAATACTAATTAAATAATATGATTTCTCAATTAATATATTATACTTATAATATATTAATAAATCACAAATAACATTTTTCTCAAAAGTCCATCCTATCAAATTGCTCTGGTGAAGGCAACCCAAAAGGATCATGCTACTATCGGGTCAAGTACATACCAATTATAGTTATTGGCTTAGACACCTAATCCAACAGTCTCCCACTTGGATAAGTCTAATAACTATAACTGCCAATGTAACTTCAAAATATGATTAGCAATCGTAGCTCTCAAAAGCCACTGTCGAACTCTGACCTAGTCAGTGACGCATCATTTAGATAAGGGATCATATAATCCTCTGTTCTACAATATATCGTGTGGACAAATACATGGAACATAGTCATACTCATTGTCCAACATTTTTTTTCCAGATTTCCGATTTGTTCGACATAGAACTTAATTGAACACATCAATTGACTCTTGACCGAGCCCGACACATAGGTCAAAACAAAATCATTGAGGGGCCCAAGATATCGCTTTTAATCCTCTTAGGATAAAAGAAACATATAAACTTCGACTTATATGCTTGTACTAACTACTCGTTAAATCAAGCACAACGATACGCTTTATAATATCAAATTACTGATGTGTTTTCATATCATCAATGCACAACCAACTCATAGTCAACAACTCATATATCTTGGTTTGAAGACTATATGATATTATCATCTCACAATCACATGTGATAAATTCCATGAAGTGATTCATATGAGCGTGGGTTTAATCCAATGCTCAAATCTTATTTCAAGAGCACTCATGAACGTTGTAGCATACTTTTCCTATGTCTAACACCTTAGACAATCTACAAGCCAATTCATGACAGTCTGACCTCATAACCTACTTCCAAAGTATGATTGACTGTGGATAGTTTGAATAATCTTATTATTCTGGAAGTCAAAACATGCAAAAGTGAAACAATAGTATAATTGACACACGATAGTAACTTTACTTATAAATAAAACTTCTTTTATTCAATCATCAAATGTCAATTACAGTTTAGCTATTACAAGTTTCTAAATATTTATCTAATCACTAAAACTAATATCGTCTGTTAGCCCAATGCCCCTTGCATGCTGCAAGTGCTTAACCCTACTCAGTCCCTTCGTATGGGGATCTGCTGGGTTGTCCTCTGACAATAAATATCCTTTTCACAATGAGGTGTCCTTCTTCTACTTGATGTCTTATGAAGTGGTACTTTATGTCGATATGCCTGGATCTACCATGATCTCTCGATTCCTTGGTTAAGGCAAGCGCCCCTTCATTATCGCAGAAAATCTCCACAGGCTCCTTTGTGGATGATACAATTCCAAGGTCTCCGATGAAGTTTTTCAACCATATCGCCTCTTTCGATGCTTCGCTCTCTGCTATGTACTCTGATTCACACGTTGAATCAGCTACGGTCTCCTGCTTGGAACTCTTCCATGTTATTGCTCCTCCATTTAGGGTAAACACCCAGCCCGACTGAGAAAGCAAATTATCTATGTCAGTCTGAAAACCGGCATCACAATACCCTGTCACTCTCAAGCCATCACTCCCACCGAGGGTAAGGACCCAGTCCTTAGTCCTCCACATGTACTTAAGAATGCTCTTTACTTCAGTCCAGTGAGCTTTACCAAGATTCCCTTGATATCTGCTGACCACGCTCAAAGCAAAGGCCACATTAGAGCGAGTACAAATCATAACACACATGATCAAGCCAACTATGGAAGCATATGGTATTCAACTCATCTCTTCTATCTCAGTTTCTATACTCGGACTTTGAGACTTACTCAGTTTGGTATTGCTTTAAATAGGTAAGTCACCTTTCTTGGAGTTCTCCATGCTGAAACGCTTCAACACCTTGTCCAAGTAGGTGCCTTGACTAAGTTATATTAGTCTTTTACTCTGTCTCTCAATATCCTTATCCCTAGAATATATGCAGCTTCTCCAAGGTCCTTCATAGCGAAACACTTCCCAAGCCAGGACTTAATTTCCTCCAAGGTTGGAATGTCGTTTCCTATGAGAAGTATGTAATCTACATACAATACCAGAAAGCTAACTATACTCCCACTAGCTTTGACGTATACACAAGACTCATCCTCGCTTCTAGAAAATCCAAACTCTTTGACTTTCTCATCAAAACAAAGATTCCATCTGCGAGATGCTTATTTTCATCCATAGATGGATTTCTCAAGCTTACACACTCTATTAGGGTAATTTGCATTGTCAAAACCCTCTGGCTGACTCATGTAAACATCTTCAGCCAACTATCCATTAAGGAAAGCAGTTTTGACATCCATTTTCCATATTTCATAGTCATGAAATGTAGCTATGGCTAACATAAACCTTATAGATTTAATCTTTACCACTGGTGAGAAGGTCTTATCATAGTTCACTCCATGAGTTTGAGTGAAGCCCTTCATAACCAGTCACGCCTTATATGTGTGTACTTTCCCATCCATGTCGATCTTCTTCTTGAAGATCAATTTTCACCCGAATGTCTTGCGACCTGGCACATTGTCAACCAAGTTCCAAATTTGATTGTCATACATGGATTGAATATCGCTGTCCATAACCTCTTTCCACTTCTCAGACTCGGGGCCTGCCATGGCTTCCTTGTAGTTGTTAGGTTCATCCAGATTTATCAATGTACTATCACTGATATATGTATCACCTTCAGATGCTATATGAAAACCATATAACACAGGTGGAACACTAACTCTACTGGAACGTCTTAGAGGTACGAATTAGTCAATCGGTTCAACAGGAATTTCCTCCTTGGGTTGAGCGCTAGTGTTTGAGGTTCCTTCATCACTTAACTCTTGAAGCTCTTCAAGGTCAAATTTCCTCCCAATGTCCTTTCGGCATATGAGTTCTCTCTCGTGAAAGACTCCTCTCCTCGCAACGAAGACAACATTGTCACTCGTTCTATATAAGAGATACCCAAAGGACTTCTGTGGGTAGCCGATGAAAATAGATCGCTCACTGTGAGGTTCGAGCTTGTCGTGAGTCTCTCATATTACAAAAACCTCGCAACCCCAAACATTGATGTGATCCAATGAGGGAACCTTCCCTATCCACATCTTGTGAGGTGTTTTGGCAACCTTCTTAGTTGGGACTAGATTAAGGATATGGGCGACAGTCTCTAAGGCATACCCCCAAAATGAGATAGGTAATGAAGCTCGACTCATCATGGAACAAACCATGTCTAGCAAGGTTCGATTGTGCATTTCAGCCACACCATTAAGTTGTGGTGTTCTAGGCGGCATCAACTGTGAAACAATTCCACATTCCTTAAGATAGTCGTCAAACTCGATACTAAGATACTCACCACCCCGATCGGATCAGAGCATCTTTATCTTCCTGCCCAATTGATTCTCTATTTCTTGCTTAAACTCTTTGAACTTTTCAAAGTTTTCTGACTTTTGCTTGATTAAGTAGATATAGCCATATCTGCTGCAATCATCAGTAAAAGTCACATAGAAGTGGTTAACATCCCTTGTGGTGGTTCTGAAGGGTCCACACACATCAGTGTGTATGAGATCCAACAGACCTTCACCCCTTTCACAAGTACCAGTGAAGGGTGACTTGGTCATCTTTCCAAGCAAACGAGATTCGCAAGTGTCATCCGACTTCAAGTCGAATGACTCCAAGACTCCATCCTTTTGGAGTTGGGCTATGCGCTTCTTGTTGACATGTCCAAGACGACAATGCCACAAGCATGCCTTTTCCAAAACATTGGACGAATCAATATTCAACACATTATTTCCTAGGTTATCTACAACCATCATAGTTTCATATATATCATTGCAAGGTAATGCTTCAAAATAAAATGTACCAGTATAATAAGCATTAATACTACCAATTTCATTATTAAAAGAAAAGGTAAAACCTTGTTTATACAAACTATGAAAGGAAATAATAGTTATCGCCATATCAGACGAGTAACAACAATTATTTAACTCTAAATTCAACCCAGTACTAAGCAATAAAGAATAAACTCCAATCTTTGTGACAGACGACATTTTCCTAATTCCCATGATTAAGTTTATCTTCCCGTGCTGCACATCCCTACTTCTTTTTCGTCCCTACAAATCAGAACAAATGTGAAATCCACAACCTATATCAAAGACCCAAGAATTAGCATGTGATGAGTTATTAGAAAGAATAGTAATACCTATGAAGGTCGGCTTTATCTTCCCATCCTTAATGTCCTGCAAGTATTTGGGGCAGCTTCATTTCCAATGCCCTTTTTCATGACAATGGAAGCACTCTGCTTCCTTTGGATTGGTAGAGGGATTAGCAAAACCAACTTTAGTCCCACTGGAAGAAAATCCATCAAGAGACTTTCCCTTGCGGCTCTTAGAAGGAGCCTTCCTCTTCTTCCCTTTCCCATGTCCAATTTCCAGAATAGGGGCAACAGTATTAGGAGTAGGTACACCAGCCTTGCCTTTTAAATTCCTTTATGTAGTTCTTAGTAGGCCTTGAAGCTTGCTCAGAGTGACTTCCTCTTTGTTCATATGATAAGTCATTCTGAACTGATCATAACAAGGAGGCAACGAATGTAGGATGGTGTCAATAGCTAACTCTTCATCGAAGTTCACATTCAACTTCAGCAAGCGGTCCACATATCTCTGCCTCTTTTGAAAGTGGGCCGTGATGGACTCTCCATCCTTCATTTTGTTGTGATCACGGAGGCAATAATCTCATACCTCTCCTTCTAAGCACTTTGATGGTACCTTTCCATCAAATCTTGGTGCATTTCGTAGGGCCTGAAGCCCTCATAGGACTTTTGAAGCTCAACAGTCATGGTAGCAATCATAATGTACGACACCTTTGTCGCGTCCCTCTCATGAACCCTGTATTCCTCGATTTGCTTGGGAGTAGCAGTTTGTTCATCAATCTCCTTCAGCTCTTTATCGAGGACATATTCTTTGTCCTCATAGCGAATGGCCATACGAATGTTTCTAATCCAATCGTTAAAGTTTGACCCATCAAAGATAGTTCTCCCAACCAAGTTCATGAGGGAGAATGAGTTATAAGGGTTGGAGCCTGGAGCATTGTTTGGGATAGACATCTGAAAAGAAAAAAAAAACAAAGTTTAGATTAGATGAGAATCCTTAATATTACACCTAAATGAAATATTAAGGCTAGGATCCAACATAATATTTTACAATTCGGAAGAGGGATGCCGTTATCCAATTGTAAAATATTTGAAGGTAGGTAAATGACGATTTACCAATTTCCACCATGAAAAACGAAATTGATTATTAAGTTTTAAATTGGATTGAAATTCCTATATTCTTTTGAGATTCATAGAACTTTTCAATGGCATGTTTAAATCTCGATTATGCCCTTCAAGTTTGTGAATGGGATGCCGAGAATCACAAACAAGGTGTGAATAACCATGCAAATGTGCTTGGTACTCTTAATGTTACAAACCACCTAATCAATGTGTCGGTTAATCACACATGCTCCATTAATATACGATTAACATCAATCTACCCTTTGCCACCCTTGCTAGTCCTAAATTAGTGTGGCGGTAAACCATACACGCTCCACTAACGACTTAGCAATGTGCAAAGTGCAATTTCATGGAATAACACCATTTTCACATTTTTCCTAAAGAAACTAAGATTGGGATTTTAATAAAACATTTAGTTACTTATATAATTATCATTATACTTATAACAAGAATGAATGTCATATCCTACCCGTTCGGCTAACAACCCTCCACCAGTCAAGGAAGCGGTGGGTGAGACTAGACACCCATTAAACCACCATTTTACAGGCAATAACCTTATACCCCTTTATAGACCGGCTTCGTGAATGAGGCCTACTAATGGTAAGACTGACTTGTCTTATACATACATACATATATATATATATATATATATATATATATATATATATATATATATAAGTATTAACTTTTAATATTATAATAGTGTTGTAACACCCGCAGATTCGGGCTAGTCAATTTACAGACAATAAGTGTCATAAATGACTTTTTGATAGAAGATTATTTAGAATGAATAGTCTTAATAAAAGTTGTAGCATATGTTACAAGGATTCCGTACATATAAAGAATGCCGAAATTCGAGTTATAACGAAGAAGTTATGGCCCATCGAAATTTTGCGGCGAAACCGGCACGACACCGCGCGATGTAAATAGTGAATTTACGATAGAGTGATTTTTAGCCTTAGTGATCTAAAAAAAAGTTGTAGTATACGTTAAACCATGAGTGTGCATAAAAAGAATGCCCAAATCTGACTTCATATGAGTAAATTATGACTTTTCTAAGATTTGGCCGAGCAATGCATAACCCAGAATTCAAATTTTAGATCGAGCAGTTTTTGGCCAACGCAACCTAAATGAGAGTTGAATATATCATTATTAGTAGCGTAACGGTAAAAAGACAAACGAAAACGGAGCCCGTATGTAGAAGTTATGAATTTTACGCGGTCACTTAACAATATAATCTCCTCCTACAATTAAATTTAAGATCGGCCAAAATTAGCCAACGGAGTCAAAAGGAAAGTTGTAGATCTTGTTTTTACCTACGCGTGGATATAAAAAACGTCAAAAACGGAGCTCGTATGCGAAAGTTACGGGGTTTAGAAGTCGGCAGAGTGATGCTGCAAAAGGGATGATGTGACACAATATTGGCCATTGCTTTCTCCCCAAGGTTTGCCACTAGATGGTGACATGTGGCACCAATTTCAGCCATATTTCACCCCATAAATACAAGCCCTTCCACCGTCATTTCTTCACACCTCCACCCTTCTCTCTCTACTCTCTCTCTAAACCTCCCAAAACTCCCAAAGCGCTAGAAGAAAAATCCCGGAGCGCTTGACGGCTCCGAGACGAAGAGGTTTCAGCTTGGAAGTTCTGCTCCTACCGAGCCCGACTTCTAGCCAAACCCCCTTGTAGGTAAGATACGCCTACCCTATTTTAAATATAGCTTTTATTTAAATACAATATTGTTATTAGGAACTTATAATAAATATTTGGGCTATTATTATGAGTTATATAACTGTCGTTATAATATCCTTTTAACCACTCGTAGTACGAGGAATTTGGTTTAAAGAGCCGTATAGGGTTGTTGGATTTCAGAAGTGCTATATGCCAAAATGGTCCTGCCCTCAGATGTTTTATGTCTGGCCCTTGTCTGTACATAGTGGGTGAAGAGTATTGTTTAACGCTTATATAATAGTAATAATAGCTAGACTAATAATTAGTCTCGGTGAATATTATACTAAACTCTAGTGGTAATGATACTAGGTTTCGTCAAAAGAAAATAAATTAATAGAAGCGAAGCGCCGTCTGAGTTCGGAATCACCACCTTAACAAGTAAGTGCATAGTTACTTTCATGTTACATATAGATATGAAGTATTTTATATAAATTATGTGCTATGTGTGCATATAACCTGTATACTTGCTATCTATGTTGGATGAACGATTTTATACATATTTTAAATGATTTAAACTATATATGTATTTTATATCTAGGAATATGTTGGGTAAAACATGGGTAGATGAATGATGAGAGATAAAAGATGATATAAGTGAACATAGGAAGCTATAGACTTAGTGCCTAATAAATAACATCGACATCTATGGACTTAGTGCCTATTAAATAAATGCTGGTAGCTATGGACTTAGTACCTGATAGATAAACGTTGGTAGCTATGGACTTAGTACCTACTAGATAAACACTAGTAGCTATGGATTTTGTACACACTGAATGAACAATAGCAGCTAAGGACTTAGTGCTTTACGAATGAGCATTGGCAGCTATGGACTTAGTGCCTGTCTTATAAACCCTAAAAGAAAGGGACTTCAGAATGAATGAATGCAGGATAGATGACTCTTAGGGTAGACCCTTAAGAGTAAGATAACGGGGATGGGTAATTAGGTTGATTGTTTGATGTTTAAACATAATAATTATATTATTGTGGGTTGAAAACCCTATGTACTCACCAGGTTTCCCAACCTGACCCACTCAAGCTTATTTCTATCATATGTGTTGATACGAAGCTACTTTACACTGAGAGATTTAAAAGAGGTGTAGATCACTAGTGTAAATGAATGCAAGTTCTGTTTATGCTTATGTTTCTATATTGACGATGACATCCCAAGGTTTTAAATGGAATAAAAATACATTTCTTCGAAAATTCTTTGATAACGTATTTATCATGTTTTTCTGGAAACAAATTCCGCAACATTTTTATTAAAAGAGGTACTCTGATTTTTATATAGTATAAACAAAAATCGATCTTTTCTAGCCGTGAAAATGGGGATGTCACAGTTGGTATCAAAGCATTAGTTTAAGCGAACTAGGAATAAGGATTTATTTCTAAACTTAAACTTAGAATGCTAAGCGATGATCATGAGGAGTGTGTCTAATATATTAGGTAGTACACCAGAATAGACACAAGCATTAGCTTAATTAAGGAATATGACTAAAATGCTTTTAGGTGCTAAATGCTTTGTGATGCCTTATCGGTTGATCAAATCTATGGTCTATTGCCGACCAGATATGGAAATTTTATGTGTTCAGATTTCTAAACTTTTAATTACGGTATTAGAACTGGCATGTAACTTTTCGGAGTGATAGGGATAATTACACGTCGAATCTTTCCTATCTTAATTCTCGTCATTACACACCGAACGTATGATTTGGTGTATATATCGAAATGGAAAGAACACGAAGCGAAGTTGGGAATGCGAACGGAAACAGGAATCAACCCCTAGTGATTGAGCAAATACCTGTTGTGGTAGCCGCTCCTAAGCCAATCACTATGGTCGGAGTACAAGCAATGATCCAAATAATGTTGGATCGTCAAATGGAGGAGACCAGACGCTTACTTCAACAGAACCGAGAGGAAGCTACAATACCGATAGTACAACCTGAACTGGTCCCCGGGAAATCGGAGGAAGGAAACTACACCCTCCCTGTGAATCAAGCTGGGAATCAAGGAGAACGAAGAAATGGACCGGAGAGGGGAAAAGAAAATGATGGACGGACGTATAAGAACTTACTGAGTGCAAAACCACCGAGTCTCTCAGGAAGCCCAAAGCCTGTTGAGATTATGGACTGGATCTCCGAAATGGAGATGGTGTTTGAAAGTTGCGACTGTAGCAACAAGCAGAAAACCGTCTTTATGGTCAGACAACTGAAGACCGGAGTCTTGAGCTGGTGGAAGTTATTGGCAGATACGATGCCCAAAGGAGAAGCAAGCAAGATGTCTTGGGAAGATTTCCTGGTGCAACTAAAAATGTAGTACTGCTCTGAGTAGGATCTACTAGAGATCAACAACGAGTTTCAGAACCTAAAGAAAGGAAGAATGAGCATTATCGATTACGCTGCAAGTTTTACGGAGAAAATGAAGCTTGTTCCTTACTTAGTTCCAACTGAACTTTCCAAGGTCAACAAGTTTGCCCATGGATTACCAGTGGACTTTGGTCCAATGGTCAAGCAAACAACCACTTTGAAAGTTGCTATCTAGGCAGCCAAGAATGTTGAGACCCAAATAAGGGAAAGGGTCTGCAAAAAGCTGAAGTTGGCGAGAAGAAGAAGCTTGAAGAATCCTCAAGACCTGATAAGAAAGGAAAGTTCCCGAAGTCTAACCCGGATAACCAAAGTTATGGAGCCAAGTGGTGTGATAAGTGCAAGAAGAAGCATAGTGGGAGATACAACGAAGAAATGACTTGTTACAAGTGTGGGAGGACCGGTCACTATTCCAAGGGCTGCACACATAATGATAAGGTATGCTACAAATGTGGAGACAAGGGGCACATGTCCAGAGATTGTCCGAGGAAAACTAAAGCAGTAACGCCAAATACACCACCAAGGCCAAGGGGATTCCACATGATCCTCGACGAAGTAAATAACAATGCGAGGAATCAAGGATGATGACTTCATATCTAAAGATCAAGATATGAAGTAGCCAGGAGGTGTAGCCTATTAGAGGCATAGTATAGGTTGGACTTGAACATCTATGTAATTGTTTCAAGGAATAATATAAAACCTTCATTTTGTTATCTGGTGTGTTAAATTCTTATGTGATTTTCTTGTTTGGTGAATTGGAAAACTGCGAGAAAACACTTGGGACGAGTATGAGTAGGTGTGAATGGTAGTAAAGGCCTATACTACCAGAAGCACAAGACTCGCACTTGGATCAGGTAAAGTCACAAGGTTACCAAGAAGCTAGTAATTGATTCCATTTTATTCAAGTATGTCGTTACCATCATTTTGGTAATGACTATGAAGATGATTGTTATTCCGACCCTAGTGGTCATATCAAATCGATTCCGAAAAAGACGAGTATGTTACATGGTTCAGAGAACCAAGTTCGATGTAGCATCTGACTTAAACCAGAAGAATGAAATCAAAACGATCAATAGAAGTATCGTGCTCGTTGTTAAAGAAGTTGGTTCCTAGAAATGCTAACTGTTAAAATGTGATTATATCACATTAGAACATGAAGGAAGTATATCCCATTCCGCAATTTGACTCTAAGAGACCTGAGTCTAAGCATTGCAGCATACTATGAGAGGTCATTAGAACTTGAACCATCGGTCTATTGTGGAAATCAAACAAATTATCTTAAGTTTTTTAAGAAGAAGAAGGAGTATCTGATAAAGATTGATATTGTGACATGAAGGTCATGATTTAAAATCTAACATGAGATAGATCGAGCACCGCCTGCGGTCAAGAAGTCCAAGAGTTAGATATCATTCAAAGGAAAATAAAAGTTACGATTAGTACCTAGGATGAAGAGATGACGTATGGAGTCATTATACAACCCTGTTTCATTGATGATTCCGAGACGTAATCATCCTAAGGGGGAGATAATTGTAACACCCTCAGATCCGGGCTACTCAATTTAGAGACAATAAGTGTCAAAAATGACTTTTTGATAGAAGATTATTTACAAGGAATAGTATTAATAAAAGTTGTAATATATGTTACAAGTATTCCGTACATATAAAGAACGCCGAAATCCAAGTTATAACGAAGAAGTTATGGCCCGTCGAAGTTTTGCGGCAGAACCGGCACGACACTGCGCGACGTAAATAGTGAATTTACCATAGAGTGCTTTTTAGCCTTAGTGATATAAAGAAAAGTTGTAGTATACGTTAAAACAAGAGCATGCATAAAAAGAACGCCCAAATCTGACTTTGTATGAGGAAGTTATGATTTTTCTAAGATTTGGCCTAGCAGTGCACAACCCGTAATTCGAATTTTAGATCGAGCGGTTTTTGGTCAACGCAACCTAAATGAGAGTTGAAGATCTCATTATTAGTAGTGCAATGATAAAAAGATAGATGAAAACGGAGCCCGTATGTTGAAGTTATGAATTTTACGTGGTCATTTAACAATATAATCTTCTCCTACTATTAAATTTAAGATCGGTCGAAAACTAGCTAATGGAGTCGAAAGGAAAGTTGTAGATCTTGTTTTTACCTATGCGTGGATATAAAAAAACGTCGAAAATGGAGCTCGTATGTGAAAGTTACAGGGTTTATACGTCGGCAGAGTGCTGCTGCAAAACGGATGATATGCACAATCTTGGCCATTGCTTTCTCCCCAAAGCTTGCCACTAGATGGTGACACGTGGCACCAATTTCAGCCATATTTCACCCTATAAGTACAACCCCTTCCACCCTCATTTCTTCACACCTCCACCCTTCTCTCTCTCTCTCTCTACTCTCTCTCTCTTTCTCTAAACCTCCCAAAACTCCCATAATGCTAGAAGAAAAACCCCGGAGCGCTCGACGACTCCGAGACGAAGAGGTTTCAGCTTGGAAGTTCTGCCCCTACCGAGCCCGGCTTCTAGCCAAACCCCCTCGTAGGTAAGATACACCTACCCTATTTTAAATATATCTTTTATTTAAATATAGTATTGTTATAAGGAACTTATAATAAATATTTGGGCTATTATTATGAGTTATATAAGTGTCGTTATAATATCTTTTTAACCACTCGCGGTACGGGGAATTTGGTTTAAAGGGCCGCATAGGGTTGTTGGATTTCATAAGTGCTATATGATAAAATGGTCCTGCCCTCCGGTGTTTTATGCCTGGCCCCTGTTTGTACATAGTGAGTGAAGATTATTGTTTAACGCTTATATAATAGTAATAATAGCTAGACTATTAATTAGTCTCGGTGAATATTAGACTAAACTCTAGTGGTAATGATACTAGGTTTCATCGAAAGAAAATAAATTAATAGAAGCGAAGCTCTGTCTGAGTTCGGAATCACCATCTTAACAAGTGATTGCATAGTTACTTTCATCTTACACATAGATATGAAGTATTTTATATTAATTACGTGCTATGTGTGCATATGACATGTATACTTGCTATCTATGTTGGATGAACGATTTTATACATGTTTTAAATGATTTAAACTATATATATTTTATATATACGAATATGTTGGATAAAACATGGGTAGATGAATGATGAGATATGAAAGATGATATAAGTGAACATAAGCAACTATAGACTTAGTGCCTAATAAATAACATCGACAACTATGGACTTAGTGCCTATTAAATAAACGTTGGTAGCTATGGACTTAGTACCTATTAGATAAATGTTGGTAGCTATGGACTTAGTACCTACTAGATAAACACTGGTAGCTATGGATTTAGTACACGATGAATGAACTATAGCAGCCATGGACTTAGTTCTTTACAAATGAGCATTGGCTGCTATGGACTTAGTACCTGTCTTATAAACCCTGGAAGCAAGGGACTTCAGAATGAATGAATGCAGGATAGATGACTCTTAGGGTAGACCCTTAAGAGTAAGATAATAGGGATGGGTAATTAGGTTGATTGTTTGATGTTTAAACATAATAATTATATTATTGTGGGTTGAAAACCCTATGTACTCACCAGGTTTCCCAACCTGACCCACTCAAGCTTATTTGTATCACATGTGTCGATACAAAGCTACTTTACACTGAGAGATTTAAAAGAGGTGTAGATCACTAGTGTAAATGAATGTAAGTTCTGTTTATGCTTATGTTTCTGTATTGACGATGACATCCCATGGTTTTAAAAGGATAATTAATTTACTTAATCCATGCAAACCCTAATGCACCATGACCCTTCATATTTCTTAGGATCCATGAGTTAAACCTCCATGGACTATCATATTGGTTTAGCCCATCCTAATCAACCATGGATTATTGGCCCACACTATAAGAATAATTAATTTACTTAATCAGTCCCCGTACATTTAATCAGTCTTTTTTGATCACTAAATTAATTCCAAATTAATTTTTGATTAATACTAATTAAATAATATAATTTCTCAAGTAATATATTATACTTATAATATGTTAATAAATCATAAATAACATTTTTCTCAAAAGTCCATCCTATCAAATTGCTCTGGTGACGGCAACCCAAAAGGACCATGCTACTATCGTGTCAAGTACATACTAGTTATAGTTATGGGCTTAGGCACCTAATCCAACACATTAGTGAGTCAATAAGGTGGTCGTATCTTGTGAAGCAGATTTCAATGTGTTCGTTTGTTATTCTGGTTATTGGTCAAGATCGGTTCAGGGGTATTGTGTGGAAGGTCTATGTTCAGCTTCATCGGGTTAGTTCGCCAGTATCGTCGGGGTATAGTGGTTTCATCATTTGTTATGGTATGATCGGAAGTTACCAATGGAAGGACTTTTGGGTTCAAGCATTACGGTTGCTAGGAAATGAGCGGTAACAGGAAGATAACGGTGTTTGTTGCATGAGTTGTTTGGTCATTGGATTTTTCAAAGGAATTGTATTTCTGCATGGATTGTGTTTGGTTAGAGCTTAGTGGTTCTGTGAGAATGGAATTTGGGGTGAAGATTTGTCAGTCAGGGTAAGGGTTATGGCTCCTAGTCACCAACATGGGAACTCAAGGATTTGGTATAGTATCATGGAAGGTGAAATGGAGTATCAAACTAATTAAGATTTAAAGAGTACTCTTCAGGATTTCAGAGGTTGGGCGATCATAGGGTTTGGATGGTAATGGATCACTAGCTTTGGTAAGCGTAGGTTATCAGTAGTTTGACCCTTGGAGGGTAAGAAGGATTGGGAATCCTTCAATTCTCATGTGCTTTGAGGACTTAGTTGAGTCAAAATGGGGGAGAACCATTCAGGTATTCAGGTCAGAAGTAGGTATGAAACTAGGATGAGTTTCGCATCCCCATCGGGGAGGAAGGTAGCCCAAGTGGCTGTTTAGATTGAGGATTGTGTGAGTTGGGAGTTTGGAAAACTTCCCAACATTGGGTTCACATCTGTTAGTGTTTGATATCAGGCGTTGGGGGGACCCAGTTTGGGGTTCCATTCATGACTCGAGTTCTGTTGGGTGTTTGGTCGAGTGCATGCTCGACTCTAGATATGTTCGAGTAGAAGGATTAGCGGAAGGATTTGGTGGCAGCTGTGGCAAGTTGGAAGTGTTTTAAGACTGTGGGGTGGACCGTAGCATTCACTAGTTAGCATTTAGTGTGAAAGTGTTGTAAGACTGTGGGGTGGCCCGTAACATTCGGTTGGTTAGCCTGGGTAGTGTTGTAAGACTGCGGGGTGGCCCGTGACATTCACTGGTCCCTGTTCAGCGGTGAGATTATGGCAAATCTGTGATTTGCTCATGGATTTCTTCAGATATTTAGGCCTAGGTGGGTCTATTCGCAAGACTGTGGGAGAGCCACAACATGTTTGGAGTCAGGATTTGGTAGGTCGCGGGAGGCCGGGTATGAGATAAGACTACATATGGTCCTGTGGCGTTCAGTTTAACATCGGGTTGGTGTCGTGATGGTTCAGGTAATAATTTTCGGTAGAAGTTTTCTGTCAGAATTCGCGTGGGGCGACTGTGAGGGTGTTCTTTGGCGTAGCAACCGGGCAGGAATCCAGTAATCCAGAAAGTTGGTGGATAAATAAGACCAAGGAGGTCGCGATTACATTTGGAAAACATATGGGAGGCAGCATGATGCTTCAGGTTGAAGAAGTGATTTGAGGATTCATGTGTATGGGGTAGTTTGTTGATCAAAAGTGCTAAGTCACTTGCAGTTGGATTAAATAATCTCAGAGTAATTGATTTGACCATTTTGCGCAACTATCTTTTGAGTCTAACTATTGCAGGAATGAATCTTCTACTCGAAGGATTATCTGAGCCTTTTGTCAAGTATAAGTGTTCTACAGCTGGTTATGGCCAGAGGCTTTGTTTTCGTAGGTTGCATCAAGATAATCAGGGCTGGAAGTATTATGTTTGGTTAGTTATTCGATGAGGTTTTGGCATGGTAATATTTCAGCGTGGGCGATCCAACGGTGAGTCAGACCATTATAGATTTCAGATCTCGGAAAGGTAGAAGTGGTTTTGCAGGAGGTAAAGGTTGGTTTTCTTCGGTATGGAACTTTCTGTTTGGGTTTTAGTTGTCTTGGGATAGTTGTCTTATGCGCAAAATCTTCGGTTGCGTTCGTCAGATCGTTTGTTTAATTGGGTGCTAGTAAGGAGCAATTTCGAGGACGAAATCGAATTTAAGTGGGGGAGAGTTGTAACACTCGGTTTTGGATTTGCTTTGTTGCTCGGGGATACGGCCCAATCATCAGTTTTCATAAGGTTTAGGGCCTTGGGAAATGAAGGATTTGGCCCAATTCAGATGTAGGTGTCATAGTATAAGTGATCCAAGTGTTTGATTGTGTCTTCAGAGGCCAAGGGTATAATCGTAATTATATATCTCCATCTTTTATGGATTTTGGGTTTTGTTCGGGAGGTTTTAAGGTTTGGGTGTGTTGTTAGGAGCGTAGGGCTTCTCGTCGCCTTTTTGTAGATATAAGGTTCGTTGGAAACGGACCTGGGATGAGGGAGTTATGGTATTTTGAAGTTATTATCAGAATTGGCCCCTTGATGGAAAAGCTTGCATTCTGGTCCAATGCATGCAAAGATTCCATGCGGGGTGTTTGGCTGGGTACGCCCAACGTAAAAGGATAAGTGGTTGCGGGTGGTTTGTGAGTAGGCGTATTAAGGGGTTCACGGGGCGTACTCCCTTCAGAGAAAAACCCTAGATTTGGGGTTCCTACCTTATATAAGTAACATTATACCACCCTTTTGGTCATTTTAGGTCAACCACCACCTCTTTTGACATGCATAAAACCCTAGAGTGTCTTGGGTGAGGCTTTGAGCTTGAAAGAAGGTTCTTAGTGGTTTGTGCAATAGGAGAAGAAGGTGAAAGACTCAACCTATGGAGAAGATCCTAGAGATCCAATGTTAGCATCTTTATTTTGAGACTTTAGAGGTATAAAGTCTCTATCTTGGCTATCAATTGTATATATCTACTTTGGGTTGGTTTATGGCCATTTTAGTCCCTTTTGTTTGGTATTCGTGAGTTAGGGTTGTTTTAGGAGCTTAATCTAGTAGATATGGACATTTTAAGGGTCCCTCATTCATAAAGGTGCATGTTTTGTGGAGTTTTTGAGTTCATGCATGAATTAAGACCATCCATTAAGCTCTTTTGAGCTCTAGAGCCCCAATAAGCCATGCATGCTAGTAAAGTTGCCAACATTACTTGAAAAGTCATCCATAGGAATCAGACTTTAGAGTTTGGAGCAAGGAATGATGTAATTAAGTGCTTAATGGAGGAGTTTGGGGTCCAACGGAGTACGATGGGCATACCCATCTAGTATGATGTGCGTACTGGCCCAAAGGGTGTACGTTGGGCGAACCAGATGAGTATGCAGGGCGTACTCGGCCTGGTTAACCCTTCTTGTTTTGCTGACTTTTTAGGCTTTGGACCATCGATCAAGAGTGGGGTATGGTTGACCATTCAGTATTTCAAGCCTTTTTGGATATTGGGCCTTCTCGGGATAGGCCCATGATGGATTTGGGCCTAATTAGGGTAATTGGGCCTTATCGGGTCTTGTGGTGTCATTTCAAGTTTGAACTATCGTTTGGGCTTGTATTGTTTGAGGTTTTGTTGGGCTAGCTATGAATATGTGTTTTGGTTCAGAAAAAGTAAATGGGCTTTAGGGAAATGCCTATGTAAGGGTTTGGGCCCAATTTGGAAAATAGGGTCATTAGTGGGCTTTTATGGATCTTGTGGTTTTGGGCTTGGGCCTTAGTTGTGAGTCTTGTTGGGCCAGGGGTAAAATGGTCATTTTACTCCAAGTATGGATTATGGAGCATAGTTTGGAACTAAATTTCTAATTGGGTGTTATTTTGGTATTGATAGCCACAGGTGTTGTCAGGGCAGCCACTAGAGATTTCTTTCAGTAGTTTCTACATTCGAGGTGAGTCTCCTCATTATTCTATGGGTCGAAGGCACCAATGCCGGCATTTGGTTTATGTGATGTAAGAAGACCCGGGGGTGACCTTTGGCATTTGCATGAAAGACTAGGAGGCGGCTCCTGGCAATCTGTATGCACGACCAAAGTCTAGACACTGGCAGTTAATTAGTCAGAAATGATAGATTCTATGATAGTTGTCTTTGTGATGCTTGCATGGAAGACCAGGAGGTGGCTCGTGGCACTTGTCTATAAGACCCAACGTTTTGGCCCCCTGGCCTGGCAAGAACAACCACGAGGCGGCTCGTGGCATAATGGCAAGACTATGGATGACACATAACACTTTTATTGATTGTGATATATGTATGATATCTATGGCTAGATGTTATGAATATTATTTATGGGTCGATTGGTATGTGTGGTATGTGGTATTTGGGGAACTCACTAAGCTTTGTGCTTATAGTTTGTGGTTTATGATTTCGGGTACTTCAGGTTCGATAGGGAAGTGCCCGGCTTGATTGCAATGCATACACCTATGTTTTCCGCAATATGTGATTTTGGGAATGAACTCTGATAAATGTTTTGTATTGAAATGTTTGGAAAGGATTACTCTAGTGTTTTGAATTTAATAAAAATGGATTTTTAGCCTTGATTTTTGGGATGTTACAAATTGTTATACTTGTATGTGTGTATGTTGCTCGGAGCTTGTTGTGAGAGTTAGGGCGAGGCCTGTTATACTCAGTGGACAAGGCCCGTTATACTTTGTGGGTGGGGCCCGCTACACTCATCGGGCGGGGCCTATTACATGTTTGATATGTGTGGTATGTGGTATTTAGGGGAAACTCACTAAGCTTCGTGTTTATGATTTTCAGTTTATGTTTCAGGTACTTCTAGTGTAAAAGGGAAAAGCTCGAGGTAATTGCAGTGCACACATGATATAGTTCCGCATTTTCATGATAACTCTAATAACTTATGATGTTTTGATACATTTTATCCTTTTGAAAGTTATGATGATGTTTTGGGATGATGTTTTTATTAAATGAAAAATGAAAATTTTGGGACGTTACAACACTTGGGAAGTACCTTAGAGAACACGCAAGTAGGAAGAAATGGGTGTAGAAAATCGGTACAGCAGTGAAGCGACAGCAGGAGAATGAGCTGTTAATGCATCGATGGATTAGCAATGGGTAGTAATGGATTATCGAAGGGTAGCAACAGATTAGCAAAGAAACGGTGACATAGTAGTATTAAACTTCCAGATCCCTTTACGACATGGTCATGTGCGATCGCACATCGACACCTCCTCATGGTCGGCCCGGGTTGTTTCCTTGGGTATAATTTGATGAATTATAGTTCTAAAAAGTAATATATTGTTACTAAATGTAGCAAATGCTTTGAATATCATTCTTTAGTATCTACTTTAACTGAGATTGTGCCAATTAATTTCTCTTCTTCAGAGAATTTTACTTACCCATTTTTCGGTTCACCTACTTTTTTGTGTTGATAAAATCGATGAGGCATATATGGTCGTTAACCTTGTTTTTCATGAGCACATCAATCATATTAAGATTGAAATTTACTTCATCTAAGACATGGTTATGTCGAGGCCTCATAATGTGCGATGTGTTCATACTAAGACTCAACTTGCCAATATCTTGACAAAGCGGATGCTACAATGATACAACCAACCCATCATACACTTTGCCACAAAAGTGTACTTGCTTAACCATCTTACTTTTCTTTTATATAAACACAACAAGTCTCTTAATGTAAACACAAGTTATCATAATACAAATTTAGCTTTCTTTCCCACTTCTTCATTCTAGACCGAGATCAGACTTATTACTAAACATTGCTCGTTCTATAAATTAAACAGATATTTAGAACACCACTAAAATACCTAATAATGACCATTTAATATGAAACACTCTAAAAATGAACTATTCTTTCAAAGAGCACATTCCCCTCATCTTATTATCTAGTGGCTTTTTATGCGTATGGTTCTCTTTAATACTCTTGATCTGAAAAGCAAACACTTTTCCATAAACCTTCGAGATGGTTCTTAGTCTTGTTAACGGTTTTCAACCTCCCTAAAGGCTTAGAGAAACCATGATAGGTTTGAATCGCATTAGCTTCAATTTCGGATGGACCAATGTTAAGAAAAATATTTAGAAAAGTATAATAATTTGAACAAGATTATCTTTACCTTTGAGTATATATTTGTAAAAGATAATTGAGCCGTTGATAACAAAACACCCAAAGGATAATTAGAAAATTAAGTAACAAGCATTTGGTGTAAGAAAGTCAAAGTAATAAGGATATATACATATCAATATATCATCATCATTAATATGGTAAAGGTATGCTGTCGACAAATTACACTTCATTTCATGGAACCTACCACCTTTCTCATTCTCCCCCTTTAAATACACAAAAAAACACCCTGTAATTTCAATTTCACACCAATCTTGCTTTCGCCACCATTATATTATACATCCATTCAATTTCCAGTTCTCCACCACCACCATGACTTCTATGTTACAGAGGGAGAGATCTCTCCCTGTTTCTCACAATCCCTCTTCAAACGATCCATCTTCGGTGGTTGCCGGCATGCGCCGGAGACTCTCCTCCATGTCCTTACGGATCCAGCCCTCTTCCATTTCCGACACCACCTCCGCCGCAACCGCATGGGCGATGCGCCGCTCCAAATCCGTTTCCTCAATGGGGGAATCCGCGTCTACCTCAGTCAGGAACTGGTGGGATTGGGGATGGGGATGGATCCTGTCTAGGAAACCCGTATTCGCACAGGATCTGGAGTTTAATCAAGAGGAAACCTCCGTTCTTAGATCCCATGATAAAGGAAGCTGGAGACACGTCTTCTTCAAGGTTAGATCCGAGATCCGGAGAATTGTCAGATCTGATAATGTCGGCCTCCCTCAGACAGTTCGTTACAACTCCTACAGCTACGCTCGCAATTTCGACGATGGCAGCAATAAATTCCGAGGCTGAAATTGGTCTCTGGGCTGAGCTACTACCCAAATTCAAAGATCATACAGTTACTCCGATTATGTTCTTGTATCAAATTCATTTTTTCTGTTTAGATCATAGACAAGGTAAGATAAGGAAAAGAATGATGATTTCGGCGATGGTTGTACTCCGGCGGAAGGGAAAGAATGATTATGTCAATTCCGGTGGTGTTCTCCGATGTCGGTGGATGTCGGTGGGAAGAGAAGATGCAAAGTAAAGTGGGCGGGTTGTAATTTAATTTGTAAAATTTGTTGATTTTAATTTTCAATTATTGTTAATTTGTTATATATCAAACTATTTGTTGTATTATTTCATTTTTTTTTTCTTCTTTAGCTTAATTATTGAAATATATAATAATTGAGTTGCGAGACTTTAAGAAAAACTACAACTATTTGTTTATACATATTAAAAGTCTTTTTTATAATTATTACAATAAATTTGATTTGACTTTACAGGTTTTCTATTATATGTTTATTCAAATATTAGTTTATAACTACCGGTTACAAAATTAAATTGGTAATATAAATCAGAAAATTAAGTTGTTAAAATAAACATATATTATTAAAAAATAAGGAATTATAAAAGAAAAATATAAACATCCTTGGAGAACCATTTGGTAAATATCCTTTAATGGGTGGGTAATATTGACATATTGTGATATATTTTATTACCATATAAAAATTTATAAGTATTTATGAATATGAGTTGTAAAATAAAATTCAAATCGGAGAACCAAAATAATAACATGTGGCGTATTATTGATTTAATAGCTTGACACATGGCGGAATGAGATTAACCCTATTTATTTATTAGATAAGGAGATCTAACATTTATACTAAATAACAAATGGTAATACTAAACTTTTAGCAAGTATAATATTGTTGTAAAACATGATCAACGGAATAGTTGCAAATTAAATCCAATAAATAAAACTTATCATACAAGAAGACAATTCATAGAGGTAACATTTTTAACCATCCAAGATTTAATTTTCCACAAAATTGTATAATTTACGATGGGCAAATGTCATATTTGTCCATCAAACTTTTCGTGTTTGTTTTAAAAGGTCTCCAATTTTTTTTTGCACATTAAAGAAATATACTTTCATTTGACCGTTTAATTACATTCCTTTACCGATTGTAAAAGGTTTATCCCTTATTTTTTGTGACATGGACACCACCGTGGAATATTACTGTTGAAATCTTGGTCCCCAAGAATTGCCAAGTCATTGCTAATGGTCCCCTTATAAAACCGTCTTCCCCTAAATCCGTCTCCCCCACCACTTTGTTACCCTAATCCGTAACATTCATATCATCGACTTCGCTTTTTTCCCCCACCTATAAATCAAGAAGATGGTCTCAGAACAAAGCTTCTCCTATGGTGGTTTCAGAGCTTCGGAACTAGACTTACCAACTGATTACGAACTTCATGCCATGGAAACCCAAGTGCAGATTGAGGAAATGCGAGATGAGATGCGACAACAGCTTGGCGAGTTTAGGGAGGAGATACGCAACTTGAAAAGGAAAGTGACCATGATGGGTGTTGTTGGAGTTGCAGTGATGTCGTTGATTGGGGTTCGTGTTTGCATCGATTGTAGTGGATGGGGATTTTGGTGGGTGTAGTTTAGTTCGTAGGTAGCACGATGGCGATTAGTCTCTTTTGGGTTATCAGGGTTGTCGAAGGTTGTGTGTCTTTTTGTCTAATTTCGTCATCTGCTAGTATATATGTATGTATTAGGTTATGTGTTGTTGGTTGTTTTGAACAATGGTGCCCATTGAGGATGTAATGGTGTTTAGAACCAATTTTCTTTTTTTCTTTTTTTTTTTTTTTGGGGGGGGGGGGGGGTTGTTAACACAATAACCTCAGTTGTAATGGATGAATGAAATGAAATGTAGTTCCTATTATAACCTTTGTTTTGCTTTGCATATGATGTTATGGTTTGTAATGAAATGTACCAAATGTGAAGGTCGTATGTTGTAGGACTTTAATTTCCCCTTGAAGTATGGTTTGTAATGAAATGTACCAAATGTGAAGTTCCTATTATAACCTTATGTGGAAGTACATTGTTATAATTCAAGTCCATTGTTATATGGAATTGCATTGGAAGTACAATTATAAAAAAAGATTCATGTTATGTTTTAAACTAAAGAAACTAACATTCATGTTACAAACATAAAACAAACATCCAAACATTCATTAATATCATAACTTGGTGTTTTAAAGACACGTTAACATACTAAACAAGACCATAACAACAAGACACTTTTAATTTAAGAGCTTGCACCATAACTAACATACTCCAAAAACATCTTTAATCCAAGTCCATTGGTTTGCTTGATGTATCACCTTTACCGTTTTTGCCTGCAACCTTTTTTGCCAACTTTTTCTTTAGTATCCTCTCTGACTTTTTTCTTAATTTCAATGTATCTACTTTCTTACCATTCTTCTTAGTCACACCACTTGTTGACTTACATTCACCTTCTCCCATTTTGAAACCAATTCCACTTCCAGTACCACCTTCACCCCTTCCCTTCCCATTTTGCCCTTGACCCTTCCTTTTCTTTAATGCACTAGATTCACCTTCACCTTCAACCTTCCTCTTTTTCACCTGACTTTTTTGGGGCTTTGACACTGCATCACAGGTTGACTTATTGTGGCCTGATTTCTTACAAACACCACATAACATCTTTTTGCCTGCCTTGGATACTATGTGTGATCCAGTAACCTCAATACTATCCCTCTTTCTCTTAATAGTGGGTCTCCCTGACATCTTCCTTTTCAATGGTGGCAAAGGTGGTATGTACTCTGTTGGGGGCCACATTACACTCCCATTCATGCTTCCAATTGTGTACTTGTATGTGTTCATATATATGCAAGCACGATATAAAGGATCAACAAATGCCTCTACATCTCTATTTACATAACTAACGGCTGCCACTGAGTGTACACAACCATACCTATTCATTTGCCAAAATCCTACAAGAACATGTTTTCTCTTCTAGATCAACTCCATAAGACTCTCCTAAGTTTCTTGTTTCAAATGTATTCAGGCCCCTAGGAAGCACTTGCCAGTACCTACAAATAATCAAAATTAACAGGGGTAATTAAAGTACCTTGATTGGATATTCAATTCAATTATGGTGAATAATATAGTACCTTTGTTGGATCTTTAATTCATTTAGGGCAAGCCTTATGTTTGGACATACATCAAAATGTCCCCATCCACTTCCTTTCCGCCTCAAACTACACATCCTCTGCATCACATATAGTCTAATATCCTCCAACATTGTAATAATTGGCTTCTTCCTAGCCTCCAATATAACATTGTTAAAGCTTTTATACAAACCATTCTCAACTGCATCACACCCCTTCCTATTTGAAAAAAATGCTCTTGACCATGAGTTTGGATTCCTTCTCATCAGATGCACATAAGCAGCAGGGCTAATCATTTGAATCTCTTTCATTGCAGAATTGAAAAGAGGTTCAGTTGAGGCCTTACAAGCCTTCCAAAATAGTTACTCATACTGAGCCCCAGGGAATTTCTTCTTGAAATTGGAAAGAACATGCCTGGCACATTGCCTATGTTCTATCTCTGGAAATAAATCTTTCACAGCTTCAATTATCCCCTGCATTTATATCATCATAATATTCAGAATTATATCACATTTGAAAGAAATTAGGTATGCCATTATAAAGTAGAAACATACCTTATGTTGATCTGACATCAATGTCCTACCAAAACCACCTTCAAGATGCAGATCTTCTTGCAAGTTTTCTAAGAACCATTTCCAGTTGTCTTTATTTTCAACACAAACTACAAGCCAAGCTATTGGGTATATATGATTGTTACCATCCCTACCAACAATACATAATAACTGACCAATACAGATTCCTTTTAGAAAACACCCATCTACGTTTATTGTCCCTCTACAGCCACTTCTCCAACCCTCCTTTAGTGCATGAAAACATATATATATATATATATATATATATATATATATATATATATATATCCTGCTAAAGTAAGTTTTCCCATCTGGCATAGAGTTCACAGACAACTTGACTGTCGACCCTGGATTAGACCTTTTTATCTCTTCACCATAGGACCAAAACTTTGCATAATTTTCCACTATGGTACCTTCAACAAGAGACATTGCATGTTGCTTAGCTCTCCTACATTGTCTCATACTAACCTCTATGCCAAATTTAGTCTTTACTTCCTCTTTTAACATCCTAACATTGAATTTCTGATTCTCAATCACTTCCTGGGTGAAAATGACTACTAATCCATTTGTAATTAACAGTTGACCCTAATTTTAAATTTCTTGCACAATTATGGTCAATGATAAGGGACTTGATTTGGAAAGAGTGCTCCTCACTTATCCATGATGCCTAAAGCCTAAATGTGCATTGACCATTACTACACTTAACCAATAACCTTTTACTGTCGTTTTTTTTCAAGTACAATTGATATCCATTTGCTACAGCATAATTACAAATCATAAATTTTAATTGTTTAGGGTTGGTGAACCTCATACCTAGAATTGGCAACTGCTTCTTCCAAGGTATGTCTTCATTAAACATCGGTTTTCCTTTCACATCTGGGACATTATCATCTTCATCATCTTTTGGATCACCTTCTGTGGCCTCCTCATTTCCATTACTCTGACTTACTCCTTCATAGGTTACTCCTTCCATGTTGATTTATTGCGGACTCTTAATTTCAGTTAGGTCAATACCTTCTTCCCCTTCGATTGACATGTTTGACTTGACAAAACAATTATCCTCATTTTCATTTCCATTTGCCTTCGTTACATGCACAGTAGTACCAAAATGGTCAATGTAAACAGAAACTTGTACTCCACATTCATAAGCAATGTCTATAAATTCTTGATATTGACGTTCATTCGAAATCAAGGTTAAACCTTCTGGGATTTGTAAATCGGGTTGACAATAATAAACTTTCTCACACTTCTCTTGTGTGAATCGTTCAAGAAAACCCACAAACTCATTATATGACATACCAACAAAATCGACGTTCTCGAACACATGATGAACACCTTAAGAATATCAAAAAGGTTTATTGATGAACACACCTTGGAAATCAACTTTGATTGATAGAAATATAGCCATCGATCTTCAGTTACTATGGTGGGACGACGAGGGTTTTCTTTAATGACGAGGGGTTTCTTCAAAGAGGGGGAGGGGATTATATAACGCAAACGGTTTAGTTTATAAAAAATTAATATAAGTATAACACATGTGATCATTTCATTAAATGACGTGTCACCGACATTTTCCCTCGTGGCATGTATATTACTTATCAACCCGGTGGAAGGTAACATAAGGGTATTTTAAAACAGAGAAATGAAAGTATATTTCTTTAATGTGCAAAAAAATAGTTTGGGGACCTTTTAAAACAAACACGAAAAGTTTGATGGGCTAATATGACATTTGCGCAATTTAAGATCAAGCTACAAAATAATTACAAATGAATGATTAGAAATGGTTTCGTAATCAAGAATTAAGAAACCTAACTAACCCTATTTTTACTATTTTTGTGAACAAAGGAATTTAATGAAAAAAGAAATTATTTTATAAAAAATGGTATCCATTTGGTATTTACACAAAAGAATTACGAAAACTCCATAAAAACCAAAAAGTTGTTAAAAAACTGCATCCAAAGCTGTAGATTACGTTTCGAACTAGATAGAGGCAACAAATCCACCTACATATACAAATCTCTAACTCCAACAAAATTAGAAATTATAATATCCGACTAAGCCAATACGGGTTTGTAACTGTGACTAAGACACCACCTGACTGTCACACCCCCGAACCAGACGGCGGAAACGTTCGAGGGCTCGCGTGACTTTAATTGAATATCATCACAATGAATATACATGAATCATAACATAAGCGTCACCATGCATCTACATTACAACTGGAATTGTTCACATCAAGTACATTGTTTTATCACTACACATTCATAACCTAAATAGTTTGAGTACATTTAACAACATAACATCTAACATTACTTCTTATAACTCTTCCGCTTACCTGTTACCTGAGAATACAAGTTATTTTGGAAAAACGTCAACATATGAAATGTTGGTGAATTCATAAGCAATGTTGTGATAAAATGATTTGTGTATTTTGTAAAACCCAGAAAATCCGATATTTTCTGAAAAGACTTTTGTTTATCAAAGTGTGAAGATCCATAAGTTGATGCATGAATGATTTTAAAAACATATATATATATATATATATATATATATATATATATATATATATATATATATATATGAAGGGTATTTTGTAATATTGTTATAAAGTTTCGAACGAGTAGTATTGAATTCCCCGGAAAACCCGATGTTTTCCGATGTTGAAATGTATTCGTAATTACTGATTTTTGTATTGTCTTAACGAATGATTATTGGTTAATCCATATTATATATCGTCCTAATTTTTGTCTACTTTGATTTCTCGTAAACCTTAACAAATGAAGAGAAGGGGGGTATTATGTCCAACTACTATCATAAGAACCTTAGGCTGTCGTGGATGCGAAAGACACAATGATCCAATTCGCACTTGATTACTGTGACCTTACTAGCTTTTCTAACGGGACACTTTGGCCCACCAACACATAAAACTATTGAAAGTCCTTTTATAAAATATTGGGTCATTGAAGGCCCAATAACATATAAGCTCCCTTTGGGCCCAAAGATCATGTTGGTGGGCTTGCAAGGCCCAACAAGCATGATTTGAAACTCATAAGCCCAAAGTTTGTAGGTTTATTCCTTTTAGTCATCACATATCTATTGGAGAGTTTTGTTTTAGCGATTGTTGTTTTGTATTGATTCGAGACCGAATCAATTCGTTTATAACGATATTTGGTATTGAAGGTGTATTTGTTTTTCGTTTTGTCGCTAGTCGGATATCTTGTATTTTGTCTTAATGAATTAATTTGTTTAGAAGTATGACTTTGACCTTTTCACTAACTTTCTTTTATAAAAATAATATTTTTAGTCCTTTATATAAAAGAATTTCATTTTTAGTCCTTAAAAACATTTTCTTGACACTTTTGTATCATAAACTTGTTGAAAAGACATTTTTAACCCAAATTATATTTAGTAAAAAATTTTAGCCCTTCCAGAATGGTGTTTCTCGGTTAGAACCCCAAATTTCGCAATTTTTTACAGTTTTGGCCCAAAATATAAAAAGTTTACATTTTTGATCCTTTTTGGAATTTAAAAGCATTTTTGACCTTTGAAATAGTTTTATTTCACTTCATGTCCCCTGTTTTACATAATGTTACAATTCAGCTCCTTAAAACTTCAATTTTGCAATTTTGGGCTTATTGGGCCGAAAAGCCCAAATTTAGCCCATTAAGCTAAATTTTTGCATTTTAAGTCCTTTGAAAATTCTAATATTCAGGAAATTGATTATAGAAACTGTTTTGGCTCTTTTGAACCTCAAGAAACCGTGAGTTTACAATTTTAAACCCAAGTTTTGTATTTTTGACAATTTAAGTCCTAAAATGGGTTTTATGTTAGAATATGTTCCTCATAACCTTATAAGCTATTTTTCTTAACTAGCTTAGTGTAAAATAACTTAGTTTATGTTTGTTTCTTTTCTCATATCATAGATCTCGAATTATTACCCCTTTTTGTTACATATTTATCATAAAAACACATAACATCACACACATACATGCATAAAATCACACATAGCATACACATACACATAGATCTACACATTTTATTGTATTCTCCCACATAAAACATATGAAAAACTGAAAAAGAGGGGTATGAAGCTCACCTTGAGTTGTGTTTTCAGTTTTGAAGAGAGAAAAGAAGAAGATTTCGATCCTAGCAAGTCTTCTTGGTAGATCTCGAGTTTAGTGACTTCTAAGGTGCAAGATCACAAGTTGGAATAGATTTAGAAGAGATTTTGATAAAACAAAGAGTCTAAGTCATAGATCTAAGTATGAACTTACCTTAGATGATGAGTTTTGTGGTAAAATCTCTTTGAAAGCTTCCTAGATCTTGAAAATTTGGAGAGGAGTGGGGAGAGTTTCCTTTGAGAGACTTTGAGTGAAGTGTGTGTGTGTGTGTTTGGGTTTACCCGAGAGAAGAAGAGAGAGGAGAGAAGAGTGATCTTTGAGTGGACTTGCATGAAAACATGAGAGTTGCATGGAAAACCTCTATGTAAAAATGAGGTGGCACACACAAAGTCAACTCTTTCTTTCTTTGTGGGCTTGGGCCGAGATTGGAGAGGGAAAGAGGAGATTTTTGGGCTTTTTGTCCTTAAGCCCATATTCTAGTTAAGTTAGATGATGCTTGACCCAAATAAATCAAAGTATAATTTTTATGACATATTAGGGCTAAATTAATTAGGTTGTGACCCATTAAGGCCCAAAATATTATGTTTCATGTATATGGGTCCATTTAGGGCCCATTAGAGAGTTCTAGATGCAAGATGGATAATTTGGAAGTTTATTAGTCCATTAGGCCCAATAAGGAATCCTAGTCCAAAATGAACTCAAATTGGAATTTCAAGGGTTTCCAATTCTTTGTTGACCATTTGTAGGGCTAGAATGAAGTATTTGGTGAAGTCTTGTTGTTATAGAATAAGCATCATGCATGCTTTCATGTTATTGATTCATAGTTGTTATAAGTGTTGTAGTTACAAGGCGCCAAAATTTCTAGTTGTGACACTGACTAATAAGTAACGAGTGGTCAACACTTTCATCATGATTCGAACCATAAGGGGTGCATAATTGATTCCATATGAAGTGTGTCTTGTTCTTCTAAGTCTTTGATAGATAATTAAGTGCTATTTTGCTAACTAAAAGAAAGTGTTAATACAAAAAATAATTATGTATGCTATAGACTGTATAGTATTAAACTAAGAGCATCCACAATGGTGAGTTTAATGGGAGAGTTGAATGAGGTGGCAATTCCATGTGCCATTTAATGGATGAAACTCTACCATTGTGAGATGCCACATTGACATTCAATGGATTTGGAGTTTAATGGCCATTGAACTCTTCAATGGGAAAAAGGAAAGTTTTAATTCTTAAATACTTACTATAAATTACATTTTGTAACATTCTATTGAACTTTGTAGAGTTCAATGCATTTTAGAGAAAAAAAATAATAGAGTTGTATGGATTGTATAATGATGATATGACAATCCATTGAACTCTATGGAGTTCAATGCATTGTGGATGCCCTAATGCATTTGACCTGACTGTCAAATGGATTAACAAGAAATGGCCTTTTAAGATAGAATAATATTTATAGATAATAACTATTCCATTAAGATACTAATGCAATTACAATCATAAAAAAAGATTATTAATTGAACGAAATGATGAAACATGATATATAACATATTTCCACTGAAATTCAAAATATAGATTAAAAAAGCACTCAACAAACATTATCCTCATGTATGTGAACGTGTATGTGGCCAAGCTTAGATACATACATGATTAGTTAGAATGGTCACTTTTAGAGGATTCAGAATGAGCCTTCTTCTTGCCCTTCTTTCCATACTTCCGTAGACCAAACTCCCCCTTATGTTGCTCGTAATGGTCATCAACATTCAAATGGATACCAGGATCATTGGTAGAGTAACTACCACCGACCATGATAGAATTGTTGACACCTTGGAAGTTGCCATTAAGGCAGGTTGTCAATGGAGGAAGAGACTCTTCATTATCTTGTTTCATACCTAATTTATGGTTCTCCATACTCATTAAGTCGAGCTCACCTCTCATAGTGGCTCCCTCGTTGCTTCCAGCCATAGTTATGATCCCAAAACCACCATTCGCATCCTTCTCCTCTTGTTCATGATCATGAACATTGCTTGCACTTCCTCCCTCACTCGGTTTCTTATGGAGATGGGCAAGGCGACGAGTGAGTGCATTTATCATGTCTCGAATCTCACGATCGAGATTTTGCTTTTGTTGTTTTTCGCCTAACTCAGGAGTGGGCATGATTGATTTTTTAACTAGGTAGATTGTTTAAGAAATAAAAACACTAATGATGTTATCTTGAATGTAGGTTGTAATTTAAATAGAGGTAACACACAAACACAATTCGAATCGGAATTATGCAAAGGTGGGAAATTCCTTCCTTTAGTTGCAATTTGAGCATAATATTGTCTTTAAATTAACCTTTAATTCTTTGTCAAAAAAAGAAGTAAGGAAGGGATTGCTTGAGCTAAGGTTCAATGTCTTGTTCTACCCACATAGTAATTGCATTTCTTCTGGTATCTTTTTTATCGTGGCTGTAGATTTTTCTAGCATATATATCAACTTTAAATTATAAATAAGTCTGTGAATATATTCACACTAAAGTCATGACGTTTTATACATATGTTTATTATAATGATGTGCTTACACTTTTCCGCTCACAACTCATAAATTATAAAATAACAAATTACTTTTTTGTTTTTTTTTTTAAACTTTTTTTAGATAAATAAATGACAAATATTGAAAATGTAACAACCTTAACCATAAGACATAAATTATGCATTAGTATAAGTTTAATCACTTTATGGCTTTGGATTATGGGAATAAGGAAAGGTGTGCATGTGTATATCGATGATTGGGTGTGGGGTGTCACCGACAAAACCATTGCCAATGCCAGCTGCCCACGCTTTCTAAATAGATTAATTTATAAATGGATTCTTAATTATTATCACTACACTTACTTTTGGTGCTACAATAACCGCGTTCAACAGACTACAGAAGGAAAACATTTCTTATCTTATTCTTATATTAAGAAAAAGCTTTTGTTTATGTTTTTGCTGATTGCAAAAGGTTATGAATGTTAATGAAAAAGGAAGACGACGAATGAAACAAAAGATGCCCTTCGATCGACTGCTCTTGCTTAATTCCATATCCGCCTTTTTCTATTTTCTCGCTTGCTAATTGGCTGTTGGCTTACGTAACCTTGAAACTTTTTACTTTCTTCAAAAAAGCATGTATCTTGTAGCAAATCTAAAGTATATTGGCGTTGGGAAAGAAAAATATCATCAGTAGACCTTGCAATTTCAAGTCTCAGAAAATGATTAACACATCCCAAATCCTTCAATTTAAATTGTTGACTGAGTAACATTTTTGACTTCATTAATTTGGGACAAAGATGTCCCTATTAGAAGAGAAACAAAGGATGCACCATGACACTTGACAAATAATGATGAGTCTGCTTTGGATTGTTTAAACCCAATGAAATTAAAAAATTTGAGAACTTAGCATACCACTGTCTAGAAGCTTGCTGAAGTCCATATAAAGATCTTTGTAACTTGCAAACCAAATTTTTATTACTGTTCTTGTCATTAGAAACTTTACACCCTTGAGGTAGCTGCATGTAAACCTCCTCTTCTTCAAGATCACCATTTAAAAAACGCATTATTGACATCCATTTGCATTAAAGGCCATCTCTTTTGAGAAGCAATTTGACTGTAACTAATTTGGCAACGGGGGAGTTACGGGGAGTTACAGTGACGTAACCAGAATTTTGTTTTAGGGTAGGCCAATAATTTATAAAATATGAACGTTAGTAAAACACTTCAAATGATAACAAAATGTAATAATATATGCAACAAAAGATATTCTATTTGTGTATAATTTGAAACTTTTAATATATATATATATATATATATATATATATATATATATATATATATATATATATATATATATATAACTCAAATTTATTTGGGTGGGCCAAGGCCCACCCTTGTACTAATATGGCTACGCCACGGGGAAGTTAAGTGTCCAGAAAATCAATCATTTCTTGTTGATTGGACCCCTTGGCCACGAGACATGCTTTATATCTTTCAGTTGACCTATCAATATTTTTTTTGATCTATTAGAGCCACCGTAACGCTAGGTCACGGTACAAGTTAATTATGTGCATGGTTTAAATCTATTTTGAGTTTGGAGGGATTTTGTTTCCAACAAGAAACAAAACATGAGTTGTTTCCAAACTTATTCAGGGAAGACACATTTACATTTTATTATATTGTAAACTAGAAGAAATATTCATTTATGCCAAAAAAAAAAAACCAGAAACTCACAAATGCCATTGTCCTCCCGTTCCTAATCATGCTCACACAGCTGTTTACATGCGATTATTGTGTTAGCTCAAGCATATGGTGATTTTTGGCAATCCGGTTTCCCTTTCTCAGTGGCGGAGATAGATGGGTCGTTGGGGGTACTACAGTACCCTAAAAAATTGTTTTATATATATAAAAAAATATTATTTTTAAACATGTTTCATGTTATTGTACCTCCAACTAAAGAGATTATAACATGTTTTTTAATGTCTGATATAATATATATCGACAATGTTTGTACCCCATATTAAAATTTTCAGTTCCGCCATTGCTCTTTCTGAACAAAGAGGCGGAACTCATCAAAAATGGTCCATTTTCATTAAGCCATCGAAGATCGTCTTGGACCTACATCCGATTTCAAAGGAACACAAAAGCTTCAATTAAATTCCTAGTGAATCTTTTTCATGTCTTCATATATTTACATGTCAAAGCATGGTGAGTTTCGAAAGTCAAGTTTATTCCTGTAGCATATTACTTATGATGTCAGCATCACATTTGCAGCTTCAAGCTATACAAATGCTGGTTAATACGATCATTCGAAATATGCTCACTTCAATCGCTCAAAAACATGAAAAGCTCACATTAACTTCTTGGGGAATAATGAGTTTTTTTTTTTTTTTTTTTTTTTTTTTTTTTTTTTTTAATTTTTTTTTTATTTTATAAATATCACAAACAATCATCCACAAGAGCAATACTTGGCCCTTTTTAGGATCAAATCAACAATACTTGGAAATCGAAGCCGGACTTTTCCAGATTGGCACGCATCTTCTATAGCCGCGCTCCATCTTTCCGTGAGCCGAACCAAGCTACTTTCCCACAAAGCACTTCACACTTCATGTAACACCTCAAATTTTAGACCAAAATTTTCAATTTTTAAAACTTCCAAAAACTGAGTTTTACAACCAAATCGAATGCAAATCATTTCAAAACACAATTGTCATAGTTACCAGAGTACAATCAGAACTTCGTCTTCAGTCTTGCGAAGTACCTGCCACATACAAAGCAACAACGGTAAGCACGAAACTTAGTGAGTCCCCGAAGATACCACACACAACATAATGCTATGTGCATATTTAGCTATATATTTTGTATAGAATCTTAATACTTTTTGGCTAGTTTATTTCAATTAACGAATAAAATATACTTAATTATGTTTAAATTATATTTTCAGCCTTAAAGACATGTTCGGAAGCAAAACAAAGCGGGAAATGCAATCGAAAGTTCGGGAATTATAGAAAGAAGAAAAAGAGTAAAAAAAAACCGAATGAACTCATCGAGTCGGACACCTACTCGACGAGTAGGCACAAAACTTCGCGAACAAAGGGATGCCTTACCGCGCACGGATTTTAAGTGAGGGACTCGGAGAGTCGACCTATGGACTCGACGAGTCGCCCCTGTTTTCATAAAATAATATATTGGGCATAAACTCACGAAACAAGAACCTTTTCTAAAACTCTTGGAGGCAGAATTGCGATTGAAAGTACAACTAGAGCTCTGGAACTCGTGGATCAACCTTAACCTTCAATTTTGAGGAGATCAAAAGGCACGATTATATTCTCTTCTCTTAATCTAGTTTTTATATCATGTTTGAATCATTAGGTTTAGTTTATGAGACGTTTTCTGCTATGAATATGATCTAAAAACTCGTTTCTTCTGTTTAGGGTAGACAAATTTATGAGTATGGTTTGATTTTGTAGTTGAAATAATTTAATTTGGTGAATTTTGTTTTGTTAAGCTTGTTAAAAACCCTCATGTGTTGCCAATAACTATATTCTGTTAATTATCAAGTATATTAATCTGCATAAAAAATCTCTTGATTGTTTGTCTCATATAATTTATGTGAAAACAAGGTTATATGCCTAGGAATAGTGAAGATGAAACTAGGGGTTAATTAGAAAATAGGTAAATCAATGTGTGAGCTTCTATGACGAACAACCATACAAGAAGTTAATTGAATTAGCAATTTGATTAGATAAACTACAAGTCTTACTTAACCCGAATCAATAAACTAGTAAACTCATTAATTTAACCAATTGACCTCTGTTTGAATTAATTTGTTTTCTAAGGATTAGTAATAGTGAACATGAACCTAATCACATTAATCGATAGCCAATGACAAATTAATCTATTGCACTTGCCATAAAATCAACCATAGGAATAAATAAGTTGAACCTGAACAGAAGTCTCCTATATTATTGAATTTAGTTTATTTTTATTTGTTTTAGTTGCTAATTGTTTTGTTTGAGTGTTAGTTAAGTGCTTAAGTTTCTGGTTTTGAAAAACTAGAGAAAACCCATTTCCTTTTATTAATTGTTTTTTTCTAGATAATTCTAGTAGTTAGTTTAATTATCGTTCCATGTGTTCGGTACCCTGCTTGCTTAACTATACCACCAATTGACAAGTACACTGTCTTTTGTGTGTCTAAATTATATTTAAAGCGGGAATAAAACTAGTGCATTTTTACACACATAACATAACATAAAATAAACAGCTATGAGTTATCAGCATCCCTGAGACTATCAGCAGTCCTGATGAGCTAACAACATGCTCGGGAGGTTCTCTGTAACGTCCGCGTTTCTGGCTAAGCTATATTATGATGATGTAACAGTTAGGATCAACAATTGTAACCTATTTGACATAATAAAGAAGAATTATGTGAATATAATGTGTTTCATGATTATTATAATATAATAAAATAGGAAAAATCAGTTGAATCGTTCGTAAATCGTAAAAATAAGGTCACCAAAACACACACACACACACACACACACACACACACACATATATATATATATATATATATATATATATATATATATATATATATATATATAGAAAGTACACATCGCCCCGATCCCGAAAATACAAATTTCGTAGAAATCCGACTCTGTATGAATTAGATATGATTTTGATAAGATATAAAAGTCATCCGCACACAAGGGATGTGTGACGTAACTTTTAGCTAATACCACCAAAAAGAAAATCATAGTACACGTTAATGTAGGAATTTTGAGAAAAAGAATGTCAAAAATGGAGTCCATATAAGAGAGCTAAGATTTTAGCAAAATCTATGACATCCTATTTCGGATCGTCCGTGATTTAGGGTTCGTGGGATGCAACCCGGGCATGAGGAAGTCTCGTGGCTACGATGAGTTTCTAGAAGCGTAGGGCTTCTTGTCACCTTTCCGTGGATATGAGTTTCATTGGAAACGGACTTATAACAAGGGAGTTATGATAGTTTTAAGTTTTGGCAAGAAACGTCCTTTAATTGAGAAAGGTGGCAGCTGAGTACGTTGGGCGTACGTGTGTGTACGCTTAGCGTACTCATGTGCTTGAAAGTGAAACGGAGCCACCTAGTACGTTAGGTGTACTAGGCCTAGAGTGAAAAGACTAATTTAGGGTGTGTCCCTATATAAAGGACATGGTGGCCTCATTTCTGGCCACCATTCACAGACATAGACCCACTCAAACCCTAATTTCTCGTCCTTTGAGCTGCTGTGTGCATTATTGAGCTATCAAGTGTTCTTGTGATTCTTTGGAGTGAAGAAGGAGCTTTGAGGAGGAAGGAGTGGGAGTCTAAGCCTTGGATCTGAGCTTATCTTTGGTTGGAGCTTCAATTAGAGGTATAAAGCTCAAAGCTTTCTCACCCTTTTGATTTGTGCATCATTCTAGTTCATTTTAGGTTTTTGGTCCCAAAGTTGGACGCTTTATGAGATATTGAGCTATGGAGGTTATTATCAGCTCTTTTGAGTGTTTTGAGAGGTGTAGAGTCATAAAAATCGGGACTTGGACGTTTGAATCAAACCATGCATGAGTTATGAGCATCTTTGAGAATAGAGAGTGAAAGTTTTGGTGTTTGTGACTTTATTAGCCATGCAAAGGCTTAAAGTCATGAACTTTATGGAGTATGAGCCTTTAGGGAGTCCAGATCTGAGAATATAGTTATGGTCTTAACGGGTTAAGACCAAGAGAGTGGAAAAGGATAACTTGAACTTACGTTGAGCGTAAATCCAATACGCCCCACGTACTGGTCAAGTGTCCCCGATAGCCCGATCTAGATTTGTGCATACGCTGAGCATACCAAGAGGGGTATTCCCCGCGTAACCTTGTTGTGGGCTTTTTGGGCTAAAACCTATATTGGGCCTTAAGTGTTGGGCCTTGAATTTTGGGCCAATTGGGCTGGAGATTTTGATCAGAGGAATATTTTGTATGTCTTGGGCCTTTGTGTTGGACTTGCCATTTGGACTTGATTTTAAGAGTTGGGCCTTGGGAGAGCCCATTTAGTATTAGGCCTTGGTGGGCCCAAATGAGCTTGAGTTAATTATGGGTTGGGTAGTGAGCTATCTTTAGACCTAAGGAGTAAGGTTTGGTCTTAGATCTTAATTGGGTAATTGCGGGTTATGGTTTAGTGTTAGAGACCGGTGTGCAGCAGCAACATCCATAGGAGCTGTTCGTTTATGCTTTGTTTTAAAATCAGAGTAATAATTTAAAGAAAACTGTTGCGGAATTTGTTCCCAATAAAATATATGATAAGAATTTATCAAAGCATTTCTTAAAGAAATGTATTTTTTTATTATATAACAAAATCTCGGGATGTCATGTTATGATACACACCAAAAGCATAAACAGAACAAATTAGACCTTACAACAGTTATTTATAACTACTGCTCTATAATCCAAAATCTCTCGTCTTGTCAACCAACTTATGCTCTTATGCCACTACATGTAATTCAAAGGAAACTAAGTGGGCCAGTCTTGGGAGCCTGGTGAGCATATAGGATTTTCAACCCACAATATTATATCATATATATATATATATATATATATATATATATATATATATATATATATATATATATTATAATTCACAAACTCATACAATTCCACCATATATAAGCAACTCTTACCGCACCCCATCGATCTCCACAACGACACAATATATACTCTCATATCTAAAATTTACCTCCTTACCTAATCCATACTCATGGACCCAAAACCAACCTCTCTACCTAATCCATACTCCCGGATTAATAACAAATAAATATATCTTAATCCATAGCTACCAAAGTTTTTCTCGTTTATCGACCGTATCGTTTTCGAGACCCCTCTCGCAATACATGTCAATGCGTTTTTAGAGTACACCGGTGAACATTAAGTTCACAACACCTACAAGTTGTGAGCCTGCTAGTGTTCCACTAGACTGTCTATAATAGTTCGTGGTTGTCATCCCTACTCTGTTGAATGACGGGATCATCGCTTGGGTAAAGGTTTCACTCATTTTTCACCTGTCACCCTCATCTCATGATCTGTATCACCTTTTGTCTCATCATCTAACTCATCTTTTATCACACGCCAACTATCTCATCTACCCATCTTCTACCCAACATATTTGTAGATATAAAATACATATACATTTTAACTCATTTAAAACCTATATAAAACATTCAACCAACTCATCTTTTATCACACACCAACTATCTCATCTACCCATGTTCTACCCAACATATTTGTATATATAAAATATATATACAGTTAAACTTATTTAAAACCTATATAAAACATTCATCCAAGGCATTTTTGTCACACACCAACTATCTCGTCTACCCATGTTCTACCCAACATATTTGTAGATATAAAATACATATACAGTTTAACTCATTTAAAACCTATCTGAAACATTTATCCAACTCCCATCTCAAGTAAAAAAAACAATGTATAAACACATAGCACATATTTCATAGCAAATACTTCATATCTATGCGGTAGAAGAAAGTAACTACACACTTACTTGTTAAGACGATTGTCGGACAGCACGACGGCTCTTCAAGTAGAAGTTCTTCTAAGAAACCTGGATATCTTCACACACCGGGCTTCTCGTGGGAAGCGCGTCATCTTGAAACTCTATTCTCCTCTGGATCTTCGGGGCTTCAGGACTCGCTTCAATTATCGGGATGATACCGGGGCTTCGGGGGTATAACTTGCACGTAAAATGAGGTAATATGGGTGAGTGGAAAGAAATTGAGCAACAAAACTCGGCTGGCCTCACTTTCTATATATAGGAGGCTGAAATGCTATGCTCACGTCGTGAGCCACTAATGCTCACATCATGAGCTTGATGTCATTGCGTTCGTCATCAGGCCACTTGCTCTGGAAGATGTCCATCAGCTGCTCATGTCATGAACACTGTGCTCACGTCGTGAGCTCTGACACAAGCCTCGAAGTTTGCGTTCTGAACTTCATAAATTCATATCTCTCGCATATCCATCTTCAACGTTCTTTATATGCACGCGTAGGTGAGATTATGCTCTACAACTCTCGTTTAGACTCCGTCGGCTAGTTTTGACTTTAACTTTTATTATATGATTTTTAGTAGGCCGACATAGGAAAACTCCATTAGGAATTCACAAATCCTTTATCGGACGTCCGTTTTCGTTTGCCTTTTTACCGGTGCTTTAATATCGACGAGATCTTCGATTCTCGTTTAGATTGTTTCGACTAGAAGTCACTCGATCTCATATTCGAACTTTGGGCAGCATACCGCTAAGTTGAAACTTCGAAAAATCATAACTTCCTCATACGGAGTCAGATTTAGACGTTCTTTTTATGAATGCTCTCGGTTTAACATATTCTACGACTTTCGTTTAGATCACTAAGACTAAATATCTCTCTATCATAAATTCACTATTTACATCCTACAGTGTCGTGCCGAATCCGTCGCGAAACTTCGACAGGTCATAACTTATTCGTTATAACTCGGATTTCAGTGTTTTTTATATGTACGGAAACCTTGTGACATATACTAAAACTTTGTTAAGATTATTTATTCTAAATAATCTTCTATAAAAAAAAAGTCATTTTTTGGACGCTTATCGTATCTTAATTGACTAGCCCTGATCTACGGGCGTTACTATATCGACGATGCGGTTGTTATAAGACTAGGGTTGAGTACTTTCGACATTAGCTTACTAAAATATCATTAAATCTATTTAAAATAGTATTATAAAGGAGTGTTTAGTCGATATATAACTATAAGGTTATTAAGTAACTATAGAGAGTAGTTTTTGTAAATTCGATTACTATAAATAAGAGCCTCTAGGCTCTCATATTTCTTGCACCATTCTCTTGATTTAATAGTCTTTCTCTTCTTATCCATCGAGCATTTCGGTCCCTTGTGATTCGACTTCTATTTCTGTAGTTTTAGTATAGTAAGGTGAGCACTGAAGCGCTGCAAGAATCTTTCTTAGAAAGATTCAGCGATGAAGTTATGCCCTTGTAAAGCCCGACTCCTAGCTAAAACCCCCTTGTAAGTATGTTATGCTTACCCTACTTTAAGTATAGCTTGTGTTTAAATTATATATATATATATATATATATATATATATATATATATATATATATCAAATAAAATATGATATAAAAATGTTATTATAATATCTTTTAACCACTCACGGTATGGGGAATCTGGTTTGAAGAGCCGCATAGGGTTGTTGGATTTCAGAAGTGCTATAATGCCAAAATGGTTCTGTCCTCCGGTGTTTCATGTCTAGCCCCTGTCTGTACATAGTGGTTGGAAAATATTGTTTAATGTTTATATAAAAATAATAATAATACTAAGACTAATAATTAGTCATGGTAAATATTAGACTAAAATCTAGTGGTAATGATATTAGGTTTCATCAAAGTAAATTAATAGAATCGAAGCGATGTTTGAGTTCCGAATCACCACCTTAACAGGTGAGTGAATAGTTACTTTCATCTTACACCTAGATATGAGGTATTTAATATAAATTGCGTGTTATGTGTGCATATTGTCTATGTTCTTGATATCTATGTTGGATGAACGTTTTACACATGTTTTAAATGATTTAAACTGTATATGTATTTTATATCTACAAATATATTGGGTAAAAACACGGGTAGATGAAATAGTCTTACACATGTTTTACGCGCTCCTAAAACCAAATCGATCCGGAACTCCACTTGCCTCTCGGGAGGCACACCCGACAACTCCTCGGGAAAAACATCAGGAAACTCGCACACTATCAGAACCTCAACGATAGAACTCGGCGTCTCTGTGGCAACCCGCGTATCCATCACATACGCCAAAAAGCCCATACAACCCTGCTGTAGACTCTGTCTCGCTCTGGCAGCAGAACAGAAAGCTGATCCAGATCTAGTATCGTCGCTATACATCGTAAGCACTCCCCCACTAGGGTCTCTTATAGTCACTAACTAACGCTCACAGTCGATCACAGATCCAAATCTACTCAACCAGTCCATGCCCACTATGACATATACATCACCCATCGTAATCGGTTCGAGGTCTATCGGAAACTCAACACCAAAGATTGTCACAACCCCGAACCGGAATGGCGGAAACGTCTGGGGGTTTGAGTGACTTCATCTTGGAATATCATCATAGTGAATATAACAGAAACAAGGCAAGCATCATCATCACACGTACAATAATACAACAATACTGAGTTTACATCATTCTAATTGTTTACAAGAGTTACATCCCAAAATATAAAGGTTTATAATAGCAACAAAATGCACAAGTTTCCACATATTCTTAATACCCACCTGCATAACGAATTCCTAAGAATACAAGTTATTTAAAAAAATGTCAACATATATAATGTTGGTGAGTTCATAATCATGTTTGTACGAAAAGTTTTGTATAAATTTGTAATCACCAGAAAATCCGATATTTTCTGTAAAATAAATTCGATATTTTCTGTAAAATGTTTGAGAGTATTGTATTGAGTCATCTATTAATGCATGTGTGTTTCCTATTTTTTTTTAAATGTATAAAGCGAGTATTCAAGAAAAATATGATGTTTTTATGTTGTAGAACGTGACGAATAATGTAATTTTTCCCCAGAAAAACCGATATTTTCTTCTTGTAAAAGTGTGGTAGTATTAAAAACCCAAAGACTGTGAGTTGGTATTTGTATAGACTTGTAATTGTAGAATCCTTTATGTATTCCGTAAATTTTACAGTGGAGTTAATTTCTTTTGTGAGTCGTTATAGCCATACTTGATAATGACTGGTCCGCTCGTCATGACATTTTTCAGACGCCGACTTGTTTAAGGTAAGGTTCGTCACCCTAGACTGGCCTAGTCTAGCTGTAACGATCAACTTAGGTGTGGGGTGTCAACCCCGTATAGATCTATACACAAACTCTCGTTCTCCCTCCAGAGACTCTGGGTATAACTACATGCTACGGTTGTATACTAGATACGTGTGAACAAACGAAATGTCTCACAAGAGTCTTAACTGAATTTACGCGAATATTGAATTGCACAGTGTATATTGTTTCCATATATGTTTTTAGTTTATTAGGCCGAACAAGCATGTAAATGGGCCACAAAGGCCCAAACAACATGTAATGCATATTCCAGACCTAATAAGCATGTAATTGGACCACAATGGCTCAATAGACATTGAGTGTGTATTCCAGGCCCACTTAAGCATGCAAATGGACCACTAATGCCCAATAAGCATGTAAGGTATATTCCGACCCAAATAAAAGTGTAAGTGACATATTTGTTTCGTTTGTTATTACGTTGATCATTTAAGCTCAATTATTTACCAAAATGACATAAAAGGCCCACTTTTGTAAAAAGAGATTTTTGGTCCCTAAAACCGAAAATTTACAATTAAAGCATATTTTGGTAAAAATGACGCTTTAAGTCCCTTAAGACCAAAGTTTGCATTTAAGGGCCTATTTCAAATTAAAAATGACATTCTTTGCCCACTTTTGCTAGAATTGTCATTTCCGGCCCAATTTTATAAAAGTTGACATTTTCGGCCCAAATGCACAAAAATTAACCTTTTTAGCCCAAGTTTAATAAAATTTTCATTTTTATCCCATATAACCAAAAATTTACATTTTTTGCTCATATTTGTTTAAAATGACAATTTAATTCATAAAAGCCAAAAATTCACAAGTTTAGTCCATGAACCGTGAAGGCCCAATTTGAGGCCCATTTTGTGAAAATGTACATTTTTGGCCCTTTAAAAACTATGAACATCATAACAATCCATATTATTTAAAAATGACCCATTTTTGGTTCTCTCAGAACCGTGAGTTACATAATAATCTCACCTTTTTGTTTGTTTTGTCGAAAATAGCCCGCTACACGATTTTATTTAGTTTTCTAGTGATCCTCAACATATTTTCTCATTTCACTTCATAGTATGTTGTATGTAATACTTTTAGTTTGCAAATATTACCATGCTTAGTGCATATTTCGAGTTTTGTGATGTCTCAACAAGTTTTCATAGTAAAAGTCACATCACATAACATAAAACACACATATACAAGCATAAACACATAGATCTAACACAAGGCAACTTGTATCCTCCCCCAAAAACAATATAAAACCGAAAATAGGGGTATGAATTCACTTTGGGTTGATGGATTCGGTTTTTGGTTAAGAAATGAGAGGGATTTTGGCCCTAGCAAGCTCCCTTGAGTAGATCTCGAACTTGTGAGGTTTCTAAGGGACATAGATCATGAAATGAAGTGTTAAGAGAAGTAAGTTTATCATGAACAAGAAGTTAAACACCTTGATGAGAAGTAGCTTACAAAAATGAATAGAATTTTTATGGGGAGTTCTTGATCTCACACAAGCACACACAAAATTTAAAATGAAACGGTGGGATTTTCTTAAAGTTCTTGGAGAAATATGAGAGGGATTATAGCATGTGTTTCAAGTTGAACTGAGAGTGGTGGTGAGGAGTGGCTCTCGGTCGAGATTAAGAAGAGAAGAGAGATAAAGAAGAAATGGTTAATACATGGGGGTAATGATGTAGGAGTTTAGATATATGTGATGTAATTAACATGGAAATCCTCTAGTTAAAGTTGAGGTGTCAAGTTTTAATCCATCCTAATTTTATTTTCTTTTTGTTTTTTTACTATATATATATATATATATATATATATATATATATATATATATATAGCCGAGAATAAGAGGAAAGAAAAGAGAAGTGAAAATTTTGGGCTATTATTGAATATATTTGAAATTATAAGGCCCAAGATAGGAGTTTTCGGCCCATTGGGCCCTCTCATGAGTCTACGTTCCAAAAGGGGTAAAATAGTAGGCTTTCGGCCCACTACCATTATTTGGGTGGGTTTTGGCCCAATAACGCCCATGAAAACGAAGTGAGACATTCTAGGCCCATTAATCCCCATCGTGCTATAATATAATGAATGTGGGTCCAAATAGCGCCCAAATGAGTTTTCTTGCCCCAAAGTAATCAAATGGAGTGTTTATTGGCCCAACAGGCCCAATAAAAGGGATCATGGTCCAATCTAAGTTTGAACCGGGACATTAGGGTTACAAACCCACAGTGGAGTGTATGAGATGTATTGAATTAGGTTTTTGGGCTTCACAAGTGAGTTTTGATTTGAATAGTTGTTTTTGAATTTAATAAAATGCATAAAATCAATCTTAGGGTTACAAGTTACATCGAGAGTTTGTCATACATAGATAGAATTTCCTTAGCCAAAAATGCTAGTTGTGACATCATCCCCCCCCCCCCGTTAGAGGGAATTACGTCCCGAAATTGTTTTGGATTATAATAATAAGAATTGGAGAATAGGTGGGGGTACTTTTGCTTCATCTGGTCTTCGCATTCCCATGTGAATTCCGGTCCGCGCTTAGCGTTCCATCGAACCTTCACAATCGAATTATGACCTTGTTTTATACGCTTCACTTCCCTGTCCATTATCTCGACCGGCTCTTCGACGAACAGGAGATTCTTGTTTACTTCGATCTCATCCAGCGGAACAACGAGGGTTTCATCTGATAAGCATTTTTTCAGATTCGACACATGGAACACGGGGTGTACGTTGTTGAGCTCCGCAGGTAGCTGCAACCTATAAGCCACTGGACCAATCCGGGCGAGAATCTCGAATGGCCCAATGTATTGCAGATTTAGTTTTCCCCGCTTCCCAAAATGGATCATCCCCTTCCAGGGAGAGACCTTCAACAGCACCCGATCTTCGATTTGAAATTCCATAAGCTTTCGTTGTTTATCAGCATAGCTCTTTTGTCGGTCTCGGGATGCTTGGAGTCGACACTTAATTTGAATTATTTTCTCTGTTGTTTCCCGAATGATCTCCGGTCTTGTAAGAGTGCTAATTGGTGTTTGTCCCCTTGCCAGCTGGGTGTCTCCCACCTCAGCCCAGCAAAGAGGCGATTTGCATTTGCAGCCATACAAAGCCTTAAAAGGAGCAACCTTAATGCTCCTATGATAGTTGTTATTGTACGTGAACTTAATTAAGGGCAAGTGGTATCTCATGCCCTGCCAAAATCAATCACACAGGCTCGGAGCATATCTTCAAGCATTTGAATGGTTCGCTCACTTTGACTGTCGGTTTGAGAGTAGTAAGCAGTGCTCATGTCTAGTTGTGTTCCCATTGCCTTCTGGAGCGTCTGCTTAAATCGTGAAGTAAATCTACTATCTCGATCCTAGATAATAAATATCGACACTCCATGGAGTCTCACAATTTCTTTTATATAGATTCGTGTTAGCCTCTCCATTTTATACATCTCCCTTATTGGTAGGAAATGGGCGGATTTTGTCATCCTATCAACAATCACATAGATAGCGTCCAGTTCGTCCGCTGTTTTTGGTAATTTGGTTATGAAATCCATGGTGATCATTTCCTATTTTCACTTGCGTATTATTGGCTATTGTAACAATCCCGAGGGCTTCTGATATTCCACTTTAACCATGGCACAAGTGAGACTCTTGCCCACGTAAGTGGCAATTTCTGTTTTCATGTTGGGCCATCAATAATGTTGTTTAATGTCTAGGTACATCTTATCGGAACCTGGATAGATGGAGTATTGTGTTTTGTGCGCTTCTTTCATGATCATATCTCTGAATCCTCCAAATTTTGGGATACAGATACGTTTCATGAACTAGTAGGCTCCATCTGCCTTGACTTCCAGATTCTTATCCATCCCGCGCAGTGTTTCATTAGCGGCGTTCTTCGGCTTTAAAGCCTCCAATTGTGCTTCCTTGATTTGTGAAGTTAGATGAGAGTGGATGTTTATCGATAATGTTTTCACCCGACAACCTGAGTATTGTTTCCTGCTCAGGGAATCGGCTACCACGTTAGCCTTACCTGTATGATACTTGATCTCACATTCATAATTATTTAGCAGCTCAACCCACCTTCGTTGCCTCATGTTCAGCTCATTTTGATTTAGAATGTGTTGGAGGCTTTTGTGGTCCGTAAAGATGGTGTACTTTGTACCATAGAGATAGTGCCTCCAAATCTTTAGAACGAAGACCACTGCTCCCAGCTCGAGATCATGGGTGGTGTAATTTACCTTGTGGGTCTTTAATTGTCTGGATGCATATGCAATCACTTTTCCGTGCTACATCAGCACACAACCCAGTCCTTGGTTTGAGGCGTCACAATACACCACAAAGTCTTATGTTCCCTATGGCAAGGACAACACCGGAGCACTAAAGAGGGCACGCTTCAATGTTTGGAAAGCAACTTCTTGTTTGTGTAAGTACCAAATTTGCTTGACGTATCAATCAGATCCAATTGATGGTGCGGAATCCCAATGAATTGGTTGATGCAAGATAAAATGAAGAAGAAGGAGGAGAAGAATTTGATGAATCTCTATGTATTGATGAATAATCAATGATGCTCCTTACAAAAGATTCACACACACTTAGCACCTCTCCTAGCCGTATACATTTATGACTCCACTAACACTATTTATATGAGACGGACAGCCGCAAATGGGTTCATGGCTGTAAACACGTTTATGGTCGTAAACACCACCTGAGTTGTAAACACTCCTAACCACATGGAACGAATACCCAACTGCCTAGAAAAGCATAGTATAAACCATATTTTAGACCCAACAATCTCCTCCTTGGTTTATAGCTTTCTTTTCTAATTGACCCAACAAACTCTCCCTAAAAAGTAGCTGGCTTTTCTTGTCAATCTTCAGTTTGAGCTTGGCTTCAGCGTAAACCTTTAAATTATTCACATATTCAAGATGAACTTGATGAATCTTCAATAAAAGACTTCATCTTGAGCAGTTGGGCATTTATTCAAAATTTGACTCTGAATGCACGTTGATGTGGAGGCTTCTTGTTAAGATTCTTGAAAAATGGCGCTTTTATGAGATGAATCTTTAGAGAGAACAACAGAGGGAGCTAATATTATGGATCACTTCAGCAGGTTCATAGATAGTAGCAAATTAATTGAGGAGGCTTCAATGCAATCTGTCACATAATCTTCAAGAACAGCTTCATCTTGCTTCTGGGGTTGAAAGATTGAATGTTAAAAGAATAATCTTCATTTCATATGAGAATTCTTCAACAATCACAGATGAAGGTTTGGTTCAGAAAATCTCGATACAGTCTCCATGAGTCTCATCTACATCTGAATTCACTTTTCAAGACAAAGAAAATTTTGAGATAAAAACAAAACTAAAAGAAAACTTAGCACACAATATTTTTGTATTTTGCATATTTTCTAAAAAATAAAACAGAAACAAATTTTTTTTTTTTTGGATTTTTTGATTTTTCTGAAAGAAATAAAACACAAATAACACTATTTTTGGATTTTTTTTAATTTTCTGATTTTTTGTTTGATTTTTTTAATTTTTAATTCTCCTCCTAAATTTGTGCATAGAGGAAAACTATGAACAAGTTTAACAAAAACAAAAAAAAAAGTTGGGATCAAAGTTGTCAAGCAATGCAATATCGTTTATCTGCACACACACCTACGTGTTTAGATCTAGTCAATCACTGGTATTGTGGTCCACTTAAGCATAAAGGATGTTGACAAGTTGGACAGGCTATAAGTGACAAGATAGTGTGATCTATATTCTTAAATGGACATTTAGCTGAAGACGACCAAGGATATTGTTGTCCACTAAAATTAAGCAGCGAGCTCTACATACAACCTTTTTAAATTGTTCAATTTTAGATGCACTAGAACGTATTTCCCACTTCCCGATATACCCCGGTAATCAAGAACTTTGAAAGAACTCCTTACTTTAGGTGAGTGGACAATCATTCAGAAAAAAGTCAGATATAGAAGTGCATATGTTGTATCCCAAGTTGTATGTCTTCCAATCACACAAAGAAAACAACATATGTCTAACATAGATAAGGGTTAGAGAGATAGTAGAGTGCATACGTTGTGTCCTAGGTCGGATCTTTTGATCATGCAGAGGGGACAACATATGGCTAACAGATAGAAAGAATTGCATATAAAAGAGGATATGCATAAAGATAGAGTTGCATATGTTGCATCCCAAGTCAGATATCTTCCAATCACGCAAAGGAAGCAACATATTACTAACAGATAGAAAGCAAGAAAATAATTTCCTACAGACCTACTTTATCAAAAACCACAGTCGCCCTATCAATACCGGAATTAAGGACATGAGTCCATACATCAAGGAAATGTTAAGCCACAGTTCTAGATAATTAAATTTTAGTGTATCTCGCAGGTTCCCATGTTTATCTCACTGCTCAATCTACCTGAGCGTTGTATTATCAGTCCAAATGAAACTATCTAAGTTCATATTGTCAAGTCCTTTCATTTGTCAATGTCTAGTCCTTTTGAATCCTTTATGCCTACCATCACATTGAACACAGAGTCTAGACAACTCAGCTTTAGTGCATTACACGCATCATAAAGTGCCCTTTAGCACAAGACTTCATATCACTACCCAATAACACCTACTAAAGAAAGACATATGAAAAAAATTAAAAATATTGTCTTTGAAATGAATCAATGTAAGAGAAAAACTCAGGAGTGTCGAGAAGAATACTCAAACCATAAATCACCGATTCAATTTGCATCCAGAAGGTCTGAGAACAACACGTATAATCTAAAAAAAATCCGAAAATTCTTCACATTGTTAAGAACAAACCCCATATGTGATCTTTTCCTTTCTTCCCTTCCCGCAAAGGACACATACTCTCAAACAAAGTTCTGAATGTTGTACAGTTGAGAGATGTCCCCTATCATGTGCCAGGAACAACCACTACCAACAAATCGAAGTTTGATCATATGCCTCCATAGCTGCTCTAGCACAGAGCGAGATCAGTTGATCTTCGGAACCCAGTCCATTTTGAAACTGGGTTGACCTTTGTCATCAACTCAAGGTACTCTCTCCCATGACATATCCTTCTTATTACAAATAGAAGATGTAGAAATATTAGAATAATTAGAAGATTTGGGAGATTGAACCTTTGGTACCCATCTGTAGTTGGGTTTAACCCATTTCTTGTTCGATCGGATGGGTGGCTCGGCACTTGATTTTGAATTTGAAGTCGATCTTCGAGATGACTTTGATCTAACTGGTTTTTGTTTCGCCGAAGCATCTCTTGGATTAGACTTCTTGTCTGACATAACCTTCTTGTTGTTGGGATTTGATTTCTTAGTTTTCTTGGCATTCTAGTCGCCATTGTTTAAACGTGGCCTCAAAGGGTTTCTTTTGGAAAATCTCCCTCTTGGCGCGTTTTTCCATCCTTGTGCATAATATGGAACGTATGCACGATTAGAACAATTTCTGACAATGTATCCAGGTGTTCCCAATGAAAACATGTCTTTTTCTTCCTGTAGGAGTTGTTTCTTCCTGCCCCTGGTGGCGTGAGCTTGCCTTATCTCTGATTGTTCCAACAAGCACACTTGCAGCAGGCACTATGTTTTGCTTGTGTTCGTGGCCTGTATTTACCAATAGCAGGTTGATCAGAAGTAACTGAGTTAGAAGAAACAGATTTAGAGTTCAAGGAGTCATTTTTTGTTTCAGTAGTGTTCTCCTTCTTCTCATCCTCTACTACTTTACCTGCACATGAAGTAGAAACATTAGTATCTTTCATCTCAACACCATTAGTTGGCCCTGATTGTTCAGTCTTAACTGAAACTGGTGCAGGGGATTGGCCATATTGAAGATGTGCTTCATTTTCAATTTCCCCCTCGGTTAGTGGAGTAGAAATGTAGTTATCAGTAAAAGGAGGTGGAAGATCGTGATATCCTAGGCCCTTGATTTGATTGTCTTTAAATTTTAGTTGTTTTCAATCATGGATGCAAATACCTCACTTGACACATCATATTTTCTAAAATTAAAATCTGCATCTTTAAATTTAATTTTCAAAGAGTCAAGCTCAGTAGTCAATTTGACCATTTTCCTTTTAACATAGTTGTAATTTTCACATTTATTACTATATTCTTCTTGAAGTTTTCAAAAGTCCTTGATTTTGGTGTCTAGTTGTTCTTTTAAGAGTTTTTGACATTTCCTAAGAGTATATCCTTCATATTTAAGGTCCTCATTTACCCTTTTTAGTAAATCATGTTGTTCACGGAGAAATTTAATTGTAGCTTCACAAGATGGAGTACATGAAACTTCATTGAGCGGGATGCTTGAAGAACTCATTGTTTACCAAAAATGCCGTTTGACTAAAAACTCAAAAGTCAACCTTAAAAGTCAAATTTAAAAAGTCAAACTTAAAAGTCAAACCGAAAAGCTAAATTTGAAATTTTTAAAGTCAAATATCAAACTTGAATGTCAAAGTCAATTTTAAGTTCAAAAGTCAAAAATAAAAGTCAAAAATTAAAAACCAAATTTTTTGGGTAGAAAATGGAATTTTAAATTTTGAAAATTTGAATTTTAGGCTAAAAGTGTTAAAATTGCGAAACTGGAACCGAGAAATCGAATCCTTTTGAATTAAATTGGGAAGGAGAATAACGGGAGGTAACCTAGATCATGTGGTAAGACGTGTGGGTTGTGGAGGCAGGTGACCCGGGTTCTATTCCTGGAAACCCCTAAATAGTTTTTGAATAAATTGCCTGCGAGGACTATGCGTGTGTGGACCAATCATGTGCTGGAGCTTGCTGGCCGAGAACTATCCGAGAACTAAACACGCTGTTGGGCCGCAAACGAGGCTGACCAAACACGTGCGAGGTGTGTGTCCGAGAACGTCCGAAGCCTGAAATGCTACCGAGCCGTGAACGCTTCTTTGGTTCGGCCGAGAACCCTTCTTCTGTCCAGCTGAGAACCCTTCTTCGGAGGTCGTGAACCCTTCGGAAATTTCGATAAAAAACAATGTTTTTTCACCCCTTTTTGCCCCAAAACTCGATCAGAAACTTGTTTTTTATGAAAACCTCAAAGAAGAAACCCCCAATATTTCTTCAAAAAATATCCAAAAATGCAAAATCCTTCAATAAAACGTGAAAAAACGCTCCATATCTTGCCAATTTGATTGATACAATCCAAGCTATGATATCAACTGTAAGTCCCAAATTTGCTTGACGTATCAATCAGATCCAATTGATGGTGCGGAATCCCAATCAATTGGATGATGCAAGATCAAATGAAGAAGAATGAGAAGAAGAGTTTGATGAATCTCTATGTATTGATGAATAATCAATGATGCTCCTTTCAAAAGATTCACACACACTTAGCACCTCTCCTAGCCATATACACTTATGACTCCACTAACACTATTTATATGAGACAGACAACCGCAAATGGTTTCACGACCGTAAAGACCACCTGAGCCATAAATACTCCCAACCACATGGACCAAAACCCCAATTGCCTATCAAATAAAAGTATAAACCATATTTTAGACCCAAGAGTTTGTCCGTCCAGTTTAAGGGTACGCCTTTTGTGTTAGGGTGATGAGGGGCTTGGCTATCCTGGAGAAGTTTTGGATAAATCTTAGGTAGTAGTCCGCAAGACCCAAGAATTGTCGGATTTCTATTGGTGTCTTCGGAATCATCCAACCTTCAATAGCCTTGATTTTGGAAGGATCCACATGAATTCCCTCCTTACTGACTATATGACCCAAGAAGTTTACACTGCGAATCCAAAACTCGTATTTGGAGAGTTTTGCATATAGCTTCTTGGCTCTCAGAGTTTCCAAGATCTGGCGCAGGTTCTTGTGACATCCCCATTTTCATGGCCAGAAGAGAGCAATTTTGTTTATGCTTTATAAAAGTCAGAGTACCTATTTTAATAAAAATGTTGCGGAATTTGTTGCCAGTAAAACATGATAAATACGTTATCAAAGCATTTCCAAATAAACATATTTTTATTCATTTTAAAACATTTAGGATGTCATTGTTAATACAGAAACATAAGCATACACAGAACTTCCATTCATTATCACTAGTGATTTATATCTCCTTAATCTCTCAGTGTAATGTGACTTCATATCAACACCTGCGATATAAATAAACTGAGTGGGTCAGGCTTGGGAGCCTGGTGAGCACATAGGGTTTTCAACCCACAATAAATAAGTTTATTAACTTTATCAAACCAAACAAACCCGATTACCCGTTCCTGTTATCCTCACTTTACGTCCCTAAAATATCTAACACAAGGGACCTAGTCTAAGGACTTTCATCGGGGTGACAACACATGCTTCGGGGGTTCCTCGATGATTCATGTCAAATAAGGAAACCATGTGGGGGATGGAATACTGCTGGTGAGCACACAGTTCAAATAAACACCCACAGATTGCGAGTCTGCTAGCGTTCCACTAGACTGTCTAGAATAGTCCGTGGTCGCCATCTATACTCCGCTAGATGACTGGATCATCAATAACATCTATAGTGAGGCCTCTCATTATTTTATTTGGTCACACGGCAACTATTACATCTACCAATGTTTTACCCAACACATTTTGTAGATATAAAATACATATACAGTTTAAATCATTTAAAACATGTGTAAAATCATTCATCCAGCATAGATAGCAAGTATACACATAATATGCACACACAACACGTAATTTATATAAAATACTTCATATCTATGTGTAAGATGAAAGTAAGTATGCACTCACCTGATAAGGTGGTGATTCTGAATTCAGACAGTGCTTCGTTACTTCTTAAAACAATTTCCTTCGACAAAAACCTAGTATCATTACCACTCAGGTTTAGTTAAATATTCACCGAGGCTAATTAATAGTCTATCTATTATTACTATTATATAAGCGTTAAACAATACTTATATAACCCATAATAATAGCCCAAGTACTTATTATAAGTTCCTAATAACATTACTATATTAAAACATAAGTTATACATAAGTTATACGAACGCCGTTATCGACGTTCTTTATATCAACGCATAGGTAAAAACAAAATCTACAACTTTCATTTAGACTTCGTCGGCTAATTCTTGATTGATCTTAAATTTAACAGTTAGAGGAGATTAGACTGTTAAATGACCGTGAAAAATTTGTAACTCCTTCATACGGAGTCCGTTTTCGTCTGTCATTTTACCCTTGAGTTCCTATTAATGAGATCTTCAACTCTTATTTAGGGTCGCGTAAGCCAAAAACCGCTCGAACTAAAATTTGAGTTTCGGGTCGTGCACTGCTAAGCCAAATCTTAGAAAAATCATAACTTCCTCATACGAGGTCAGATTTGGGTGTTCTTTTTATAGACAGATTCAAGTTAACATATTCTATGACTTTAATTTAGATCACTAAGGCTAAAAGTCGATCAATCATAAATTCACTATTTACGTCTTCCCGGTGTCGTATCGGTTCCGTTGCGAAACATCGACGGGTCATAACTTCTTCGTTATAACTCGGATTTCGGCGCTCTTTATATGTACGAAACCCTTGAGACATATGCTACACTTGGTTAAGATTATTTATTCTAAATAATCTTTTGTCGAAAAGTCATTTTCGACCCCTATTATCTCTAAATTGACTAGCCCGGATCTACGGGCGTTACAGTGCTGGTCGTCCTCCTCCTTACTTAGAGAGTATATGATAATCAATGAAGACGATTACAAAATTATCGAGGAATGGGAGGAAGACTCGATTCATGAGGTCGATAAATGTTGTGGGGGCATTCGTCAGACTGAAGGGCATAACAACGAATTTGAAATGGCCGAATCGGGTTCGAAAAGCAGTTTTTGGAATATCCTCTTCCCGGACTCAGAGTTGATGATAACCGGATCTTAGATATATTTTTGATAAATAACTAGCTCCTTGAAGCTGGTCAAGTAGATCATCAATTTGTGGAAGTGGGTATCGGTTTTTGATGGTGTGTTTGTTCAACTCTCGATAGTCAATGCACATTCTGAAGGATCCGTCCTTCTTCTTGACAAACAAGACTAGCGCTCCCCATGGTGAGAAGCTTGGCCTGATGAAGACTTTGTTCAGAAGTTCGCTTAATTGACTAGATAACTCCTGCATTTTGGTGGGAGCTAACCTGTAGGGTGATTTGGCAATTGATGTGGCTCCTGGTAAGTCGATTCGAAATTCAACCTATCTTTCTGGGGGTATTCCAAGAAGATCTTCAGGAAATACGTCCGGGAAGTCGCATGCCACTGGGATGTCGTTAATGTTTACTTCCTCTTTTGCTTTATCCACGACGTGAGCGAGGAATACATAATTTTTCTTGTGCAGGCACTTTTATGCCTTGATGCACGAAATAAAATGGAGATTGGCGCCAGGTTTATCACCATAGAATCAGGGTTTCATGATTGGGGAGGTGAAGGCGAACGACCTTCTCACGGCACATAATATCAGCATGGTGGGGGCTTAACCAATCCATGCCGATTATCACATCAAAACTCCTAATATTTACTAGCATCAAATTTATTTGAAACGAATGGTTATTTAATGTTAAGGTGCACCCTACGTAAACGTCTTTGGTTGTTTCAATTTTCCTGCTAGCCGTCTCCACCATGAAGGCTTCGCTTAGCTTCTGGGGTTGTTGGTTTAGTAAGTGTTTGAATTTATTACTCACAAAACTCCGCGCAACTCCACTGTCAAATATAATGCATGCGTAAGTGTTGTTGAGGAGAAACGTATCACTGACTACCATTGGGTTTTGAACTGCCTCTCCTTGACCCATGGTCAAGACCCTGCCCGATCCTCCTGCCCCTTGGTTTTTGGATTTGGGGCAATTGGTCTGAAATGGCTAGTTCCTTCACATCCATAACAAGTATGGCTGGCCCCGACGTTGTTGTTGTTGTTTCCGTTGTTGTTTTTGCTATTGTTGTTGTTGTTTTGGTTGTTGGTTCTGTTGGGTTTGAGATCTACAGTACCAGGCGGTGTGCCCCTTGTGGTTGCAGTTGGTACACTGCATTTCTTTGCACTGGCGGTGGTAGCTGCATTTGCTACATTTTGGTAGAGTTCCTGAGTATTGCTTGGTAGTGGTTTGCGTGGTTGAGACTAGAGTAGTTGGTGCTGGCACAACTAGAGGGGTAGCAGTGTGGACCGCTACGGTTTGTTGCTTTTTGGAGGATCCCTGGTTTTATCGTCCCTTTCGTTTGTTGTCTTTGTTTTTCTTGTTATCCCCTTCCTTCTTGATCTTAGTATCAGTAGTTTTGGTCCTTTTCTTATTGCCATGGTCGTAAAGCTTTCGAGCTAGCCTTTTTGCACTGTCAAAAGTTTTTGGATTTGCCACAATCATGTTTCCTTGGATTGGAGAAGTTAATCCCCAAATGAACCACTCAATCTTCTTCCCTTCTGATGTAATCATCCGCGGGAATAGAAGGGCTAGTTCACTGAACCTTCAGATGTAAGCCTCGATATTTGAATTTTGTACTGTGAGGTTCCATAACTCCTGCTCCAATTTTTGTATCTCCCCACGGGGACAATACTCTGCCATCAACATTTCCTTGAGCTCCTCCCAGGGCATGGCATTTGCCAATGGAAGTGTCTTAGCCTGCACATGGCCATTTCACCACGAGAGCGCTTGGTCGAAAAACGTGCAAGTTGCGAACTTCACCTTGCATTCTTCAGGGCATCCGCAGATCTCAAAAACTGACTCTATCTTTTCCATCCATTGTTTTAAGGTTATCATGCCTCCCGTTCCGTTGAATGTTCGGGGTTTGGCATTTGAAAAGTCCTTTTAGGTGTAGAATTTTGTAGGACCTTGGTTCGTTCCTTGATTCAAGCTTCCAGTCCCTTGGCCATTACCGTCACCATTATTTCCGTTATGAATATGTGACAATGTTGCGGTGACCTCAACTAATACTGCTACTTGGAATGCAGCAGAATCTACCTCCGGTGTAGGCGGTGGTGGTGGCGTCGTGTTGTTTCAGCGATTCAGTCTTTGAGGCATCTTCTATCATAGAACAGAAAGATAGTGAGTACATAGTATTTCGCGGTTTCGAGTTCCTTCATCATTTAGTGGTTTTAATGGTTTGATTGTGTATATAAGTGAATTCATGTATTATCATGAATTAGAAAAATGAAAACACATAACAGATAACAATATCACAAATAAAACTAATAACTTTTTCATTAAAATCCAACTTTGTAGTACGATGCGTGAAAATTTTCCTTGGCAGGCGTACAATATATAGAAACATATATGATCCGACAACATAACGGCTTTATGAGTTGTGTAATCACGTAATCATAAAGTCGATAGTACATATAATAGTACATAAAAGAGAAACATAACAGTAGTGATGAGAGGTGGAGCCGATCCTAGCCGCGACAGAAAGTGTCTGGTGGTGCTGATGATGAGGTGGATGCACCCTGATGTCTGGCCAGATGATGCTCAGTGGCTCGTAGCTGGGCTTCCAACGTTATCTGTCTCGCGTGATAGTCCCTAACCACCTCATGAGTCATCCTTTCTGCATAGTCAACTGCGGCTCTTATTGCAACTCTCTAACCGGTAGTTGCCTGTGCCTACTCACCTATACCGCGCGTCCTCCTAACCATCACTAGCAGGGCTCGATCCGCAGGCCCGCCATGACTCAGTTCGTAATAGTCCTGGTTCATACCAAATGAGGGACGCACCCCTTATTGGTGACTCCACCTCCATATCTCATGAGCCCATGGGGGCGTAGGGCCGTTGGGACATATCCTGTGTGGAGGTACCCTGGCCATGTACGACGAATTAATGACTTCGGACTCTGCGTCCGAGTCATCTGCGTCCTCACCATCAAATGCCTCATTCTCTGAGTCCACCACCGATTCTGCTGGTCCTTCCTTGAGTTCTTCCTATGGCTCTTCCTATGGCTCTTCCTCGGGCTCTTCCTCGGGTTCTTCCTCGAGTTCCGGCTCTAGCCATCCTCCGTTCCCCTGGTTGGGGAAGTAAGGATCTCTGGGGTGATGAAATCCAACCATAGAGTCTGCACAGAACTATATGAATGCAACAAAGATGGATAGCCTGGAAAAATACTCTTATAATGTTTTAATTGTTTTAGTTTGGTTCCTTAAAACTTTTGGATAATTAGATGGTAATTTTCTAGATTCATTGCCCACTATGATCACTCCCAAACATATGTTGGTCGTATTTTGAATAAATATAGTTGATCAGGCTCTATTTATCCATAATACGACTACATAACTGTCCGAGTTTAACCGTGATGTTCAATTCCTCCTAGGACTTTTATTGTTATTGTAATGATCCACACATAGGTATATATTTTAATTGTTTTTTTCAAAGTAGTTTAATCCCAATGTATTTGTAACAGCCCGGAATTCAGGTATAACCTTTTAGCCCTTCATCTTTTCAGATATGTCTTGTTGGCCCTTTTGTGTTGGGGCGAGTACGCTGGGCATACAAAGAGTACGCTGCGTGTACTTGCGCGCTTAATTGAACGCGTTGCCACCCGGTTACGCTGGGCGTACCTAAGGCTACGCTGGGCGTAACCGGTCCAGACCCAAAACCCTAATTTGAGTTGTTGGCTATAAAAAGGAATGAGATGGCTTGGTTCCTCAGCCACCATCCTTCAGAAAGAAACCCTAAGAGAGTGTCCCTTCGTTCCTAGCCCTTTTGTGAGTGTTCTAAGCTTGGTGGTGTCATTTCAAGGTAGCAAAGGAGAAGAAGAGTCCATTGTGAAGGCTAGAAGTTGGTGTTCAAGTGTAGATCCGGGCTTAGCAAAGGTTGGAGCTTCTTTCTAAGGTAAAAAGTTCGGATCTTGACTTGTAGATCTTGTGGTATGCTTTATGGACCATTTTCTAGGGTTTTGGTCCCAAAGGTGGAGACTTTATGAGCAAGTGGTCTCCATTAGCTTAGATCCATCATATTTCTGGTCCATTTGAGTTATAGATCCATAAAAATGTAATCTTGGACGTGAATGATTAGCCATGCATGAGATCTAGATCCTTGAGTTGAAATGGAAAGGTGTTAAGAAGTGTAAGAGCCTTTACAGCCATGCCAAGGCTTAAAGGTTCCGACTTTATGAGTAAGGATGCTTAAATAAGGACGGATCTAGAAGTTGAAGTAGTGGCTTAACCGATTAAGACCAGAAATGAAGTGTGTATAGATCTGACTATTACGCTGGGCGTAACTCCCAGTATGCGCAGCGTACTGGGTGGAGACCCCGACTATTGAGTTGGCGATGTACGCCCCGCGTACATCAGTCTGTACGCCCCACGTACTGAAGACGTTGACTTTTGCTGACTTTTAGGGTTTTGATCAACATGTGGACTTTGAGTCAAAGGAGGGTAAAATGGTCTTTTACCCCTCTGGGGAATGTTAATAAGGGGTAAAGTCTAGTGGTGGAAGTCTATATTAATTAAATGATATTTGTTATGATTAGGCGAGGTTGAGTCTTGTTTGGGATTCGGAGATAGCGAGCACGTGAGATTCTAGACTTTCCACGAGGTGAGTCTTCTCACTATACTGTACCTGGAAAGGTACCTATGTGTGACTGGAAGGTCGGGTATGTTATGAGTTGTATGCATTGTATGTGATTAAGTTAGCCGTTTATATGCGCTATGTATGCTATGCTTGATGTGGGCTGGAAGGCGTTATGTTATGGGCCGAAAGGCATTTATGTTATGGGCCGGAAGGCATTGTGATGTGGACCGGAAGGTCGATGCGGGTAATACCGGAAGGTTTACCGGGTTGGGACGGAAGTCCCCTGAGACACATGGACCGGAAGGTCGTGGCCTGTAAAGGCGTATGTGTGTAAGTAGTATTTTGGGGAACTCACTAAGCATTTATGCTTACAGTTGTTGGTTATGTGTTTTAGGTACTAGCGAGGACCGTAGCAAGGCGCCGGCGTGATTTGTACACACTGACGAAGGAACTGTTTTATGATCATGGGAGGTATTTTGTTACAATGACATTGGTTACACATGTGATTTCAGAATATTAAATGATGGTTTATGTTGTTTGAAAAATGAAAAAAATGGTTTTGAAAATTTACGTTGTTACAAGTTGGTATCAGAGTCTTGGTTTGAGGGATTCGGATGCACCTTCGGGCGTAACTAAAGTCAAACCGAGGATTTGAGGAATTTTTCAATTAATAAAGGCATAAAAATTTTATAAGAGATTTTGTAATAACCAAAGGAGAAGCAGTGTGTACGGTCAGCCAGCGCCCGAACGGTAAAATCCCCAAAATACCCTTACAATATGTGCTATAAGATATGTTGCGATATGTTATGCATGCTAGAGTAGACTAGGTATTCATATTAGGACTAGAGTGGGCTGATTTGTGATGCCTTAGTCTAGGGGAAATCTGCTGCTATGAGATGCTTTGAGAGCGAGTAGGTAATCAGTGCATAGCAAGAATAGAGTACTCGTGATCCGGGGTCCAAGGAGGAGGACTTAAGGTGAACGCTGATGCGGTGTAGTCAGTAGTATAGGGCCCGTACTACTGAAGACACCGGATCAGTGGGCAGTCCAAGTAAGAATCCTTTGGGTATTGGAGGTCGAGTAGGGATGCGTTATCGAGTGCGAGTATGCTCGATTGGGTCTCTGATATTTTTATGTTGTTTTTCAGAGGCATAATGGTTGGGACACGCCACAGACCTGAGACGAGCGGTCTGAGTGACGAGGAGATTCGTCAGATGATCCACGATGAGGTGGCTGCGGCAATCCGGGCCAAGATTCCGGAGATGTTTGGGTCTATCAAGACCACGCTGTTGGAGACTTTTGATGAGCGGTACGCCGCGGTGACTGAGGCCGCAACCGCTGCAGCTACGACAGCTGTGGCTGCTTCCAGGCCTCAGGGAGGTGACTCGTTGCTGTTCCGAGAGTTCAGCAACAGAAGCCACCCGAGTTTGATGGGACGCAGGATCCGATCGCTGCGATGAGATGGATTGCTGACATTGAGGGATGCTTCTATACTTGTTCATGTCCGGAGCATCTGAGGGTACGGTTCGCTTTGAACCAGCTCCGCTTGGAAGCGAAGGATTGGTGGAAGTTCGTGACGGCGAACTTCACTCTTGCAGAGATTTCAGCGGTGACCTGGGAGAGGTTCACCACCATGTTCAGAGACGAGTATGTTCCCCCGGTGGAGAGGGAACGGTTGGTTCAGGAGTTCTTGACCCTCAAGCAGGGTAATGATTCGGTTACTATGGTCACCCGGAAGTTTCATGAGAGGGCGATGTTCTGCCCTGAGCAGGTGGCTACTGAGCAGGCTCGGATGAGCCGGTATCTAGGTATTCTGAGGAGGGACATTCGGGAGTTCGTGTCGAACTCGACGTACCAGACATTTGCTGAGCTCCAGGAAAATGCCAGGAAGAGGGAGATTGAGTTGGAGACTCAGACCAGGGAGGAGGCCGAGTCTCAGAGGATGGACCGGCGGCCGGCTCAGTCTCAACCGGCAGCCAAGTGGACCAAGTCCGCTGATTCGAGGACTGGAGGCCAGAAGGGCCGCACTTGTGGGAAGTGCGGCAAGGGTCATGAGGGGACCTGTCGATCGGGTGCTTGCTACAAATGTGGCAAGGAAGGGCATATCGCCAGGGATTGCCCCAAGGGATTTATGGTTTTCTTCCATTGCAACCAGACCGACCATCGGAAGGCCGAGTGCCCTAAGCTACACCAGGGATTAGTGCAGGGATCTGCGCTGGCTGCTAGGATTACCGAGGCTCGACCGGCGAAGGCCGAGGCTCGTGGGAGACCTTTTCAGTTGACTGCGGAGGAGGTCCGCGCGGCGCCCGATGTCGTGGCTGGTATGTATTCTTTCGTGTATTTAGTTTTTGCTGAGATGTTGTGCTTATTTTATGATGTGCATAGGTACTTTTCTTGTGAATTCTGTACCTGCCTTGGTATTATTTGACTCGGGTGCGAGTCGGTCTTTTGTATCTCTGGCTTTTAGTCCGCACCTTGGTATTGAGCGAGAGGTGATGAGTCGACCTCTGAGGGTTTCCATAGTTGATGAGAAAGCGGTATATGCCACCGATGTGATTTGAGGATGTGTGCTCGAGATTTTTGGTGTCGATTTTCCTATAGACCTAGTTCCTATCGCTATGGGAGATGTCTGTGTCATCGTGGGCATGGACTGATTGAGTAAGTTTGGAACGGTCATTGACTGCGAGAGACAGCTGGTGACTATGCGAGACCCTAGTGGGGGAGTGCTTACTGTGTATGGCGAGGGGACCCGGTGTGGGTCAGCGTTCTGTTTGGCTGCTAGGGCGAGGCAGAGTTTGCAGCAGGGCTGCAGTGGATTCATAGCCTATGTGATGGACGCACGAGTGGCCACTGGGAGGCCAAGTTCAGTTGACGAGGTTTCGGTAGTGCGCGAGTTCCCGGATGTTTTTCCCGAGGAACTGTCGGGCGTACCTCCGGAAAGACAAGTGGAGTTCCGTATTGACTTGATTCCGGGAGCAGCACCTATCACCAAGGCGCCTTATTGCCTCGCGCCACCGGAGATGCAGGAGTTATCCTCGCAGCTTCAGGAGCTGTTGGGGAAGGGATTTATTCGACCGAGTAGCTCGCCTTAGGGAGCACCGATCCTTTTTGTCAAGAAGAAAGATGGTTCACACCGGATGTGTATCGATTACCGGGAGTTGAACAAGTTGACGGTCAAGAACCGGTATCCGTTACCTAGGATCGATGATCTGTTCGATCAGTTGCATGGGGCATCTTGGTTCTCCAAGATAGACTTGAGGTCGGGTTATCATCAGATGAGGGTTCGGGATGAAGATATCCAGAAGACTGCATTCAGAACTCGTTATGGACATTACAAGTTTGTGGTGATGCCTTTTGGGCTCACCAATGCCCCAGCTGCGTTCATGGATCTCATGAACAGGGTGTGCAGGCCGATGCTGGATCGGTCGGTGATCATATTCATTGATGATATTTTGGTATATTCGAGGTCTAGAGAGCATGATGAGGAGCATTTGAGGGAGATCCTTGGAGTTCTGAGATCAGAGAGGCTGTATGCCAAATTCTCCAAGTGTGAGTTCTGGTTACGAGAGGTCCAGTTCCTAGGACACCTTGTTAACCAGAAAGGGATATTGGTCGATCCGGCCAAGATTGAGGCAGTGATGAGATGGGAGGTGCCAAGATCACCCACTGAGATCAGGAGCTTCCTGGGATTGGCCGGCCATTATCGGAGGTTTATTAGGGATTTCTCCAAGATCGCCGTGCCACTTACCAAGATGACCCGGAAGGGTGTTGCATTTTCTTGGGGTCCGGAGCAGCAGTCCTCATTTGAGACCCTTCGTCAGAAGTTGTGTGAGGCGCTGATGCTCACACTCCCGGAAGGGATGGAGGATTTTGTGGTATATTGTGATGCATCTATATTTGGGTTTGGGGCAGTGCTTATGCAGAGGGGGCACGTTATAGCGTATGCATCGAGGCAGCTGAAGCCTCATGAGTCGAGATATCCCACCCACGATCTGGAGTTGGGGGCTGTGGTGTTTGCCCTCAAGATCTGGTGGCACTATCTATATGGGGTTCGGTGTACCATATACACGGACCACAAGAGTCTGAAGTACTTGATGGATCAGTGAAACCTGAATATGCGCCAGAGGAGATGGTTGGATGTGGTGAAGGATTATGATTGTGAGATCCTGTACCACCCGGGCAAGGCTAATGTCGTAGCCGATGCTTTGAGCCGTAGGTCGGAGAGCGCCCCGATCCGATACATTTGTATGAGGTTGACGGTGATGACTCCGGTATTGGACACCATCCGAGGGGCCCAGGTTGAGGCTGCGAGACCAGAGAACCGAAAGCGGGAGTGGGTCGTTGGGCAGGTGTCGGAGTTCGTTACCGATAGTCGGGCACTTATGACATTTCAGGGCCGGATTTGGGTACCATTTGTGGGCCGGACGCGTACCATTTTGATGGAGGAGGCACATCGATCAAAGTTCTCGATCCATCCCGGGGCCACTAAGATGTATTTGGACTTAAAGAAGGAGTATTGGTGGCCCTGTATGAAGAGGGATGTTGCATGGTTTGTCGAGAGGTGCCTAACCTGTCGCCAGGTTAAGGCCGAGCACCAGCGTCCGCATGGTAAGCTGCAGCCGCTGGAGATTCCCGAGTGGAAGTGGGAACAGATTACCATGGACTTTATCACCAAATTGCCAAGGACTGCGAGAGGAGTTGATGTAATTTGGGTGATTGTGGATAGGTTGACGAAGAGTGCTCATTTTCTTGCTATCAGCGAGAGCTCTTCTACTGAGAGGTTGGCAGAGTTGTATGTGAGGGAGGTGGTATCGCGGCATGGAGTCCCGATGTCGATTGTTTCAGATCGAGACGTGCGATTTACTTCCAAATTTTGGAAGAAGTTTCACGAGGAGTTGGATACGAGGCTGCATTTCAGTACCGCATACACCCACAGACGGATGGGCAGAGTGAGCGGACGATTCAGACGCTCGAGGATATGCTTCGAGCGTGTGTTTTGGATTTTGGAAGGAGTTGGGACACCTATTTACATTTGGCATATTTTTCGTACAACAACAACCATCATTCGAGCATTGGTATGCCACCCTTTGAGCTGTTGTATGGGAGGAGGTGTCGGACCCCCATCTGCTGGGAAGAGGTGGGGCATCGGGTAATGGGTAGTACGGCGATTGTGCTTCAGACGACAGAGCAGATACAGCAGGTCAGGCAGAGATTGTTGACCGCTCAGAGTCGCCAGAAGAGTTATGCGGACAGGCGTCGGTCCGAGCTCGAGTTTCAAGTTGGTGACCTTGTACTCTTAAAGGTCTCTCCTTGGAAAGGAGTGATTCGATTCAGGAAGAGGGGCAAATTGGGGCCTCGATATATTGGACCTTTCAGGGTAATCGCGAGGATAGGCAGGGTAGCCTACCATTTAGATTTACCTGCGGAGCTGGGACAGATTCACGACACCTTCCATGTGTCACATTTGAGGAAATGTATTGCCGACAAGTCGACAGTGGTACCATTAGAGGATATTCAGGTAGATGCGGGCCTAAACTATATTGAGAGACCGTTGGCAATTAGGGATCGAAAGGATAAGGTTCTGAGGAACAAGGAAGTACCTTTGGTGCAAGTGCAGTGGCAGCATCAAAAGGGGTCCGAGCTGACATGGGAGTCCGAGTCTAAGATGCGGAGCAGTATCCGGAACTGTTTTCGGTATAAGACTTCGGGGACGAAGTCTGGTTCTAGTGGGGGAGAATTGTACCAGCCCGGAATTCAGGTATAACCTTTTAGCCCTTCATCTTTTTAGATATGTCTTGTTGGCCCTTTTGTGTTGGGGCGAGTACGCTGGGCGTACAAAGAGTACGCTGCGCATACTCGCGCGCTTAATTGAACGCGTTGCCACCCGGGTACGCTGGGCGTACCTAAGGCTACGCTGGGGGTAACCGGTCCAGACCCAAAACCCTAATTTGAGTTGTTGGCTATAAAAAGGAATGAGATGGCTTGGTTCCTCAGCCACCATCCTTCAGAAAGAAACCCTAAGAGAGTGTCCCTTCGTTCCTAGCCCTTTTGTGAGTGTTCTAAGCTTGGTGGTGTCATTTCATGGTAGCAAAGGAGAAGAAGAGTCCATTGTGAAGGCTAGAAGCTGGTGTTCAAGTGTAGATCCGGGCTTAGCAAAGGTTGGAGCTTCTTTCTAAGGTAAAAGTTCGGATCTTGACTTGTAGATCTTGTGGTATGCTTTATGGACCATTTTCTAGGGTTTTGATCCCAAAGGTGGAGACTTTATGAGCAAGTGCTCTCCATTAGCTTAGATCCATCATATTTCTGGTCCATTTGAGTTGTAGATCCATAAAACTGTAATCTTGGACGTGAATGATTAGCCATGCATGAGATCTAGATCCTTGAGTTGAAATGGAAAGGTGTTAAGAAGTGTAAGAGCCTTTACAGCCATGCCAAGGCTTAAAGGTTCCGACTTTATGAGTAAGGATGCTTAAATAAGGCCGGATCTAGAAGTTGAAGTAGTGGCTTAACCGATTAAGACCAGAAATGAAGTGTGTATAGATCTGACTATTACGCTAGGCGTAACTCCCAGTACGCGTAGCGTATTGGGTGGAGACCCCGACTATTGAGTTGGCGATGTACGCCCTGCGTACATCAGTATGTACCCCCCGCGTACTGAAGATGTTGACTTTTGCTGACTTTTAGGGTTTTGTTCAACATGTGGACTTTGAGTCAAGGGAGGGTAAAATGGTCTTTTACCCCTCTGGGGAATGTTAATAAGGGGTAAAGTCTAGTGGTGGAAGTCTATATTAATTAAATGATATTCGTTATGATTAGGCGAGGTTGAGTCTTCGTTTGGGATTCGGAGATAGCGAGCACGTGAGATTCTAGACTTTCCACGAGGTGAGTCTTCTCACTATACTGTACCTGGAAAGGTACCTATGTGTGACCAGAAGATCGGGTATGTTATGAGTTGCATGCATTGTATGTGATTAAGTTAGCCGTTTATATGCGCTATGTATGCTATGCTTGATGTGGGCCGGAAGGCATTTATGTTATGGGTCAACCAGTCAAACCGGTCAACTATTCTAACCCTTGTATACTAGTGTAACGCCCCGATTCTCAGGTATGGATTTAAATAAAGAATTTCTTTAGTTTTAGGTCCTACTCGACGAGTTAAGGTTGCCCTACTCGTCGAGTAGCCGCAAGATGGGATCGTGGATTTAGTGATCTACTCGTTGAGTCCACAAAGGGACTCGACGAGTAGGGGCTGGCAAATGAAACCCTAAATTTCGGGGCATTTCACCCTATTTAAAGGATCATTGGCCACCCCTTAGCCTCCCCTTCACTGCCTCTTGTCCCTCTAAAGTACAAATCGCGTGTATGAGCTCATCTTGTGCATTTTAAGCTTGAAGGAGGAATTCTTGTAGAGAAAAGAGCTTGGAGACCAAGCATTCAGAAACAAGGAGCTTGAAGGACCTAAGATCCACTGTGGTTAGCATCTTCTGGAAGGTATAAATCGTTACCCTAACCTCATTCACTCTTTTGGGAAACTTCTAGGGTTTTCATAGTGTGTTTGGAAGCTACTCTTCTTTGCAACCTCAGATCTGAAGTTGTAACTTCAGAACTGAGCTCCTTTAGGCTTCTTAGTACATAAAGTTTCCAAGTTGTGCAAGAATGAGACTCTCCCAAGGTGTAAAACTCCATTAGAAGCATATATTAGTCATTCAGAGCCTTTAGAACCTTGCATGTACGTAAAGTTTGCAACTTTACATGATAAACATGCCATAGAGGCTTGGATCTGCAACCTAGAGCCTTGCCATGGCTTAAAAAGCATCTGCATGGATGGAGGTCTGCGAGGACTCGGCGAGTTGGATGAACAACTCGGCGAGCCCGATGAATTTGGCCGTGAACTCAGCGAGCTGATAAACAACTCGGCGAGTCCGTTGAAGTTTGCCTTGAACTAGACGAGTCGTTAGAAAGCTCGACGAGTCGACAAAAGTTCCCCGTTTCTTGGACACATATGAGCTTGGCGAGTTAAAGGAGGACTCGACGAGCCAATCAAGGATCTCACGACTTCTCGAGTCCAGAAGGGACTCGACGAGTCGGTGAACTGCACTCGACGAGTTGAGTCAACATGGACTGGTGACTTTGACTGTGGGTGTTGACTTTGACCAAGAATTGACCAGATGACTTCTGAGGGTATTCTGATAATTTGGGAATTTATGAAAATGGGTTGTATGGCAATTATAGGTAGTGAAGTTCGTTTTGGTGATTCGGGAGTTGAAGCTTTCTAGTTTTCTGACATCAGTTGCGAGGTGAGTTATTCTCACTATACTAAGGGGTCTACGGCACCAAGGCTGGCCCATTGAATTTGATATCCTAGTAGTTATTGATATGTTGAGTTGATTCAGTAATGTATGCCAATTGATATGCTAGTCGAGTAGATCTGTAGGACTACCTGTGATACTGATTGATTACCTATATGTGCATTTATCTGTTACATGTCGACATGTTATGTGGGGTGGGTTGAGGTTGTACTGCTCCGTGCGGTAGCCAACAAACCCAAGAGTATTCCAGATATGAGTTGAGGGCCCGGTAGGCATTTCAGACTCATACTGAGGACTCAGGAGCATTCTAGATACGAGCTGAGGGCCCGGTAGGCATTCCAGACTCGTACTGAGGGCCCAGGGGTAGTCCAGCTTGTAAAGCTGTGGACCCAGTGCATGTTGTTCTGTTTTGATTGATATGATATGTTAATATTGATGTTGCTATGTGAACTGTATGTGTATCGGTATTTTGGGGGTAATTCACTAAGCTTTCGGGCTTACAGTTTCAGTTTATTGTTTCAGGTACTTTAGGGGATCGAGGCAAGGCAAAGGCGTGATCGTACAACTCCTCCTATTGTGTTTATGTTTCTGGGAAAAACTCTAATAATCAATATTTTGAAAACAAGTTGTAATGTTTTGATTAACTTGATACGGTTTAAAAAGTTTAAATTGGTTTAAAATTTTGGATGTCACAAGTTGGTATCAGAGCCTTGGTTTGAGTGAATTGGAGGAACATTCGTGTGAATCCAGTCTCAAATCAAGGTAAGAATTTCAAAATGGTTTTTAAATGGTTTTCAAAATAACTAAAAGAGGATGCGAAGTGTACAATCAGCCGGAGCCAATAAGTAGACCCCAAAATACCACACAGTTATTTGATTATGTGATATGTTAGAACAGCATGCTAGTACTAGGCTAGGGATCTTCGGGAATTGCATGATAGAATTGCCTGATTACATGATGCCAGCTAGCCTAGGGTTTCTCTTATACGAAATTGACATCATTATTGTAGTTATCTAGTGTAGGCATCATGGTTATACATAACTAAGATCTTATAGCCTGAGAATGTTTGATTTGGCCTTATGTTCTGTTCTTGTTTGATTGGGAGCTTAGGGTAGGATTGAATATTCGAAAGTCTATAGGGTCCAACGTTATGTATGGCTAGCATACACTAGTGTTGCAGGGTTGGTGGAAGTTTCGTGGATGGATAGGTTGTTTGGGAGGTGTCCGCTGACTTCGAGGCACTTAGCCTTCTTTTAGGGGTGAGGCTTGAGTGCTCGATATGATTATGTGTATCGTTAGGGCCTTGTGATGATACTTGGGACAAAGATGGGTAGGTGTGGAAGGTAGTATGGGCCCGTACTACTGAAAGCACAGGACCCATACGCGTCACAAGGAAGTCACACCCCCTAATATTTTGTCGGGGGCTGGTCCCCAGTATTCGTAAAAGTTATCTAACACCTTGTGTTATGTTTCAGAATGGTGGTGACCAAGCGCTTTGTGACTGGATCCGGTTCGGGATCAGGATCAGGATCGGGAGAGGGTGGATATGGGGAGCTGACAGCACCTGAGACTATCGGCCAGATGACGCCAGATGAGATGGATGACAGGATCCGAGCGATCCTACACGATGAGGTTGTTGCGTTGTTCCGGGCCAAGTTTTCAGAAATGTTCGGGTCGATTAAGACCACCATGGTGGAGTATTTTGATGAGCGCTACACAGCCCTCGCAGAGACAGCCGCCGCCGCAGCTGCATCAGTTGTATCTACGGCAGGGGGAGGAATTGGTAGGGGTTTTCAATACAGGGACTTTGATAACACGAAGCCCCCTAATTTTGATGGGACGCATGATCCCATCAAGGCTATGAGGGGTGTTTCTTCACCTGCTCATGTACCGCTGACCAGAAGGTCAGGTGTGCTCTAAAGCTGCTCAGGTCCGGGGCCAAGGACTGGTGGATACTTATGACTGTATCTTACACTGATGATCAGAGAGCTGCTGTTACTTAGGAGCAGTTCAGGGATATGTTCCAGGCCCGTTACATTCCAAGCGTTGAGCGGGAACGTTTGGCATAGGAGTTTCTGAGCTTGAGATAGGATGGAGAGTCGGTGACGGAGATCACCCGTATGTTCACCGAGCAGGCACTGTTCTGCCCATAGTTTGCTTCCGAGCAGTCTCAGATGACCCCTTATCTGAGTATGCTCAAGACTGATATCCGACAGTTTGTATCTACCCAACGATGTGATACTCTTCCGGAGTTGTAGGAGGCCACCAGGCGGCGGGAGTTAGAGGTTGAGCTGCAACTAAGGGAGTAGCGGCCGGCCCCAGCACTGTCACAGCCGACGCCGAAGCGGCCTAAGACCGCTGATGTTAGGACCGGAGGTCAACACGGCCGCACGTGTGGGAAGTGTGGCAAGGGTCATTCTGGTGTATGTTGGGCTGGTAGTGGGTGCCACAAGTGTGGCAAGGAGAGGCATTACGCGAAGGATTGTCGCCAGGCCGCCCCAGCTCAGGGTATGAGGCTATTTTATCACTGCGATCAGGTTGGTCACATGAGGGCCAACTGTGTACTACTTGCCGCCAAGCCGGTGCAGGCGGCAGCACCGGCTACTTTGAGGATCACGGATGGGAGATCAGTTAGGGCAGAGCCTCCGAAAGCTCAAGGCCGTGCTTTCCAGCTCACGACGGAGGAGGCCAGAGTAGCACCGGATGTGGTGGCTGGTATGTTTCTATCCTCATCTCGTTTTATTTATTTGTTGTATGCTTATCTGTTGTATTTGTAATTAGATACGTTTTTGTTGAACTCCTTGCCTGCTTTGGTCTTATTTGACTCGGGGGCGAGTCGGTCCTTCGTGTCTCAGTCTTTTAGTAGGGAGTTCCGTGCACTAGTGGGCGAGTTAGAGTGTCCGTTGCGATTGTCTATTGCCAACGAACACGGGGTTTCTGCTTCTTCAGTTTATTGAGGATGTGACTTGGAGATTTTCATGGTGTCTTTTTGATGTGACTTGCAAATTACAACTCATATATCTCTGTTTCGAGATCATAGATATTATCGTCTCAGCATTACTCGTGATGAATTCCATCAAGTAATACTCTGAGCTTGGGTTTATCCAATACTAAAATATCATTCTCTGAGTACTCATGAACATTGCAGCAATTCTATTGTTATGTCTATCCTTAGACAATTTGCAATCCAATTCATGACAGTCTTAATTCACTACTTACTTCCAAAAGTACGAGCGACTGTGGAGTTTGAACAATCATATTATTCGGGAAGTAAAACATGCAAAATATGAAACACAATAATAAACAATTGACAAAAGGCAGTAAACAAACTCATAAATAATACTTTATTATTTAATCACCAAAAGTCAATTATATTTACTTTGTAACAAGTTTCTGAACTAGACTAATCTAACCACTAAAACTAATATCATCTTTCAGCCCTATGCTTCGAGCATGTTGAATATGCTTAGCCCTACTCAGACCCTTTGTGAGGGGGTCTGCTGGGTTATCTTCAGATGATACCCTCTTTACAACAAGATGGCCTTCTTCTACTATATGCCTGATGAAATGGTACTTTCTGTCGATATGTCTAGTTTTACCATGGTCTTTGGGTTCCTTAGTTAAGGCAACCGATCCCTCATTATCGCAGAACAGTTCCATATGCTTCTGGATGGTTAGAACAACTCCGAGATCCCCGATGAAGTTCCTCAACCAAGCTGCTTCTTTAGACGCTTCACTCGCTGCTATGTAATCTTATTCACAAGTAGAATCAGCCACCGTATCTTGCTTGGAACTTTTCCAAGTAACCACTCCTCCATTCAGTATAAATACCCAGCCAGATTGAGAACGGAAGTTATCTCTATCCGTTTGAAAGCTGGCATCACTGTAACCATCTACTCTCAAAGTATCATTGCCACCAAGTACAAGGAACCAGTCCTTCGTTCTTCGCAAATACTTGAGTATATTCTTTACTACTATCCAATGAGCTCTGCCTGGGTTTCCCTGATATCGACTGACCATGCTCAAAGAAAAGGCCACATCAGGGCGAGTACATGTCATAGCGTACATGATTGATCCGACAGCGGAAGCATAAGGTACATGACTCATGTCAGCTATTTCCTCATATGTACTTGGGCATTGAGTCTTACTCAATTTTTTGTTGCTCTAGATAGGTAGCTCTCCCTTCTTAAAATTTTCCATACTAAACCTCTTTAGTACCTTATCCAAGTATGTTCTCTGACTAAGTCCAATTAGTCTCTTCTTTCTATCTCTCAATATCCTAATCCCAAGAATATAGGCAGCTTCTCCAAGGTCTTTCATGGCAAAACACTTTCCAAGCCAAGACTTAACTTCGTTCAAGGTTGGAATGTCGTTACCAATGAGTAATATGTCATCGACATATAGCACCAGAAAAGTTACTATACTCCCACTAGCCCTAATACACACACAAAACTCATCTTCACTTCTAGAGAAACCAAACTCTTTGACTTTCTCATGGAAGCAAAGATTCCAGCTGTGAGATGCTTGTTTCAATCCATAAATGGATTTCTCAAGCTTACACACTCTATTGGGAAACTTTGCATCAACAAAACCCTCTGGCTGATTCATGTAAACATCCTCAGTCAGCTTCTCGTTAAGGAAAGCAGTCTTGACATCCATCTGCCAGATTTCATAGTCATGAAAGGCAGCTATGGCGAGCAATATCCTGATAGATTTAATCTTAGCTACTGGCGAGAATGTTTCATCATAGTCAACCCCTGGGGTTTGTGTGAAACCTTTCGCAACCAGTCTAGTCTTGAATGTGTGTACATTCCCATCCATGTCTGTCTTCTTCTTGAAGATCCATTTGCACCCAACTGTCTTACGACCTGGTGCATTATCAACCAAATTCCAAACTTGGTTGTCATACATGGACTTTATCTCACTGTCCATTGCCTCTTTCCATTTGGAAACCTCTGGGCCTGCCATTGCTTCCTTGTAAGATACTGGTTCATCTAAATTCACCACTGTCCTATCACTAATGAATGTGTCACCGTCTGAAGTAATATGAAAACCATACAACTCAGGTGGCACACTCACCCTAGTGGATATTCGAAGAGGTAATTTATCAACTGGTTCAGCAGGAACTGTTTCCTCTGGTTTAGTGCTAGTGTCATCTAAGGTTCCTTCATTAGTTGACTCTTGAATCTCTTCAAGGTCAATGGTACTCCTATTGTCCTCTTTGAATATGAGCTCTCTTTCTAGAAAGACTCCTCTTCATGCTACAAAAACCACGTTCTCACTAGGTCTGTAGAACAAATATCCAAAAGACAGTTTTGGGTAACCAATGAAAACACATTTCTCACTTCTTGCTGCTAGCTTGTCGTGAGTCTCTCGTCTTATGAAAGATTCACAACCCCAGACTTTAATATGTGCTAATGAGGGAACTTTCCCTGTCCACATTTCGTGAGGTGTTTTGGCAACCTTCTTTGTTGGGACAAGATTAAGGATGTGGGCGGCTGTTTCTAAGGCATAGCCCCAAAAATGAATTGGAAGTGGAGCACAACTCATCATAGAATGAACCATGTCTAACAACGTTCGATAACACCTCTCGACCACACCATTTAACTATGGTGTCCTAGGATGAGTCAATTGTGAGACTATCCCACATTCCTTTAGATAGTCGTTGAACTCAATGCTAAGATACTCTCCGCCTCTATCGGATCTAAGTATCTTTATTTTCCTTCCTAATTGATTTTCTACCTCATGTTTAAACTCTTTGAACTTTTCAAAGGTTTCTGACTTATGTTTGATTAAGTATACATAACCATATCTACTATAATCATCAGTGAAAGTCACATAAAATCGATTAGTATCTCTTGTGGTTGATATGAAAGGTCCACAAACATCTGTATGTATGAGGTCCAAAAAACCTTCACCTCTTTCACAAGACCCTGTGAATGGTGATTTTGTCATCTTTCCCAAAAGACAAGATGCACACAGATCATCTGATTTTAGGTCAAATGATTCCAACACTCCATCCTTTTGGAGTTGGATTATGCGTTTCTTGTTAATGTGTCCAAGACGACAATACCACAAGCATTCCTTGTCTACACTATTAGACAAGTCAATATTAAACACACTATTTCCTAAGCTATCAACACAAGTCACTGTTTCATACACACCATCACAAGGTAAAGCTTCAAACACGAAAACACCATTCTTATAAACAAAAATTGAACCATTCAAATCATTAAAAAATATTTAAAACCTTGTCTGAACAATGCATGAAATGAAATAATGTTTCTCGTCATCTCAGACGAATAGCAACAATTCAATAAATCTAATCTAACATCATTACTAAGCGAAAGTTGATAAACTCCAATCTTGGTCACTGGTGAAGACTTCTTGTTTCCCATGATCAAGTTTATCCTTCCTCGCTCTATCTCCTCACTTTCCTTTAGCCCCTGCAAATCAGATTAGATGTGAAAACCACATCTTGTATCAAGGACCCATGAACGAGAAGATAATGAGTTATTAGAAGAAATAGTGTAAATACCTACCGAAGATGGCTTCACTTTGCCATCTTTGATATCCAACAGATATTGTGGGCAGGTTCTCTTCCAATGCCCCTTTTGATTGCAATAAAAGCAAATAGCTTCCTTTGGATCAGAAACATGGGGAATGGTGGCATTGGGCTTAGCCTTTGGGCCACCGCTAGATGACCCGACTTGGACCTTTGCCTTCCAGTTTTGTTGAGGAGGACCTTTCCTCTTTTTCCCCTTTCCCTATCCAATAGCTAGGACAGGAGCACTTGCAGGAATGGAGGCTATACTTTTACCCTTCATCCCTGCTTCAGCAATCTGCAACAAGTTGTGCAATTGGGCCAGTGTCTGCTCAGTGTTGTTCAAATGGTAAGTTAAGATAAACTGACCATAACAATCGGGCAATGAGTTCAAGACCATGTCAATGGCCAATTCCTCATCAAAATGAATGTTGAGCTTGACCAAACGCTCTATGTAGCGTTGCATTCTTTGCACATGAGATACAACCGACTCCCCTTCTTTCATCTTGCAAGCCATGAGTGACTTGACTACTTCAAACTTTTCTTGACGAGCTCGCTTATGGTACTTTTCCATAATGTCCTTGTTCATCTCAAAAGGCCAGTAGTCCTCATAGTACCTTTGCAGTTCTGGGGACATGGTTGCGACCATGATGCATGCCACTTTAGGAGCATCATCATAGTGCTTCTTATAGGCAGCATACTCTTCGGGAGTGGCTTTGGACTCATCAAGTTCTTTGAGCTCCTTTTCAAGGACATATTCTTTGTCCTCGAATCGAAGTTCCATCTTGATGTTACGCATCCGATCGTTATAGTTAGAGCCATCCATAACGACTTTTGAGAAAATGTTGAGTAAAGAGAAGTTGTGGCTGGAGGATGAAGTAGAAGTGTTTCCAGGAGTAGACATCTGGAAAAAAAAAAGATAGTTTTAGTTAGATTTCAAGACACCTCAATATAATAACCCAAAGATATCATATCAAGGTTAGGATCCAACTATGAAGATTTACAACTTAGAAATGGGATGCCGAGATCCAAGTTTAAATCTTATAAAGGTAGGTGAATGACGATTCACCAATTCCACCATTAGACATAATAAACGAAGTGAAATTCCTAATTCTTTTGAGATACATTAAAACTATTCAATGGCGTGTTTTAATCTTGGATTATGCTTTACTATTTGAGACTGGGATACCGCGGATCACAAACTAGATGTGAATAACCATGCAAATGTGCTTGGTATCCTTATTGTCTTTATCATTAACTATTGATGTGCTGGTAAACCACACACGCTCCATCAAAATGATAATTATAAGATACCCATTACTACTCTTTATTAGTGCCTATTAGTGTGCTGGTAATCCACACACGCTCCATCAACGACCAATAAAGCATAATGTGCAATTTCATGGATTAGCATACTTTTCACATTTTTCCTAAAGTAACTAGAGTCGGGATTTTTGTAAAATAATGTTCTAGTACTTTCTTTAATAACATTATACTTTTAATGAGATGTAGTTGTCCTATCAAATCCATTCTGCTAATGTCCTTCCACTAATCAAGGAAGCGGTTGGTGAGAGTGGACACCCATTCAACCACCATTTTATAGGCATTTTCCTTATACCCCCGTTATAGATTAGCTTCGTGAATGAGGCATACTAGCGATTTGACTGATCATAGTCTTATACATATATAATATTTAACTTTTAATTATAATATATATATATATATATATATATATATATATATATATATATAAGGTGTGTTTTAAACTTTTAAAACTTTAGGGTTTATATATAAATTTAGAAAATTAAGATATTAATTTTAAATTTAAAATAAACCAAATAACTAGATTTAATATTTATCTATTAATTAATTTATTAAATCTTGTAAGGAATATCTAATTAAATTAAACAATTAATTTAATCCTAATCCATATCCCTTCTAGATTTCGAAAATATGGGGATAGGATAATTTCCTTATTTTTCTCAATTATCCAACAAGGCAACTATTTTCCAAAACAAAGAAACCCTAAAAAGGGCTAGCATATTTCGAAATTTTAAGGGAAGAGGCAAGGGTTTCCAAAACCCTAACCCTAATTTCGATTAGGGTTCATGGAGGCTAGGGTTTTTCAAAAACCCTTTGATCCAAAACCCTAAAATCGAAAATTTTGGCCTTTAGGGTTTAATGGCTATAAACCCTAATTTGCAATTCAACTATTATAGCAATTCAGTTTAAAACAAACAATGGCTCTGATACCATTGATGGGTTTTAGGTAAAACAAATAAACTAGAAAACAATTCCTAAGTTCACATGCAACCTACTTCGGATCTATGTTTTAACTATTGAACATATAACTTTGAATTGCAAACAAGAACACTAGAAGAGAGAGGCTATTTTCGAAAATAACTAACTAGGGTTTAAGAGTTACATACCTTTCAATTGTTACAGTAAACAATTGATAATCCTCTTGAACTTGATCTTCTTGGAAGCCTAGCACCACAAATGTAATGCCTCTAATGGAATCACACCCAAGAACTAGCAAGAAGGAAACTTGAAGGAGAGAGGGTAGGGAATGCAAAAATCGGCCTAGGGTTTCTCCAAAAGCAAGAGTGGCCAAAATTGGGAGCCAAGAGGCTCCTTATATAGCTGAGGGATCTAGGGTTTAGGGAAAACCCTAATACTCATTTGCTTGGGGACTAAGCTAATCCAAAGGCCTTATCCAAGCCCCCTTGGACGAAATCATTAGAGTTTTCCCTATATATTTCGTCCACCCACTTCCAAGGAGGTTCTGGAGCCTTCCACTCAACTATTAGATAATTGCAAACTAGTCCCTACACCTTATAATTAATACAGTTAACCCCAAAATTAATTCTAATTAATTTCTGGCTAACTATTAATTAAACATTATAATTTCTAATCAATATATTAATCTTGTAACATATTAATAAATCATTTATATTAATTTATTAATCTCATAATAAATTAATATCTCTCCTTTCATAATTTCCTTGTCCGGTTGCTAGGTTTGAGGGCAACCCAAAAGGATTGTGCTGCTATCAAATCAAGTACATACCAATTATAGTTATGGGCTTAGACACCTAATCCAACACTTTTTCGATAGATTTCATTCTGATCCCCATGGGAGAGGTGTGCTTGACTGTGGGCATAGATTGGCTCAGTCGGTTCGGTACTATGATTGATTGCGAGGGCCAGCGAGTGGTGGTTCGAACCCCAAGTGGGGGAGAGCTGGTTATATATGGTGAGGGCACCAGAGTAGGATCAGGGTTTCGTTCAGCTGCCAGGGCTCGGCAGCACATTCAGCATAGGTGTATGGGTTATCTAGCGTATGTGGTAGATACGCAAATCAGGGACCAGACCTCGGTTTCCGATCTACCAGTGGTTAGGGAATTTGCAGATGTGTTTTCGAAAGAGTTTCCAGGGATACCTCCGGGGAGATAGGTCGAGTTCAGGATCGACCTGTTGCCAGGTGCGGCCCCTATCACTAAGGTGTCGTACCGATTAGCGCCACCAGAGATGCATGAGTTGTCATCGCAGCTGCAGGAACCGTTGGGCAAGCAGTTCATTCTACCTAGTAGTTCTCCATGGGGAGCGCCGATTCTCTTTGTCCGAAAGAAGGACGGTTCACACCGGATGTGCATTGATTACCGAGAGTTGAACAAGCTAACGATGAAGAACCGTTACCCACTCCCGAGGATAGACGATCTCTTTGATCAGTTGTAGGGCGCATCTTGGTTTTCCAAGATAGATTTGAGATATGGGTATCATCAGGTCAGGTTTAGAGAGGAAGACGTGGAGAAGACCGCGTTCCAAACTCGTTATGCACATTACGAGTTTGTGGTGATGCCGTTTGGGCTCACCAACGCGCCAGCAGTATTTATAGATCTGATGAATCGGGTCTGCAGACCGATGCTTGACCGCTCGGTCATAGTATTTATAGATGATATCTTGGTGTATTCCAAGACCCGAGAGTAGCATGAGTAGCATCTACGAGAACTGTTGGGAGTCCCGAGGCGGGAACGGTTGTACGCCAAGTTCTTGAAGTGTGAGTTTTGGTTGCAAGAAGTCTAGTTTCTCAGACATCTCGTTAACCAGGAGGGGATTTTGGTCGACCCGGCCAAAATCGAGGCATTTATGCAAAGGGAGGTCCCGAAATCTCCCTCAGATATTAGGAGCATTCTGGGATTAGCAGGATACTACCGGATATTCATATGGGATTTCTCCAAGATTGCAGTACCCGTCACTCGTCTGAAGAGGAAAGGGGTGGATTTCTAGTGGGGCCACGAGCATCAGAGGGCGTTTGAGACCCGCCGTCAGCGTTTGTGTGAAGCACCAGTCTTGACTCTCCCGGAGGGGGTTGAGGATTTTGTGGTGTTTTGTGACGCATCCATCACAGGTTTAGGGGTGGTCCTCATGCAGAGAGGACGAGTGATAGCCTACGCATCGCGGAAGCTGAAGCCGCATGAGACGAGATACCCTACGCATGACTTGGAGCTGGGGGCCGTGGTGTTCGCCCTCAAGATATGGATACATTACCTTTATGGGGTCCGTTGTACCATTTACACAGATCACAAGAGTTTGATACATATCATGGATCAGCCGAACCTGAACATGAGACAACGCAGGTGGTTGGATGTAGTCAAGGACTACGATTGTGAGATCCTTTACCACCCTGGTAAAGCGAATGTGGTTGCGGATGCTTTGAGCCGCAAGTCGGCTGGATCTTCCACCCTCGCGGTATGTATGAGGATAGCGGTGGATTCTCTGTTTGTGAGTTTGATCAGAGATGCCCAGGTAGAGGGCATACGACCGGAGAATTGGAAGTTAGAGAGGATCAAGGGTGAAAGCACCAGGTTCGTGCAGGATAGTCGGGGATTATTTACCCGATGCAGGCGGGTTTGGGTTCCAGTGTCTGCTAGGGTTAGGCAGATGGCTATGGAGGAGGCTCATAAGTCTCACTTCTCTATTCACCCGGGGCCACCAAGATGTACCGGGATTTGAGTTTGAGCTATTGGTGGCCGTGTATGAAGCGCGAGATTTCTTGGTACGTCAAGAGGTGCTTGACCTGTTGGATGGTCAAGGCCGAGCATCAGAGGCCGCATGGCAAGCTGCATCCCCTGGAGATTCCCATGTGGAAATGGGAACAGGTCACGATGGACTTTATCACAAAGCTGCCAAAGACGGCGAAGGGGTTTGATGCCATTTGGGTCATCGTGGATCGATTGACCAAGGGTGCCCATTTCTTGGTCATACGGGAGAGGTCGACGGTCGAGAAACTGGCCGAAGTGTACGTTCGCAAGATCGTGTCTCGCCATGGGATTCTCGTTTCCATTTTCTTTGATCGGGATGTCAGGTTTACCTCTCGCTTTTGGCAAAAGTTTCACAAGGAGCTGGGCACGCGATTGCACTTCAGCACAGCCTTCCACCCGCAGACAGACGGCTAGAGCGAGCATACTATTCAGACCCTCGAGGACATGCTGAGGGCATGTGTCATCGACTTCGGTGGGAGTTGGGATTCTCACCTACCGGTTGTGGAGTTCGCCTACAACAACATCTATCATTTTAGTCTTGGCGCCCCGGCATTCGAGTTGTTGTACGGGCGGAGGTGTCGCAACCCGGTTTGTTGGGGCGAAGTGGTTCATAGGGTGATGGGTCGGATGGAGGTGGTCTTGCAGACTACCGGGAAGATTCAGCAGATCAGGCAGTGACTGTAGACAGCTCAGAGTCGGCAGAAAAGTTACGCCGACAAACGCCAATCAGAGTTGGAATTTCAGGTAGGTGACATGGTACTTCTGAAAGTCTCGCCATGGAAGGGTGCGATCCACTTCATGAAGAGGGGAAAATTGGGCCCTTGGTATATTGGGTCATTCAGGATAATCGCTAGGGTTGGCAAAGTGGCTTATAGGCTTGAGCTTCCAGAGGAGCTTAGCCGGATTCACAGCACGTTCCTTGTTTCACAGTTACGAAACTGCATCATCGGACCAGGAGACGGTAGTATCGTTGGATGACATTCAGGTCGATGAGCGCTTGAACTACATGGAGAGGCTTGTGGCCATCTTGGAAAGGAAGAAGCAGATTTTGCGAAACAAGGAAATACCTTTGGTGAAGGTGCAGTGGGAACATCGGAGGGGATCCGAGTGGACATGGGAGCCGAAGGCAGAGATGCACGAGCACTACCCAGATTTGTTTATTGTAGAGGACTTCGAGGGCGAAGTCTAGTTCAAGTGGCGGAGAATTGTAACGCCCCGATTCTCAGGTATGGATTTAAATAAAGAATTTCTTTAGTTTTAGGTCCTACTCGACGAGTTAAGGCTGCTTTACACGTCGAGTAGCAGCAAGATGGGATCGTGGATTTTGTGATCTATCAAACCCTAAATTTCGAAGCATTTCACCCTATTTAAAGGATCATTGGCCACCCCTATCCTCCTCTTCACTGCCTATTGTCCCTCTAAAGTCCAAATCGCGTGTGTGAGCTCATCTTGTGCATTTTAAGCTTGAAGGAGGAATTCTTGTAGAAAAGAGCTTGGAGACCAAGCATTCAGAAACAAGAAGCTTGAAGGACCTAAGATCCACTGTGGTTAGCATCTTCTGGAGGGTATAAATCGTTACCCTAAACTCATTCACTCTTTTGGGCAACTTCTAGGGTTTTCATAGTGTGTTTGGAAGCTACTCTTTTTTGCAACCTCAGATCTGAAGTTGCAACTTCAGAACTGAGCTCCTTTAGGCTTCTTAGTACATAAAGTTTCCAGGTTGTGCAAGAATGAGACTCTCCCAAGGTGTAAAACTCCATTAGAAGCATATATTGGTCATTCAGAGCCTTTAGAACCTTGCATGTGCGTAAAGTTTGCAACTTTACGTGATAAACATGCCTTAGAGGCTTGGATCTGCAATCTGGTGCCTTGCCATGGCTTAAAAAGCATCTGCATGGATGGAGGTCTGCGAGGACTCGGCGAGTTGGATGAACAACTCGGTGAGCCTGATGCATTTGGCCGTGAACTCAGCGAGTTGATGAACAACTCGACGAGTCCGTTGAAGTTTTCCTTGAACTCGGCGAGTCGACTAAAGTTACCCGTTTCTTGGACACGTATGAGCTTGGCGAGTTAAAGAAGGACTCGACGAGCCAATCAAGGATCTCACGACTTCTCGAGTCCAGAAGGGACTCGGCGAGTCGGTGAACTACACTCGACGAGTTGAGTTAACATGGACTGTTGACTTTGACTGTGGGTGTTGAATTTGACCAAGAATTGACCAGATAACTTCTGAGCGTATTCTGATAATTTGGGAATTTATGAAAAAGGGTTGTATGGCAATTATAGGTAGTGAAGTTCGTGTTGGTGATTCGGGAGTTGAAGCTTTCTAGTTTTCTGACGTTATTTGCGAGGTGAGTTATTCTCACTATACTAAGGGGTCTAAGGCACCAACGCCGGCCCATTGGATTTGATATCCTAGTAGTTATTGATATGTTGAGTTGAGTCAACAATGTATGCCAATTGATATGCAAGTCGAGTAGATCTGTAGGACTGCATGTGATAATGATTGATTACCTGTATATGCATTTATCTGTTACATGCGACATGTTATGTGGGGTGGGTTGAGGTTGTACTGCTCCGTGCGGTAGCCAACAAACCCGAGAGTATTCCAGATATGAGCTGAGGGTCTGGTAGGCATTCAAGACTCATATTGAGGACTCGGGAGCATTCTAGATACGATCTAAGGGCCCAACAGGCATTCCAGACTCGTACTGAGGGCCCAGGGGTAGTCCAGCTTGTAAAGTTGTGGACCCAGTGCATGTTGTTCTGTTTTGATTGATATGATAGGTTAATATTGATGTTGCTATGTGAACTGTATGTGTATCGGTATTTTGGGGGTAATTTACTAAGCTTTCGAGCTTACAGTTTCAGTTTATTGTTTCAGGTACTTCAGGGGATCGAGGCAAGGCCAAGGCGTGATCGTACAGCTCCTGCTATTGTGTTTATGTTTCTGGGAAAAAATCTGATAATCAATATTTTGAAAACAAGTTGTAATGTTTTGATGAACTTGATATGTTTTAAAAAGTTTAAATTGGTTTGAAATTTTGGATGTTACAACTAGGGTTCACTTTATGTAATTATTGTAGAACTCATTACTTTAATAAGAAATCATCACTTGAAAAGTTTGTATTTTTAGATTTCTTAAACCCTAGTCGGGGTAAATGAGGTAGCAAAGCGATAAAATACTATTACATACCCTTTCGGAGGTGTGTAAGACTCTTAAACATGGCTAAACAGGGTTTGCGGACCTTGCGTTGCAAAGCTAAGCACTCAAAAAGGTCACAAACTAAGTCTCTCTCAATCCCTCTTTATAAATCTCTATCTCTCCCAAATCTCTCCAAGTATGAGAAATCTCTCCCAAATCTCTCTCAAAAATTTCTCTTAACTTTTTATAGTCATCCGGGTCATCCCAACGCTTAACTTGGTCAAAAATCACTCGAAAACGGAAGTTTACGCGAAAAACAACTTTAAGGAGTCGAACCCTCTTAGGAGCCGATCCTCCTAGGAGCCGAACCTCTTAGGAGCCAAACCTCCTTAGGAGCCGAGCTCCCCTGAACCGAACCCTCCTGAACCGAGAAGCAGCCGAAGCCGAGCCTCCCTGATCAATCGAGACCGAACCTCGCATGGAGCACCAGAACCTGTGACATCCCCATTTTCACGGCCAGAAAAGACCGATTTTGTTTATGCTTTATAAAAATCAGAGTACCTCTTTTAATAAAAATGTTGCGGAATTTGTTCCCAGTAAAACATGATAAATACGTTATCAAAGCATTTCCGAAGAAAAGTATTTTTAATTCGTTTTAAAACATTTGGGATGTCATCGTCAATACAGAAACATAAGCATAAACAGAACTTACATTTATTTCCACTAGTGATCTACATCTCTTTAATCTCTCAGTGTAATGTGACTTCATCTCAACACCTGTAATATAAATAAACTAAGTGGGTCAGGTTGGGAAACCTGGTGAGTACATAGGGTTTTCAACCCACAATAATATAATTATTATGTTTAAACAATCAAACAATCGACCCAATTACCCATCCCCATTATCTTCTTTACTCTTAAGGATCTATCATAAGAGTCATCTATCCCGCATTCGTTCATTCTGAAGTCCTTTGCTTCCAGAGTTATAGGACTAGCACTAAATCCATAGCTGCCAATGCTCGTTTGTAAAGCACTAATTCCATAGCTGTCGGGTACTAAATCCATAGCTACCAGTGTTTATCTAATAGGTACTAAGTCCATAGCTACCAATTCCTAACAGGAACTAAGTCCATGGCTACCAGTGTTTGTCCAATAGGCACTAAGTCCATAGTTGCCGATGTTATTTGTTAGGCAGTAAGTCTATAGCTGCCAATGTTTACTCACATCATCTTTTATCTCTCATCATTCATCTACCCATCTCATACCCAACATACTTGTATTATTTAAAATACGTATACAGTTCAAATCATTTAAAACATGTATAAAAAAAGGTTCATCCAGCATAGACAGCAAGTATTCAGATAATATGCATACATAACACGTAGTTTATATAAAATACTTCATATCTATGTGTAAGATGAAAGTAACTATGCACTCACCTGAGAAGGTGGTGACTCGGTACTCGGACAGCGCTTCGTTTACTTTAAAATAATTTCCTTCGACGAAACCTAGTATTATTACCACTAGATTTTAGTCTAATATTTATCGTGACTAATTATTAGTCTTATTATTATTATTATATAAACATTTAAACAATACTTTCCAACCACTATGTACAGACAGGGGCCAGACATAAAACACCGGAGGACAGGACCATTTTGGCGTATAGCACTTCTGAAATCCAACAACCCTATGTAGCTCTTTAAACCAGATTCCCCGTACTGCGAGTAGTTAAAAAGATATTATAACGACACTTATATAAGTCATAATAATAGCTCAAATATTTATTATAAATTTATAATAACAATACTAATTTTAAATATAAATTATATTTAAAATAGGGTAAGCATAACTTACTTACAAGGGGATTTTAGCTAGGAGTCGGGCTCTGCAGGGGTAGAACTTCGTCGCTGAATCTTACTAAGAAAGATTTGTGCAGCGCTTCAACGCTCACCTTACTATACTAAAACTACAGAAAGAGAAGTCGAATCACGAGGGACCGAAATGCTCGGGGATAAGGAGAGAAAGACTCTTGAATCAAGAGAATGGTGCAAGAAATATGAGAGCCCAAGGCTCTTATTTATACTAATTAAAATTTCAAAAACTACCCTCCATAATTACTTAATGACCTTTTAGTTATATAAACAACTAAACACCCCTTTATAATACTATTTTAAATAGATTTAACGATATTTGTACTAAAATAATGTCGAAAGAACTCAACATTAGTCTTATAATGATCGCATCGTCGATACCTTTCTAATGATATATACATATGTATATATATACATATGTATATATATATATATATATATATATGTGTGTGTGTGTGTGTGTGTGTACGTATATATGATTTATACTTTGTTTTAATACGTAAATATGCTATTATAATTTGTAACTTGTTCATACGAACTTCGTTTTTGACGTTATTTATATCCACGCGTAGGTGGAGACGTACTCTACAACTTTCGTTTAGACTCCGTCGGCTAATTTTGACTTTATTTTTAAAGTTATATTTTTAACAGACCGGGACATGATTGGTCCGTTAAAATCTCATAACTTCTTCATCCGATGTCCATTTTCGTCTATCTTTTTATCGTTACGCTACTAATAACGAGATCTTAGATTCTCGTTTAGGTTGTGTTGGCTAAAAACCGCTTAATCTAATACTCGAACTTCGGGTTGTACACTGCTAAGCCGAAACTTCGAAAAATCATAACTTCCTCATACGAAGTCAGATTTGGGTGTTCTTTTTATGGACGCTCTTAGGTTAACATATTCTACGACTTTCATTTAGATTACTAAGGCTAACAGTCGCTCAATCATAAATTCATTTTTTTTACGTCTCCCGGTGTCATGTCGGTTTTGTCGTAACACTTCGACGGGCCATAACTTCTTGTTATAACTCGGATTTCGGTGTTCTTTATATGTACGGAACCCTTGAGACATATTCTAAAACTTGTTTAAGATTATTTATTCTAAATAATCTTTTGTCGAAAAGTCGTTTTCGACCCCTATTATCTCTAAATTGACTAGCCTGGATCTACGGGTGTTACAGAACCGAACCTCACATCATCCGAAACCCTGGGAACCGAACCGAGCTTGTCAGAGTCGATCATGTCAGAGCTGAACCTCGCCTTCACTTCCTTTTTCCGAGTTCGGTTCCTCGCCTGCGAATGTACCCAACTAAACCTCGTTCTCGGTTCTCACCTCCTAGTCAAACCTCTCTCTCGGTTCCCCTCCTACCACCGAGCCCTCCCTTCGGCTCCCTCCTAATTTTTGTTCCAATCATAAGGGACTGAACCTCCTACCCTGATCTTGGATTTTCGCATATTTCCCGGTTTTTGACCATTTTCACGTTTTAAGCCCGTTTTTTTTGTGATTTTAACGCTAGATTTTCACCCAAACTCATATTTTAACATAACAAACCCTAAATATTCATATTTTAATAAGAATAAAATCTAGTGGGTAAGATTTATGAGTGGAGTGTTGACTTTACCTTAGTGTGTAACACAAGCAACCTCCCATACACACTCCTTGACCATCCCCATTCACTATTCCACCATACCTAGTCAATCATTGTCCTCTTCCCATCATTTTCTTCCATACATACACTTGAACAAAAGGTAGAATCATTATCTCTCCTCTCTCATTTCTCTAATTTTCCATCAAAGAACAAACACCTTTCTCTCTCACTTCTCTCTTTCTCAAATTCGAGATTCAAGGGCTGATCATCAAGTTTTCTTCTACTTTTGGGTAAGTATTATCATCCTCCATATGATTATTTCACTTCCTTCTACTCAAATAATGGATATCTTACACAAACATCATCATATTTGTGGTAGATCTTCGAATCTTCAAAGCATCTTCTAAGTGTTCTTGAGTAGAACACTTTTTTTCTTCAATATCAATCCATTAATAACACTCAATGTGAGTTCATACCCATATATTTTCATGTTTTTCTCAAGTTTTAGGGGGGGAGGGATACAAGTTAAAACACCAAGAACATAACTAAACTCATCCAACAGCTTTCATCAGAAAAGTTTAACTCCATTCACGGACTGTTTTGGTTAACTTAAACATTTTATTTTTCAAAACTGTATTAGATGCAAATAGTTCAGGTTTATACCTTTAAAATTACTACTTGCACATGTCCATACGGTTTTTCTACAATTTATGGAAATTTTTAAAAAACTGTCTATCACTGTGGCTACGAATTCGGACTAGTCTGTGAATATGGACATTTTCACACAAGTTAGAGACATATAAAAAACATAATAAAATTTATGAACAAACTAGAAACATTTTATAAACTCTCAGAGTTTACGGATTCAGTTTTCAACTTCGTATGATTTTTCTGTGATTTTTCCAAAACAGTGCAGAAATGTTAAAAACAAATTAACAGCTTACAACTTTCATCACACTTTGTAACATATTGAGCAAAGTGTTAATATTTGATGATTTCTTATTTTACCTGTGTTTTCCGTTATGGTATAATTATATAATAGAAAATACTCACTGATTGGTAAGAGTCCTTTTTCATTACAAATAATACAAGATAAGGCATGATAAACATGGTTATGTTTTTGCTATACATTCGACTCACATAAAATGGGGTTCATTTGCATTACAAACGTTTTGGATAAACTATAATAGGTATAGTTAATGTTGCATATACATTACAAACAGTTATGTTAAACTATAATAGGTATAGTTTATGTATCAATTACATTTCAAGCTCATTACCAAAGGTTTTCAGTTCAGTTCACGTAAATCTGTTAATGAATAAATTTGTGAGACATTCGCTTCGCGTTACATGCAAAGTAACGAAATCAAAAGTCCTATAAATTGTAACCAGAGTCTCTTGTAGGGAGAACATGATAGTTATGTATAGATCTATATTGGGTCTGACAAACCCACACCTGAGATGCATGCAACAGCTAGACCGGCAGGTCTGGGGTGACAAGTGTCATTTAACTTGCTATGCCTGAAGAACGTTGTATTATGAGGCCGTCTAAGTCACAGTATGGTTATAATAACTCACATGGGGTATTACCAAAAAATAATATTTACGGGTTCTACTTCTAAATTTAATGAGTTTTATGTCTTAAAATATTGGATTTTCTCGAACAAACATAACTTTTATATGAACTCACCATACTTATGAACTTTTGAATCACTTTCAAAAGCTTATGAACTCACCAACTTAATTGTTGACACTTTTTTAAAACTACTTTTATTCTAAGGGAATAAATAAACATGTAATTGTTGTTATGATACTACACATGAAGTCCTCCACCCCAGACGTTTCTGCCATCCCAGGTTTGGGGGTGTGACACACATTGCTGAGGGGTTCTGATGGAATCCGGCGCATTAGTGTTGGTATGATCGCACCATATAGGTCTACGAAGAAAGCACTTTTCAATCATAATGATTAAAGGTGAGACAATAATGAGTCGTTAGAAAGGGCTATGCATCGTGAGTTATCTAACTAAGTTTATCTTAGTTCTAAGTGTATTTTATTTCGATTTATATGGTGTTCTGAAAGCAATTCCTAATGAAAGTCTATAATAAACCCATGTATTTTAGTAGTTTTGTATCCAAGTGAAACCTTGTAATTTGATCCAAGCTAGGTCCTTCTTACAACCACTTGATGTATGTTTAGTTGTATGAGTAATACTTAGTAGACCTTCAAATCTAATGGGCCTGCCGTAAGCCCCTTTTTGTTAATGTGATTCAAGTAATTTTGGTTTCAGAGAAAATTTTGACCTCGATGCAAGTCTACACCACACCCCCAAACCAAGGATGGCGGAAACGTCCGGGGGTGGCGGACTTCATGTATAGTATCATAACAACGAGTATAATAGTGCTCAAAGTAAACACAACCAATCATAAATATAATCCGAAAAGAATTACATGGTTTCAAGTGTTACATATTTCAATGATTGATTACAACGTGATATAAAAATAGTTGTTCAACGTCGTAGCGTTCCATCCTCAAAAGCTTGTGGTTACCTAGTTTTGTTGATTTCCTGAGAATACAAGTAGTTTTGAAAAGTGTCAACAATTAAGTTGGTGAGTTCATAAGCTTTTTGGATGAAGAGTTTGGAAACCAATCTTTATAATGAGTTGTATGTTACCAAGAAAAATCCAATATTTTCCTTACAAGAGTGATGTGTAGTCTTAAATACCAAGACCAAAATGTACAAGTAATATCCATACTTATTGATGTAAAAAGTGATTTTAAATCGACATAAAACCCTTTTTGATTTGAGAAAACCCCCGTAAAATTTATGTGTTGTTAACTCCCTATGTGAGTCGATATAACCATACTATGACTAATGAACCTGCCACGACGTTTCTCAGGCGTCAAAAAAGATAATGACACTTGTCACCCCAGACTTGTCAGTCTAGCTGTTGCATGCAACTCAGGTGTGGTTTGTCAGACCCAATATAGATCTATACACAAATATCACGTTCTCCCTACAAGAGACGTTGGTTATAACTACCAGGAATTTTAACCTGTACTCCAGGAGTACTGAGAAGAATGTCTAACAATTTACGTTAACAAGTTTACGTGTAGTGTGCGTGAGTGTAAAACCTTTTTCTGTGGGAATAAAACCTTCTGAAATGTGTTTGTTGTGTTAGTGGAAACATAAACTATATCTATTATAGCTTATCAAAACGCTTTGTAATGGTGGAAATCCTCTTTGTATATGATGTAAACCTTTATAATGAGGTAAAATAAATGTAATATAACCAACATGTATTTATATATGAATATACACACCTTGCTCAGCAAGTTACAAGGTGTAAACGAGTTATTAACAATCTGCTAGTTTTATCACTTCCGTTCCTATTTTTGACATAATTATTTAAAAATCATACGGAGTCGAAAACTAAATTCGTAAACACTAAGAGTTTAGAAAATGTGTCTAGTTTGTTCATAAATTTTATTATGATTTTTAGAGGTCTCTAACTGGTGTGACAATGTTCATATTCACATACTGGTCCAAAATCGTAGCTACAGTGATAGGCAATTTTGTAAAAATCACCATAAACTGTAGAAACACCGTATGGGGATGTGCAAGTAGTTATTTTAAAGGTATGAAACTGAACTATTTTCTCCTAATACAGTTTTGAAAACTAAAATGATTAAGTTGACCAAAATAGTCCGTGAATGGAGTTAAACTTTTCTGATGAAAGCTGTTGGATGAGTTTAGTTGTGTTCTTAGTGTTTTAACTTGTATCCCCCCCCCCTTAAAACTTAAGAAAAACGTGAAAAAGATAGGGGTATTGAAAGACCCCAACTTTCGTATTTATGAAAGACCCAAACTTTCATACTATTCCAACATTATTCTTAAGTTACTTCCTCAAAACATGCTACATGCATATTTATAAAACAATATTTTATATTGATAAAGTGATTACAAAAGATTGGATACAAACCGACTAAGTTTTTTTACATTTCATATCTACCCAGGAATCTACTATTCATATACATACATGAACATTAAAATACAGAGAAATAGTATTAACTATTCTAAATCTTTCAGCAGTATAAAACTATATTGGATACCCATCACCTGCAATTGTTAAATATTGAGAGGGATAAGCGATAACGCCTAGTGAATTCAATAAATAGATACAATATAATCTTATGCCTTATATATACCAATAACATAAGCAAATGGGAACAAGAACAACAATAGCATATGCGTATCATATGTCAGACTTTCAATATCAACTCAACATTTGATTCAAAGATTTACGATCAATGAGACATAACGATTTCAATACTTAATATGCATCAATAAAGCTTTAGTCCAAATGGCACAGAAGACATAATTTCTGATTAACATTTTGGTAGATTTCAGGCTTATAACCCTGTCTAACCATTTGCCAATACCATAGAATAAAGGTCATTCTCTTACGGAGTCATGCTCTACATGGTCAGAGGCTACATACCATTCATATCTAACCTTCTGTCAATGCCATAGAATAGAAGTCATTCTCTTACGAGACATGTTCTACATGTCCAGAGGCTACCTACCAGTACCACCATAAATCTAAGTCCTTTCACTGATCACATGGTCAAAGGTATAACTTTGCTATTAAAAATAGCGAATAAAAATAACACGGGAAAATAACTCAGAATAATAACACTGAAAAGCATATAGCACATATAACACATAACATACAACTGTTCCTATATATTGAACTCACATTAAAATAAGCGGGGATTGAAATAGTAATTTGAGCAGCATATCGGCTCCAAATATGGGTTTATTCGTTGAAACCGGAAGAATTAGCTAAAAACCGGGCTCTAAAAAGGTAGAGCTTCAAACCGAAAAGAATAATTTATCGGGCTCTCCGGGCACTTCGGGACGTATTCCGGGGTTTAAAAATAATACCAAGGCTTCGGGGGAAGTGGAAATAGTCAAAATATGGAAAAAGGGGCCAAAAATGGCAATTTTCTAAAATTACCCGGGAAGGCTCGCAGGCCTCCTATTTATAGGCGAGAGGGCTCGGATCCGGAGCAATCAGAAGCAAGCACGTGGCTCGCTTCGCAGGTCAACACGGGAAGGGCAGGTGGCGGTCTCAGATTGGCCGAGCCTTCGGTGAGAGGGGGTTGCGACATGAGGCTACACGCGTCATCTGCTGAATGTACCGAACCTCGGACTCAAGAAGAACGCGGCATGCGGGTCGGACACGGGGCATGCATGCGAGAATTCGATGACGTGGCCAATTCCGGACCTTATCCTTGCGAGATTTCTCGGAAATTGAGCCCCGATCTTCTAAAATCCATAACTTTCGCATACAGGTTCTGTTTTTGACGTTCTTTATATGCATGGGTAGCTAAAATTATGCTCTACAACTTTCGTTTAGACTTCGTTGGCTAATTTTGAATTTAATTTTAATATTATTATTTTTAACAGACCGGGACAGGAAAATCCGTTAAAAATTCATAACTTCTTCATCCGACATCCGTTTTCGTCAGACTTTTTACCGTTGTACTACTAATGACGAGACCTTCAATTCTCGTTTAGGTTGTGTCGGCAAAAAATCACTCGATCTAAAATTTGAGTTTTTAGCTGTCTACTGCTAAGTTGAAACTTCGAAAAATCATAACTTCCTCATACGAAGTCAGATTTTGGCGTTCTTTTTATCGAACTTCTCGGTTTAACGAATACTACGAATTTCATTTAGATTACTAAGGCTAAAAAGTAGTTTATCAAAAACTCACTTTTTACGTCATTCGGCGTCGTGCCGGTTTTGTCGCGGATCTTCGATTGGTCATAACTTCTTCATTATAACTCGGATTTCGATGAGGTTTTCGCCTAAACACTTCTAACGAGATTCTCTACAACATCAAATAATAAAATTTTACTTATTTCAAATTTTATATTTTCTCTAAATTTTCATTATTTGGCTATTAATTAGAATCTCATAAGACCTCCAATATTTTGTGAGTGATTCTAAACATAGTTTTACTTCATTTCTAGTAAAAACTATTTGTTAGAACTCAACACTCAAATTTATTCACTTTTAATAATAACAATACACAATTTCAGAACGTGTATGTTACAAATATCTCCTCTTTTTTAGGATTTCGTCCCCGAAATCATAACAATTAAAACAATTAGGGATACTTCACTCTTGTTTCATTCTTATTTTTTTTTCCAAGTATAATTTGGGCCTCGATGGTGTTTCTACTTGAAATGCACCAACTCTACTTCTTTATTATGTAGATTAGTCGTTCTTTCATTTACGATCTCTTCTACTTAACTTATTATCCAGTTTCACCTCGGATAATAGAACCATTTCATCATATATGCTTAAACCTTTACACAGATAGCTCACATGAAACACTTCATGAATATCTGTCAAATCTTCAGGCAATTCCAAGCAGTATGCTTGCTTACCAACCGTTCTTTCTTCCAAAGTAGAATAACGCCTTTTCATGAAATACCTTCAGTATTACTAAATCATCCACTCGGAATTCTACGGGTCGTCTCCTCTTTTCTACATAATACATTTGTCGATCATGGGCCGCTTTCATTCTTTCTCGGAAAATTTGTATCTTGTCAGTGATGTCTTGAATCATTTTAGATCCTCCAAAGATCTTCTGTCCTACATCACGCCAACATATTTTAGTATGACATTTACGCTCATACAGTACTTTATATACCTTCAGTATATTTTCTACTATTTGGATTGCTCTCTTCTTTTGATCATTTGTCTGAGGATGATAAGTTGTACTAAGAGCAACTCGAGATCCTAATTCATGCTTCATTCTCACCCAAAAGTGAGAAGTGAAACGAGTATCACAATCGGAAATAATCTTTAGTGGCACACCATGTCTCGCCACAATTTCGTCTAAGTAAACTTGTGCTTATTTCTCCATTAGAACTGTTGTATGTATGGCGAGAAAATATGCACTCGTAGTCAGATTGTCGACAATTACCCAAATGCTATCATTCTATATAGCAGTCTCTAGTAATTAAAGTAGCACCAGACATAAGGTCAATTCGGAATTCTACTTGCCTATTCGGGGTAGACCAGGCAATTCGTCGGGAAGGTCATCAAGATTTTCATTAATAATGGAAACATCATTTACAATTTTCTTCCCCTCTCTTGACATATCAACCACATTAGCTGGATAAGTAGAATATCTCTTCGATATAAATTTACGAGTTTTTAAGAAAGAAGTTATTATTTTCAACGTAGACATAAATAGAATCCTCTTCTTCGATAGGGATGCATACTATCTCTTCGTAGCACAAGAGTTTTTTTTGGTTCTTTGACAACCAATCCATGCCGAGAATAATATCAAAGTTGGGAAAGGAGATATTAGCAAGAAGATTATAACTTTCAATTCTTATAACATAATCTCTATAAACTTTATCAACAAGTAATGATATACTTCCTATGTTATTTATATGAAATGATTGGACAATTGCGTAACAAGAAATTCGAAAAGAATGAGTGAATTTATAAGGCACGAAAGAATCTGAGGCATTGAAATCAAATAAGATGTGAGCAGATCTAGAGTTTACGAGAAAATTACTAGTCACAACATTCGAGTTTTAACTTACTTCCTTTGTGGTAATCTAAAATGTATGATATTTAAGATTTGCCAAACGATTGTCAAATTCTTCAAACTTCCTAGTTACTAGCGGTGTTCAAACTTGCACCCACTCTTCATTCTCTATTGAACATTTGATCCTAATCTTTGATTTAAAACTCAATTCTCATTGTAGACTCCTTCTCCTTCTTGCTTTATAGACTAAACCCAAGATAAGGTCTTTACTTTTGCTATAACAACAACTCGAATGGTCATATTCTAATGACCTTTGATTTTATCTCGCACAATACACATAACGAACCAAACTCTTGTATTAGAATCAGATCGAATAAATCGAGCTGATAGAATAGCGAAAACAAAAAGAGTTTGATCAACAGGTGGATGCTTCATAATAGAAAGAATAGCACCACGTATCTCTAATTCATGCTTTCGGATATACACATCTTTTAGCTTTTAGCACCTCCTCCTTTTTAGTTGGAGTACTCTTTGATTGTTGAACGGAAACTTGACTCCCCGCCATTTAACTAGTAAGAGTAGGGCGGAAAGATTTCTTTTGGCCAGTAACACCACATAGCAAGTCACATCTCTGGCTAATGATTTCTCAATTCTTTAATGAAGATTGTTATATTTCTATTGACTACCTCGACCATTTACTTCTTCGGTATTCCTACTGAAGTTTCGTCACTATATAAGACATGGTTCTCTGAACCAATCAACTCCTTTCGCGGATTTATACTAATCGGACTCGATTCTTTATGACATTAAGATTTGAACAATACTTATCTTCTTAGTCATTACCGAATCGAAGGTAACGACACACATGAATAAAACGGAATCATTTACTAGCTTCTTGGTAACCTTGTGACTTTTCCTGATCTAAGTGTCAGTCATGTGCTTCCAGTAGTATAGGCCTCTACTACTATTCACACCTACTCATACTCGTCCCAAGTATTGTCTCACAGTTCCCAAGTCACCATTCAAAAGTTTTCACAAAGAAACTTATCACACATGAATGTGTTTAAACAAATACATACAACAGTTTCTCCTAGACTCAACTAGGTTTTTCACGTTTCTATCAAACATATATTGGATTACCTATACTCGCCTTCTAGGATTCTTCTCATGCATATGCTTGATTTAATATATCCTAATACTTTTCCGTAGGTCGATAGAAATTTTACTTCCATTTCTTCATATAAATTCTTTCTCGAGTAGTGTCTACTCTACAAGACACACTATTCCAAATTTACTCTAGCAACATGGAGACAAACAGTCTTCTACTACCTGCGTCATCTTCTAACTCATGCAAACCATCTTGCACATTTGTTCATTTCATTATTCTTCCTTGACATTGTTATTCTTGTATATGAGTAAGTCTAAGTCTACTTCATAGGAGTCTATCCTAAGAAGTCTGCATCTCAGCAAGCTCTACTAGCTTCAACTTGGTTCTCTATCATTCCTGACTACAACATCTCTTCTTATATGATACTATTGGTGTATTTCTTCTTCAATTAAGCATTCTACCTTACTTAGACAAGTAAGTTGCTTCACCATTTACCACTAAATGACTCAATTCACCATCCCAGTATTGTATGTTAAAGTCGGCTTAGCACACAATGGAACTTCTATAAGGATGGGATAGTGGTTAGCCATCACTCAGTATTATTAAATACTAAGTCTGAGCATCATGTATAATATTACTACTTGAACTACATACTACATCACAAGGTCTTGGCCTATTGAGTCTGAAAAACTTCATTAGCCTTTCCTTTGATATTCATTTAATTCTTCTAATCTTGTACCACATCAATTTAGATACTATCGAAGTATTGATCGCCATCTTCGGTTCTTCCGACTCTCTAAACTTCACTGCTTCAATCTGAACAGCGGTGGAAACAACTTTATGGATTTGCACCAACACATTTATCTCGCCCAAACGTGTTTCAAACGCACATCATTCTTCCAAAGATGTTATTATATCATTATTCATACTTTGAAGGTACAATACCACTCTAAAGGTATTAATAAACTATTTACGATAACACTTCATAAATATTATTTTATGATATTCTGCTATCATTTATTTATAAACATATCGATGTCAAACCTTAAACTTTCTCAAATAATATCATTTATAGATAAGAACTCTAAGGCATGCTATATTCATTTTAGCACATAATAGAATATAAGGCATATCTCCTCTTAATATTCTAGTGCTTGTCTTCATTAGGTATTCAACCTAACATATACCAGATACATATCGTATCATCTTTACTTAATAATTCTTGTTTAAGTTTAGAAATTCTCAAAATTTCTAGTTCATTTAAACTAATTTTCTTAAAATTCTGAAGTAACTTAATATCTTAGAATACTAGGGTTTATCACTACCTAATCATCCACTTAAATATTTCCTATGGTTTGTATCCATATACTTATTATGAATCAGCTCATATATTGATCTTCCAATAGTTTAAGTCTAAATACCAATCCGTGATATTTAGTTCACTTAAACCATTGCTCTGATACCATGTTTGAAAGACCCCAACTTTCGTATTTATGAAAGACCCAAACTTTCATACTATTCCTACATGCTACATGCATATTTATAAAACAATCTTTTATATTGATAAAGTGATTACAAAAGATTGGATACAAACCGACTAAGTTTTATTACATTTCATATCTACCCAGGAATCTACTATTCATATACATACATGAACACTAAAATACAGAGAAATAGTATTAACTATTCTAAATCTTTCAGCAGTATAAAATGATATTGGATACTCATCACCTGCAATTGTTAAATATTGAGAGGGATAAGCGATAACGCCTAGTGAATTCAATAAATAGATACAATATAATTTTATGCCTTATATATACCAATATGACAGAAGCAAAAGGGAACAAGAACAACAATAGCATATGCGTATCATATGTCAGATTTTCAATATCAACTCAAGATTTGATTCAAAGATTTACGATCAATGAGACACAACGATTTCAATACTTGATAGGCATCAATAAAGCTTTGTCCCAAATGGCACAGAAGACATATAATTTCTAATTAACATTTTAGTAGATTTCAGGCTTATAACCCTGTCTAACCATTTGTCAATACCATAGAATAGAGGTCATTGTCTTACGGAGCCATGCTCTACATGGTCAGAGGCTACATACCATTCCTATCTAACCTTGTGCCAATGCCATAGAATAGAAGTCATTCTCTTACGAGACATGTTCTACATGGCCAGAGGCTACCTACCAGTACTACCGTGAATCTAAGTCCTTTCATTGATCACATGGTCAAAGGTATAACTTTGCTATTAAAAATAGCGAATAAAAATAACACGGGAAAATAACTCAGAATAATAACACTGAAAAGCGCATAGCACATATAACACATAACATCTAGTTGTTCCTATATATTGAACTCACCTTAAAATAATTAGGGGTTAAAATAGTAATTTGAGCAGCATATTGGCTCCAAATATGGCTTTATTCGTTGAAAACTGGAAGAATTAGCTAAAAACCGAGCTCTAATAAGGTAGAGCTTCAAACCGAAAAGAATAATTTCTCGGGCTCTCCGGGCACTTCGGGACGTATTCCGGGCTTTAAAAATAATACCGGGGCTTCGGGGGAAGTGGAAATAGTCAAAATATGGAAAAAGGGGCCAAAAATAGCAATTTTCTAAAATTACCCAGGAAGGCTCGCAGGCCTCCTATTTATAGGCGAGAGGGCTCGGATCCGGAGCAATCAGAAGCAAGCACGTGGCTCACTTCGCAGGTCAACACGGGAAGGGCAGGTGGCGGTCTCAGATTGGCCGAGCCTTCGGTGAGAAGGGATTGCGACACGAGGCTACACGCGTCATCTGCTGAATGTACTGAACCTCGGACTCAAGAAGAACGTGACATGCGGGTCGGACACGGGGCATGCATGCGAGAATTCGATGACGTGGCCAATTCCGGACCTTATCCTTGCGAGATTTCTCGGAAATTGAGCCCTGATCTTCTAAAATCCATAACTTTCGCATACAGGTTCCGTTTTTGACGTTCTTTATATGCACGGGTAGCTAAAATTATGCTCTACAACTTTCGTTTAGACTTCATTGGCTAATTTTGAATTTAATTTTAATATTATTATTTTTAACAGACCGGGACAGGAAAATCCGTTAAAAATTCATAACTTCTTCATCCGACATCCGTTTTCGTCAGACTTTTTACCGTTGTACTACTAATGACGAGACCTTTAATTCTCGTTTAGGTTGTGTCGGCAAAAAATCACTCGATCTAAAATTTGAGTTTTTAGCTGTCTACTGCTAAGTTGAAACTTCGAAAAATCATAACTTCCTCATACGAAGTCAGATTTTGGCGTTCTTTTTATCGAACTTCTCGGTTTAACGAATAATACGAATTTCATTTAGATTACTAAGGCTAAAAAGTAGTTTATCAAAAACTCACTTTTTACGTCATTCGGCGTCGTGCCGGTTTTGTCGCGGATCTTCGATTGGTCATAACTTCTTCGTTATAACTCGGATTTCAACGAGGTTTTCACCTAAACACTTCTAACGAGATTCTCTACAACATCAAATAATAAAATTTTACTTATTTCAAATTTTATATTTTCGCTAAATTTTCATTATTTGGCTATTAATTGGAATCTCATAAGACTTCCAATATTTTATGAGTGATTCTAAACATAGTTTTACTTCATTTCTAGTAAAAACTATTTGTTTGAACTCAACACTCAAGTTTATTCACTTTTAATAATAACAATACACAATTTCAGAACGTGTATGTTACAGGTATGAACTCAGCTTGTGTGATTTCAGTGGATGGATGTTGAAGAAAAGAAGTGTTCAACTCAAGGACACTTAGAAGATGCCTTGAAGATTCGAAGATTTAACACAATTATAATGGTGCTTGTGTAAGATATCCATGATTTTAGTATAATGAAAGTGAAGTAATCAAGTGATATGTGATATTACTTACTAGGAGTAGATGAAGAACTTGGGATCAGCCCTTGAATCTTCGAATTTTAGAGAGAGAAGTAAGAGAGAAATGGGTCTTGCTTTTTTGTGAAGAATGAGTGAAATGGGAGGAGAGATAAGGATTTCCAGCTTTTGTTCAAGAGTATGGCTGGAAAAATGAGTGTAAAAAGGACAATGATTGACTGAATAGTGATGAATAGTGGCTGGGTATGGCGATGGAGTGGGTGTGGGAGGTTGTTTGTGTCCTTGCCCAAAGGATAAGTCAACACTCCACCTAAATATCTCATCAACTAGATTTTATTCTTAGGTAATGATTTTCCTCCAAATATGATTAAAATATGAATATTTAGGGTCTCTTATGCTAAAATACGAGTTTGGGTGAAAATCTCGTGTTAAAATCACGAAAAACGGGCTCAAAACGCTAAAAGGATGCAAATTGGGTAAAAATTGCGAACATCTGAAGTTCATGGTCAGAGGTTCAGTCCTAGCCATTAGAACCGAAGGTAGATGAGAAGCGAGAGGAAGGTTCGGTTCCAAGGAGTCTCACAGGCGAATACGTGGTGGGACCGAAAGCGAAAGCTGGCGAAGGGCGAAGGCGGAGAGGGTTTCGGTCTCAGTGGTTCGGCTCCTCAGCGGTTCGGTCTTCACAGGTTTCGGTCTTTAGAGTTTCGGTCCGGGAGGGAGCTTCGGCTTTGGCTCTTAGGGTTTCTCCTCTTAGGCTCCGTCTTCTAAGGGTTTCGCCTCTTAGGCTTCGGCTTCTATGGGAGGTTCGATTCTAAGAGGCTGTTTTTCAAGTTTTCTTCCCATTATGAGTGATTTTTGACCAAGTTAAGGGTCGGGATGACCCGCATGACTATAAAAAATTGAGAGAGATTTGGGAGAGATTTCACATGCTTGGAGAGATTTCACATACTTAAAGAGATTTGGGAGAGATTTCACATGCTTGGAGAGATTTCACATACTTAGAGAGATTTGGTAGAGATTTCACATGCTTGGAGAGATTTGGGAGAGATTTCACATGCTTGGAGAGATTTCACATACTTAAAGAGATTTGGGAGAGATTTCACATACTTAGAGAGATTTGGGAGAGATTTCACATGGAGAGGGATAGAGCGAGAGAGATTTAGAGAGGATTTATTTGCAACTTTTGTGAGTGTTTAACTTCGAAATGCAAGGTTTGTAAGCCCTGTTTTGCTTTGTTATGAGTGTTATATGCCCCCGAAGGGTATGTATTAGTGTTTTATCGAGTAGTTCCATCACTTACCCTAATTTGAGGGTAGATTTCCTGAACGCGTGAAACTTCTAAGCGATGCTTGTATTAAGATGGTGTGTTGTACAACAGTAAACATAAGGTAAACCCTAATATACAAGGGTTACAAACCCACAGTGGAGTGTATGATATGTATTGAATTAGGTTTTTGGGCTTCACAAGTGAGTTTTTATTCGAATAGTTGTTTTTGAATTTAATAACATGCATAACATCAATCTTAGGGTTACAAGTTACATCGAGAGTTTGTCATACATAGATAGAATTTCTTTAGCCAAAAATACTAGTTATGACAAAGATCTATAGCACACACCCCCGGATCACATCAGTTGCAAAAACCGCATGCTCGTCGGCTATAGAAACTCTTAGAGGTCGACTCAACGCCTCCCATCGGATACTAATGTGATGACTAAAAGCTAAGGACACGAAGGATCGACTCGCACCCGTGTCAAATAACACCAAAGCAGGTAAAAAACTCACAACAAAAGTAACTATACATAGCACAATATAAGTACAACATAACTCAAAATAGCATAAGTAAAAGAACACATACCGGCCACGACGTCTAGTGCTGCGCGGACCTCCTCCGTTGTTAGCTGGAAGGCTCTCCCACGAATCCTCGGTGTCTCGACGTTTGCTGACCAAATCTTAGTAGCTCGTATAGCAGCTGGAACAGATCCCTGTGCTGATCCCTAAAGAAGCTAGGGGCACTCGGCCTTCCGATGGCTGGTCTGGTTGCAGTGAAAGCAGACTGCAAACCCCTTGGGGAAATCCTTCGCCATATGCCTCTCTTTGCCACATTTGTAGCAAATACCTGCTCTACACGATCCATCGTGACTCTTGCCGCACTTACCATAAGTGTGGACCTTTTGGCCGCTAGTCCTCGTATCAGCAGGCTTAGCCTGCTTCGTCGCTGGCTGCGACTGCACTGGTCTCATGTCCTTCTTCCGGGACTCCTCATCCTCTCTCGTCTGTAACTCTAGCTCAATCTCCTTACACCTGGAATTGGTCTGAAGCTCAGCCAATGTCCAATATGAAGAGTTCGCCACGAACTCCCGTATATCCCTTCTCAGTATGCTCAGATAATGAATCACACGTCCCTGCTCAGTAGACACGTGCTCAGGGCAAAACAACGCCCTCTCATGGAACATCTGTGTAATCTCAGTCACCGACTCAGTCTCTGCTTGAGAGACAGAAACTCTTGGGCCAAACGTTCCCTTTCCACAGGGGGAACATACACATCTCGAAATAACTAGGTGAACCTCTCCCATGTCACTGCAACATGATCTGCGGGAGTAAAACTGGTAGTCACAAACTTCCACCAGTCCTTCGCCCCTGTGCAAAGCTAGTTCAGCGCAAACCGAACCCTCAAATGATCAGGACAAGAACATGTGTAAAAAGACCCCTCGATGTCAGAGATCCATCTCATCACAGTAATCGGATCCTGAGTCCCATCAAACTCTGGTGGCCTTGTGTTTCTGAACTCCCGAAACAACAACGAGTTACCTCCATGTGGCCTGGCAGCAGCGACAGCTGCGGTGGCTGCAGCAACAGCATCCTCAGTAACAGCGGCGTACCGCTCATCAAATGTCTCGATTAGGGTGGTCTTGATAGACCCAAACATCTCTGGGACCACCTCTCATATGGTTGTGGCCACCTCATCATGAATCATGTGACAACCCGAAATTTTCATTCGATCAAACCCTAAAAGTCAATCACTTCTTATTATAATTTAACGTCATTATTTCTTATTCTTAGCAAATTTAAAGTTCGTTTGATTATTTTAATATTATTCTTTAAACGAACGGGTGAAAGAAAGTGTCGTCTCGGGTTTTGAAATCTAAAAACCGCAAACACCTCGTGTCTTAGAAGTTCACAGCCAAACTTTTATGTTTGGGCCGGAAAATCATCCAAAAATCGTGAACTCATGCATAAGCATGAGTTTACTCCTCAAATTAGTTACTTTTCATTTTCACCCTAAAAGAGTAAACTCAAAAAACCCGCTCAAGTTTCATCCAAGAATTAAATCAAGATCTTTAAACTTATTTGCAAAAACACCAAGAACACACACTAAGTGTTCTTGGACTTTTAGCATATTTCAAGCTTCCTTATAGATTATAAAGTGTGTTCAAGACTTCACTTGTCACCTATCGATCCTACATCTTCAGTACATCCGTACCACTCACTATAGGTGAGTTCATACCCCTTAATCAATGTTTTAAATGATTTTAAATGCTTTAATGGGGAGGGAATACAAGTAGAAAACAGCATGTTATTAAATCACTCATAGGTATTTATAACAGTGTTTTCATCCAGCAAATTTCACATACTTCAAAATGTGATGCATGAAATGGTTTTCTATCTTAAAAATACTTTGTTATCAAATGTATTACTTTTGAAATGTTTACTAAAATGACATTAAGTCATTGTTAATTATTATTCAAAACTCATAGATGTCTTCCAAAACTATTTTTACCTTCTTGAACAAAACTATATCTATACACCTATGTTCTTATATATGTATTGATGTTATAGTTTTAATCCTTCATTCAGTTTCACACACTCTTGTGTAGCAAGGGTGTATAAACCTGTTTGGACAATCAATTACCTTCCAGTTAACTATTATAGGGATAGTTAGGAGATACAAAACATCATTCCTATTACAAGGAATTACACCAGAGTCAATTCATTCATGAGTCTATACTATACATTACATGTTACATGAATACGTCTACATAGATACTCTTACATGAATACATTTACATATATACATTTATTTGTATGCACTTACATGGATACTTCTACCTTGATTCACTAGGATGATTTACTAGTACATTATGTGTAAATTGTCCTGCCTATCCCAGTTCAACGGGATGTCTAGACGGGACTAACCATTCCGGAACCCACCTATTAGCAACAGTGGTAGATGAACATCTACGGATGTCTACGGTTATTACTTATATTAGGGGTACCTTTATGGGACTAACCAATTATTTAGCCTACTGTTCGCTACAAAGGTAAATGACCATCTACGGATGCCTACGGTTGATACTTATATTAGGAGTACCTTTACGGGACTAACCATTCCTTAAACCTGCTGCAGCTACAGAGGACAATTGAACAATCTACGGATGTTCAAAGGTTATACATTTCGCTAGTCACGATGTCGTGTTAATCGTAATACAAAAGGATAACACTTACATGATTCTATTTTTCCTATTACTTTATTTTGTGATACATTCACATAAACGAGGAGTTAGACTAAGTACTATAAGTAATATCAAAAAGAAGGAAAACCCATCTTTGTTACAGCAAAACATACAGGTCTTGGTAGAAGACTACTTTTATACATACAGGTCTTGGTAGAAGACTACTTTCAAAACATTCGGGTCTTGGTAGAAGACTACATTTTATACTAGTAGGAAATATGGGATTTTCTAGGGTTTTTCATACTTATATGAATTGATTCATTCAAAGATTTTCATGGCATTCATAACAGATTTCCAAAGCAAGACAATGACACTTAAATACTTATGAATTCACCAGCTTTAAGCTGATACTCGCTTTCAAAATAACTTGTATTCTCAGGTCACCAGTAGACAGGTACGATGGCCAGGTTTTGAGAAGACGGAGCACAGACAAGACTCATCTTTTATTTTGATTACATATTTTGGTGTCTTATTACAATGAAAAGAACACACATGTATTAAAACATTACTTTTAATGCAATGGATGATGTTGTTGCTTGTTTACTACTTTACACTATTGCAATACTGTACATGACGTCCTCCACCCCGGAACGTTTCTGCTGTTCTTGGTTTTGGGGTGTGACAGATTGGTATCAGAGCATTGTTTATAGTGAATATAGTATATCAACCCATAAAAGATATACTAACTATAAATACTTTAGGATTATAACACTCTATCTAAGAGTTTCTACTTTTAAATAATAAAATATTTAAGTAAGTATACATGCCTGCATTCATACTAAAATCAATGTCACAATGACAAGAACAAAAGTATTACGATTGATGAATATCACAAGTAAACCTGGGGATATATGGTCAGTCTTGGGAGTGGCATAGCCTGATCAACTATGCTGGTCCAAGGAGTGATTAGCATATGCCCAAGAATGGTTGTGATGTGGCAACAAGTCTAAAAACTTACCAACAGAACCATAAAGAAATACCATAGGGGTATTTGGTCTTACTATAATTATCTTAGTCAGTTCGTCTATTTAGCTATTTCTTATATCCCTTTTCTCATGTAGATTATAATGGTTGGATTTCACCATGGTGACCCGTACTTCCCAAACCAAGGCAACGCTGGATGGCTAAAGGAAGAACCGGAAGATGATCACCCAATCCCTTTGGATGATCACCATGCTGAGGGTTTTTTCGATAGTTCTGACTCGGAGCCTGAAGTCAACAACCTACCTCCAGCTGCTCAAAACCCAAACCTAAACCCCCGTCCCGCATTTCAAGGACCCACACCTCTGTGGGCCACAAACTTGAATACATGGAGTCATGAACAGGGTCAACCCATTCCCTACAACGGAGACAGAAGCTTCTACAACCTCACTAAGGGAGGTTCTGCTGACAGGGTCCTACCCATCATGGTTCGTAGGATTTCTAGGAACACGATACTGGGTCAATCAACTATCAATTGAGTCTTGGAGATCGACGCCCACTCTGGCATTAACACCGTCCGCATTCGCCAACTAGAGTCTGCTCATGAAAGCACTTTGGTCCGCAATGCAGCTCTGCAGAGGGAACTTGCTGAAACTCAAGCTGAAGTTAGGGAACTTCGAGCTCAGCAAGTGAGAGCTGACAAGCGTATGAGGGACATGGAACGGCTACTGTCGGGATCAAGGACTCATGCTAGCAGTTCTCGTCGCCGATAGAATCTCGTTGACTCATCTTTTGGATATAACCTAGTTTATGTAAAAACTTTGGTCTAATTTCCTACATTTGTAAATCTTAGACCGTTAGGTCTTGATCTAGTCATGGTTCTGTCAAAATTTTCCTATCTTGGTTGATGTAAGGCCTACTTCTAGGCCATTTTTCCTGAACTTGTTACATCTGTAATCCTAGTATTTTTGACAGATATCTAATCATATGGAAATTATTATCCAAATGCTATCATCTTCATTTAAGTTATACTATTCACTGTGTTGTTGGACTATGGGGAGTTAGTCCATAAGGCACACTCATTATTCATTTATTCTTATCCATGTCGTCATCTTTTAAACGTATAGTTAAAGATGCCACCACGCAGGAATCCCAGGCGTAACCCAATTAACGAACGCCGATACCACCACCTCAACCTCCTCAACCACCTTCTCCTTTCGATGCCACTATGTTCCAGGCAGCCTTCACAGCAGCAGTAGCAGCTGCTGTGTCAGCCATCAATGCTCCTGTCCCTAGTGGATCGGGAACAGGTGCACTTCCCTCAAACCACGGCGAAAGCCATGGACATCCCCGGGAATGCACCTACAAGGACTTCACGAACGCCAAACCCCGAAGCTTCAATGGAACTGGTGGGGTTATGGTGTTAAGACAATGGATTGAAAAGATGGAATCAGTCTTTGAAATTTGTGCTTGCCGGGAAGGCAACAAGGTCAAGTTTGCAACTTGTACCTTCTCTGACAGAGCACTAACATGGTGGAATGGTCATGTTAAGTATCTGACTATAGTGGTGGAATATTCCATCAGCTGGGAACACTTGAAGGACATGCTGATGAGAGAGTATTGTCCTCGAGGTGAAATACAAAAACTCGAACAGGAACTCTGGGGTCTACAAATGGTTGGATCCGACATATCAACCTACATAAATAGGTTCTGTGATCTGGCAATCCTATGCCCTGATATGGTTGCTCTCGAAAGAAAGAAAATAGAGAGATATATATGGGGACTGTCTCCCCAGATCCAGTCAAGTGTGTTAGCTTCCAAGCCTGTCACTTTTGATAGTGCCAAGGAGCTGGCACAGTCTCTCATACACCACGGGAAACACCGGAACCCAACAATCCCTGTCCCCGGACCACAAAAGGACAACAATAGTAGGAAGGGGAGGAACAATAGGAAAAAGAGGAGCTTCGCAAGAATCCTCGAAGAGACAACAACTTGTGGCAATCAATGCTACCACGGTAACTCCCGTTGTCCGTGCAAACCTCTTACCAGAAAAAACTTATGCTGGAACCCTTCCGAAGTGCAACAAATGAAACTTCCACCACCACGGACCTTGCAAGGAGATGCAGTGCTCTAACTGCAACAGGAAGGGGGCATACAACCCGTTTCTGCAAGACTCCAACAGCTCAGGCGGCCTAGGTGCCTAACGCCGGTATGGGCAAAGCTTGTTGTGGTTGTGGCGATGTGGGCCACTACAAGAGGAACCGCCCTAAAGCGGGGATGGCTGGAGGAGTAGGAAGAGTTATGGCCTTTGGCCACGAGGAAGCGGTAGCTGATCCTATGATAGTTACTGGTACGTTTCTCCTTGATAACTCATATGCTTGCATACTTTTCGACAGTGGAGCTAAGAAAAGTTTCGTAAGTCATAAATTTGCACACCTGCTTAAACAAAAACCATGCACATTAGATAATTCATTCACGGTAGAAATGGCTAACGGGAAAACGGAGAGTACTAACTGCATATACGTAGGTTGTACGTTAACTTTAGATGGCCATACTTTCAAGATAGACCTCATGTCGGTCCCAATTAAATGTTTCGACGTTATCATCGACATGGATTGGTTGAGTCTTCTTCGCGCCGACATCATGTACTTTGAAAAAGCAGTTCGTCTTAACCTTCCTAACAATGAGACCTTAGTTATCTATGGCGACAAACCTAGTACGAGCCTTCGTATCATTTCGTGCATCCAAGCCCAGAAGTGCTTGCGAAAGGAATATCATGCATTCCTCGCGCACATCGTCGATACGAATCATGAGGTGAAAGACATTCAGAAAATCCCCGAAGTACGCGACTTTCCCGACATTTTCCCAGAAGAACCTCCCGGATTACCACCACAACGCCAAGTCGAGTTCAGAATCGACTTAGTGCCAGGAGCTACTCCCGTAGCCAAATCTCCTTATCGTCTGGCACCGGCCGAGATGCAGGAACTTTCCAGTCAGCTTAACGAACTTCTCAAGAAGGGATTCATTAAGCCAAGCTTCTCACCATGGGGAGCACCGGTCTTGTTCGTCAAGAAGAAAGATGGATCGTTTCGCATGTGCATCGACTATAGAGAACTCAACAAGCTTACCATTAAAAATCGTTCTCCTTTGCCCCGCATTGACGATTTATTTGATCAACTTCAAGGAGACAACTACTTCTCGAAGATAGATCTACGATCCGGATATCACCAACTACGAGTGTTAGAGGAGGATGTTCCCAAGATAGCCTTCTGAACTCGTTATGGACACTACGAGTTTGTAGTGATGTCGTTCGGATTAACTAACGCGCCCGCAGTATTCATGGATCTGATGAATAGGGTGTGTCGTCCTTACTTGGATCAGTTCGTCATTGTTTTCATTGATGACATACTTATCTACTCTCGAAGTAAGGAGGAACATAGTCAACATCTCCGTAGAGTCTTAGAAACATTGCGAGCGGAGAAGCTCTATGCGAAGTTCTCTAAGTGCGAATTTTGGATCCGACGAGTCGAATTCTTGGGCCATGTTGTTAGCGAAGAAGGAATACACGTGGACCCTTCCAAAATCAAGGCCATTGAGAACTGGTCAGCACCGAAGACACCTACAGAAATTCGTCAATTTCTAGGTCTCGTTGGCTACTATCGCAGGTTCATTCAGAACTTCTCCCGCAAAGCGAAACCTCTTACAACCCTGACCCAGAAAGGCGTGGCCTTTGACTGGGAAGAGAAAAAGGAAAGAGCGTTCCAAACGCTCAAGCGAGCCTTGTGCACCGCACCAATACTATCTCTCCCTGAAGGGATAGAAGACTTCGTTGTCTATTGCGATGCATCAAATCAAGGACTCGGATGTGTTCTGATGCAGCGAGGTAAAGTCATAGCCTATGCCTCGAGACAGCTGAAGACACATGAGGTTAACTACACCACCCATGATCTTGAGCTAGGAGCAGTTGTGTTTGCTCTGAAGATCTGGAGACACTACCTGTATGGTACAAAAAGCACGATCTTTACAAACCACAAAAGTCTACAACACATTTTGGACCAGAAGGAGCTCAACATGAGACAACGACGGTGGGTCGAGCTACTCAGTGATTACGAGTGCGAAATTCGTTATCATCCGGGTAAAGCCAATGTAGTAGCCGACGCCCTAAGTCGGAAAGAATATGCTGGTCGTAGAGTCAAATCTTTGACTCTAACTATCCATTCACACTTGTCCACGCAAATTAAGGAGGCTCAGCTCGACGCTTTGAAACCTGAAAACGTGGCAGGTGAATCCCTTAGAGGGATGGATAAGAACTTGGAAGTCAAGGGTGGCGGAGCCTTATACCTCATGGATCGGATCTGGACACCGAAACACGGTGGCTTCAGAGACTTGGTCATGACCAAAGTTCACAACACTCGTTATTCCGTCCACCCAAGTTCAGATAAGATGTATCTGGATCTTAAAAAGTTATACTTGTGGCCTAACATGAAAGCAGATATTGCTACCTTCGTAAGTAAATGCCTTACTTGTGCAAAGGTAAAGGTCGAATACCAGAAACCCTCCGGTCTTCTACAGCAACCGGAGATACCAGAATGGAAGTGGGAGCGGATCACTATGGACTTCATAACCAAGTTGCCCAAGACGACGGGTGGACTTGATTCCATATGGGTCATCATCGATAGACTGACCAAGTCTGCACACTTCTTGCCAATCAAAGAAACAGACAAGATGGAGAAACTTACAAGAACTTACATTAGGGAGATTGTAAGACCGCACGGTGTTCCCTTATCTATTATCTCGGACAGAGATAGTAGATTCACTTCGAGGTTCTGGCAGTCGTTACAAAGTTCCCTAGGAACTAGGATGGACATGAGTACAGCCTACCATCCACATACCGACGGGAAAAGTGAGAGAACTATCCAAACCTTAGAAGATATGTTGCGAGCTTGTGTGATAGACTTCGGGAAAGCATGGGATACTCATTTACCCCTTGTCGAATTTTCCTACAAGAACAGTTATCATACGAGCATAAAGGCAACTCCATTCGAGGCCCTCTATGGCCGAAAGTGCAGATCCCCTCTGTGTTGGGCTTAGGTGGGTGATACCCAGTTAGCTAAGGGACGAGTTCCCGAAAGCACTCTCACGGGTTCGGAGATCATTCAGGAAACGACAGAGAAGATCGTTCAAATTCGTGAACGATTGAAAGCCTCTAGAGACCGACAGAAAAGCTACGCTGACAAGAGAAGGAAACCGTTGGAATTCCAGGTGGGCGACCGATTTCTACTGAAGGTCTCACCCTGGAAGGGCTTGATACGCTTCGGAAAGCGTGGAAAGCTAAATCCAAGGTACATTGGGCCTTTCGAGATTCTCTCAAGAATCGGCCCCGTAGCTTACAAACTCAATCTACCGCGTGAACTCAGTAACGTACATTCTACCTTCCACGTATCAAACTTGAAAAAGTGTCTATCCAACGAGACTCTTGTTATTCCACTCGACGAGATCGAGATCAACGAGAGCCTCAACTTCGTGGAGGAACCAGTAGAGATCATGGACCGAGAGGTCAAGCAAACGAAACAAAGCCGTATCCTGATAGTGAAGGTTCGCTGGAACGCAAAGCGGGGACCTGAATTCACTTGGGAGCGAGAGGATCAGATGAAACTGAAATATCCTCATCTTTTTACTTAGTTATTGTAAATACTTTATTTGCTTAGACTCTAATTTCGGGACGAAATTCCCTTTAACGGGGGGATGATGTGACAACCTAGAATTTTCATTCGGTCAAACCCTAAAAGTCAATCACTTCTTATTATAAGTTAATGTCATTATTTCTTATTCTTAGCAAATTTAAAGTTTGTTTGATTATTTTAATATTATTCTTTAAACGAACGGGTGAAAGAAAGTGTCGTCTCGGGTTTTGAAATTTAAAAACCGCAAACACTTTGTGTCTTAGAAGTTCACGGCTAAACTTTTATGTTTGGGCCGGAAAATCATCCAAAAATCGTGAACTCATGCATAAGCATGAGTTTACTCCTCAAATTAGTCACTTTTCATTTTCACCCTAAAAGAGTAAACTCAAGAAACCCTCTCAAGTATCATCCAAGAATTCAATCAATATCTTCAAACTTATTTGCAAAAACACCAAGACACACACTAAGTGTTCTTGGACTTTTAGCATATTTCAAGCTTCCTTATAGATTATAAAGTGTGTTCAAGACTTCACATGTTACCTATCGATCCTACATCTTCAGTACATCCGTACCACTCACTACAGGTGAGTTCATACCCCTTAATCAATGTTTTAAATGATTTTAAATGCTTTAATGGGGAGGGAATACAAGTAGAAAACAACATGTTATTAAGTCACTCATATGTATTTATAATAGTGTTTTCATCCAGCAGATTTCACATACTTCAAAATGTGATGCATGAAATGGTTTTCTATCTTAAAAATATTTTGTTATCAAATGTATTACTTTTGAAATGTTTATTAAAATGACATCAAGTCATTGTTAATTATTGTTCAAAACTCATAGATGTCTTACAAAACCATTTTTACCTTCTTGAACAAAACTATATATATACACTTATGTTCTTATATATGTATTGATGTTATAGTTTTCATCCTTCATTCAGTTTCCCACACTCTTGTGTAGCAAGGGTGTATAAACCTGTTTGGACAATCAATTACCTTCCAGTTAACTATTATAGGGATAGTTAGGAGATACAAAACATCATTCCTATTACAAGGAATTACACCAGAGTCAATTCATTCATGAGTCTATATTATACATTACATGTTACATGAATACGTCTACATAGATACTCTTACATGAATACATTTACATATATACATTTATTTGTATGCACTTACATGGATACTTCTACCTTGATTCACTAGGATGATTTACTAGTACATTATGTGTAAATTGTCCTGCCTATCCCAGTTCAACGAGATGTCTAGACGGGACTAACCATTCCAGAACCCACCTGTTAGCAACAGTGGTAGATGAACATCTACGGATGTCTACGGTTATTACTTATATTAGGGGTACCTTTACGGGACTAACCAATTATTTAGCCTACTGTTCGCTACAAAGGTAAATGACCATCTACGGATGCCTACGGTTGATACTTATATTAGGAGTACCTTTACGGGACTAACCATTCCTTAAACCTGTTGCAGCTACAGAGGACAATTGAACAATCTACGGATGTTCAAATGTTATACATTTCGCTAGTCACGATGTCGTGTTAATCGTAATACAAAAGGATAATACTTACATGATTCTATTTTTCCTATTACTTTATTTTGTGATACATTCACATAAACGATGAGTTAGACTAAGTACTGTTAGTAATAGTCAAAAAGAAGGAAAAACCATCTTTGTTACAGCAAAACATACAGGTCTTGATAGAAGACTACTTTTATACATACAGGTCTTGGTAGAAGACTACTTTCAAAACATTCGGGTCTTGGTAGAAGACTACATTTTATACTAGTAGGAAATATGGGATTTTCTAGGGTTTTTCATACTTATATCAATTGATTCATTCAAAGATTTTCATGGCATTCATAACAAATTTCCAAAGCAAGACAATGACACTTAAATACTTATGAATTCACCAGCTTTAAGCTGATACTCGCTTTCAAAATAACTTGTATTCTCAGGTCACCAGTAGACAGGTACGATGGCCAGGTTTTGAGAAGACGGAGCACAGACAAGACTCGTCTTTTATTTTGATTACATATTTTGGTGTCTTATTACAATGAAAAGAACACACATGTATTAAAACTTTACTTTTAATGCAATGGATGATGTTGTTGCTTGTTTACTACTTTACACTGTTGTGATACTGTACATGAAGTCCTCCGCCCCGAAACGTTTCCGCCGTTCTCGGTTTTGGGGTGTGACAAATCATCATGCGAACCTCATCATCGCTAGTCCCACTGCTCCCTGGGGTGTGGCGTGTACCCACCATGATGTCTCTAAAACACAACACAAAATCATCAGAGACTCGCTCGAGTATACTCACACTCGATCACTCGCCCCTACTTTCTCCTTAGCATCCTAAAGATTCTTACTTTGGTTGCATACAGATCCGGTGCTTTCAGCAGTACGGGCCCAATACTACCTTCCACACTAACCAGTAGTCACCCCAAGTCCTCTTTCTAGGATCCCAGTTCACAAGTACTCTAACTCTCACGAATAATAGACTACCCTCTCAGTAGATCTCTCATATGCTCATCTAGGTATCTCTCTTAGATTATCTCTCGACTCAGAACTCACTCTCTAAGTGACTCCTGATAAATACTCTTACTCAACACATACTCAAAGCACATAGCAGCAGCTCCTAGGCTAAGGCATCACAAATCAGGCAACTTTGGTCCTAAAATATGAAATACCTAGCCTATCCTCTAGCATGCATAACTAATATCTCATAAGTATCTCATAATACAAAAGTAAGGGTATTTTGGGAAATCATCATTCGGGCTCTGGCTAATTGTACACACTGCTCCGACTCGTTTTCTCTTAAAACTCTATCTCATTTTTTGAAAAATCTATTTGTTTTGAAATTTTTTCTCAAATCCTCAGTTTGAGTCCAGACACACCCGAAGATATTTATGAATCCCTCAAACCAAGGCTTTGATACCAACTTGTAACTCCGTAAATTTTCAAACAAAAATTTCATTTTAAAACACAATAAAACTCATGTATATTTTCTCAAAGATCACAAATATCTAAAATGTCAACAAATCCGCAAGTAAAAATCACAATCCCAGAATCATAAAAATAATCTCTCTCTGGTGTGTACTATCAAGTCGGTGCCTTCCCGTGATCCTGAGAGGTACCTGAAACACATAACACATAACACGATAAGCACGAAGATTAGTGAGTTTCCCAAAATACTACACACAGCTCATTAGCCACTCGAGGCTATAACTCAATAAGACCTTCCCGTCAATGTGTCTCAGTGGGACCCTCTGGTCCCACAACTCGGGTGGACCCTCCGGTCCGAACTTAGTAGCTCAAAATAATACACAACACAAATTACAAAGACATAATGCAATATATCACAATACTCAATATAACACATAAGACCCTCCGGTCACACAAAGATTACCACTCTAGGTAAAGTATAGTGAGAAGATTCACCTCGTAAGCTAACAAGTAATAACCTCGTACACGAATCTCGTACTAGCCTCCGCCTAACACATAAGATAATAATCTCTAATTAACACTTAAATCACGACTCGAAATAAACTAGGTTATTGTCTCTCTCAAACTCTTGGAATGGGTAAAAGACCATTTTACCCTTCCATGGTTCCCATTCTCCATGCCTTGACCAAACCCTAAAGTCAACAGAAGTCAACACTCAAGTCAACTATCCATGTTGACCTGACTCGACGAGTACATCTATATGACTTGCTGAGTCCCCTTTATTCCTTCTGAACATCGTGAAAACCCAACTCAACTCATCGATTTGTCCCGTCAACTCGCCAAGTTACCCATGTCCAGACTCATCAGGGAAAACCCTAGTTGACTCGTCGAGTCAGCTCGTTGACTCGGTGAGTCCCTTCAGTCTGAATTCTCATTCAGACATTTTAAGGCAGATCTACCACTCCACACTCTAAATCTGGGCCCAAGGCTCGAATGTCGCGTAAAGCTTCGATCTTTACATTCATGCATGGCACATTTTGCTCCAAAATGCCAATACAACTCTAATAAAGATCTTTAAGCTCAGTAACTCTTATATGGCTGAATAAAGCTAGGACCTTTGGGCTCTATGTACCTCACAAGGTCCAGATCTTAAATCTAGACCTCCTGATAGACTTAATGCACTCACTGTCCCAATAAAAAGGTGGTAAGAACCCTAATCTTCCACAATCATGAGATTTAACCATTAAGATGAGAAAAGGTGTAGGCTTTTTACCTTCCACAAAAGCTTCAAGTGAAAGAATGCTGAATCCCACAGCCTCTCCTTGTTCCTTTCTTGTATCTCACTTCTTTCCTTCCAAAAGATTCACCAAAACACTCAAATATTAGCTCAAACACTCTCTCTTAGCTCAATGGCCGATTAAGGTTTCACACAAGGGGGTGGGTAGCTGGTGAGGCGGAAATGAGGACATAAGTTTCCTTAAATAGGCCCCAACCCCGGGGATTTATGGTTTCATATCACAGCGCTAACTCAGTGAGTCGGCTCTCTGACTCATCAAGTCGCTTATTAGACCCACGTGGTCAATTAGTCTCTACTCAACGAGTTGAAGCACCAACTCGTCGAGTTGCTCAATAGATCTCAAAAATAAACAAATAAATAATATACCTGGGAGTCTGGATGTTACAGAAATGTTGAAGATTTCGAGAGCATGGGCGGGAGAAGCAATCTCGTCTCATTTTCCTCCGTTGACATCTTTAAGTATGATCAAATATTAACATAGTTTTCTTATAAACAAAATATTTCCTAAAAGTAAACATATTATATAATAACTTATTTCTCCAAAATTATAATTTGATTAATTACTTTAGTTTTGATGTAATAGATTCTCTTAGTTTGCTACTTTTAATTTCAAAAAAAAATTATAGGGTGTATTCTTTAAAGGGATAATAACTTAAAATGATAACATATTTTCTGGTTTGTACATATTTGGTCACTGGGTTTTTTTAATACATTTAACCATTTAACTTATTTTTTGTTCAGATTCAATCCTTATAATCGGCTACTTTAGGTTAAGCCGGAAAATGACTTAATAGGTAATATATTTTTTCAGTTTGTACACATTTAGTCATTAATATATTTGTACACATTTAGTCCTTATAACCGATTTTTAGATTTTTTTTCACGACATCCTACATGGGACAATCATTAACGAGATGCTCTCATACGTGGCTCGTCTTTTACTTATATTAGTAACCTAATTCACAAATCTGTCAAATAATATTTGTGTCTTATTTTTCTCCAAACAGGAGATGTCTTCGCCTTCAGTGTCATCTTTCTCCATAGCAGATAACGAGTTCTTTGTCATGGAAGTGCAAATTCAAATTGGGAAAAAACAATTATAAAGAATATTGTTGTCTATTACGAAGATAGATGAAATCTTTTGTCCCTGTGTTTTTTTGTCTTAGAAGTGCAAATTCATTGTCTTGAAAATACAAATTCGGGTTAGAATGAAACAATAATAAAAATCTCACTGTCTAAAATAAAATCTATTAAAAATAATCATTTGGATGCACTCTTTACAACTTAAAGCTACTATTTTCTATGTTATGTGGTTGAAAAAATCCCTCCCCTTCAGCCTAACCAACGAATCCAAAAGTAACAGAATTCGGATTTTTCCCGATCCCCAAAAGATTCGGAAGTCGTATGAATCCTTTCCAACCGCACATTCTACACGACCAATATATGCACACAAATGGAATCAACACCCTCCTTTCTCAAAGCCAAACATGGCGGGTGTAGGTGTGGGTATGGGTATGGTTGGCTCCAGAGTTATAGCAATCCATCATCGTCACCATAGAACCCTAATTCCTACCCCCCAATTCAACCTTCACTTCAATCTCCCTTCTATCCATTCGCATCGACCCTCCATTATGTCTGCAACTGCCGCCACTCCCAGCACCGCCGTCAACAACCCAGTTCTCCAACAAAACACGGCATCCACCGACTCAACCTCCGGTAATTAACCCCCTTCTCTCCTCTTTCTTATCGACTTTGTTTCACACCTTTGAATACGCATCAAGATCATGCTTTTCTTTTCTTCTGATCGTATCAAGATTGTGAATTTTTAGATTAGTTTTCTCACTGGCACTTTATTCACACCAATAATTCAAGTTCGACTTTTTAATAGGTCAAAGTTTTTACCTTTTACTTTTCAAATTCAAAATCAATGCGAATTCTTGATATTATCTCATGATGGCATCTGAAAAGGGTGCTGGCCGGAATTTGCTAGCAACATCTCCGGCGAATGGGACGGATATGGAGCTGATTTCACCATTGATGGCCACCCAATTGAGCTTCCAGAAAACGTAGTACCAGATGCTTACAGAGAATGGGAAGTCAAAGTTTTTGATTGGCAAACACAATGCCCAACTCTCGCTCAACCTGAAAACCCTTCCGCCATTTACAAACTCATAAAACTCCTTCCAACAGTTGGTTGTGAAGCCGATGCTGCCACACGGTTTAATGTTGATGAAAGAACAATCGGAGGTCCCACTAACATGGTGTCTGCATTTGCATACCAATCAAGTGGGTCCTACACTGCTCTTTGGTCAACTCAAAAAGCAGGAATCTTGGAGTTGGAACACTGTTTGATTGATCCTCGTGATAAAGAATCTCGTGTAAGGATTGTTCAAATCATGGGTTTTGAAGAAAAGAGTAAGTTAGTCTTGAAGAACATTAAAGTTTTTGTTGAGCAATGGTATGGCCCTTTTAGAAATGGAGACCAATTAGGTGGATGTGCAATTCGTGATTCGGCTTTTGCTACAACAAAAGTTCTTGATGTTTCACAAGTTTTTGGTGTGTGGCAATGTGCAAACTCTATAGCATACTTCCAAGATTCTCCCAATGTGAGTTTATCGCTTCTTTTTACACTTCAATACGATAATCTTTCGAGGTTAATTACTAAAATGCCCAAAAGGGTACATAAAGTCTACTATATAAATCGTTAATTTGTTTTCATTATCATGATTCATGGCAGAGTGTTCTTCAAGAACTTAAACCAGTTGATGGTGTAGAAAAATCGGTAAGAGACAAAGAGCATCTTGTATTACTCCCAAAGAACTTGTGGAGTTCAATAAAAGAAACAGAAGATGGAGAAAAAACTTGGTGTGAGGTGGGATGGTTGTTGGAATCAGGGCGTGCTATTACATCTAAATGTATCTTTTCAAGAAATGGAGAGTTAAAAGTATGTAATTTGCTTCATATTTTGTTGTTTACAGTTTGTTATATGTTTGCAATATTCATTCATGTGGATTCTTTTGCAGGAGATCATAACTTCATCCGAGACTACAGAAGTAGGAGTCTAGGAGTATGTTGGTTTCAAGATTTCTTACAATAAGTAGATAGAATAAAATGATATCCAATACTTTATTTAAGAAGTCTTTTTATATGATTGTTTTGTTCAATGTGATAGATAAGTATTACCGAACAAACATATGAATGAGATGTGTAACGGATGTTTCTTGTAACAGATATTTTCTTGCAACTGTATATGTTATGTTTGCAACATTATAGATTGTATATTTTTATATTTTTTGAACTAAGTGGCAGTTTGATAGTTGTCGATTGAGGTGTTGTTTGTTTTTTCGAAGCTAAAATGATGTAGTCTGCAGACCGCATCAGAAACCATCTACGGCAGAAGAGGTGGATCAAACGTCTGCAAACTGCAATAAAAAGTTTGTTTGTTTTTTAATGTCTGTAGGCTGCTGAAATAACCTGAAATTAACCATACAATAGTTAAAAATAATTTTAAATCAAAACTTTATTTAGTTTTAATCATATGCAAATCGAATATACGAATCATCATGATGATATGATTTTTAAAGACGAACATAATAATTACTAAATAACAATAAATAAAGTTGTTAATTTATCGAACAACATATTCATTTTGTTAATTTTTCCAATATGAAGGTTATTTTTTCGGTTAGCTTCAATAGATTTGGTAATTTTTGTGATCACCTTCATAATTTATTATTATTTGGTTATCAAACACTTTTGAAATTATGTAAAGTACACTTATCCTTCATAATATTATTAAAATAATAAACATGTGAAAAAATTAAAACAAAACTACTTTCAATAATAACATGAGAAGTGGTATGAAGATGAGGGTTCATCGCCACGCAACACACACGCAACAGTTTTAAGTCATAAATCTTATAAAAAACAAACAATTGTAAAAGGTCAAGTGTTCTGTCTTGTCAAAACCAAAAACAAACAACTGTGAAAGACCAAGTGTTACGCGTGTTATATGTGGCGCAACCAGAAGTGGTCAAAAGTGATTTATTAAAAAAAAAACGAAAAAACCAACCCCAAAGTCGAAGTTTGATTGAGTCAACACGAGATCAAAGACTTTTAAATATGGTATCAAACAATTTGAATCTGATCGAATCAAATTTAGTCTTAGTAGCAGGCTTATGAACAAATCTTGATGAGCATTTTGATTTTGGTTTCTTGTGTAATAACTCACAAGTCACAAGTTATCATCAAGTGTAAAACACATGAAGAAGCATAGGCACAAAGTTTAGTAGATTTTGTTTCCTATCAAAATTAAAAACAATAAAAGTGTCATCGCACAAGAATTTGAACAATAATAACAACAAACAAGAAACTGTGCACTCATTAAGTTCTTACATATCCTTTCAAGTAATACAACAAACATAAAACAAATAATAATGCTCAAACATTAAACATCCACTGCCACCCAACTCCTCCTCCCTCATGGTGGTGGGTGGCGGCGGCACAACCACTTAAGTCATAGCCTTGAAGCCTCCATTGCCAGCTGTACAATCTACAATATCACCACCTTTGCAGACATACTTAAATTAAAGAGCCCCTGGTGCATCTCTCATGCTCATATTCAAACTGTTGCGCATTGTTCTTCTTCCAACTCCTGCATTTCCTTTTGTCATCATTGCCACAAATTCCCCATAATCAATCCTTCCATCCTGTATAATAATCACAACATAATCTCATCATTCTTTCTTTCAAATTCCCCAAAAACCAATAAAATAGATATAGGAGAGCCTTTTTCATGAAAAAGCTCGGAGCTTTTTCAATTAGCTTTTTATGGATTGATTTGAAAAAGCTCATGGGAAGAGCTTGTCAACTAACAAGCAACTTGAAAAGGTTTGATTTGAAAAAGCTTTTTGCAAAAAGTCAAGAGCTTTTTGGTTTGAATAAGCTCATAAAAATAGTATAGGATTGTATATTAAAATGTTGACTTTACGTTATCTTGGTCAACTTCTCTGATAATATCTTCTACAAGAAAATCAGTCATGTTATGATCTGCACAAGCTTGTTGAAGCTCATCAACCGTTATATAACCACTTCCATCTTTGTCAAAATACTGAAAAGCTGCAACAAGATGCTCCTCTCTTTCAAGTTTGTTTAAATGAATTGTAGCAGCTACAAATTCACCATAATCTATTGTCCCACTGTTGTCCACGTCAGCCTGGAAAACCACATGACATGTCAGCACAAACACCACACAACTTGACACGTGTACAACTTTTGAACTTTTAACTCAAGATTTACCGCATCCATAAGGTCACGAATCTCTGTATCCTTTAAAGTAGAACCGAATTTCCTTAATCCAGCTTTAAGTTCATCAAATGTAATTGCACCACTGTTATCAGTGTCCATTGCCTTGAACATTTCTCTCAATCCTGCAATCTCCTCTTCTGATAGGCTTTCAGCTATAACCTAAACACATTCAAGATTCAAGATTCAAGAATCAAGATTACTTTTTTATTAATCCAATAATATCATCAGTCATGTTTAAATCATATAAGAAAGTAGTAAATGCAAGAAATAGCAAAGTCAAACATGTTCTTACACGTAAAGCCATCTTCTTCAACTTATTCATTGCAGAGAATTGCTTCAAACGAGAAAGAACAGCTGGATCCAATGCTCTATCAGGAGCAACACCATTTTCACAAATCCAAGGATGACCTATATGCAAATAATTCATATTACACTTTTCAATAACATAATCTTTAAGATATCAAAATTAGTTTTACACTATTTTGAGTAAAAAGTCAACATACAAAGAACTTCATGAGCAGTTAGGCGATTTGAAGGCCTAGAACATAACATCTTCCTAATAAGATCTTTTGCACTATCAGATATAACAGGCCATGGGTCTGAATCAAAGTCTATATCTCCCTTCAAAACAGCATCAAATATCCCTTGTTGTGTTTCTACAAAAAGTCAAAGTCAAAGTCAAAGTCAACATTCCTGATAAGAAAATCCATAACTAGTGCTTATTGCTTATAACAAATACCAGCCCAAAATGGAGGCACTCCACTCAGTAGTATGTAAAGTATCACTCCAGCTGTCCATACATCTGCTTCTGGACCATAATGCTTCAAAAGCACCTCAGGAGCAACATAGTATGGACTTCCTACTACATCTGTAAAGATTTGACCTAAAAAAAAGAAAGAAAGAAAACCAAATTCATAATAAGATATAAAGATTTAGGCATTTTACAAGTTTCAGGTTATATATTGCTATAGAATATGATAATATACCTGGTTTGAAGAAAACTGAGAGACCGAAATCGATTGCTTTGAGTGAAAAATCATCATCTCTGTTAACCAATAAGAAATTTTCAGGCTTCAAGTCTCTATGCATAACACCAAGTGAGTGACAAGCTTCAACAACACCAACGATAATCTTTGTCAATTCAGCAGCTTTTCTCTCACTATAATGTCCCCTTTGAATGATCCGATCAAACAATTCTCCACCATTACAAAGCTCCATGACAATATGAACATACAAAGGATCTTCATATGCACCCTTAATCGTGACAATATTCTTGTGTCCTGCTAAATGGTGCATTATCTGAATCTCTCTCCTAACATCTTCCAAATCCTCTTTTGAAATCAGCTTCCTTTTGGAAATCGATTTACAAGCGTAATCTATCCCTGTTGCGATTTCAGTGCATAAATAGGTAGTACCGAATTGACCTTGACCTAGCTTTTGACCCAATGTGTAGACATCGCGAATGTTATCGGTTTTATGGCCAAGAACGTAGTAAGCTTGGTTGGAGGTTCCATGGCGACTCATGGTTATGGTGGTGTCTTTTTTGGGAAGAGGGAGGGGTTTCGGAGTGGGTTCTTTTGAAAATTCTTGAGATATGAGGTTTTGATTGATCAAGGTGGTGGGTGAGTAATCTAAAGAGTTGTTAGATAAAGCAGAAGAAGGGTTTTGAGTAGCGATTGAATGGTCTTCGGGCTTATTAAAGCCTTCTGTGTGTTTTGTTCCTAAAGATCCACGGCATGTATTGCCCATAAAGCGATCAACTTCTGCTCATCAAATTTGCTGCATAAAGAGGTATCAAGTCGTACAAATTAGACATGTAACACCTCAAGAAAAGTTTCGTCTTTTTTCTTAATAAAAAGATCTGCCAACAGATCGGAGAAGTAATCTTGAGTTCATCGTAAATAGATTGTTGATTAAACAAGAAAAAACCAATCTGAGCGAACTTGCTGAAAATCAACAGAAAGACTTCAAATTTGTTGATTTTCTGGCAAAACCCAGATGAGAAACTATAAAAATGGACAGAAAGATTTCAATTTGTTGATTTCAGGAAAAAAAAAAAAACCAGATGAGAAACTATTAAAATGGACAGAAAGACTTCAAATTTGTTGATTTTAGGCAAAACCCATACGAGAAAATGAAATTAAATGACGAGAAAGACTTAAAAATAGATGAGAGCAACCAGAAGAAATCGATGAAATCAAGTACGTAGTTGCAAGTAATAAGATTAGAAGAGGTATAGATCTAGTAAAGTACCTGAAGGATGAATATGAAAGTTAAACGGCGATCAGGTTGAGGAAGAAGACTAATAAGGATGATGATTAGCGGATGAACAGCTAGCATGGGTGTTGACAAGTTTAAATTTATGAAAAGTAGGAAACTCCAGTGTTGTTGCCAAGAAGGAACGGAGGAGGTGGTGGAAGATGGGTGCTGACCAGCTTACTGCTCACCAATCTCCCTCTAAACTTCCTCTATCCACAATAATATTACACATGACTACCTCAAACTATCCATCAAATCCCCATAAGCCCTGCAGAAACACCAAAATATATATATATATATATATATATATATATATATATATATATATATATATATATATATATATATATATATATATATATATAATAGGCTAAACATTTGACATGTTATATTAAGATGGAAAGTTGATATTGTACAATAGCTAAGATTGGTGTTTATCTCAGATCGGTCACTAATGTTTTTTTTCCACAATTAGTCATTAAAGTAACATATTATTACCGAAAGATAAGGATATAAGTGACGTGTTAACCAATGTACATGCTAGAAGCTAGCGTGGTATTAGGTGCTTTTTGCACATATTTTTGTCCATTTTATGCATCGGTTTAGTGTAGTTTACTTCATTTTATATTCATTTCATTAAAAGTATTGTTATTTATTGGAACAATCTTACTTGCATATTTATGTAATTTTAAGCAATGTACTATGGAAGAAGTCCTGAGGATGGCAAGTCATTTTATACATGACATGGGCAGTGTTGATTTTCCCTATTTCAACAAGGGTCGTGTTCGGTCCAACAACTGGCTTTTGGCAGTTTTCCTTTTTATTCTATCTCGGGAATTTGGTGCATTTTAAACTTACACTTCATTTCAGGTGATCCGGAGGTGGAAACGCGCTTTGGGAGGTGGCGGGAAGCACATGTGAAGGTATCGGGACGATCAAACGTGGAACAAAAAAGGTTGGAAAATCAAGTTTTCGCCTAGAAGCAAAGACGGGCCTTGCAGAACACGGACCGTGTCATTTTAGCTTATATTGACACGGGTTGTGTTGATCCATTTATGCAATTTTGAGCAATGTACTTTGGAAGAAGTCCCGAAGACGGCAAGTCATTTTCTACACAACACTGGTCGTGTTGATTTACCCTATTTCAACACAAGCCCTGTTCGGACCTATAACTGCCTTTTGGCGGTTTTTCCTTTTTACTCTATCTTAGGATTTTGGGACATTTTAGACTTACACTTCATTTCAGAGCCCTTAGAGAATGGTGATTTCTAGTACTATTACAAGTTTTCGATTGTAATCATTTGGAAACATTTTGTCATTAGATTTGTAAGTTTCGTTGCGGATTATTTCATCTTTTTTTGAGCTTGTTGATTATTCTAGCCATGTGTGTCTAGAACCCTAGTTTCTCCAACTTTATGTCTTGACTTCTTACTTGTGATTTCAATCATATGATTTGATGTTTGTTTTCAATTTCTATCTAGTGAATTTGATTTTGTTTTAATCGAATGCTTTATTATAATTGTAATTCTTATTGATAATTTGAATCAGGGTTAGGTCATTCAAGTTATCTAATTGCAAAATCTATAATTGTGGATTGGTAACAAGCACTAAACTGATTTCCATTGAATGAATTTAGTGTAAATCTTATCCACACACTCTTACGCTCCCAAACTTGTGAGGGGTAGGGTGTTGTTGGGAACATTCACATCACACTTAATGTAATCTTTCAATTTAATACTAAAAGCTTCTTTAGGTTAGGTTAGTAAGGTTAGGGTTAACTAAAGAGCTTATTTTGGTTAATTAATGTGGTGAATGGGAAGTGTTAGAGCCTGTTAGCACTTATATGTACCAACCTAGGTAGAAGTAAGTAAATATCATGTCATCTTTGTGTAACACCCCAAATTTAGAAGTCCTAGAAAGGAAAGGAAGACCTCAAGATCAGAAGGCAACTCATCGAGTAGGTGGGATGACTCGACGAGTAGGAGCATATTTTAGGTCGCGGGTTAAGTGAGCTACTCGGCGAGTTGGTCAGGGTTTGGGAAACCCTAAATCTGGGACTTGGTGCCCTATTTAAACATATTATTCTCCTCCTCTTGGTTCCATTCCCAGCCTTCATTGTCTAGAACTTAAACCATGAAACCCTAGAGCCTTTTGAGAGTGTGTGAGCCATCCTTGAGTGTTTTGTGTGTTCTTGAAGGCTAGAAGAAGAAAAGGAAGATTGAAGGTTCAAGGAGAAGGTTGTGGATCCATGGATTTCGTTCTAATCTCATCACTTTCTAGTAATCAAGCTCCTAATTGCCTTGTAGTTTCTTAGATCTCTTTATGATCCCTTTATGGGGGTTTTTTTCCAAGAAGTATGATTCATAGGTTAAGGATGTCCCAAGTTGATGATACTTTCAGATCTAAAGTCATTGAGGGTTGTGAAGGCATAAAGGTGCAAACTTTATGCCATTAGAGTCTCATGCAAACCCTAAGGATGCTAGTATGGCCTTTTGGTCATAGATTTATGTAAAGTTCAGGACTTTACGTGTTTATTGGGTGACTAGGGTCTAGATCTTGGTTCCCCTGTTGTGGATTGGAGTAATATGGGTTTTGGTCATAGATTTATGTCTTGAGGGGACTAGGGTTTTGGCTAAACCCATTAAGAAGGATTTGGAGTGGGTAAAGTTGGAAACTTTACCCTTAAGGGGTCATTTCTAGCATGAAGACAAAGTTTGGGGTCTAGATTTGAACTGTAGGGGCTTAATCTATTAAGATGGACCAAACAGAATGAGAGACTCGGCGAGTCTAGGAAGGGACTCGACGAGTCGAAGCGAGTTGTCTAGTTTCAGTTCATGCTAGAACTTAGCGAGCCTGAGGGCTGACTCGACGAGTTGATTCGATAAATCGCAACCATGACTAGCCAGGGAACTCAGCGAGTCAGGGGGTGACTCGACGAGTTGGATCGTGATTTCAGGATTCTGATTACTGGAACTCGGTGAGTTGATAGAGCAACTCGGCGAGTTGAGTCAACTCGGAGCGTTGACTTTGACTTTGACCAAGGTTGACCTAGTTTGACTTTGAGGAAATTCTGGGACTAAGTGTCATGTTGTTACTGATAGTTCGGGGAGCCGAATGATCAGCAGTTCGAGGAATTGCCAGTTAGCAACTAGAGAAGTATCAGCAGGACTTCAGCAGTGCAAGGTGAGTCTCCTTACTGTGTGCATGGGTCTAAGGCCACAATGCCAACCCATTATGCTTGTGTATAGTAGGAAGACCCGGGGGTTAGCCCTAGGCATTGTATGTTATATGTTTCGGATCACGATCTGATGTCGGTCAAGGCCCGAGGAATGTTGGTATGCTAGAAGTCTTTGTGATTCTTGCATGTGTCGGTACGATAGGTTCCGAACCAAGGTCCGATGTCGGGGCAAGCCCGAAGTATATATGTATGGTAGTATGTTCCAGACAAGGGTCCAATGTCGGGGCAAGCCCGAGGAAGATTTATATATGCATGTTAGATTATACATGTTGTCTTTATGATACTTGTATGTGCCTGGTAGGGAGGTGAGTGTGGGCGAGGTCCTGTATCTCATCACTAGATGAGTATGGATGGGGTTCCATATCTCAATATTAGCAAAGTAGGGGTGAGGCCCGTGATAGGAGAGAAGTGAGTGTGGGCGGGGCCCGTATCTCACTATCAGCAGGAGTGTGGACGGGGTTTCATAACTCATTAGTAGCATACCAGGGGCGGGGCCCAAGTTAGGCTAGGCCTTAGATCAGGAGTACGGTAGAGTATGTTTCTGTATGTATTAGTATGTTTATATGATTGTATATGTATGGAGAGTGAGGCCCAGAGTCAGGCGGGGCCTAAGAGAGATAGATTTGTATACCGAGCGGGGCTCGATGCCAGGCGGGGCCTGATGTCGGGCGGGGCCCAATGCCGGAGCAAGTCCGATGTCGGGCAAGTCCCGATGCAACGGGTGGGGGCCTAGTACGTGATTATGTGTATAGTATGTTGTAGATTGGGGAACTCACAAAGCTTCATGCTTACGGTTTTCAGTTTTGGTTTCAGGTACTTCCGGTAGCGGAGGGAAGAGCTCGGGATGACTGCATCGCACACACCAAGAAGTTTAGCATGGGATGTTTTACTCTGATAAAATAAGCATGTTTTGAATTAATACTTTGTTTTGAGAAAACAACTTATGTTTATGAAAGAAATCATTTGATAATTATGGTTTGTTTAATGATTTAAAAAATGAAATTTTTGGACCGTATTTTTGGGATGTTTCACTTTCAATCACATTGTTATGTTGTCATACATAGAGTTGGAGCCTTTACAAATTCTGAATCTATTTTAGCTAGTTAATCATTTACTCGTTTCTTTATTCATTTACTTGAATTATTTCATACGACCCCCCCCCCCTTTTTTTTTTCTTTTTGGTAACCAAAGTACCTTACGCAAAAAGGTATAGACTTTATCCATGTGTCTCTGTGGATCGAACCTGCTTATCTTGTACTAAATTTTAGTGCACTTTAGCAGTGTTCTTTTGGAGTATACTGTATCCCTATATTTTTTTTGGGTTTGACCCCGTAACACGTGGATTGACTTACACGGACCTAAAACACAATGTCATTGGCATAGTGGCATAGCTTCCTTAAATGAAGCCCTAATACGAACCATCTACATAATTCTCTTACCAAAAATTAGATCAGGTTATTTACGACAAGAAACCTGTTTATCTCGATTGATAAAAAAGGAAACTAATGTCTTCCTTGTATGCTCGGACTCAAAACTCTAGCTTCGTCAAACGTGTTGGACATGGCGAGGAAGAAACATGTCCTCTGTGTCGTTGTCAAAACGAGCTCAACATTGAACGCACCTCCTGGAGTCATGATAATCCAAGTTGGAGGTTTTGGAACTTCAAGAATTCACTAATGATGTCCATTATTTCTAACAACATCCTCAATCGTATTGTAACATCCCGACGATGAGGTTTTTGGTCCAAACGCCAGGTATTTGGCACAGAACGTTAGGCATTCAAACGCTAGACGTTTGGCATAAAACGCTATGCATTCTATGATAGACGCCAGGCGTTTGCACGCAAAGACCAAACCCTAATTTTTAGCGTTTGTACCCTATTTAAAGAACATTATGGCTTCAAAACCCTTTACCACTCCAACCTCCATCCTCATTTCGAAAACCCTAAGTGTGTTTGAGAGTTTGAAGCCTTGGTTCATCTTTTTGGTATCATTTAGTGTTCTTAATAAGAGAAGAAAGATCATTGGAGTATGGTGTTGCTCTCAAGCTTATGGATCTGGACTCTTGGCATCTTGGGGCATCATTTTGTGGTATAACGTTCTGAACTTGATCATCATATCTCTAGATCTTGCTTATGTTAGAAGTTTATGCTTATTAGCCCCATTTTCTTGGTCTTTTTGGGTAGTAGCTACCTTAGACCAAAGGAGTTGTCCTTTTAGACGTTTTAGGGTAGATTAAGTGATAAAAGTGTGATCTTGGACCTTCCTTGTCTTAATGGGTTAAGGAGTCGGAGTTTTTCGAACACTTGATTCAAAGTACTTTTCAGTTTAGACCTTTGGTGTGTAATGTTTTTCAGAATTCGTCCCCAGGGGGCAGATTTGCCAACTTCAGGAAAGTTGGAGTACGCTAAGCGTACTCCTTGTATGTTAGGCGTACTAGTGCATGCTAGATCGGGGTTCAATCCACATACATTGTGCATACGTGGAGTACGTATGGTGAACGTGAAGGTTAATAAAACCCTAATTTTTAGGGTTTGCACCTTATTTAAACCTTGTGATAGCCTATTTTGATCATGTTTAGCTAGCCTCCACCCTCCTTTGTCCAGAAATAAAAACCCTAGTGTGTGAGAGTTTTGAGCCATAAAGTGTGTTTGTTGGAGCTTTGAGAAGGAGAAGAAGAAGTGGACCATTTGGAGTTATGCTTGGAGCTTGAGTGTAAATCCCGACTCTCAAGTATTAATTTTACAACTTTATTTTTCATATTGAAAGGTCTACTCGACGAGTTGGATGCCCCGACTCATAGAGTAGGAACGATTTTGGCCGCGAGTTTAATTGACCAACTCGACAGGTCGGAGGACACCACTCGACGAGTTGGAGCTGAAGGATGAAACCCTAATTTTCGGGGTTTTGCACCCTATTTAAAGGATCCTTTGCCTCCTTAGCCTTCCCTTACAACACCTTGTGAGTCCAGAAACCCTAATTCGTGTGTGTGTGTGTGTGCTTCATTCTTGTGTGATTTTCAAGCTTGGAAGGTGATTTGCAAGAAGAAGACTTGAAGTGTAAGAAGAGTAGTGCAAGAGGAGCTAGTGGATCTGACTCTTCTGCTTCTTGGCATCATTTTGAAGGTAAAAAGTCGTTACCTTGACCTTCCCTCTTTCTAGATCTCTTTATTTTGAAGATTAGGGCTTTTCTAGCATATATATTAGCCATTTTTTGGTATGGGCTAGGATCTGAAGTTACAACTTCAGATCTGAGTTTATCTTGGTCTCTATAGCTATAAAGTCTCAAGCTTTAGCAAGTATGAACCTTCCCTTTTGAGTTAAACCACATTATAAGCTTAGATTCGACATTCTAAGCCTATAGAGCCTTGCATGCATGTAAAGTTTGCAATTTTACGTGATAAACATGCCTTGGAAAGCTTGATCTGCAATACGGAGCTTTAGAGTGGCTTAAAAAGCATCTGAATGGAGAAAGGATTGAAGGGAATCAACGAGTTGCATGGTCAACTCGACGAGTCGGATAAAGATTGTCGTGCATAGATTTGTGCATGGAATCGACAAGTCAGTAGGATGACTCGGCGAGTCAGATAGGTTTTTCCTAACATATAGACATGCATGAACTCGACGAGTTGCAGGGAAACTCGACAAGTCGATGGGGGATTTCATAGCTTCTTGAGTTCAGGAAGGACCCGACGAGTCGGTGAACTACACTCGACGAGTCGGGTCAACATGGACTGTTGAACTTGACCATTGACTTGGACTTTGACCAAGGGTTGACTAGTTGACTTCTGGGGTATTTTGGTAGATTAGAAATTTATGGAAATGGTGTTATGGTAAATATAGGTGGTAAAGTTTGTGGCCGTGGTTCGAGAGTTTGAGGTTATCACTTCAATTCGACAGTTGAGAGGTGAGTTACCCTAACTATACTAAGGGGTCTAAGGCACCAATGTCGACCCATTGGATCTAATATCCTAGTAGTTGGTGATATGTTTAGTACGAGTTAGTTATGCATGCTAGTGCTATGCCAATTTGGTAGATCTGTAGGACTACCTGTGTTACTATCTGATTTCATGTATGTGCATTAGTTATGTTATATGTCGACATATTATGTGGGTTGGTTTGAGGTTGTACTGCTCCGTGCAGTAGCCAAAAAACTCTAGAGTATTCCAGATATGAGTTGAGGTCCGAGCAGGGCATGCCAGACTCATACTGAGGACTCGGGAGCATTCCAGATATGAGCTGAGGGCGCGGTGGGGCATGCTAGACTCGTACTATTGGCTCAGGAGCATTCCAGATACGAGATGAGGGTCGGGTAAGGCATACCAGACACGTACTACGTGCTTGGTAGCAATCCAGATGTGATATGTGGGCCCGGAAGGCAATCCAGAGTCACACTGTGGGTTCAGGGGTAATCGAGTCTATAAAGTTGTGGACCCAGTACATGCTGTTATTTGTATATGTGTGAGTTGTAGTGTATCGGTATTTTGGGGGAATTCACTAAGCTTTGGGCTTACAGTTTCAGTTTTTGTTTCAGGTACATCAGATGATCATGGGAAGGCAAAGGCATGATCGTATAGCTCCTCGCATTATTACTTTGTTTCTGGGATACTATGATATTTACTATTTTGAAAACACGTTTTTTAATGATTAATGGTTTTGAAATGTTTTTAAAAGTTTAAATTTGGCATGATTTTTATGGGTGTTACAAGTTGGTATCAGAGCCTTGGTTTGAGTGAATTGGAGGAACACTTATGTGAATCCAGTCTCAAACTATGGAAAAGATTTTCAAAATGATTTTCAAAAAGGTTTTCAAAATAACAAAGGATGATGCAGGGTGTACGATCAGTCGGAGCCAGTAAGTAGACCCTAAAATACCATACGGTTATTTGATATTGTGATATGTTAGAACAACATGTTAGTACTATGCTAGGGATCTTCAGGAATTGCATGATAGAATTTCCTGATTACATGATGCATGATAGCCTAGGGTTTTCTTATATGAAATTGACATCATTACTGTAGTTGCTTGTGTATGCATCACGACTGTACATAATTAAGATCTTATAGCCTGAGAATGTTTGCTTTAGCCTTATTTCCTGTTCTTTTTTATTGAAGGGCTTAGGGTAGGATCAGGTATTCGAAAGTCTATAGGGTCCAGTGTTATGTATGGCTAGCATACACGAGTGTTGCAGGGTTGGTGGAAGTTTCATGGGTGGGTTGTATGAGACTGGTAGGTCAGTTACGAGATAGTTAGCTTTCCTCTAGGAGTGAGGAATGAGTGACCACCATGCATATGTATATTGTTAGGGTGTTGTGATGATACTTGAGACTAATATGGGTATGTGTGGAAGGTAGTATGGGCCCGTACTACTGAAAGCACAAGACCCATACACGTAACAAGGAAGTCACAACCCCTAGGGTTTAGTTGGGACTTAGTTTCCTGTTATTATGCGGATTATCTGATATCTTTCTGGTATATTTTCAGAATGGTGGTTATGAGACGCTTTGTGGCGGGATCCGGATCAGGATCAGGAGATGGCGGCCAGGAGGGGCCGACAACACCCGAGGTTGTGGTACAGATGGGGGTAAATGAGCTAGATACCAGGATTCGGGAGATCCTGCACGATGAGGTTGCCGCTTTGTTCCGGGCACAGCTGCCAGAGATGTTTGGGTCTATTAAGACCGCCATGGTCGGGTATTTCGACGAGCGTTACGCAGCCCTTGTAGAGACAGTTGTTGTAGCAGCTGCATCGGCTGTAACGGCGACAGGGGAGGAGCCAGTTGGGTTTTTCAGTATAGGGACTTCTATAACACGAAGCCCCCTACTTTTGATGGACTCGGGACCCCATCAAAGCCATGAGGTGGGTTTCTGATATGGAGGGGTGTTTCTTTACATGCTCATGTCTTACTGACCAGAAGGTCAGATGTGCCATGAACCTGCTGAGGTCCGAGGCCAAGGACTGGTGGAGATTGACGACTGGGTCGTACACTGATTATCAAAAAGTTGTTGTTACTTAGGAGCAGTTCAAGGATATGTTTTGTGCTCGTTGCATTCCACGGGTTATAAGTCCCTAATCTACCAGTGTATTAGTCAGATTCGTTTGATGGTGCGGAATCCTAATCAAACGGATGATGTTAGATAAAAATAGAAGAGAAGAAGAAGAAGAATATGATGAATCTATGTATGTATAGATATGAATTATAATCCGGATACAAAAGATTCACACACGATTTCTCTCTCTGTTCGTAAACTACTTCGTGTTCATCAATCATCAATCTCTACTCCTCACCCTAACACCTCTATTTATACATGTTGGATATGGGCCGGAAACAAATGGGCCGTAAATGAGTTTATGGCCGTAAGGTGTTTACGGCCGTAAACTCAGCCGTAAACATGGCCATAAATTCTTAAATATTACACAAAAATATAATTGCCCAGAAAAGTAAAGTATAAACCATATTTTGACCTAACAATCTCCCCCTTGGTTTATAGCTTTCTTTTCTTAATGACACAACAAGCTCCCCCTAAAAAGTAGCTGGCTCTTCTTGTCAATCTTCAATGAGAGCTTGGCTTCAGCTTTAACCTTCGATTTCTTCACAGCATCAGGATGAACATATGAATCTTCAAAGAATGACTTCATCTTGAGCACTTGAGGTTTTCTTCAGAATTTGGCATTGAACGCACATTGGGTGAGGAGGCTTGACGTACTGATTCTTGAAAGATGGCGCATTCAGCTTGAGATTCTTCAGAGAGAACACCAGAGAGAACAAATCTTTTGGATCACTTTAGCAGGTACAAAGATAGCAGCAGGCTGATTGAGGAGGCTTCAATGCAATCCGTCACATAATCTTCAATTTTAGCTTCACCTTGCTTCTAGGGTTGAAAGATTGAATGTTGAAAGAATGATCTTCATTTCTTGCTCCTTCGAATGAGAATTCTTCGATGCTCATGGACGAGGCTTTGGCTCAGAAATCTTCAACACAAAGTCCATGAGTCTTATCTATACCTGAAATCACTTTTCAAGACAAAACAAAACTAAAAGAAAACTTAGCACACAAAATAAAACATAAATAAAAATATTTTTGGATTTTTTTTATTTTTCTGAACAAGAAATAAAACAGAAATAACACTATTTTTGAATTTTAATTTTTTATTTTTTAATTTTTTTAATTCTCCCCTAATATTTAAATTAGAAGAAACTATGACAAATTTAACAAAAATAAAAATGATATCTAACTTTAAGAGTGATTTGGGATCAAAGTTTTTAGACAGCCTTTATCCACTTGTCGGTACCTTCCATATTCACATCTTTGTCTGGTCGATCGTCGGTATTGTGGTCCACTTAAACACGAAAAATTTGTGACAGATTTAGGACATACTATTTGTTACAAGACATGATAAACTTAAAAACCTAAAATTTATATCTGATCCTAATTTCTTAGATACTATATCTTAAGGTCCATTCATCTGACGACGACCAGGGATATTGTTGTCCACCTAAATTGAGCAGTGAGATCTATAGACAATCTGTATGAGTTCAATTTTAACTGTACTGGAACGTGTTTCCCGCTTCCTGATATGCCCCAGCCATCAAGAACTTCCAGAGTACTCCTTACACCGGGTGAGCAGACAACCATTCAGAGAGAGAAGAGATTCAGAATTCTATTGCTAACTACTTTAGAGGGGTTGAGAAGAAGAAGGTTGCATATGCTGTGTACCAGGTCGGATTAGAAGTCGCGCAAAGGAGACAGCATATGGCTAACAGATGAGAAGTATTTCACACATACATTTCACACACACACACACACACACACACATATATATATATATATATATATATATATATATATATATATATATATATCCTGCAGAGAAATAGAGTTGCATATGTTGTGTACCAGGTTGGATTATAAGTCACACAAAGGAGACAACATATGACTAACAGACAGAAAGAAAGAAAATGATATTCTACAGACCTAATTTATCGGAATTTACCAGTCGCCCCATCCAACCGGAATTAAGGACAGAATCCGCACATCGAGGAAAAGTTAAACCACGGTTCCAAGTACGGGTTCATTTAATGTGACGAGTAGATTCCCATATATATCTCCCTGCTCAACCTATCCGAGCGTCGTATTGTCAGGCTGAATGGATCTAACTAGGTCAAGATTTGTCAAGTCTATAAATTTCCTAAGTTCAACTCTGCCTAGTCATGTCCATTTAAAAAATTTCGTGTCTACCGACGCATCAAGTCAGAGCATAGACCCTTCAACTTCGGGTACGTTATGCAGACTCAGGTTGCCTGTTATCACATTTTCATATCACTTCCCAAAACATCTCCCTCAAACACAGACTCATAACCAATATATTTTTTTATTTTCTGATTTTCTAATGTTTTTGGATTTTTTTTTTAAAATTAAATTTTCTATTTTTTTTTGTTTTTATTTCTCCCCCTAAATTTGTGCATAGGAAAGAAACGAAAGTAAATGCGCAAATTTAAACTAACCTAAAACAAAAATTAGTCTTTAAAGTGAATCAGGTTAAGAAAAACTCAGGAGTATAGAGAAGAAAACGCAAACCATAATTCACCGATTGAATCTACATCCAGAAGGTCTGAGAACAGCACACATAATCTCAGAACAGATCCGAAAATTCTTCATATCATTAAGCACTAACCCCATGTGATCCCTTCTTTTCTTCCTTTCCCGCAAAAGGACACATGCTCTCAAACAATGTTCTGAGTGTTGTACAGTTGAGAGATGTCCCCAATCATATGCCAGGAGCAGCCACTACCAACAAACCGAAGTCTGATGATATGCCTCCATAGCTGCTCCAGCACAGAGCGGGATCAGTTGGTCTTTGGAACCCAATCCATTTTAAAACTGGGTCGACCTTTGTCATCAACGCACGATACTCTCTCCCATGACATATCTTGTTTATCACAAACAAAAGATGTAGAAACGTTAGAAACAGTTGAGAGGTGAGTTACCCTAACTATACTAAGGGGTCTAAGGCACTAATGTCGACCCATTGGATCTGATATCAGCTGAGGTTCGAGCAGGGCATGCCAGACTCATACTGAGGACACGGGAGCATTCCAGATACGAGCCGAGGGCGGCGTGGGGCATGCTAGACTCGTACTATGGGCTCAGGAGCATTCCAGATATGAGATGAGGGTCGGGTAAGGCATACCAGACACGTACTACGGGCTTGGTAGCAATCCAGATGTGAGTTGTGGGCCAGGAAGCCAATCCAGACTCACACTGTGGGCCTAGGGGTAATCCAGTTTGTAAAGTTGTGGACCCAGTACATGCTGTTATTTGTATATGTGTTAGTTGTAGTGTATCGGTATTTTGGGAGAAGTCACTAAGCTTTGGACTTTCAGTTTCAGTTTTTGTTTCAGGTACATCAGATGATCGCCGGAAGAAAAAGGTGTGATCATATAGATCCTCACATTTATGACTTTGTTTCTCAGATACTCTGATATTTACTATTTTGAAAACAAGTGTTTAATGATTAATGGTTTTGAAATGATTATAAAAGTTTAAATTTGGCATGATTTTTATGGGTGTTACATTGAGGATCTGGGATTAGTTCATTAGTTGCTATCCTTGTGAGCTAAAAAGCTCCCATCTTGCTAATCTATGATGCTAGATCTAGTTATGTGCTATGTTTTGCCTTTTTGAGTCATTGGAGTGATTGTTGAGCCTCTTTATTCGCTCCAGAAGTGATTGATGGTACATCTAGGGTTCTTTTGGTCTCTTTGTCCATAAAAATGCAAGATTTGAGGTGTTTATTGACTTATGCATGTGTTAAGACCTTTTTTAATCTCTTTTGATCTTTAGAGCCTCATTAAGCCTTGTATGCACGTGAAGTTGCAAAATTTACGTGATAAGCCACCTTAAGGAAGTCGGATCTGAGAGTTGGTTTGAAGTCTTAATCGAATAAGAGCTTAATGATGAGTGCTGGCCAACTGGGGAATATGTTGGGCGTACAAGATGGTACATTGTGCGTACTATCCCCAGAGCATGTATGTTGAGCGTACGAGCTGAGTATGCCCCCATATACTTAGCAGTAGACTTTGGAGTTTTGGGCTTTATGGTATTGGGACCGTGTTGGACCCTAGGAGTCTAGGTCTTTGTTGGGCAATCAGAATTGTATTTTTGGGTTGATGCTATTTTATTGGAATTTTTTGGTTGAAGGCCCATGAACGGTTTTGGGTCTAATTTAGAAAATTAGGCCATATTTGGGCCTTCGGTGCATAGGCGGATCCAAGGGGATCCCGGGGTAGCCCGGGATACCCTTCAAATTTTTTTCGGTAGTGAAATTTTTGTTTACGAATTCTTCAATTTTTTTCGGTATAATGTATATATATATATATATATATATATATGTATCCCTTCAATTATAAACACAAACAAATAGTATAGCTACTAGTTAAATCGTTGCCTTTTCAAAGTAAAGCTCTCAAGTTCAATTCTTGCTCCTTACATATTCTTTGTTTATTTTTGTTTTATAGTTATTCTCTCCCACATCGCCAAACATATGTAAACTCAACCATTTTTCTCTATTATATAAGCTTGTTATCCTCATACTAAATTTGATATCTACTTTGAATCCCACATTGATTCAAGTATCAAAATATACCTCAACTTCATGTTTATATAACAAGACTTCAGGTTAGTTAAGGATTCAATTAAGGTTTGGGTTTAAAACCGAAATTGAACTGGGGAAACCCAAGTATCTCGGAAAAAATATTTGGTTACCCTAAAAATAAAATCGGGATACCCCTTTATTTTGATCCTGGCTCCGCCACTGCTTCGTTGGTCATTTTGGAAATTGGGCCTTTTGGATAATTGATTTGGGCCTTGGCCTTGGGCCAAGTTAGGTAAAGGGTAAAAAGGTCTTTTACCCTAGTTTAGACTCTTTGTGTGAGTCGGGATCCAATTATTATTGGAATGTTATCTTGTAACTGATAGCGCAAGGATTTTAGCGAGACTGCAACCAATGATTTCTCTGTGGGATTCAGTATTCTGAGGTGAGTTTCCTCACTTGGTTTAGTGGGTCAAAGGCACCAAGTCCTACCCATGATTTTTACGCTAGGATGATAGATGTCTGCATGACTCTTGCATGTGTTATGTGCTGGTATGTATACCAAGCGAGGCTTGATGTTGGATGAGGCCCGATGACTGTATTGTATGCCATTGGCTTTCTGATTACCGTATGTGTTAGCATGATTATATGTTTACATGGTACCGGGCAGGGCCTGATGTTAGCCGAGACCTAATGAATGACAGATCTATAACCTGGGTGGGGCTCGATGTCTGGCGGGGCCCGTGGCCGAGTGGGACTTGATGTTGGGCGAGGCCCGATGTGGGGTGGGGCCCTAGTATGTGTTTATTATGTATGGTATGTGGTATTTTAGGGAACTCACTAAGCTTTGTGCTTACGGTTTTCAGTTTATGTTTCAGGTACTTCTGGTTCGAAAGGGAAAAGTCTGGGATGATTGCAGAGCAGACACCACCTTTTTCCATATTTTGAGATGTACTCTGATATGATATGATGTAGTGACATATTTTGGTCTTTTTGGGTTGTATAACAATGTTTTAGATTACTGGTTTTATAAAATTAAAAATGAAATTTTTGGTCTTATTATTGGGACGTTACAGTTTTACCTTTTTGGCTCATTGTAACCATGCACGGCAATAGAGTTTGCAACTTTATGGCTTTATACGTTCCATTAGGATTGGATCTGAAGTTTGGACATGAGATCTTAAGCTAGTTAAGAATTGGTACACAACGAGCGAACACTAAGTATTTACTTGGGAACGATGGGCATACGGACGCGAGGCGTCATAGACGGAATGCCATGCGTTCTCTCAGAAGCCCAATCGATCGATTTTTTTGGGCCTTGGGCCATTAAGGGTTTTAGTTTTAGTTTAGTTGGGCTTGTATATAAAGGAAAATTGGTCTTTTTCCCTTATCATGATGAAGGATGGATTGGACCATGGTTATGGGTTAAACCCTAGTTATTAATTGGGATTGTTACCGGAGTTTGTTTAGTGTGAGGAGCAGTGTTTGCCGTGGATCAAGTGTTGTTTCAGTTATCATCAGTGGAGGTGAGTTTTTCCTCACTATGATTACCGGTAGAAGGCACCAAGGACGACTCATTAGATTAGATATCCTGTTATGTGATAATATGTTATCATGCTGTAGTGATCTGTTAGATCGGTATCCTGGTATATAGGATGATGCCATGCTTAGTGATCTGTAGATTTGCTTGATTTTCTGATGATTGATTATATGTTTACTGTTATATGTGCATATATTTTGGTTGGTGGTTGATGCTTTACTGCTATGTGCGTTGGCTAACAGATTAGGGGCATTCCAACCCGATGGTTGATTGGGCCCGAGGGTATTCCATCCCGAGGATGACTGTACCTGTTGTATATTGGCATTCAAACCTGGGTATTCCATCCTGATGATGATTGGACCCGAAGATTGATTGGGCTTGGGGTATGCCAACTTGATGGTTGACTGGACCCATTGTATATTGGCATTCTAACCCAATGGTTGATTGGGCCTAGGGTATTCCATCCGAATGGTTGATTGGACTCGAGATGTTTTAGTATTCCATCCTGAGGCTGATTGGACCAAACATGCTTATGATACCAGGGTATTCCATCCCGAGGATGAATGGGCCCACCTAAACATGTATGGTATTCCAGCCCGAGGCTGATTGGGCTAGGCATGAGTGTTTGTGTATGTGATTTGTTTATATGGTGGTACTTTGGGGGAACTCACTAAGCTTCGTGCTTACAGTTTCAATTTATTGTTTCAGGTGCTTCAGATGATTATGGCAAGCCGAAGGCATGACCGTACACATCCTTGGTTTTATGACTGATTGGATCTTGGGAGACTCTGATTTTAAATAATGTTTTGGAAACAATGGTTTTGCGAATACTTTGATCAGTAAATGGGTTGTTGTGAAAGGTTTAAATTTGTTGAAATTGTTGGGATGTTACACGTATTTTGATTTTGAACATTTCACATATTTGATACCCTAATTTTAAAGCATATCATATTAAGTAGTACATGTATGTCATAGTCAACTTGTAGGGCCAAAAGTGTTATTTTTTCAATTGGAAAGACGATTTCATAGAGAATGGACACTACAAATATCATCTTTGTAAGCTGAGGTATGAGATTACCAAGAAGGAAGACTACAGTGAGTTGTTGAAATCTCAGAAGAAGGTGGTTAAATTAGAGTAGTTGAGAGGTGAACTGCAGTAATTAACACCCTGCTCCCGAGTTGTATCAAAGAAAAGAAGAGAAGAGAAAAGAAAGTAAGGGGAGAAAAGAAGAGAAAAGAAAGGAAAAGAAATTTGTCTTTTGTGTTCGCGAGTCGGAGAGAAATGGAAGGAAAGTTAAACATTTTGTTCTCTCTCCAAATCCTTCCAAATCGGAAAGAAAGTTAGGAGGGAAAGTGATCCTTCCATTCCTTCCAATTATTTCCTTTAATGAAACTCGGTAACACCAATTTCTCTTACTTTCCTCTCACTTCCACCCATTTCCTTTCTTTTCTCTCTTTAATTTAAACTAGGGAGCAGCGTGTTAGGTAGCTAAGAAGGAAGCTTTTGAGAAACATATCATGGAGATGAACAATAGGAATGTAGTGGTGAAGTCTTACATGGGATTTACAAAGGGGGTGATTCTTTTTTTTTAATTGCACTGACTTGCAGTTTGATAATGAAGTAGTTGTGAGTAATGTTTGAATATATAGTTTTGATGGTTGATGATAGATAAGTCCAACCAATCTTTTGGATAGTCTATGTATATGATCATGAGAGAAAGTATCTGGGTAGATGGAGTTTTTGGATAGATTATTAGGGTGGAAGGATTGCAATGTTTATGTTTGAAATATATTGGCCAATTGAAACTCTTTTATAGTAATGTCATTACGTAAAAGATGACTAAATAATACACATGATGAATACGATTCCCTTCTTTATGCATTATAGACCACATTGTGGGCACAGATATTTTGTACGTTTATTTAGTTAATGGTCTGCAGGTTCTCAAAGTCTTAAAAATTGTCGGGTATATTGACCATATTGTGTCATTTTCACTTAATTAAATTGTGTATGGATTCTCATAAGGAAAAACACATATTTTGGGACAATCTAAATGGCAATATGTTGTCAAGATGCTTGGATTTCAAAACCTTAAAATTCCAATATGCATGGCACCATATAAGTCTTTTTTCATGCATGCAAGATTTTAAGCAACTTTATAATAACTAACTTACTAAATCATGAAATATAATAGCAACCAAAGTTTCAACAATTTAATATTAAGTTAACCAAAGAATATCATAGTAACATGCAATGAATATTATAAAGTTTCCACAACTTAATTTTAACTTAACATACAAACTAAATTGTTTACTAAGATATCAACCCACTTTAATCAAAATCAAAGATTTTGTCAATTAAATTCTCAGGTGCATCTGCCTTACCAACTCTTTTTCCCACCCTCAACACTTCCACCTTTATTTCCATTCACCTACATGAAGAAACATTAGTAAAGGAAAAGAAAATTAGTATAAGTAACCTTACTAAATATTTACTTGGACCTCTGTTTCATTAACAACTCTTTGTCTATAGTTTCTCATAACTTTAAATTTACGGGGCCTTCTAACAGAACAAGCTATTTTTGTTATAGCCTGCCACCTTATAAATATTATATTTTTGTTTCTTACACGTGTACCTTTGGTTCACTAATAACTATAAGTCTATTGTTTCTCCTCACTCTCATGTTGTATAGCCTCTCCATCATGTACAACCTTAACTCCTCCAAAATTGTGATAATTGGCTTCTTCCTGGCATCCAATATAATTTCATTGAAGCTTTTGACATTTCATTCTCCACAACATCACAATATCTATATGGTTGGAAAAATGCCCTTGACCAAGTCTTAGGGTATTTCCCATCAGGTACTTATGAGCACTTGAGTTTACACACTTCAAGCTCTATCATAACAGCTTTAAAATCCTGCTCGGTAGATGCCTCAGAAGATTTCCAAAATATGTTTTCATAATGGGAACCACTAGACATATTCTGTAAGTTTTGACATATGTGCATAATACACTAAATGTGCTCTGCCAAGGGTAACATTTCTTTGATAGCCTCAATCAAACCCTATTAAAAAAACAAACAAACAAACAAATATATATATATATATATATATATATATATATATATATATATATAATGAGTATGTATGAAATATAGTCAATGGATGTGTATGTAATGGGAATGAAGTAACTACCTTGTGTTGATATGAAATTATATTGTATCCATGATAGATGCCATTTTATGCATCTTTTATATTATTTTTATTAGCATTTTGCATCATATTTCATGCTTTTTCATGTGCATTACGTTAAATAATGTTCAGCTCATGTATTTCGTAAGAATTCCCATACTGATCATGTTTTGGTGTGTATTTCAGGTAATTTGAAGTGGAGCGGTAGTTTAAAAGTCTTTGGAGCATATCTGGAGCCAAAACGCTAAAAAAAGACCAAAAAATGGGATAGTTCTCACCAAAAACGGATCTTTCTCAACTTACGAAACATAACCGGAGGATTCCTGATTTTTTTAGGTATTTTAAAATTTTGGCCATAAAGCACAGGCCGTACCTCCCAAGCACGGGCTGTGCCTATCTCTAAATGCCATTATTTTAGGTATTTTAACCTGCGAACCCCAAGCAGGGGTCGTGCTTCCCCAGATTTTGATTTTTTTATGATTTTTTTATAGATTTTCAAGTAGAGATGACCTGGCACAGGGCGTGCCCCCCTAAGCACGGGTCGTGCTTATTTACAGAACCATTGTTTTCTAACCATATTGCTACATAAATACTAGATGTTGTTTCAGTTGAACCAGAGACAGTTCCAAACGGAGAAAAAAACCCTTCTGAATGCGATTTCTACTACTTTTCATCACTTGCTGAAGATCTAAAGGTTGTGGATCATCTCCTACATTTAGTTTAGCAAGATTAATCAGCTAGTTTCTCTTTTTATTGGTTTTAATTGGATTTGATCCATGTATGGTTAAAACCCTAGTTTTCAGCTATGCATAGACTAGTACTTTTCATGTAATCAATTATCTGATTTGGTTTTCATTGTGTGCTTCTATCTAGATTTCTTAGTTTTGCACTTAATGAATGTTTGATTTTGATTCATTTTAGACTGATCACCTAATTAGGGTTCAATCAATCTAGTTAATTAGTTAGTAGAATTTGTAATTGTTATTGTCAACTGATAATAAGTAACAAGTATTAGATTGGTTCCGTGTTGGGATTTAACTGTGATATAAAATAAAATTTCATACCTTTACGCTTCCGAGCTTATGAGAAGTATTGGGTATTATTGGGAATTTTACATATAACTTAATGCAACTTTTCGGATCTTAATTAAGAGCTTGTTTAGTTAGACAATAAAAAGTTAGGGTTAACTGAAGAGTTTGTTTTGGTTAATTTAACTAGGTAAAAGAGATTATACTAGAGCTTATTAGTTTTTCTCAGTACAAGGTTAGATAGAACGCATTCTGAATGCCCAGATCTGGGCTGATTGCATGAATAGGAAAGTCGCAGTAGAACTAAATTCGTTCTTATTATTGATTTCATTTAGTTTATTTCACTACAATTTTTAGTTTTAGTTTTAAATAAAAAATCCCCTTTTTATATTTTCTGTTTTGACTAGTATGTTCCTTACGCAAAGAGGCACTGACCATTAGGTTGTGTCCATGAGGTTTCGACCCTGCTTCCCTGTGTTACCTATTAGTGCAACGAGCAGTGAAAATAGCATTTGCTTAAATTCTATGTGACAACGGTCTAAAAAATTGGCATCGTTGTCGAGGACACGGTTCTTCTAATCATTTGTATGCCAAGAACTTTTCGTACAGGTATACCCCTAGCTTTTGATCTATAAATTGAAAGAACTACAAGAAACTAAAGAAAGAAGCAGCAAAGAAAAAACAATTAGTTGGTTTCTTTGATTCATCATCATCCTCCCTACCACCTGAAATCAGCACACCACAAGGCACTTCCTTATGGAACAAACGAGACCCGACTTTTTCATTTTTCTAAAAGTACCCATCTTCACCTTCTAACAGCCCCTATAAAACATACTCCCCAACACCACCAGTTAAATCCGAGAAAACAAACTCTTCTGAAACCCACTCTGAAAAATCTGAAACACCAGAACCTTCAGAACCTAGCTCTCCAAAATTAGCCATGAGTGGACACGATGTAGAAAAGACTCTCAAAGAGTGGGACACCCAAGAGGTCAATTAGCAGCCTCTTTTCATCACTTTTCCAGAAGCTCAAAATTTCGAGCTTAAATCTGTGTTCATACATTTTCTCCCTAAGTTTAGAGGCTTGGAAAATGAAGACCCACATAAATTCCTTAAGGAATTTCATGTGGTATGTTATGGAATGAAGCCACATGCGATAACTGAAGACCAAATAAAGCTAAGGGCCTTCCCCTTCTTAGTTCAAGATTCAGCAAGAGAATGGCCATATGAGCTTTCATTTGGATCGATCACCATTTGGACATAAATCGCAAAATTATTTTTAGAGAAATATTTTTCGGAAACGCGAGTTTCGAGCCTCAGAAATGTTAGGGTACAAAGTTTTCCATGAATGACTTTGTAATGTTTGACTTTTGTAAAACCCACTTGCATGTGGAGTATTAGCCTTGTGACACATGAGAGATAGAGAGTGAGAGAGAGACATGTAAACACCTCTATAAATAGTGGGTTCATTTCACTTGTAGAGGTGTGCTTGAGAGATGTAAAAGTTGAGTGTGTAAGTGTGTGTTATTTATGTAGTCTAGATCTAGATCCTTTTTGTAACACCATATACAATCAATACATCTCTTGATCACCCAAATCACCATGTTCAATTGTGCAAGCTTTAATTCCGCATGCCAAACCATGTTCTTATGTCACTACAATTGGTATCAGAGTGGGTCTTCAAGATCAAGGTGATTTTTGAAGAACGATTCTCGGTTTGGCAACTTTTGTCGCAATTTGAGCAATTTTGGTGAGTCTCTCTCTATGATCTCTCTTAATATCATTGAATTCGTGCGTTACGTTTTTTATTCATGATCGTTTGACTCGTTGGATCAAATATTTCTTGAAAAACCCATTGATGATCCAATAATTTATTTTTAAGATCAAATTCAATCTAAAACAGGATCTGTTACTGTTCATGTCCGAGTTTTGAAGCCCAAAATTAATATTTGATTACTGTTCATGTCCGATTTCTGTGAAGCCCAATTCGTAAGTATTTTCCTGTTCGTATTCATCATTTTAAGCCTAAATCGTATATAATTGTTCCCGTTCTTTATCAGATTCATTCATTCACTCATTATCAATCTAACTAACTAGTTAATTCATCAGATTCGTTCTTCAGTATGCACATCAATTTTGTTGATTCAAGAAGATTGTTGATTCACATTATATTTTCTTGTGTGATTCTTGAGTCGCATGATCACTTCTTGTGTATTTTTTATTCTGTGCATATACGAGTTGTACATCTTGATAATCCAAGCCGATTCATCTGTTGAGTTCTTGTTCTTGATTTTCGTTTTCGTTCCATCGTTTCTAATAATCGATGGTTGTTGTTTGTGAATCCGAAATTGAGAATCGATTTCATTTGATCTGTTATATGATGAAATCGATTTTGTTCAAATCGTAACTTTGAAATAGAAAATTGATTCTTTGATCTTGTAAATCTTGACCAAGAACACTTGAAGGAGGTGATGAACAACTAAGTGAACACTTTTTGATCTGAAATTGGGCATTAAAATCATCAATTTGCTGTTTATTCATATTTGACTTCCGAAAAGTCAATCCCAGAAAAAGTCAAACTCGACTTCTATGGGTTAATTCGTTAAATTGGAAGTTGAAATCGTTGGATTTGAGTTGAACATGGGATATTGATCTCGAAATCAAGTGTATTTGGTGTCGATTTTGAGAAATCAATGATTTGGCTTGCAATGAAATTCAAAACGCAAAAGTTTGGAGTCTGGGTTAGATTTTAGATTTCGTTTGTTGATGGTAGGAAGTGTTGAAATTGATTTTGGAATGAGTTCGGATCTGAAAGATTTGATATTCAAATGGTTGAATGAAATGCGAAGTGTGATGTCGTTTCCCAAAAAGCCTTGGTGATGTAAAAACGAAGCCATGGTTTATAGTTAATGTTGGTTTGTATCGACTGGAACGTGATTTGATTTTGGAGTCGGCGGCCTTTATTAACAATTTTTTTTTGGTTGGAATCACGAATTGAACAAATTGTCGATGCGAAGTCAAGATGGAATTGATAATCGATTTTGATTGAAGAGTTGTAATCGATGGCCAGTTTGTGAAATCGATTGTTGATGTGAAGAAAAAAAAACGAAGTCTGGAATGAATTTGGATATCGTTTGAGTTTAGTTTGTTATTGCTGAGAATGTTTGTTCGCATCTTGCTATAGTGGATTCGCTAATGAAAATTACCTGGGTCTCAAATTGAGTTCGCATATAAGGATGTGATCTGGGTAGTTCGCATCTATTGAGTTCGCATATAAGGTTGTGATATGGTTCACAATTTGGAAGTCAAACAGGAAGTTAGTTCGCAATCTATGATGTTTTGGAGATGTTCGCATACATGGTCAAAATGGTTCGCATATAAGATACTGATGTTGTTCGTTCGCATTCATGTTTCACTGACGTGCGAAGAATTTGATATGCGAAGCGTGTTACTGTGAAAAATTCGTGAATTGGGGAAGAAAACAGAAGTTTCGAAAAGAGTCCCTGCAGTTTCGTAATATTGGCAGTTTATACCCAACCTCGCATATGGGTATTAAAAGCTGAGAAATTGCAGAATTTTCAGTTCTAGTCCCTGCAGTTTGTGCAAATTTACACATTCTACCCAGTTTCGCAAATGGGGGTGTGTTTCGCATATTTGGCTGTTTTTGGCGCAACGGGTCATTGCAGAATTTTGAAATTGACAATTTCTACCCATTTTTGAGAAATTTTGTCAAAGGCGATCCGTGAACGAAGATAAAAATTGATTATTTTTTGGATTTTCCGGATTGAAGCACAAAGTTTATGCCACATGTTAAGGGGGAGTTTTGACATGAAAAATTCCGAATAGAGCACGTTCTTTTTCCTTGGAATTTTATAATCAAATTTCGATTATAAAAAGGGGGAGAAGTTTTATATGGAAATTCGAACTTGAATTTTTCATATTACGCGGATTTGAAGACCGAAGTGATCTTGAAGTTTTGAAGCCACGAGATGATGCAATTGGAAGTTCGGAAGTGATGTATTCGAAATGGGTTTGGTTTATTGAAGATTTTTGGGGTGTGTTTTTATGCGCAACTTTAGGGTGATTATTTGGAGTTTGGAATACTCTTGATCATTCGTTGTTGCTCGGATTGTATGGTCTCACATCCTAGAGCGTAAATTAAAGAATCATGGAAGAATTGAAGATTGAAGTTCGTTTCGACATGTGTCACCTTTGAGGCTTGAACCGCGTAGTGCTTGATTTTGGAAGATTTGAAGTGGGTCATTCATTCCTAACTTTGAGGGGGAGAATGTTAGGGTACAAAGTTTTCCATGAATGACTTTGTAATGTTTGACTTTTGTAAAACCCACTTGCATGTGGAGTATTAGCCTTGTGACACATGAGAGATAGAGAGTGAGAGAGAGACATGTAAACACCTCTATAAATAGTGAGTTCATTTCACTTGTAGAGGTGTGCTTGAGAGATGTAAAAGTTGAGTGTGTAAGTGTGTGTTATTTATGTAGTCTAGATCTAGATCCTTTTTGTAACACCATATACAATCAATACATCTCTTGATCACCCAAATCACCATGTTCAATTGTGCAAGCTTTAATTCCGCATGCCAAACCATGTTCTTATGTCACTACAAGAAGAGAAATCCTTGGTATTAAACAAAGAATAAGAAAAGCTCCCAAAACTTTAGAAATAGCATCATACATCATTTACCAACAAATCTGGAAAAATCCCAATTTCTATGATCGCAAATCTAATATTTGCGATCACATATTTTGCCAAATTGTTCTGGAAGCTTCTGTCTTGCTTAGAAATAAGACCCCCCTGATCAGATTCGAAGGGTAGACGGTTCCAAACGACGAAAAATCCTTCTAAAGGTGATTTCTGATACCTTTCAACGATTTCTGCAGATCTGAAGGATGTGAATCACCTCCTACACTTAGTTTAGAAGACTAATCAGTTCATTTTTCTTTTTATTAGTTTAGATTCATGTTTAGCCATGTCTAGCTAAAACCTTAGTTTTTCAGTTCTACATTTCATGTGATCAATTATCAGATCTGATTTTTGTTTTTGTGCTTCTATCTAATTGTTCCAGTTTTGAACTTAATGAATGTTTGATTTTTAATTCTTGTTAGTCTGATCTCATAGCTAAGGTTTTATCAATCTAGTAAATCATTTAATAGAATTTGTAATTGTTCTTGTCAACTAGTAATAAGTAGCAAGTATTAGATTAGTTCCGTGTTTGGGATTTTAACTCATATATAAACTGAAATTTCATACCTTTATGCAAAAAGGCATTGAATGTTAGGCTGTGTCCCTGAGGATTCGACCATGCTTCCCTATGATATCCATTAGTACAACCAACAGTGAATTATTATTTTCTTAATTTCGGGTTGCACGTAATTTCGGGTATGGTTTTCTTGCCCATTTATGTATTCCGTTTGGTTTGATTTTTTCTTTTCGTCGATTTCAAGGGTTTTGTTTCATCTGTTGGTTTTGTTGATTTAGAAATCTTGATTGTTGCTACTGCTACTCGTACTTATCCTTGTATTGGTTATTCTCGTTTGACTGATATTGTAAATATGGCCCTAAGAGATGATTTTATTTAGTTCATTAGTATCCAACTTGATGGAAATAACTATGCCTATTGGAGTTATGTTATGAAAAATTTCTTGCGAGGTAAGACTATATGGGGGATTGTTACAGGTGACAAGAAGAAAGCAGCAGACGACAATGATGGTAATTATACAACCTTACTAGATTCATGGGAGTATGATAACACAAAGATCATTACATGGATTAATAGTTATGTTATTCAGTCTATTGGTACTCAGTTGGCGAAGTGTGACACATCAAAGGGGGTTTGGGATCACTTGGCTAGGTTGTATACTCAGTCTAACTTTGAAAAGAAGTATTAGTTAGAGTTTGATATTCTAGCCCTCCAAGAGAACAATCTCAGTGTTCAGGAATTTTATGCAACTATGTCGAGTTTGTGGGATCAGTTGACTCTTACATAACCTGATGTGTTGAATGCTTTTAAGCCTTATATTGATATAAGGGAAGAGCAATGTTTGGTTCAATTCTTGATGACATTATGTTCAAATTTTAAAGGCTTGCATGGATCAATCTTGCATCGCACACCTCTTCCCACTGTAATTTGGTTGTTCATGAGTTAATTACTGAAGAAACTCGTATCAAGTCCCATGCTGACAAAGGTCCTAAGATAGCCACTCGTGATGTCTTTTTTGTTCTACGATGACCTCAGTCTTCAAACTAGAATCATCCCAAAGTTGCATTTGATGAGTGTGATTTTTGTTAGAAGAAGAACCATTGGAAGGAAAATTGTCCTTTGTTGACAAGCAAGGGAAACCAGCAGCAAAAACAAACGAGATCACCTGCACAGTCTTAGCCTTCATAACAGAACAAGTCTTCTGGACAATCTTAGTCACGTCCCTTGTTTCCATCTTTTAGGCCACCACAGTACGTTGCTGTTACACCTTCACTTGAGAATGAAATAGATTTTACACCACCATCAGCCTTGGATCCCCAAAATTTTGAGCAGTTCAGAGAGTTCATTACTGCCAATCCAACTTCTATGTCAGGTTCCATGTCTCATTCAGGTTTTATCTTCATTCAACACTTCAGGTATTCTTTCATCCTTGTGGATATTGGATTCCGGTGCATCTCATCACATGTCACCATATTTGTCATCTTTTTCTTTATTATCATTTCCTACACCTGTCTCTGTTATGTCTGCTAGTGCTACACCTATATCAGTAGAGGGTGTTAGTTCTATTGTCACTCTTTATATATATATATATATATATATATATATATATATATATATATATATATTTAACAAATATGTATTACATTCCCACACTTGCTTTGAATCTTGCATCGGTTAGTCGGTTTTGTAAGTCTAGTTGTTGGGTCTTCTTTTCTGATTCATTCTGATGTGTACATGACATTCAGTCTCGGAAGGTGGTTGGGATAAGTCGTAAACTGATGGGTTTTGGTCATAAGAACATCCTATGTTCTCATACAAACCCTAATGCTTGGATCTAGGTTTCTCTATTGTACATGCAATTTATCCAAGACTATAAACCCTAGATCTAGCATATGATAATCAATATAACATATAATTAGGGTTTAGATCATACCTTGATTGTTATATAGCAATAACAATCCCAAATCCTTCTTGTAATGACTTTAGAAAGCTTAGAGTCACAAATGTCACTCCTCTAATGGTTCACAAACACCAAGAGCAAGAGGATGAAGAGGAGAAGAGAACGAGGCTGCCCAAAACGTGTGGAAACCCTAGAAGGAAGCTTGTCCACGTTTTTGGGGCATTAGGGCTCTTTAAATAGTGAGGCTATTAGGGTTATCTAACAAGGAAACCCTAATTTGGATGCTTAAGCCCTAAGCAACCCATGGACTCCTTTCCTTAAAGGCCTTGGACGATTTCTAATGGGTTTCCCCATAGAATTTGTCCACTCCTCAATATAAGGCAATCCATAGCCCAAATTGCAATTATCTTATAATTACAATTCCAGTCCCTTTCGTTTAATTAATCTCTTTTAGTCACAAAACTAATTACCAATTAATTCTTGACTAATATTAATTAAACAATATGATTTCTCCTTTAATATATTATTCTCATAATATATTAATAAATCATATTTAATCCTTTCTCTCCATAATTCATCCTATCAAGTTGCTTTGGTGAAGACAACCCAAAAGGACCATGCACCATCGGGTTAAGTACATACCAAAATAGTTATGGACTTAGACACTAATCCAACAGTCTCCCACTTGGATAAGTCTAATAACTATTTTGCGTATGACTTCAGATCCTGATCTGCAATCGTAGCTTTCCAAAGCCGTTGTCAACTCTGATCATATCAGATACGTGTGTCCTTTAGATAAGGGATCATATATTCCTCCATTCTAGATATCGTATGAGACATGATTTATAATCATCCTCTCTGTACTATTTCTCGAATTCCGATTTACGACGACTGACTAATTGAACAAATCAAATTAGCCCTAGCCCGGCCGAGCATTTACGTTTGTCATCACTAAATCATCGAGGGGCCCAAAGATATCGCTTTTATCCTACTTTGGATAAAAGAAACGGATAAACTTTGATTCAATGCTCGCTTGCACTTACTCACTGAATCACACACAACAATATGTTTTATAGCACCAAGTTACTGGTGCGTTTACATATTATCAATGTGCAACCGATTTGCAAGATACAACTCACACATCTCGGTTTCAAGAATATAAGATGTTATCGTCTCACCAATCACTCGTGATACAATTCATGGAGTGATCCAAGTGAGCGTGGGTTTAATCCAATGATCAAATCACATTCATAAGCACTCATGAACGTTGCAGCAAACATTTGCTCATGTCTAGTGCTCTTTAGACAATCCACACACCAATTCACGACAGTCTTTATTCATACCTATTTCCAACATATGAACGACTGTGGCCCGTTCGAATAATTTGACTGTTCTTAACCAATTAAATTATTCAGGAAGTCAAAACATGCACAGTGAAACACAAGAATAATACTAATCCCATATGGCCTCAAACCTTTGAGCATAAATAAAACACCTTTTATTTATCACCATATCGATTACTCATTATTTGTTGTTTCGGGTAATCAACTTCTTACTTGAATTATTACACTTGTCCCATGCTCTTATCATGCACACAATGTTTACCTATGGTTCTTACTGTGTGAAATAGATCAAATGAACACATTTCCAATCATACTCATTTCACAACTCCAAATCCTTCTTCATAAGTGAAAGAATATCAAATTCTTGCCACTTATAGAATATGCTAGATTCTAACATTTTATGCAATGATCCTTTCGTAATGTCATAGTACAAAAGTCACAATGACTATTGCCAACGATATTACAAAGTCCTCTATCGGAGATTGTTACAATACAATTCCTTAGATATGATGTTTCTCACTCAAATTACATTCCTTTGAACATCCTTTTGCGTAAAAGTTTCTAATCTAGACATAGATTTTCAATATTCAATTCCCAATATGGACACGTTTCCATAATTTCCATATGACAACTCATTCTTAATAGAATCTTTTCTATTCATAATAATGTCGATATGTTCCATCCAATACTATACTTCCAACTACTCACAAGCGACCAATCCTTGGCAAACTTTGGATTGTCCTTTGATAGTTGTTTAATTATCTTAGTCAAAACCGATTCTTGTCCTTTTCCTCTAAATGCGCTAGACATTTGGAAAATTTTAGAATGGTCAAATATTATAGCATTTGCAATCGATCCTAAACCTGAAGCGTATGGGACACGATGCATAATGTCTTACATGAAGATTTGATACTTTATCAATCTTCTGCCATAATATTTTATGTGATACGTTCTCAAAATTCAAACTATGAAGAGGAATGCCGTAATCATAATCGAAATTTGTGAACACACTATGTTTCCTTGACTAAAATATTAACATTCCACAACCTAAGCCTTTAGATTTGAAATGAAGCATAACATTCTCTCCCTTAATTATAGCAAAACAAATTCTCAACTATTGCGACTTTGCAAAGTATAACTCTTGTTTTCTATAATTAATATTGCTAACATGCAATACTTTCCATAATAATCATACAATCATAACATTTATGCTCCCACTATCATGATGATTATTATAAAACATAACACTTATGCTCCCACTAGCTTTGACATGTATTCAGAAACCAGCTTAACTTCTAGAAAAACAATACTTGTTGAATTTCTTAAGTTCATGTTTCTAATACCTAATGCTTTGATAATCCTTTATCTAAGCTTATACACCTTTCCTTTAGATAGCTCATATGTGTGTCTAAAAAATTCAGACTAATTGACAAATCTCACAATTCGAATCATGGAAAGGGATACCGTAACCATAATCCAATTCGAGAATTCAATTTCACAATCACTATCTTCTAAAATCTTTCTTAGTGAAAGCATTTCCTCACAGTCACTTTCATGAAGGAGGGAATCTTATGACACTTAGATTTTAATGGTGTATGTGTTCCTATCCATGTGAATTTGTCAAAACCAAAGTTTACGACAAATTCAAACTCATATGGACCGAACTTTCTTAATCTTGATTTCTTGCCTTATGGTAGCACAGCTGCCCACCATGTCTTCCAAGTAGTTAAGCAACTCACCCTTTCCTATCAATGTACTTTCCATTGATCAAGACGTCTGCCTTTTATGCGTTCAAATGAGAACTCATAGAACTCACATGCATAATTAACTCAATTGGAACGGCACAGAAGCAATTTAGTGTCAACACGATAGGTTGTAAACTTCAACTCGTGTGCTAGTGATGATCGATAAGGTTTATTTTTTGATTTGTTCTTGAAACCTTTCAAGACCATTAAGACTCCCACTGACTCCTTGCCATATAAGATTCTCTTGTCAATAAACATTTCTTGACAAACAAATATTCAATAGTTAGTGTAGTTTTTATCAAAACACTTCATAAATTGGTCCTAGTTGGTCTTTGTCTTATCCTAGACATCACAACTTTCCATATTTGATGAATGTTATAAACCTTATTAATACTTATCACTCAATTTCACAATCTTAACTCTAAGACTTGTTTTGGAACGAAGTATAATTGACTTCTTGATTTAACCATTTCTTCAATTCTTGATTCCTCTTCTTAGACATACAATTGTACTAAGACTCACTTAGAGGATCAATTGAGATATGGTTCTTAATCATTAAGACCTATCATAAAGCATAGAAGGTACTCTCCCTTCTTTTTAGAATGGAGAAACTTTTATCTTTCTGTCTATTTGATTCTTCTTATTTGTTTTGCTATTGATTTAAACTTTTTCAATCAATTCAGAATTACACTTAATCTTATAAGTATAATCATATTTACTAAACCTTTAGTAAATCATGACGAATATCTTTGTTACTCTTATGGTGGACTTGATCAACACACAACTTTGTGTACTCGATCTCCTAGCTTTTCACTTGACACTTTGTTAATGAATTAGTCTAATTTCCAAATATGAAATTTCTCATTCATCGTGCAATCAAGTTGCATGATTCCAAGTTTCTGTCTAATTGAAACTTGGGCGATGAGAAACTCTCCTTATTTGGTAAATTTTCGACATTTCCGTAATTAAGAATCAAATCCATTATTGCTAATATTAGAAACCTTCAAACATCAATTTTCATGCATGCCATTGCAAGGATAAATATATAATATAAAATCAAATTTATTTTATTGCAGAAAAAATTTGTCCTTACAATGCAATTCATTGAAAAACTATGCTAATACATCTTTCTTAGCAATCTAATTCTAACTCTAAGTAGTAGCTCAAGAATCTAATCTTCAAGTAATGCGATCGAAATCCATTTTTTCACGGTTAGATTCTGCTCATTTCTTCCCTTAAGCTTCCTCTCTTTTTCTTTGATCCTACAAAACATCAATTGTAATCTTATCACATTATGTATTAAGAATCTAGAATAGGAGCTTAAAAGAGTTAGTCAATGGATTTTACCTAAAGTAGAGCCATACGTTTTGACTCTCCCATCTCTTAGATCTCTTAGGTAAATAGGGCAGTTTCGTCTCCAATGCCCCTTCTCTTGGCAATAAAAGCAAATCGACTCTTTTGGAACAGCACATGGAACTACTTCAGACATTGCCTTTCTCTTATGATCAAACTTTTCGATCATATCATGTCTTTCGTTGCTATTGTCTATATCCATAGAGTTCTTGAAGGCAGATTCACCAATCAACTTTGCTTTTCTATTGCGCCAAACCATTGCTGATTCAGCAACAATAAGCATATAGGTGAGATCTATAAGGGTCACGTCGCAGTTCATCATATAGTACTCTCTTACGAACTCACTATACGAGTTAGGAAGTGACTGAAGAACCCAATCAACAGCCATCTCCTCACAGACAACGGATCCCAACATTCTTAACCTATTAATGTGTGACTTCATCCCTAGGACGTGTGCATACACCGACTTTCCCTCTTCATGTTTACTTGCCAAAAGGTCTTGAGTGAGCTTGAACTTTTCAAGCCTTCGAACTTGTGGGTTAGGGAGAATAATTAGAGGAGGTAGAGGAAGTGAAGCATGATTTCTTGTTCCTCGATCAAATTGTGGAATATCATCTTCATGTGGAAAGCTTGTTCCATGGGATTTGGGAAGACCATATTTGTAGAACTTTGACATCTACAAAACGGGAGAAAACGAATTCAAGTTACTTGATAGATTGAGTCCTTAGTAAATCACCCAGATGAGATACTAAGGCTAGGACCCAACACAATACGCTACAACCTAGAAAAGGGATGCCGTAATCTAGTTGCAGAATATTTGAAAGTAAGTGAATGACGATTCACTAATTTCCACCATGAAAAACGAAAAAGAAATTTAGGTTTTAAATCTATGAAAACTCCTAGATCCTTTGAGGTTCCTTGAACATTTCAATGGCATGTTTAAATCTCGATATGCCCCTCTAGTTTGTGACTGGGATGCCGAGGATCACAAAGCGGGTGTGAATAACCATGCAAATTTACATGGTGCCCTAACATGTTACAATCACCTATTCGATGTGCCGGTAAACCATACACGCTCCACCGAACTATGACAAACATTGAGTCACCCTTTGCTACCTTTTCTTAGAACCATTTAGTGTGCTGGTAAACCACACAACCTCCACTAACGTCTTCGCAAGGGCACAAAGTGTAATTTCATGGAATTGCATCAATTCACTTTTGCCTAAGTAACTAAGATTGGGAATTTGTAAAATATTTAGTTACTTTTGTACTTCATTATACTTATAATGGAAGGTTTTGTCGTATCCTACCCGTTCGGCTAACGACCCTCCACTAGTCAAGAGTGCGGTGGGTAAGAGTGGATACCCATTCAATCGCCATTTTATAGGCAATTTCCTTAAACACCCCTTATAGACCCGCTTCGTGAATGAGGCTTACCAACGGTAAGACTGACTTTTACTTATACATATATATAATGTTAGACTTTTAATGTTATATATAGTATATGGTGTATTTTACACTTTTAAAATACTAGGTGGTCATATTTAACAATTATACTTTTAATTCGATTAAATTGTGAACCAAAACTTTTATGGATTTATTAAACCTCTTTTAATTATACACCTTAATTAATTAATAAAACCATAAGAGTGTGATTTGAACTTTTCAACACAATACTAGGGTTTTAGAATTTAACATTCCTAGATTAAACTTTTAATCAATTTTTAAATTCCAAAACTTGAGGACAAGTTTTTGAAACATTTCAAAACATTAGGGTTTAGAATTTAAATATACATCAAAATTAAACTTTTAATAAAAATTTAAATTCCAAAACTTGAGGGCAAGTTTTGAAACCTTTTCAAAACATTAGGGTTTCAACTATTTAAATTTCAAAACTAAACTTTTGAGTTCAAATTTAAACTATAAAACCTAAAGGGGAAAAATTGAAACTTTTCATAACACAAGGATCAAATAACAAATAATATACAAATAATCAAATAATCAAATTTAATCAAATTTAATCATATAAGGAAGTTATTATCTAATTAATTGGTAATTATCTTGTGTTTTGGCAAGGATATTTATTAAGAAACAATAAAATTCGTATTTTATAGGTTTAAAACAAATATGGTAATAATCCTTAAGCAAAACAGCAACAAAATCCGAAGTTCCCTCTGTCTGACGCTCTGACTCGCCGAGTCACACTTTGGAACTCGCCAAGTAGGGCTGACTCGCCGAGTCCAGGTAGTGACTCGCCAAGTCAGGTCGAACAGAAGGCCAGAAAACGTTTTTCAGCTACATAATGCATCAATACAATAGAAACCAATCTAGGCTCTGATACCATTGATGGGTGTTGGTCATAAGAACATCCTATGTGCTCATACAAACCCTAATGCTTGGATCTAGGTTTCTCTATTGTACATGCAATTTATCCAAGACTATAAACCCTAGATCTAGCATATGATAATCAATATAACATATAATTAGGGTTTAGATCATACCTTGATTGTTATATAGCAATAACAATCCCAAATCCTTCTTGTAATGACTTTAGAAAGCTTAGAGTCACAAATGTCACTCCTCTAATGGTTCACAAACACCAAGAGCAAGAGGATGAAGAGGAGAAGAGAATGAGGCTGCCCAAAATGTGTGGAAACCCTAGAAGGAAGCTTGTCCACGTTTTTGAGGCATAAGGGCTCTTTAAATAGTGAGGCTATTAGGGTTATCTAACAAGGAAACCCTAATTTGGATGCTTAAGCCCTAAGCAACCCATGGACTCCTTTCCTTAAAGGCCTTGGACGATTTCTAATGGGTTCCCCCATAGAATTCGTCCACTCCTCAATATAAGGCAATCCATTGCCCAAATTGCAATTATCTTATAAGTACAATTCCAGTGTCTTTCGTTTAATTAATCACTTTTAGTCACAAAACTAATTACCAATTAATTCTTGACTAATATTAATTAAACAATATGATTTCTCCTTTAATATATTATTCTCATAATATATTAATAAATCATATTTAATCCTTTCTCTTCATAATTCATCCTATCAAGTTGTTTTGGTGAAGGCAACCCAAAAGGACCATGCACCATCGGGTCAAGTACATACCAAAATAGTTATGGACTTAGACACTAATCCAACATAAACTTGGGTATCTTTATGTTTTGGAGCAGCTACATGTTGCTGCATCTAGTTTCGATTTGTCGTCTTTTCGTTTAAACCCTCCGTCATCTATTTTTTTTTATCTTTCGCATTCTTGTTTGTGACATGTGTCAGTGTCTCGTCTACCGTTTTTGGTTTCCACTAGTGTGTTAGGTTCTTTGAAAACTGATGATATTTTTTATTGTTGTGGTTGTAAACTGGGAAATTATTTTTGCTTTAGCTTTTAATAAAAGTGATACCCGTTCTGTTTTTCTCTTTGATATCGTGCATTCTGATGTGTGGGGTCCATCTCCGATCACCTCAAAATCGGGAGCTAACTACTATGTTTCGTTCATTAATGATTACACTTGTTATATGTGGGTTTATTTTATGAAGCGCATGTCAGATTTTTTTCACCATATATAGTGACTTCAGAGCTCTTTTCAAGACTCAACACTCTACTGTCATAAAATGTTTTTGGCGTGATTTAGGAGGGGAGTTTACCTCCAATGATTTTAAACAGCTATTGGCTTCTGATGGTACTATACATTGGTCATCTTGTACAGACACCCCTCAACAGAATGGTGTTGCAAAAAGAAAACATCGACATATCCTATAAACTACAAGATTCTTGCGACTTTCTGCTCATGTTCCCAATATGTTTAGCGGAGAAGTTGTTCATACCACCACTTACATTATTAATCGCATTCCTACTGCGTATACTTCAGGGAAGTCTCCTTATGAAATTTTGTTTAGGGAACTTCCAGATTATTCTTCATTACAAGTGTTTGGGTGTACTTGTTTTGTCTTGAAGCCTCATGTAGAGAGAGATAAGTTGTCTTTAAAATCATATCTTTGTGTATATTTGGGATACATTATTGGTCAGAAAGTTTATCGGTGTTATGATCCATCAAATCAAAAATTGCATGTCTCTCGTACTGTCACCCTTTTGGAGCACATTCCGTTCTATAGCATTCATGTTCAGTCATAGGATGCAACCCAAGAGGAGCTTCATACTATTGATCTGTTTATCATTGACATTGATGATCCACCACCTGCCATTGATCCACCATCTACTGCTGATCCACCACCTGTTGTTGATCCCCTGCCTGCAGATCATCAAGATCCCTCACCATCAAGGCCTCATCGTAACAAGAAGTCTATAAAGCTTCCTGAAATTGTCTATTACTCTTACTCACCAGTGTTTGCTTCCTTTATTGCTAATGTACACCGTTTCTCCGAGCCAACATCCTACAAAGAAGTTGTTTCTGATCCTCTTTGGCAGACCGCTACGGTTGAGGAACTTGCAGCTCTTTATCAGACTCATACATGGGATCTGGTTCCGCTTCCACCCATAAAGCACACAATTGGTTGTCGTTCGGTATATAAAATCAAAAAAAATTCTGACAGATCTGTCGAGCATTATAAAGCCATACTTGTTGGGAAAGGGTACACACAAAATTATGGTATTGATTATGAAGAGAAGTTTGCTCCTGTAGCAAAAATGACGATTGTTTGCACATTGATTTCAGTTTCTTTTATTCGCCAATGGAAGATTTATCAGATCGATGTAAAGACTGCGTTCTTGAATGGTGATCTTCATGAGGAAGTATATATGTCTCCTCCTCCTCCTCTCCACCCCTCCCTGGGATTGCTCACCAACCATGTGAAGTTTGTCGACTTAGAAAGGCACTATATAGCCTAAAAAAACCATCTTACTTGGTTTAAATTTTTTTATAGTGATTACTTCGCTTGGTTTTCAACCAAGTAACCACGATTCATCTCTATTTGTTCGATGTACGAGTGCAAGTCAGATTATTATTTCCTTATATGTCGATGACATGAATATTACTGGTGATGATCATGATGGTATAGAGTCTTTAAAGTGTGATTTGGCTCACAGTTTTGTTATGAAAGACTTAGGTTTGCTACGTTATATCTTGGGGATTGAAGTCACGTAGTCTCCAAAGGGTTATGTCTTATGTCAAACAAAGTATATTTCAGATCTGTTTGAACACGCATGACTCACAGATAATCGAATAGTTAATACGCCTATAAAGAGTAATGCAAAGTAATCTCCAACTGATGGTGTCCCCTTATCAGATCCAAGCCTTTATCATACCATTGTAGGGAGTTTGGTTTACCTGACTATCACTAAACCGAATATCGCTCATGCAATTCATGTGGTTAGCCAGTTTGTCACTCCCCTAATTATTATTCATTGGGGAGCTGTTCTTCGTATTGTGTGTTGGGGTTAAATTTAAAAATCTAGTTTCACAACCGGTAAAATTGACAACAGAAGCTTTAAAATTGTTGAATAAAACTAAAACTATTTTACCCACCAAGAATCATTTTGCAAGAGTTAGAAAGATTAAAACAACCATAGAAGGGAAAGCATAACAACCTTTGAGGACTTTGATGTTGGATTAGGTGTCTAAGCCCATAACTATAATTGGTACGGACTTGATTTGATAGTAGCATGGTCCTTTTGGGTTGCCTTCACTTTAGCAACTTGACAGGATGATTTATGGAGAGAGAGGTTAATAAATAATTTATTAATATATTATGAGAATAATATATTAATTAGAAATCATATTATTTAATTAGTATTTGATCAGAAATTAATTTGGAATAAATTTGGGGATTAAAGGAACTGATTAAAAGAATGGGGAGTGCTTTGCAAATCATTGATAGTTGCAAAACCGGTCTGCTCGACTCCTTTTGGATGGAATGGACGAAATCTATAGGGAGACCCAATAGAATTTATCTAAGGCCTCTTGAAGGGGAATTCCATGGACTGCTTAGGGCCTAAGCAAGATATTAGGGTTTCCACCTGAAAACCCTAGCAGCTTCAGCTATTTAAGGAACCCTTCACCGATTTCGGCCACTACTTCATTGAAGAAACCCTAGCCGAAATTTTGCATTATCCCTCATCTCTCCTTCTCATCCTCTTTCTACAAGTGTTTGTGAGCCATTGGAGGTATAACATTTGGGGCACTGAAGCTTTCAAAGGTCAAGATCAAGCTAGGAATCCTTGTTATTACTGTATAGCAAGCAAGGTAATTTTCATAACCCTTTTCAAATGTGAATTTCAAATTATATATAATAGATCTAGGGTTATTGCTTTGGAATTTCTTTTGCATGTTCATTAGTGAAAAACTTAGATCCAAAGCAATTAGGGTTGTATGCACACATATGATGTTGTTATGCTCAAAACCCATCCGTAGTATCAGAGACTAGGATGCTTTTCAATAGAATTTGATGCTTTTGTGAATTGTCCAAAGCTAAAGCAAACAGAATTCACAACTTGTCTGCTGAACTCGATGAGTTGATTGAGGAACTCGACGAGTCCATGGACTGACTTGATGAGTTGAATCGTCAGCTACCCGATTTTTCGATTTTCAAATTTCGTTTTTCATGGTGGAATTGGTAAATCGTCATTTACCTACCTTAAAATAATTTACAATTGGATTACGACATCCCTCTTCCGAATTGTGAATTATTGTGTTGGGTCCTAGCCTTAATATTTCATTTTGGGTGTTATATTAAGGATTCCTTATCTAATCAAATCTCGTCCTTCTTCTTTTGCAGATGTCAACTTACAACAACGCTTTCAGTTCCTCCAACAACTCTGCTAACTCCTTCTCGCTCTTGAACATTTGCGTGAGGATAACATTCGATGGTTCCACTTTCAATGATTGGATCCGAAACATCCGAATGACCTTGTGTTACGAGGACAAGGAATACGTCCTCGACAAGGAGTTGAATGAGATAGATGAAATCAAAGCAACTCTCGTAGAAATAGCTGAGTATAGGGCTCATTTCAAGGATGCTACTAAAGTGTCTTGCATTATGGTAGCAACTATGACTCCTGAACTACAACGGTTGTACGAGGACTATTGGCCTAACGAGATGTGCAAGGAATTGATGGAGAAGTACCATCAAAGAGCGCGTCAAGAGAGGTATGAAATAGCCAAGTCATTCATCACCACCAAGATGAAAGATGGAGAGTCCATCACGACCCACCTGCAAAGGATGCAACACTATGCAGATCGCCTCTTGAAGTTAAATGTGAACTTTGATGAAGAGTTGGCTATTGACATAGTCCTACACTCTTTGCCTCATCTCTATGATCAGTTCAAATTGACTTATCATATGAGCAATGAGGAAGTCACACTGAGCAAACTTCAAGGCCTGCTAAGAACTGTTGAAAGTGGATTGAAAGGGAAAAGTATTGAATCCACTCCTACTCCTGATGCTGCTCCAATCCTAGCTATTGGACAAGGAAAGGGGGAAAAGAGGAAATCTCTCTTTAAGCAAAGCTGGAAGGGAAAGTATCATGATGGATCTTCTTCTAGTGGATCCAAAGAAAAATTTGGTTCTGCTCCCCCTGCCTCAGATCCAAAAGATGCAATTTGTTATTACTGCCAAGACAAGGGGCATCGGAAGAGAAGCTGCCCTAAGTAGCTGCAGGACATTAAGGATGGCAAGATCAAGCCTTCCTCGCTAGGTATTTACACTATTTTGTCTAAAAATTCATTACATTCTAATTCTTGGGTCCTTAATACAGGATGTGGTTTTCACATTTGCTCTGACTTGCAGGGACTAAGAGAAAGTAAGAATGTGGAGCTTAGGAAGATGAACCTGATAATGGAAAATAGGTGATCGTCACCTGTTACCAAGATCGATGTTTATTCTTTAAAGCTTAGTAGTGGATTATGTTTAAACTTGAATAATTGTTGTTACTCGTCAGAAATGACGAAGAATATTATTTCTTTTCATGGTTTGTACAAACAAGGTTTTAGATTTTCATTTAATAATGAAATTGGTTCTATTAATGCTTCTTATAATGGTTTATTTTATTTTGAAGCATTGCCTTGTGATGGTGTATATGAAACTGTGATGGTTGTAGACAATTTAGGAAATAGTGTGTTGCACATTGATTCATCTAATGGTTTAGACAAAGCATGCTTGTGGCATTGTCGTCTTGGACATGTCAACAAGAAGCGTATTGCCCAACTCTAAAATGATGGAGTGTTGGAATCATTTGACCTTAGGTCGGATGATACATGAGATTCTTGTTTTCTTGGAAAGATTACTAAATCACCTTTCACTGGTACTTGTGAAAGAGGTGAGGGATTGTTGGATCTCATAGACACCGATGTGTGTGGGCCCTTCAGATCCACAATGAAAATCGATTTTATGTGACTTTTACTGATGATTATAGCAGATATGGATATATCTACTTAATCAAGCATAAGTTAGAAAACTTTGAAAAGTTCAAAGAGTTTAAACATGAAGTCGAGAATCAATTGGGCAGGAAGATCAAGATGCCCATATCCGATAGGGGTGGTGAGTATCTTAGTTTGAGTTCCACAATTACCTCAAGGAATGTGGAATTGTTTCATAATTGACACCTCCTAGGACACCACATCTTAATGGTGTGGCTAAGAGGCGTAATCGAACCTTGTTAGACATGGTTCATTCCATGATGAGTCAAGCTTCGATTCTGATATCATTCTAGGGGTATGCCTTAGAGAGTGCCGCCCATATCCTTAATGTAGTCCCGATAAAGAAGGTTGTCAAAACACCTCATGAGATGTGGACAGAGAATGTTCCCTTGTTGGCACGTATCATGATTTAGGGTTGTGAAGCTTTCGTTAGAAGAGAGACTCACAGCAAGATTGAACCTCGAAGTGAGCGGTGTGTTTTCATCGGCTACCCATAGAATTCCTTTCGATACTTGTTCTACAGACCTAGTGTGAACGTGGTCTTCGTAGCACAAATGGGAGTTTTCCGCGAGAGGGACTTATATTCGAAGAGGACAGTGGGAGCATAATTGATCTTGAAGAAATTCTAGAGTCAAGCGATGAAGGAACCTCTAGCACTAGCACTGGCACTCAACTCGAGGAAGAAATTCCTGTTGAGACAATTGACCAGTCATCACCTCTTAGGCGTTCTAGTAGGGTTAGCATTCCGCCTGTGTTGTATGGTTTCCATATAACTATAGAAGGTGATATGTTTATCTATGATAGTACACTGATAAATTTGGATGAACCTGCTAACTACAAGGAAGCCATGGCGGGCCCTGAGTCTGCTAAATGGAAAGAGGCAATGGACAGTGAGATCTAGTCCATGTATGACAATCAAGTTTGGAACTTGGTTGACAGTGTACCAGGTCATAAGACAGTTGGGTGCAAATGGATCTTCAAGAAGAAGACTGAAATGGATGGAAAGGTGCATACATTCAAGGCACGACTAGTTGCAAAGGGCTTTACTCAAACCTCGAGGGTTGACTATGATGAGACCTTCTCACCGGTGGCCAAGATCAAGTCTATTAGGGTTATGTTAGTGTTGCGTTTTGTAACGCCTGCGTTTCCAGGCTAGGCTTTATCTTTGATGTAATAGTCTAGGTTAACCCTTGTAACTCTTTTTGGAGTATTAATGATGAAATATTTGAGTATTATGTGAATTATGTGAATTATATGTTTATTTTCTTAATTATTTAAGAATAAAATAAGCGTCAAAATTAAAGTATGAGATAAGCCCGATATCTTTGCATAAATATGTAGTGGTCGAAACAAGGATTCCGAAGATATAAAGAATGCCAAAATCCGAGTTATAACGAAGAAGTTATGACCTGTCGAAGTTTCGCGGCAGAACCGACAACACTGAATGACGTAAAAAGTGAAATTTACGTTAGAGCAATATTTAGCCTTAGCGATCTAAATGAAAGTCGTAGAGTTCATTAAACCGAGAGTGTGCATAAAAAGAACGCCCACATCTGACTTCATATGAGGAAGTTATGATTTTTCTAAGTTTCGACTTAGCAGTATGCAGCCCGAATACTCAATTTGAGACCGAGAGGTTTTTAGCCGAAACAATCTAAACGAGAATCGAAGATCTCGTTAATAGTAGTAAAACGATAAAAAGATAGGCGAAAACAGACGTCGGATGAAGAAGTTACGAATTTATAACAGAGTTTTCCTGTCCCGGCCTACTAAAAATAAATAATAAAAATAAAGTCAAAGTTAGCCGACGGAGTCTAAACGAAAGTTGTAGAGCGTAGTCTCACCTACGCAGGGATATAAAGAACGTCGAAAACGGAGTTCGTATGAGGAAGATATGAATTTTTGAAGTTTATTAAATATTTTCGGTATTTAATTTAAATAAAAAATACCGATATTATCCAAAGGGGGGGGGGAGTCAGCGATCTTATCCCCATTACGCCCAACGTAATGTGAATTACGCCCAGCGTAATTTGAGTTTCCAGCCCCCTATAAAAGGATGTCGAGGGCAGCCGAGTTCTTTGCTCATTTCTTCCCTTTCTCTCGCGTTTTTGCATCGTTTTTCGTGCAAGAATTATCCCAAAGCCCCGGTATCATTCCCGAGCCCCGAAGCAAGTCCCGAGGCCCTGAATATCCTGAGAAGTTCAATTCCCTAGCCGAAGTTCTGCCCGCGAGGAGTCCGGTTTTTGTGAAGATCTTCTAGATCTACCGAAGAATAGTACTTCTACAAGCCGTAGTGCTGTCTGATCATCTTCTGATCAAGTGAGTGTGTGGTTACTTTCTTCTAACGCATAATTATGAAGTATTTTGTACGAAATATGTTATGTGTATATTTTGTTGTTATATGTGTGAATGTATATTCACTTTCTTCTATCTCATAGATCTAATTTATTCTCTATGAAATACGTGTTATGTGTGTGTGCCTCATATATTATGTGGAATATGTATTGATTGAACATGCTATACGGGTTTTAAAATTTGTATAGAAATATATTTTTTTATCTACTAATATGTTGGGTAGAACATGGGTAGATAGTTGATGTGTGATAAACAGATGAGAGGCCTCGATGTTGTTTTTGATTCAGTCATCTAGCAGAGTTTAGATGACGACCACAAACTTTTATAGACAGTCCTATGGAACGCTATCAGGTTTGCCACCTGTAGGTGTTAATGAACTTGGATGTTCATTCGCTGTACTCCATCCCCTTCATGGTTGCCTTATTTGACATATATTGCCGGGAAACCCTCGAATGCATGTGTTGTCACCCCAATGAAATATTCTAAGACTAGGTCCCTTGTGTTAGTTGTTTTAGGGACGTAAAGTGAGAATTACGGGAATGGGTAATTGGGTTATTGTTGGTTGGTGGAATTAAATATAATTATTTATTGTGGGTTGAAAACGCTATATGCTCACCAGGCTCCTAAGCCTGACCCATTCAGTTTATTTGTATTACAGGAAGTGGCGCAAGGGCATAAGATGGATGAATCATCAAGTTGTTTTGTTTACAGGTTTGTATATGTATATATTTGTTGAATGACTTGTAATGTTATCGTTTATGCTTTATGGTCTGTATCGGAACATGAAATCCCGAGTTTTGATTACATAATGAAAATACATTTCTTTATGAAATGCTTTGGTAAATATTATTTTATCACGTTTTGTTTTTGGGAACAAATTCCGCAACTGTTTTAATCAAAGGATTACTCTGAAATCATTTTAAAAGCATAAATTAAACCGGTCTTTTCTGGCCGTGATTTTGGGGACGTCACAGTTGGTATCAGAGCATTAGTTTAAGCGAACTAGGAATTTGTAGGATTTCTAGACTTAAACTTAAAATGCTAAGTGAAATTTTGAGATGTGTGTCTGTTATGTTTTAGACACGAGCTCTAGTTTATTTTAGGAAAATTGCCTAAAATGCTTTTATGTGCTAAATGTTATATGTTTGCCATATATGATATTATTTGTTCGGATCTATGGTCTGTTGCCGACCGGATCTAGAAACCTTATGTGTGTAGGATTCTAAGCGTACGTCTACGAATTTAGAACTAGCATGTAAACGTTTCGGAGTGATAAGGATGATTTGAATATCTATCGTGAATGAGGATCTAATTTCACCTTATTTGGTGTATAAATCAAAAATGGTGAGAACAGGAAGTGGAGTTGGAAATGCTGATGAAAACAGGAATCAACCACCAGTGATTGAGCAAATACCTGTTGTAGCTGCAGCACCTGAGCCAATAACAATGGCTGGTGTACAAATGATGATTCAAACAATGTTGGATCGTCAAATGGAGGAAACTAGGCGGTTGCTTCAACCGAATCGTGAAGAACTGTTAATTCAAGTGGAAGAGCCCGAAGTGAATGAAGGGCACTCGGAAGGTGGAAACTTCAGTGGGTCTGTTGGTTAAGCCAAACCACCTATAGTTAGGCAAAACAACCAGGATGGAAGGAATGATGGAATGGGATGCAAGTACAAGGACTTTCTGACTTGCAAACCATCGACCTTCACTGGAAAGGAGGACCCGATTGGAGTGATGGATTGGATCTCCGAAATGGAGTTAGCCTTCATGACTTGTGGCTGCAGAGGCAAGTTGCAGACTACCTTTGCAGTGCGTCAGTTCCGAGGAGGAGCCGTTCGTTGGTAGAACACTCTAGGGAAGACTTTAAGCCCTAATGAGCCACTGCAATTGTCATGGGCAGAGTTCTTGGCGCAGTTCAAGCGCAAGTTCTGCTCAGCTCAAAATCTGTTGGAGTTGGAGAACAAGTTTATGACATTGACAAAGGGCAGCACGTCGGTCGACGATTACACTAACGCTTTCACCGACAAAATGGAGTTTGCTTTGCGCATCGTTCTAGATGAGCTGACAAAGGTTGACCGGTACGCAAAGGGACTCTCATGGGAGTACGCAGTGCCAGTTCGTCGGGCACCTACTCTAGAGGCAGCTATTTGGGCTGCCAAATCTGTTGAGGAAATGATCAAGGGAAGAACCGCCAGCAAGGTTGAAGTTGGAGAGAAGAGAAAGTTTGAAGGAACCTCAGGTTCCAATAAGAAAAGCAAATTTTCGAAGTCTGATTCGAAAAAGTTTGGAGGAAAAGGAGGCGAAGCGAAATGGTGTGAGAAGTGCAAGAAAAAGCACTTTGGGAAATGTAGTGAGGATGTAACCAGCTACAAGTGTGGAAAAATTGGGCATTTTGCCAATGAGTTTCCGTCCAACAAAAGGATGTGCTTTGGCTGTAATGAGGAAGGGCACATTTTGAAAGACTATCCGAAAAAGAAGGAGGCAGCTAAGCCCAACATTCCACCAAAGCCAAGGGCGAGAGCCTTCCAGATGACACTTGAAGCTGCTAAAGATGAAGCTGATGTCGATGAAGCTGATGTCGCTTCAGGTACTTTTATCGTAAACGAATTACCTGCTCAAATTTTGTTTGATTCTGGAGCCAACTACTCCTTTATTTCGCATGAGTTTGGTAGGAAACTAGCTTTGCCTATTGATAGACTAGATAATGCTTTATTAGTCGAAGTTGCTAGTGGCAAGTTTGTACCTGTTAGCCATCGTATGAAAAACATCTTAATCGACCTTAATGGGAAAAAGTTTCACGAGGAATTATTGCCTATCAAACTTAATGGTTTCGACGTCGTTCTGGGAATGGATTGGCTTAGCACCAATGACGCCAAGATATTGTGCAGAAAGAAGATAGTAAAAGTAAACCCGCCTGGGAAAGATTCGTTTATGGTGTATGGGGACAAACACAAAGTAAATTCCAGAATCATTTCTCTAATGAAAGCCATAAAGTGTTTGACCAAGGGATGAACATCATATTTAGCATTCGTGATCGATGCTAAAAAGGAAAAGAAGGTGATGCAAATTATTCCAGTGGTGTGTGATTATCCAGAAGTATTTCCCGAAGATCTTCCTGGATTACCACCTGATAAACAAGTGGAGTTCAGAATAGACTTGCTACCGGCAACCACGCCAATAGCAAAAGCACCTTATTGATTAGCATCGATGGAGATGAAGGAGCTGATGATGCAACTTTAGGAGTTATTGGACAAAGGTTTCATTAGATCTAGTTCATCACCCTGGGGAGCTCCGGTGTTATTCGTGAAGAAGAAAGATGGAAGTATGAGAATGTGCATCGATTACAGAGAGCTGAACAAGGCAACAATAAAGAATAGATATCCGTTGCCGAGGATTGATGACCTATTTGATCAATTGCAAGGTTCGAGCTATTTCTCTAAGATCGATCTAAGGTCAGGATATCATCAGCTAAAAGTAAGAGAGCAAGATATCGAGAAGACTGCATTCAGAACTAGATATGGACACTACGAGTTCTTGGTTATGTCGTTTGGACTAACCAATGCTCCAGCAGCATTCATGGATTTAATGAATAGGGTTTGTAATCCGTTCCTTGATAAATCCGTGATAGTGTTCATAGACGACATTCTGATTTACTCAAAAAGCCAAGAGGAGCATGGCAGACACTTGCGAGAAGTGTTAGAAGTCTTGAAGAAGGAGAAGATGTATGAAAAGTTCTCCAAATGTGATTTTTGGATTCGTGAAGTCCAATTCTTTGGTCACGTGGTCAACCAAGAAGGGATAATGGTTGATCCAGCAAAGATTGCAGCTGTGATGAAGTGGGAACAACCGAAAAGACCCACGGAGATTCTAAGCTTTTTAGGATTATCCGGATATTACCGAAGGTTTATCCAAGGCTTTTCTTCGATTGCTACTCCATTAACAGCTTTGACCCACAAAGGAGCTACTTATGCTTGGAGTGATAAGCATAACGAAGCATTCTAGAAGCTAAAGAAGAAGCTATGCGAGGCACCGATACTTTCTCTACCCGATGGAGTTGAAGACTTCGTTGTTTATAGTGATGCTTCTGGGGTTGGATTGGGTTGTGTTTTGACCCAAAGAGAAAAGGTGATAGCATATGCGTCTCGACAGTTGAAGGAGCATGAAAAGAATTACCTGACTCATGATTTGGAGCTAGCAGCGGTAGTTTTCGCTCTGAAAATATGGAGGCATTACCTCTATGGCACATAGTGCAAACTTTTCACTGATCATAAGAGTCTCCAATATCTATTTAATCAGAAAGAGTTAAATATGAGGCAACGACGCTGGCTAGAGTTACTCAAGGACTACAACTGTGAGATACTTTACCACCCCGGTAAAGCTAATGTTGTTGCTGATGCTTTCAGTCGGAAAGTCAATGTTGAGAGAAAAAGGCCAAGAGCGTTGAGAATAGAAGTTGTCTCGACAATTGTGGAGAGTATAAAGAAAGCTCAAGAAGAAGTTTTTGAGAAAAATGACCGAAAGGAGGAACGTTTGGGCAAAACGTTGGTGTTTGGTACAAACGGTCATGGACTGAAGGTATTCCAAGATCGTATTTGGGTACCTAAGTCAGGAGGAATAACAGATCTTCTGATGGAAGAAGCTCACAAAACCATGTATTCAATTCATCCTGGTAGCACTAAAATGTATAGGGACCTGAAACCCTACTACTGGTGGCCGACGATGAAGCTTGATGTTGCAAAGTATGTGGCTGAGTGTGTGACTTGTGCTAGAGTCAAGACACAACATCAAAAACCATATGGGAGTTTAGAACCTTTACCTGTGCCTATGGGTAAATGGGAAGACATTGCGATGGATTTTGTCACTAAACTACCCAAAACAAAAAGTGGTCACGACATGATTTGGGTGGTCGTTGATCGATTCACTAAGAGTGCGCATTTCATAGCAGCCAATGAGAAATGGTCTATGGAAAAGCTTGTGAATTTTTACGTGAAGGAAATTGTGAGGCTTCACGGTGTTCCGTTCACGATTGTATCAGATCGTGATAGTTGTTTCACCTCAAGGTTTTGGAAAAGTCTACAAGAGGAAATGGGTACCAAGTTATGTTTAAGTACAGCTTACCATCTGCAGACTGATGGTCAGAGTGAAAGAACAATACAAACACTTGAAGATATGCTGAGAGCATGTACCCTGGAATTCCTAGGTAATTGGGATGAACATTTACCTTTGGTAGAATTTTCCTACAATAATAGTTTCCACTTGAGCATAAAGATGGCAACTTATCAAACTTTGTACGGACAAAAGTGTTGTACGCCGTCGTGTTGGCTTGAGGCTGGGGAAAAGCAGTTTATGGGTCCCGAGATGGTCCATCAAACCGCTGAAAAGTTGAAAATAATTAGAGAAAGAATGTTAGCAGCTCAGGCCGATGACTTTTGAAGTTGGAGATTCGGTTTTGCTTAAAGTCTCACCGTGGAAGGGACTTATAAGATTTGGTAAAAGGGGAAAGTTGAGTCCAAGGTTTATTGGACCGTTTAAAGTTCTTCAGAGGATTGAGAACCAAGCTTACAAGCTAGAACTGCCAGAAGAACTGAATGGTATTCATAACACTTTCCATGTGTGTTATTTGAGGAAGTTCACGGGAGAAGTTCCCGATATAATTCCAATTTCTAAATTGAGAATTGATGAAAACAAGAGGTTAATTGAAGAACCAGAGGCAATTGTTGACCGAAAGACTAAGAAGCTTCGATGCAAGATGGTCGAATTAGTGCTTGTCCGTTGGAAACATTCAAATGGGCCAAATCTCACTTGGGAAACGGAGAGTGACATGTTGAGTCGCTATCCGCATTTGTTTGTTGATGTGTGATTCCGGGACGGAATCATCCTAAGGAGGAGAGAATTGTAACGTCCGCATTTTCAGGCTAGGCATTATCTTTGATGTAATAGTCTAGGTTAACCCTTGTCACTCTTTTTGGAGTATTAATGATGAAATATTTGAGTATTAGCATAATAAGATTTTGGACTTTATTTTGTATTGGGTCTTATGCTAGACCATTAGCTAGAAAATCCTAATTAGCTAGTCTATTTATTATGTCTTTTCCTTTCATTATATCTTGTACTTCTTATTTGATAATAATATAAAACCCTAGCCGTTCTATGTCTTGATAGTTTACACCATATACATACACTTGTGTGTAGATTTTCATATTTACATCAAAGACCAAATTTCACATTCTTGGAATTCTTTTCCAAAGTTACCACAACACTCTTGTGTTGTTTCTAAGTGTTATTAGATCCTTGCATACTTGATACATGTGCATTTATAATTATTTTCATTTTGTCACATATGTGGAGGTTTTGGTATGTTGCCGCTGGAGGACTCGAAAAATCGTCGTGATTGAGAGAATAAGTTCTTAAATCTTGTGTAATAAGAATTCAATATGTCTATCATATGGGCCATGATTATCGACATCTTCGTTACATTGGCCAACTTTTAATGATGGCGGATACAAACACATGGTCTTCCACATGCGACCATTGATACCAAAGCTCCACATACCACTTGATTGTATTATGACATGAACAAACGGTCTTGCAAAAATAAAGAACATGATGAACAAATAAAACTTAATCTCTTTTCGTGATTCATCTCAAAACTTTAAGCAACGCATAAGCTCTAAAGACTAGAAAACGTTAATTCGATTAGGAGATAAATCATGTATAAAATCAAATCAAAACAAATGATAATGAATTATTACGTTAATATATTTTCCCTATATATAAAGAAATCCTAAACAAAATTAGTAAAAAACCTCAAAAAAAACATGAAAAAAATTCTATATGGAATATGTGGCGAATCCCTATTCTAATAAATGAATAGTTTTAATCTTCATTTGCTAAGTGTGACTCTAATACAACCCATCATTAAGATTATGTCATATGTCATGTAGATATATTAGACAACTTATTTCAAAATTTAAATTTATATTTTCTAATTATATGTTAAATTTGAATTTATAACTTGAAAATTTTGATATATCTCCTAATTAATAATTTATTTAAAATGATTTATTTAAAATAATTGATTAATAATTATAAATTTTTATTATAAAAGTTTAATAAATTTTATAGTCGTGGTCCCCACGGGTTATAAACTAGTGATTGGATAAAAATGTGGTAGTGTGGTTATTTGGTACATTGAAAATAATGATCCACCATTGATGTGTAACCGTCTGTTGTGGGGCATTGTCGGTACGTCGAACCCGTTCTAAACTGTTTTACTAGCGTTTTCTTAAAAACTAGAAGCCAGAATCTTCCAAACGCTGTGTGCTGTGTGTCGAATACGTTATTCATGTTTTTCAATATATCATGTATATATCTCACAAATAGAAAATATGGGATTTATATTGTAAACTTAACATTTTTTTTCTAGCTACTCGGTTTAGTGATCAATGATTTTATTGGATTTGGATGATTGTTGTCCTTTCATTCTATCGAGATGTGTTGTATGTCGGTCAGTGGGTGTGCATTGGTGTTATTTACTTAATTTGATTGGTTAAATAAAGGTTCAAATTATAACTTATTGTAAAGTCAAAGGGCAATATTGACATCGAATGAATGCTTAAGGGAACAAGATGAAATTGTAAAGTTGAAATGGTCTGGAAGCAGTCAATAGAGTGAAAATATTTAAGACATTTCCAATATTGGACATATCAATCATGAGAAACACTTGGCATTTAGCAGACAGAGATCTACTGATATAGGGGCAAAAATGTCATTACCGTTTTCTTTTTCTTTTCACGAATTGAACAAGTCAAGGAGCGGCAAACAAAGAGAAATCCAACTTTCTACTTTTTTTCACTGAAATTAGAAATGAAAAAAAAAAGACACTAAAATTTTAAAATAGCAATTTAAAATTTAGAGATATTCGGTTTCTGTTGTCGGTAACAAAGGAGTTCGTACTTCGTTTCTTCTTAATATTTTATTGTTACTATATATATATATATATATATATATATATATATATATATATATATATATATATATATATATATATATATATAAAGTAAAAGTAGATAAAGATGTATGTCATATCTTTCTTTTGTCCAAAATCAGAAATAATTCCTAAAGTATTTAAAAAGTCCTTTCACCAACAATTCAATATATTTATTTCTAAACCATGTAGTTTTGTATTTTATTAGAGTTCTCTTTGTACTTTTTTCATAAAATGGAAATAAAAATGGCATTAATAATTAAGAGAAAAAAAAAACTTAAAAAGGTATTGAAAATTGAAAATAGAAAGTGATGGTTCATGCAATGCAAGCTGACCAATGGCGCATCTGTAAAATCTAATGGAACTTGACTTTGTGTTACACATGGGCTGGGCTGTACACATAACAAACCTTTACCTAATTTTAATTACAAAACAGGGCTTCAACATTTATTCATGACATAATTTAATTAAATAAACCTATAAATATCTAGAAAGTTTATAAAAGGCATTTTAAAAAATAATATATATATATATATATATATATATATATATATATAAATCGTATTATTTTTTCAGTACGTTAAAACAATTATATTTTTTGAAGCTAGATAAATGAATCTTAAGATTTGCTGGTTACAATCCTTTAGATTAGAAAATTTCCTAAAATATATACGTTTTAGCGTATTAATTATTTTAATGGTTAGATAGGTTGAGTTTCTCTGAGATTAAAAAAATTTAAATTAGACTTTCAGAAAATATGAGTTTTAATGTACTAAAAATATAATATAATAATTTAAAAAAAAACTAAATAAAAATATGTTGGATTTTTCTACCTCTTTAATTCTTTATAAACAAGATAATTTCAAAAATTATTATTAAATATTATTTGGATCAAATATTTTTCATCTACAACATTTAATTAAGAAAATTTTGTTTAATTTTATTGTCCTATGGTTACTTCTGATTTTTACAATTAATAATTTTTCACGCTATGTCTAATATAACTGTAACTTATTTTTTTCTTTTATTAAAAGATGTCATAATTGGCATATGAATCATAAGCTATGATTGTTTTTGGTAATACAAGTGATGTATTTATTATAAATAAAATCATAGAAATACAAAAGAGTTTGGGGGAAACAAGAAACCCAATGAGAAGTCCATGTGATATGAAGGTATGTCCCCCAACAAAGATTCCATTACACATGGGGGATCACGCCACTTGCAAATTTTTATATTTAATAAAACCTTATTAATATTCACAATTTTATAATTTAACATCTTTTTCTCTATTTAGTTCCAAACAAATGAAAAAATAACCTCAGATTGATGTGTCATCCAACTTATATAAAATTGTTTTATGTGTCGTCCAATTTGTATAAATCTACTTGCATTGCATATGTTATTTCGTTACTTTATCGTATTAGTTGAAGGTTATCATGCATTTTATATAATTTTATATATGTCATGTTTTATCGTACTTCAAATAGTTCATATTGCGTTGGTGGGGATATTTTATTTGTTTTTTTTGTGAGAATTGTGCTTATTTTATTTATAGCATTTGTGATTGAAGAATGGAAAAAAAGGACCACGATTTAAAGGAGGGAACCAAAACCCAAAACACTAGTTTAGTTGAAGAATAAAAGAAGCCCATATTAAACCAAAACAATTCTACAAGACATACCATAAATATAATAAACTAGGTATGAGACCCGTATATTATACGGGTTGATTTAAAAAAATATTAAATATTAAAGTGTAACAAAAAATATTTTTTAATGTACAACTTAAAAATAAGAAAATGAAGAAATGTATTTATTCAATTTAACATCATATATATGATATTCAATACTTTACATATATAAGTATATGATTTTAATTTTAAAAATTGAAACCAACTAAAAATTGACAAATGGATAATATTTATTTCAAAAATACTACAAAATGACAAGTGTCAAAAGTAATGAGAGATTGACATGTGGCAAAATAACCTTTCATTTATTAAGGAGGATTTATTTATTAAGGAGGATTATATTTGTTACCTTCAAATATTTCACGAATTACATCAAAGCTAACTGATGTTCAAAAGAAATATATAAATGATATCAGTTTTAAAGTGTTATTAAAATGAACGTATAAAAATTTCTCAGTAAGTGATCATAATAGGTTGTTTACAAAAATAAAACAAGTGTGATATTATTAGAGTACTAGGTATGAGACCCGTATATTATACGAGTTGATTTAAAAAAATATTAAACATTAAAGTGTAACAAAAAATATTTTTTAATGTACAACTTTAAAATAAGAAAATGAAGAAATGTATTTATAGCAATTTAATATCATATATATGATATTCAATACTTTACATATATAAGTATATGACTTTAATTTTAAAAATTGAAACCAACTAAAAATTGACAAATGGATAGTATTTATTTCAAAAATACTACAAAATGACAACTGTCAAAAGTAATGAGAGATTGACATGTGGCAAAAAACCCTTCATTTGTTAAGGAGGATATGATCTGATATATTAGGTGTGAGACCCATATATTATATATGTTTATTAAAAAAAAGTTTTATATTAATGTGTAAACATTAAACATTTTTAGTGTTTATTTCATTTCAAAGTTTAACAAAATATATTATATTATATGTTAACTTTGATAATATTGTTTTATAATATTTCATTATTTTAATTATGTAACTAAAAAATCATAATAAATGTTTTTAATGGTAGAAAAAAACAAACTATTTATTATTATATTCATCTTATGGAGAAAAACATATTTACCTTAAATAATAAATATTTAATTAATTATAGTGTTGATCTACACATTTAATATAATAAATACTTTCCATATATAATAATAGTGGTGTTAATTAGTGGAATTGGTTAATTTTTTATTAACAAAAACTTGAAAATACCACATAATGACATGCGAAATTTAAGTAATTAAAAATCTCACATAATAACGTGTGGTATAAATCTTGAGGAAATGATAAGCGACAAAAACATTTTCATTTATTAGGGTAAATTTGACTGACTATGATGAATAATGAAAAATAATCATACTACCTTTATATTGTCTCAAGAAACAAAGATACACAAATACACACTTAAGGGACTTTATTACAATAAATAAGAATAATAATAAAAAATAACAATAAAAACCAATCAAATTACTATCAATAGTTCAAAAACTGGTTACTAAAACAAACCAACACACATAAGGAAGAAGTGATGGCTCTTAAATACATAAGTTGAAGTATGTCAAGACCTAATAAAACATTTAAGTGTTAATACTAGAAAAAAACATCAAACACTATAGATATATAATCAAAAGGATAATATTGTGAACAGTGACGGATCTAGGATTTAAATAGATTAGAGAGACACAAAAAATATCTAATAATTTTTTTTCAAGTCAAGGCAAGACACATTTAAATACGAGTAATAAGGTTACGTTACAAAAGGTATTCAAATACATATTATATGTTTATAGTTGTCCTCTACAAGTTGTCGTATCTTGGAAACTTCTTACAACTTCATTTTTAAGCTTCACTATTCTTCTTTTTCAGTTGCACAAATCAAAGAATCATTCAAAAAATATCGACGATCCAGTTTCTCAAATGCGACTTCAAGCTTCATAGTCGAAAAACAATTTTCTACTATTGCGGTTACAACGGACAAAACTAATGACAATTTTACTAGCTGATATACCAAGTAATATGAATTGTGTTATCTTATTTCCATCATGACTCTAGAAAGATTGATGTTTACATTCAAATTAGAATGAACATCTTCTTTCACAACATCATAATAAAAATCAAGTTGTTGTGCAAGTTTCCTCATTTCCACCTTCTTAAAATTCTTTGGATATAACATACTCAATTTCACAAACTTTGATGCGTCAAATTCCGAAAAAGAGTAACAAGGACTCAAAGCCACCATATTTATAAGCAATTCGATGCTTATCTCGCTAAAACAATCACAAAACTCATGAAGTTTCATATCAAGAACCATTATGAAGATATCAACTTTATAATGATGTTGATTATTGATGTCGGTATTTTGTCTTCGGTTCCATGCATAATTTTTCGACATGTCTACTTTTTCAATTTCATACTTTTCACAAAAAAATATTCAAAACCTCATCTCTAAACTTTTGCAACTTTTTCTTTGTTATCTCTACCAATGCAACCGCTTCAACTATGTCTTGATCTTTTCTTTGAAGAGCTTGAGACAACAAATTTGTAAGCTCTAAAATGTGTAACATCAAGTGCAAATAAAACACAAAATTAATTGTTTCGAAATATGTAGTAACACCATGTGCTTGGCTCTGACTAAATCTATTTTTACCTTTCTTTTCAACATATTCAAGGACTTTTAGAACCTCTACGAATAAAGAAACCAAACTTGATATTGTTTTATTATGAGAACCTCAATGTGTATCTTCGGCTTGTCTTAGTGAAAGCTCTTGGTTTAACCATATACTGGTTTCAATTTCACCGATAATAATTGCTTCTTGCACTCTCTTTTTATAACCTTCATGAATCATATTTTTTCGTTGGCAAGAGGCACAAACCACATTTATAACAAGGTAAAGCATTTTGAAGAAATTTCCAACACCAGTGTGGTTTCTTGTAACCGTGTGACAACCGTCAATTTCCGGTCAAGTCAAAGTCAACTAAAGCCAACAAGTCAAACCGGTCGACTCAATTAACCCTTGTGTACTAGGGTTTACGTTATGTAATTACTGTACAAATCGCTATTCTAATGAGAAATCATCAATTGAAAAATTCGTATATCTAGATTTCCTTAACCTAAAGCTGTGGTAAGTAATGAACCAAACCGATAAAACAATATTGTATACTCATCGGGAGTGTGTAAGATCCTTAAACATGGCTTAACGGGGCTTACGGACCTTGCGTTGCGAAGCCAAACACTCAAAAAGGTCACAAAAGAAGCCTCTCCCAATCTTTTTCACTATCTCTCTCTATTAAAAATCTCTCCCAAATCTCTCCCAAAAGTTCCTTTAACTTTTTGTAATCATTCGGGTCATCCCGACCCTTAATCGGGTCAAAAGCTGCTTAAAACGGGGTAAAAATGAGTAAAATAGCCTTTAGGAGCCGAAACCCTCTCTTAAGGAGCGAACCCTCCTAAGAACCGAAGGTCCCTATATGAACCGAAGCTGCCATGAACCGAACCCGAAGTCTTCGGGCCCGAACCTCGCATAGACCGAACCCGAAGGTCCTCTCGGACCGAACCCTACCTTCGCCTTCGCTTCTAACCCCTTTCGGCCCATTTCGTCTTCGGTCCATGACCAGAAGGGACCGAACCTCGGCCCAGTACCGAGAGGTCTCGCAGAAAGGCCCAAATTCACCCGGTTTTCGATTACGACTTCATTTTCGGCCTGTTTTTAATTATTTTAACACGGGATTTTCACCCAAAATTATATTTTAACATTTAAAGCCCCATATTTCATTATTTCCCCCATTTTTGAGTGTAATTCTTATCCAAGAAGAGTGGGTGAAGTACTTGAGGTGGAGTGTTGACTTTACTTTAGTTTATGACACAAGCAACCACCCATACCCACTCCATGACCAACCCACACCCCCACCATACCTGGTCATTCATCGTCCTTTTCCCATCATTTCCCAACCCCATTCTTTGTCTAAGGCTGAAATCTATCCTCTCTCCTAACACTCTCTTATTTTCTCATTCTTCCACCAAAAATCAAACACATTTTCTCTCTGAATTCTCTCACTAAAATTCGAGGTTCAAGGGCCTTCTTCCAAGCTTTTCTTCCACTTTTGTTAAGTATATTCATCCTCCATATAATTATTTCACTTCCTTCTACTCCAATCATAGTTTTCTTACACAAACTCCATCATATTTGTGTTAGATTCTCGAAATCTTCAAGGCATCTTCCAAGTGTTTTTGAGTAGAACACTTCTTTTCTTCAACATTCACCCACTAAGAACACATAAGGTGAGTTCATACCCCTATCATTTCATGTTTTTCTTAACTTTTAGGGGGGGAGGGGGGAGGGGGAATACAAGTTAAAACACCAAGAACACAAATAAACTCACCCAACAGCTTTCATCAGAAACGTTTAACTCCATTCACTGACTGTTTTAATCATCTTAAACATTTTATTTTCAAAACTATATTAGGTGTAAATATTTCAGGTTTATACCTTTAAAATTACTACTTGCACATCTCCATACGAATTTTCGACAATTTATGGTGATTTTTACAAAACTGCCTATCATTTCGGAAACGAATTCGGACCATTCTGTGAATATGAACATTTTAACACAAGTTAAAGACTGACAAAAATCATAATAAAAATTATGAATAAAATAGACACATTTTATGAACTCTCAGAATTTACGGATTCAGTTTTCAACTTCGTATGATTTTTTTATGATTTATCTAAAACAGTGCAGAACGGTTAAAAACTAGTTAACAACTTATAACTTTTATAACACTATGTATTAAGTTGAGCAAAGTGTATAACAATAAATTCTAAATATTGAATGTTTTTTGTTGTTAGTTTATCATCATAAACTGAAATTTATTCATTTATGATAAGGATTCTTCATTCATTACGAACACTTGTAATAAACTATAATAAAGTATAATAAGCATAATTTATGGATTTTTACTACATGAGAGAGGTTTTGCTCTAAAAACAAATGGGTTTTTCATATACTACATAATAGTAATAGTTTATGGACTCATAGCACTAATGTATTTTCATAAAACGGGTTCTTTTACATTACAAACGTTTTGGATAAACTATAATAGGTATAGTGTATGTATCATTTACATTTCAAACTCATTTACCAAAGGTTTTCAGTTCAGTTCACATAAATCTGTTAATGAATAAATTTGTGAGACATTCGCTTCGCGTTACATCCAAATAACGAAGTCAAAAGTCCTGTAAATTGTAACTAGAGTCTCTTGTAGGGAGAACGTGATAGTTGTGTATAGATCTATATTGAGTCCGACAAACCACACCTGAGCCGCATGCAACAGCTAGACCGACAGGTCTGAGGTGACAAGTGTCATTTAACTTGCGACGCCTGAAGAACGTCGTATTACGAGGCTGTCTGAGTCATAGTATGGTTATAATAACTCACATGTGGTATTAACAAAACATGAGATTTACGGGTTTTTACTTTTAAATTAAACGTGTTTATGTCGATTTAAACTTGCATAAATTACTTTTTGTATGGAAAAATACTTGTACATTTCGGTCTTGACACTCAAGACTACATGACTTTTATAAGGAAAATACTGGATTTTCTTTGGAAACATATTTCTGTTAAAATTACATTCATCTAGAATTGTTAGGCTTCAGCTATAATTGCTAAGTGTATATGCTAGAGTTATATAAGAATCTATTCATAATCGACTTACAATTGGTGGGCTCGCCTTACCTCTAGTTCCTTGTTTGGTTGTGGACCTAGGGCAGACCCATTATATTCGACGATTTATTTAATTTAAATTTTATGTAACTTATATACACTGGGTGATTATAGAAGGAATCTATGGGTCTTTCTAGGGTACATTATCGCATAACCTAGGAGCATTCACTTTACACTTAATAAAGAAAATATTGGATTTTCTGGAACCATACTCTGTTGCTTTTATAAGGAAAACGGTTTCTTCCTCAATCAAAACTCTTATGACCTCACCAACTTAATTGTTGACACTCTTTCAAAACTACTTGTATTCTCAGGAAATCAGTGAAACAGGAAAACAACAGCATTTTGAGGATGGGACGTTAAATCGTCAAACAGTTCATTTTGTCATCATAATGTAATTGATTTTGAAACATGTAAACTTACTATGATGTAACTTTTGCAATTATATTTATGAGGGTTGTATTTACTTTGAGCACTATTATACTCGTTGTTGTGATACTATACATGAAGTCCTCCACCCCCGGACGTTTCCGCCATCCTTGGTTTGGGGGTGTGAAAGATTGGTATCAGAGCATTGTTTATAGTGAACTAAGTATATCGAACCACATAAGATATACAAACTATAAATACATTGCGACTAAAGTCTCTGATTAAACATTTCCAAACAACTATACTTTTAGAAATAAATAGTTTCTTGTTAAAAGTATACAGGCATACATACTAAGGTCAGCATCATATTAGAACAAAACAAAAGTAGTGATTGTTGAATGACACAAGTAGGCTTGGTGATGTATAGTCAGGTCTGGGAATGACATAGCCTGATCAACTATGTCTAACCCAGAAGTGATTAGTATATGCCCAGGAATGGTTGTGGTGTTGCAACAAGTCTAAAAACTTAACAAGAAACATTGAGAACATAAGTCAAACATTTAAAATACTATAGGAGTATTTTGTGGTACTATAACTAACTTATGTGAAAACTAAAGACCCCTATTAGTAGGTCTATAATGACTATGTGCATACGCTAAGGTATACATAATTAAAGATATTATAGACTCGGAATCTATGACTATTGCTCTACTTCCTGTTCCTTGTTTGGTTGTGGATTTAGAGTAGAGTCATTTATTTGAAGGTCTATTATATCTTGGATAATGTATAACTGGTATGCATTATGTGATCATAGAAGTGACTAATGAGGATAATCCCTATAAGTAATTATAGGATTAGACGTCTATTAATTATCTCTTCTACCCCTATTCTCGCACCAGCAACGTGACGGGAGCTAACTACCAAGATACCCTATTCTTCGTAACCAAGAAAATGGTGGTTAGATCAGAGAGAATTTCGAAGAGGATCCTGAAGAAATAATAGAGGAAGACCCCGACGAGACTTCCATGGTTAGACACCTCAATAAGTCGTAGATTTACAGAGACGGAGTTAGGAACTAGGTCAACACCCTCCCTATGGCATGGATGGGGATTTTACAACCTCAACAGGGGAAGAGTAGCAGATAGGAATCTCCTTGTCATAACACGCCACATCCCTCAGAAAGAGAGTACCAACACGAGCATCGGTAAGCCGAATAATTGAGATCGGTGCTACCACCAAGATCACTGCAATTCTCCTTCGTCATCTAGATAGAAGCCATAAACCATATCAGAAACTACATCAAAACCTTCAGAGGGAAGTGACCGCAAATCGAGCCGAGATTAGGGAGTAGCCGGAACGTCAGACAGTGTTGGAAAAAAAACGCGTGGTAAAGGCAGAACATCAAATAACAGAAGCCAGGGCAGGAGTTAGGTCAATGCAGACTTCCATGCCTTCATTTTATGGCCCATGAAACATTACCCACCGTGAGTAGTGTGTACACTACTGACAAAATAGATAAAGACTCAAACTACTAGAATACGTTTAAACACTACCTCTCACATGCATGAATTCGACCGTTCAAATTTAGAGACTACGCCATTCAAGAGGGTCGTGTTAGTGTCGAAATTTTTCCATACCATAGTGTAATGTGGACCTTCTATAAGGTCAAACTTTCCAGAACCTTATGTACTAGATCATATCAATGAAATTAGCATACATTTTATATCATTGGGATTTTAATAAATATTTCATAACTTGGTATTACAAATGATTTGCTTATGGTAACTCTAAGAATTCTTAATGTATACCTCAAGGTTAGGGGTAATTAAGAGACGATCGGCTTAGAAATGGTGAGTCCACCTTGGGTCCTGTTCCTTGTTTGGTTGTGGGCCTAGGGTAGACTCATTAAGTTCAACGGCCTATTAAACCTTAATTACACACAACCACCCATACCCACTCCATGACCAGCCCACACCCCCACCATACCTGGTCATTCATCGTCCTTTTCCCATCATTTCCCAAACCCATTTTTTGTCTAAGGCTGAAATCTATCCTCTCTCCTAACACTCTCTCATTTTCTCATTCTTCCACAAAAGATCAAACACACTTTCTTTCTCAATTCTCTCACTAAAATTCGAGGTTCAAGGGCCTTCTTCCAAGCTTTTCTTCCACTTTTGGTAAGTATATTCATCCTCCATATAATTATTTCACTTCCTTCTACTCCAATCATAGTTTTCTTATACAAACTCCATCATATTTGTGTTAGATTCTCGAAATCTTCAAGGCATCTTCTAAGTGTTCTTGAGTAGAACACTTCTTTTCTTCAACATTCACCAACTAAGAACACATAAGGTGAGTTCATACCCCTATCATTTCATGTTTTTCTTAAGTTTTAAGGGGGGGGGATACAAGTTAAAACACCAAGAACACAAATAAACTCACCCAACAGCTTTCATCAGAAAAGTTTGTGACACCCCGAAATTTCTATTCTGTACAAACAATATCAAGTCAATAGAAGTCAGAACAGTTGTAGTAAATTTTCAAACTTTTTAGTATAAGTTTGAGTATTTTAGGATTTACACTTAAAGAGATATCAGGAGAGAGGATGCACTAGGGTTTTGTGCAACTCTATTAATTCAAAACTCTATGATATTAGAGTTCATTGCTTAAATAAAATATTTTCTGCCAAAAACCCCAGGGGTATATATATATGGTTCTTAGCCATATTTATTCATTTGTTACATTTCCAACTAGAGAAAAGCCGAATTCTCTCTCACGGATCTTCGGACTTTCATCCCAAAACGTGAGTACTTCTATCTAGGTGTATGATAGAGCTTATTATGTGCTTAATAACCTAGAAATCATATCAAAACAACAAGATTAAAGAGTTTACGGCCCAAGAACATCTTGGACCGTAAACCCTTTTTTAAGGGCCAAATGAGTGCCTAGGTCCCTTCTTTTTGCAATGAAACTATGCTAGGCTCGTACCCTAATGTGTGTAGAACTTGAAAACACCATAAACACCATACCCATGAGAGATTATGGCCGTAATCTCTAAGGGTTTTGGTTCTTGGGCCGTAAACATCAAATAAGGGTACCAAAGTGTGCCTAAGGCCTTCATTAGCCTTAGATAAATGTCTAAACCCTATCCTAGATGAGCATGGGACTTGAAAACATAAAAATACCACTTTCCATATGGGTTTACGGCAGTAAACCCAAAGGGAAATGGCCTTGGGGCCGTAAACTCCTCAAAGGAGTGTATTGATGCCCTAAACCCTTCCAAGGACTAAACCATCAAGTAGAAATGCTTCTAGGGAACATGTAAAGCTTCAAAGAACCAAATAAGCTAGGGATTAGGAGCTTACTACCGTAAACTCAAGAGTTTACGACCATAAACTCCTTGTGTGTTGGTTCTTGGAGAGTAAACTCAAGAATGGGGTCCTTTGGAACCCTAAACCCACTAGCCTTGACCTACAAAAACTTAGATGCCATCCTTAGGGATAATAACACTTATATAAGGTGTTTAGCATGTTATAGGAGGTCTTAACATTATCAATTAGTAGTTTAAGACTAATTGGGTACATATATGTGTGATTATATGTTAACTAGGATCATAGAGTGTGTTCAGGACTTCACTTGACACCTAACAATCCTACATCTTCAGTTCATCCGTACCACTCACTACAGGTGAGTTCATACCCCTTAATCAATGGTTTAAATGTTTTTAAATGCTTTAATGGGGGGATACAAGTTGAATACTTATAGTTATTATATCAATCACATGTGATTAATAACTACAAAACCAATGGTTTTTCTTACCGTTCAAACTGTTTATCAAACTGTTTTGCTTCAAACTATTTTACAAGCTATCTTACTTATCAAATACATTTAATTAAGCTCTGTTATACTTATTATCAAATGCATGCCTATGTATGTATAGTTATATAAGCAATGTTTAAAAGGATTAGGAAGGCCTGCCCGCCTTATTTCCTTTTCTCCGTTGGGATGTGGTCTGCTGGGGTATCGGGTATCCGTCCGAAGGTTGTTTAAATATTAGTTATGTATCATGTGTAAATATATAGTCATAAAGGTTCTTCCAGTCCATTCAATACCCTTGGGTAGCAAGGGTATACTTCTATGTTCATACATACCAGTTACATCACTAGTAAGTTACCATAGGGGTAACACAGGAGGATACTAATACTATTACTAGAACAATGAAACATACAATGAGTCAGTTCATTCATGAGTCAGTACATTACTATACATGCTAGATAGAGAGAGAACATACATTATAGCTAGCACACACAGAACATTTCAGTACATACAGGCTAGACAGAGAAAGAGTACACTTTCAGTGAGCACATTCATTACACATACATTCATGCAGTTATGTGAACCATTGAGCGGGTCATGGCACTTCCTGCCATGACCGCTTTTGTATCCCGAATCTCCTTAATTGGGGAGCGTATGAGTTTACGTATAGATCTATACTGGATTGACTATCCTACACCTTGTTGCTCGCTATAGTGGGACTTGCAAGTCTACGGGTGCCAAATGTCATTTCTTACGGCGTCTTACATCGTTTTACTAGAGTCGGTAGCAGGATACAGGTCGATCACATGTTACTGTGAACACCTTTTGTTTTAAGGTAGTTAGTACAACGGTAGTCACTTATTACAAATATTATGGTACGATAATATTTTCCCATTACATTCACTTTGTGAATATTCACACGATGCACGGTAATGTAGTAACTATATTTTTGGTTAATGATAGTCAGAATTGGGAAAACACACACTCTAATAAGAGACATACACACAGACACTAGATGCCTTGGTAGAAGGATATAGTTAGTAGGAAACATAGCGTTTTCTAGGAGAGTTCAAACATTATACAAAACATTGTACAAAACATCTTACAAATGTTTTCATACAAAAACAGACATTAATATACTTATGATCTCACTAGCATTAAGCTGATACTCGCTTTCAAATAACTTGTATTCTCAGGTCACCACTAGACAGGTACAGGTGCCAGGTTTTTGAGAAGATGGAGTTCGTTCCAGACTCATCTTTTGTTTTGATATGTATATTTTTGGTGTCTATAACTTGGACAGAACACACATGTATGAAATTATATTATTAATACAATGGATGATGTTGTTGCTTGTTTACTACAATTCATTGTTGTAATACTGTACATGACGTCCTCCGCCCCAGAATGTTTCCGCCATTCATGGTTTTGGGGTGTGACAAAGTTTAACTCCATTCACCGACTGTTTTGGTCAACTTAAACATTTTAGTTTTCAAAACTGTATTAGGTGCAAATATTTCAGGTTCATACCTTTAAAATTACTACTTGCACATCTCCATACGATTTTTCTATAATTTATGGTGATTTTTACAAAACTACCTATCATTTCGGAAACGAATTCGGACCGGTCTGTGAATATGAACATTTTAACACAAGTTAAAGACTTACAAAAATCATAATAAAAATTATGAATAAACTAGACACAATTTATGAACTCTCAGAATTTACGGATTCAGTTTTTGACTTCGTATGATTTTTGTATGATTTACCTAAAACAATGCAGAACGGTTAAAAACTAGTTAACAGCTTATAACTTTCATAACACTTTGTATTATGTTGAGCAAAGTGTATAACAATAAATTCTAAATATTGAATGTATTTTGTTGTTAGTTTATCATCATAAACTGAAATTTACTCATTTATGATAAGGATTCTTCATTCATTACGAACACCTGTAATCAACTATAATAAAGTATAATAAGCATAATTTATGGATTTTTACTACATGAGAGAGGTTTTGCTCTAAAAACAAATGGGTTTTTTCATATACTACATAATAGTAATGGTTTATGGACTCATAGCACTAATGTATTTTCATAAAAGGGGTTCTTTTACATTACAAACGTTTTGGATAAACTATTATAGGTATAGTTTATGTATCATTTACATTTCAAACTCATTTACCAAAGGTTTTCAGTTCAGTTCACATAAATCTGTTAATGAATAAATTTGTGAGACATTCGCTTCGCGTTACATCCAAATAACAAAGTCAAAAGTCCTGTAAATTGTAACTAGAGTCTCTTGTAGGGAGAACGTGATAGTTGTGTATAGATCTATATTGAGTCCGACAAACCACACCTGAGCCGCATGCAACAGCTAGACCGGCAGGTCTGAGGTGACAAGTGTCATTTAACTTGTGACGCCTGAAGAACGTCGTATTACGAGGCCGTCTGAGTCATAGTATGGTTATAATAACTCACATGTGGTATTAACAAAACATGAGATTTATGGGTTTTTACTTTTAAATTAAATGTGTTTATGTCGATTTAAACTTGCATAAATTACTTTATGTATGGAAAAATACTTGTACATTTCGGTCTTGACACTTAAGACTACATTACTTTTATAAGGAAAATATTGGATTTTCTTTGGAAACATATTTCTGTTAAAACTACATTCATCTAGAATTGTTAGGCTTTAGCTATAATTGCTAAGTGTATATGCTAGAGTTATATAAGAATCTATTCATAATCGACTTAGAATTGGTGGGCCCGCCTTACCTCTTGTTCCTTGTTTGGTTGTGGACATAGGGCAGACCCATTATATTCGACGGTTTATTTAATTTAAATTTTATGTAACTTATATACACTGGGTGATTATAGAAGGAATCTACGGGTCTTTCTAGGGTACATTATCGCATAACATAGGAGCATTCACTTTACACTTAATAAAGAAAATATTGGATTTTCTGGAACCATACTCTGTCGCTTTTATAAGGTAAACGGTTTCTTCCTCAATCAAAACTCTTATGACCTCACCAACTTAATTGTTGACACTCTTTCAAAACTACTTGTATTCTCAGGAAATCAGTGAAACAGGAAAACAACAGCATTTTGAGGATGGGACGTTAAATCGTCAAACAGTTCATTTTGTCATCATAATGTAATTGATTTTGAAACATGTAAACTTCCTATGATGTAACTTTTTCAATTATATTTATGAGGGTTGTATTTACTTTGAGCACTAATATACTCGTTGTTGTGATACTATACATGAAGTCCTCCACCCTCGGATGTTTCCGCCATCCTTGGTTTGGGGGTGTGACAGATTGGTATCAGAGCATTGTTTATAGTGAACTAAGACCATGTCGTGGTGTTTTGAAGTTTCCCGTCAAATCTCAAAGACTTGCAGATTACGTGTTAAACCCGAAGACCACGTCGTGGTGGAATTGCCACGACTTGGTGGACCGACTTTTAGAAAATTATAAATTTAAGGCACATTCCTCCGAAAACCAAACTTTTGATGGAGCTATTGTTGACTTTTGAAGGCCAAGAATGTACCTTCAAGCTTGGACTTGTAGAAGATCGATTAGGAGATTGGATTTGAGAGATTTGAGGCAAAACATCTTAGTAATGCCTTTTCTTCTTGTGTTTGATTATGAATAACAAGATGAACTGCTTTTGTATGTGTTTATTTGTTGAAATCATTTGCTAAAAACCCCTGACTTTCATTTAGATTAGATTACTTGTCTTTCTATGAGTTGATTTATGGTTAGGATTATGCTTAGTTGGTTATTTGCTATTTTAGATTATTAAAGAACCTATCTATGCGTATGATAACTACTTTTCTATTTTTTGTTGAGTTTAATTAAGTTTGCATGATCATATTCTTGATTAAACTTGAATCTTATGATCTTTGTGAATTGGAAAATTGTAGGACTAGTGTTTTAACCAAAACCTAGGGTTAAATTGAAAAGTGGGTAAGTAATTGTAGGAGCTAATATATGAAGACTGATCATATATTGAATTGATATAATTAACCAAATTGATCAATCTATTATAAGTCTAATTTAACTCGAACCGAACACTAGTAAATTTGTTAGTTTATCCGCCTGATCACTGTAGGAATGAACTTATTTGCTAAAGGATTAGGTTAGTGAACATTAACCTGAACATCTTAGGAATCGGTAATCAACAAAGCATTAATCCATTGCACTTCCATTAAATCAACCATAATAGCAAGTATATCGAAGCTAAACGAAAGTCTCTCAATTACCTTGGTGAAAATCGTCTTTTTTGTTTCTTGCTTTTAGCTTTACTTTTTGTTTCATTAGTTGATAATTAGTTTTAGTTTGATTAACTAAGTTCCTAGTCTTGTAAAACTAAAGAAAATCCCCTTTCTTTTATTAAATAGTAATTTAGGTAATTAGTAGATAAAATTAGCTAATCATTATGTTCCATGTGTTCGATACCAGACTATTTGTGCTATTCTATTTTCGACTGGGTACACTGCCTTAGGAGTAATAATTAGTTACATTAGTAGGTTAAAACTAGTGCATAATTATTTCAGCATCAAGTTTTTGGCGCCATTGCCGGGGTGCGGTCCATTTTTAGTTAATTTGAATATGCTATTTTATTAGGAATTTTTCTATGTGTTTTCTTTTAAGTGTTCATTTAGTTTTCTTTTGTTTGACTTGCCGCATCATGGCCATAAACACCACGTCGTGGTATCATAGCAGTTAAATTTTATTTTTCGTTTTGTTCTTTTTACGTGCTTTATTTGTTTTTGTTTTGCTGATTTATGACGCGAGGATCAAAAATACCAATCATACCACGTTTGACAATCCTGGGTCAACATTCCATAAGAAGAAGACAACCAAACTCGGAGAATCAAGCAAACGGACTCTATAAAGCGAATTCGAAAGTTTTGAGAAGACTCCTAACAAAAATGAAGTAGGTTACGAGCCAGAAAGCGAACCTGAATCAGACAAAGTGAGCGAACCCGAAAGCGAGCCAAAAGCCAACACGACGGACATTGTTGACACGATGATGGAGGCATACAAGAGATGGATGCATGAAGACACCGGATCGGGACTTGTGCAACCCATAATTCCCAACACAACTAGCTTTGAGTTGAAAGGATACATACTTGCTTAATTGAAAGACATACCATTCCATGGAAAAGACCACGAGGACGCCTACAAGCACATTGACGAGGTCAATGAAATCGCCGACTTCTTCAACATACCAACCATACCTAGCGAGACAGTTTTGCTAAGAATGTTCCTCGTTACTCTTGTAGAGTTCATACAACAATTTTGCCCACCATATAAGGTTTCCAAGTTAAAGAAGGCTATTGCAAATTTCGAGCAACAAACGGGAGAATCTTTGTATGAGGCATGGGAGCATTACAAGGGATTGCTTAGAAACTGTCCTCAAAATGATCTAAACATCCAACAAGAAGTAGCAATCTTTTATGATGGGTTAAACGTAACGACTAGGAAACTCCTTTATTCTCAAGGGCCACTCACAAAGAAAGCACCAAACATAATCAAGGAGCTAATTGAGGAGTTTTCCCAACATTAAAGAGAATATCATAACCCTCGACAAGATGTAACTAGGGAATCATGAATTTTGCTTTAGATGACATGGCGGCGGTCTTAGCAATGTTGCATAACATGGGTGGAAGGATGACAAAAATGGATCAAACAATCCATGTTATACGAGTGGGGTGTGAAAACTGTAACGGGCCACTTTTAACCAAAGATTGTGATTTTGATGAAAATGGAAACCGAAAGGCCCAAGCTTGCTATTTGAGCGGTGATCGTTATGAAAAAGACTGGAGAAAGCCCAAAAAGAAGTGGTTACCTTATGATGAGTACAAGAAAGCCAACGAAGAGAAATATGAAAAAAAGAAAGAGGATTTTACCCAAAAGAGGAATCGGCTCCCGAAAAGAAACCCAATATCGAGACAACACTTGCTCGTTTTGCTGTCGCATCAGAAAAGAGACACGAAGAAACCGAAGCAATAGGTAGAAATCAGCAAGTTCCAATCAAGAACGTTGAGCAACAAATCCGACAACTATCAAAGCAATTTAACGAAAGATTACCGAGCACACTTCCAAGAAACACCGAACAAAATCCAAGAGGAGCTCACGTCCAGGCCATTACAACAAGAAGTTGAAAAATTGTTACCTATATGACTCCAATTAACAGAAATAAACCATATGATGAGCAGGAAGGGCGAGAAGCAAGTCAAGAAAAGACACTGAGTAGTCACCATGACATGGTGAAGACACCACGATGCGGCGAGCACCTGAAAACAAAACTGATGAACCCGTTAAGCCATACCGCCCACCACTGCCCTTTCCAGTAGAGCAAGATAAGATAAAAATGTTGAAGACTACCAGAAATTCCTAGAGCACATCAAATCCCTTCAAATCAACATCCCGTTCATTGAAGCCTTAGCTCAAATGCCAGAGTATGCAAAGTTCCTTAAGGATCTCCTAACAAACTGAAAGAAGATATGGGAGGTGTCTAAAGTAGTACTAAATGAAACTTACTCATCTTCTAATGTGAACATGCTACCAAAGAAGATGGGTGATTCGGGTAGTTTAACACTTCCATGCCAATTCAAGAATCTAGCCACAAGCCATGCTCTAGCCAATTCGGGATCAAGTGTTAACTTGATGCCATATTCATTCTTCAAGAAACTTGACCTCTCAGAACCAATACCAATTCACATGGACATTCACTTAGCAAACAAAATGGTGACCTTTCCAAGAGGAATTTGTGCAGATTTATTAGTTAAAATTGACAAGTTTGTTTTTCCCATAGATTTCATTGTTCTAGACATGGAGGAAGATGAACAAGTATCAATTATTATTGAAAGGCCCTTTTTGAGCACTGCCTGAGCCTTAGTAGACATAAGAGAATTTAAACTCACTCTTCGAGTTGGAGAAGTTGCTGTAACTTTTAGGGTTAATAGAGCAATAAAACATTCTAGAATAAGTGATGACATGGATTTTTCGGTAGATGTGTTCGATGAAATTTTGGAGAAAGAGCTTGGAGGATGGAAGGAAAAGGAAACTAAGGGTTACATGGTTCTACAAGAAGGTGATTTTGATGCTGAACATGAGTTACAAGAACTAGAGAAGCTACTTGAAGAGAGTGAGTACAATGAATTGAAAAAAGCAAGTGAAGACCCACCATGACGTGGTAATAACACCACGCCGTGGCAATCTGAATTTACTCGATATGATGAAAAATATTATAGCACCACAACGTGGCAAGATGCCCACGTCGTGGTCACTGAACAAAAACCGAAAGATTTGCCTGAACATCTGGAGTACGCATTCTTGGAAGAAAATGATCAAAAGCCAGTCATCATAGTAGTTAATCTCACACAACAATAAAAGGAAATCCTAGTTGAAGTACTCAAGAAACGAAAGAATGCCATCACATGGAAGATTACTGATATCAAGGGCATTAGTCCCTCAAATTGTTCACTTAAAATCAATTTAGAAGAAAGAGCTAAACCAGTGGTGCAACATCGTAACGTCTAAAAAATTAAGACTAAAAGTTTCGATTTTAAATTAATGAAACCATCAACCAACAAAATATCATGAAAACCATAGAAAATTAGAGTATAACAAATAACATCCAAAAACATCGGATTCATGTAACATGAAGAACAATGTGGTGTGTGCACTACAATCATCACAGGCTCTTCCCCTTCGAACCAAACGTACTTGAAACATAAACTGAAAACTGTAAGTATAAAGCTTAGTGAGTTCCCCAAATATTACATACCATATATAACAATAATATAATGGGCCCCGCACGTCATCAGGCTCCGCCCGGCATCGAGCCCCGCTCGGATCAGATCTGTTAGTAATTAGGCCCCGCATTGCGTCGAGCCTCCCCCGGTATACATACAAACATATAAACACATATAAAAATCACAGAGATAAATAACATACAATATGATCATCAGGCCCTGCCCGGCATCTGGCCTCGCCCGATATACATATAAACATAACACATGCAAGAGTCACACATACAACTAGCATCCTAAACATAATAAATCATGGGCCAGAATTGGTTCCTTTAACCTGCTAAACACAGTAACGAAACTCACCTCAAACTTCTAAATCTCTCAGATAAAATCTCAGTCTGCTGGTTTGGAAAATCCGAATGCTAACATCATTAATAATGCCCAATTAATAATTGGGTCTTAATCCAAAATCAATAGTTTAGTTCAGTTGTCCAACATCCAGGGTAAAAGACCATTTTACCCTTTTTCCTACTTGGCCCAAAATCAAGGCCCAACCTATCTGCTCCCTAAAGGCCCAATTTCCTAAATGGCACCCAAAGCCTAATATGGCCCAATCTAGAAAAGCCCAAAGTCTAGAAATTATCCATTGGAGTTAAGGGGCCAAGCCCAAATGAAACAAAACCCAAAGACCCAAGCCTGTAATTCCTTCAGCCCATCCTAGCATATGCTCGGTGTACCAGGCTCATATGCCCTGCGTACGCGATCAATGCCGAAATGGGTTCGCAGACAGTACGCTCAATGTACCTAGGAGTATGCAACGTGAGTAGGATCTTTAAGTTTCAGAGAGGGCTGCTATTGCCTCTCCTTCACAAGCCCGATTCCGATGGTTATGGTTACAACAATAGTGAACCTTCCGAGTCTTGACTAGGAGGCTCTGCGAAAACGCTTCTTTGGTGTTCTTTCGGCAGATGAAAACCAACTAGCCAACCAAAAAAAAGGCTTCTGTCCTCGGAACTCAAGCTGGTTCTATTCCGGAAAAGAAGCAAAGCCGGGGACCTAGGTGGGAGGAACTGACTTGACTCGTCAAATTCTGGTACTTAGTCATTCTACTGACAAAGAGAGGGCACCAAATGCCTAAACAAGACAAGAACCAACTATATGCTTAACACAAACTTTCTGGTCCTCCCTCTAGCACACAGGGATCAGCCCTACGCACTGGGGACGAAGCGTAGAGGTCATCAGAACCAATACCACTGCATTGCGCTAGAACAGTGGAGCGGCCGCCGGCCCTTCCATGCATAGATATAGATTCATTCTTCGTACCTGGTCCAGCCTCATAACCCTTCGCGGGTCGGTAAGAAGTCAGTCTTGTTTGGTAAGATGAAATTTTACAAAGAAAAGAGAGTGCTCGCCCCGACCAACTCTTTTCGTAATGGAGGATCCTCGAAACCATAATCTGTTGATATACGGCGTAGATCTGGATGATTGATGGAAGAAACACCAAACATATCCCAAACTTCTCGCTCCCACCGGCCGGCTGATGGAAATGGACTGACTACCGGAGATATTTATGTTACTTCTTCTGCACTGGTTTGTACACGAATGCATGAGTTATACCGAGTAATCAGTAAATTATAGACCACTTCAAATCTTTGTTTTCGAGAGGGGTGATTAACTCCGCAAATATCGATCGAAACTTGAACCCTTGTATAGGTATGCAATTTAATAAAGCACAACAATTGAAATGGGCAGTCTGTATTGGTATCAGAGCTATTCCCATGTTCCGATCTTTCCATTTTTTTACCCATTTCTTAGGTAAAGTCTCCCAACTATATTTGAAAATGAATTGGTTATCCATAAAGATAAAGAAATCTTTCCTGTAGTTCCGCTTTTTGCTCTAAAAATTAGGAAAGACTGCCACATACTGACCTGATCCCAACCCTTTGGCCAAATGACTTAATCAATTCAGAACTTATTATCCAATCCACAAGATATCATCATATTAAGGTCCTAACCCATAAAGCTGAAGGATTTATGCCTTTGCATTGCTAAAATCACCCCAAGGTCCATTTCTAGCATCTTAGCTCCATGAAATGAGACATCAACTTTGCATGGTTGCACAAAACCCATCAAGGTGATATTTTTATGCATTAGGGACCTCTAAAATGTCAAGATCTAAAGGCTAAGCTCTTGTAGTAACCTTTACTCACAAGGACAAATCAAAAGGGACTAAAATAAGCCATAAATCACCCCAAACTAGTGTTGGATAAAGTGTCTAAGTCCATAACTATATTTGGTATGTACTTGACCCGACCCGATATGGTCCATTTGGGTTGAATGGTATCATGCATTTGGATAGACTAAATGAGAGAAATAACACTTGTGGTTTATTAATATATTATAAGTTCTAATATATTAATAGTATTATTTAATTAGTATTGATCAAGAATTAATTTAGAATTAATTAAGTGATCAAAAGATGACTAATTAAATATATGGGTTGATTATGTATATCATCCATAACATGTATAATGGGCTAAAGGCTCCATGGATTATCAAGTTGGGCTAAGGTCCATAGGATGCTCCATGGGAGTTACAAACCCATGGGTCATGGAAATGAAGAGTCATGTCACATTCGGCTTTACATGGTGTAACCCTAGATGTGACACACTATATAAAGAACATGTTGTCATCCAAAATCGGCCACACTAAGAAAAAAAGAGGGCTAGGCCAATTTTACAAGTGTTACATATTCTCTCAAAGTTATTCCCAAGCATTTGGTGTTGTGTGAAACATTTGAGGCATCACACTTGGGGTGCTAGGCTCTCAAGGTTTTCAAGGAATCAAATCAACTACAAGGTATCTAATTCTAGCCATCTTTTATGTTAAAAGTTCCCCATGTATGCAAGATAGGATTATGAACCTTGGAAATCATATTTTGCATGTATTTTAGACAAACATAAATCCAAGGTTTTCTAGGGTTGCATGTACACTTAGGGGTGTTAGAATGCTCATAACCCATCAGTGGTATCAGAGCCTAGGCTTGTTTGTTAATACTTGATGCAAAATTGTGTAAAAAATCGAATTTTTGAGCTGTCTGCATAGGAGACTCGATGATTCCATGGGGGGAATCGACAAGTCCAAGTGAAACTGCATCCAACTCGGCGAGTCAGTACATGCACTGTATGAGTTGGCCAGGCAGAGTGCAAAATTTCGATTTTTGCTGCTGGAAATGGACTAGAAACATTACCCTAAACTGTTTTGGTGTTGCAAAACTTGTTTTAGATGGTGTAATGGTTGTTCTAATCCATTTACAATGTCTAATATCAAAATTACATGATTATATGTGTTCATATGTTCTTGAAATTTTGATATGAATATTCATTTTCTTATAAGTTCTTGATAGATCATAGGAATTACTTGAATAATGCTTAATTCATGATCTTTATGTGTTTTAATGGAGTCCATAACTTGTCCTCAAGTTATGGATAACCAAAAGTCTCTTTGTTTTAAACCCATTAAAAGAACACATAAGTTACAAAATGAAGAGTCTTCATTTTAATAACTCATAAGTTATGAATTGAAGAGTTTTGTTAAGTTACAAAACTTGCTCTCAAGTTTCGGAACATGTAAAGTTATCATAATAAACTTTAGTTCCAACCCCTAGATTTTTAAAAGTTCAAAATCAACCCTTATACTTTATAATATTATAAGTTAATATATATATATATATATATATATATATATATATATGTATGTATGTATGTATGTATGTATGTATGTATGTATAAGAGCAAGTCGTCTTACCATTAGTAGGCATCATTCACGAAGCTGGTCTATAAGGGGGGGGGGGTATAAGGTTGCTGCCTATAGAATGGCAGCTTAATGGGTGTCCACTCTCACCCACCGCTTCCTTGATCGGTGGATGGTCGTTAGCCGAACGGGTAGGATAAGGACTTATAAAAATTCTCATTAAAAGTATGATGAATATTATAAAGTAACTAAATGTTTTATTAAATTCCCAATCTTAGTTACTTTAGGAAAATGTGAATAAGGTGCTAATCCATGAAAATACACTTTACACTTTGTTTAAGTCGTTAATGGAGCGTGTGTGGTTAACCGATACACTAACTTGGACTTAACAAGGTAGGTAAAGGGTGACTTAAGGTTTATTATAGGTCGGTGGAGTGCATGTGGTTAATCGGTACATCGATTGAGTGATAAACATTAAGGGTACCAAGTAATATGCATGGTTACTTCACACCTCGTTTTGTGATCCTCGGTATCCTAGTCACAAAACTTGGAGGGCACACTCAAGATTGAAACATGCCTTTGAAAAGTTCATTGAATCTCAAAAGAATCTAGGAATTTCTAAGAACCAATTAAAACCTAATAATTTATATTTTGGTTTTTGGTGGAAATTGGTGAATCGTCATTCACCTACCTTTCAAATATGTTATAGCTTAGATTATGACATCCCTCTTCTAAGTTATGATATATTGTGATTGGATCCTAGCCTTAATATTACATTTGGGTTTTTATTAAGGACTATCTCTATATCTAAACTAAACTTGTTCTCTTCTTTTTCAGATGTCTTCCAACAACACTGCTTCTGGCTCAATCCATAATGACTCCTTTTCCCTCATGAACCTATGTGGGAGGGTCATCTTCGATGGTTCCCACTTGATGGTTTGGATCCGAAACATCAGGATGGTGACTCGCTACGAGGACAAGGAATATGTCATCAATAAGGACCTAAAGGAGATCGATGAGTCCACTGCTACTCCCCAAGAGATCGCTGACTTCCGGATTCATAAAAGAGATGCCACCAAAGTGGCATGCATCATGATGGCTACCATGATAGCTGAACTCCAGAAGTCCTATGAGGACTACTACCCTTTTGAGATGCACCAAGATATGATGGAAAGATACCATCAGAGTGCTCGTAAAGAGCGGTATGAAATAATCACCTCCATGATTACAACCGAGATGAAGGATGGAGAATCCGTCACGAGCCACATGCAGAAAATGCAAAGGTATGTGGATCGTTTGCTGAAGCTTAACGTGAACTTCCCTGAGGAGCTTGCAATAGATATTATTGTGTGCTCCTTACCCTCATGTTATGATCAATTCCGCATGACATACCACATGAATAAGGAAGAAGTCACACTCAAAAAACTTCAAGGACTCCTAAAGACCGCAAAAACAGGTCTTAAAGGTAAGTCGGTTGTTAACACTCCTACTCCTACTCCAAACTCCGCCCCTGTCCTGGCAATTAGGAATGGTAGAGGGAAGAAGAGGAAGAGCCCTTCAAAGGGTACCAAGGGTAAGACCCTTGATGGCTCCTCTTCAAGTGGAACCAAGAAAGGTTTCGTCACACCTTCTGACCCAAAAGAGGCTGAATGCTTCTATTGCCATGAAAAGTCGCAATGGAAGCGGAACTGCCCAAAGTACTAGCAAGATGTGAAGGATGAGAAAGTCAAACCCAACCATGAATGTATTTACACTATTCTATCTAATAACTCACCCTATTCTAACTCTTGGGTCCTTGATACCGGTTGTGGTATTCATATATGTTCTGATTTGCAGGGAGTAAGAAGAAGTGAGAATATGGAGCATGGAAAGATAAACTTGATCATGGGGAATAGGAAAGCTTCACCTGTCACCAAGATTGGAGTTTATTCTTTGTTGCTGAGTAGCGGGTTTACTTTAGATTTGAATAAATGTTGTTATTCGCCAGAAATGGCAAGAAATATTATTTCCTTTCATGCTTTGTACAAACAAGGGTTTACCTTTTCTTTTGAAAATGAAATTGGTGGAATAAATGCTTTCTTTAATAATGTTCTTTATTTTAAAGCATTACTGTGTGACGATGTGTGTGAAGCTGTATCTGTTGTAGATAATCTAGGAAATAATGTGTTGTGTATTGATTCTTCTAGTAATAATAACTTGTATAAAGCATCATTATGACATTGTCGTCTTGGACATGTGAGCAAGAAACGCATAGGCCAACTCCAAAAGGATGGAGTCTTGGAGTCATTTGACCTAAAGTCAGATGATAATTGTGAATCATGCTTACTTGGATAAATGACAAAGTCACCCTTCACTGGTTCTTGTGCTAGGAGTGAAGGTTTGTTGGATCTGGTACACAAAGATGTGTATGGGCCCTTCAAATCTGCCACAAGGGATGCCAATCGTTATTATTTGACTTTTACTGATGATTATAGTAGATATGGACATGTCTATTTAATCAAGCATAAGTCAGAGACTTTTGAAACGTTTAAAGAGTTTATACATGAAGTCAAGAATCAATTGGGCAGGAACATTAAGATGCTTTGATCCGATCGCGGTGGTGAGTATCTTAGTACAAAGTTCCTCGACTATCTTAAGGAATGTGGGATTATCTCACAATTGACACCTCCCAGGTCACCACAGTTGAATGGTGTGGCTGAGAGGTGCAATCGAACCTTGTTGGATATGGTTCGTTCCACGATGAGTCGAGCTTCGCTACCAATCTCATTTTGGGGGTATGGATTAGAGACTGCCGCCCACATCCTTAATATGGTCCCTACAAAGAAAGTTGCCAAAACTCCTCATGAGATGTGGACTGGTAAAGTTCCCAAACTAGACCACATCAATATTTGGGGTTGCGAGGCTTTCGTGAGACACGAGACTCATGATAAGCTCGAACATCGAAGTGAGAGGTGTATTTTCATCGGCTACCCACATAAATCCTTTGGTTACCTCTTCTACAGACCTAGGGACAATGTGGTCTTTTTAGCAAGGAGGGTTGTCTTGAGAGAGAGAGAGAGAGAGAGAGAGTTCATAAGCCAAGGAAACAGTGGGAGGCAAATTGACCTTGAAGAAATTCAAGAGTCAAGTGGTGAAGGAACTTCAAATCCTAGCACTCAACTTGAAGAGGAAACTCCTGTTGAGCCAACTGACATGTATGTACCTCTGAGGCATTCCACAAGGGTTTGGAATGCACCTAAGCACTACAATGGTTTCCATATTAATGTGAAAGGTGAGACACTTATCAGTGATGAGAGACTGGTAAATCTGGATGAACCTAACAGCTACGTGAAAGCCATGGCAGGCCCCGAGTCTGCTAAATGGAAAGAGGCAATGGACAACGAAATACAGTCCATGTATGACAATCAAGTTTGGAACTTGGTTGACAATGTATCAGGTCGTAAGACAGTTGGGTGCAAATGGATCTTCAAGAAGAAGGCCAACATGGATGGTAATGTACACACTTATAAGGAGCGATTGGTTGCAAAGGGCTTTTCTCAAACTCCGGGTGTTGATTATGATGAGACCTTTTCACCACTTGCAAAGATTAAGTCTATTAGGATTCTGTTAGCCATCGCTACATTTCATGATTATGAAATATGGCAAATGGATGTCAAAATCTCCTTCCTTAATGGAAGCTTGGCTGAAGTTGTTTACATGTGTCAACCAGAGGGTTTTGTCAATACAGAGTACCCTAATAGAGTGTGTAAGCTTGAGAAATCCATTTATGGATTGAAACATGTACCTCGTAGAGGGAATCTTTGCTTCCATGAGAAAGTCAAAGAGTTTGGCTTTTCGAGGAGTGAAGATGAATCTTGTGTCTATGTCAAGGCTAGTGGGAGTATAGTTAGCTTTTTGGTACTGTATGTGGATGACATAGTACTCATAGGAAATGTGATCCCAATCTTGCAAGAAGTGAAGTCCTGGCTTAGGAAGTGTTTCCGTATGAAAGACCTAGGAGAAGCTGCCTATATTCTAGGGATAAGGATTCTGAGAGACTGGAGTAAAAGACTAATTAGACTTTGTCAGAGTACCTACTTGGATAAGGTGATGAAGAGGTTCAGCATGCAAGATTCCAAGAAAGGAGAGTTACCCATCCAGAGTAATGCCAGACTAAGTAAAACTCAAAGCCCGAGTACTGAGGTGGAGATAGCATAAATGAGTCGAGTACCTTATGCTTGTGCAGTAGGCTCGATCATGTATGTTATGACCTGCACTTGTCCTGATGTGGCCTTTGCCCTGAGCATGGTCAGCAGATATCAGGGGAACCCTGGCAAGGCTCACTGGATTGTGGTAAAGAATATCCTCAAGTACCTGCGTAGGACTAAGGACTGGGTCCTTACCCTCGGTGGGAGTGATGACTTCAGAGTTGTAGGGTATAGTGATGCTAGCTTTTAGACTGATAGGGATAATTTCCGCTCTCAGTTAGGATGGGTCTTTACCTTAAATGGAGGAGCAATCACTTGGAGGAGTTCCAAACAGGAGACAGTGGCTAATTCAACTTGCGAATCAGAGTATATAGTTGAAAACAAGGCAGCAAAGGAGGCGATATGACTGAAGAGCTTCATTGGAGACCTTGGAGCTGTACCAGCTATAAAGGAGCCAATGGAAATTTTCTGTGATAGTGAAAGTGTAGTTGCCTTAGCTAAGGAACCAAGGGATCATGGGAGATCCATACACATCGATAGAAAATACCATTTCATCATAAATCGAATAGAAGAAGGACTCCTCGTGGAAAAGAGGGTATCATCGGATGAGAACCCAGCAGATGCCCTTACGAAGGGACTGAGTCGGGTTAAGCATCTCCAGCATGCTCGGAGCATAGGGCTGAAGGATGATATTAGTTTTAGTAGTTAGATAATTTTGAAATTTGTAAAGTGTAATTGACATTTGATGATGAATAAAAGTTGTGTTTATTTATGAGTAAAGTGTTGTTATCTTTTGTTAATCGTTTACTATATTTCTTTTGCATGTTTTGACTTCTAGAATAATTATGTTTGGTATATCATATTATTCGAACTCTCCACAGTTGGTCATATGTTGGAAGTAGCTATGAATCAAGACTGTCATGAGTTGGTTGCAGAGGTCTAAGTTGTTGGACATGGCTACAACACTCATGAGTGCTCATAAGTTCTGAGCATTGGATTCAACCCACGCTCACTGGTATCACTTCATGGAATTTATCTTGAGTGATCGTGATACGGTAACATCATATAAGTCTTCAAACCTAGAGATATGACTTGTTGTCTATGAGTTGGTTATGCATTGATCATAAGAAAATGCATTGGTAACTCGTTGTTATAAAATGTACTTTTGTGTGTGATTCAACAAGTAGTAGAATAAGCATATGAGTCGAAGTTTATCTATTACTTCTTGGATTAGAAGTGATATTTGGGCCCCTCGATGATTTTGTTTTGACCTATGTACCAGGCCCGGTCAGAACCGAATTGATGTGTTCAATTTAGTTCTATGTCAAATAAATCGGAAATCGGGAAACAAACTGTTGGACAATAAGTAAGACATTGTTAAATGGCGTATCATCATCTTCTCAGTTCGAAGAGACCTCGAAAGTGCTACGATTGTTGATCGGTTCCTGAAGTCATACTTGCAGTTATAGTTATTAGTAGGGGTGAGCAAAAACCGCACTGCAACTAAAATTAACCGCAAAGACCGCATAAACCGCAACCGCAACAAAAACCAATGGTGAGGTTTTTTGGTTTTCAAAAACCGCAAGTTTGCGGTGCGGTGCGGTTATTATTTTTCAAAACCCGCAAAAAAACCGCACCGCACCGCATATATTATATACAACTTTTTTTTATTAATTATTAATATATTAAATATTAAAAATAAGACAAGTTTCATGAATGGGAGATGAATAAAATACTAGAAGACAAAAGTGTTGGTTTTTTGTTATGTTTAACTTTGAAAAATGGTGAAATTAGACAATTTTAAGAAATTTATTGTCAATTACTATTGATTTGATGTTTTTAAGATATTAATTGTCTGTGATTTAAGTTAATTGTCTTATACCATATGGTTTTTTTTTTTTATCATTACAACTAATATGTTTGAACTCTTAAAACCGTTTGAGCTCTAAATTGTGGTTAAAAACCACACAAAATAATCGCACCAAATTCATGCGGTTAATAACCGCAACACAGAAAAAACAAAACCGCACCACAAAAATAACCGCCTAACCGTACCGCAAAAATAACCGCACCAAGCGGTTTTGAAAATGGATTAACCACATTTGCGGTTAGTGGTGAGGTTTTAGCTAATAACCGCACCAAACCGCACCGTGCTCACCCCTAGTTATTATACTTATCCAAGTGGGAGACTGTTGGATAAGGTGTCTAAGTCCATAACTATATTTGGTATGTACTTGATCCGACTCGGCATGGTCCATTTGGGTTGCATGGCTTCATGCATTTGGATAGACTAAATGAGAGAAATAACACTTGTGGTTTATTAATATATTATAAGTTCTAATATATTAATAATATTATTTAATAAGTATTGATCAAGAATTAATTTAGAATTAATTAACTGATCAAAAGATGACTAATTAAATACATGGGTTGATTATGTAAATCTTCCATTACTTGTATAGTGGGCTAAAGGCTCCATGGGTTATCAAGTTGGGCTAAGGTGCATATGATGCTCCATGGGAGTTACAAACCCATGGGTCATGGAAATGAAGAGTCATGTCACATTAGGGTTTACATGGTGTAACCCTAGATGTGACATACTATATAAAGAACATGTTGTCATCCAAAATCGGCCACACTAAGAAAAGAAGAGGGCTAGGCCGATTTTACAAGTGTTACATATTCTCTCAAAGTTATTCCAAAGCATTTGGTGTTGTGTGAAACATTTGAGGCATCACACTTGGGGTGCTAGGCTCTCAAGGTTTTCAAGGAATCAAATCAACTACAAGGTGTGTAATTCTATCCATCTTTTATGTTAAAAGTTCCCCATGTATGCTAGATAGGATTATGAACCTTAGAAATCATACATTGCATGTATTTTAGACAAACATAGATCCAAGGTTTTCTAGGGTTGCATGTACACTTAGGTGTGTTAGAATGCTTATAACTCATCAACTAGATCTACACGAGGAGTGGTCAAGTTAAGAACTTTATACCTTCAATGGCTTGCAAAAGATGTGATAACTCTGGATCTCTAAGAAGCACTCTAAGCAATGAATCTTCAATATCCTTCTATCTCTTCGAAATGCACAGTAAAACACTAATATTCTTCACAAGAGCTCAAGAACACTAAAAATGGTAGATAAGGGTCGAGATTAGGGTTTAGGAGATATGGAGGCTGATAAGAGGCAAAGCTCATAGGACTTAATGAGATTATATAGGGGTAAAACCCTAAAAATTAAGGTTTCTAGATGGTTGTAGTTTGACCCACATTCTCCCACATACGCCTAGCGTACGTGGGTGCATCCGCAATCCATCGGAGAGCCAGTACACTCAGCGTACCCATAGGGTATGCCCATCGTACTAAACTAGGGACAAAAATGAAAGGTTTTGCATAAAGGGGGTTAAAGGAAACATACCAATACTTTCGAATGTTACAAAAGCCAAAGGAGATCAAACCTGCATATGCAAGAAGTAGTCAAGAAAGAAGTAGTCAAACTCTTGGATGCCAGTATTATTTACTTAATATCGGATAGCCACTAGGTGAGTCTGGTGCACATGGTACATAAAAAAGGAGGCATGATGGTGGTGACAAACAAAGAGAACGAGCTTATACCTATGAGAATGGTAACCGTTTGGCGTGTGTCCATCGATTATCGCAAGCTAAACAATGCCACTTGCAAAGACCATTTTCCTTTACCCTTTTATTGATCAAATGCTCGAAATATTATCCAGTCGCCTTTAATACTGCTTTTTAGATGTTTTTCAAGATTCTTTCAAATCCCTATTGATCATCAAGACTAATAAAATACCACGTTCATTGGCCCAAGTGGGACCTTTGCTTATCTTCGTATGCCATTCTGGTTATGCAACGCACCAACCACATTCCAAAGATGCATGATGGCTATTTTCCACGACATGGTTGAAAAGTTCATGGAAGTCTTCGTGGACTAATTTTCTGTTTATGGGTCTTCTTTTGACGATTTCTTGTCCAACCTGGACTTAATGCTTGCTAGATGTGAAAATACCAACTTGGTCTTAAATTGGGAGACATGCCATTTCATGGTCAAAGAAGGGATTGTCTTGGGACATAAGTTCTCCAAATCAGGGATAGAGGTGGACCGTGCAAAGGTTGACACTATAGCTAAATTGCCACCTCCAACAAACGTATAAGGGGTAAGAAGTTTTCTAGGCCATGCGGGATTTTACCGCCGATTTATAAAAGATTTTTCGAAAATTACAAGGCTATTAACCCTAATTCTTTTGAAAGATGCCACATTCGACTTCTTGAAGCCTTTCAATTATTGAAAGAAAAATTAACCAATACGCGATCATGATCACTCCGAATTGGAATCTCCCATTTGAGATCATGTGCGATGCTAGTGATTTAGCGATAGGAGCAGTTTTTGGACAAAGGGTTGATAAGCATTTTCAACCTATATATTATGAAAGCAAATACCTAAACCCAACTCATGAAAATGATACTACCATCAAAAAAGAACTTATGGATGTTGTTTATGCTTTTGACAAATTTCGCCCTTACTTAGTTTTATCCAAAACTATTGTCTTTACTGACCATTATGTCGTAAAGTACCTATTTGCTAAACAGGATGATAAGCAAAGATTGATTCGATAAGTGCTACTCTTGCAAGAATTTGACATCGAGATTAAGGATAAAAAGGGTATGGAAAATGTGGCGGCTGATAACCTATCGAGACTAAAAAACCCAAAAATGGAAAAATTAGAAGAATACAAGATTGGAGACGATTTTCCCAAAGATTATCTAATGGTGATCGTAGGAGAGATGCCATGGTATGCTGATATAGAAAATTATTTGGCTAGTGATTATCTTCCAAAAGGATTGACTCATCAACAAAAGAAGAAATTATTTTCAGAAGTCAAATGCTACTTTTGGTATGAACCATATCTCTTTAGAAGCTACACAGATGGTATGATAAGAAGATATATATTTGGGAAGGAAAGTTTGGAAATTTTGAAACATTGTCATAACAGGCCCACTGGAGGACATCATGGAGCACATTACATGACAAAGAAAGTATTTGATTCGAGATTCTATTGGCCCACAAGTTTCATGGATGCCACAAAATTTGTTAAAGAATGTGACTCGTGTCAACGATCGGGCAACATTTCTTCCCGAAACGAGATGGCCCAAAATAACTTCCATGTTTGTGAAGTATTTTATGTTTCGGGTATCAATTTTATGGGAACATTTCCAGTTTCTCAAGGGAATAAATACATCTTAGCTGCGGTTGGTTATGTCTCCAAATGGGTGGAAGCACAAGCTTTACCAACAAATGATGCTTGTGTGGTAGTAACATTCTTAGAAATATTGTTTTCTTGTTTCGGTGTACCAAAGGCTCTAATAAACGATCAGGGAACTCACTTTGAAAATGAACAACTAGCCAAAGTGTTACCAAAATATTGTGTGCACCATAGATTTACAACACCCTACCATCCGCAAACAAATGGGCAAACTGAACTCACAAATCGGATACTAAAAAGGATTCGTGAATGATCGGTTGGTAATAACAAGGAGTGGTCAGAAAAATTTGATGATGCTTTGTGGGCATTTCGAACCGCATTTAAAACACCTATTAGTACTACACCATATATGTTAGTCTTTGGAAAGAATTGTCATTTTCTGGTAGAAATTGAACACAGGGCGTATTGGGCTTTGAAGACTTGCGATTTTGAGTTAACCGAATTACGAACCAATCGCCTAATGCAAGTGAATGCCCTAGAAGAATTGAGAAATGAAGAATACACAAGGTATTTGATGTACAAAGACAAAACAAAGAAATGGAATGATGCTAGGTTAAGAGGAAAAAAGGACTTCAAGAAGGGCAAAAGGTTCTCCTTTTCAACTTAAGAATGAAGATTTTTCCCGGGAAATTATAGACACGATGAGATGGGTTGTTTATTGTGAAACAAGAACTTCCACATGGGTCTATAGAGTTAATTGCAAGAGATGACACCACTTTTAAGGTTAATAGACATCGGGTAAAGCATTATGAGGAAGGGATGCCAATTGAGGAAACTAAAGGATAACTCGTGAAATTGGTAGTAGCTGCATCAAGGTAGAGTGGGATGGAGTCTGACTCATGACTCCCCAAACAGAAGCGCTTGCAAGAGGCAACCTGTGATTTAGAGTATGCATTTTTCTCTCCTTTTCTTTTATCTGGTTTATTTTGCTTTGTTTTGTTGATTTTTCACTCATTTGAATTTCTTTCTGGATTTTGTTGAGAGGAAAAGCATGGAATGAGTTTGGGGTGGAAGTTTTTATGAAAATTGCTCCCAAAATAAATTATTTTATTTTCCACGATGTGGTGGAAGACACCACGACATGGTGACTTTATAGAACATAACAACACAATTTTCGAAAACAAATACCACGACGTGGTGCCCAAACCACGATGTGGTGATTGTTCAACTGCATTCGTTTTTTTTTATGGTTTTTAACCTAAAAAAGTTAACTTTTCTTTTTTACATTCATTCTCACTCACGTCGTGCCTACGCTCCCACGAGTTCTTCCTCCAAATTTTATACCAATTTTGATTTTCTCAAAGGTAAAGGTATGATTTTTAAACATTTTAAACAGTAAATAATCAAGTATTACTGCATCTATGGAACGAATTCACTGCTATGAACCTTTATTTAGGATATTTTTTAGTTAGGGTTCCAATTTTGCTTCAATTAGGGGTTGATTTTGGTTGTTTTTGCTATGAATCTTACCCTAAAACACGTATTTTGATGGCCTCAGTAAACCCCTGAACTTGATTTGACTTAAAACAGTTGGAATTCGTTCGATTTCTGAATTGATTGTGCAGATTGTTCGTTGACCACAACGACTCGTCGTTGTCCTCGTCGTGGTCACTATTATTTCAGCATATATTCACTATTTTTCTTCCTAATTCGAAATTGGATGTTTGGAATGGTGTTAAATGTTTCTTGTGTATATCATACAGGGTAGGGGTCACCAAAATCAACCACAAGGGGTCGTCCCCGATTTCCTGTGGTACTGTTTCCCAAATGTGGTAGCTCCTGAGGAGATGGTTCAATGCAACGAGAAGCTAGCTTGGTTGAAAGAAAGGAAAGTGCATATCCCTGCAGAAATTAACTGGAGTTTGATGGAAGAGGTTGGCTTATCGGAAGCACTTGAACCTTTTCTAACAAAATCTTTTGATGGGGTACAAGGTCGATTTGTTTATTTGGCTTGGGAACGCCTTTTCCGGATTCAAGAACCTGTGCATAAGGAATTATGCATGGGATTTTTGGCTACTATGCACTTTTGCAAGAAAAAATGCTTTCATGATAGAAAAAGATCACTTTTTTCTTGGTTGGAAAAGAAGAGAATTGAGTTTGGTGGACTTTGCTATGAGGACCGAGCTCTATTTACCGTCCGAAGTTCACACTAAATCATACATTGAATTTATTGCTTAATGTGTCACTTTAAATAACAAGTTCAAGGAAGTCAAATGTTGGCCGCAAATTGCCAATGGGGTTTATCAGTTAGGAATGACCTAGGAAAGTGAAATTCGGTCTCCCCTCCACCGCCTCTTGCATCGATTAATTACAAACACCATCAATCAAAGGCAGGAAGGGGACAAAGTCATAAGTTTTGATGTATTTTATCTGTAGAGCCTCATTTCTCTGGGAGTGCTTATTGATGTTCCTTGGCATGTGGATGCTTTTCTCACAAACCGAGCATGAAAGGATCGTCGAGGTCACCATTGTATGGTGGAATGTTGATCACGAGATTGGCTAGGTTGTTTGGGGTTCTCCAAAAGAGGGAAACCATTATGATTACGATGGACAATGGCAAACCTTTTAGTTCACTTATTTACAAACGAGTCAATACTGTGGTGGACAATGGGGTTGGCAACTTCTCTATTCCGAGTGACAATCCAAGAGACTGAGCTGGGAGGAGAGTTAGACAAAGGCTCGACGATTTGGAAGAAGAACCACCCGTGATTCCTATCGAAGATGAAATGCCAATGGATCCTTATAATGTTGCTTTGTGTCATTATCAAGACAATCTGGGAAGAGGTGTTAATTACGCCAATATGAACTTTAATTTTATGATGCAACACATGAACATCTTATTGGATTAGGTGTCTAAGCACATAAGTATAATTGGTATGTACTTGAACCGAGAGTAGCACGGTCCATTCGGGTTGCATATCACAAGGACAATTTCATAGGATGGATACTTGAGTAATATATTATTCATGATTTATTAATATATTATAAGTTATAATATATTAATATGAAATATATTATTTAATTAGTATTGATCAAGAATTAATCCAGGGATCAAAAGAGACTAATTAAATATACAGGGGCTATTTGTGTAAATCAATGATACATATAAGTTGGACTAATAATCCATGGTGGATTATTAGTGGTGGGCTAAGCATATGTAAGTTCCATAAGGTGTTAATCCATTACAAGCCGAAGTGTAGGAATTAGGGTTACACATGACTCTTGGATTCCTACACTATAAATATGTAACCCCTTAGCCTAAAATGGTTGGACAAAGTCGCACAAGTTTTGCACAAGTGATCTTGAAGATCATAAAGCCGATTTTGGGTGCCGGTATTTCCTCTCTCAAGTTCTCCTTTGTCCTAGGTGTGTTGAGGTGCAACATTTGGGGCAGTAAGTTCTTAAAGGCCAAAGACAACAAGTTCTACAAGCTACATAAAGAGGTAAACTCCTAACTAGTATTTTATGTTGTTTATGTCAATTGCATGCTAGTTGTAGACTTAATGCTTTGGAAACAATATTGCATGTATAATTAGAGAAAACATAGATCCAAAGCATTTAGGGTTGTATGTGCACCATAGGATGTTGTAGTATACTAAAAACCCTTCATATCCAACCCCCGAGCGAGTAGTGGATCTCATACCCTTACATCCCGACTTGGGACGAGCTTTGGGCTGAATAACATGGAGGAGCCGTCAGAAGTGGAAGAGGAAATGATGATGAGTGAATTATACTTTTTATTTGTTTGAGTGGATTTAAGACAATGTATTTTTATCTGTTTGTGTTTGGTTTGTTTAATTTTCTATTTTCTAGGATGTTCGTAATTTTATGATTTAAGGACTTTGTTTTATTTATTTCCTTGTTATGATCGTTTATTGTCTCTAGATTTCCCAGAAGTTCAAGTTTGATGAGAGGAGTATATTACGAGAGAATTTGATGAATTTAAGTGAAGGGTTAGGAATGTGGCGACAGAGACTAATTTGAGCATACAGAGTGTTTATTTGATCACACAAGTTGAAGAGTCACATTTTCAGAAGTGTGTCATCATTAGTGACCAAGTTATTGAATAAATCTGGTATTAGAAGGCATTATTTTAACACTTTTACACATACCACGACGTGGTCAGAATAACCACGACGTGGTGTCATTAAAAAATACGATTTTTTATTGTCAACCACATAACACAACATGGTCTCCCTATCACGATGTGGTGAAGTTCTCAAGCTCAACTTTTAAGTTTTTTCCCTACATCTAATGAAGTAAAAAATGTACTAGGCTTAAAGACAAGTTCCATAGCAGTCTACAACTTCCATATTTACACATATTGGCGAGCGATTCTACACACAAGCAACACGATCGACCTTGGAACTTCTATCCCAGGGGAGTCTGTTCATTTTTCTCCCTCTTTACTTTTATGTTTTGCAGAGCATGCATGGGGACATTACATCAAATAAGTGTGGGGTGGGGTTGATTACATTATAAAAAAGAATTTGATTTTTGACAAAAATTGCATTATCATAAAATTGCTAGTTTTTTACAATATGTATGCATATATACTTGAAATAATAGTTTAATTTAGGAAAATCAAGCCAATTAAAATTTTTTCTAGTACTGTATGGGATGATTCGATGACAGCCCGGATGTTTACTTGACCCAACACATGTTATAGTGTATATGTGGCTTCCCATTCTTAGTGAAAAGTCATGAGATATGAAAGATAATTTGGTAGTTTGTATGATATAATAATTTTTGCATCGTGTACCTAAAATCCATCCAGGAGAGCTTATGTAGTCATTGTACTTAGACTAATACCTTTAACCAATAAAGGTTGAAGTTAAGCTCCTTGCTTAAACATGTAGGATTTGAGAAACAAAAATGAGTTATATAAAATCAAAGTAATAAAATTTTGGAGCTATCAAAGTAATAAAATCAAAAGTTCAAAAATTATGAAGAATCAAAAGTTGAAGATACCAAAAATCAAACAAGAAGGTGGTGAATTCAAAGAAATTGAAAAGCAAATACAAGGAAGAGATAAATTCCAAGAGCTCTACTTTGGTATCAAAATTGTAATTCTTTCTAGAATTTATGTATGCTTGGTAGTTTAACCAAAAATACCTTGAGGTTAAGAAATATTTATGAGGATGGATTCGAAAGGTTGCAAAAATGAGTGTCATATAAACTAAGGGGTGAAGGTTCATAAGGATTGTGAGTATTTAGGAATGAGAAGTTTTTTGAAAATTATAGACATAAATACATGCATTGCGGTCTTAGAATAATTATTGGGTTGTAAATGGATTGTTTTATGCAATATTGGTGAGTTAGAAATCAGTTTGCTTGGGCGCAAGCAAAGATTAAGTGTATGGTATTTTGATATATGAATATATATATATATATATATATATATATATATATATCAAAATCATATCATAATATTTTTAGCCATTTTTCTGCTCATTATAGAACAAAAGGTACTTAATCTATTGTATGTTGTGTTGTAGGGGTAAAAGACATGTTAGGAGAAAAAAGGAAGTTTGGAAGCTAGAAGTTTGGATCAAGGATAAAATGAAGAATAGTCCCATTCCCACGTCGTGGTGACATTACCACAATGTGGTGTTTTGAAGTTTCCCGTGAAATCTTAAAGACTTGCAGATTATGTGATAAACCCGAAGACCACGTCGTGGTGGACTTACCACGGCTTGGTGGACTGAATTTGAGAAAATAATAAATAGAAGGCACATTCCTCTGTAAACCCAACTTTTGCTGGAGTTGTTGTCGTCTTTTGAAGGCCAAGAACGTACCTTGAAGCTTGGACTTGCAGAAGATCGATTATTTGAGAGATTTGAGGCAAAACATCTTAGTAATGCTTTTTCTTCTTGTGTTTGATTATGAATAACAAGATGAACTTCGTTTGTATGTGTTTATTTGCTGAAATCATGTGCTAAAAACCCATGACTTTCATTTAGATTAGATTACTTGTCTTTCTATGAGTTGATTTATGGTTAGGATTATGCTTAGTTGGTTATTTGTTACTTTAGATTATTAAAGAACCTATATATGCATATGAGAACTACTTTTCTGTTTATTGTTGAGTTTAATTAAGTTTTCATGATCATATTCTTGATTGAGCTTGAATCTTATGATCTTTGTGAATTGAAAAATTGTAGGACTAGTGTTTTGACCAAAACCTAAGGTTAAACTGAAAAATGGGTAAGTGATTGTAGGAGCTAATATATGAAGACCGATCATATATTGAATTGATATAATTAACCAAATTGATCAATCTATTATAAGTATAATTTAACTCGAACCGAACACTAGTAAATTTGTTAGTTTATGTAACATCCAATTATTTACAACTAATTTTAAATTTTCAAAAACAACCCTTATTCATTACATTATTACAAAAAGGTTTTCAGTTCATTTATTATCAGAGTATCCCAGAAACATCAACATAAAACTGAGGAGCGGTACGATCACGCCTTCGCCTTGCCACGATCTCCTGAAGTACCTGAAAAAATACACAGAAACTATAAGCCTGAAAGCTTAGTGAGTTACCCCCAAAATACCAACCACAATACCATACACATATCATATAATATCATAAACAAAACAGTCATGCATATCGAATCTACTGTGTGACTGGTCCGCCTGCACCAGGCCATCAGTCCACCCGTTCCACTCTCTCTCCGAGTCTACAGTATGACTGGTCCGCCCGCACCGGGCCTTCAGTCTACCTGGTCGACTCTCTGAGTCTACAGTATGACTGGTACGCCCACACCAGGCCTTCAGTCTGTCTGGTCCACTCTCCGAGCCTCGGTATGTCTGGTCCGCCCTCTTGGGGCCTTCAGCGTATCCGGACCGCTCGCCGGGCCTTCGGTCTAACCGGTTCGCCCTACGTATGTTGGCCTATAGCACAAAGCAGGACCCACCTTAACCCAACCCCAGTCCAACAACCATGTGCACATAAACATATAATCATATATCAATTCATAACTAATCAACCGATCTAGCAGATCACATAACATAGCAACATCCTAATCGGGATACTAACCTAACCAGTCACTAACATAGCATCATCCTATGTACCAGGATACCGACCTTAACCAGGTCTCTAACATATACCATCCTAACTATCAGGATGCATACATAGCAAAGCAATAACATAACAAACAACTACCAGGATTCCCATCGGATAAAGGGCCTGCCTTGGTGCCTTAGACCCTGTCGATATAGTGAGGATAACTCACCTGCAATTGCCGATTGAAGAATAAGATCACGCTGCTCCGACCACCGACACGAACTCCACCACTGAAAATTACCAAATAACCAATCCAATAAATACCAATAATTACCAAATTACCCCTGGAAGACAACTGGTCAACCCTTGGTCAAAGTCAAGGTCCTCAGTCAAAGTCAACCTTCCTGGTTGACCCTACTCGCTGAGTAAACCCATTGAATCGTCGAGTTCCTATGCTCAGAAACTCCCATGCCACGACTCAACTTGCCGAGTCGCCCCAAGACTCGTCGAGTCCAACAAGCTCTGAGTCCCTTCGTGCTCAACTCACCGAGTCATCCCTCGACTCACCGATTCACAGCTCAAGCAGAAAAGGTTAGGGTTCCACGACCAGACTCGCCGAGTCCAAGAACAGACTCGCTGAGTCCAAGGCAATCTTCAACAGACTCGTCGAGTTGTTCTTCTAACTCGCCGAGTCCATGCATATATTCATACAACTCGTCGAGTACACCCATGTGACTCGCTGAGTCTCTTCAGTTCTCATTCCAAACAGATGTTTTTCAAGCCATGCATGGACTCCAATCCATAGATCCATTCCTCTACAGCCTAACCCTCACATAAAATTGCAAACTTTACGTGAAAGCAAGAAGATATAAGCCCAAAACACTTCTAGGGCTAGGGTTCAAGACAAAGGGCTTCACCAATGACTCTTAGACAGGAACTTTAGGACCTTATGGGCCATCACTCGTCTAGATCTGAAGTAGCAACTTCAGATCTAAGCCTCAAACTCGAGATAGATCCCAAACAAGCTAATGAATCCCAAATCAACCACCATTCATGAAACAATAGTGAATTAGCTTAAGGAGGAGGTTCCTTACCCCTGAAATGTGCCCAAACAGAAGTAGATTCCAAATCTACCCAAGCCCCTTGATGATGGTCTCCAAATCCCCAAGCTTCTTACCCCAATTTTTCTCTTCCAAGCTCTAATTCTTCATCAATGGAATCACACACACACACACGAGATGAGGGTTTCTGGATTTCAAATGGGTAGCCAAGAGGCTGAAGTTGGCTATAATGTGCTTTATATAGGGCACAATCTCCGGATTAGGGTTTTCTCTTTTCAGCACCAACTCGCCGAGTCCATCCGCCGACTCACCGAGTTGGTCACTTAACACTTGACCAGAACCGCGACTCAACTCGCCAAGTCGACCTTCCTTATTTAAACTAAGAACCCTGAACTTGCACCTCTGAACTCGGGGTGTTACAGTTTATCCACTTGATCACTGTATGAATGAACTTATTTTCTAAAGGATTAGGTTAGTGAACATTAACCTGGTCATCTTAGGAATCGGTAACCGACAAAGCATTAATCCATTACACTTCCATTAAATCAACCATAATAGCAAGTATATCGAAGCTAAACGAAAGTCTCTCAATTACCTTGGTGAAAATCGTCTTTTGTGTTTCTTGCTTTTAGCTTTACTTTTTGTTTCATTAGTTGATAGTTAGTTTTAGTTTGATTAATTAAGTTTCTAGTCTTGAAAAACTAGAGAAACCCCCCTTTGTTTTATTAAATAGTAATTTAGGTAATTAGTAGATAAAATTAGCTAATCATTCTGTTCCATGTGTTCAATACCTGGCTATTTGTGCTATTCTATATTTGACTAGGTACATTGCCTTAGGAGTAATAACTAGTTACATTAGTAAATTAAAACTAGTGCATAATTATTTCAGCATCACCATGACTATTTGCTCTTTATTTGATACATCACTCCACTCATCAACTAGTAATGCGAACACATCATTATCAATATCTTGGAAGATAGCTTTAAGCAGTTCATGTGAAAAGCAATAAGCAATATCTTTTTGAATCTTTGGTGAAACTACTTGATTGTTCATTGGAGCATTTTCTAATGTAACTTTACGGATATCCTCACGAATTTTTCGAACTAGTTTCACTGTTTCCAATAATTTTCCTCTATGCAAAGATGTTTCTGACTCATTATGTACACTAAATTGTACTGAAATATTAAGTAGATGTATACACACCTCAGCATAAGCGTTTAATCAAATGTGATACTCTTTCCTTTCACTTTCACTTTGCTTAGGAAAGGAACCCGAACTGGATTGATTTTGTTTCACTAGATCTTCACATTTTTTTAAAGATTTTATTATGAAAACTATTAACGTCACCGACATGCCTCAAAAGTCTCTCCGATTTGTTCTAACCATCAAACCCTTGAGTAACAAATGTCATTACGGACTTATTTTCCAATATGATCTATAAATAAATAACAACATAGACAAAACATTTTCTTATTCTTGATACTATACTCTAGGAAAGAAACATATTAATCAAACCATGTAGGGACAAAACCTCTGAACTTGTTCCAAATTTTTGTTTTTTGGAATTTATGGTCGTTCGGTTGACATGGTCTCTTAAGTGAATAAAGACGATGTATTTGATCTCTTTGATTAACATTATAACTCAAGATTCTTGGTCTTTTAGAGGGATCTGATGGAACATTATCCAAATCAACTATATTAATAAGAGCTGTAAAATTAGATGTACTTTGAAGAGGTAGAAAATAAGTACCAATATCGGGTGCCGATGTTGATGAAGATGAACATCGTGTTTTCCCTTTAGTAAATGTTATCTTGTTGAAGTAATTTTTCATATTTCTGTCCAAAATTGAAATACACACAATACCAATTAATCAACTAATTTACTTTTCATAAAATATATAAAATTAAACATCTAATCTAACAAATAACAAATAAAAACTAAAAATATAAAACTTCATAAATTACAAGTTCATTGTGCCAGTATTCCAACTTTCAAAATAAAGATTATAAATGTCATAAATTAAGATTGAAACTCACAATTTATAAACTAAAAAATTGTAACTATAACCTTATATAATTAGAGGTTTAGGGTTTATAATATTAAAAAAAAGAAATAAGAGTCAGATTAAAAATTATATTAAAGAAAACAAAAGAGGAACTAAAATATTCGATGAATTTTGTCACCCACCAGCTTGGAATTAATGATGTTGGTATTTTGTGGCTTCTTCTTGATGAATGAAAGTGACGAGGGAAAAGGGAAAAAGTCCGCCACTGCTTGGCAAGAGACGGGAGAGTAAAAGGCAATAGGAAATAATCTTTTTGTTTCTTTCTCTACGTGTTGGTGAAAAAGTCGGTAGCAAATAATCATAGTGGGTTGTAGTGGAGTTAATACATATTTTTGCGTAATGCCCCCTAAAACCTTAGTCCAACAACATAAACAAACATTGGGCTCGGGGAACATATTATATATATATATATATATATATATATATATATATATAATTCATCCTAGTCTAATGTAATTTTTTTAATTCATTAGGAGCACCTCTCCCCTCTCTCTTGAACTTAAGTTCGCCTCTGACTATGAATAAGATTACAAGACCCACTCTTATCTTGTCTAATTCTATGCATCAATTGTCACAACTAGCACTTATGGCTAGGAAATTCCATCCTCGGGTAAGTAAGGACTATTGTGAGATTGTGCTAACACTCCTAAGTGTTCAATATGAGTTCCTAAGGAGCCATAAAGTGTTAGAATCCAAATCTCTCCAAGTATAGTGAATCTCTCCCAAATCACTCTAAGTATGCGAAATCTCTCCAAGAATAGTGAATCTCTCCCAAATCTCTCCAACAATTGTGAATCTCTCCCAAATCTCTCTAAGTATGCGAAATCTCTCCAAGAATAGTGAATCTCTCCCAAATCTCTCTAAGTACGCGAAATCTCTCCAAGCATGTGAAATCTCTCCCAAATCTCTCCACGGATCTCAAATCTCTCTCAAATCTCCCTAAGTACCTTCCTCAGTCGAAAACAGCTCAAAAACCGGAAGAGGAACCCTAAAAGGACCCTCTTTGTCCGGAACCTCTTGGTCCGGACTCCTCTTGGTCCTGAACCTCTTGGTCCGGAACCCTCTTAGCCCCGAAACCCTTAGAGTCCGGAACCCTCTTAGTCCGGACACCCTTCTAAGGAATCAGGAGGAATCACCTCGGAACCCATGTGCTTCTGACCCTCTTGCATGACTCCGGAAGGAGTAAGCTCTGGAAGGACCTCGCCTGAAGACCTACTTCGGAAGCTGCAGCCGGCCTCGCACCCTCGGTCCGGACCAACCCAAAAGCGTGCCTGACTCCGGAAGTGAGCATTGACTTCGGAACTCGTACAGCACCTCCGGAACACACATGCTGGCCACTTCGGACCCTCGCAGCCTTCATCCTTCCCTCCGGAATTTAAGATATAGCTCCAGAATTTAACTAACAACTTCGGAAATTGACCTAGAGTTCTGGAATTCACTATTTAGCCCCGAATTTTGGACTATTCCGAACCTTTTTTTTACCATTCTAAGGTATTTTGAGGTCGGAAATCCAACCAAACTCGAGTTTTTTGTTAACTGAGACCCCTAAACCATTATTTTATGCTAAAATTAATTATTTTAAGCATACTCTTCATAAAAATAAATGGTTGGGATTTAGGAAAACTTTATCCTAAATCAAGAAAAGGACAAAAGGATTGACTTTGTGATTTGATGAAATTCCTCATTTCCCATGCAAATCACAGTACTCCATGCTTTGTCCACCAAATATCCATGCATGGACCACTAGATTCCCAGGCATCAAAGATTCCTTTCCTTTTCCTATACTCCAAAGCAACGACAATGAAGGGGTTAGACTTCACATATTCTCTCACATTTCTCATTTCCTCTCAAAACTCATCTCCAAGCAAGAACAATAACTTGTTGAAAACAAAATTCCCAATTTCTCCCTGGAGTTGTAAGGTAAATTCCTCCACCCATCTAATATTTTATAATATTTCAAGATGAATCCATATTATTTTATTCATAATATGTGATGATCACCCTTTGGAAAGCATCTCTCCCAAGGAAGTTCCTCATCTCAGCAAGAGTTTAAGCTTGAGATCTTCACTCCATAACTCCAGACAACTCCTCAACTAACTCAAGGTGAGCTTCATACCCCTCTTTTTCCATGTTTTAATGTTTTTGGGGGAGAGTACAAGTCAAATCTTGCCTAAACTCTTAAATGATTACATATAGACATATGTTTGTATGTGTGTGAAATATTATTAAATTATTATTTAGTAATATACTCATAAACGAAGGATTTCTAAATTTCACAAAGAACAGAGGATACTTTGAACAAAAGAGTCTCCCAACTATTGAGTGTGTCCAACTTAACCCCTTTATTTATGCTTTCACGTCTAAAGATAAAAAGTTATAAAAGGGACCTTACTAAGTGGACACCATTTCTAGTGATTTTCGAAAATAGAAACTTTGTGACTATTTTGCAAACTATCAGGGAGTATTTTATAAATATCCAACATAAAAGTTTGCGTCAAGAAAATATACAAGTAGAGCCTTTATGATAGAAATATTTGCATGTCATAAGCTGCTGTCATAAAACCTCCGAGAACACCAGTAATGTTCTATATGTCATAAAACAGAAAATGCGTGTCATAACCAGCAGTTATAAATTTATATAAATTATAACTTGACACTTTTTCTCTTGACTAAAACGACTCATTTTTCAATAAACGAAAAGGAACGAACACGAGCACCCAGTTAACGAGCACAATCAACGATATGAAACGAGAACGATATTTCTATTCAATAAGTACGTGTTTCATTATTTATCTAACAAATAATGGATCTCTAACGATTGCTCAAAAGATTGTTAATATTCTAGTCAGACAAATCTCAACAGTACCTAAATATAAAAATATTAGTGTACGTCTAAGTCCTGTAAGGAGTTATAGCCAGAGTCTCCTGGAGGGAGAGCGGGAATTTGTGTATAGATCTATACGGGGTTGACACCCCGCACCTTTGCTATTCGCTACAGCTAGACAGACCAGTCTAGGGTGACAAATGTCTTTTCCAAACCGAGGGCGCCTGAGAAACGCCAAAACAGTCACTCTGTCATGATTAGTATGGTTATAACGACTCACTAGAATATGTTATATTAATGAGAAATTTATGTAAGGAAAACCTCATAAATAAATTTTGGCACATTGTGTTGACTGTCCTACACGTGATAGGTGATGGTCCGCATTTGTTGTGTTGACTGTCCGTCTTCATCGCGTAGAATGTCCACAATAACCATGTTGATTCTTTCTCCTAACAAGTATAGAGTCGTAATACTGATTAAAAAGAGTAGGACTCTATAGAAAACGATTTTCTACGATTTCAATAACGATAAGCTAGAACTTACGAATATTTTATAGTAGAAAATATAGGATTTTCTGGAGAAAACGAATTTCTACGATTTCAATAACGATAAACCAGAACTTACGAATATTTTATAGCAAAAAATATAGGATTTTCTGGAGAAAACGATTTTCTACGATTTTCGATAACGATAAACCAGAACTTACGATTATTTTGTTGCAGAAAATATAGGATTTTCTGGGGAAAACAATTTACGATTTCGATATCGATAAACTAGAACGCACACACTCAATTTTACTCGATAAGAGGAACACAGTTTTCAACCATATTTCCTTTTTGAAAATAAGGGATTTTTCTTGAAACGGTTGATTGTTACTATTCAAAAGAACTATTCTCGGACACAACTCGTTTTTTACAAATCACGCTACTTTTCAAAATCACTCCTTATAGGGATGAACAAAAGTAATGACATACACACATATATCCACGATTTTCAAGGTAAGACCTCAAACAATTTTATAGAAAATAGCCGATTTTCTGAAAGTACAACGAGAACGATTTTAAACAAGTGTAAACGATTTTATACAAAAATGCTTATGAACTCACCAACTTTTTAGTTGACGCTTTTCAAAATGACTTGTATTCTCAGGGATCTAGTAAGCAGGTAACAAGGGATGCTGATGCAAGACTAATTAGCTGCAGTTTGGATTCTTTTCTACTTATGCAACTTTTGTGTAACTCGAAGAACCAATACAATATGTAAACTATGTAAGTTTGTTATCTCAATGTATGACGTTTGGATTGATCTGTTTCATGTATATTCAATTGTTATGATACTGCACAACGAAGTTACCCGCCTCCGGACGTTTCCGCCGTCTGGTCCGGGGGTGTGACATCAATACTCTAGCTACTATATAATATAACACTATCATACTATATGTTTAACCTAAATGTCACATTGCTACGTTAAGACCAATCTATTAGCATACATCATGGACAAGAGTACTAATAAATGCTTAATGTTAATGTCTATGAATGAACTATTCACAACTAATAACACCTCTAATATCTTCATGACCTTTCTTTATGAGAAATTGCATAAAGATTTCCTCCTTTGAAGACATAATCATGCTTTTTCCACTAGTGGTTTGACTTGATTTGTATACTATTTAGCTAATGCCAACAAGTTATATGAAGAAAATGACAACCTAATTGTGATTAAAGTAACCTAGCTTCCTAATTTTTGCTAAGAAATCCAATCTACTAATTACCTAGAGTTGGTTATAACTCTTAACAGATAAACACAACACAAAATACTGATAAAAAGATTTGTATATAATATGCACATAAACATGTAGTGTAACTGACAATTGCAATCTAAACCACTAGCAGTGCAACATGTGTTTACATAAAGAAAGAAAACTACTACATTCCTATGCTTCGAAAACCAAAATAGAAGATAGAAATAGAGAGAGAAAGAGAAAGAAAGAAAGAAGAAAAACTTGAAGAGGTTCAGGGGTTAAAAGTAAACTATTGTTTCTTAATTTTAGTTCGTCAACCTCATTCCTGTGGATGCTTCTAGAGTTAAGAATGGTAATAAGTATTATTTCATTACCACAATCGCACCTGAGGAAGACAACAAATGAAAGGGTTGGTAGCCTTGGCGAAGGAAAAGGTAAGAAGTTGTAGAGGCGGAGGTTGTGTGTGCCGATCTTATTCCAATTTAATTAAGGTAACTTTAATATGTGATTTGGAACTTGGTGACCATAACGGATAAATCAACCCGAAAGGAAGTAAAGAAACCCAGACGGGATAAGTGTTTGGAATAAGCTTAGGGTGATGGCCCTAACCGTCAATACGAACCTGTTTAATCATTCGTAGTTAGAATTCCATTGTAATCACTTTCGAAACATCCTGATAGTAGAAGAATTCTCCAGTGCTTGCTCACGGATGTAGATCACATAGGCCGAACCATGTAAATTCTTTGTGTTGTTTTATTTCTTTGTATTTGCTTTCTTATGTAAGAGTAACAAAATTAATGAGTCGATAAGATTTGATTAACAGTTCAAGTTGTCAATAATACCGCTATGATAAGTAAAAAATTCTTAGTCATTGTCTTACAATTGTTCATATTGAGTTTTCATATTTTGAAAACGATATATAAGCATATTGTTTATAATACTATGTCACACATCTATTTTTTGTTATTACCAAGGCTGTGGGGTATACTCACTTCCCACTACACCACAAATGTTGTCACCTCGGTGCCACATCATCACCACTTCCACCACACTTTATCTAGGAAATACTCACTACTCCACATCATCACACCAATACTTTTACTCTATGCATCTTGTGTTGCACATTGAAGAAGCTAAAGAAGGCTTCTGAGTGCGTATATCATATAGCCTAAGGTTTCTTTAGCTTTTCTTATTTATCTTTTGCATTTTTTTCATATATCGTATTATAATTTTTTATTATTTGTTAACTTAATGGAATAAGAATTCAAGATATATTTTGATATCTATAAAAAAATATCTTTTGTTTGTTAACCACATCATGATATAATTACATACTGATTTGCTTTAATTTGAAAATTATAATGATAGTTATCTAGGTTTAAAAGATAAAGGGTGTCAATCTAAAAGTTTGATATAATATCTAAACCATTTTCTTTCAACACAAGGGTATCCATGGATACCCTTAAAGTCCATGTAGCATTGCCCACCCTTGAATATATACTTTAATATCTAACTTTTTATAACAAAATGGATAATGGTCAAGGTTTAGCAATCCCTTGTGATCCGAGTTGAAGGGTACATATAGTGAGGCTTGATCAAAGTGAATGTAAAGAAGCTAATGGAAGAGGTTTGGTGAAAATGTCAGCTAATTGATCCTTATTGGAAATGATAGAGATGTTTGAGAGATTTTGCAACTACAAAATCTCTATGAAGTAGTAATCCAAGGCACTTGTTTAACATGGGAAATGTTGACATGATTAGTAGCAAGATAAGAAACACCAACATTGTCACAACACAATGTAGGAGGAGACGTAAGACATATAGCCAATTCTTGTAGCTAGTATTGAATCCAAATGACTTCACATGTGGCTAAGGCAAAAGTTTTATAATCGTCATCCGTCGTGGAACTCATAATGATTGTCTACTTTTTATAGCTCCGTGATATCAATTTGTCATTGGAGAAATAGAATTATCTCGGGTGTACCTTTAATCTTCCAGTAAACAACTCCAATCCGGGACATGCATAATTTGGTAGACTTCGTATGCTTGCAAAGGAGATATTAGGCCAAGTGTATGACAATATAATGAAGGCTATCAACAACACTACGGTTAATGTTAGATAAGGGAATGCATGGCCATAAGTGGTAGATAAAATCACAATTGATGCCATTGGTTTTGGCATTAAGCATGTTGGTGAACTTAATAGATTAATGAAGTGTTTTTGATTAGGAATAAGAAGACCATCTAAACATTTGGAAACCTCTATACCAAAAAAGTACAGTAGTTCACCTAGATTTTTAATAGGAAACTCAAGTATAAGATTAGTAATCAGAGTGTCAATAGCAAAAGGGGATGCCTATACATGACATGTTTTAAAAAACACCTATAAGTTGATAAATTTAAACAGGTGAAGTTGGGACGCTGCCGAATATATATGAATTTATCAAGAAACCCATGTATAAAACATTTTGCATGTGATATATTGTATTGCCTGTCCATATGATACAAGAAGATGCAAAATTAGTAAAACTGTAACTAGTGTGGAAAATGGGCAAATGTAGCATGATAATCAAAACTTATTATTTCGTGAAATCCTTTAGCAACCAACCAATGACAAGAGATAAAATTACTCACATAGAAACCCTAGAACACATTCAATAAGACTTTATTGGAATGTTACAATGAGCGCAAACAAACACACAAAATATGAAGGTTTGTTTTTCTCTACAGAATTAGGATATTTACACCCATTCATATAATAACAACTCATAACTTTTGCAACTTCATTCACGTGTAAAAGTTTTTCTATAAAAACCATTCTTTTCTTTGGATCTAGAACTATCAAAACCATATATCTTTTAGGAAACGATCATATGACTCCAAGAATTTTCTTTTTGGTTCATGAAGCTATTTTTTTCTTCATTTAGATGTATTTTCTTGAATCGAATCAGCTACACATACTGTTTTGGCAACTCAGTTCAAATTCCTCCCTCCTCCCTCAAAACTAGGAGGATAAGATGTTGTTTCAAAATTTTTAATAGTTAGAACATTGTGGAGTGATAAATAAAAAATATTGATGAAAACAGTAAGAAAATTATATATTCTAATAATATTCAATGGTTCATATAAATAGTCGTGAGTAGTAAGTAAGCTCTTTTTCATGCACTTACAATATCAGGTAAGACAATGTTGATTAAAATCTCACTTACAAGCTGCATCAAATAGTTGATTACTTATTGTTACAAGGAGTAAATGTTTGGAAGTATAAAAATATAATAAAATATTATTTAAAAGTATAATGTTAGGATAAGAAGAAATAAAAATAAGTTGTAAAACGATAGAAAATTCATTGCTATTGTTCTCTATTCTATACCCTTTAGCCCAATAATCAATTATCAAAAATTTTCTTCAATAAAATCAAATTAAAAAAATTGGAAATAAAATTAATGTTATCATATCCCTATTCTAATAAATGAATAGTTTTAATCTTCTTTTGCCAAGTGTCACTCTAATACAACTCCTCATTAATATAATTTCATGTGTCATATAGATATATTAGGCAACTCATTTCAAAATTCAAATTTATATTTTCTAATTATATGTTAAATTTGAAGTTATGATAACTTTAAAAATTTGATATATCTCTTAATTAATAATTTATTTAAAATAATTGATTAATAATTATAATTTTTAATTATGAATGTTTAATTAATTTTATAACCCGTGGTTTCCACGGGTTACAAACTAGTGATTGGTAATAAATAAAAGTAAAATTAAATATTATTAAAAATTAGGTTACAACCCGTATGTTTTTTTTGGAACAACGGGAGATTTTATTTAGAAACTAGCAAGAAGCTAGAAAAAGAAAACAGGAAATACATCAAAATAGAAGCTAGAACCGGATTATGAAGCCAAGAAGTCCATCTGACCCTATATTTGCTAGACCTATTAGAAATCCAAACAAATATCCTCTCTACAATAGCATCAAAGAGGTCAGATTTCCTAGGAATAGTCGGGCCAAAAACTAAATTATTTCTAAAATTCCAAAGAAACCAAAAAGTCGAGATAATCACCGTGTTTAAAGCTTTTCATTGGCCAACCCTCAAACTTGTAGAATCAGCCCACCTCATGATATCATCAATAACAAACCTATCTGGAAGACAAACATCCCACCAAATAGCAATACGGCTCCAAATCTCCAACAATTCTCTACATCTAACAAAAAGGTGATCAATGGTCTGCAATGCAGCACTACATAACGGACACATGATTGATCGCACCTCCACACCACGATGAGACAATCTTTCCATAGTTGGAATACCACCAAGTTTAATCCTCCACATCAGGATATTAAGTTTTATTGGAACCCATTTGTTCCAACGAGTATCACATCGAATATCAGTATCAACAAGAGTAGCATAATCAAGAAAGGTATTGGTTGAGGATACATAAAACATATCCGACACATCGACGAGCCAACCCAAACTGTCAGATCTTCCAAGGAGACAAACATTCTGAACCACTTCTATAAATGCATTCCATTGAATCTACTCAATACCACCCCTAGGTAACCGACGAAGATTACCCAGATCCCATCCTATAAGAAATCTCTCTTTCACAGAATTCCCTTTATGCACATCCAACACGAAAACTCTATGAAAAGTCGTTGCAAGATAGTTATCAGTGATCCACTTATCATGCCAAAAACTAGTAAGAGCACCGTCTCCAACTCTAGTCGGAAAAAGGTTTAGGAGATCTATCCCCTATCATGGAGATTAGCAATCATGAGAATGAGACTATTCGATGGTCCTGAATAAGACTGACGAGGAGACAAAGTAGCAAACCCATAAATGTTTTTAACCAATCTCACCCAAAGAAGCTAAGAATCATGAAAGAATCTCCAACGCCATTTAAACACCATAGCTCTATTAAAAGCAAAGAGACTTCCTACACCAAGACCACTATTCTGTTTAGAAGCTAGAATTTTATTCCACTTCACCCAATGCATCTTTCTCTCCTCCAAATCAGCCCCCAAAAGAAATTAGCTCTCATAACTTCCAACATGTGAAGAACGGTAACAAGAGTAGGAAACACATACATAAGGTAACATCCCACTGAGCCAAGAACAGACTTAATCAAAGTAAACCGACCCCCAAAAGAAAGAGATTTGGCTTTCCACATCGCAAGTTTACCACGAAATCTATCAATAATGGTTGACCAAGCCTTCACCCGACCCATATTATCACTCACCGGAACTCCAAGATGGACAAAAGGAAGGATATCCGCCCTACACCCCACAGATCTAGCCACATCCGTAACCATCGAATAGGGAACCCCTACCCCAATCAATTTACTTTTAAGCAGATTGATTTTGAGACCCGAAGCCAGAAAAAAACATTGAAAAATATGAATAAGCTGGGAAACATTATCAAGACTCCAGGGGAAAGCACAATAACATCATCTGCATAGAGGATATGCAAAATCTCTACATCACTAATAGAGATGCTTCTAAAAAATCCCCCCATCCGAGCCCTTTTAAGAGCAACATGAATCCCTTCCATAGCCAAGAAAAAAAGAAAAGGAGAAAGAGGATCTCCTTGTCTTTACCCTTTCTAAATCTAGAATTATTGCGTAGGAGAATTGTTAACCAACACTAAATCTCTAGCGGATCTAAGCAATTCCATAACCCATCCACACCACTTCTGACCGAATCCCATAATGCCCATAATTTCAAGAAGGTAATCCCATGAGAGGGAATCATAAGCCTTCTCAAAATCCACCTTAAATATCAAAAGTGAATTTTTAGAAGCCTTACACCAAGCAACCACCTCATTTAGGAGGAAAGGACTGTTAAGAATTTGTCTGCCCTTAATAAAAGCAGACTGCTCCAGACTCACCATAGACCCAATAACATCTGTCAATCTATTAGCTAAGAGTTTACTAATTATCTTATATTGACAACCAATTAAACTAATAGGTCTAAAGTCCCGAACTATTTTAGGATCACGTACTTTAGGAATAACCGTGAAGAAGGAAGCATTAGAACCCTTAGGGATACTCGAATGGTGATAAAAGTGCAAAACAAAATCCACAACATCATCTTCATGAAGATCCCAATATCTTTTGATGAAACCAAAAGAAAAAACATCCAGACCCGGAGCTTTGGAGGAACCACAATCCCAAACTGCCCTCTTGATCTCCTCCTGAGAAAAAGGAGACTGAATAGAAAGAATTTAACTCTCATTAAGAGAGGAGAAATGAGCCTCATCAACCTTAGGTTTATGCCCTGACTGCTTAGAAAAAAGATTTGGTAAAAAAGCCGAAATTCTTCTTTCACCCGACCCGGATCATCCACCCAGACACCATCAATAAAAATCCCACGAATAGCAAGCTGGTGTCTCTTCCGATTAACCACACCATGAAAGTGACCTGAATTTTCGTCCCCCTCAATTCCCCATTTAACCTTAGCTTTTTGCGCAAGGTCAACATTAGAAAGATGATCTAACTCATTAAGCTCGTTACCCGAAGTTCCTTAAGAGAGGCCGACCCATCACCCTCTATAATTCGAGCATCAATAGATTCTAAAGAATCCTGTAACATCTTCCTTTTGGACCTACACCGAATACGGGAACTAGAATTCTAGACCTGAATATTAGATTTAAGAAATTGAAGCTTCTTCTTAAATCTAACCCATGAGTTGTTAGACTCCACACCAATCGCCCAAGAATGTCTGACAACATCATCAAAACCTTCTATGTCAATCATGGGTTGTTATAACCCGTATGTTATACGGGTAACAATAAAAGAATTTACATAATAAAAATGATTTAATAATATAATTGCAAAGAAATTGTTTTATATAATAGCTTATGTATATTATTAAGTTCATGATTGTTATGCATAAAGATTTGGTAAAAAAATAAATTTAATATATTAAATATGATAACAGTTATAGATGATATAATAAAATAGTTGTTAAATGTTATTTTATCCATAATTAACCAGTAGAACATAAATGTATTGTGAAAAAATTAAATTTAATATATTAAATATGATAACAACAATTATAGATGATATAATAAAATAGTTGTTAAATGTTATTTTATCCATAATTAACCAGTAGAACATAAATGTATTGTGAAAAAAATTAAATTTAATATATTAAATATGATAACAACAATTATAGATGATATAATAAAACAGTTGTTAAAAAACATCTAAACAATAAATTATTGATATTGCTTAATATTAAGATATTTGAAGTTTGAAAAAAAATTAATAACTGATATTGTTGTTAAAAATAATGAAAAAATTAGTTTTATATATTTTCTAATATTATGGAAAATTTTAAATAGAAATATAAAAAAATAGAGATAAAAAAAGATTTCATGTAGATAGTAGTTTATTTAGTAAAATGACAAGTTGGTAATCTTAAGTTTTGTTCAGTGGAAGAGACAAATATATAAATTATATTATTTCATGTAGAATATAAAATAAAAAAAATCATGTATGTTGTAAAAGAGAGTATTATATGATGCGGATCGGTGGGTTTATAACTTTATATGGGCTCGTTGGGCCATATGCTATAAAGTAAATAGGCGAAAATTAAAATACAACAAAAAATATATCCTTTTCGCCTTCATGTTAATAAACATAATCGTTAAGGATATGATTTAGATTAAATTATAAATTTCATCGTTAAACTATTTTGTTTCATCTACAGATTTTGGTTCAAAAGTTTTGATTATTTTAATATCAGTCTCACGTAGTTGGTTATAATGAGTTTGCCTTTATTTTTAACATCGTTAAATCTGCACATGATTCCTTTTAAAGGTATTGTGGTCATTTTGCTTCTTATTTCTTCAAGCTTTAGCATATCCATCTTTAAAAAAGTTGTTTTACAAATAAAAATACCAAAATTATTTACATCTATTTTAGATTTTTTTTTCTACATAAAAAATCATAGATGTATTGTAGATTTTTTTGGGAAATCATATATTGGAAATATTTTTTTAAAAAAAAACTATTTAATGCTAGATCCAAAATTTCTACTTTTACATATCATTGTATGTTTCATTGCATAAAAAAATTGTATCTCTTTGATAGTTATGTGACATTTTGGTTCGTGGCCTCATAAATGTTTTGTTTGTTTTATTGTCACCATGTAGAATCAAATTTACATTCTAACGACACACAATAAAGTGTGAAAAAAGGAATAGGCAATCAAATTTAATGTGCACGATTTCCTATTCATTCATTGAGGGAAGTTCATTAAAGATCACAAGAGGAGTAGGCAATCTACTCATTCTTTATGGGGCCAATTAAGAAATTAACTTATACAAAAGTGGTTAATTATTATATTTACTAGTGGCGTTGGTGGAGAGGGTTAAACTGGCCTACATTGATAGGTTTGTTAAGGATGTCATATATGCGATTATAGTATATATTGCATGCATGGTTTTGTCATGCAAAGAAAAAGTCAATATTAAACAATAGGCCCAAATGTTATATTATATGATATAGCAAGAGAGTTTGAGGATGTTCGGATAAATGTGTCTAAATCCGACTTCAAAAAAGGAGCTTAATGTATATAACTTTTTATTGTTAGTGTATCTTGTATCAGTGCGATATAGTTCAAAAATGTATATATATTAGAATCTTTTTTTTTCTTCATAAAAGCTATTTTTGAGAAATAATCTTGGATTCCATATATATCTTATATGATATCAGCCCATGTAACGCATCCTCATGACTCAACACATCCATGTTTATTCTCATTGAGTCTTCAAATCTGAGGAAGTGTTAGTATATTCTATATCGGTGTGACACAGTCCAATATGTGTTATATATGTTAGAGTCTCATTTGGAAAGACAATTTTGGGCTCCACATATATCTTATATTTCTTATATAATCCAATAGTTGTTATTAAGGAAATTGTTTATTGTAAGAAAAGAAGCCATCACAATTTATGAAGGGGGGCTCTTTATTTGATATCTAATAAACTAATGAGAAGGATATGATGCAAGAAGTTAAAGTTTGTTTAAACCAAAAAAAAAAAGATAGTGTGATAATGAACGAAAAATAAGGGGTGGTGGTGGTGGGATGCATAAATACAAGACTTTTGGGATAACATGGTGAGTGAAGGAATGTCGACCAAGAAAAAGTTGCTTTCTTACAATAGTAATCACTTAAGTAGCATGCATATATCTTATAACGGAGCAAGTGAAAAGGAGGACACTTTGTCAACTTGGAGACTTTGGATCTAATGATATTTGTATATACTTTCTTAGTAGAGGAATATACTCCATTGAAAAAGCCCTGACACAGAATATATTTATGTCTTGAGTTTGAGATACTGATGGTGCCAGATTATTTTATACCGTAAAACAACATGTCATATGTTTTTTTAAAGCGGATCGCTTTTTACAACAAACAATGGTATCAACGAGACACTTAAAATTGAGTTGAATTATTAGAGCAAGATAAAATCTTGAAGATATACATAATGGATTGTTTGGAGAAAAAACATGACCATATTTCATAAAAAACATGGTCATATGTTCGATTTAACAATCGAATAAATATTTTTCTAATTTAGAGATTTTGATTTGATTTTTATTTTTTAGAAAAACCATTATAACCGCTTATAAGAGGTTTCAGCTCATCATAAAACTTTAAATTCTATAAAAATAACTGTAGTATTTTTTCTTCTTCTTTTTTTAGTTTAGCCATTTAAGTATTCTCTTTTTATGATTTACCCACAAAAATTTTGATATCTTTTAATAATAAAAACAACCTTAAGTATGATCACCCAAAAAACTTGATTTCTTTTAATAACAGAAACAACCTTAAGTACCATCCACTCAATGATCGGAAGCACTTTTGTGAAGAATAATAGAAACAACCTTAAGTACCATCAAATCCATGATCGGAAGTACTTTTGTGAAGAATAATTTTTATAAGACTCGATTTATTGTCTTCATGAAAGAGATTAGTATTGGATATTTACTCATGCTTCGATCGTCACATTGGATTACTTCATGTTGATTATATTGGAAGAATTTTATTATTCTTTCCATGAAGATTACTGCATACTGCAGTCGGACATCATATTTTTCTTTGCGAGGATTATACCGTAGTTGTGGTTGATCAACAAAATTGTTTTGCAACTTTCACTCTATGAGATTTTTATGACTTGTTGCTCTTGATCTTCGGTTGATGAACCATGTATCTTGAGCATGTGGATTTATTTATTGAAGACCACTTCGGGAGTTCCGACACCTCAGTTTGGGTACATCAGTATTTCTCAGCACAACAAAGATTTTTCTTGAAGAGTTCTTATTGCTACTTTGGTATTTGTTCGAGTAGTTTTTCAGTGATATAATCAAGTAGCTACTTATGACCGGAGAGTATTTATTTTACTCTCATTTTTGTGTTTTATCGAGACCCTTCATACATCTAGGGAGAGCTTGCGAAGCTCTTAGTATCCGAAACTTTCCATCCAGACGATTTATTTATTTTTGATATTCGGTCATTGCTTATCAAAAATAGGGAAAGAATATTATGTTATCACCTGGATATGATTTTGTGATTGTTTGAGTTTGGATTTTCGAGACTTCTGATGTAACGCCGTAAAATTTCAAACAAAATTTTCACATTTTAAAAACACTTTATTTCACAATATTATAAAAGTCATTGTTTCATATATCCAAACATCAGTCAAAATCCCAAGATCATAACATATATAAAACTCCGCGTGTGTGTGTACTGATCATGCGGGCGCATTCCCGCGATCCTCACTAGTACCTGAAACGCATAACACAAAACACTATAAGCACGAAGCTTAGTGAGTTCCCCAAAATACCACACATAACACATACTAGCCACTTGAGGCTATAACTCTGTGGGCCCCTGGGCCCGAACTCTGTGGACCCTCTAGTCCTAGCTCTCTGAACCTTCCGGTTCTAACTCTGATATACACTGATATACACACATCATAAATCACATAGAAATAATGTAGTGCAATACATCACATAAATAACATACAATAACTCTGTCACATAACTCTAATTACCACTCCAGGTAAAGTATAGTGAGAAGACTCACCTCGGATATCTCGGATAATATCTCGCTCGCGTGTACACTGATCTAGCCTCTGCCTAAAACATAAACAATAATCTCAATTAATAACGACTCTCCAGGCTAGGCTAGACTCTCTCTCATGTCCTCTAAGAAGGCTAAAAGACCATTTTACCCTTCAAACGGTCCACAAGTCCAATTGTTGACCAATCCCTTAAAAGTCAACAAAAGTCAATGGTTAAACCTTGACCAGACTCATCGAGTGCACAAATGTGACTCGGCGAGTCCATGCGTGTCCTTCACACTCCTGGTCCTCACCTGACTCACTGAGTCAACCCTCTACTCTTCAACTCATCACTGATCGTGAATCGCGGGACAACCAGTCCCAACTCGTCGAGTCCGACTCTTGACTCGGCGAGTTCAGTCGTTAACTCAAGTCCTCTAGATCCCCTCTGACTCACCGAGTCATTTCCCCAACTCAGCGAGTCACAAAATGTGTGATTTACGGGGAACCTACTCCTACTCGTTGAGTCTGTTCTTGGACTCGGCGAGTTCGTGCCATGCTCAAACTCAAAAGACCTCCTGAGGTCAGATCCGTTCCTCTAATCCATAGATCTGACCTTCCCAAGCATGATAATCACGTAAAGTTCAGAACTTGGTGCTCATGCAAAGGCCCAAAGACTCTATTTGAAGAAATATCCTCAAATATGACATCCTAAGCTCATGTCTCCCAATATCAATCATAAAGATCAAAGGGTTAAGGTCTCTGGACGTCTTTGGATCCAGATCCAAAGCCTTAATACGAGAAGGGACCAAATGCTCATCAAATCGAGCCTCTAAAGGGTCTAGAAAACCCTAACTCCAAAGGTTAACACCAAAACTGAAGAAGGATCGAATCTATACCTCAAATATGAAGTCCATGGGCTCTGAAATCTACAGAATAGCACCCTATTTAGCTCCCTCTTGCCTTGGTCACCTTTTTCTTGCAAGAACACCAACACAAGGATAAAAAATGGCCTCTCCTTCCTCACAAACACTCTAGCTCTCTTAGGGTCTCTCTCTAGGGTCTGGTAGCCGCAACTGAAGGCTATAAGAGCCTTTAAATAGGTCCCAAACCCGAGAATTAGGGTTTCACTTAACAGCGTGGACTCGCCGAGTCCACGAGTCGACTCGTCGAGTCCGGTCACTAATCCGGATAAGAACTCGCGATCCTACTCTGTAACGTCCCAAAAATCCGTACCAAAAAAATTTCTTTAAATCATTACCAAAGCCATATTCATAAAAACATATCATAAGTCATAACATGAATTCAGAGTATCATTTCTGTTAAGTCTAGTAGATTGCGTCATGGGCTCGGTTCATAGCCTAGTTTAAAAGCCGGTATTGGGCCTGTCCAGCCGTGCATTATTTTATTAGGGTTTAGTATATAAGATGCATGCATGCAGACTTAGAGGTGATAACTTTTCATTGTTTTCGTTTTCATAGCTTGTAAACCCTAACTCGCCTCTACAACGGAAGTTCTTCATCGAGCTCTGCTGAGGCGTGACTCAGTTTTGAATCATAAGCTCATATTTGATTCTGTTCTGTGTTCGTTCTTATTTTGTTCTTAAACTGTTAAGTTTTCTTTTATCGTACTTGTGAAAGATCTAAATGATCTAAGAGTTTTGAACTCATCAGTTGGTATCAGAGCAGGAGACTGTGTAATCTATACACACCTCTTCTGTCGAAGAAGTTCATAGGGTTTTTATTCCGCATTGATTGATATTTATTGAGTCGTCATTCTTCATTAGCATATCTCATTAATTGTTAATCTAATCCTAATCGAAAAATTACAAGTCTGATCTTTTACATGTTTTCGATCAAAAGTATTCAGAATGTCTATGGACGATTCTCAAACCAATCCGATAAATATTTCCAACAGCATAGGGTCTACAACAAGAATACCAATATTGTATAGGCAAGACTATGAAGTCTGGACGCATCACTTTGAAGATTACGTTATTGAATTAGAGGACAATGGTTATCTAATCTGGGAAGCAATCACTTCAGGCCCATTCGCTCATTCTAGCACGTCAAAGATTGTTAAAACGCAGAAAGAATACAATCAGCTTGTTAATGACGTCAAGGACATTCCTCAGGATGAAAAAGAGAAGTTTCAGTGCAACATCAAAGCTCTAAGGATGATAAGGTTTGCGTTGCAATCGGACACGTTTCGTTTGGTAAGTTCCTGTGCTACAACTAAGGAGATCTGGGATAGATTGAAGGAATTATATTCCACAGATGAAGATCTGGAACACTCTATTCAAACCCTCCTGTTATCAGAGTTTGGTGATTTTAAGCAAAAGCCTGAAGAAAAGCTTATCCAAACTTTCGATCGTTTCAATCATCTTTTGAGCAAGATGATAAAGCATGGGATTGAAAGAAAGGTGATTGAACAAAAGGTCACTTTGATGAATGGTCTCAGACCTGAATGGATGGTCGTTGTGTCAATTGTCAAAGCTCATGAACAGTTCAAGTCATACTCTCTGGCAAAACTTGTAAGTATTTTAAAATCCCATGAGAATGCCTTATCGAAGGAAACGAATGTAGTTTCGGGTCTGGGTTCCTTAACTCTTGTCTCCAAAGGAAAGAGTTCGATTGAAGAGGAAGAGGAATTAGATCTTGCTGATTTTGATCTAACCGGCGAAGAATATGCAATGATGGTGTCAAACCCGAGAAAATTCATCAAGAAGAAATTCCCAGCCAACAAGAACCGAAACTGGCAGGGAAGTTATAGCGCCGAACGGATCAAGGAGGAACCGAAGATGGGATCAAAATCCGAAGAGTCAAAGAAGGAAGCTACAATTGGAGGCGACTCAGGATTTGATAGTCATTACTATGAAGGCAAAAATCATTTTGCTAAAGACTGCATGCTGAGAAAGAAAGAAGAGAAGACAAGCGAGGATGATGAGGAAGCGAGCCTCCTGAGAAGATTGGAGGAGATAAATAAAAGAAAGTCTGTTGTTAATAACTCTACTATGAATGCTTTAATTGTGTAGGGTTCAAACAACAGTGATGAGTTTGGAGGTGTGGAGGTCTGGTCCACAGATTCGGAGGATGATGAAGTTTGGAAGCCTACTCACGGAAAAGCTATGATGGCAAAAGCAGAGCAGTCAATGGGAAGATGCTTTGCAGAACTAAGGGTGTGTCCCAAATGAGAGGATACACAACTGATGGGGGAGTTGAAGAAGAAAGAGAGCGAGAGGACAGATGTTTTGCTGCCAAGCCTGTCAGTGCTCAGATCAACGAATGTGATGAGTTGATAAAAAAGGTACAAGTTATTCTTGCTTCTCTAAAAATACCTGCTAATAATTATGAAAAGGAATTAAATAATTTGAAGTCAAAATTCTCTAGCATAAGTAGTAGTCTCACCCAAAACCATGTCACGAATTCTAACCTAACTGATCAAATCAGTTGGATTTCATCAAAGAGTGAGGAACGAAGAATATGGATCGAGCAAAAGGAAAAGGAATTAATTAGATCTAAAGATGATTCTATTTATTTGCAAAGAGACAATCTTAAACTTCTCAAGTAGAGAAACGTTTTTTTAATTGCTAAGAGGCTTTATTTTAACATTACTCAGTTGCATCTTGATTGTGAAATAAGGAAGAAAATTCATCGTATGATTTTACCTTTCCTTGAATTAAAGGATGATGAAATCGATGCAGAAGCATAAAACTGTGAAAGTGTTGTGTCCTCTGATGAAGTGTCTCCAACATATAAGATAGGTCTGGACAAAATTGAATCTTACATAAAGTCCTAGGACCACAAGGACATGCTCAAAAATCTACTAGATGGAAATGATAGATTGAAACTGAGAACCGAAACTATACAAAAATTTGACTCATTGAATGCCAACTTAAGTTCAGAAAACAAAATTGATGTTGAAAATACATCTGAACTTAATGAGGATGATGATATGAGTGAAATTTCTGTAGAAGATTTGGTAGACTGTTCTGAATTAGCCAAAAATGAACCTAAGTCCAATAAAAACCTTATTTTTGAAAACTCTGTTGAGTTTGCTCGTTCCTCTACCGACAAGTCCAAAGTTCTCAAAGCTAAAGTTGTTGTGTACCAAAAGGTTCAGACTACCCTAAATCAAGTCTACACTGTGCCAGGAGTCACTCCACAACAAACTGAAGAGTTAACCGCGATGGTAGAAGAAGACAATGCTAGTGGATGTGATGAATTCTTTTGGTCGGCCCCAATCGACAATGCAGACGAGACGAAGGGTCTTTCTCAGAAAACCTCATGGAGAGTGAAAGGTAGATATATACCTGAACCACTAAATGAGCCTACAAAGTACGATGTACCGACCACAAGTGGAACTAAACCATCTGTGGATGAACCGATGCAAACCACAAGTGATACTTCTTCAACAAAGAGTGAATGTTGTGTTCATGCTTCTAAAAGAAAGGCCAACATTCATAGAAATCCAAAACAGGTGGCTGACCGAAAGCATCAACGAAACGTAAGATACAAGAAGAATCTCTCCGAAAGAAAGCGATTTTGGAACTCTCAGAATCCTGATTTTGTATGGATTGAAAGGAAGTCTAAATTGGAAGAAAACTCAAGGAACCAGAAGCACAGTTACGATAGGAACCGAAAAGAAAGTTTCGGTCCTTCAACAGATAGGAACCGAAAGGGTAGTTTCGGTCCCTCGACTGAATACAACCGAAAGAGCAGTTTCGGTCCATCACCCATCAACAACCGAAAGGGTGGTTTCCGTTCACCTTCCAACTACAACCGAAAGGAGAGTTTCGGTCCCTCATCCTTGAACAACCGAAAGAACAGTTTCGGTCCCTCGTCCTACTCCAACCGAAAGGGTAGTTTCGGTCCCTCATCCAATTCCAACCGAAAGAAAAGTTTCGGTCCTCAAGCCTACAAGTCTGATCACAAAAACCAAGAACCTAACGTTTCTCCTAATTCCAAATCTCTAAATTCCAGTCCTTCTGTTAAAAACCCTAGTCCTCCTAAGTCAACAAAAATTAAAGTTCTCATCATTAAAAGAAAATATGGAACAACTTTAATTAAACGAACATATATGGTTGATATTTCTCTTACTATACCATGTCCTGTAAAAGGCTCACAAGGACCCAAGAAACTTTGGGTTCCTAAATCTGCTTAATCTTTTGCAGGTTATACGTGACGAGCAGTTTGATGAAGAATTGTACATTGATAGTGGCTGCTCGCGTCACCTGACAGGAAGGAAGGAAGAACTAAGGGAGTTTCGCTCTCTCAAAGATGGTGGCATTGTAAAGTATGGCAACAACTCTTTTGGAACTATTAAAGGATACAGAATGATCACTAACGGCGAATTCTCTATAAGGAAGGTTGCGTACGTTGAAGGGATCCAACACAATCTCATCAGTGTTTCACAGCTGGTGGTTGGTACCGGGTTAAAAGTATCATTCGATGATGAAGGCTCAGAAATTGTCGAGAAAAAGTCAAGCAACGTTCTATTAAAATCCAAGTGAAAAGGAGAAATGTATCCACTGAACCTTAATCCGATAAGAGGTAAACCAGCAGTCTATTTACTCACAAAGGCTCACTCCGATGAAAGCTGGTTATGGCACAGGAGACTCTCTCACCTAAATTTCAAGGACATCAACAAATTAGTTTTAGGTGATCATGTTCGAGGGCAGCCAGTTCTGAAATTCGATAAAGAACATCTCTGTGCAGCGTGTGAAATGGGAAAGCAGAGTCGGCAGAGCCATCCTTCAATAATCAACACTAAGGTAATAGAACCATTGGAGTTACTGCATATTGATCTATGTGGTCCATCGTCCATCGAAAGCATTAGAGGAAACAAATATATTCTGGTTATAGTAGATGATTTCTCAAGGTTCACATGGACCTTCTTTCTCAAGCAAAAGTCTGAAGCTGCTTCAATAATCAACTCAGAAAGGTTGTTCGTAATATAAGGAGCGATAATGGCCTGGAATTCAAAAACAAAGATTTTGAAAGTTTTCTTGCTGAAAAGGGGACGACTCACAATTTCTCAGCCCCTTATACTCCACAACAAAACAACATTTTTGAAAGGAGAAAACGATCCCTGTGTGAAGCTGCTCGCACCATGTTATGCTTCGCATCCTTGCCATTATACTTCTAGGCTGATGCAATTGCGGCTGCATGTTATACTCAGAATCGATCTTACTTGAATAAACAGTTCTCCATTACTTCTTATGAGATCCTGAACAATCGAAAACCAAACGTGAAATTCTTTCATGTGTTCGGTTCTAGATGCTTCATTTTCAACTCCAAAGAGAATCGAAACAAGTTCGATGCTAAGGCGGATGAAGGAATTTTCTTAGGCTACTCCCTGAACTGCAAGACATATAGATTTATCAATAAACGCTCGAAGAAAATTGAAGAAACATACTATGTCACTTTTGACGATAGTTATGTTAAGAAGTTAAGAGCAACCAAAGATGCATCACAAGACATATTTCCAAAGAATGGTCTGGTCACTATCTCCTTCTCGAATCTTTTCGACTAATTCATGCTCTTGTTTGATGAGCCTCAGAAAGCCAGTAACTCAGAATCAACAGCGAAAGACAACAAAGTTGACAATATAAAACAATTTATAGATGATGCTGCTAGAAAAATGACTGATGATCAATCAAAAGGAACCGAAAGTGCAGACGGAAGCGAACCTTCTGGTGACCATCCTACCGTCGAGGGGGAGGGTCCTTCTCGTCATCATGATCAAGGTTCTTCTTTCCAGGGGGAGGACTCATCGACAAATACATCAGCCTCCACTGAAATTCCAACCAATGAAGGAGGTACAAATGTTGGTCCTGAATAGGAATCATTCTTCGAGGGGGAGAAAACAGTTAGTGAAGATGACAATTTGTCTGAACTCGAAGAAGAAATCAATGCTGAATTGGATCCCATCTATGATCCAAAGTTTCCTCCACTTGTGAAATGGACCAAAGATCATCCCCAGACTCAAATCATTGGGGAATCCTCTGAAAAGGTGTTGACTCGCTCTCAAATCAAAGCGAAACAGGCTTCTCTATTTTCAAAAGTCGAGTTTTGTATGTTCAATTCATTCGTGTCCAAAATTGAGCCAAAGACTGTTAATTCGGCTCTTGATCAGTCAGACTGGGTTCAAGCCATGCAGGATGAGCTAAATGAGTTTTAACAAAACAAGGTATGGCATCTTATTCCAACACCAAAGGATGCTTCGGTTGTCGGTCTAAAATGGGTATTCAGAAACAAGATGGACAAAGAAGGAAATGCCATTCGTAATATAGCAAGGCTAGTGGTAAAAGGGTATTGTCAGGAAGAGGGAATCGATTATGAAGAAACCTTTGCTCCAGTGGCTAGATTGGAATCTGTTTGTATCTTTCTTGCGTACGCTGCTCACAAGAACTTTGAAGTCTATCAGATGGACGTCAAATGTGCCTTCCTCAACGGTGAACTTGAAGAAACCGTATATGTTGAGCAACCGCTAGGATTTGTGAACGAGAAGTATCCTGATCACTGCTATATCCTCGACAAAGCTGTCTATGGCTTGAAACAAGCTCCCAGAGCATGGTGTGAAACTCTCACTCGTTTCTTAAAAGTGTCTAAATTCAAACAAGGTTCGGTTGACCCAACCTTCTTTCGTAAGCAAGAAGGTAACCACCTTATGACAGTCCAAATTTACGTTGATGACATCATCTTTGGCTCCACGAATCCTAGCTTAACAGCTGAATTCCGAAAGTTGATGGAAACTAAATTTGAAATGAGCTCAATGGGTCCAATTAATTTCTTTCTTGGATTGAACATTAGACAGGGACCCGAAGGCATTTTTATTAATCAGGAAGCATATACCAAGACTTTGCTCACCAAGTTTGGAATGACGGGAGACTCCAAAGTAAATGTGCCAATGACTTTTGGAACGAAACTCACACCATCATTGGAGAAACCAGCTGCTGATACAACGCTTTATCGACAGATGATCGGGTCTCTGATGTATCTTCCAGCCAGTAGACCTGATATCATGTTCTCTGTCTGTTATTGCGCTCGATTTCAAGCCAACCCACGAGAATCTCATCTTCAAGCAGTGAAGAACATCTTTCGCTATCTAAAGCGAACTTCCTCTCTTGGTTTATGGTATCCAGCCAACTCCGGATTCTTCGTGTAAGCATTTTCAGATGCCGATCTGGATGGCTGTGGATTGGATCGTAAAAGCACCACAGGAGGATGTCAATTTCTGGATGGAAAATTAGTCAGTTGACAATCAAAGAAACAAACTTGTGTTTCGTTATCCACTGCAGAAGCCGAATACATTCCTGCAGCATCCTGTACATCTCAAGTCGTGTGGATACAAAGTCAACTCTGGGATTATGGCTTAAACATGAAGAAAATCCCATTATACTGTGACTCTGAAAGCGCAACCAGAATTTGTCACAACCCAGTGCAACACTCGAAGACTAAAAACATCGCACTGAGGTACCATTTCATCAAGGATCACGTCGAAGATGGAAACGTCGAAATTCACTTCGTCAGAACGACTGATCAACTGACAAACATATTCACAAAGGCCTTACCTGAAGCACGCTTCAATAAAATTTTACAAGGCCTAGGAATGATGCAAGCTGAGTCAGTACCGAAATCGCCTTCGCTCCCATAAAGGTAACAAGCGAAATAGAGCGAACCCATATGAACCGAAATGAACTGAGCGTTCGGTCTATTTTGGGTTCGGTCCATTTCAGGCTCGGTCTATTTCGGGTGAAGTTGGTCCATGAATCGAAATGAACCGAGTGTTCGGTCTATTTCGGGTTCGGTCCTTTTGAACTTGCTTATTTTTTTTATTGGCGTTTCAAGTGTATTCTTTTGTATATTTTTATTTACTTATTTTATGCTAATAAAATCCCAAAAATATTTTTTTTCGAAATTCTTTATTTCTTTTAAATATTTCCATATTTCTAACGTTTTTATGTTTGTCTACGTGTGATTCTCGATGGCACATCTATGGCAGGTAATTTTTTTTTTCCGTTAGTTAGGTGTCCCTAGAAGCATGCTGCTGTATGTATACTCAAGCCTCAACTGATTCTGAGTGTAGCCTTAATAACATGATCCACACCAATCATGTTTTCCCAATCCAGGCTATCAAGTTCACTCTAATCATGAGCTACCTTACTCTACTCAAACTGAGTTTAGAGTTGTCTGCTTGGACCCTCTTTTGTTTAATAAGCAGAGGTACATCCGCTTCTTATACCATCTCCATCATCTTTCTCCATCTATTTCGTTTCATCAATATAACCCTTAAGACTCTCAGTTTTAACCACTGAGGTTTATGGTTATACAAAATCTGCGTTCGTGATCTTAGTTTCATGTCACTATGTACTAAGTCAAACCCAAAATTCAACACCACTAAGGAATTGATGGTGAATTCAAAAATTCAAGATATTACTTGTTACCTAATGAAATCTCTTTTTCTTTTTGAGTAATCTTTATGAGATTGCCTTTCACCAAGATTTCTCTATCCCTAAAAGATTCAGTTTATTTTTTTTGAGATTTCTTAAATTCTCTCGTCACTACAAAACATTTCTCACCTACTTGTTCAACAGATCACAATGATCTCACAAGTACTTCATTCTCTTTTGGTCTTATGTTAAGTATCGAAATTATGAATTGAAGCGAAAGCCACCCACTTTAACATTTAAAAGATGCCTTTCAAAACTTTTCAACAAGTTATTGATCGTTATTGCATGGGAAACCAAACAAGCGCTTCAATGTCTCTCTTGACTTTGAAGGAAGTAATTTTTGCCCAGAGTCAACAGTTTTCTGTCTAAATACGACATCACAGATAATCCCAAAATACTCGTTTTATTTCTTTATCTTTTACACCCTTTGCACGAAAATTTTTAATTTTTCAAAATTCTAAGTTTCACACAGATTCATGATTCAAAAGATCGAGGCACAAACATTCAAGCGTCATCAGGTGCAGCGATTGGGACAAAAAGGTCGCCGAGTCAGCAGATATCCAAAAGGTTTGGCGATTTGAAAAAGGTGATTTTATGAAAAGGCGTGAAAAAGGGAAAATGTTAATTCTGCTAAGAATGCTGCCACTGTTAATTCTTCCGTAGAGAGTCTTCAATAGATTCTTCAGTCTGAGTGCTCGAAGGTTGAAGCGGCACGCCTTGCTATTGAACAGGCAAATGACACATTCCATGCTAATGTCAACGAACGCTTAACTCAACTGCAGACGGACTTAGCTATGGAAAATGGAATTATGGATAAGCCTGCCCGACGCACAAATCAGCTTAAATTGCAAACACACAAGCTGCGAACTGCTCATGCTGAGATTGATGACCTCAAGTCAGAAAGGGAGGTTATTCGGAGTTCTACTGCAGATGATCACTCCATCCTTCTTCATCTTATTGAAGGTCATGATCCACTTATCACTATCACCATCCAATAGCATTTGGCAGACAGACTCAGACCAGCACTGGACGTTCTCAGCCGTATCGAGGGTGTTCCGGTGACTGGTGTCCAACCGCAATAAGGGGGAGAGAAAAAGTTGAAGCAAGAGATGAATCAACCTGCTCCATATAGCTCCAAGCTAGCTGCTGAACTGAAGGGTAATGAAGCTTCGGTCAGTAACAAGGATAAGAAAAAGAAGAAGATTGGTGAAGACGATACAGACAACGAAGATGATGTCTATGTTGAAATTCCCAGGAAGCCTGTCCCAAAGGTTAACTCTTCTGAAAAACAAACTGAAGAAATTTCCATGAAGCAGAGAGCTGAGCTAGAACAGAAGCGAAAGGAGGCGGAGCTCCTAGAGAAGAAAAAGGCCATGTTCCCTGAATGGACAAAAGATTCGCTTCAGAGGTGTGCAATTGACGAGCCAGCTGTTCTATGGCTCGAGCCAATAATGTCATTTAGCCTTGACAACTCCAAGGATGTGCAGTTTGATATGGCAATCACTCGAAAGGCATTCATCTTCCACTGTTTCAACTCGACTGCTGCCATTCCGTATCCAGACCCGAAGGTAGATAGGGATCTGTTAGAGTTCTACTTGGAGTTTGCTCAACCTCAATACCAGACTTGGAGCTCAAAGAAGATAACCACCGTCAAGGTGATGAAGCCCTATTCAGCAGGGAAATTTATCAACATCAAATTCAGAGTGCCTAGAGAAACCGAAGGCTCAGTGCACCATTTTTCCCTTGCCGATCTACCGAACCTCAACCCCCATGACTGGATACTTCTCAACAACAATCTTTTGTCAAATCCTCAGGAGTATCAGCCAATTATCGATCATGTCAAGCGTATGCTTGTTTGCTACATACATGAGGTAGCAAAGATGGACCAGGAAATTGCATCTGCCATACATAAGCGACCAACGATCAAACCCATGGGCAAAGCTGGCAATGTTAATTCCATGATCAAGGGGAAGATAGATTCCAAGTATCACACAATAATGTTTCTCAGGGGCGAAGGTCAAAAATGTATGTTCTCTCTTGTTGAGAAACACTTTTTCTCGACAACTTGTCTCGAGCATATCTTGGATATCATACAAAGGTGTGACCAGAACAGTGCTGCTGATAAAAAGCTATTCGTCGACATGCTGAGGTGGTACATTCTATTTCAATAGACTCTTCTCGCCATTTTTCCTAAACTGTTTAAAGTTATAAAGACGGTGAGACCTACTCAGAAGAAATAATATCTCGCCTCATTTGATGCAAATGGGGAGATTGTTGAGTCTAGTGGATTGCGTCATGGGCTCGGTCCATAGCCTAGTTTAAAAGCCAGTATTGGGCTTGTCCAGCCATGCATTATTTTATTAGGGTTTAGTATATAAGCTGCATGCATGCAGACTTAGAACTGATAGCTTTTCATTGTTTCCGTTTTCATAGCTTGTAAACCCTAGCTCACCTCTACAGCGGAAGTTCTTCATCGAGCCCTGCTGAGGCGTGACTCAGTTTTGAATCATAAGCTCATATTTGATTATGTTCTGTGTTCGTTCTTATTTTGTTCTTAAACTGTTAAGTTTTCTTTTATCGTACTTGTGAAAGATCTAAACGATCTAAGAGTTTTGAACTCATCAATTTCCAAAACATATTTTCATTATCAGAGTAAAACATTCCCAGGCTATCTAATCTATGGTGTGGGCCATGCGATCACCCCGAGCTCTTCCCTCCGCTACCGAAAGTACCTGAAACCACAACTGAAAACCGTAGGCATGAAGCTTAGTGAGTTCCCACAACCTACCACATACCCTGCATAAACACATATTTCACATACTGGCAAGGATTGAATCTCAGGGGGTTAAAATGTAATTTCGGGATTTATTTTGAAAAGGAATAAAGAAGTTAGTCTAAGTCCCAAATCTACTTGTGTATGAATCAGATCAGTTTGATGGTGCAGAATCCCAATCAAACGCATGATGCCAGATCAAAATAGAAGAGAAGAAGAAGAAGAATAAGTGAATATATGATGTATTCAATGAATATAATGATGCTCCATACACATAGTACACACACACACTAATTCTTCTGTCAACCGTACACTCATCTAACATACACTCCTCACCTTATATATATGAGACTTCACGGCCGTAAACACAACCGCAAAAACATAGATAGCCATAAACACCAAGCTGTTTACGGTTCTATACATATAAATACATTTTCCTAGAAAAGTAAAGTATAAACCATATTTTTTACCCAACCGTTAGGGTGTGTTTGGTAAGTATTGTACCTGAATTGTAATGAATTATGAAAGATGGGGGTTATTTGGTAAATATTGGATCAAAGTTGAAAGGATTTTATGGAGTCAGGGGATAAATGGTAATTTTCGGACTTAATATGAATGGAAAGGAGAAGGAGGGGCGGATTTTGTCAATATGGACCCTAGTCTGAATGGAGAGGGTATAAAACTGTTCCATTGCCTCTCAACCCTAACCCTAGAGTGGTCGTCACCTTTAACATCCAGCCGCCGCCACCTTACCCTCCTTCTTCACTTCCGGTAGCCGCCAACCTCTTGACACCTTAGTGGACCATCGAAGCCTTGAGGTCATCGACAACGATGAACGAGTTGAGCCGATACAGTGACTATGAATTCAGTTGGAAGAAGAAAAGTTGTGGTTGCCACCGCTGTTGTTCACAAAGTCGGGGTCGTAATCCCTTCTTCTCCTCATCCTTCTGTTGGAGCGATGTCACCTGACCACCGCCCCTCTGTTTTTGAAGCTGGGAATCACCAAGCTGACACTGCCATTGCTTCCGTTGCTACTGACGATGACAAACCTCCTCCTTTCCTCATTTATCTCCACATAAATACGTCACCGATGCCGTCTGGAGGTCTCTCAACATCACTGACGCCCTGCGTTCGCCGCATGCCGCCATAACATGGTGGTCGGGTTCGTGGTTTGTTATGTGATGGAATGTGGGGGAGGGTTTTGTCGAATGAAAGGTGTGAAGAACCACCATCATCGGCTTCTACCGATAATAAAATTCTTGCTGTTAACCGATGATGTTGCCGCCTTGCTCAGCAAATGCCATCTCCGCCTTACGCCACGTTGGGTGGCTGGGTTTCTTTCATGATTAGAAGACTTGTGGGTGTATGTTCTTCTACTTACGTATGTGGGTGGTTGTCTCATCTGGATTTCACAAGAGGGCCACCACCACCACCGAGAGGTGGTGGCTAGCATATCCGACCACCACCTGCCGCCACAGTACGACTGTATGTGTGTTTGTCATTTATGAGTGTGTAGCTTAGTGTGTGTTTGTGTGTGTTTAGATATCGTGTTGTAACATATTAATTGACCGGAATAGTAAGAAAACTCTAAACCACCACCGTAAGGTGGTGGCTGCCGCCTCCTGCCGCCACCATGTACCGTGTTGGGCGGCGGTGTGTTAAGTTTGTGTTTTGAGTCGTTTGGGATGCTTGGATAGAATGGGCTTGATTAAACCCTAATGGGCCCAATGAATCCATAATTGACCTACAAGTCCAACCATGTGATTAATGGGCTGGTATTGAGTAGGAAACACTAATTAGGGTTTGGAAAACCCTAATGGCATAAAACCCTAATTTTTGGGAATTGATCGGGACACACACAAGAATCGTTTAATAAACTTAAAATATTAAATAACAATCATTGGCAAATTAACCTAATGCAATATTGGACTTAATGGATTAAGTCCTTAATGGGTTAAGTAAGAAACACTTAACCCTAATCGTCATTTCATGTGAAAACCCTAATTTCACTTAGGCCTTGATTTGGGCCTTCCTACTGGGCCTTGGTGGTTGGACTATTGATGGGCTATCCAAGAACAAGTAAATGGACCAAAATAATTGAATGAGTTTTAGGGTAAGGCCAATGTGAAGGACTTGGGCCCAATTTAGAAAATTGGGCCATTGGTGGGCCATAACTGGGCCTTTATGATTATGTGATATTGGGCCATGGGAATACCAAGAGGTTGGACTAGAACAATTGGATGGGCCTTAAGGAAAGACCATGTAGAGGTCTGGGCCCAATTTGGAAAATTAGGCGATATGTTGGGCTTTAGCCCATTACTTGAGTATTGGACCGTTAGAGTGTGAGTTGAACCTTGGGCTTGAACCCAATTATTAATTGGGTATTGTTTGATGTTGACTGTTCAGGAATCTGTCAACCGGCAGTCGGAGTTTCATCCGCGGGACTTCAGGAGAGCCAGGTGAGATACCTCACTATACTAAGGGGTCTAAGGCACCACTGCCGACCCATTGGATATGATATCCTAGCAATGGTAGTATGTTGAGTATGAGTAGTGTTGCATGGTAGGTGTTATGCCAGTTAGGTAGGTACGTAGGACTACCTGTGTTGTTATGTGGTTATTTGTATGGGCATTAGTTATGATATATGTTGACATATTATATGGGATGGGTTGAGGTGATACTGCTCCGTGCGGTAATCCAACAAACCCGAGAGCATTCTAGTTACGGCCTGAGGGAGAATCATACTGTGGGCTCGATGGCAATCCAGATGTGAGCTGTGGTCTCGGAAGGCAATCCAGACTCACACTGTGGGCCCAAGGGTAATCCAGTCTGTAGAGCTGTGGAACTAGTACATACTGTTATTTCTATATGTGTTATGTGCAGTGTATTGGTTTTTCGGGGGAAATTACTAAGCCTCAGGCTTACAGTTTCAGTTTATTGTTTCAGGTACATCAGATGATCGTAGGAAGGCAAAGGCATGATCGTACAACTCCTCACCTTTTATGACTATGTTTTTGGGATACTCTGATATAGAATTGTTTTGAAAACAAATTGGTAATAACTGTTGGTTTCTAAATGTTTAAAAAAGTTTAAATTTGGTCTTATTTTTTATGGGTGTTACAAGTTGGTATCGGAGCGCTGGTTTGAGTGAATTGGATAAACACTTGTGAGAATCCAGTCTCAAACTACAATCTGAGAATTTTTACAAAATGTTTATGGAAAAAGAAAATGTAATAAAAAGAGTTGGATTAAGGGCATGGGCTCGCTCTCTTGTCATGTTCTTGTTTGATTGTTGGCTTGGGATTGGGAACGTGGACCTTGACATAACTTTGATTTTTAAAAGGAGGATGCAGAGTGTACGATCACCCGGAGCCAGTAAGTAGACCCCAAAATACCATATGGTTATGTGTGACAACCCTATATTTTTCCAAAATCAATGTAATCCTCAAAAGTCAAAGACAACGAAAACTATTTGGAATCAACGAAATTAACCTAAAAAATAAAGTGTTCGAATATCTAAATTGGGATACATCAAATGTTAGATGTCGTGCCAAGGTTTCCAAAAACTTAAAGAACATCCAAAACCGGTTTAAATTGAAGAAACTATAACCACTCAAATATTTACGACACACCCGGTAAAACACTATTTAACGTAAAAAGTGAAATTACAATAAAACGCATTTTAGCCTTAAGTATCTAAACAAAAGTTGTAGAGTTCGTTAAACTGTAAACGTACATAAAAAGATCGCCCAAATTGGACCTCGTATGAAGAAGTTACGAATTTTCTAAGATTTGTAACAGTAGTAGAGGACTAAAAACTCGAATTGAAGATCGAGCGTTATTTAGCTAACGCAACCTAAACAAAAGTTGAAGGTCTCCACAATAGGAGTAAAATGATAAAAAGAAAAACGAAAACCATCATCGGATAAAGAAACTATGAATTTTTAACGGACTTTAGCAGTCCCGGCCTATTAAAAACATATCATTAAAAATAATGTCAAAACTAGCTGACGGAGTCTAAATGAAAGTTGTAGAGCATGATCTCACCTACGCGTGGATATAAAGAACGCGAAAAATGGAGCCCGTATGTGAAAGTTACGGAATTTAGAAGACGGAAGCCAGGATTACGCCCAGCGTAATGAAGGAGTATGCCCAGCGTACTCAGGTGCAGGGTCGAGTCCCATCGGCTGCAGCTCTATGCCTAGCTAGACTCGAGTCGTAAGCCATGACGCAAAGTTACGCCCAACGTAACCGAAGTACGCCCAGCATACTCCAGTGGTACGCCCAACGTACTCGTCCTTCCAGCCCTATAAATAGAAGGCATAAGCTCCGGATTTTTGGCATACATTCTCAAACCCACACTCACTCTCACATATTTACAAGCACCAAAAGCCGTCCCGACACCCTCGATTTCCGCACCCGAGCCCCTGACGAAGGTTCTACGCTACCGAGATCCCCGAGGAGCTCGAAGACGCAGCTTTCCGCGGTTGAAGTTCTGCTCGACTCTAGTCCCACTCTCTTCAAACCAAACAAGTGAGTTCATACCTCTACTTTTCAAGTATTTTCATGTTTTAGGGGTGGAATACAAGTACAATACAAGTAAACGTATCGTTTTATAAACATAAATGCAACATCTATCTTATTATTTATCGATACCAACATCTTACTTTACGTATAAAGTTTAGTATATCGTCAAGTTATTTTCACCAAATGGAACATACTTTCTGAAAAACTATAATGGGTATAGTTAGCAAGTTATTCATACATTCTTACGTATACATCTTGAAAAACGAAATACTTTCAACAAAAAATGAAGTAAAGTCTTTCTTATCGTAGATCTATTTATACTAAGTGATGTGAGATATTCAAACTTCAACGTACTCTTATGTATGCATTTCAAGTCCTGTATTATATACCATAATCTCTTGGAGGGACAGCATGATACTTGTGTATAGATCTATACGGGATTGACAACCCCGCACCTAAACTGTTAGCTACAGTTAGACCGACAGGTCTGGGGTGACAAATGTCATAACACTACAACACCTGAAGAATATTGTTACAGGCAATCTGTGTCAATAGTATGGTTATAAGACTCACATGAAAGTATAAAAACAAGTTTGATTTATGAGAATCATATATGCATTCAGTATTTACATTATTTTGAGCACAAAGTTTATCTTTATCATTCAAGTACGAAAAATACTAACGCACTCCAACTTTGGAAACTTTTCAGACTATATATATAGAAAATATTGGATTTTCTAAAAACCATGTTCATCGATTTTCTACCAAAAAGACATACTTTTCAATACAAAACACTTATGAACTCACCAACTTAATTGTTGACACTTTTTTGAAACCACTTGTATTTCTCAGGGAATCAGTAATGCAGGTAACTACCAGCTTTTGAAGAAGGAACGCTAAGGACGTTTATTATTATTAAACATTTTACATCATCATATTGTAATATTCTTTTGGAAACATGTATAAAGCAACAATATATGTTTTTATTATATATATGATGGTTGTGTTACTTTCTTTACAATATTCAATTGTTATGGTACTACGTGAAGTCATCCACCCTCAAATGTTTCCGCCATTCTGGTTTGGGGGTGTGACAGATTGATATCAAAGCATTGTTTATAGTGAACTAAGTATATCGAACCACATAAGATATACAAAGTATAAATACAAAGGGGATCAAAAACCCTCTGACAAAACGTTTTTATAAACAATATATTTTCTTTTAAAAATATACATTTTTACTCGCATGTGTCAGTCTCGTATCATGACAAGGTTTTCTAAAAAGTATTAAGGCAAGTTGCGACACTACGATTGGGACTCGGGGTATGTAATCAAATCGAGAATAAATATAGCCTGATCAAGTATATTTATCCTGGATTTGACCAACTTACGTCGAGGAATGGTCGTAGTGGAGAACAAGCCAAAAACTTACCAAATAAAATTCTTTTAGATTCGCCAAATTGAAATACTATAGGAGTATTATTATAAAATAATAGTACAATGAAAAACTTGCACACCATAAGAGATAGTTAAACATAGGATGCCGTTAAATAGAAATTTCTTTTCTTATAAAATTCTCATACTTCTATCCTATTACAGACAGATGGCCGAATTCCATTTACCGGGAGATCCCTACTACCCAAACCAAGGCAACGACGGATGGATAGATGAAGACCCGGAGGAAATCGAAGAGGAAGTCGAAGTCGGAGAGGAATTCGAAGTCGACGAGGAGATCGAGGAAGAAGAAGAAGCTACTGATGGGACAGACTCCGAGCTGGAAGTAATCAACCCTTCTGTCCCTCATCCTCCCGAAGTCAGACCATATCACCCAGGACCCATTCCCATCTGGGGAAGCCACCTCTACTACTGGAGCCGCCAACTAGGTGTACGCCCTCCTTTCGGCATGTGTCAAGATTTTTACAATGTCAGTGGGGGAGGCTCAGCTGATCGAGCGCTTCCCGTTATTGTGGGCACTATAGCTACCCAGAACTACCATGCGGACAAGCAAGCGGCCAGAGTTCGTGAGATCAATGCTGCTACACAGGGTAACGCCGCAGACATCCGTCGTCTGGAAGGACTACACGAAAATACCCAACTCTACACAGGGACGCTTCAGAATCAAATGGTGACAGCACTAGCAGAAATAAGAGAGATGAAGGAACAACAAGCAGTTCTTGAAAGGCGCCTAATGGGAGTCAAGCAGTCGGATGTCGAGTCTAGCTCCAAACGTGCAACACGCCGCAAGTAGAACTTGTTCAACTCCAACAAATTTTGATATAGAATAGGACCTCGGATAAAGCTTTTCTTATTTCCTTTGTACTTGTAATCGGAGACCTCTAGGTAGGTCAAATTTTCCTAAACACGAAGCATAATGTAACGCACCGTATGTGTGACATATATATAAATATGAAGTACTTCTTTACATACCTCTCGAAACTTATGATATTATCTAAATTGTTATATCTACTTTGATCTGAAGTTAAAACAAATTACACGATACAACTAACCCTCTAGTACACGACTGTCAAAACATTAGAAACTTATAGTGTTCATTATTATTTCTCTACCAGAACATGCCTCCTCGTAGATCAGCACGCAGAAACTCAGCTCCAACACCACCTCCACCGCCCCCTCCAACTATGGATGCAACTATGTTCCAAACTGCTGTAACAACCGCTGTAATCGCAGCGATGGCTCAAATGAGCAACAACGGGTCAGGAGGAGGAATAAACAGCTTTACAGATGGCCAAAACCAAGGCCGTTCCGGGGTATGTACTTACAAGGACTTCACCAACGGAAAATCTATTCCCTTTTATGGGACTGGGGGAGTGATGGCTTTATCCCAATGGATAGAGAAAACGGAAGCTGTATTCGAGATTTGAGCATGCCCTGAAGAAAGAAAAGTAAAATTTGCTGCCTTTACTTTCTCTGAACGAGCCCTGACATGGTGGAACGGCCACGTCAAGGCTCTAATCCTAGTGGTGGCGAACTCCATGGGTTGGGAAAACCTGAAACGAATGATCCTATGAGAGTACTGCCCAAGAGGCGAGATTCAGAAGCTCGAATAGGAACTGTGGGGCCTTACGATGGTAGGCTCGGACATCGCAGGCTATACAAACAGATTTAGTGACTTGATAATACTTTGCCCAGGGATGTTGATCCTGGAAAGCCAAAAGGTGGAGAGGTACATCTGGGGACAATCACCCCAACTTCGAGGAAGTGTGTTAGCCTCCAAACCCATGACCTTCGACAGCGCCAAGGAACTAGCGCAATCTCTCGTTGATCATGGTGTCTGTCAAGGAGTCACGGCTATCGTCGCTGAACCAACCAAAGGGAACAACAACAACGATAACAATGCCAACAACAACAACAAGAAGAAATTCTGGAACAAGAGAAAGGGGCAAACTTCGCAAGAACCTTCAAAGAAACAAATGGTGGCGGTTCATGCCGCTACTGCTCCCACTACAACTCCTGCTACCCCTGCACCAACAAAACAATATGCTGGGAACCTACCAAAGTGCAGCAAATGCAACTACCATCACCACGGTAATTGCCGCGAGATGCACTGTAAAAACTGCGACAGGAAAGGGCACACTGCCCGTTTCTGTAAGGCACCAGCGCGACCAATCACTCAAGTTCCCGGTATTGGGATAAGCCAGGCATGTTATGGGTGTGGAGAAACTAGGCACTTCAAGAGGGACTGCCCCAAGGCAAAGAATGTTGGCGGTGTTGGGAGAGTGCCGGTGATAGGTCAAAATGAAGCAATAGCTGACCCCACGGTGGTTACGGGTACGTTTCTCCTCGACAACATTTATGCATGCATACTCTTTGACTGCGGTGCGGAGAGAAGTTTTGTGAGTCATAAATTCAAACACCTACTTAATCAAAAACCCCAACCACTCAATAAAATATTCACTGTAGAAATGGCAAATGGTAAAACGGAAAGCACAAGCGATATGTACGTAGGGTGCACATTAAATTTAAACGAGCACTTATTTCAAATCGAACTTATGCCCATTTCGATAAGAAGTTTTGATGTAATCATCGGTATGGACTGGTTAAGTCTTCACCATGCCGATATACTTTGTCACGAAAAGGCTGTTCGCCTCAATCTGCCAAACGGCGAAACTCTTGTCATTTATGGTGACAAACCTAGTACAAATTTACAAATCATCTCCTGTATTAAAGCACGAAAATATCTTCGCAAGGAATATCATGCCTTTCTAGCTCACGTAGTAGACCAGAAACAAGAACCGAAGAACATTAAAGACATTCCGGAAGTCTGCAACTTCCTAAACATTTTCCCAGAAGATCTTCCAGGAATCCCACCAGAACGCCAAGTCGAGTTCAGAATCGACTTAGTCCCCGGAGCTACTCTAGTAGCAAGGTCGCCTTACCGTCTAGCCCCAGCCGAGATGAAGGAGCTGTCCAATCAATTAAATGAGCTGCTGAGCAAGGGCTTCATTAGACTGAGCTTCTCACTATGGGGAGCACCGGTCCTATTCGTGAAGAAGAAGGACGGATCTTTTCGCATGTGCGTCGATTACCGGAAGCTGAACAAACTCACGATCAAGAACCGATATCCCCTACCGCGCATAGACAATCTGTTCGACCAACTACAAGGAGCAAGCTGCTTCTCAAAGATCGATCTAAGATCTGGTTATCACCAACTGCGAGTGCTGGAAGGAGACATCCCCAAAACGGCATTCCGAACACGCTATGGTCACTACGAGTTTGTAGTGATGCCCTTTGGATTGACAAATGCACCAGGGGTGTTCATGGAATTGATGAACCGAGTATGTTGTCCCTTCCTGGATAAATTCGTGATCGTGTTCATAGATGATATACTCATCTATTCAAGAAGCCAGGAAGAACACAACCAACACCTCCGCGAAGTTTTGGAGACATTGAGGACAGAGAAGCTATACGTAAAATTTTCAAAATGCGAGTTTTGGATTCGGGAAGTAGATTTCCTAGGACACGTTATAAGCAAAGAAGGAATACACGTGGATCCTTCTAAGATCAAGGCAATAGAGAGTTGGGGGACTCCAAGAACCCCTACATAAATCCGGCAATTTTTGGGACTCGCCGGGTATTACCAAAGGTTCATACAGAACTTTTCAAAGATTGCCAAGCCACTCACCACCCTAACTCAGAAAAGTGTGACCTTCGACTGGGGAGAAAAACAAGACATCGCGTTTCAGACACTAAAGCGAGCCTTATGTAGTGCCCCATCCTAACCTTGCCAGAAGGAACAGAGGACTTCGTGGTCTACTGTGATGCATCAAACCAAGGACTTGGGTGTGTCCTGATGCAACAAGGGAAGGTCATCGCCTACGCCTCAAGGAACCTAAAGACACACGAAGTAAACTACACGACGCACAATATTGAGCTAGGAGCAGTCGTGTTCGCTCTAAAGATATGGAGGCACTATCTCTACGACACGAAATGTAAAATCTTCACCGATCATAAAAGCCTCCAGCATATCCTCAACCAGAAAGAACTCAACATGAGACAAAGACGGTGGGTAGAACTACTAAATGATTACGAATGCAAAATTCAATATCATCCCGGAAAGGCTAATGTGGTGGCCGATGCACTCAGCCGGAAGGAATACTCGGACCGCAGAGTGAAATCTTTAACTATGACAATCCATTCACACCTGTCCACGTAAATTAAGGAAGCCCAAATAGAAGCCTTAACATCTGAAAATGTGGCAAGGGAAGCCTTAAGGGGAATGGATAAGAAGCTTGAAGTCAAGAATGATGGAGTTCATTACTTCATGGATCAGATCTGGACGCCGAAGTTTGGCGGATTCAGAGAAGTCGTCATGAACGAAGCCCATAAGACACGATACTCCATACATCCCGGCTCCGATAAGATGTATCTCGACCTCAAGAAACTGTACTGGTGGCCGAACATGATAGCCGAAATTGCTACCTACGTGAGCAAATGTCTGACGTGCGCCAAATTCAAGGTAGAATACCAAAAGCCCTCGGGATTGTTGCAACAACCATAAATACCCTAATGGAAGTGGGAACGGATAACCATGGATTTCATAGCCAAATTACCCAAGACGGCAAGTGGACTTGACACCATTTGGGTGATCGTCGACAGGTTAACTAAATCAGCGCACTTCCTACCGATCAAAGAAACGGATAAATTGGTGAAACTAACTAGAAGATACCTCAGAGAGATTGTACGACTGCATGGTGTGCCCCTATCCATTATCTCGGACCGAGATAGTAGATTCACCTCAAGGTTCTGGCAGTCGCTACAAAAATCTCTAGGAACAAGACTAGACATGAGTACTGCTTATCACCCACAAACTGATGGCCAGAGTGAGAGAACCATACAAACCCTAGAGGATATGTTGAGATCTTGCGTAATCGATTTTGGCAAAGCATGGGACACCCATCTACCATTGGTCGAGTTCTCGTACAAAAATAGCTACCACACTAGTATTAAGGCTTCCCCGTTCGAAGCCGTCTACGGTCGTATATGCAGATCACCTCTGTGCTGGGCTGAAGTGGGGGACACACAACTAGCAAAAGGACAAGCAACATACAACATGCTCGCTGGGCCAGAAATCATAAGGGAAACTACGGAGAAGATTGTTCAGATTCGGGAGCGACTGAAAGCATCAAGGGACAGACAAAAGAGTTACGTGGATAAAAGACGGAAACCCTTGGAATTCCATGTTGGATACTTAGTCCTACTAAAAGTCTCGCCCTGGAAGGGATTAATACGTTTTGGAAAGCATGGGAAACTGAACCCAAGATACATCGGACCATTCGAGATCCTTGCCAGGATTGGTCCGGTGTCTTACAAACTTTGATTACCTCAGGAACTCCACAACGTACACCCTACCTTTCACGTATCAAACCTAAAGAAGTGCTTGTCCAATGACACCCTTGTCATCCCTCTAGACAAAATTGCAATAAATGAGAATCTCTAATTCGTAGAAGAACCAGTAGATATCATGGAACGGGAAATAAAAAGGACTAAACAAAGCCACATACCTATTGTAAAGGTCCGCTGGAACGCCAAGCGAGGACCTGAATACACCTAGGAGCGCGAGGATCAAATGAAACAAAAGTACCCGCATCTTTTTCCTAACCTGTAAACTCTATCTTAGATTAAATTTCGGGGCGAAATTCCCTCTAACGGGGGGATGATGTGACAACCCTATATTTTTCCAAAAGCAATTTAACCCTCAAAAGTCAAATACAATGAAAACTATTTGGAATCAACGAAATTAACCTAAAAAATAAAGTGTTCGAATATCTAAATTGGGATACATCAAATGTTAGATATCGTGCCAAGGTTTCCAAAAACTTAAAGAACATTCAAAACCGGGTTAAATTGAAGAAACTATAACCACTCAAATATTTACGACATACCCAGTAAAACACTATTTAACGTAAAAAGTGAAATTACAATAAAATGCATTTTAGCCTTAAGTATCTAAACATAAGTTTTAGAGTTCGTTAAACTGTAAACGTACATAAAAAGATCGCCCAAATTGGACTCGTATGAAGAAGCTACGAATTTTCTAAGTTTCGTAACAATAGTAGAGGGCTAAAAACTCGAATTGAAGATCGAGTGTTATTTAGCTAACGCAACCTAAACGAAAGTTGAAGGTCTCCACAATAGGAGTAAAATGATAAAAAGACAAACGAAAACCGACGTCGGATAAAGAAACTATGAATTTTTAATGGACTTTAGCAGTCCCGGCCTATTAAAAACATATCATTAAAAATAAAACAAAAGTAGCTGACGGAGTCTAAATGAAAGTTGTAGAGCATGATCTCACCTACGCGTGGATATAAAGAACGCGAAAAATGGAGCACGTATGCGAAAGTTACGGAATTTAGAAGACGGAAGCAAGGATTACGCCCGGCGTATTGAAGGAGTACGCCCAACGTACTCAGGTGCAGGGTCGAGTCCCATCGGCTGCAGCTCTATGCCTAGCTAGACTCGAGTCGTAAGCCATGACGCAAAGTTACGCCCAACGTAACCGAAGTACGCCCAGCGTAACGCGTACGCCCAGCGTACTCCGGTGGTACGCCCAACGTACTCGTCCTTCCAGCCCTATAAATAGAAGGCATAAGCTCCGGATTTTTGACATACATTCTCAAACCCACACTCACTCTCACACATTTACAAGCACCAGAAGCCGTCCCGACACCCTCGATTTCCGCACCTGAGCCCCCGACGAAGGTTCTACGCTACCGAGATCCCCGAGGAGCTCGAAGACGCAGCTTTCCGCAGTTGAAGTTCTGCTCGACTCTAGTCCCACTCTCTTCAAACCAAAAAAGTGAGTTCATACCCCTACTTTTCAAGTCTTTTCATGTTTTAGGGGGGGAATACAAGTACAATAGAAGTAAACGTATCATTTTATAAACATAAATGCAACATCTATCTTATTATTTATCGATACCAACATCTTACTTTACGTATAAAGTTTAGTATATCGTCAAGTTATTTTCACCAAATGGAACATACTTTCTGAAAAACTATAATGGGTATAGTTAGCAAGTTATTCATACATTCTTACGTATACATCTTGAAAAACGAAATACTTTCAATAAAAAATGAAGTAAAGTCTTTCTTATCGTAAATCTATTTATACTAAGTGATGTGAGATATTCAAACTTCAACGTATTCTTATGTATGCATTTCAAGTCCTGTATTATATACCATAATCTCTTGGAGGGAGAGCGTGATACTTATGTATAGATCTATACGGGATTGACAACCCCGCACCTAAACTGTTAGCTACAGTTAGACCGGCAGGTCTGGGGTGACAAATGTCATAACACTACAACACCTGAAGAATATTGTTACAGGCAGTCTGTGTCAATAGTATGGTTATAAGACTCACATGAAAGTATAAAAAACAAGTTTGATTTACGAGATTCATATATGCATTCAGTATTTACATTATTTTGAGCACAAAGTTTATCTTTATCATTCAAGTACGAAAAATACTAACGCACTCCAACTTTGGAAACTTTTCAAACTATATATATAGAAAATATTGGATTTTTTGAAAACCACGTTCATCGATTTTCTACCAAAAAGACATACTTTTCAATACAAAACACTTATGAACTCACCAACTTAATTGTTGACACTTTTTCGAAACCACTTGTATTTCTCAGGGAATCAGTAATGCAGGTAACTACCAGCTTTTGAAGAAGGAACGCTAAGGACGTTTATTATTATTAAATATTTTACAACATCATATTGTAATATTCTTTTGGAAACATGTATAACGCAACAATATACATTATTATTATTATATATATGATGGTTGTGTTACTTTCTTTACAATATTCAATTGTTATGGTACTACGTGAAGTCATCCACCCCCGAATGTTTCCGCCATTCTGGTTTGGGGGTGTGACATTATGTGATATTGTGATATGTTAGAACAACATGCTAGTACTAGGCTAGGGATCTTCAGTAATTGCAAGATATAATTTTATGATTGTATGATGTCTGATAGCCTAGGGTATTCATTATACGAAATTGACATCATTACTGTAGTTTCTTAGTGTATGCATCATGGATGTATATAATTAAGATCTTATAGCCTGAGAATGTCTGGTTTGGCCTTATTTCCTATTCTTTTTTGATGAAGGGCTTAGGGTAGGATCAGGTATTCGAAAGTCTATAGGGTCCAACATTATGTATGGTTAGCATATACGAGGGCTACAGGGTTGGTGAAAGTTTCATGGGTGGGTCGTGAGAGGTCGGGAGGCCAGTTATGAGATATTCAATATTCCTCTAGGAGTGAGGATTGAGCGCTTGCCAGATTTTGTATACAGTTCGGGCGTTGTGGTGATACTTGAGACAAATATGGGTAGGTGTGGAAGGTAGTATGGGTATGTACTACTGAAAGCACACGACCCATACTCGTATCAAGGAAGTCACAACTCCTGGGATTTAGTTGAAAGTTGGTTTCTTGTCGTCATATGGGTTATCAGAGATCTTTCTGGTGTATTATCAGAATGATGGTTACGAGACGTCTTGAGACCGGGTCCGGATCAGGACCGGGAGCTAGCAACCAAGATAAGGCAGTATTGTCAGAGGATCGTGTCAGTGAGATCATCCGAGAGGAGGTGATCGAGATTGTCCGAGGACAGTTTCCGGAGATGTTTGGGTCTATTAAGACCGCCATGGTTGAGTATTTCGATGAACGCTATGCAGCCCTTGCTGAGACGGTTGTCGCAGCAGCTGCAACAGCTGTAACGACGGCATGAGGAGTTGGTCGAGCTTTCCAGTACTAGGACTTGATATTGGGACGTATTTTGATGAGTAGAGGGTTGCAATTATTTAGGATCAAGGAGATGTTCTGTACTAGTTACATTTCGTGGGTTGAGCGGGAGAGGCCAGCACATGAGTTTCTAGATTTGAGGCTTCGGGGGGCTTTCTTGAGGCCGGAATGTGAGTCGATGGGACTCCGGAAAGGAGTGATGATTATGTTAAGCTAGATTTATGCACCTGGAAGTAGAATAGTTAATTGATAGGATTTGAATGTCGTATTCTAGGGAAAGGATTGTGCCCTTTCAGTTAGGGGTGTCGAACGAGTAAAATTTTCGGGTTTCGGATAGAACGGGTATTTCCTTAAGAAAATAATACCCGATACCCGACCTATATTGTAATTCGAGTTTTCGGGTTCCGGGTATTTGGGTTTGAGGTCGGGTCGAGTAATTATCGGGTATACCCGAAAATTTCTTAAATGACACTTATTGATCATTTTTTTATTTGTATTTTTTTATTTTTACATGTTGGTTGGTTTAATAAAGAATCGGATAGGAAAATACTCTATACAATTAACAAGTACATATATAATAACAATATAAATCATTATAATATGTTATGTACTTTTTTAATTCAATTCCGTGCGATAGTGAGAATCTGAGAATTGTGATGACGGTTTAGGACTTCAGCTTCAGCGTTGTATTCCCTTTGCAAGTTTGCGTTGACTGTCGAGCCGTCGTTCATAAGAAGGAAATAAAAGGTTTTGTTTTATTTTAAGCGTGCGTACGTGACTGCATTGTATATTTGGTATTATTTTAAAAAACGAATTCGGGTATACCCGAAAATTAATATTCATACATAAAACCCGACCTATATTATTATCGGGTTAACCTATTACCCAAATGTTCATACCCGTTACCCGTTCTACCCGACCCATTCTACCCGAATTCGGAATGGGTCGGGTGGGTAGAACAGGTTTCGGATTTTTTCGACAGGCCTACTTTCAGTTTACAAGCTCGAAGGAGCGGGCAAACATGTGATCCCAGGATCAGGTGGTATTCCAGCTCGGGGTCAGTTAGTGTTAGGTGTGGGCAATAGTATCTCAACGCTGGTGAGTGCAGGTGTGTTGATGTGGTATGAATATCTTGTGAGGCGTACGTGATTACTGTTTCGACCCAAAGGAGCTAAAATCTGATTCGCCTTGAATCTCTTATATCAGGCGGCAAGGATTGATTGTATGATTTATTGCGCTTTCGGGATTGGAGAGTATGTCTTGAGAGTAGTTGTAGCCTGGTTTAGGGAAAAGGTTGTTTCAACTACTGCAGTTCAACTGTGGATGATTAAGCTGGTGAGTAAGTCAGGGTGCGAGACCCTGAATGATATGATTCAAGAGCCCGAGAGCGAGAGATTTGTTTGGAGCACTTTAGGAAGAAGGGTATTATGTGGGAGGCCTACGGACAGAGCCCCACAAGATGGGTATTCAACATTGTCAGGATTTAGCGGTTGTAGTAACCGTTATTGATTGGTGGATGAAAGCACTAAGGGAAATAGTTTGTTGCTGAAGTATTAGTGGAGCATCTATCTTTTGGTCTTCATAATTTGAGTGTGGGATCATACAAGCATCAGGTATTGTCGGTTAAGTTATGTTTCGATTACACACCAGTGGGTGGTGATTAGTGTTCTAAGTGGTGGAGAATTAGGTATTTTCAGGTTGAGCGTCCACCATTGAAGGTTTTGCCTATTGCTGTTTAGATTATGGTTTCTAGAATGATCGGAGAAACGTTAATCGGTGAACCTCTCAGGGAGCGGTAATTCTCCGAAGGAATTCAAGAGGCGACAGTTGAGAAGCTAGGATCGTGTCACCAGTTCCCTTATGCAGTGTGTTTATGTTTCCTAAGTCTTTGGGGGTATGTTTCCCCTCGATGATGGAATAAAATTTTGATTCGTATCCAACTCGGATTTTAGTAACCTTTGGGATAATCGTGGAAGTCTTCTCAGACTAGTTCGGTATTAGTAGAATCGGATCAGTCTCGGTCAAGTACGGGATTTGTGGCGAGTGAATATAGAGTTGGGGATTCCCAAATATGTGCATGGTAGTGATTCCCCATGTGTATTTGTGGGTATTCAAGGTGGAAATAGGGTTGGTTCGGCTTACGTGTTTGATCAGGTCTAGGTTATAGTTTGTAATTGGATCTAGAGTTTAACTATCATTCTATTCTAGGTTTATGTGCGACCAAGATTTGTAGGATTTTGCTTAAGTAGCAACTTGTTCTATAAGTGAATCATGCATGGTGGGATTTCAGCCTCGTGGCGCTAGTTGGTGTTGTGAAGGATGTTGGTTAGGCCTTTTCTGTTGGACAAGGTTGATAGTTTATCAGGAACATTCCATTCATGAGCTGAGGGCCAGGTAGGGCATACCAGACTCATGCTGTGGGATCATAGGCAATCCAGGCCTATGCTGAGGGCCTTGTAGGTGTATTTCAGTCATAGGCTGTGGGCCTAGTGATCTTAGTAGTTCATTCTACTGTTTGAGCGCTTTCGAATGGACACATTGCTGAGATTAGGGATAGCCGTAATCGGCCTCGAGGAACCAGAAGATTTTGTGAGAAATGCAAGGGAAGGTCCTTGAACCTCAAGTTATGAGTTTAGACCCGAGTTCGTATATAATGGTATTCTGATCTAGGGTATTCCATCCCAAGGATGATCAGAACTTATGATTGATTGGACTTGACGTGTTTGGTATTCCAACCTGAGGGTTCATTGGGCCAAACATGTGCAAGATACGAGGGTATTCCACCCCGAGGATGACTGGACCCGTCGTAGGCATGCCTGGTATTCCAACCCGAGGCAGATTGGGCTAGGTATGAGTGTTTGTGCTTATGAGCCGGTTATTATATGTATGTGGTCCTGGCGATAAATGAGGCATTACCTTGTTAATACAAAAAGGGTCGTCTCCCAGTTTACACCCTGTTGTTCATTATATCCCTGGGAATTGGTTATCAAAACGAGTTTCTCTTGAAGTAGTACCTGATCTCTTGTCAAGAAAAGAATTATAGGTAGCAATTTATGATTTGTGATTCTCTTTTCGGGTGGGAACCCCATGTTATTAGCAGTTGAGTAGCCAATTAGGAGTTAAGTGCAATGAATTCCATCTCGATACTTCAGATTCGGATTGAGTAAACGTGATCATATTGCAAGGGATTCGTTTATGTTCACGTTTTAGAACCCTGCGAGGGTTGATTATGGTTTCCTTGGAAAGGTTGGGGTTATGCTCGTAGTTGTGGCCGTGTTGCTCAAGTTTTCTGGCGGATAACGAATGATAAGAAAACTATTTCGAGGACGAAATCAAATTTAAGTGGGAGAGAGTTGTAACATCCCATTTAAATAGAATAATGCAGTAATAAATCCGGAACCCCCATATGTAATATTATTATTATTTTATATTATTATTTTCTAAAATTAAATAATAATTAGCAGAGTGTTGGTTTCGGGAAGCCAAATGGCATAGATTGAATCTCCGGGGGTTAAAATGTAATTTCAGACTTTATTTTGAAAATGAATAAAGAAGTTAGGGTTTGTTTGGTAAGTATTGTATCTGAATTGTAATGAAGTATGAAAGATGGGGGTTATTTAGTAAATACTGTATCAAAGTTCAAAGGATTTTATGGAGTCAGGGGCTAAATGGTAATTTTTGGATTTAATTTGTAAGGAAAGGAGAATGAGGGGCGGATTTTGACAATATGGACCCTAGTGATGGGCTATCCACGAACAAGTAAATGGACCAACATAATTGAATGGGTTTTAGGGTAAGGCCCATGTGAAGGACTTGGGCCTAATTTGGAAAATTGGGCCATTGGCGGGCCATAACTGGGCCTTTATAATTATGTGATATTGGGCCATGGGAATACCAAGAGGTTGGACTAGAGCAATTGGATGGGCCTTAAGGAAAGACCATGTAGAGGTCTGGGACCAATTTGTAAAATTGGGCGATATGTTGGGCTTTGGCCCATTACTTGACTATTGGACCTTTGGAGTGTGAGTTGGACCTTGGGCTTGGAAGCCAATTATTAATTGGGTACTGTTTGATGTTGGCTGTTCAGGAATCTGTCAACCAGCAGTCGGAGTTTCATCCCCGGGACTTCAGCAGAGCCAGGTGAGATACCTCACTATACTAAGGGGTCTAAGGCACCACTGCCGACCCATTGGATATGATATCCTAGCAATGGTAGTATGTTGAGTATGAGTAGTGTTGCATGGTAGGTGTTATGCCAGTTGGGTAGGTACGTAGGACTACCTATGTTGTTATGTGGTTATTTGTATGCGCATTAATTATGATATATGTTGATATATTATGTGGGATGGGTTGAGGTGATACTGCTCCGTGTGGTAAGCCAACAAACCCAAGAGCATTCTAGTTACGGCCTGAGGGAGAATCGTACTGTGGGCTTGATGGCAATCCAAATGTGAGCTGTGGTCCCGGAAGGCAATCCAGACTCACACTGTGGGCCCAAGCGTAATGTAGTCTGTAGAGTTGTGGACCCAGTACATGCTGTTATATCTATATGTGTTATGTGCGGTGTATCAGTATTTTGGGGGAACTCACTAAGCCTCGGACTTATAGTTTCAGTTTATTGTTTCAGGTACATCATGTGATCACAGGAAGGCAAAGGCGTGATCGTACATCTCCTCACCTTTTATGAGTATGTTTCTGGGATACTCTGATATAGAACTATTTTGAAAACAAATTGGTAATAACTGTTGGTTTATAAATGTTTTAAAAAGTTTAAATTTGGTGTGATTTTTTATGGGTGTTACAAGTCCTCCATGGCGAAGGTCATAAAACCCTTGCTCCATCCCGAAAGGTGGGTGTTGCCCTTGATGGCAACTCAATCTTTCAAGTTCATAGGCCCATTATAGCTCCATCGGTGTGCTGTTACCCTAGCCATGTAGGGAGGGTCGATGACTTCGGACTCTGCGTCCGATTCATCATCATCCTCCTCCTCGTCTATCTCCTCATCCACTTCCTCCTCCGACTCATCCTCCGGAATCTCCTCAAGATCCTCTGTGATCCATCTTGTGTTCCCGTGGTTGGGGGGGGGGATAAGGATCTCTTGGGTGGTGAAAATCTTCCATGGCATCTGTACGAGAATATATAAGCACGAGAAAATAGATAGAATACCAAAATGCCCCTATAGTATTTTATGTCTTTATGTTTTGTTCTTAGATCCTTTTGGTTTAAGTTGGTAAGTTTTAGATTTGTTGTCCGACCACCCCTAAACATATGTTTGTCATATATCGAATAAACATAGTTTATCAGGCTATATTTACCCTAGATATGATTACATAATTGTCTAAGTTTAGTCACGATGTCCAACTCCTCTAATTACTTTTTATTAGTTTCTTTGTTATGACACTATCCTTATTAGGCACACATGTATGTATACTTTTTATAAAATACTTATATTTTTAAAAAAATACTTTTTGTCTTAGTGTTTTAGTCCCATTGTATTTTTAGTTGTATATCTTGTATGGTTAGATATACTAGTTCACTATAAACAATGCTCTGATACCAATCTGTCACACCTCCGAACCAGGACGACAGAAACGTTTGTGGGCAGATGACGTCATTGTATAGTATCATAACAATTGAATATATATGGACATAGCAACCCACACAACAAACATTAAGAGATACAAACTTACATTGTTACACAGTGTATTTGTTCAAGTTTACACAACATTAACTAAATAGTAACAATTCCAAAATACAATAAAAATCCAGTTCCTGATGACTCAAGTACCTACTTACTGGTTACCTGGGAATACAAGTCATTTTGAAAATCGTCAACAATGAATATTGGTGAGTTCATAAGCCTTTTGTATGAAAACGGTTTGTATCTGTTTTGTTTTGAAAAGTATAGTATGTTTCTAGAAAATCCGATATTTTCTATAATAGTGAATTGTATGTCTTATACCGATGACATAAATTGTATGTATGCATGTTTTCTTTGTATGTTCCCAGAAAATCCAATATTTCCTGATGTACGAAAAACTATAGTCTTATAAACCCTAAGACCCAAAATGTAACCAATAATGTACAGAAAAGTAGTATGAAATTTTATATTTTAATAAAACCGGTGAAGTGGAAGCTTCCCATAAACCAAGATAGTATTGTTAATCCCTAAGTGAGTTCTTGTAACCATGCTAATTTGACTGTTATGCCTGACACGTTGTTCTTCAGGCGTTGGAATCGAGAAGATATTTGTCACCCTAGACTGGCCCGTCTAGCTGTAGCGAACAACTCAGGTGTGGGATTGGCAATCCCGTATAGATATGTATACAACTATCTCGCTCTCCCTCCAGGAGACTTTGGTTATAATGCAGGACTTAAAGTGTACGCTAGGTAGATACGGTGAAGTGAATATGTCTCACTGGAGCATTAACGGATTTACGTGAACTTTGACTCCCTTTTTAGTATATAATCAAATGACCTCACTAGTGTAAAATCGTGATAGGTGCTTTATGACACGCATTTTACAGGTTTCATGACATACAGTTTATGACACGCGTTTTTACAGTTTCATAATACACGTTTTATGACATGTGTTCTGTGACATGCAAATTTTTCTGTCAATAGTTTGTCTTGTAATCGTTTTTGCAAAGAACTAATTATAAATCTTTATGTAAATAGTTAATAACAGTTATGTTTAGTAGTAAACATAACATTGTTTTGCTTGGGCTATTAAACCATACAAAAATAGTGATGACAAATCTACGACTATTTAACTAATAAAATTATTTGTAAAAGAAAAATATCAAACTTTGTAGTTTTTTTTAACAACTTTTTACCGGATTGTAAATTTGTAACACAAAATACATTTATTTTGGGTTGACTCTAGTATATCACGATTTTTATGTAACAAAAGATAACAAACACATGTGTCAAAAATTTTATGTTGTTAACATATGCTATTAGCCTTTTTATACAAGAATATGTTCCATGTTCATCATATAATCATAGTGCATAAAATTGTCCAATGGAAAAATGCATTTTAACTCATAGAAAGTTCATAAAACACGATTTTTATGTGTGTAAGCATAAGGTTTTCGACATCATATGCATAAATCCTTCCATAAACAAGTTGGTGCATATAAATATCCAATGGATAAACGAACCTTTACTTGTATCCCCCCTAAAAGCATGAAAAACACGAAAACATGGGGGGTATGAAGCTCACCTTGGTATTTTGTGAGTTGTAGGAAGGAAAGTGAAGAAGATTTCGTGCCTTGGATGGTGGTGACGAACTTGAGGAGTTTTCTTGGAAAGGTTGGTACTCTAGAAGCTAACACACGAAAATTTGTGTGTAAAGGTGGAGTTTTAGCTTAATGAAGTACAAAAACACTAGAGGTTTACAAGAATACTTACCAAATTCTTATGGGTTTCTTGAAGGAAAACCACCCTTTAAGATGCATACATTTTTGGAAGAAGCAAAATGAGAGAGACTTGACTGAAAATGTGTGAAGGAGATTTTTGGTGTGGCCTTGGGGGTTTTGCGGTCGATCTTAAGAAGATGGAGGGAAAAGTTGGCTTGGTTGCGTGGTGAATAATTTGATGCACGGTGTGGATTTATGGAATGTAAAAACATGAATGGTGTGGTTGTTTGTTGGGTATTGTAATGTAAAGAAATGAGGTGGGAAGGCTTGGTAGATCTTTTTTTTTTGTCTTATGCAAAAATCGAAACATTTAGCTCAAAGGGTGGGTTCTCGGTTCTAGGGTGGCCGAAAACACCCAACACCCACTCAAGGTTTTCGGTTTTTGTGTGGCCGAAAACACCCTATATCCTTAAAGAGTGTTCGTTTTTGGAGTGTTTATGGCTTTGGGTTTAATTTGGCCAAATATGGGTTTTCAGTCCAATAAGACCCAAAGGAAAAACGGTTTTCGGCCTAGGGTATGTGGGCGGAGAATTCTAAGCAAAGGCCCAACATTTGTTTTTGTTTAGTTATTGAATCAATTTGGGCTTACATGAGGTTATTACTACTTGATTCTTTGTGTATGCACATGTATACTCATATAAAATTATCGTTTCTGAATTTCAAGAACCTAATACAACAAGATTACACAAGGAACTGTTTGTACGTGAATCACAATCTCAACCCTAAATTTGCTAGATGTGACAAAAGAGTCCAAAAGGACAACTCAAATGGCCCGAAGTAGCTTATACTCCAAGAAACTAAGTTATGGGACCAAAAGATGCTAAAATCTTCCCTAAACCTAGATCTAAGCTTGGAATGATCAAGGTTCAAACTTTATACCTTCAATAGGATAGAAATGGCGCACAATTTATAGATTTACAAAGTCCTTCTTCTCCTTTGCTTCTTCCTACACTTCCTTCTTCTTCAAAACCACCAAAGAACACCCAAACACACAAGTTAAAGTAAAAAATGCACTCAAGAAGGCTAGGCTTCGAGATTTATACTAAAAGGGAAATGGAGGCTTAAATGGTAATGAGCTTGAGGGACTTAAGGACTTTAAATAAGGTGTAAACCCTAAAAATTAGGGTTTGCCCCTATCATGAGTACTCCCAGTGTATATCGGGGATCACCCGATGATGCGCAAGCAAGGAGTATGCCGTGCGTACCAAATGTACGCCCAACGAACTGGCGAGTCCCCCACCACCTTTTTACTTGAGTTAAAATAGAATGAATCATTAACATCATACCTAGTGACTCGGGTGCTACATAAAAGGTGTATGATTATTTACCTTTTCGGTGCTCTTTGGTCGAAATGGATTAAGGGTGCGAATCTTTAGCCAGGTCTTCGATTTTTTTGAATGTAAGTAATAAGAAGTTACATGTATGCCGAGGTATGAGACATGGTGACTCCCTATCCCCATTTTATTCATTCTAACCATGGAGGATGATATTCTCCATTTGATGTTAAAATGTATCTCAGTGGGTAGTAACCTAATCCAGTTGTCGCATTTGTTTTTATGCGGATGATGCAATCTTCGTGGATGAGTGGGATAAAGAGAATGTTTAAATGTTGATTCGGTTGCTCATGATACTATATTTGTCTTCGGGATTGCAAATGAACATGGACAAATCCAAGCTTTATTAAATGGGGATGACTTCTTGGGAAACATTATTGGACATATTCCATTCCTTTTATGTATCTAAGTGTATCGGTTGGGGAAAAACTGATACAAGTGATTTCTTGGGAAACATTATTGGATAGATTCCGGAAACAGTGATCCAAGTTGAAGAAGAAGATGCTGTCTATCGGGGGCAGACTTTCTTTAGTAAAGTCAGTCTTGGGGAGTCTCACGATTTATTATTTATCTCTTTTTTCAGCCTTGATTTCAACTATACAGAATTTGGAAGCTTTTTTTTTTTTTTTTTGGGGGTATGGAAGATCATGAGAAAAAGCTTCAATGGGTTAGATGAGATTTGGTTCTTAATGATAATGGGCATGGGGTCTTTTGGTGGGTAGCTTAACCGCGGTTAATCAAGTACTCTTATATAAGTGGCATTGACAATTTCTAAATTGGTCTAACTCTCTTTGGGTTAGACTCATTCATATCTGCTATGGTTTTGATGGAGGTTTTGTTGGAGAGAATTATCAAGGTTATAAGTGTGGGGTTTGTCCAGGTAACATTAAATTAGTTTTAGACCTTAACAAATAGGATTAAGTCCTGTTTATGTCCTTAGAAAGGAGGGTGAGTAATGAGGAGGAAACTAGATTTTGTTTGGCTGTTTGGTGTGGTGATGATATGTTTATGTTGCATTTTCCCATGTTGTATGGTTTGGCTGCTCACCAAAATTCCTTGGTGACTGGTTGTTGGACCATGTAGGGTTGGAAAATCTCATGGCGCCGAGATATTCATGGTGGAGCAGAAGATGAGCAGCGGATCTGACTTTTAGATTTGTTGGGGGCAGTTCACTTGGACACGGGGCGGGATGGATGGAGATGGGGTTTCGATCATATCAATATGTATTCGATTAGCTCACATTTGGACCTTGATGGTCATTTGAGCAATGATGTACTGACTCGGTGGAACATGTATGTCCTGATAAAGGCCAATTTTTTTGTGTGGAGACTCGGGTTGAATCGCTTGCCTACGAGATGTAATCTAGATAAATGTGATATTACGCTAGAGTCGATTTTATGTCCTTGTTGTGGAGATACATTTGAAGATGCAAATAATCTATTTTTTTAGCTGTGAGTTGGCGGCTTAGTTGTGGAATCGACTTGGTGAATGGGTGGGACAGTCAGTCCCTTTTTTTTGGAGATTTGTTGAGTATGTTTCAGTGGGTTCATGAGCATTCGGTGTTGAATCTTCACTTGTTAATTTTGGAGATTGTTTGCACCAGACTCTAATTTGGGTGTTGTGGACTTATCCAAATGCTCTTATTTTAGAAGAAAACAATTTACAAGAAGGATCAATTATTTGATTCTTTATCTTTTTTTCGGTTTAAATGGTTTTGTAATAGGAATCCTAACAAAATCTTAAATACATGGATGCAAAATCTCCTCATGTAATTTTTTGTTTTTTTTTTCCTTGCTAGTTTTAATAAATTCTCGGTTGTTCAAAAAAATCTCAAAGTTAAGAAAATACAAGAAATAAGTACTAACAAAATGAAGCCCGGTTCCACATGGTTGCTGTTCCCAAGCGAAACCTATAAAATAATATCCCTAGTAAAGGAAATAAATTATCTAAGTATCATAATTCTCCTCCTTGAAGTCAAAGTTATGTGAACCTAAGCTTGAAATCTCTCTCACACGACTTGCTAGATACTTATTTGTAAAGATGTTAAAAGTTAAATAATTGAAGTGATAGAGACATCGTTGTAATGTAGTAGTATTTATTACATGATATTTTTCTGATAGCTAAAACAGATTCGTTGCAACAAGAAATAAAAAATCATATATTCCTAATAAAAACAACACGACAAAAAAAAAAAAATCAGCATCAACCGCGAACTGAAAGTAAAAAATAAAAACTCGAAGAACACACGGATCATATAATCATAGTGAATTGAAAGTGTCAAAAGATGAAAGGCACACCCATGAATCTAAATCAGAAGCGAACAGAAAGTAATAATCAAAGAAGACTAAAGACAAATCACAAATCACAATAAGACACGAACTAAAAGTGACAATCAAATAAAATAGAAAATAGGGTAAACAATCAGAATCAATTATGCATTAGAAGTGACAATCAAAGAGAAAGAAAACAAAGTTCCTAATCAGAAATATATGCAAACTAAAAGTGGACATCAAAGTAGAGGAAATATGAAGTCGGGGATTAGAGGAAAAATAAAGTAAAAACAATGATATAAGAGAGAATAATGCCAATATAAAGTTGCTCTAGAGGACTAAAACCGATCGTGAATGACAAAAGGATAAAGAGAAAAACAAAAAGATAAATTTGAATATTTTAGTATTATAGAGGTGTCTTTAATACCATGAAATAAATAGGGGAAGAACATAAGATCCTACTGAAAGTAAATAGACAAAATGACAAAAATTATAATAATTCTGAAGAAAAAAAAACTAAAATTTAGGAAGGCCACGAGAATAATAATTGCTGTATCTTTTAATAGAGTATTTCTACATTACAATTAATAAAATAAATTGTGAACATGTAAGTCGACATTGGTGTGAAAGAAGGAGGAAATGAAAAGTTATGGATGTGAAAGTGGTGGTCTTAGATGGTAGTAAAAGGTTGGTCCCCATGGATACTTAATTCACAACTTGTAGCAATATATATATATATATATATATATATATATATATATATATATATATATATATATATATATATATATATATATATATATATATATATATTGGAATGATTATGTTTAACGATGTCTTGTAGATATTTGGGAAACCACTCATTTTATGTATTATTAGTTTATTACCTCCTATTTTTTGATATATATATATATATATATATATATATATATATATATATATATATATATATATATATATATATATATATATATATATATATATATATATAATGACGAACTCCATTGAAGGAGTTAACCAACGAACTGACATAATCGATGTTCTAATCGTAATTGAGGTTAAATTAGGAAATCGTTTTCACTACTAATTACTTGCAATTAATGGAAAGAACCAACAAACTAATTATTAAATCGTTAAAAATTATGAATTTCAAGTAATTTTAAAAAAATATTATACATTTGATTGATGCATTTTTTCCTCTCTGTTTCGCATTAAGTGCAAATTGACCACATTCCATGAGAAAACTTTGAATATGGAATGAAATCCTTAGGATATTACACTTTAGATGATTATGATAATGATAATGTTCTTGCTATCAAAATGTACATCAAAGTGAGAGCAACTGCAAAAGTTGTTGCAAGTTTTGTTGGGCTCGACAAAATTTTGATTTGCTCCAAACAGGTTTGCTTTCTCTTTAAATAAAATTTCAATGTTAACATTTTTTTATGTAGATAAAATAACAATTGAATTGATACAACAATCACACACACACACACACACACACACACATATATATATATATATATATATATATATATATATATATACTTATGGATGTCCATATTCATATGCATATATCTATATGAGTATACATGAACATACACATGCATTTATGCATGTCCATACGCCTATGCATATATCCGTAAGTATATGCATATATCAGATTCTTCCCAAAATCATAAAACAAAACATGAGGAGTTGGATGATCACACCTTCGCATTCCCGCGATCCTTTGAGGTACCTGAAACATAATCCAAAACTATAAGCTCAAAGCTTAGTGAATTCCCCCAAAATACCAATACACAAACAAATAGCACGTATATAATAACAGCATGCAATGGGTCCACAACTAACATACTAGATTAACCCTGAGCCCACATCATAAGTTTGGCTTGCCCTTGGCCCACAACTTACGTCTGGCTTGCTCCCTGGCCTGATCAGTCCTCAGACTGAATAACACTAAGCCCTCAGTATGACTTTGACATGCCCTTCCTGGCCCTGAGAATCATCGAGGGGACCAGATATCGCTTCTAATCCTCCAAGGACTAGAAGGAACAGATAAACTTCGACTCATATGCTTGTACTAACTACTTGTTGAATCATACAAAAACGCACGTTTTATAACATCGAGTTACCAATGCGTTTTGGTACAATCAATGTATATCCAACTCATAGTCAACAACTCATATCTCTAGGTTTGAAAACTTATATGACATTACCGTCTCACGATCACTCGAGATAAATTCCATGAAGTGATACAAGTGAGCGTGGGTTGAATCCAATACTCGAATCACTATTCCAGGAGTACTCATGAACACTGCAGCCCCTTTGTCCCAGACAAACTGCATACCCATTAATGACAGTCTTGCCTCATTACCTACTTCTAAAGTATGATTGACTGTGGATGGTTTGAATAATATGATATACCATAATATAATTATTCTGGAAGTCAAAACATGCAAAAATTGAAATGATAGTAAACGACTGACAGAAGATAGTAACACTTTACTTATAAATAAATAACAACTTTTATTTATCATTGAATGTCAATTACACTTTACAAATTTCAAAAGCTATCTAATTTCTAAAACTAATATCATCCTTTAGCCCAATGCGCCTCACATGCTGAAGATGCTTAACCCTACTCAGTCCCTTCATGATGGTATCTGCTGGGTTCTCATCCGATGATTCCCTCTTTGCCACGAGGATTCCTTCTTCTATTTGATGTCTAATGAAATGGTATTTTTTGTCGATGTGTCTAAATCTCCCGTGATCCCTTGGTTCCTTGGCTAAGGCAATTGCACTTTCACAATCATAGAAAATCTCCATAGGCTCCTTTATAGCCGGTACTACTCCAAGGTCTGCAATGAAGTTCTTCATCCATATCGTCTCCTTTGCTGCCTCGCTTCTGATATGTACTTTGATTCGCAAGTTGAATCAACTATTGTCTCCTGCTTGGAACTTTTCCAAGCAATTGCACCTCCATTTAAGGTAAAGAACCAGCCTGAATGAGAGTGGAAATTATCCTAATAAGTCTGGAAGCAAACATCACTATACCCTACTACTCTCAAGTCATGACTCCCACCGAGGGTAAGGACCCAGTCCTTAGTCCTCTGCAGGTACTTGAGAATGTTCTTTACTGTAGTCCAGTGAGCCTTGCCAGGGTTCCCCTGATATTTGCTGACCATGCTCAAAGAAAAGGCCACATCAGGACGAGTACAAGGCATAACATACATAATCGAGCATACAACGGAAGCATACGGTACTCGACTCATCTCAGCTATCTCAGCCTCTATACTTGGGCTTTAAGTCTTACTCATTCTGGCGTTACTCTGGATCGGTAACTCCCCTTTCTTGGAATCCTGCATGCTGAACCTGTTCAACACCTTATCCAAGTAGGTACTTTGACTAAGTCCAATTAGTCTCTTACTCCTGTCTCTCAAAATCCTTATCCCTAGGATATAGGCGGCTTCTCCAAGGTCCTTCATAGCGAAGCACTTCCCAAGCCAGGACTTCACCTCCTGCATAGTTGGGATGGCGTTTCCTATGAGTAGTATGCCATCCACATACAATACCAAAAAGCTAACTATACTCCCACTAGCCTTGACATATACACATGACTCATCTTCGCTCCTCGAAAAACCAATCTCTTTGGCTTTCTCATCGAAACAAAGATTCCATCTGCGAGGTGCTTGTTTCAATCCATAGATGGATTTCTCAAGCTTACACACTCTATTAGGGTACTCTGTATTGACAAAACCCTCTGGCTGACTCATGTAAACATCCTCAGCCAACTTTCCATTAAGGAAAGCGGTTTTGATATCCATTTGCTATATTTCATAATCATGAAATGCAGCAATGGCTAGCTAACCGTAATGGACTTAATCTTCAGTACTAGTGAAAAGGTCTCCACATAGTCAACTCCTAGAGTTTGAGAAATTCCCTTTGCAACCAGTCGCGCCTTATAAGTGTGTACATTGTCAACCAAGTTCCAAGATTGATTGTCATACATGGACTGTATGTCGCTGTCCATAGCCTCTTTCCATTTAGAAAACTTTGGGCCTGTCATGGCTTCCATGTAGCTGTTAGGTTCATCCAAACTTACCAGTGTACTATCACTGATAAGTGTATCACCTTCCGCAGTAATATGGAAACCATAGTAATGCTCAGGTGCATTCCTAACTCTAGTGGAATGCCTCAGAGGTACAGACTCGTCAGTTAGATCAACATGAGTTTCCTCCTCAGGTTGCTTGCTAGGGTTTGAGGTTCCTTCACCACTTGACTCTTAAATTTCTTCAAGGTCAATTTGCCTCCCATTGTTTCCTTGGCTTATGAACTCTCTCTAGGGAAAGACTCCTCCCCTTGCCACAAAGACCACATTATCACTGGGTCTATAGAAGAGGTAACCAAAGGATTTCTGTGGGTAGCCGATGAAAATACACAGCTCACTTCGAGGATCGAGCTTATCGTGAGTCTCGCGCCTCACGAAAGTCTTGCAGGCCCAAATCTTGATGTGGTCCAAATTGGGAACTTTCCCAGTCCACATATCATGAGGTGTTTTGAAAACCTTTTTAGTATGGACTAGATTAAGGCTATGGGCGGCAGTCTCTAAGGCATACCCCCAAAATGAGATTGGTAGCGAAGCTCGACTCATCATGGAACGAACCGTATCCAATAAGGTTCGATTACGTCTCTCAACCACACCATTAAGCTATGGTGGTCTGGGAGGTGTCAATTGTGAGACAATCTCACATTCCTTAAGATAGTCAAGGAACTTTGTTCTAAGATACTCACCACCTCGATCGGATCGAAGCAGCTTAATGTTCCTGCCCAACTGATTCTCCACTTCTTGTTTAAACTCTTTGAACTTTTCAAAGGTTTCTGACTTATGCTTGATTAAGTAGACATAACCATATCTACTGTAATCATCAGTAAAAGTCACATAGAAGCGGTTAGCATCTCTTGTGGCGGTTCTGAAGGGTCCACACACATCTGTGTGTACGAGATCCAACAAACCTTTACCCCTAGCACAGGTACCAGTGAAGGGTGACTTTATCATTTTTCCAAGTAAACAAGATTCACAACTATCATCCGACTTCAGGTCAAATGACTCCAAGACTCCATCCTTTTAGAGTTGGCCTATGCGTTTCTTACTAACATGTCCAAGACGACAATGCCATAATGATGCTTTATCCAAGCTAGTGGAGGAATCAATACACAACACATTATTCCCTAGGTTATCTACAACCGACACTGTTTCATATACATCATCACAAGTTAATGCTTTAAAATAAAGAACATTATTATAAAAAGCATTAATACCACCACATTCATTATCAAATGAAAAAAGTAAATCCTTGTTTGTACAAACCGTGAAAGGAAATAATATTTCTCTCCATTTCAAATGAGTAACAACATTCATTCATATCTAGTCTTAACCCACTACTTAGCAACAAAGAATAAACTCCAATCTTGGTGACAGGTGAAGCTTTCCTATTCCCCATGATCAAGTTTATCTTCCCGTGCTCCACATTCTCACTTCTTCTTAGTCCCTTCAAATCAAAACATATGTGAATACCACAACCCGTATCAAGGACCCATGAATCAGAATATGGTGAGTTATTAGACAATATAGTGTAAATACCTGCATGATTGGGTTTCACTTTCCCATCCTTAACATCTTGCAAGTACTTTGGGCAGTTTCGCTTCCAGTGCCCCTTTTCATGGTAATAGAAGCATTCAGCCTCTTTAGGGTTGGCAAAAGGAGTGACAGAACCACCTTTGGTTCTACTTGAAGAGGAGCCATAAAGAGACTTTCCTTTGGTCCCTTTGAAGGTCTCTTCCTCTTCTTTCCTTTACCTTTCCCGATAGCTAGAACAGGGGCGGTGGTAGGAGTAGGAGTGGTAACAACCGATTTACCTTTAAGACCACTTTCGACGATCTTCAAAAGTCCTTGAAGTTCGCTGAGTGTGACCTCCTCCTTGTTCATATGATAGGTCATTCGGAATTGATCATAACAAGAAGGTAAGGAGTGCAATATGATGTCAATTTCCAACTCCTCGGGAAATTTCACATTCAACTTCATCAGGCGATCCGCAAACCTTTGCATTTTCTACATGTGGCCCATGATGGGTTCACCATCCTTCATTCGGGTTGTTATCATGGAGGAGATTATTTCATATCACTATTGACGAGCACTCTGATGGTATCTTTCCATCAAATCCTAGTGTATCTCAAAAGGTTAAATATCCTCATAGGACTCTTGGAGCTCGGCTGTCATCGTGGCCAGTATGATACATGCCACTTTAGTGGCATCTCTCTCATGAGTCCTGAAGTCAGCGATCTCCTTTGGAGTAGCAGAAGACTCATCAAGTTCCTTCAGCTCCTTGTCGAGGACATATTCCTTGTCCTCATAGCGAGTGACCATCCTTATGTTCCTAATCCAATCATTGAAATTAGTCCTATCAAAGATGACTCTCCCACAAAGGTTCATAAGAGAGAAGGAGCCAGTAGGGTTTGAGCCAGAAGCAGCATTGTTGGAAGACATCTGAAAAGGAAGAAAGACAAGTTTAGATTAGATATATTGATAGTACTTAATAAGATACCCAAATGTAATATTAAGGCTAGGACCCAACGCAATATTTTATAACATAGAAGAGGGATGCCGTAATCCAAGCTATAAAATATTTGCAGGTAGGTGAATGACGATTCACCAATTTCCCCCATGAAAATGAAATGTATTATTAGGTTTTAATTGGTTTTGAAACTCCTAGATTCTTTTGAGATTCATTGAACTTTTCAATGGCATGTTTCAATCTCGATTGTTCCCTTCAAGTTTTGTGACTCGGATGCCGAGGATCACAAAACAACGTGTGAATAACCATGCAAATTAACTTGGTACTCTTAATGTTTATCACCTAATCGATGTGTCGGTTAACCACACGCACTCCACCGGTCTATGATAAACCTTAAGCCACCCTTTGCCAACCTTGTTAAATCCAAGTTAATGTGCCGATTAACCGTACACGCTCCACTAACGACTTAAGCAAGGTGCAAAGTGTAATTTCATGGGTTAGCATCAAATTCACATTTTTCCTAAAGTAACTAAGTTTGAGAATTTATAAAAACATTTAGTTACTTTATAATAATCATTATACTTTTAATTAGAATTAAAGTCATTTTCCTACCCGTTCGGCTAACGACCCTCCACCAGTCAAGGAAGTGGTGGGTGAGAGTGGACACCCATTAAGCTGCCATTTTATAAGCATCAACCTTATACCCCCCTTTTAGATCCGCTTCATGAATGAGGCCTACTAACGGTAAAACGACTTGATCTTATACATACATACATACATATATATATATATGTATATATATATATGTATATATATATATATATATATATATATATATATATATATATATATATATATATATATAATTAACTTGTAATACTATAAAGTATAAGGGTTGAATTTTAACTTTTAAAAATTTAGGGGTTGGAACTAAAGTTTTCTAAAGTGACTTTACATGTTCCAAAACTTGAGCCTATTCAAAACTTTTCAACTTCATAACTTATGAGTTAATGGTTTATTAAAATGAAGACTTTTCATTTATGTAACCTATGAGTTCTTTAATGGACTTTAAAAGAAAAGACTTTTGGTAATCCATAACTTGAGGACAAATTATGGACTCCGTTAAAACATTTAGATCAAGAATTAAACTAACAAACAATCTGCAAATAATTCCTATGATCTACCAAACTCATAAGTGTATGAACATTCATATCAACAATTCCAAGAATCATATAAATACATATAAAACATAAAATTTGGATAATAACCATTGTAAATGGATTAGCATAATCATTACACCATCAAAAACAGGTTTTATAAGTCCAAAACAGTTTAGGGTAATGATTCTAGTCCATTTCCAGCAGCAAAACTCGAAATTCTACACACATGAGCTTCTACTCGTCGAGTGCAAGAGCCTACTCGACAAGTAGGATGCATTTTCACTAGGACTCGTCGAGTCCCCCCATGGGCTCGACGAGTCCACTGCACATTGAACAGAAAAAACGATTTTTTTCAAGCATTTTTCATCAAATATCAAGAAAACAAGCCTAGGCTTTGATACCACTGATGAGTTTTGAGCATTCTAACACTCCTATGGTGTACATGCAGCCCTAGAAACCTTGGATATATGTTTCACTAAGATACATGAAAATTTTATTTTTCCAAGGTTCTTATCCTAAGTAGCATGGCATGGGGAACTTGAAACATAAAAGCTAGTAGAATAACATACCGTTGTTGTTGCATGAATTCCTTAAGAACTTTGTGAGACTAGCACCACAAATGTGATGCCTCAAATGTTTCACACAACACCACAACTCCTGGAATAACTTTGAGAGAAGTACACTATCACTCAAAATCGGCTAGCCCTCCTTGTTCATCACTTAGTGCCGATTTTGCTAGCATGTGGGGTCTTTATATAGTGTGTCACAAGTAGGGTTACACCATGTAAACCCTAATTGGCATGTCTTTTTCATTTCCTCCATGATCCATGGGTTTTAACCTCTATAGAGAATCTATGGAGCACCCTATGGGTTTTAGCCCAATCCAATAACCATGGATCAGTAGCCCACTATATAAGAATGGAGGATTTACACAATCAACCCCATATATTTAATTAGTCTTTTTTTATCTCCAAATTAATTCCGAATTAATTCTTGATCAATACTAATTAAATAATATGATTTCATATTAATATATTATAACTTATAATATATTAACAAATCATAAGTGTCCTTCTTCTCATTTTGTCTATCCAAATATCATGATGCCATGCAACCCAAATGGACCATGCCAACCGGGTCAAGTACATACCAGAAATAGTTATGGACTTAGACACCTTATCTAACAAGACCTTCAGTAACACAATGTCGCCGACCTGAAACTCCAATTTTTATTGTGACCGGTCAGCATAGCTCTTCTTCCGAATTTGAGCAGTCTGCAATCTTTGTCAGATCTGCTGAATCATCTCCGTGGTCTGAAGGACCACTTTGGTCCACCCCATAACCCTATGACCAACCTCTCCCTAGAAAACCGGGATATGACATCTCTGCCCATACAAGAGCTCAAAAGGTGGAGCACTAATGGTGGAGTGATAAATGTTATTATAGGAGAACTCCGCAAGAGGTAGGTAGGAGTCCCAGCTCCCACCAAAATCGATGACACAGGTCCGCAACATATCCTCAAGGGTACTCTTGGTCAATCGATCCACAATTAGCCAAATAGCATCGAAACCCTTTGCCGACTTCAGCAACTTGGTGATGAAGTCCATCGAAATCTACTCCCATTTCCACATGGGAACCTCCAGAGGCTGCAGCTTACCATATGGCCTCTGATGCTCAACCTTAACGACCCTGCAGGTCATGCATCTCTCCACGTAACAGGCTATCTCCCTCTTCATACATGGCCACCAATAGCTCAAACTCAGATATCAATACATCTTGGTGGCCCCCGGATGGATAGAAAAATAAGACTGATGAGCCTCCTCCAATAATACAATCTGTCTGACCCCACCAGACATTGAAACCCAGATCTGACCACATCAGGTCGACAACCCATGACCATCCAAAAGAAATATTGAAATCTCACCCTTGATCCTCTCTTTCTTCCAATTCTCTTCCCGAACACCCTCGACCTGAGCTTCTCTAATCAAACCCAACAGCGGAAAACCTACTTATATACTCATACACGATATCCCATCTGAAGGTCCAACTGAATTGTAGCTCAAGGCATCCACCACCACATTCTCTTTACCCGGATGGTAAAGGATTTCACATCCATAATCCTTGACTATGTCCAGCTACCTGCACTGCCTCATGTTCAGGTTAGTCCGATCCATAATATGTCCCAAACTCTTATGATCCGTGTAGATAGTACATCGGACCCCATAAAGATAATGCCTCCAAATCTTGAGGGCAAAAACCACTCCCCCCCCAAATCTAGATCACATGTGGGATATCACGTCTCGTGAGGCTTCAGCTGCCGTATTGTAACGCCCGTAGATCCGGGCTAGTCAATTTAGAGATGATCGGGGTCGAAAACGACTTTTTGACAAAAGATTATTTAGAATAAATAATCCTAACCAAGTTTTAGAATATGTCTCAAGAGTTCTGTACATATAAAGAGCGCCGAAATCCGAGTTATAACGAAGAAGTTATGACCCGTCGAAGTTTAGCGACGGAATCGGCACGACACTGCAAAGACGTAAATAGTGAATTTATGATAGAGCGACTTTTAGCGTTAGTAATCTAAATGAAAGTCGTAGAATATGTTAACCTGAGAACGTGCATAAAAAGAACGCCTAAATCTGACTTCGTATGAGGAAGTTATGATTTTTCGAAGTTTCGGCTTAGCGGTATACATCCCGAAGTTCGAGTACTAGATCGAGCGGTTTTTAGCTGACACAACCTAAACGAGAATCTAAGATCTTGTTATTAGTAGCATAACGATATAAACACAGACGAAAATGGACATCGGATGAAGAACTTATGAGATTTTAACGGACCAATCCTGTCCCGGCCTGTTAAAAATATAACTTTAAAAATAAAGTCAAAATTAGCCAACGGAGTCTAAACGAAAGTTGTAGAGTACGTCTCCACCTACACGTGGATATAAATAACGTCAAAAACGGAGTTTGTATGAACGAATTACAAATTATAATAACATATTTACGTATTAAAATAAAATATAAATCATATATACGTACACATATATACACATATGTATTTATCATTAGAAAGGTATCGACGATGCGGTCATTATAAGACTAATGTTGAGTTCTTTCGACATTAGTTTAGTACAAATATCATTAAATCCATTTAAAATAGTATTATAGAGGGGTGTTTAGTTGTTTATATAACTATAAGGTCACTAAGTAATTATGGAGGGTAGTTTTTGAAAATTCAATTAGTATAAATAAGAGCCTCTAGCTCTAATATTTCTTGCACCATTCTCTTGATTCAAGAGTCTTTCTCTCCTTATCCCCCGAGCATTTCGGTCCCTCGTGATTCGACTTCTCTTTCTGTAGTTTTTAGTATAGTAAAGTGAGCGCTGAAGCGCTGCACGAATCTTTCTTAGAAAGATTCAACGACGAAGTTCTGCCCTTGCAGAGCCCGACTCCTAGCTAAAATCCCCTTGTAAGTAAGTTATCTTTACCGTATTTTAATATAGCTTATATTTAAAATTAATATTGTTATTATGAACTTTTAATAAATATTTGAACTATTATTATGACTTATATAAGTGTCATTATAATATCTTTTTAACTATTTGTGGTACGGAGAATCTGGTTTAAATGGCCGCATAGGGTTGCTGGATTTCAAAAGTGCTATACGCCAAAATGGTTCTGCCCTCCGGTGTTTTATGTCTGCCCCTGTCCGTACATAGTGGTTGGAAAGTATTGATTAAACGCTTATATAATAATAATAATAATAATAATAATAATAATAATAATAATAATAATAATAATAATAATAATAATAGTAAGACTAATAATTAGTCACGGTAAATATTACACTAAAATGTAGTGGTAATAATACTAGGTTTCGTCGAAGGAAATTATTTTAAAGTAAACGAAGCGATGTCCGAGTATCGAGTCACCACCTTCTCAGGTGAGTGCATGGTCCCTTTCATCTTACACATATATATGAAGTATTTAATATAAAATACATGTTGTGAGTGCATAGTTACTTTCATCTTACACATAGATATGAAGTATTTTATATAAATTACGTGCTATGTGTGCATATTATCTGAATATTTGTTGTCTATGCTTGATGAACGATTTTATACATGTTTTAAATGATTTAAACTGTATATGTATTTTATATCTACGATAATGTTTTGGTAAAACATGGGTAGATGTCATAGATGGAATATGAGTTGGATGATGAGTTGAGAGGTGTTATAGACTACGAGGTGAGGGTGAGAGGTGGACGATGTGAGAAGCTGTAACGCCCGTAGATCAGGGCTAGTCAATTTAGAGACGATAAGCGTCAAAAATGACTTTTTGATAAAAGATTATTTAGAATGAATAATCTTAACTAAGTTTTAGTATATGTTACAAGGATTCCGTACATATATAGAACGCCCAAATCTGACTGCATGGGGCTGAAATGCACAATCTTCAATTTTCAGCAAAAATAGTCCTTTTTCGAATTTGGGTATGAACCGCCGAACATTTGAAGCCTCAGGGACTATTTTCGAAAATTCTGCCATTGTGCACCAAACATACGAAGAATTGGCCCAAACATTCGAAATTTCAGAAAATATTCGAATTTGGGTGAAAAGTGTCGAACATTCGAAACTTCAATTAATTGATGAGGATTGCCAAACTTTCGAAATTTCAGGGGCTGGATTCGAAAATTCTGCTTTTTGATCAAAATATTGGAAGCTTTTTCCAATCATTCGAAGCCTTGCCCCCAACATTCGAAGTTAGACCATTTGTGTCACTTTGTTAAAAGAGTAGGGACCAAAATTGTAACTGTTAGTTTTCTTCTCCAATTCACCAATTCACTAATTCACGTGATGGCTTCATACGTTTTCTTATAAACGCTTCGTACGAAAATCTCAGGTACCAAACACACGAAAATTTTTCCAACCAAACATAAGAAGATTTTATTTCTCTCCCCTCTTCAAAATCATCTTCCCCAAAATTTTCCCAAACACACGAATGCGAAGCGTACGAAGACTCCGAATATACAGTAACCTCTTAATCGTCCCTCTGAATCGACTTTTCCAGTTCGTTCTTTCAACCAAAAAAAATCTTCGTTCTTTTCATTACAGGAATTAAGTAGAGTTTCGTTTCTTACTGTGCTTCCCAAATCATCAATCCAAAACACTGGAACGCTTCGTACATTCACCCGTCTGTTCCCTTCGAATCTTATTCACCAAATCATAGTCGATCATTTTTCATTCGTTTCTCAGTTCAACCCATCGACTCCAAATGTTCGAACAATACTCCCTAATTCCAAAATCATCGACAATCGATCCATCTAAGCTTCAAAATCCAAACACAAAGATCCTTCGTACATTAACCCAGTTCATCGATTTCACTCTAACCTCTTCCCAAATCAACATGCATTTGAAAAAAATCTCGTCTTTAATCAGTTCATTCGTTGATCGATTCAAATCATTCAACATTAACCATCGATTCCAAATCAACATCTAATGCTTCGTTAGATCAAGATCCAGTTCATCAACATCACCCATTTCAATTCTTCGAATCTTAACTCAAATCGATCGTTATCCCTTCGAATCTATCAACCCAAACTCATCAATCAATTTCACACCCTTCGATTCTCCAAGCATTGATATCATAGTTCATCTCCAAACTAACGAAATTGAAACTCAGTCGATATTTGTTCATCTTTCATTCATTATCACCCCAATATAAAAAATCGACTTCAACCGATGATCAACAAATGTTTGACTTCAACCATTCGAAATTAAACTCAAAATCAGCTTGATTTCAACATTCACAGTCTTCGTTCAACTCATATCAACTGATTTCAACCTCCAATTCAACGAATCAACCCCAATAAAAATCAAGTTTTACTTTTCTTTTCTGAGTTTAACTTTTTTAAATCGGAAGTCAACAAACACGATATTGCTAAATTCAACCCAGAATTTCAGATTAAAACACGAATATTTCACTGTTCTTCATAATCTTCAAGTGTTCTTGATCAACAATTTCATCAAAGTTAAAAGACCAGTTCCCGATTTCTAAGATATGACTCGAATTAAATCGATTTCATCATATAGTGAATCATATGAAATCAATTTCTAGTTTCAAATTAGAAATCAATAAGAATCGATTCAAAAGTCTAACAATTAAAACACATCGATTGTTCAGGATAACGAGAAGAAAACGAATACGTATGAACACAAGTCAAGAACAATGGTACATACAACCACTTTATGCGTATGATTATGAACGAATGAAGTGAACACATCTTATACCTGATTAAATGACTCTTTGGGCTCATTGTGTTAAGATATCGACTCATGGGCTCATAATTGGAGATGAAGATCGTCGAATAACAAAAATTGGGCTTTTGAAACAGATTTTGATTAAATTTGGGCTCGATCTAAACAAATGAAAATTTTGTGTTCTAGATCATTATGAATAGTAGATTTTGGGATTTGGAAAGAAAATGTGTTTTAGTCGAAATCAATTTTGGCTTGATAAAAAAAAATAATAATTGGATCAAAAAAAGAGAATTGAAACAAATTAGATCCAATGAATCAAAACGATCAAAAATCAAGAACGTAATACACGATTCAATGAAATTAGGAGAGATCATAGAGAGAGACTCACCAAAATTGATCAAATTGCGACAAAAATTGCCAAATCGAGAATCGTTCTTCAAATATCACCTTGATCTTGAAGACCCGCTCTGATACCAATTGTTGTGACAAAGAACATGGTTTGGCATGCGGAATTTAAGTTTGCACAATTGAACATGGTGATGTGGGTGCTAAAAGATATATTCGATCATAGTAAATGAGTACAAAAAGGGATCTAGTCTAGAGCTTCATAAATATCTCACTCACTAATCACTATGAACTACATCTCTCAAGCACACCTCTACAAGTGGACAAACCCACCTTATATAGAGGTGTTTACATGTCTCTCTCTCTCACTCTCACTAGCTCTTGAGTCTAAAGGCTAATGCACCACATGCAAGTGGGTTTTGCAAAATTCAAACATTTACAAAGTCATTCATGGATAACTTTGCACTCTAACATGCTTGTTGTTCTCAGGTTATCTGGATCCAACATCAGCTGTTGGACTACGGTTTGAAATATCTAGAAACCCCAATTCACTGTGATAATGAGGCTGCTATTCAAATCACTAAACATTCGGTCCAACATTCCAAAACCATGCACATTGACATCAAAATTCACTTTATCAGAGATTGTTATGAGCGTTCGCTCATCCGGATAGAACAGGTTCCCACTGTCAATAATGTGGCGGATCTGTTCACTAAGCCTTTCAACAAAGCTCAATTCGATGTGCTTGTGGGATTTTTGAAAATGATTTGTTTTGAGGATTAATTTTTGTTATTAATTTGGTTAGTTTAAATTTGAGCATTTTAGTCATTTCATTCTCTCTCATGCACAAATTTAGGGGGAGAAATAAACAAAACCAAACAAAAATTGAAAAATTAAAAAAAATCCAAAAACATTCTGCTTCTGTATTATTATTTTTCGGAAAACATTAAAAAATCCAAAAACATTAAAAATTCAGAAAAATCAAAAAGATTGTTGCATAAAGTTTTGGTTGCTGATGAAGGACTGGGAAGTGATATTATCAAGTGATAACAAGCAATCTAAGTCTGCGTAATGTACCCAAAGTTGAAGGGTCTATGCTCTGGGTTTGATGCGTCGGTGGGCATGAAAGATTCTAAATGGACCTGACTAGGCAGAGTAGAACTTAGGAAATTTATAGACTTAACAAATCTTGATCTAATTAGATCCATTTAGCCTGACAATATGATGCTTGGATAGATTGAGCAGGGAGATATATATGGGAATCTACTCGTCACATTAAATGAACCCGTATCTGGAATCGTGGATTAACTTTTCCTCGATGTGCGGATTCTGTCCTTAATTCCGGTATTGATGGGGCGACCGGTAAATTCCGATGAATTAGCTATGTAGACAATTGTTTTCTCTCTCTATCTGTCTGTTAGTCATATGTTGCCTCCTTTACGTGATTGGAAGAGATCCGACCTGGACTGCAACCTATCCAAATCCATTTCTCTGCATATTATATCTATGAAATTCTTCCTATCTGTTAGCCATATGATGTCTCCTTTGTGTGATTAACAATCCGACCTGATACACAACATATGCAACCTTCTACTTCTCAATCCCTCTAAAAACTATAATTGATAATAATCTAAATCTATTATCTCTTAATGATTGTCTGCTCACCCGATGTAAGGAGTATTCTGGAAGTCTTTGATTACTGGGGCATATCAGGAAGCGGGAAACATGTTCCAGTACAATTAAAATTGAACACTCAAAGATTGTCTATAGATCTCGCTGCTCAATTTAGGTGGACAACAATATCCCTGGTCGTCGTCAGCTGAATGATCCTTAAGATATAGTATCTTGGATTTTAGGATCACTTTGTCCTGTAAATAATAGCATGTCCTAAATCTGTCACATTTTTTCATGTTTAAGTGGACCACAATACCGACGATCGACCAGACAAAGACGTGAAGATGAACGGTACCGACAAGTGGATTAAAGCTGTCTAACAACTTTGATCCCTGTATCACAAGATTTTGTCAGTAATGTTAAGATAAATTTTGTCTATGCTTATTCAAAATTTAAATTTCTCTTTTATTTTTATTTTTAAGTTTATTTTTATAATTTTCAAAAAATTTAATTTTTAAGTATTTTAATTCTTAAATTTTTAGAAATTAGTTTATTTTTATTTTTTTAGCTTTATGTTAATTTTATTTTACGTTTATTTTTAATATCCTCAAAAAGTTTTATTTTTAAAATTTAATCGGGATTAGGACTGAGATTTTAATTGTGTGGGAGACATGTAAAAGCTAAGGGAGTATAAAAGGAAGAGCATACTGTTGTAAACCCTTTCCTCTCCCACTTCTCCCTTTTTACAGCCGCAAGCTTCCTTTCTCTCTTTACTCTCTCTCCTCGAAAAAAAATTTAGAGCTTTTTGCGAAATCGTTAGTCCACTTCAAAGGTATGCTAAAACCGACTGGGGATATGCTACTTTTTCATCAATTCGACTTAAAATGGAGGAGTAATCGGGGTTTTAAGATTTCGTCGGAGTTTACGGTTATTGAAGGCTTTACGGTTTGGTGAGATTCATAAACCGTAAACTCCACTTTTGGTCTTACGACCGTAAACACCCCTTTTGGACTAACGACCGTAAACTCCCTTGGGTTTACGACCGTAAACTCAGTTTACGGTCAATTGACCATTACCATGGGTTTACGGTCGTAAACCCAGTTTTGACTGTAAACTCGGTTTGACTTTTGTTGACCGTAAACTCCATGTTTGACTATGTTTGATCGCAAACTCAACTTAAAGCTTTAAATTGTTAAATACTTTGTTTTTTACTTGGCCTGTTTAGTGTAGATCAATGGCGAATCTTAAGTTTGTAGACATGCACAACCTGGCGATTGTGTTGGCTGAACCTCCGGTTGCTCATGGAGACTTTAAATCAATGATCTACAGACTAAGAGAATGTTGCTTAGCTTGTGCCATTACTGTGAATCCTATCATTTATCAGAACATTGTCCGGGAGTTCTGGCAGACGGCTAAGATGTTAAAAGTCAATGGAGAGATGACAATTGAAGCTGTGGTTAAAGGTTGGAAGATCAAAATCACGGAGCAATACATTAGAGATACTCTGCTGATCAATGATGAATCCAATTTTCCTACTGAAATTGGGATTGATGACGTACAACGGATTCTTGAGAAGATGGGATACGAGGGTACCTACCCTCCCACAGTGAAAAAGCTCTTGCCTCCTTACTGGCGATTCCTGGAACACGTGTTCGTGAGCTGCATCTCAGGCAGGAGATCAGGAGCTGATGAAATCTCTCTCAGGAACACAGGGGCGATTGTCTCCTTGGCTGCTGGCATAAAATTCAACTTCTCAAATTTTATTCTTGATGAGTTCTTGGTGAACATAAATGCCATAATCCGGGGAACCAGAGATGCATTTTTGCTATATCTGAGGTTTATTCAAGTGTTCATCGACAATCAATTCCCAAAGATGGTCAAAGATGGTGACAATCTGGATATAAAATCCTTGGGTCCTCACATTGTTGGTCTTATTAAACAAAATCGGAAGGGCAAGGTCGTTTTTCAAGGATTACATCCTTTAGTGAAGTTCGGGAAATTTGTTGAGCTTGATGAATCTTCCGAGTCTCAGGGAACATCTGCTAAAGGATCATCTGAGCCCACTTCCTCTGAAAGGGTTGTTTCTGTAGATGTCATCACAATTTCAGATCATGCTGACGACGAAACTCCAACTGCAAATGACCAAGTCACCGAGGAACACAAATTACAGTCTGTACAGGTTCAAAGGGATTACAATGAGGGGTCGGGGACTGAGACTGAATTGTAGGAAGATCTCGACCTCACAGGATTCGATAATGATGAAACTCCCTTGAACTTCGGTAGCAATGAAGATTCTATGACCGGAGAGAGCCTCGACAAGTTGCTTGAAAATGTCGATGAAGTTGCTCATCCGGCAATAGAGACAAGGGAAGAAGAAGATGTTCTTGAAGCCGCACCTCCCCCTACCAATTCATCGGCGGAAATAGCAATTCCTATGGTGACAGAATCAGGGAATCCTCCCCTTGATATTGTCTTACCTACATCTGAGCCAGTGGAAAGTGATCACACCACTACACAAGCCTCTCCTCCACCAAGTAAAAGACGCAGATTCGACCCTAGACTGGTGACTCAAGGTGTTACAGCTCCACCAACAACCACACCTGTCATAGTCTCAGCTGAACCTGTCAGTAAAGGTCCTAGTACCTTCTATGAAGCTGGTGGCTCTTCATTCCCAACGAGTGTCTCTTCTCCCAGGCCAGAGGATGATGCTGCCTCGGTTAGGCTAGCTAGGCTCTTGGCAGAAGAACAATTTTCTACGCCACCCCCTGTAGCACCTGATTCCTAGTATGTAAAAATTTATCTTAGTGTTTTCATTTTTAGCCTTGGACTCGGCGAGTTGTAGGTCCGACTCGCCGAGTAGAGACGGGATCCAGAACACGTTTAAGTTGGCGACTCGGCGAGTCCATATTCTGGACTCGGCGAGTCCCAGCTGTCTGATGAAACCCTAAATTTCAAGGGTTTTCACCCTATTTAAACCCTCTTATCCGCCCCCATTCACCCTCAGAGCTCTATACTTTGTTCAAGCCTTGTTCCTTGTGAGTTTGAAGCATTTGGTGTGTTTTCTTGAAGATTTAGAGTAGGAAGGAGAGTAGATCAAGAAGAAGAGGAGGAGGCCAGGCATCTTTGAGCTATCTCAGTGTTTTCCTTAAGGTATAACTTGATTTCCCCTCTGTTTTCATGCTTTTAATCCCTTTTCGCTCCATGGAAGTCCTTTTTGAGCCTTTCCCCAAGCTTGTTTGTGCTTTGTGGGTTGTAATAAGTTGTTAGACTCTAGATCTAAGCATGATTGAGCTCCAGGAGCTTGGATCTACTGCCTTTATGGAGCCATATTGCATGAAAGTCCTAGATCTACTCTTTTGGTGCATTTTGAGCCCTAAAACCCTCATGGGTGTTTATTTACACATAAAGTTGGAAACTTTACGTGTTAATCAGGCCCTAGAAACCCATATCTATGAATGACATGAGCTGGATTCAAGCAGAATCGCGTGTATAGTATTTGCATGTGGCCGACTTGGCGAGTCGTTCATCTGACTCGGCGAGTCGAGTCGCGAGTCCCCGAGTTTTCCCCCTTGCGCATTTGCGGGTTGGAGCAGTGAGTCATTGGGTGTGACTCAGTGGGTCGGAAGCCAGGCTCACTCATGAAGTAACTCGGCGAGTTAATGCAATGACTCGGCGAGTTCAAGGCAATATTCTTGTCTCAAGAACAACTCGGCGACTTGTTCATACAACTCGGCGAGTCACAGCTTAAAGTGTTCTTCGGATGAAGATGAACTCGGCGAGTTGTTCATACAACTCGACGAGTAGGATGAAGGACTGGTGGCCTTGGGTATAGAAGGAGAACTCGTCGAATCAACGCCTAACTCGACGAGTAGAGACAAATTTATGGTCAGGCTAAGGGAAAGGGACTCGGCGAGTTGGCAAGCCAACTCGGCGAGTCAAGTCAACTGGCAGTTGACTTTGACTTGGACTCTTTGTTGATTAAGGGTAAAGGGTCATTTTACCCTGAAGTCGGTTAGCAGTATTTGACTAAGGGTTTTGTGGGAATTATAGCCGGAGGATTTCCAAAGCGGCAGCAGCAGCAGACAGTCGGTTCCCACACAGATCAGCAGTTACTTTGAGGTGAGTTTCCTTCCAGTAGTAACGGGCCTAAGGCACCAAGGCCGGCCCGTATAGACGAGATGTTAGTTTTAGGGTGTGGGCCGAGCCCGTATCTCTTGGTTGAGTTGATTATGTTATATGCCAGCATGATAGAGTTGTCTATACTCGTTGTCTGTGTGATACTTGTATGTTATGGGTTAGCGGCTGAGTGTGGGCGAGGCCCGTATCTCTCCGAGAGTGGAGTGTGGGCGAGGCCCGTATCTCCCAGATAGTGGAGTGTGGGCGAGGCCCGTATCTCCCAGCTAGCGGAGTGTGGGCGAGGCCCGTACCTCCTAGCTGTTCATTGTATGTTTGTATGGTATGAGGTATTATGGGGGAACTCACTAAGCTTCGTGCTTACAGTTTTCAGTTTTGGTTGCAGGTACCTCTTCTTTGAAGGGGAAGGAGCTGGCGCGGTAGCGGTACATCACACACATGCTTTACATTCCTCATTATGATATCACCTAGGGATTGTACTCTGACACTTTTATGTTTTCCAAAAAAAATTGTTTTCCAGACATGCAATATCTCTTGTGAAATGATATGATCGTTGAACGTTTATTTCCTAATATTTTGCTAAGTACATGTTCTTAAAAATGAAATTTTTAGCTCGTATTTTGGGATGTTACAAGTTGGTATCAGAGCCCTGGTTTGAGGGATTCGGACACACCTTCGGGGGTGTTTGAACTCAAATCGAGCGATTAAAAGATTTTGGAAAAAGAAAATGTTTTCTAAAAGGCTAAGTAAAGGGTTTTAAGAAGGAACAAAGTGTGTGATGTGCGCGACCGGTCAAGCTCAAGTAAGTATTCCCCAAAGTACCCATACAATCTTATGTTATGCTTATCAATTTCAATAGAACAACATGCTAGAATAGGACTAAGGCTCTAGGAGTGATGCCTTATGTGCCTGCTTTATGTGCTTCAGTGTATGAAAAGTTGCATGCTAGAATTGAGTAGACAGCGGTAGGATAGCCTGTTACGTTATGCCTAATAGTACGAGTTTAGCATTGTATGCTAGTTCAGTTTTTCTCTACGAGGATAGAGTTGCTTGAGATTGTTTCCTTTTGTCCAAATGTTGTTTGCTTTGTGCTTTGTGGGATTCTGAGTGATGGGAGTTAGCCATTAAGTGAATACGTCATGTCACATCATTAAGGATCAATACCCTAGAGAAAAGGTGGTTGTTAAGCCAGGATTCACAGTGATTTGGACTTGGGTTAACCACTTTACCTTTAGAGTTTCTTAACAAAATTTTCATGGTGTGACAAATAAATGGTCATGGCGTGAAATCTGTTGAGTTTTGTTCACCGTTGACTTTTTGATCATTTTAACTTTTCGTCAAACTAAGGGTTTTTTATTATAGATTAACGTTTAACCTCTAATTGGTTTAGGTGGTGCTAGTTGTTGAATGCTTACATGCTTGTTAACAACTTTACTGATTCTACGTGACTATGTATACATAGCTAGTTGTTGAATGCTTACATGCTGGTTATATTGTGGCTGTTGGGCTGGGCCCACATTGTTGAACAAACCTTTTAGGCTAGGCTCGTTATTTATATGATATGTCGTAATATGGGGAACTCAATAAGCTTTGTTCTTACAGTTTCAAGTTTTAAAACACTTCAGGGTGTTTTGGTGTGACAACCCGGAATTTTCATTCGGTCAAACCCTAAAAGTCAATCACGTTAATTTATAAGTCAATTACTTTATTACTTATTTTTAGCAAATTGAAGAGTTCGTTTGATTATTTTAATATTATTCTTTAAACGAACGGGTGAAAGGAAGTGCCGTCTCGGGTCTTGAAATTGCTAAACCGCAAACACCTCGTGTCTTAGAAGTTCACGGCCAAACTTTTATATTTGCGCCGAAAAATCTTCTAAAAATCGTGAACTCATGCCTTAAGCATGAGTTTACTCCCCAAACTAGTCATTTTATGTTTACTCCCCAATCACCAAAAGAGTAGACTCAAAAACACTCTCAAGTATCATCCAAGATTTAATTCAAGATCTTCAAACTTGTAAGTGTTCTAGCCAATTCAAGTTGGTATAACACTTAATCTAGTGATTGTACATTTTTTCATCCATCCATTTTTGTGTTTTTATTAGATTTCCAAAAACACCAAGAATACCAAGAACACACTAAGTGTTCTTGGACTTTTAGCTCATTTCAAGATTCCTTATAGTAAGTACTTCCATCCTTGAGTCTTATTAAGCTTGTTACATGTTAGCATCAAAGAAAAGTCCCAAGAACACCAATATCAAGTTGTTCACGGTTTCGGGAGGCTCCCAAAACCATAAACACCAAATATGGTGCAAAGTGGTGCCTTAAGGTGCCTAGACACTTCACCATGCCTTAGGGACTTGTCTAGATTCATCCTTGATGAGTTTATCACACAAAAAGCACCAAAACCTTACATTATTATGTGTTTACGGTTTGGGGATCTCCTAAAACCGTAAACACCCCAAAAGGTGTGTAAAAGTCCCATAAAAGTCCCATGGTTATTCCTTATGTGTAAATCTAACCTAGACTATTGTCATGATTGAGCTAAGGACTTGAAAACCCCCTAATACCAAACTTATGGGTTTAAGGTAGTAAACTCATGAGTTTAAGGTAGTAAAATCATGATTTAAAGGTAGTAAACTCAAAGGAAAATGGTAAAGGGACCGTAAACTCCATTTAGGAGTGAAATGGTGCCCTAGATCTTTCCAAAGGCGTAACCACCAAGTAGAAATGCTTCTAAGGACTTGTAAAAACTCAAAACAACATATGGTCATAAAATGTAGAGTTTACGATCGTAAACCCTTGATTTTACTGGGTAAACTCCTTGGGTAATGGTCATTAAAACCGTAAACTCCAAAGGAGTTTACCCTTGAACTCCAAACACTCTAGCTTTGCCCTGCAAACACATGGATGCAACCCTTGTGATCTTTAACACTTGAAACAAAGTGCTTGCATGTTCTAGAGTGTCCCAACTTAATTTATTAGTTATAAATTGACTAATTAGTTATATATATGCTCATTATATGATAACAAGGCTCGTGCGTGTGTAAAAGTCTCCATTTGTCAACTAGCATAGTATCCGACACTTCAATCCAATCCACTCACTACAAGTGAGTTCATACCCCTTTAACTAACCTTTGAAATACTTTTCAATGTTGTCAATGCTTTTATGGGGGGGGGGGGAATACAAGTTGAATACTTATAGTTATTACTTCAATCACATGTTATTAATAACTACAAAAACCAGTGATTTTCTTACTGTTCAAACTGTTTATCAAACGGTTTTGCTTCAAACTATTTACAAACTCTTTTACTTATCAAATACTTTTACTTAAACTCTGTTATACTTATTATCAATTGCATGTCCATATATGTATAGTTATATAAGATATGTTTAAAAGGCTTAGGAAGGCCGCCTGCCGTATGTGGTCTGGTGGGATATCGGGTATCCGTCTGAAGGTCGTTTAAATATTAGTTATATATGATGTGTAAATATATAGTCATAAAGGTTCTCCCAGTTCATTCAATACCCTTGGGTATCAAGGGTATACTCCCATGTTCATACGTACCAGTCATATTACTAGTAAACTACAATAGGCGTAGTTAGGGTCTTACTAATGATAATACATAGTGATGAGAAACAAACATAATACATAGTGATGAGAAACAAACATAATACATAGTAATGAGAAACAAACATAATGCATAGTGATGAGAAACAAACATTATACATAGTAATGAGAAACAAACATAATACATAGTGATGAGAAACAAACATAATACATAGTGATGAGAAACAAACGTTATACATAGTAATGAGAAACAAACATAATGCATAGTGATGACAAACAAACATTATACATAGTAATGAGAATCAAACATAATACATAGTGATGAGAAACAAACATAATACATAGTGATGAGAAACAAACATACAGGCTAGACAGAGGAAGAACACACAATACAGCTAGCACATACATTACATATACATAAGATATACATTACATATACGTTACATTCAGTTATGTGAGCTATTAAACGGGTCGTGGCACTACCAGCCATGACCGTTTTGTTGGAATAGTGTCTAAGGCTGCAACTATATTAGACAAGTATTTGACCCGGTTGTGCATGGTCCTTTTGGGTTGCCTTCACCATAGCAACTTGATAGGATGATTTATTAAGAGAGAGTAAATATTATTAGTATATTATGGGAATAATATAAAGAATAATAATATTGTTATTTGATTAATATATGTCATAAATTAATTGGAATTAATTTGGTGACTTAAAGAGATTAATTAAATAAGTGGGTATAAACTGTCAATTGTTTGATAGTTAAACTTTAGACTGTAAATCCATATAGATATGTATTGGACGGATTCTAGAAGCTAAGGATTGCTTCAAATCGTCCAAGGGGTTATCTATGGAATGGATTTGGATAGCCTTAAGAGAAGATTATCCAATTAGGGTTTAGGTTGTAACCCTCAAGGAGTCTACAAGTATAAATAGACCCTATGGCAAAGGGAAATCGACACTTCATCTAAAGTATAGAAACCCTGGCCGATTTCCTCCCCTCTCCTCTCTCTCAAATCATCCTCCTTGCTATTTGGTGTTTGTAAGCCATTAGAGGAGTGACAATTGTGACTCTAGAGCTGCAAGACAACAAGATCAACAAGGAATTCAAAGGTATGATTCTAGATTTGTTTTAGCATTGTTCTTATACCTAAATAGTCATTAGAAGTCTTGGATTAAAAGCATGTTTAATTAGAAAGCCTAGATCCAAGCATTAGGGTTTTGCATGCGCACATAGGAAAGTTCTTATGGCTAAAACCCAACAGTGGTATCAGAGCCTGGTTTAGTTTTCATTAAATTGTTGCTTATTTGTTTGAAACTTGTTTGCAAAATTCGAATTTTGGGTTTCTGAGTCGTAAACTCGACGAGTCCCATGGTGGACTCGACGAGTTGGCCTAACTCGACGAGTCCAGTTGGGAACTCGACGAGTTCAAGCGTCAGGAAAGGCCAGATTCGGGGTTTTTCCATACTTATCTTATGGAAACTTACCTTTATCATATTAGATCAATCCTAATCCGATTTTTTGATATAAATGACTATTATCTTGATCTAATTAAAGATATTTATCAACTAATAAAATATTTAATTTCCTTATATGATAATTAATTAATTATTTTGATTAATTTGGTAATTATCTTGCAAGAAATCTTGAATAAATCAAATATAGATAATTAGGAAATTAATTGTTAATTAAAATTATTTGTTATTTGATCCTCCATGTTTTAAATGTTTAAAACTTGTCCTCAAGCTTTGAAATTGATATATTTCGTGATTAAAGGTTTTAATTTAGACAATTTAAAGTTCAAACCCTAGATTTTAAAATGTTTAAAATACAACCCTGTACTAATATAATATTACAAGAATAATATGTATATATATATATATATATATATATATATATATAACTAAAATGCTAGTCTTACCGTTAGTAGACCTCATTCACGAAGCCGATCTATAAGGTGGGTATAAGGTTGCGGCCTATAAAGTGGCGCTTAATGGGTGTACACTCACACCCACTCATTGCTTGATCAGTGGAGGGTCGTTAGCCGAACGGGTAGGATAGGGCAACCTCATCCTCTCATTAAAAGTATAATAAGTAATACAAAGTAACTACACATATTTTAAATTTCCCAATCTTAGTTACTTTAGGAAAAGTGAATTGATGCAATCCCATGAAATTACACTTTGCACCCTGCTAACATGTTAGTGGAGCGTGCGTGGTTTACCGGCACACTAATTGGTTCTAAGCAAAGGTGGCAAAGGGTGATTCATTGTTTATCATAGTTCGATGGAGCGTGTGTGGTTTACCGGCACATCGAATAGGTGATCGTTACAATGAAGGCACCATGTGAATTCGCATGGTAATTCACACCCGCTTTGTGATCCTCGGTATCCCAGTCACAAACTAGAGGGGCATATCGAGATTTAAACATGCCATTGAATAGTTTTCAATGAATCTCATCCGAACCTAGGAATTCTCAATACGTTTAGGACTTATAGTTAGTTTTTTGGTGGAGAATTAGTGAATCGTCATTCACTTACCTTCAATTTATTTGCATGTTAGATTACGACATCCCTTTTCTAGTATGTAAATGTTGTTGTTGGATCTTGGCCCTAATTTTTCTTATTGGGTGATAATTAGGGATTCATATTCTAATCCATCTTTGTCCTTTCTAATTGTAGATGTCGAACGCCAACAACGCTGCTGCTAGTTCTTTCACGTTGATGAGCCTTTTCCAAAAGATCACCTTCGATGGAACGAACTTTAGCGAATGGATAAGATACATTCGCACCATTGCTCGCTATGAGGATAAGGAGTATGTCCTCGATGAGAAGCTCGAGAAAATCAACCCTGAAATCGCTGCTCTGGCTGAAATTACCGCTTTTGAAACTCATGAGCGAGATGCAACGAAGGTACATTGCATCATGAGCGTTATGTACCCGTACGAGATGCATCAAGACTTATTGGAGAGATACCACCAAAACGCGAGACAAGAGCGTTATGAGATTTTCACTAACATGATTTCCGCTAAGATGGGTCATGGAGAGTCTCTTACCGTGCACCTGCAAATGATGCAAAGGTATGTCGACCGCCTTCGTAAGTTAAATGTTCACTTTGGGGAAGACTTGGCGATCGACATGGGGCTTCACTCTTTGCCTCCGATGTACAATCAATTTAGGATGACCTACCACATGAACAAAGAAGAGGTCACCCTAAGCAAACTCCAAGGTCTCTTGAGGGTTGCTGAGAGCAACTTCAAAGACAAGTCTGTTGCACCAACTCCCAATCCACCCGTTGCTCCTGTCTTGGCTATTGTTCAAGGAAAGGGAAGAAGAGGAAGGCTTCGTCTAAGAACTATCGCAAGGTTAAAGCCTGAGATGGTGCCTCTTCTAGTGGGACCAAAGTTGATCCCGCTAAGCCCTGCCCTAACCCTAAGGAGGCAGAGTGCCACCACTACCACAATATAGGACATTGGAAGAGAAGCTGCCCAGAGTACCTGCAAGCCATCAAGGAAGGAAAGATCAATCCATCTTTCGCATGTATATACAAAATTAAATCTAACGATTCTAATCATGCTATTTCTTGGGTTCTTGATACCGGTTGTGGTTACCACATTTGTTCTAATGTGCAGGGACTAAGAAGAAGTAGGGATGTGGAGCAAGGAAGAATCAATCTAATCATGGGGAATAGAAGATCATCTCTTGTGACCAAGATTGAAGTGTATTCTTTAGTGCTTAGGAATAATTTATGTTTAGATTTGAACAATTGTTGCTATTCGCCAGAAATGGCTAGAAACATAATTTCATTTCATGGTTTATATAGACAAGGTTTTAGATTTTCTTTTAATAATGAGAATGGTTCTATTTTGGCTTATCTAAATGGTGTCTTTTACTTTGAAGCTATACCATGTAATGGAATCTATGAAACTGTTATGATTGTTGATAACTTAGGAAATGATGTTTTGAACATAGATTCTTCCACTAGTATGGATAAAGCATCCTTGTGGCATTGTCGTCTTGGACATGTCAACAAGAAACACATAGCTCAACTCCAAAAGGATGGAGTGTTGGAGTCATTCGACCTTAGGGAAGATGACACGTGTGAGTCTTGTTTACTTGGAAAGATGACTAAATCACCCTTCACGAGTACGTGTGAGAGGGGTGAGGGTCTATTGGACTTAATACATACCGATGTATGTGGACCGTTTAGATCAACCACGAAGGATGGGAACTGCTTCTAAGTGACTTTTACCGATGATTATAGTAGATATGGGTATATCTATTTAATCAAGCAAAAGCCAGAAACCTTTGAAAGGTTCAAAGAGTTCAAGAATGAAGTGGAGAATCAATTGGGCAGGAAAATCAAGATGCTTCGATCCGATCGAGGAGGAGAGTACCTAAGTCTTGAATTCCACGATTATCTCAAGGAGTGTGGAATAGTTTCGCAATTGACGCCTCCTAGGACACCGCAGTTGAATGGTGTGGCAGAAAGGCGTAATCGAACCTTATTGGATATGGTTCGCTCTATGATGAGTCGTGCTTCACTACCTATCTCTTTTTGGGGGTATGCCTTAGAGACTGCCGCCCATATCCTTAACCGAGTCCCTACTAAGAAGGTTGCCAAAACACCTCATGAGATGTGGACAGGGAAAGCTCCCTCGTTGGCACATATCAAGGTTTGGGGTTGCGAGGCTTTCGTAAGACGAGATACCCACGACAAGTTCGAACCTTGAAGTGAGCGATGTATTTTCATCGACTACCCGCAAAAATCCTTTGGATATCTCTTCTATAGACCGAAGGACAATGTTGTCTTTGTTGCGAGGAGAGGAGTTTTTCGAGAGCGAGAACTCATAGGCCAAGGAGACAGTGGGAGGCAAATCGAGCTTGAAGAAATTCAAGAGTCGATAGATGAAGGAACCTCTACCGCTGGCACTCAACCCGAGGAGGAAACTCCGGTTGAACCGATTGACGAGTCCTTACCTCTTAGACGTTCCGATAGAGTTAGAGTTCATCCCCAGTTTTATGGTTTTCAGATTACTAACGAAGGGGACACGTATATTAGTGATGGTACACTAATAAATCTTGATGAACCTAATAGCTATAAGGAAGCCATGGCAGGCCCGGAGTCTGCGAAATGGAAAGAGGCAATGGATAGCGAGATCCAATCCATGTATGATAACGAAGTTTGGAATTTGGTTGATAATGTGCCCGGACGTAAGACGATTGGGTGCAAATGGATCTTCAAGAAGAAGACCGATGTGGATGGAAACGTACACACATATAAAGCGCGATTGGTCGCGAAGGGCTTTACTCAAACTCCCGGAGTTGACTATGATGAGACCTTCTTACCAGTTGCGAAGATAAAATCTATTAGAGTGATGCTAGCAATTTCTGCATTTCATGATTATGAGATTCGGCAAATGGATGTCAAGACCGCTTTCCTTAACGGAAAGTTGGCTGAGGATGTTTACATGGCTCAGCCAGAGGGGTTTGTGGATCCGAAGCATCCGAATAAAGTGTGTAAGATTGAGAAGTCCATTTATGGACTTAAGCAAGTGTCTCGCAGATGGAATCTTTGCTTCGATGAGAAAGTCAAAGTGTTCGGATTTGTACGAAGCGAAGATGAATCTTGTGTATATGTCATAGCCAGTAGGAGTATAGTAAGCTTCCTCGTTCTATATGTCGATGACATATTACTCATAGGAAACGACATCCCGACTCTGCAGGAAGTTAAGTCCTGGCTCGGGAAGTGCTTCGCTATGAAGGACCTCGGAGAGGCTTCTTACATTTTGGGAATAAGGATAGTAAGAGAAAGAAGTAAGAGACTAATTGGACTTAGTCAGAACACTTACTTGGAGAAGGTAATAAAACGTTTTAGTATGGAAAACTCAAAGAAGGGAGAATTACCGATACAAAGTAATGCCAAATTGAGTAAGACTCAAAGTCCGAGTACCGAAGCTGAAATAGAAGAAATGAGCCGAGTACCATACGCTTCCGCAGTTGGCTCAATCATGTACTCTATGACTTGTACTCGCCCTGATGTAGCCTTCGCTTTGAGCATGGTTAGCAGATATCAAGGGAATCCTGGCAGAGCACATTCGATTGCGGTAAAGAATATCCTTAAGTACCTTCGGAGGACGAAGGAATGTTTTTTAGTCCTCGGAGGGAGTGATGACTTGAAGGTGCGAGGGTATAGTGACGCCAGCTTTCAGACCGACAGGGACAACTACCGTTCGCAGTCGGGCTGGGTCTTTACCCTAAATGGAGGAGCAGTGACATGGAAAAGTTCCAAGCAGGATACCGTAGCTGATTCAACATGCGAATCAGAGTACATTGCAGCGAGCGAAGCGTCGAAGGAGGCAATATGGCTAAAGAACTTCATCGGTGATCTTGGAGTTGCACCTGCCATCAAGGAGCCCATGGAGATTTTCTGTGATAACGAAGGAGCGGTTGCCTTGACCAAGGAACCGAGGGATCATGGTAGATCACGACACATCGACAGAAAATATCACTTTATTAAACATCGTGTAGAAGAAGGACAACTCGTAGTAAAGAGGATATCATTAGAAGATAACCCACCAGATCCGCTTACGAAGGGACTAAGTAGGGTTAAGCACTTACAGCATGCTAGGACTATTGGGCTGAAGGATGATATTAGCATATATTAGATAGTATTAGAAACGTGTAATAGATAAATGTAATTAACATTTGATGATTAAATAAAGGAGTTTTATTTATGAGTAATGTTACTATCTTATGTTAATTGTTTAACTATTGTTTCACTTTGCATGTTTTGAGTTCCAGAATAATTGAGTTTATTAGGAATAATCGAATTGTTCAAATTGTCCACAATCGTTCATATGTTGGAAGTAGATATGAATGAAGATTGTCATGAATTTTTCTGTAGATTGTCTAAATGGTGTTAGACATAGCAAAGAGTTGCTGCAACGTTCATGAGTGCTTATGAACTAGTTTTGAGCATTGGAACAAACCCGTGCTTGCTGGAATCACCTTATGAAATATGATATAAAAGGGTGATCGCAAGACGATAATATCATATAGTCTTAAAACCTAGATATATGGTTTGTTATTTGCTAATAGATTGTACATTGATAATGCGAAAACGCATTGGTAACTCAATGTTATAAAACGCATTGTTGTGTATAGTTGATTATTGAATAAGTAAATGCATATAAGTCGAAGTTTATCTGTAACTTTTATCTAAGAAGGTAAAAGCGATATCTCGGCCGCTCGATGATTTGATTTGACTTATGTGCCGGGCCCGGTCAGAACTGAATTGATGTGTTCGATTAAGTTCTATGTCAAATAAATCAGAGATCGAGAAACCTAAATGCTTGACTAACCATTCCATAGGATTGTCAGCATGATATGTAACAGAGGACTGTATGATCCCTTATCTAAAGGACAAGCTTGATTAGATCAGAGTTTGACAGCGTCTTTGAGAGCTACGATTGCAAATTGAATTGTACCTGTGCATATAGTTACTAGACTTATCCAAGTGGGAGACTGTTGGAATATTGTCTAAGGCTGCAACTATATTAGACAAGTATTTGACCCGGTTGTGCATGGTCCTTTTGGGTTGCCTTCACCATAGCAACTTGATAGGATGATTTATTAAGAGAGAGTAAATATTATTAGTATATTATGGGAATAATATAAAGAATAATAATATTGTTATTTGATTAATATAAGTCATAAATTAATTGGAATTAATTTGGTGACTTAAAGAGATTAATTAAATAAGTCGGTATAAACTGTCAATTGTTTGATAGTTAAACTTTAGACTGTAAATCCATATAGATATGTATTGGACGGATTCTAGAAGCTAAGGATTGCTTCAAATCGTCCAAGGGGTTATCTAAGGAATGGATTTGGATAGCCTTAAGAGAAGATTATCTAATTAGGGTTTAGGTTGTAACCCTCAAGGAGTCTACAAGTATAAATAGACCCTATGGCAAAGGGAAATCGACACTTCATCTAAAGTATAGAAACCCTGGCCGATTTCCTCCCCTCTCCTCTCTCTCAAATCATCCTCCTTGCTATTTGGTGTTTGTAAGCCATTAGAGGAGTGACAATTGTGACTCTAGTGCTCCAAGACAACAAGATCAACAAGGAATTCAAAGGTATGATTCTAGATCTGTTTTAACATTGTTCTTATACCTAAATAGTCATTAGAAGTCTTGGATTCAAAGAATGTTTAATTAGAAAGCCTAGATCCAAGCATTAGGGTTTTGCATGCGCACATAGGAAAGTTCTTATGGCTAAAACCCAACAAGTTTTAGTATCCAGAATCTCCTTACTTGGGGAGCGTATGAGTTTGCGTATAGATCTATACTGGATTGACTATCCTACACCTTGCTGCACGCTACAGTGGGACTTGCAAGTCTACGGGTGCCAATGGTCATTTCTTACGGCGTCTTACATCTTCGTTTTACTATTGTGGTAGTTACTTAATAAAACACTAAAGTACTATAATATTTATCCCATTACATTCACTTCGTGAACATTCACATGATGCACGGTAATGTAAAAACTATATTTTTGGTTAATGATAGTCTGATTTGGGAAAATACACAAACTTACAAGAGACACACACAATTACTAGATGCCTTGGTAGAAGGCTACTCTTAGTAGGAAACATAGGGTTTTCTAGGATAGTTCGAACAAACACAAACTTTACAAAACTTATACATTACATCTTACAAACGCTTTCATACAAACTAATACACTAATATACTTATGATCTCACCAGCTTTAAAGCTAATACTCGCTTTCAAAATAACTTGTATTCTCAGGTCACCACTAGACAGGTATAGGTGCCAGGCTTTTGAGAAGATGGAGTTTGTTCAAGACTCATCTTTTATTTTGATATGTATATTTTTGGTGTCTATAACTTTGACAGAACACACATATATGAAATTATATTATTAATGCAATGGATGATGTTGTTGCTTGTTTACTACTATTCATTGTTGTGATACTATACATGACGTCCTCCGCCCCAGAATGTTTCCACCATTCATGGTTTTGGGGTGTGACAGATTGGTATCAAAGCATTGTTTATAGTGAATTGAGTGTATCAACCCATAAAAGATATACGAACTATAAACACAAGCGGGAGTAAAATACTCTGACTAAGAGTTTATACTTTAAATATTTAAAATATTTAATTAAGTATACATACCTGCATTCATACAAAAATCAATGTCACTAAGACAATACAAAAGTATTACGATTGTTAGGCAACACAAGTAGACTTAGAGACATACGGTCAACCCTGGGAAGATGTAGCCTGATCAACTACATTATCCGAGGAGTGACTAGCATGTGCCTAAGGGTGGATGTGAGGTTGCAACAAGTCTAAAAACTTACCAACACAACCACAATAAGAACAGTAGAACATAACGTTAAACTTAAAATACTATAGGAGTATTCGGTGTTACTATGATTATTTACCTGAGAACTAAAGGTCTTTATTAGTAAGCCCAAGTCAAGTATTGGGGTAACTGATAGAGATCACCTTATAATTATCTAGTAAGCTCGTCTATTAATTATTTCGTTACCCCTTTTCTCGCATAGATAACATGGCTGGATTTCAACATCATGACGACATGTACTTTCCACCCAACGGCAATGCTGGATGGCTTGAAGCAGAGTCCGATGATGAACTTCAAATCCCATTGGACGATCATCAAGCTGAAGGCTTCTCGGATAGATTTGACTCCTAGCCCTAAGTCAACAACCTACCTCAAGTAGGTCAAGCTCCGGATAACAACCCCCGACCCGCATTTCAAGGACCCACACCTTTGTGGGCAACAAACTTGAATAACTGGAGCCATGAACAGGGTCAACCCATCCCCTACAATGGAGACAGAAGTTTCTACAACCTCACTGATGGTGGTTCTGTTGACGAATTCCTACCCATCATGGTTAGTAGGATGTCTTGGAACACAATATTGGGTCAATCATCTATCAATCGAATCTTGGAGATTGATGCCAACACTGGTGTTTACACTGTCCACATTCGCCAGCTAGAGTCTGCTCATCAAAATGACTGTGGTCCACAATGCAGCTCTTCAGGGGGAACTCACTGAAACGCGAGGTGAAGTCAGAGAACTTCGAGCTCAGCAAGCAAGAGCTGACAGGCGCATGAGGGACATAGAACGTCTTCTATCGGGATCAAGAACTCACTCTGGTAGTTCTCGTCGCCGATAGATTCTCTCAACTTCTCTCTTTTGGATATAAACTAGTTATGCAAAACTCTAGTCTAATTCCCTATCTTTGTAAATGATAGGTCTGTTAGGTCTTAGTTAGGTTGTAATTCTGTCAAAATTTTCCCATTTTGGTTGATGTAAGGCCTATTTCTGTTAGTCGTTTTTCCCGAACTTATTACATCTGTAATTCCAGTAATATTGACAGTTACCTAATCTTATGGGGATTATTATCCAAATGTGATCATCTATTAGTTCTAGATTTCCATTCAATCGTATCATTGGGCTATGGAGAGTTAGTCCATGATTCATTCTCATCAATTCGTCCATTAAATTCTTATCAATATTTTCATCTTCATAAACTATAGATCAAAGATGGTGCCTCGCAGAAACCCGCGGAGAAACCTCAATAACGAAACACCACCTCCTCCACCTCTTCAACCACCTACTCCTCAGGTCGACACTGCAGCCTTAAATGCTACTGTAGCCGCAGCTGTGATCACCGCCATGGCTCAGTATCAATCATCTGGTTCTGTTGGAGGAGGAACCCCTGTTCAGTCTATTCAGGTTGAAGCTCTTGTGCGCTCGAGAGAGTGCTCCTATAAGGACTTCACCAACTACAAGCCATTGTCCTTCAACGGGACTGGCGGAGTCATTGCCCTCTCGCAATGGTTCGAGAAAACCGAATCGGTTTTCAAAATCTGCTCTTGTTCTGAAGAGAGCAAGGTGAACTACGCTGCTTGCACCTTTGAAACCAAAGCCCTAACATGGTGGAACGGCCATGTGAAGTCACTATCTCTTATAGTGGCTAATGCCATAGGCTGGGTTACATTGAAAGACCTCATGATTGAGGAGTACTACCCGAGGGGCGACATCCAAAAGCTGGAGGAACAGCTATGGAGCCTAACCATGAAGGGCTCCAACGTAACCGCTTATACTGCCAGATTCTGCGAACTGGTGGCTCTCTGTCCCAACATGGTTCATACAAAGGGAAAGAAGATTGAGCGTTACATATAGGGACTGGTGCCACTAAACCAGGAAAATGTCTTGGCTTCACACCCCACTACATTTGATAGTGCCAAGCGATTGGCACAGCGGCTCATAGACCATGGGGTTCGTACCCCGACCGCAGCAACAACTACCCTGGCCGTCTCAGAACCTGCAAGAACCGCTGACTCCAAGCGGAAGTTCTGGGATGACAAGTAGAAAGCTAAGGTTGCCAAAAAGCAGCAGGTCGTGGCAGTGCATGCTGCAATAGCACCAACCGCTGCTGCTCCGGTAAAGCAGTATTCTGGAAGTTTGCCCAAGTGCAACAAATGCAACTTCCATCACGTCGGCGCCCGCCGGGAAATGCAGTGTATGAACTGCAACAGGAAGGGGCACACTACAAAAGGAACTGCCCAAAGGCAGGGATTACCGGTGGAGCGGCAAGAGTTCTGGCCATAGGCCATAAGGAAACGGTCGCCGACCCCACAGTGGTCATTGGTACGTTCCTCCTAGATAACGCTTATGCATGCATTCTATTTAATTGTGGAGCGGAGAGGAGTTTCGTGAACCGAAAATTTGCTCATTTACTTAAGCAAAAATCACGAGCACTTAATGAAATGTTCACTGTAGAAATGGCTAATGGGAAGACAGAAAGCACTAACTGTATATTCATAGGGTGTACCCTAACTTTAGATAACCATTCATTTTCTATCGATCTCATGCCAGTCTCAATTAAACGTTTCGACGTCATTATTGGCATGGATTGGTTGAGTCGTCATCGTGCCGATATCATGTGTTACAAAAAAGTTGTTCGCCTAAATCTACCGTCTGGCGAAACCTTAATAGTTTATGGCGACAAACCCGGCACGAACCTTCGTATCATCTCGAGCATCCAAGCTCGGAAATTCTTACGGAAGGAATGTACAACATTCCTTGCTCATGTGGTCGATGTGAGCCAAGAAACGAAGGACATTAAGAACATTCTAGTAGTAAGCGACTTTCCCGACATCTTTCTAGAAGAACTCCCAGGATTACCTCCGCAACGTCAAGTCGAGTTCCGAATCGACTTAGTTCCAGGGCTACCCCCGTAACCAAATCGCCCTATCGTCTAGCACCTGCAGAGATGCAAGAATTGTCCTTTCAACTTCACGAAATGCTCAACAAGGGCTTTATAAGACCAAGCTTCTCACCCTGGGGAGCTCCAGTCTTGTTCGTCAAAAAGAAAGATGGATCGTTTCGTATGTGCATCGACTACAGGGAGCTCAACAAGCTGACAGTCAAAAGTCGTTATCCTTTGCCTCGGATCGATGATTTGTTTGACCACCTCCAAGGGGCGAACTTCTTTTCAGAAATTGACTTGAGATCCAGATATCACCAACTACGAGTGCTAAGGGAGGATGTTCCAAACACAGCCTTCCAAACTCGTTATGGGCACTACGAATTCGTGGTGATGCCGTTCGGATTGACAAACGCGCCCGCAGTATTCATGGACTTAATGAACTGGGTGTGTTGTCCTTACTTGGATCAGTTCATCATCGTCTTCATCGATGACATACTTATCTACTCTCGAAGTAAGGAGGAGCATAGTCAACATCTGTGACAAGTCCTCGAAACTTCATGTTCGGAGAAACTCTACACGAAGTTCTCGAAATGCGAATTTTGGATTCGACGAGTCGAATTATAAGGGCACGTGGTTAGCGAAGAAGGTATACACGTGGACCCTTCCAAAATCAAGGCCATTGAGAACTGGGCAGCACCAAAGACGCCTACAGAAATTCGTCAATTTCTAGGCCTCGCTGGCTATTATCGCAGGTTCATTCAGAGCTTCTCTTGCATAGCGAAACCTCTTACAACACTGACCCAGAAGGGCGTGGCCTTTGACAGGGAAAAGAAGCAGGAGAGAGCATTCCAAACGCTCAAACGATCCTTGTGCACCGCACCAGTACTATCCCTTCCTGAAGGAATAGAAGACTTCGTTGTCTATTGCGATGCATCGAATTAAGGACTCGGATGTGTTCTAATGCAGCGAGGTAAGGTCATCACCTATTCCTTGAGACAGCTTAAGACACATGAGGTCAACTACACGACCCATGATCTTGAACTAGGAGCAGTTGTGTTTGCTCTGAAGATCCAGAGACATTACTTGTACGGGAAGAAAATCACTATCTTTACAGACCACAAGAGCCTACAACACATCTTCGACCCGAAGGAGCTCAACATGAGACAACGAAGGGTGGTCGAGCTACTCAGTGATTACGAATGCGAAATTCGTTATCATCCGGGTAAAGCCAACGTAGTAGCAGACGCCCTGAGTCGGAAGGAATATTCTGGTCGTAGAGTCAAATCATTGACTATGACTATCCATTCACACTTGTCCACACAAATTAAGGCAGCTCAGCTTGACGCTTTGAAGCCTGAAAATGTGGCGGGTGAATCCATAGAGGGATGGATAAGAACTTGGACGTTAAGGGTGGCGGAGCTTATTATTTCATGGACCGGATCTGGACCCCGAAACTAGGTGGTTTTAGAGACTTGGTCATGAATGAGACGCACAACACTCGTTATTCCGTGCACCCGGGATCAGATAAGATGTATCTGGACCGCAAAAAGTTATACTGGTGGCCTAATATGAAAGCAGATATTGCTACCTTCGTAAGTAAATCCCTTACTTACGCAAAGGTTAAGGTCGAGTACCAGAAACCCTCCGGTCTACTACAACAGCCGGAGATACCAGAATGGAAGTGGGAGCGGATTACTATGGATTTCATAAACAAGTTAGCCAAGACGACGGGTGGACTTGATTCCATATGGGTCATCGTCGATAGACTGACCAAGTCTACACACTTCCTGCCGATCAAAGAAACAGACAAGATGGAGAAACTTACAAGAACTTACGTTAGGGAGATTGTAAGACTGCACGGTGTTCCCTTATCCATTATCTCGGATAGAGATAGTAGATTCACTTCGAGGTTTTGGCAATCGTTACAAAGTTCCCTAGGAACTAGGCTGGACATGAGTACAGCCTACCATCCGCAGACCGACGGGCAAAGTGAGAGAACAATCCAAACATTGGAAGATATGTTGCGAGCCTGTGTGATAGACTTTGGGAAAGCATGGGATACTCATTTACCCCTTGTAGAATTTTCCTACAACAATAGTTATCACACGAGCATAAAGGTTGCTCCATTCGAGGCCCTCTATGGCCGAAAGTGCAGATCTCCTCTATGCTGGGCCGAGGTGGGTGATACCCAGTTAGCTAAAGGACGAGTTCCTAAAAGCACTCTCACGGGTCCAAAAATCATACGGAAACGACAGAGTAGATCGTTCTGATCCGAGAACGATTGATAACTTGCAGAGACTGACAAAAAAGCTATGCTGATAAGCGAAGGAAACCGTTGGAATTCCAGGTGGGTGACTGTGTTCTATTGAAGGTCTCACCCTGGAAGGGCATGATACGCTTCGGAAAGCGTGGAAAGCTAAATCCAAGATACATAGGGCCTTTCGAGATTCTCGCAAGAATCGGTCCGGTAGCTTACAAACTTAACTTACCGCGTGAACTCTGTAACGTACATTCTACCTTCCACGTATCGAACTTGAAAAAGTGTCTGTCCGACGAGACTCTTGTTATTCCACTCGACGAGATCGAAATCAACGAGAGCCTCAACTTCGTGGAGGAACCAGTAGAGATCATGGACCGAGAGGTCAAGCAAACGAAACAAAGCCGTATCTCGATTGTGAAGGTTCACTGGAACGCCAAGCGAGGACTGAAATTCACTTGGGAGCGTGAGGATCAGATGAAACTAAAATATCCTCATCTTGTTGCTTAGTTTTTTGTAACTACTTTATTTGTTTAGACTTTAATTTCGGGACGAAATTCCCTTTAATAGGGGGATGATGTGACAACCTAGAATTTTCATTCGGTCAAACCCTAAAAGTCAATCACTTCAATTTATAAGTCAATTACTTTATTACTTATTTTTAGATAATTTAAGAGTTCGTTTGATTATTTTAATATTATTCTTTAAACTAACAGGTGAACGGAAGTGTCGTCTCGGGTCTTGAAATTGCTAAACTGCAAACACCTCGTGTCTTAGAAGTTCACGGCCAAACTTTTATGTTTGGGCCGAAAAATCTTCCAAAAACCGTGAACTCATGCCTTAAGCATGATTTTACTCCCCAAACTAGTCATTTTATGTTTACTCCCCAATCACCAAAAGAGTAGACTCAAAAACACTCTCAAGTATCATCCAAGATTTAATTCAAGATCTTCAAACTTGTAAGTGTTCTAGCCATTTCAAGTTGGTATAACACTTAATCTAGTGATTTTACATCTTTTCATCCATCCATTTTTGTGTTTTAATTAGATTTCCAAAAACACCAAGAACACCAAAAACACACACTAAGTGTTCTTGGACTTTTAGCTCATTACAAGCTTCCTTATAGTAAGTACCTGCATCCTTGAGTCTTATTAAGCTTGTATTACATGTTGGCATCAAACAAAAGTCCCAAGAACACCAAGATCAAGGTGTTCACGGTTTTGGGAGGCTCCCAAAACCGTAAACACCAAATATGGTGCAAAGTGGTGCCTTAAGGTGCCTAGATGCTTCAACATGCCTTAGAGACTTGTCTAGATTCATCCTTGATGAGTTTATCACACAAAAAGAACCAAAACCTTACATTTTTATGTGTTTACGGTTTGGGAATCTCCCAAAACCATAAACACCCCAAAAGGTGTGTAAAAGTCCCATAAAAGTCCCATGGTTATTCCTTATGTCTAAATCTAACCTAAACTATTGCCATGATTGAGCTAAGGACTTGAAAACCCCCTAATACCAAACTTATGAGTTTAAGGTAGTAAACTCATGAGTTTAAGGTAGTAAACTCAAAGGAAAATGTTTAAGGGACCGTAAACTCCATTTAGGAGTGAAATGGTGCCCTAGATCTTTCCAAAGGCCTAACCACCAAGTAGAAATGCTTCAAATGACTTGTAAAACCTCAAACCAACATATGGTCATAAAATGTAGAGTTTACGACTGTAAAACCTTGAGTTTACTGCCGTAAACTCCTTGGGTAATGGTCATTAAAACCGTAAACTCCAAAGGAGTTTACCCTTGAACTCCAAACACTCTAGCTTTGCCCTGCAAACACTTGTATGCAACCCTTGTGATCTTTAACACTTGAAACCAAGTGTTTTCATGTTCTAGAGTGTCCCAACTTAGTTTATTAGTTATAAATTGACTAATTAGTTATATATATGTTCATTATATGATAACTAGGCTCGTGCGTGTGTACAAGTCTCCATTTGTCACCTAGCACAGTATCCGACACTTCAATCCAATCCACTCACTACAAGTGAGTTCATACCCCTTTAACTAACCTTTGAAATACTTTTCTATGTTGTCAATGCTTTTATGGGGGGGAATACAAGTTGAATACTTATAGTAATTACTTCAATCACATGTTATTAATAACTACAAAACCAGTGATTTTCTTACTGTTCAAACTGTTTATCAAATTGTTTTGGTTCAAACAATGTACAAACTCTTTTACTTATCAAATAATTTTGGTTAAACTCTGTTATACTTATTATCAATTGCATGTCCATATATGTATAGTTATATAAGAAATGTTTAAAAGGCTTAGGAAGGCCGCCCGCCATATTTCCTTTTTGCGCTTGAGATGTGGTCTGGTGGGATATCGGGTACCCGTCCGAAGGTCCTTTAAATATTAGTTATATATCATGTGTACATATATAGTCATAAAGGTTCTTCCAGTTCATTCAATACCGTTGGGTAGCTAGGGTATACTCCCATGTTCATACGTACCAGTCATATTGCTAGTAAACTACAATAGGCGTAGTTAGGGTCTTACTAATGATACTACATAGTGATGAGAAACAAACATAATACATAGTGATGAGAAACAAACATAATAAATAGTAATGAGGAACAAACATAATGCATAGTCATGAGAAACAAACATTATACATAGTAATGAGAAACAAACATAATACATAGTGATGAGAAACAAACATAATACATAGTGATGAGAAACAAACATTATATATAGTAATGAGAAACAAACATAATGCATAGTGATGAGAAACAAACATTATACATAGTAATGAGAAACAAACATAATACATAGTGATGAGAAACAAACATAATACATAGTGATGAGAAACAAACATACAGGCTAGACAGAGGAAGAACACACAATACAGCTAGCATATACATTAAATATACATTACATTCAGTTATGTGAGCTATTAAACGGGTCATGGCACTACCTGCCATGACCGTTTTTGTATCTAGAATCTCCTTAATTGGGGAGCGTACGAGTTTGCATATAGATCTATACTGGATTGACTATCCTACACCTTGCTGCACGCTACAGTGGGACTTGCAAGTCTGCGGGTGCCAAATGTCATTTCTTACGGCGTCTTACATCGTCGTTTTACTATTGAGTCGGTAGCAGGGTACAGGACGATCACATTGTACTTTAAATAAGAATTGGGTTAAGGTAGTTAGTACAACAGTAGTTACTTAATACAACACTAAAGTACTATAATATTTATCCCATTACATTCACTTCGTGAACATTCACACGATGCACGGTAATGTAAAAACTATATTTTTGGTTAATGATAGTCTGATTTGGGAAAATACACACACTTACAAGAGACACACACAATTACTAGATGCCTTGGTAGAAGGCTACTCTTAGTAGGAAACATAGGGTTTTCTAGGATAGTTCGAACAAACACAAAATTTACAAAACTTATACATTACATCTTACAAACGCTTTCATACAAACTAATACACTAATATACTTATGATCTCACCAGCTTTAAAGCTAATACTCGCTTTCAAAATAACTTGTATTCTCAGGTCACCACTAGACAGGTATAGGTGCCAGGCTTTTGAGAAGATGGAGTTTGTTCAAGACTCATCTTTTATTTTGATATGTATATTTTTTGTGTCTATAACTTTGACAGAACACACATATATGAAATTATATTTTTAATGCAATGGATGATGTTTTTGCTTGTTTACTACTATTCATTGTTGTGATACTATACATGACGTCCTCCGCCCCAGAATGTTTCCGCCATTCATGGTTTTGGGGTGTGACATATTGGTATTAGAGCATTGTTTATAGTGAATTGAGTGTATCAACCCATAAAATATATACGAACTATAAACACAAGCGGGAGTAAAATACTCTGACTAAGAGTTTATACTTTAAATATTTAAAATATTTAATTAAGCATACATACCTGCATTCATACTAAAATCAATGTCACTAAGACAATATAAAAGTATTACGATTGTTGGGCAACACAAGTAGACTTAGAGACATATGGTCAACCCTAAGAAGATGTAGCCTGATCAACTACATTATTCAAGGAGTGACTAGCATGTGCCTAAGGATGGTTGTGAGGTTGCAACAAGTCTAAAAACTTACCAACACTACCACAATAAGAATAGTAGAACATAACGTTAAACTTAAAATACTATAGGAGTATTCGGTGTTACTATGATTATTTACCTGAGAACTAAAGGTCTTTATTAGTAAGCCCAAGTTAAGTATTGGGGTAAATGATAGAGATCACCTTATAATTATCTAGTAAGCTCATCTATTAATTATTTCCTTACCCCTTTTCTCGCATAGATATCATGGCTGGATTTCAACATCATGACGACCTGTACTTTCCACCCAACGGCAATGCTGGATGGCTTGAAGTAGAGTCCGATGATGAACATCAAATCCCATTGGATGATCATCAAGCTGAAGGCTTCTCGGATGGATTTGACTCCTAACCCTAAGTCAACAACCCACCTCAAGTAGGTCAAGCTCCGAATAACAACCCCCGACCCGCATTTCAAGGACCCACACCTCTGTAAACAACAAACTTGAATAACTGGAGCCATGAACAGGGTCAACCCATCCCCTACAATGGAGACAGAAGTTTCTACAACCTCACTGACGTAGGTTCTGTTGACAGATTCCTACCCATCATGATTAGTAGGATGTCTTGGAACACGATACTGGGTCAATCATCTATCAATCGAATCTTGGAGATTGGTGCCAACACTGGTGTTAACACTGTCCACATTCACCAGCTAGAGTCTGCTCATGAAAGGACTGTGGTCCACAATGCAGCTCTTCAGAGGGAACTCACTGAAATGCGAGCTGAAGTCAGAGAACTTCGAGCTCAGCAAGCAAGTGCTGACAGGCGCATGAGGGACATAGAATGTCTCCTATCGGGATCAAGAACTCACTCTGGTAGTTCTCGTCGCCGATAGATTCTCTCAACTTCTCTCTTTAGGATATAAACAAGTTATGTAAAACTCTGGTCTAATTCCCTATCTTTGTAAATGGTAGGCCTGTTAGGTCTTAGTTAGGTTGTAATTTTGTCAAAATTTTCCCATTTTGGTTGATGTAAGGCCAATTGCTGTTAGCCATTTTTCACGAACTTATTACATCTGTAATTCCAGTAATATTGACAGGTACCTAATCTTATGGGGATTATTATCCAAATGTGATCATCTATTAGTTCTAGATTTCCATTCAATCGTATCGTTGGGCTATAGAGAGTTAGTCCATGAGTCATTCTCATCAATTCGTCCATTAAATTGTTATCAATATTTTCATCTTTATAAACTATAGATCAAAGATGGCGCCCCGCAGAAACCCATGGAGAAACCTCAATAACGAAGCACCACCTCCTCCACCTCTTCAACCACCTACTCCTCAGTTCGACACTGCAGCCTTAAATGCTACTGTAGCCGTAGTTGTGGCCACCGCCATGGCTCAGTATCAATCATCTGGTTCCGTTGGAGGAGGAACCCCTGTTCAGTCTATTCAGGTTGAAGCTCATGTGCGCTCGAGAGAGTGCTCCTATAAGGACTTCACCAACTGCAAGCCATTGTCCTTCAACGGGACTGGCGGAGTCATTGCCCTCTCGCAATGGTTCGAGAAAACCGAATCGGTTTTCAAAATCTGCTCTTTTTCCGAAGAGAGCAAGGTGAACTACGCTGCTTGCACCTTTGAAACCAAAGCCCTAACATGGTGGAACGGCCATGTGAAGTCACTATCTCTTATAGTGGCTAATGCCATAGGCTGGGTTACTTTGAAAGACCTCATGATTGAGGAGTACTACCCGAGGGGAGAGATCCAAAAGCTGGAGGAAGAGCTATGGAGCCTAACCATGAAGGGCTCCAACGTAACTGCTTATACCACCAGATTCTGCGAACTGGTGGGTCTCTGTGCCAACATGGTTCATACAGAGGGAAAGAAGATTGAGCGTTACATATGGGGACTGGTGCCACCGTACCAGGGAAATGTCTTGGCATCACACCCCACTACATTTGATAGTGCCAAGCGATTGGCACAGCGGCTCATAGACCATGGGGTTCGTACCCCGGCCGCAACAACAACTACCCTGGCCGTCTCAGAACCTGCATGAACCGCTGAATCCAAGCAGAAGTTCTGGGATGACAAGAAGAAAGCTAAGGCTACCAAAAAGCAGCAGGTCGTGGCAGTCATTGCTGCGATAGCACCTGCCACTGCTGCTCCGGTAAAGTAGTATTCTGGAAGTTTGCCCAAGTGCAACAAATGCAACTTCCATCACGTCGGTGCCTGCCGGGAAATGCAGTGTATGAACTGCAACAGGAAGGGGCACACTGCTCGTTTTTGTAAAGCTCTGGCGAAACAAATCAACCAAGTCCCCGGTGCAGGAGTGGGCCAAGCTTGCTATGGGTGTGGCAAAGTAGGCCACTACAAAATGAATTGCCCGAAGGCAGGGATTGCCGGTGGAGCGGCAAGAGTTCTGGCCATAGGCCATAAGGAAGCGGTTGCCGACCCCACAGTGGTCACTGGTACGTTCCTCCTAGATAATGCTAATGCATGCATTCAATTTGATAGTGGAGCGGAGAGGAGTTTCGTGAACCGAAAATTTGCTCATTTACTTAAGAATAAATCACGAGCACTTAATGAAACGTTCACTGTAGAAATGGCTAATGGGAAGACAGAAAGCACTAACTATATATTCATAGGGTGTACCCTAACTTTAGATAACCATTCATTTTCTATCGATCTCATGTCAGTCTCAATTAAAAGTTTCGACGTCATTATTGGCATGGATTGGTTGAGTCGTCATCGTGCCAATATCATGTGTTATGAAAAGGCTGTTCGCCTAAATCTACCGTCTGGCGAAACCTTCATAGTTTATGGCGACAAACCCGGAATGAACCTTCGTATCATCTCGAGCATCCAAGCTCGGAAATTCTTATGGATGGAATGTACAGCATTCCTTGCTCATGTGGTCGATGTGAGCCAAGAAACAAAGGACATTCAGAACATTCCAGTTGTACGTGACTTTCCCAAGATCTTTCTAGAAGAACTCCCAGGATTACCTCCGCAATGTCAAGTCGAGTTCCGAATCGACTTAGTTCCAGGGGCTACCCCCGTAACCAAATCGCACTATCGTCTAACACCTGCAGAGATGCAAGAATTGTCCTGTCAACTTAACGAACTGCTCAACAAGGGCTTTATAAGACCAAGCTTCTCACCTTGGGGAGCTCCAGTCTTGTTCGTCAAGAAGAAAGATGGATCGTTTCGTATATGCATTGACTACAGGGAGCTCAACAAGCTGACAATCAAAAATCGTTATCCTTTGCCTCAGATCGATGATTTGTTTGACCTACTCCAAGGGGCGAACTTCTTTTCAAAAATCAACTTGAGATCCGGATATCACCAACTACGAGTGCTAGGGGAGGATGTTCCAAAGATAGCCTTCCAAACTTGTTATGGGCACTACGAATTCGTGGTGATGCCATTCGGATTGACAAACGCGCCCGAAGTATTCATGGACTTAAACAACATCTACGACCAGTCCTCGAAACTTTACGTTCGGAGAAGCTCTACGTGAAGTTCTCGAAATGCGAATTTTGGATTCGACGAGTCGAATTCTTAGGGAACGTGGTTAGCGAAGAAGGTATACATGTGGACCCTTCCAAAATGAAGGCCATTGAGAACTTGTAACACCGTAAATTTCAAAATAATTTTTCGCATAATATAAAAACATATTCATTTAATTTTCATAAAAACATCAATGTTTGAAAATCCAATCCATGTCATACAAAGAATCCCAAGATCACATAACATAAAAATCCCTTGTGTGTGTACTGATCAAGCCGGCGCCTTCCCACGGTCATCACTAGTACCTGAAACAAATAACACCAACACTGTAAGCACAAAGCTTAGTGAGTTCCCCAAAATACCACACATAACACATATTAGCCACTCGAGGCTATAACTATGTGGGTCCATAGACCCTACTTTGTGAACCTTCTGGTTTTAACTCTGGGAACCTTCCGGTTCCAACTCTATAAACATGCACAACATAAATCACATAGAAATAATGCAGTAAAACACATAACATACATATAGCATACAAATACTCTGTCACATAACTCTGGTTACCTACTCAAGGTAAAGTATAGTGAGAAGACTCACCTCGCGTATCTCGATAACTCGCAAATCCCGGAAATCACTCGCGCTCGATCCTCCGAGCTATAATCCTCCTATAACAAAATATATCTCTAATTAATGCTTTCACAACTAAGGTTGACTACCCTTATCAAGTCAACACTGGTCAACTCTGGTCAACGGTCAACGGTCAACTCTGATCGGACTCAACGAGTGCACTAGAGCGACTCGGCGAGTCTATACATGTTCACTGACTCCCTAGAATCCTCCCTTGACACGTCGAGTACTTCCCTGACTCGACGAGTTCCACATGGCATGAATCGTGGGGCCACCACGACTCAACTCGCCAAGTCTCAAGAACAACTCGGCGAGTTCCAGCTTGACTCAGTCCACCTGTCAACCCTTTCTGACTCACCCTGACTCACTGAGTCAACCCCTTAACTCGGCAAGACCACTCGCTGAGTGGTTATGGACAATCTTCATGCTACTCGCCGAGTCTGTGCTTCGGACTTGGCGAGTCTAAGCCATGCATGAACTCAAACTCACTCCCGAGGTCAGATCCGTTCCAGTAACTCATTGATCCAGTCCTTCCAAGCACATTCATCACATAAAGTTACAATCTTGGTGCTCATGCAAAGGTCCAAAGGCCTTATTTGATGATATGGTCTCTAGAATGCTATTCTAAGCTCATGGCCTCCATTAACACTCATAAAGCTTGAGGGAAAAGAGTCTCTGGACCTCTTTGGGTCCAGATCTAAAGCATCAACACAAAAAGAGGCCAATTACTCCATGAATCATTCCACAAATAAGCCCTAACTCTAAGATTTACACCAAGGGCTGAGAAAGGAACGAATGGTTACCTCAAATGAAGTCTCTGGACTCAGGAATCACTGGATTAGCACCTCCTTTGGTCTCATCTTCGCTTGATCCTCTTCTATATGCAAAATCACCCACAAATAATCAAAGATCTTCCTCTTCTATCTCTCAAAACGCTCAAGAACTCTTTTAGGGTTCTCTCTGGGGTTGGTGGCCCCAAATGACGGCCATAAGCCCCTTTAAATAGGTCTCATACCCTGAAATTTAGGGTTTCATTAAACAGTGTGGACTCGCCGAGTCCACCTTTTGGACTCGTCGAGTCCGGACGTGAACCCTTTCCCAAACCGCGATCATACTCGGCGAGTTTGAGCTCTAACTCGCCGAGTCTCCTCACAAAACACCAAAATTAAGAAGAATAAATAATACCTGGGAATCCGAGCTATTACAATTCTCCCCCACTAGAACTAGACTTCGCCGTCGAAGTCTCGCTCTGCAAATAACTCTGGATGTTGCTCACGCATCTCATGCTCCGACTCCCAAGTCATCTTGGACCCCTTACGATGTTGCCACTGAACCAAAACCAAGGGTATCTTCTTGTTCCTCAGAACCTTGATTTTTCGATCTCGGATTACTACAGGTCTCTCAGCATAATTCAGGCTCGCATCCACCTGAATATCCTCTAATGGAACCACTGCCGACTCATCGGCTATACACTTCCGCAGTTGCGACACATGGAAAGTGTCGTGAATCTGCCCCAACTCTGCTGGCAAATCCAAACGATAGGCTACCCGGCCTACCCTTGCGATCACTCGGAATGGACCAATATATTGGAGCCCCAAATTGCCCCTCTTCCTGAATCGAATCACTCCTTTCCAAGGAGAGACCTTCAGGAGTACAAGGTCGCCGACCTGAAACTCAAGCTCGGATCGGTGTCTGTCTGCATAGCTCTTCTGACGACTCTGAGCGGTCAACGACCTCTGTCTGACCTGCTGGATCTGTTCTGTCGTCTGAAGCATGATCTCTGTACTGCCCATCACACGCTGTCCAACCTCTCCCCAACAAATGGGGGTCCGACACCTCCTCCCATACAACAGCTCAAAGGGCGGCATACCAATGCTCGAATGATGGCTGTTGTTGTAGGAAAACTCTGCCAAGGGCAAATATGCATCCCAACTTCCCCCTAAATCCAACACACATGCCCGGAGCATGTCCTCGAGCATCTGAATCGTCCGCTCACTATGACCGTCTGTCTGGGGATGATATGCGATACTAAAATGCAGCCTAGTACCCAACTCCTCATGAAACTTCTTCCAGAATCTGGAAGTGAAACGCACATCACGGTCCGAAACAATCGAGATCGGCACCCCATGCCGAGATACCACTTCCCTTACATACACCTCTGCTAATTTCTCTGCTGAAGAACTCTCGCTGATAGCAAGAAAGTGAGCGCTCTTCGTCAACCTGTCCACAATCACCCAAATTGCATCAACTCCCCTGGCAGTCCTTGGCAATTTGGTGATAAAATCCATGGTGATGTGTTCCCACTTCCATTCGGGAACCTCCAACGGTTGCAACTTACCATGCGGCCTCTGGTGCTCGGCCTTAACCCTACGCAGGTCAAGCACCTCTCAACAAACCACACAACATCCCTCTTCATACAGGGCCACCAATACTCATTCCTCAGGTCCAAATACATCTTAGTGGCCCCAGGATGGATCGAGAATTTTGACCGATGAGCCTCTTCCATCAAAATGGTACGCGTTCCTCCCACAAACGGCACCCAGATACGCCCCTGAAATGTCATAAGCCCCCGACCATCGGTAACGAACTCTGAAACCAAACCAACAACCCGCTCTTTCTTCTGCATCTCAGGTTACACAGCCTCAGCCTGTGCCCTACGAATGGCGTCCAACACTGGAGCTATCACGGTCAATCTCAAACATACATCCCGCAGCGGGGTGCTCTCCGCCCTGCGGCTCAGTGCATCGGCTACAACATTAGCCTTGCCTGGGTGGTACAGGATCTCACAATCATAATCCTTGACCACATCCAACCACCTTCTCTGTTGCATATTTAGGTTGGGCTGATCCATCAAATATTTCAAACTCTTATGGTCCGTGTATATCGTACACCGAACCCCATACAGGTAGTGACGCCAAATCTTGAGGGCAAATACCACTGCCCCCAACTCTAGATCATGGGTGGGATATCTCATCTCATGAGGCTTCAGCTGCCTCGATGCATATGCTATCACATGCCCTCTCTGCATCAGCACCGCCCGCAACCCCAAAATCGATGCGTCACAGTATACCACAAAATCCTCCATCCCTTCCGGGAGGGCTAACACCGGGGCTTTGCATAACCTTTGGCGAAATGTCTCAAAGGAGGCCTGCTACTCGGGGCCCCATGAAAAAGCAACACCCTTCCGGGTCAACCTGGTGAGTGGCACTACGATTTTAGAGAAATCCTTGATAAATCTCCGATAATGCCCTGCCAACCCTAGGAAACTCCTGATCTCGGAGGGTGACCTCGGCACCTCCCAACTCATCACTGCCTCAGCTTTGGCCGGGTTGACCAATATCCCTTTCTGGTTAACGAGATGTCCTAAGAACTGGACCTCCCGCAACCAGAAATCACACTTGGAGAATTTGTCATAAAGCCTCTCCAATCTCAGAACTCCGAGAACCTCTCTCAAATGCTCCTCATGTTGCTCTCTAGATCTCGAATATACCAAAATGTCGTCGATAAATACAATCACCGACCGATCCAGCATCGGCCTGCACACTCGGTTCATGAGATCCATGAACACTGTCGGGGAATTGGTGAGCCCAAAAGGCATCACCACAAACTTGTAATGCCCATAACGCGTCCTAAACGCTGTCTTCTGGACATCCTCATCTCGCATCCTCACCTGATGATATCCAGACCTCAAATCGATCTTGGAGAACCAAGATGCTCCATGCAACTGATCGAACAAATCGTCGATCCTCGGCAACGGGTAACGGTTCTTGACCGTCAGCTTGTTCAACTCCCGGTAATCAATGCACATCCGGTGTGAACCATCCTTCTTCTTGACGAACAGGATAGGCGCTCCCCACGGCGAGCTGCTCGGCCGAATAAACCCCTTCCCCAGCAGCTCCTGAAGCTGCAAGGATAACTCTTGCATCTCTGGAGGTGCAAGGCGATAAGGCACCTTAGCGATAGGCACGGCCCCCGGAACCAAATCGATACTGAACTCCACTTTCCTCACAGGAGGCACACTCGGCAACTCCTCAGGAAATACATCAGGGAACTCACGCACTATCGGAACCTTGTCAACAGACCTCGGTCTCTCGGAATCCAGCTGCGTATCCATCACATACGCCACAAAACCCTTACATCCCTGCTGTAGACACTGCCTTGCCCTAGAGGCCGAACAAAAGACTGATCCAGAACGTGTACCCTTGCTGTACACCGAAAGAACTCCCCCACTAGGGTCTCGTATGGTCACCAGTTGTCGCTTGTAGTCGCTAACCGCACCGAATATGCTCAACCAATCCATGCCCACAATGACACAGACATCACCCATCGTAATAGGAACCAGATCAATCGGGAACTCAATACTGAAAATCTCGACTACGCACCCTCGGAGAACCTCCGTGGCATATATCACCCTCTCGTCAGCTATGGAAACATTCAGAGGTCGACTCAACGCCTCACGACTAACACTGATATGCTGACTAAAAGCCAAAGATACAAAAGACTGACTCGCACCCGAGTCAAACAACACCAAGGAAGGTACAGAATTCACAAGAAAAGTAACTACACATAACATAATATAAGCATAATATCTCAACATCAAAATAAATACACGAAAGAATACATACCAGCCACGACATCGGGCGCTGCGCGGACCTCCTCCGCGGTCAACTAAAAAGTTCTCCCTCGTGCCCTTGGCGCCTCGGCCTTCACTGGCCGACTCTCGGTAGCTCTGATGGCGGCAGGGGCAGATCCCTGAGGTGCTCCCTGAGATGATCCTCGCAATTACGGACACTCTGCCTTCCGGTGTCCGGTCTGGTTGCAGTGAAAACACACCGCAAACCCCTTGGGGCAGTCCTTGGCCATGTGCCCCTCCTTGCCACACTTGTAGCAAGATCCCGCTCTACAGACTCCATCATGACCCTTGCCACACTTCCCACAAGTGCGGCCCTTCTGGCTCCCTGGTTTGGGATCAGCGGGCTTGGCCCGCTTGGCTGCCGGCTGAGACTGAGCCGGTCGCCGATCCCTCCCCTGAGACTCCGCCTCCTCTCTGGCCTGAGTCTCTAGCTCAATCTCCCTCTTCCGGGCATTTGCCTGAAGCTCGGCAAATTCCCGGTACGAGGAGTTCGCCGCGAACTCCCAAATGTCTCGCCTCAAGATACTCAAATATCGGCTCATACGTGCCTGCTCAGTGGACACGTGCTCAGGGCAGAACATCGCCCTCTCATGGAACATCCTGGTAATCACCGTAACAGACTCAGTACCCTGCTTGAGGGTCAGAAACTCCTGGGCCAAACACTCCCTCTCCACCTGGGGAACGTACTCATCTCGGAACATGGCAGTGAACCTCTCCCAAGTCACTGCCGCAAGCTCAGCAGGCGTAAAGTGCGCCGTCACAAACTTCCACCAGTCCTTCGCTCCCAAGCGAAGCTGGTTCAGCGCGAACCGAACCTTCAAATGCTCAAGAGATGAGCTAGTGAAGAAACACCCCTCTATGTCAGAAATCCATCTCATAGCCGCCACCGGGTCCTGGGTCCCATCAAACTCCGGTTTTGTGTTGCTGAACTCTCGGAACAGCAACGCATCACCACCCTGCGGCCTCGCGGCAACAATAGCTGTGGTGGCCGTTGCAACAGCAGCCTCAGAAAGAGCGGCATAACGCTCGTTGAAGGTCTCAATCAATATGGTCTTAATAGACCCAAACATCTCTGGTATCTCTGCCCTGATGGCCGCAACCACCTCCTCATGGATGATCCGGCGGATCTCCTCATCACTGGCCCCACTACTCTCAGGCATCAGACGTGTCCTCACCATGATCTACCTCCGAAATACAACATACGATAAATTAGAATCCATTCGAGCATACTCACACTCGACAACTCATCCTCCTTGATCCTTGGCATTCCAAAGATTCCTACTTGGGCTGTACACCGCTCCGGTGCTTTCAGTAGTACGGGCCTAATACTACTGTCCGCACCGTATCAGAATACACCCCAAGTCCTCCACTTCGGATCCCAAATTCCAAGTACTCTATCATGCATAATCCATTCTCTAACAGATCTCTCATAAGCCCCTCGCTGCAACCTACTCACTCTCAAACATCTCATAGCAGCTCACCTCTCCCTAGGCTAAGGCATCACAAATCAGGCCACTCTAGTCCTAATAGGAGTACCTAGCCTACTCTAGCATGAGAATACATCATATCAATATCAATATCACATAACATGAGGGTATTTTGGAAAATCACCATTCGGGCGCGGACTGATCGTACACACAACTCTGCTCTGCGTTCTTACAAAAATCTTTTACTCTTTTTGAAAATACTTCTCAAATCCTCAGTTTGAGTTCAAATACGCCCGAAGGTGTATTCGAATCCCTCAAACCAAGGCTCTAATACCAACTTGTAACACCGTAAATCTCAAAATAATTTTTCGCATAATATAAAAACATATTCATTTAATTTTCATAAAAACATCAATGTTTTAAACTCCAATCCATGTCATACAAAGAATCCCAAGATCACATAACATAAAAATCCCATGTGTGTGTACTGATCAAGCCGACGCCTTCCCACGGTCATCACTAGTACCTGAAACAAATAACACCAACACTGTAAGCACAAAGCTTAGTGAGTTCCCCAAAATACCACACATAACACATATTAGCCACTCGAGGCTATAACTATGTGGGTCCGTAGACCCTACTCTGTGAACCTTCTGGTTCTAACTCTGGGAATCTTTCGGTTCCAACTCTATAAACATGCACAACATAAATCACATAGAAATAATGCAGTACAACACATAACATACATATAGCATACAAATACTCTGTCACCTAACTCTGGTTACCTACTCAAGGTAAAGTATAGTGAACAAGGAACAGTTGTGTTTGCTCTGAAGATCTGGAGACATTACTTGTACGGGACGAAAAGCACTATCTTTACAGACCACAAGAGCCTACAACACATATTCGACCAGAAGGAGCTCAACATGAGACAACGAAGGGTGGTAGAGCTACTCCGTGATTACGAATGCGAAATTCGTTATCATCCGGGTAAAGCCAACGTAGTAGCAGACGCCCTGAGTCGGAAGGAATATTTTGGTCGTAGAGTCAAATGAATGACTATGACTATCCATTCACACTTGCCCACACAAATTAAGGCAGCTCATCTTGATGCTTTGAAGCCTGAAAATGTGGCGGGTGAATCCCTAAGAGGGATGGATAAGAACTTGGACGTTAAGGGTGGCGGAGCTTATTATTTCATGGACCAGATCTGGACCCCGAAACTAGGTGGTTTCAGAGACTTGGTCATGAACGAGGCGGACAACACTCGTTATTCCGTGCACCCGGGATCAGATAAGATGTATTTGGACCACAAAAAGTTATACTGGTGGCCTAATATGAAAGCAGAGATTGCTACCTTCGTAAGTAAATCCCTTACTTGCGCAAAGGTTAAGGTCGAGTACCAGAAACCCTCCGGTCTACTGAAACAGCCGAAGATACCAGAATGGAAGTGGGAGAGGATTACTATGGATTTCATAAACAAGTTAGCCAAGACGACGGGTGGACTTGATTCCATATGGGTCATCGTCGATAGACTGACCAAGTCTGCACACTTCTTGCCGATCAAAGAAACAGACAAGATGGAGAAACTTACAGGAACTTATGTTAGGGAGATTGTAAGACTGCACGGTGTTCTCTTATCCATTATCTCGGATAGAGATAGTAGATTCACTTCGAGGTTTTGGCAATCATTACAAAGTTCCCTAGGAACTAGGTTGGACATGAGTACAGCCTACCATCCGCAGACCGACGGGCAAAGTGAGAGAACAATCCAAACATTGGAAGATATGTTGCGAGCCTGTGTGATAGACTTTGGGAAAGCATGGGATACTCATTTACCCCTTGTAGAATTTTCCTACAACAATAGTTATCACACGAGCATAAAGGTTGCTCCATTCGAGGCCCTCTATGGCCGAAAGTGCAGATCTCCTCTATGATGGGCTGAGGTGGGTGATACCCAGTTAGCTAAAGGACGAGTTCCTGAAAGCACTCTCAGAGGTCCAAGAATCATACGGAAACGTCAGAGAAGATCGTTCTGATCCGAGAATGATTGATAGCTTGCAGAGACCGACATAAAAACTACGCTGATAAGCGAAGGAAACCGTTGGAATTCCAGGTGGGTGACTGTGTTCTATTGAAGGTCTCACCCTGGAAGGGCTTGATACGCTTCGGAAAGCGTGGAAAGCTAAATCCAAGGTACATAGGGCCTTTCGAGATTCTCGCAAGAATCGGTCCAGTAGCTTACAAACTTAACTTACCGCGCGAACTCTGTAACGTACATTTTACCTTCCACGTATCGAACTTGAAAAAGTGTATGTCCAACGAGAGTCTTGTTATTGCACCCGACGAGATCGAAATCAACGAGAGCCTCAACTTCGTGGAGGAACCAGTAGAGATCATGGACCGAGAGGTCAAGCAAACAAAACAAAGTCGTATCCCAATTGTGAAGGTTCACTGGAACGCCAAGCGAGGACCGAAATTCACTTGGGAGCGTGAGGATCAGATGAAACTAAAATATCCTCATCTTTTTGCTTAGTTGTTTGTAACTACTTTATTTGTTTAGACTTTAATTTCGGGACGAAATTCCCTTTAATAGGGGGATGATGTTACAACGTGGAATTTTCATTCGGTCAAACCCTAAAATTCAATCACTTCAATTTATAAGTCAATTACTTTATTACTTATTTTTAGCAAATTTAAGTGTTCGTTTGATTATTTTAATATTATTCTTCAAACGAACGGGTGAACGGAAGTGTCGTCTCGTGTCTTGAAATTGCTAAACCGCAAACACCTCGTATCTTAGAAGTTCACGGCCAAACATTTATGTTTGGGCCGAAAAATCTTCCAAAAACCATGAACTCATGCCTTAAGCATGAGTTTACTCCCCAAACTAGTCATTTTATGTTTACTCCCCAATCACCAAAAGAGTAGACTCAAAAACACTCTCAAGTATCATCCAAGATTTAATTCAAGATCTTCAAACTTGTAAGTGTTCTAGCCATTTCAAGTTGGTATAACACTTAATATAGTGATTTTACATCTTTTCATCCATCCATTTTTGTGTTTTGATTAGATTTCCAAAAGCACCAAGAACACACACTAAGTGTTCTTGGACATTTAGCTCATTTCAAGCTTCCTTATAGTAAGTACCTCCATCCTTGAGTCTTATTAAGCTCGTATTACATGTTAGCATCAAAAAAAAGTCCCAAGAACACCTAGATCAAGGTGTTCACGGTTTTGGGAGGCTCCCAAAACCGTAAACACCAAATATGGTGCAAAGTGGTGCCTTAAGGTGCCTAGATGCTTCAACATGCCTTAGAGACTTGTCTAGATTCATCCTTGATGAGTTTATCACACAAAAAGAACCAAAACCTTACATTTTTATGTGTTTATGGTTTGGGGATCTCCCAAAACCGTAAACATCCCAAAAGGTGTGTAAAAGTCCCATAAAAGTCCCATGGTTATTCCTTATGTCTAAATCTAACCTAGACTATTGCCATGATTGAGCTAAGGACTTGAAAACCCCCTAATACCAAACTTATGGGTTTAAGGTAGTAAACACATGAGTTTAAGGTAGTAAACTCATGAGTTTAAGGTAGTAAACTCAAAGGAAAATGGTTAAGGGACCGTAAACTCCATTTAAGAGTGAAATTGTGCCCTAGATCTTTCCAAAGGCCTAACCACCAAGTAGAAATGCTTTAAAGGACTTGTAAAACCTCAAAACAACATATGGTCATAAAATGTTGAGTTTACGACTGTAAACCCTTGAGTTTACTGCAGTAAACTCCTAGGTTAATGGTCATTAAAACCGTACACGCCAAAGGAGTTTACCCATGAACTCCAAACACTCTAGATTTGCCCTGCAAACACATGGATGCAACCCTTGTGATCTTTAACACTTGAAACAAAGTGTTTTCATGTTCTAGAGTGTCCCAACTTAATTTATTAGTTATAAATTGACCAATTAGTTATATATATGTTAATTATATGATAACTAGGCTCGTGCGTGTGTACAAGTCTCCATTTGTCACCTAGCACAGTATCCGACACTTCAATCCAATCCACTCACTACAAGTGAGTTCATACCCCTTTAACTAACCTTTGAAATACTTTTCAATGTTTTAAATGATTTTATGGGGGGGGATACAAGTTGAATACTTATAGTTATTACATCAATCACATGTGATTAATAACTATAAAAGTAGTGATTTTCTTACTCTTCAAACTGTTTATCAAACTGTTTTGCTTCAAACTGTTTACAAACTCTTTTACTTATCAAATAATTTTACTTAAACTTTGTTATACTTATTATCAATTGCATGTCCATATATGTATAGTTATATAAGCAGTGTTTAAAAGGCTTAGGAAGGCCGCCCGCCCTATTTCCTTTTCGTGCTTGAGATGTGGTCTGGTGGGATATCGGGTACCCGTCCAAAGGTCGTTTAAATATTAGTTATATATCATGTGTACATATATAGTCATAAAGGTTCTCCCAGTTCATTCATTACCCTTGGGTAGCAAGGGTATACTCCCATGTTCATACGTACCAGTCATATTACTAGTAAACTACAATAGACGTAGTTTTGGGTGTTACTAATGATAATACATAGTGATGAGAAACAAACATAATACATAGTGATGAGAAACAAACATAATACATAGTAATGAGAAACAAACATAATGCTTAGTGATGAGAAACAAACATTATACATAGTAATGAGAAATAAACATAATACATAGTGATGAGAAACAAACATAATACATAGTGATGAGAAACAAACATTATACATAGTGATGAGAAACAAACATAATGCATAGTGATGAGAAACAAACATTATACATAGTAATGAGAAACAAACATAATACATAGTGATGAGAAACAAACATAATACATAGTGATGAGAAACAAACATATAGGCTAGACAGAGGAAGAACACACAATACAGCTAGCACATACATTACATATACATTACATTCAGTTATGTGAGCTATTAAACGTGTCATGGCACTACCTACCATGAACATTTTTGTATCCAGAATCTCCTTAATTGGGGAGCGTATGAGTTTGCGTATAGATCTATACTGGATTGACTATCCTACACCTTGTTGCTCGCTACAGTGGGACTTGCAAGTCTACGGGTGCCAAATGTCATTTCTTACGGCGTCTTACATCGTCGTTTTACTATTGAGTCTGTAGCAGGGTACATGCCGATCACATTGTACTTTAAATAACAATTGGTTTAAGGTAGTTAGTACAGCAGTAGTTACTTAATACAACACTACAGTACTACAATATTTATCCCATTACATTCACTTCGTGAACATTCACACGATGCATGGTAATGTAAAAACTATATTTTTGGTTAATAACAACACTACAGTACTAGATGCCTTGGTAGAAGGCTACTCTTAGTAGGAAACATAGGGTTTTCTAGGATAGTTCAAACAAACATAAACTTTACAAAACTTATACATTACATCTGACAAACATCCTACAAACGCTTTCATACAAACTAAGACACTAATATACTTATGATCTCACCAGCTTTAAAGTTGATACTCGCTTTCAAAATAACTTGTATTCTCAGGTCACCACTAGACAGGTACAGGTGCCAAACTTTTGAGAACTGGTGAACACGTAAATCAACATACCTGATGAAAACTTCGTTTAAAAATACGTAATGAACACCTAGTTCAAAAACACATACAAGTTACGAGCCCGCTAACGTTCTACTAAACTGTCTAAAAAGCTTGTGGTCGTCATCTATACTCCGCTAAATGACTAGAACATCAACAACTTCGAGGTCTCTCATCATTTTATTTCATTACACATCAGCTATTTCGTCTACCCATGTTATACCCAACATATTTGTAGATAAAATTACATATATAGGTTAAATCATTCTAAACATGTATAAATTATTCATTCAACATCCATCTCAAATAAACAAACAATACATATACACATAGCACGTATTTTATATAAAATACTTCATATCTATGTGTAAGATGAAGGGACTATACACTCACTTGATAAGACGACGGTTGGACAACACTTCGTCCCTTAAAACATTTTTTTTTCATTGAAATCGGGATGTTTTCTAAAATAAAACGGGCTTCACGTGGACTGTGTTTCTGCTCGAAAACTCTTTTTCTCGGGATCTTCGGGCTTGCTTACTATGCTAGGACAGTATTTAAGGTTTAGGGGTATTTAGTGCAACATTCAAGAAAGTTTAAGGGTGAGAGGAGTAAAATGGTCACATCAATTCGGCTAGCATCGTATGCTATCTATAGTGGCTGGATACTCGAGTTACGCTGGGCATAACTATACGGTACGCGGGGCATACTACTACTTCAACTAGTACGGTAGGTGTACTAAGGGATTTTCTCGAACACGTTAAGGCTACGACACATGTCTCTCATTCGAAGGAGTAGGGGGTGTGACAGACTTCGGATCACATACACGAGTACGTTGGGCGTACTTTTTCGGACCAGCCTCGAAGTTTGTGCTCAAAACTTCAAAAATTCGTAACTTTCGCATACAAGCTCCGTTTTTAGGTTATTTATATCCACGCGTAGGTGAGATTATGCTCTACAACTTTCAGTTAGACTCCGTCGGCTAATTTTGAATTTATTTTTAAAGTTATATTTTTAAAAGGTCGGGACAGGAAAAGTCCATAAAAAATTCATAACTTCTTCATCCGACGTCCATTTTCATCTGTCTTTTTACCTTTAAACTAATATCGATGAGATCTTTAATTCTCATTTAGGTTGTGTCGGCTAAAAATCACTCGATCTATAATTCGAATTCCAGGCTGCATACTGATATACCAAATCTTAGAAAATTTATAACTTCTTCATACGAAGTCAGATTTGGACATTCTTTCTATGCACACTCTTGGTTTAACGTATACTACCACTTTGAATTAGACCGCTAAGGCTAAAAAGCACTTTATTGTAAATTCACTTTTTACATCACACAGCGTTGTGCTGGTTTTGTCGCGAAACTTCGATAGGTCATAACTTCTTTGTTATAACTCGGATTTCAGTATTCTTTATATCTCCGGAATCTTTGTTTCAACCACTACAACTCTCTTCATATATCGGCTATATCTAACATTTCACTTTGGACGCTTATTTTTATCCTTAATTTATTATATCATCATAATTAAATATAAGGCACATAAATTCACATAATTCATTCTTATTACTCCAAAACACGTTACAATAGTTGACCTAGACTATTACATTGTCTTTAATGCTTAGCCCAAAAACACGGGCGTTACAATTCTCTCCCCCGTAGAATGATTCCGTCCCCGGAATCATACATCAGAAAACAAATGCGGATAGTGACTCATCATGTCACTCTCCGTTTCCTAGGTGGGATTTGGCCCATTCCTATGTTTCCATCGCATAAGCACTAACTCGACCATCTTACGTCACTACTACTTAGTCTTACGGTCAACAATTGCCTCCGTTTCTTCAATTAATCTCTTGCTTTCATCCATTCCTTAATTCAGAAATTGGAATTATGTCGAGAACTTCTCCTGTGAACTTCCTCAAATAAAACACATGGAACGTGTTATGAATACCATCTAGTTTTTCTGGTAGTTCTAGTTTGTAAGCTTCGTTCCAAATCCTCTAAAGAACTTTAAACGGTCCAATAAACCTTGGACTCAACTTTCCCCGAACCGTGTAACATACTCATCTTAGTTTGACTCAATTCGATATGACCTCTAGGGTTGGGATATCAATCGTCTTCTTAGTCATTACCGAAATGATGGTAACGACATACTTGAACAAAAACTAAATCAATTACTAGCTTCTTGATAACCTTGTGACTTTCCCTGATCCAAGTGCGAGTCATGTGCTTCCAGTAGTATAGGCCTCTACTATTATTCACACCTACACATACTCGTCCGAAGTATTGTCTCGTAGTTTTCCAAGTTACCATTCAAAAATTTCACATAATCATTTGACACATTATGTAACAAAACGAAGGTTTATATTATTTCTTAAAACGATTACAAAGATGTTCTAGTTTAACCTACACTATGCCTCTTATAGGATACACTACTAGATTTTATCTGCATGGTTGCATTATATCTTGATTTTGGAACATATAGTCCTTACTCCTGATCCCTTACATCCTTGCCTGCTTCATTAAGGATCATCGGGAATGATTTTGCCTTTTGTTTCGGAGGTATGTTTAGCTTTGTAGCTCCTTTCCTCTTTAGGCAGTCTTGCTTGTAGTTCTCTTCTTCATTACATTCATAACACACCCTTTTATTGAATGTACATTCATTGTTGTAATGCTCATAATTTCCACATTTGAAACATGTCACCTCCGTGCCACATTTTCTTATGTGTTTCTTCTTGAACTTGTCACACCATCTTGCTTCACCTCCTCCTCCTTCGAACTTTCAACCATACTTGCTCTTCTTGTTGGATTTTGATGATCCATCGAACTTTCTTTTCTCACCAACTTCAACCTTGCTGGCGGCTCTTCCCTTGATCATCTCTTCATTAGACTTGGTAGCCCAGATAGCTGCCTCCAGAGTAAGTTACTGACACACTGGCACCGCATACTCCCATGGAAGTCCCTTTACGTACATGTCGATTTTTGTCAGCTCCTCTAGGACAATGCGCAAAGCAAACTCCATTTTGTCTGTGAAGTTATTGGTGTATTCATCGATGGACATGCTTCCCTTCTTTAACCTCATAAATTAGTTCTCTAGTTCATGCAAATTTTGGGCCGAGTAGTACTTATGCTTGAATTGTACCAAGAACTCTGCCCAAGTCAGTTGTAGAGGTTCATTAGGGCTTAGGGTCTTCCCCAGAGTTTTCCACCAGCGAATAGCGCCACCTCTGAACTGACGCACTGCAAATGTGGTTTGTAACTTGCCTTGGAAACCACATGTCATGAAGGCTAATTCCATTTCCGAGATCCTGTTCATTACTCCGACGAGATCTTATTTTCCAGTGAAAGCTGATGGCTTGCATGACATAGAGTATCTGTACTTGCATCCATTTCTCTATACTCCGTCCTCGTGGTTATTCCTCCTAACCACAAGTGGTTCAGTTTGACTCACTCCTCTTATTCAGCAATATTTGCCTCATTTCTTCCCTTTGTTCATCCATTATTGTCTAAATCATGGCTTGTACTCCAGCCATGGTGATGGGTTCTGGTGCAACTTCTACTAAAGTCACCCGTTCCATTACTTGGGGTTGAGGTTGATGATTACTATTTGCATTTCCAGCTCCACTTCAGGTTCTTGCCATTTTGATCTATACACCAAAATTTAGGCGAATTTAGATCTTTATTCCAGATAGATATTTAAATTCTACATATTAGTCTGAAACGTTTACATGCTTGTTTTTATGTCATAGCCGTATGCTTAGAATCCTAAACACATATGGTTTCGAGGTCTAGTCGGCAACAGACCATAGATCTGAACAAATAATATCATATATATGGCAAACATATAGAATTTAGCACATAAAAGCATTTTAGGCATCTTTCCTAAAATATACTCGTGCTCGTGTCTAAAATATGGTAGACACTCATTTCACAGTCATCACTTAGCATTGTAAGTTTAAGTATAGAAATCCTACAAATTCCTAGTTCGCTTAAACTAATGCTCTGATACCAACTGTGACATGCCCTTTTTCACGGCCAGAAAAGACCGATTTCATTTATGATTTTAAAATAAAATTTGAGTAATCTTTCAAAAGGTGTTGCGGAATTTGTCCCCAAAACAAAATATGATAAAAATTTATCAAAGCATTTCTTTAAGAATTGTATTTTTCATTTCATTACAAAACTCTGGATTTCCCCATCGATACAGACCAAAAGCATAAACAGTACAATATAGGCCTTATAGCAGTTATTTAAATCTACTGGCCTATAATCCAAAATCTCTCATCATCGTTCAACTATGCTCTTGTTCCACTACCTGTAATATAGAAAACTGAGTGGGTCAGGCTTGGGAGCCTGGTGAACATATAGGGTTTTAAACCCACATTAAATAAATTTATTAATTTTCATCAACCAACAATAAATTTATTAATTTCATCAATCAACAATAACCCAGATTAGCAGTTCCCGTTATCACCATTTTACGTCCCTAAACACCTATGATAAGGGACCTAGCCTAAGGATCATCATCAGGGTAACAACACTACTTAAGGGATACTTCTTCAGATTCTTAAGGTTCCACCCTAAGAATCCTCTATCATTCACTCATTCATTCTAAAGGATTGTCCTAAGGAATAGGAACAAAGTCCATCGTTGCCAATAGCAGAGCTGCCAACATTCTCTATTAGGCACAACTGCTAACATTATTCTTTAGGCGAAGCTACCAGGATTGTGTTATTCTCAACACGGCGTAGCAGCCAATATCATCTATTAAGCGCAGTTGCCAATGTTATCTTTTAGGCGCGGCTGCTAATATTATCATTTAGGCGGAACTGTCGGGATTATGACATTCTATATTAGGCGCAGCTGCCAAGATACTATTTTTTAGGCACAGCTACCAGGATTATGTTGTATATACTAGGCAGACCTGTCAATATTATCCATTAGGCGCGACTTCCAGGATATTTAGATTACAACTAGTGAACACGTAAATCAACATACCTGGTGAACACTTCGTTCAAAAATACTTAATGAACACCTAGTTGAAAAACACCTACAGGTTACGAGCCTACTAAAGTTCTACTGAACTTTCTAAAAAGTTTGTGGTCGTCATTTACACTCCGCTAAATGACTGGAACATCAGCTATTTCATCTACCCATGTTATACCCAACATATTTGTGGATAAAAGTGTTGGGTTTTGAGCATTCTAAAACTCCTATGGTGTACATGCAACCGTAAATACCTTGGCTCTATGCTTTCTCTATTATACATGCAAATATCAATTTTCCAAGGTATTGTTCTAACTAGCATATTAAGAAGTACAAGTAATATAGAAACTAGTAGCAATACATACCTCTTTTTTGGTGCTTGATTCCATGGAGCTCAAGAGCCTAGTGCCCCAAATGTGACACCTCAAATGGTTCACACAACATCATATGCACTTGGAAAAACTTAGAGAGAAATCATCACTTCATGAAATCAGCTTGCCCTACACATACACATATAGTGGCCGATTTTTGCACAAAAATAAGATGCTTATATAGTTGTTACAATTAGGGTAAACCCTAATTGTCATGGCTTTCCATTTCCTTGCATCCATGGGTTCAAATACACCATGGAGCATCCTATGGGTTTTAGCCCAACTTGATGATCCATGGAGCAATACCCCATTATATAAGTATGGATGATTTACACAATCAACCCATATATTGAATTAGTCTTCTTTTGATCACTTAATTAATTCTAGATGAATTCTTGATCAATACTAATTAAATAATCTTATTAATTAGTCATTCGGGAAGAATGACCTAGTTATTCTGGAAGAATGACCTAATTATTCTGGAAGTCAAAACATGAAAAGTGAAACACAAAAATAATACTAATCCTGTATGGCCCCACCACTTTGAGTGTAAATAAAAACACATTTTATCTAAGTACCATATTGATTACTCATTATTCATGTTTCGATTAATCAACTTAACACTTGAATTGAAACAATAGTCATGCCATGCACCAAGCATGCACACTATGTCCGTCCAAACAATAGCTATGCCATACTCCAAGTATGCACACTATGTTTACATATGGTCTTCTCTTTGTGAAATAGATCAATTGACAATATTTCAATGATGTTTATTTCACAATTCCAATCCCTTTTGTAAATGTAAGAATACCAAAATCTTGCTATTTACTATAATCTGTTGGATTCTAAACTCATATGCAATGATCCCCTTGTAAAGACTATGCACAAAAGTCACAAAGACTCGGCAGCAGACATTACAGAGTATTCAAATGGAAAGCAGTTCCATGTAAATGAAGTCTCAGATTCAAAGTATATTTCTTATAACATCCTTCTTTGCATTAAGTTCTTTAATCTTACACAGATTCAAAGAATAACTTCAGCCTATGGAAACAATTCCATGTTCCCATTTTAACCATCAGTTTTGAACAAGAGTTGCCTCTTTTCAAACTATGTCAATATGGTCCTTACTCTATACTTCCAATTGTCCATGAGTAACCAATCTTTGGTAAGCCTCAGATTGTCCTCGACAATTGCTTAATCATTTTATTCATATCTAGTTCTATTCCTTTTTCCCATCTAACGTCCTAGGCATTTGGAAAATTTAGAATAGATAAATATTATAGCACATGTAACCAAACCTATACCCAAAGCATACGGGACATGATTCATGCTATAAAATTTTTAGTTGCCATGTTCTCACAATTCGAACTACAAAGAGGTACGCCGTAATCATAATCGAATTTTGAGAACGCAACGTATATAGAATTTCCTTATGTTGAACCATTGCAACATAACATTCATATATATCCTTGACTAAAGCTCAATCTAAGCTTGTAGAATTGGAATGAAGTGTAAAATCATCTCCCTTAGTTATAGCAAAACAACTTTTCAAAGCAAATTGAAACTTTTTGTTTTCTATAATTAACATTTCTAACTTGCAACATGTAACATAATAATCATGCTCCCACTAACATGATAATTATAATTTAACTAGCATAACACTTTATGCTCCCACTAACTTTGACATGTACCCAGAAATTAGTTGGACTTCTATAAATCAATACTTTATTGACTTTCTTACCAAAGTTCAGTTTCTTGATACAAGATGCTTTGATAAAACTTTATCAAAATCATACACCTTCCTTTGATAGCACAGATGTGTGTCTAAACAATTTCAGAACTATGAAAACGGATGTCGTAATTATAGTATCAATTGTTTAGACTTTTTCCATTTCTCACAAGTCTATGTTAGTGTGCCAGTTAACCACACGCGCTCCACTAATCACTTTGAGAATGCACATATCATAATTGCTATCTACTGAAAATCTACTTATTGAAAGAGTGTCACACCCCCGGACCAGAACGGCGGAAGCGTCCGGAGGCGGGTGACGTCATTGTGCAGTATCATAACAATTATATATAAATGAAACATAGCAAACCCAAACATCATACATCAATAACACCAGCTTACATTGTTTTACATCATGTTCATGTTCTCAAATTTTACACAAAAGAGACATCAGTAAGCAAGTCCAAAATATAGCAAAATAATCTTGAGTCCGCTATCCACAACCTGCTTAATGGTTTCCTGAGAATACAAGTCGTTTGAAAAGCGTCAACATAAAATATGTTGGTGAGTTCATAAGCATTTTTGTATAAAACTTCGATGATAGTTTAGAAATCCATAAAATCCAATATTTTCTTATCAAAATCGTTGTAAGTCTTGTTCCTAATCGAGTATTGTTACATGTGTGTCTTAGTTCTTTGTTTTCAAAATTGAATAAAAACGTTTCGTCCAGAAAATCCGATATTTTCGGATGTATAAAATAATAGCTTTGAAAACATTAACTCTTGTGCGAAAATTCTCAGTTAAGGTAATTCAAAACACAGTTGATTATAAACCTGATGGTAAAATTTGTATAAATACGTTTATGATATATTCTAGTGAGTAGTTATAACCATACTAATACGACGAAGTGCCCGTTATGACGTTCTTCAGGTGTCGGTTTCGTTTAAGACATTTGTCACCTAGACTGGCCGGTCTAGCTGTAGCGAACAACGAAGGTGCGGGGTGTCAACCCCGTATAGATCTATACACAAATTCCCGTTCCCCCTCCAGGAGACTCTGGCTATGACTCTTACAGGACTTTTAGGAGTACAGTATTGTATATCATATATGTACTGGGAAGATTTGTCTGACTAGAATACTAACAGTTTTGACCAAATCGTTGAAACCCATTATTTGCTAAATAAATAATAATAGTTGTACTCGTTGACTAAATATTTTGTTTCGTTTGTTGAAAATAATCCACTTTATATATTAATCAAATCGAACCAATATTAGCGAAGTTGACAAAATGGCTATTCCCTCTCTAAATTACTAAGTGAGACCCCATTTGTTTGGAGGTGTCTAGTTTTGATTTGTGTAAAACTATGAATTCTGTGAAGTTATGACAGCAACTTTATGACATGCAAAATTTTCTGTCATAAAGGTTCTGTTTGTGTATATTCTTAGTGGACTTACTTATACTAAATTTTATAAATAACCCCTTTACAGTTTTCAAATAGTCATTTATGGAACACAAAGTTCACTTTTGAAATTCTAGACTTTGTGTCAACATTTCAAGGTCTATTACAACAACTTTAATTGTTTATGTAGTGATTAAAATATTATTTATTTTAATTCGTTCTGTGGAACTTCACGTTCACAGAGAGTTGTATATAAAAAAAGTATAATAATATTTCAACACACGTATTCATGCAATCATTCAAGAATTTAGAACAAGAGGTGACTCGTACTCTCCCTCAAAATATATAAAAGCTTAGGAAAAAGGTGGGGTATGAAGCTCACCTTGGTTTAGCTTGTTGGGTGATTTGAAGAGGTGTAAGGAGTTTCCAAGTTCCAGCACTTGGAAGTATTCTTTGAACTTCAGAAAAATTCTAAGAATAAATTTAGGTGTAAGTATAGTGAAATCTTAGGAATGGTGAGGAAAATTCACTATTCTAAAAAGATGAACACAAACCAAATATTCTAGGAATTTTCTTGAAAGAATGAAGCTTGAGTCTTGAAGGAGTTTGGGAGAATTCTTCAGATATTACTGGATGAGGAAGTGAGAAGTGGGATAAGGGAGGAAAGAGATTTAGGTATCTGAAGGGGAGGATAAGGGAGTGACTTGACACTTACATGGAAAACTGGTGGGAAAAGTTCCTTTTCTTATGGATAATGTGTGTTTATATGGGATTTGCACGGGAAATGAGGAATCAACATCCCATCATAAAGTCAAACCCCTTTATTTTCTTAGAATCTCCTTAAAAATCCTGGGTTCTATTTTATATAAATATATTAAAATAATTGATTTTAGTATAAAATGGGGGGTTTTAGGGGTCTTAGTTAAGAAAAACACGAGTTTGGTGTGATTCCCGACCTCAAAATACCTTAAAATGGTGAAAAAGTCCGTAATAGTCCAAAATCCGGGGCTAAATAGTGAATTCCGGAACTCTAGGGCAAATTCCGAAGTTGTATTCGGAGGTGTCGGGCGAGTTCGGAAGCTCTTCTCCAAATTTCGGAGTCAACAGTAACTTCCGGAGCACTTTCTCGGATTTCCGAAGTCTTCTGATTCATTTCGGAGCGAAGCCAACTGTCCGGACCGTGGGTTCCGAAGTCAGCTGACCATTCTGAAGTGACCATAGGCGAGATTGTCCGGAGTCAGGAGTTCCGAGATTGTGAGGTGGTCTGGATGAGAGGCTTCCGTGGTGCAACTCCGCTTGGTTTCCTTAGAAGACATTCCGGACTAAGAGGTTCCGGACCAAGAGGGTCCTTTTGGGGTTTCCTCTTCCGGTTTTGAGCTGTTTTCGAGTAAGGAAGATATCTAGGGAGATTTGAGATACGTGGAGAGATTTGGAAGAGATTCACTATTCTCGGAGAGATTTCGCATATTTGGAGAGATTTGGGAGAGATTTCATACACTAGGAGAGATTTGGGAAAGATGTGATATTCTTGGAGAGATTTAAGAGAGACTTCCTATTCTTGGAGAGATTTTAGAAAAGATTCATATTCTTGGAGAGATTTGGGAGGGATTTGATATTCTTGGAGAGATTTGAGAGAGACTTCGATGGGAACCTTTATAAATGTTTTTCTTCATAGAGTATGGACTTTAGACTTAGATATATTCTATTTTGTGTGTTATACACCCTCGAAGAGTAGGTAATAGTGCTTTGTAGAGTTGTTACTTCCCTAAATCAAATTAGGGTTTTAAATTATGAACTTTTGAGATTTTCAAGTGTTACTTTCATTAGGAATTATAGTTGAACATTAGAAACATAACAAATTTCCTAACATAAGCACTAGTTGAGTTGACCAGATCGTCCGTTTACCTTGACTTTGAATTTGACCATAAGTTTGCCGGTTGTCACATCATCCCCCCCTTGAGGGAATTTCGTCCCGAAATTATTCTTTGAAGTAGCCTTCAAGGGTTCGCGAATAGGTGGGGGTACTTCTGCATCATTTGATCTTCGCGTACCCAAGTGAACTTAGGTCGACGTTTGGCAATCCAACGAAATTTTACGATTGGGATGCGAATTTGCTTGGTACACCTCACTTTTCTATCCATGATTTCGGTTGGTTCTTCAATGAACAAGAGGTTCTCGTTTATCTCAATCTCTTCTAAACGAATCACAAGGGTTACATCCGATAGGCACTTCTTGAAATTAGATACAAGGAACACGGGATGCACGTTGCTGAGCTTGGAGGGTAGCTACAGCCTATAGGCAACTTGTTGAATCATAAAAAGTGACCCTCTTGAACTTCAGCTACCGCAACCAACATGCCACCGTAGTTAAGTGTCTTCATCAGCAACCGCAACCGCAGTCTCTCTCTATTGCAGTCTTTTTACTAGATTACTTTACTTTGTCTTTTTGTAAGATACTCTATTGTCCAGTATGCCTTGCATGGCTACATTTAGAGACGTAATCTAGTGTAGTTCATGAGTCTCTATAAATAGAGCTCATACTCTTCTATTCAATTATCAATGTATCACATCTAATTCTAATACACATCTCTGAAGTTATCTTTTCTATATCTCTTACTCACTCCTCTTACTCTCATAATCGATTACAACCTCTCTTCGGAGCAAGTCTTTTGTGACTTAATCACTAACTTTGATCTCACTTATTAACTTGGCTTGAATGCATTCCTCGTTATGAATCAGCTTAAGTGTATACTTGATATAACAATTGTTGTCATTTACATTTCTTTACTTTTCCACAACTAATTCTCTAACATCTTGTAGGGCTGAAGATAGTTTTGATGTTGCATCTTTTGGGCTCGTTAGTTTAGCCTTGTATTCTCCGGTTTGGGCCTGTCCAACCGAGAGCCTTTATGTATTGTATATAAGTTAAAAGCTTGCATGCATATTAGGTCAAGATGGCTGAGATTATCGAAATAGCGATTCATACAGAGTACAATATTTTAAGTTAATCGTTCTTGTAATCTTCTAATCCTTTACAGTTGATTTTCTTAATCGAGCTCTTCTAAGGATTTTATTTAATCATTCGACACGTTTCATTCAAGCTGTTTTGTTCTTATTATTGCGTTTTTACTGTTTCATATTCATATACTTGTTCAAGATCTAATCGATCTTCATAGATTAAAAGTTGTTTTAATCCCATCAATTGGTATCAGAGCAGGAGGCTGTGTAATCGATACACATCTTTTCTGTGAAAAAGATTTCCATTAGGGTTTTCCGCAATCATTGATATTTATTGAGCCGTCATCTTAATTGACGTATCTTAATATTTATTATTTTGCCCTAATCTGCTTTATTACAAGTCTGATCTTTGAACAGGTTTTTACGATCATAATGGACGCAACACAATCAAACCCTATTAATATTTCCAACAGCATCGGTTCGACGACAAAGATTCCAATCTTATACACCCATGACTATGAAGTATGGGCGCATCATTTTGAAGATTACGTGATTGGATCGGAGGACAATGGTTATCTCATCTGGGAAGCCATCATCAATGGACCGTTTTCTCATTCTGCAACATCCAGAATCATTAAGACGCAAAAAGAGTACAACGATCTGCTTAAGGACGTGAAGGATATTGCACAAGATGAAAAAGACAAATTCCAGTGCAATATTAAAGCTCTAAGGTTGATCAGATTTGCCCTTCAGTCCGACACATTCAGACTGGTCAGCTCATGTACTACGGCAAAGGAAGTATGGGATAGACTTCGCGAACTGTATTCCACAGACGAAGATCTTGAACATTCTATCCAAACCTTGCTTCTATCTGAGTTTGGAGAATTCAGGCAAGGGGCCGAAGAAACGGTGACCCAGACGTTTGATCGCTTCAATCATCTTCTCAGCAAGATGATCAAACACGACATTGAAAGGAAGCTCATTGAACAGAAGGTTACTTTCTTGAACGGACTGAGATCTGAATGGAGAGCAGTGGTTTCCACAGTCAAAGCCCATGAGCAGTTTAAATCATACTCTTTGGCGAAACTGGTGGGTATTCTAAAGTCTCAAGAGAAGATTGTGGTTCAAGAGAAGAACGTTGTTTCTAGTCTTGGTTCGTTGGCCCTCCTATCTAAAAGTAAAGCTGTGATGGAGGATGAAGAGCTCAACTTGGAAGAATATGACCTCACAACTGAGGATTATGCCATGATGGTATCCAATCCTAAGAGGTTCATAAAGAAGAGATTCCCCAGCAACAAAAACAGAAACTGGCAGGGGAGTTACAGCTCTGAAAAAGCGAACAATGAACCGAAGGCTGAGGAGCCCAAGAAGGAACCGAAGGCAGATGGCGTTTCCGGAGTAAGCTGTTTCTACTGTGGTGGCAAGAACCACTATGCTAAGGACTGTGTTCTTAAGAAGATGGCTGAAAAGGACGATGGAAATGATGAGGAAGCCGTGCTGCAGAAGAGATTGGATGAGTTGAGAAAGAAGAAGTCTACCGCTAACCCTTCTATTAATGCTCTTATTGTGCAGGGTTCAGTTAATGACGATGAGTTCGGTAGCACAGAAGTTTGGTCTACTGACTCAGAAGACGAAGAAGTGAGGAAGCCTACTCATGGAAAGGCTTATGTGGCTAAGGAGGAAAGCAATGGTGGGAAATGCTTCATGGTGACTGACGTATCTCAAATGAGGGGATACAATACCGATGGAGGAAGCGATGGACCGAAGGTGCAGGAGGATATGTGCTTTACGGCCAAACCACTCAGCCAGCAGTTCAATGAGCTCGATGAACTGATAAAGAAGGTACAATCTGTTTTTATTTCATCTAAAGTACCATCATCCTCATATGAGAAAGAACTAAAAAATGTTAATACAAGAATTTCTCATTTAGATAGTAGCTTAACTCAAACTCAAGTCAGCAATTCTAACCTGACTGATCAATTAAGCAGGGTGGCGTCGAAGAGTGAGGAGCGGCGAATGTGGATTGAGTTAAAAGAGTCGGAATTAGTTAAAGTTAAAGACGAAAACATTTATTTACAGAGAGACAATTTGAAATTGTTAAAACAACGAAATGTTTTTTTTTAATAGCTAAACGTTTATATTCCAATATTACTCAACTTTACTTGGATTGTGAGATAGGCCAAAAGATCCATCGCATGATTTTGCCCTTCCTAGAATTTAAGGAGGATGAAATCGATGCCGAAGCCTACAATTGTGAGAGTGTGATATCGTCTGATGATGTCAATCCGACCTACATGTATGGACTGGACAAAATTGAGTCCTTCATTAAATCCAAAGACCACAAGGACATGCTCAAAAATCTTTTGGACGAAAATGACAGACTTAAACTGAGAACCGAAACCATGCAAAAATTTGACTCTGTAAACGCCAACGTAAGCTCAGAAAACAAAATCGATGTTGAAAATGCATCTGAGCTTAATGAGGACGATAACATGAGTGAAATTTCTGTAGAAGACACAGTTGACTGCTCAGAGTTTGTTAAAAGCGAAACTAAAAACCACAAAAACCTAATTTCTGAAAACTCTGTGGAGTTCGCTCGATTGTCCCAACAAAAGTCCCCGAAATTAATAGAAAAAGTAGTTGTGTATCAAAAGGTCAGGACCACTCCGAATCAAGTATACAAAGTGACTGGAGTTACCGAACATCAAACAGCTGAGCTCACAGATATTGTAAACGAAGACAATGCAGATGGTTGTGATGAGTACTTTTGGGAAGCTCCAATAGATAATGGAAACGAAACCGTTGGTCTATCTGAAAGAACCTCCTGGATGAGAAAAGGGAGATACATACCTGAACCATTGAATAAGCCCGATAATTTCAGTGAGCCAAGCACCAGTGGTACGAAAGATATTCCTCAGGAGGATGGGAGATCAGCTAAAGAAGACATTCCTTTTACTCCCTCAGCTCAAAGTGAAACCTCTTCGGATATTCCTTCTACTCCCTCAGTGCAAACTGAATCTTCTTCGGATACTCCCTCTGCTCCCTCGGCTCAAAGTAAAACTCCTGAAGTTCAAAAGGAACTAGCCAAGGAGACAACAAAAATGAAAGCGAACGTTCATCATCAACCTAAGTAGATGAGAGATAAGAAGATAGAAAGGAACCAAAGATACAGGAAAAACCTTTCTGAAAGGAAACAATTCTGGCACTCCCAGAATGCATACTACTCACACCTAGACAAGAATCTGAAGTATGAAAACAATCCTGTAAGAAAGCCTGAAAGTTCCATCAACCGAAAGCCAAGGTTCAGTTCACAAGAAGATACCAACTGAAGGCAAAGGTTCGGTTCTGAAAAGGACTTCAACCGAAACCAAAGGTTCGGTTCTGAAAAGGACTTCAACCGAAACCAAAGGTTCGGTTCTGAAAAGGACTTCAACCGAAACCAAAGGTTCGGTTCCAAGAACAACTCCAACCAAACACAGAGGTTCAGTTCTGAAGTCAAAGGAGAACAAGACTCTAAGGTCAGTCCCTCCAATGATCAAGAGCAAAAGAGTCACCTAAAGTCACCAGCCAGGAAGTCCTCTCCATCCAAAACCTCTCATTCTAACTCTTCTCGTTCTTCTAATTCTTCTACTTCCACCAATTCATCTCCATCTTGCTCTAAAGCTAATCCCGCTTGCTCTCAAAAGCCTCATTCATCAGCTGAACGGAAGGGAAAGCAGAAGATCGATGAATCCAAACCAGAGTCCAAAGCAAACACACCCAATCCTAACAAAATAAAAGTCTTTACCATTAAAAAGAAAGATGAAACTACTCTAATAAAACGAACATATCTAGTTGACATCTCTCTTACTATTCCCGTTTCCATGAAAAGCTCACATGGACCCAAGAAACTTTGGGTTCCTAAATCTGCTTAATTTTTGCAGGTTATCAGTGACGAGCAGTTTGACGAAGAATGGTACATCGACAGTGGCTGCTCGCGTCACATGACAGGGAGGAAAGAGGAGCTCAGGGAATACAGATCTCTTGCAAATGGTGGCAACGTTAAGTTTGGAAATAACTCTTTCGGCATCATAAAGGGATATGGAATGATAACAAATGGAGACTTCACTATAAGGAAGGTTGCTTATGTGGAAGAACTCCAACACAACCTCATCAGTGTATCTCAGCTTGTTGGAGGTACAGGTCTCAAAGTTTCGTTCGATGATGAAGGTTCTGAAATCATAGAGAAAAAGACAAAGAAAGTGATTCTGAAGTCAGAGCGAAAGGGTGAAATGTTTCCTCTAAACATGAAACCCATCAAAGGAAACCCAGCCATATGTCTGTTATCAAAGGCTTAATCCGACGAAAGCTGGTTGTGGTACAGAAGACTCTCTCATCTCAATTTCAAAGATCTCAACCGACTTGTCACTGGAGGTCATGTCAGGGGTCTTCCATTGCTCAAGTTCGACAGAGAGCATCTGTGTGCTGCATGCGAAATGGGAAAGCAGAGTCGTCAAAGTCACCCATCTGTAATCAACACAAAAGTTGTTGAACCACTCGAATTGCTTCATATCGATTTGTGTGGTCCTTCACCTATCGAAAGCATCGGTGGTAGCAAGTATATTCTTGTTATCGTTGATGACTTTTCACGATTTACATGGGTGTTCTTTCTAAAGCTCAAATCTGAAGCGACTCAAAAGCTGAAAGTGTTTATCAAGCAAATTGAAGTCCAGCTCAAGAAGGTCGTTCGAAACATCAGGAGCGACAATGGTCTCGAATTCAAGAACAAGGAGTTTGAAGAGTTTCTTGTAGAAAAGGGAATTAGTCATAATTTCTCAGCTCCCTACACACCACAACAGAACGGAATAGTCGAAAGACGAAACCGATCCTTGTGTGAAGCTGCCTGAACTATGCTAAGTTTCGCTTCCTTACCTCTTTATTTTTGGGCTGACGCTATTTCTGCTACTTGTTATACACAGAACAGGTCCTATCTCAATAAGCGATTCACGCTCACACCATATGAGATAATTAACAACAGAAAGCCCAATGTGAAATTTTTCCATGTGTTTGGCTCAAGGTGTTTCATCTTTAACTCTAAAGAACACCGCAACAAGTTTGATGTCAAAGCCGACGAGGGAATCGTTCTGGGTTATTCACTCACATCCAAGGCGTACAGGGTCCTAAACAAACGTTCAAGAAGGATTGAAGAGACATACTATGTGACCTTCGACGATAGCTATGTCAAGAAGCTACAAGCCATAGAAGACACGGCCAGGGAAATCTTTCCTCAAACTGGCCAAGTCACAGTCTCAATCGCCAATTTATACAAGAAGTTTATGGAACTCTTTGACGAACCGGAAAAAGCTTCTCTCTCAGAAACGGGTGCAGCTGACAACAAAGTTGATCATATGAAGCAAATTGTCGATGATGCTGCAAGAAGAATGCATGAAGGAGAATCGCCCACTGATGAATCTCCATCCAACAATGCTTCAGTCGAGGAGGAGCCAAATTCTCATGTCGAGGGGGAGCCAAGCTCACAAGTCTAGGGGGAGCCAAGCTCTACTACTTCAACCGAAGATCCTTCTCCAACCGAAGATGCCCCTGAAAGTCCAGCACCACAAGAAACCCCTGAACCTCATGTTTCTCAAGACTCATCAATTGAGGGGGAGCATGATGATATGACGCCTGATTACGATAGCCAATCTGAGCCAGAAGAAATGATCAATGCCGAACTAGACCCAACCTTTGATCCGAATTACCCTCCTCTTACCAAATGGACCAGAGATCATCCTATCTCTCAAGTAGTTGGTGATGTATCTGAAAAGGTTCTGACCCGATCTCAACTGAAGGCAAAACAGACATCCTTATTTTCAAAAGTTGAGTTTTGTATGTTTAACTCATTCGTATCAAAAGTTGAACCGAAGACAGTGAACACTGCCCTCGATCACTCTGATTGGGTTCAAGCAATGCAAGACGAACTAAACGGGTTTGAAAGGAACAAAGTCTGGCGCCTCATTCCAACTCCTCCAGATGCTTCGGTTGTTGGTCTTAAATGGGTTTTTAGAAACAAAATGGACAAGGAAGGTAATGTCATAAGGAACAAGGCTCGTCTGGTGGCCAAGGGATACTGTCAGGAGGAAGGAATAGATTACGAAGAGACGTTCGCTCTAGTAGCTAGGCTAGAATCTGTTAGAATATTTCTGGCCTATGTTGCTCACAAAAACTTTGAGGTTTTCCAAATGGACGTCAAGTGTGCATTTCTCAATGGAGAACTCGAAGAAACTGTGTATGTGGAGCAACCTCCTGGGTTCGTGAACGAAAAGTATCCAAATCATTGCTATATTCTGGATAAAGCTGTGTACGGCCTCAAACAAGCTCCGAGAGCCTGGTATGAAACACTTACAAAATTTTTAAAGATGTCTAAATTTAAACAAGGTTCGGTTTGACCCAACCTTCTTTCGCAAAAAGGAAGGTAACCACCTTATGATAGTTCAAATTTATGTCGATGACATCATCTTTGGCTCCACGAATCCCAGCTTAACAACTGAATTCAGACAGTTGATGGAGACTAAGTTCGAAATGAGCTCAATGGGTCCTATTAATTTTTTCCTTGGTTTAAATATAAGACAGGGACCAGAAGGCATCTTTATCAATCAGGAAGCTTACACGAAGACTCTCCTAGCGAAGTTTGGAATGATGGGAGACTCAAAAGTCAAAGTCCCAATGGCATTTGGCACCAAACTTACCCCTTCACTAGATAAACCGGCTGTCGATATCACGCTCTATCGTCAAATGATAGGCTCACTGATGTATCTAACTGCTAGCAGGCCTGATATCATGTTTTCTGTGTGTGATTGTGCTCGATTTCAGGCTAACCCTCGCGAACCTCACATGCTGGCAGTAAAGAACATCCTACGCTATCTCAAGCGAACCACCTCCTTAGGTCTATGGTATCCATCCAATTCAGGCTTCTTCGTTCAAGCCTACTCTGATGCTGACCTTGGAGGATGTGGACTCGACCGTAAAAGCACAACTGGTGGCTGTCAATTTCTTGATGGGAAATTGGTCAGCTGGCAATCCAAGAAACAAACATGTGTGTCGCTGTCTACTGCCGAAGCGGAATACATTGCCGCTGCATCCTGCACATCACAAGTGATTTGGATCCAGAGTCAACTTCGAGACTATGGACTCAATATGAAGAAGATCCCACTATATTGTGACTCTGAAAGTGCAATTAGGATCTGTCATAACCCAGTGCAACACTCTAAAACCAAACACATAGCACTGAGGTATCACTTCATCAAAGATCATGTGGAAGATGGAAATGTCGAAGTTCACTTCGTAAGAACCACTGATCAACTGGCTGACGTCTTTACCAAAGCTCTTCCAGAAGCATCATTCAATAAAATATTGCAAGGGCTAGGAATGATGGAATCAGAATCAGTACCTCACACTACCTCTCAACCTCAAACGTAAGAAGCGAAACCAACTGAACGTTCGGGTTCGGTTCAACCATCTGACTCGCTCATTACTTCAAAGGTAGTTTTTCTACGTTGTATATTTCTTGTACTATTTTGTTTTTCTTTATGTTAAAAGTATTTATTTCTTGTATATCTAAATTCCTTAGTTTCTCAAAATTTTCCAAAACCGAAACCTACCGAAGGTTCGGGTTCGGTTTTTCAAAATTTTGTGAAACCGAAACCAACCGAAGGTTCGGGTTCGGTTTTTCAAAATTTTGTGGAACCGAAACCAACCGAAGGTTCGGGTTCGGTTTTTCAAAATTTTCTAGAACCGAAACCAACCGAACGTTCGGGTTCGGTTTTTCATTTTTTCCAGAGTTTTTTTTTAGGTCTTATTTTTATTTGAACTCTTATTTTTTTTTTATCTATTATTTTTTTAACTTTTATTATAACTTCCAAAAACTCCAAAAATATTTTATTTATTTTTCTTTGTGTGCTCATTCGTTTATGGGGATATATTTGATGACTTACTTAAGTGTCCCTAGAAGCATGCTGCTGTATGTGTCCCAAGCCTCATAAGATTTTGAATAATAGCCTTCATGACCTGGTATACACAAACCTTGTCTTCCCAATAAGGCTAACTCATTTATTCTAATCATGAGCTACCTCACTCTCTTCTCACATGAGTTAAGAGTCTCCTGCTTGGTCCTTATTTTTGCAGCAGAGGTACTATGTTTTCTTACACCTTCCCCATTACACTTCTCCATTACATTCGTTTCATCACTGTAACCCTTGAGACTCTCAGAAACTACCACTGAGGTTTATGGTTACACAACATCTGTGTTTATGATCTTAGTTTCGTGTCACTACGAGCTGAGTGAAACCCAAAATTCAACACCAACGAATTGACGGTGACCAATTAATTTGATCAAGTTTTCACCAACGAATTGACGAATGTACCTTCATGGAATCTCAAATTTATTTTTGCGTGATTCCAATAAAATTGTTACACACCATAACATTTCTTCCCAAGGAGTCCAGTTTTACATTTCTTATCTGAGATTTCATATTAATCCAAGCCACTACAAAATCAACTCCTACCTACTTGTTCAACAGACTACACCGGTCTCACAAGTACTTTGTTCACTTTCGTTCTTATATCAAGAATTGAATTGATGACTCAAAGCGAAACCACCCTTAATAAACCTAATTAAAAGAAGCCTTTCAACATTTATTAATAAGTGTCTGTTCATAATTCAACGGGATTCAACACTGACACTTTGAGGTCTCTCTTGACCTTGAAGGAAGAGATTCGTGCCCGGGATCATCAGTTTCGTGTCATTATTGGCATCACAAAATATCCTTAAAAGAGTTGCTTTATTTCTTTTTCTTTTACACTCTTTGCACGAAAATCTTTGATATTCCCAAATTCCGTTACTAATTATTTACAGGCTGGATTCTACTTTCGTGGTTAATTATGGGCTGTGGTCAAAATCAATCCACGTGGCAATTTAATTCAAAAAATGGCGTTTAAAAGAGATAAGACGAAAAGTTGCTGACTCGGCGGGAGTTAAAAGGATAGAAATTCAAACGACGGTAAAAAGGAGGGCGCGTGAATTTGAAACGGCCGCGCTTTTTCTGACACTTAAAGGACGCGTGTGCAATATTGAAGCGTCATCAATCTGGCATTAGAGGCGCGTGTGGAAATGGAAACGGTTCCTTTCTCTGAACCGGCGCTTATTGGGCGGCGTAATCCTAGGAAACTGACACTCTCTCTCCTACGTGATCATCGCACGCCCCAACTGTCACCAATCAGTCACTCAAAAACCCGTTTCGCATTTCCATAAGAGATTTGAAACGATTTTTCTCTCTCCTATCACCCACTATAAAAGGCCATCAACACCACCTTTTACCTCTTTACTGCCTCCATAATCTCCAAAGCAAAAATTCTCCCAAACTTTCTCCCGTTCATCTTCTTTTTCTCCAAACCTGCAACAATGGCTGAATCCTCTTCTGTTCATGCAACTTCTCAGATTCTTCCAATCCGTCCTCAGCAATGCCTCGTGATTGATCTCAACCCACTGGCGTACGACTCCTACATGTCGCCGGTCATTGAATGCCTCAAGTACTCCCAGCTTGCTCCTGCATTGTCAAGAATTGAAACGGTGCCGATGGTGGCATTATCTCAGGTCTATGCGACGGCTTACTATGACAAGGCCGTCGACAGGGTATTCTTTGAAGTGGCAGAACACAAGACTTCGATTTCTCGTCCCCGTTTCTGCACTATGTTAGGGTTTGCTGTTGACCCATCGCGAGTTCACCCGGAGACGATTCCGGTTGGGATGTTGTACAACATGTTTTACAACATGGGCTACACAGAGGTTCTCACCTCCGTCGCCAAGTTTAAGAAGTCCTGCCTACCACCCCAGTGGAATGGGTTATTTACAGTTCTCTTCAAGGGACTGTCTGAGAGGAGCTCAGGATCTGACGGTGCAAGTCGTCTTTTCCTTTCGATAATGTATGGGGTGTACAACGGGATAAACCTAGACTATGGGTTTGTCCTATGGCAACAGCTGATTCAAAGCCTCTCTTCCTCATCCCGACACTCTGAGGTGTCGCTGGCTCGGTTCTGGATCTTGATTACAAGATGGGCCATGGACAAGTTCAATGTTCCAACAGCCGATGGTGCATCGATGTCTTCTATTGGTACGTTTCATACCAAGAAGATCATTGTATCCGATGCATCAAAATTCTCATTCATTGGCTCTATCCCGGAGTCGATGTATGCCGATGTGCCCGCTGATAGCAGACTGATCAGGACGATCAAGGAGTTTAGGCCAACTCGTCCGAGGGAACTGACACCGGACATGCTGCGATCGATTCATGATCCCGATAAACCAGTGGCCAGGGGCAAAAAGGCAGAGAAGGGGAAGCAAGTGTCCAAAGCACCCAAGGGACCTTCTCCCAAGAAGCGAAAACAACCGAAGGCTGCTTCATCCCCACAGCCGAAAAGGAGGAAGACCCAACAGAAGCGAAAGCTCGGTATTCCATCCTCTTCAAGCGAATCCGAAGGTGGGAGTTCGGACTCTGAAGGATCACAAGGAGATGAATCTCCTCAACGAGGCAACACACCACCTCGGTCCCCAACCCCAGAGATGGAACTTCATCAATCCCCAGTTCCTTCACCTCAACCAACAATTCCTATTTCCATTCCCACCATAAACCCCACTATTCCCCCAACCTCTATCCCTATACCTCCACCCATATTCACCACATCAACCGAAACACCACCAGTTACCGAAACCCCTCCAGTAACCGAACCTCCTCAAACCGAAACACATATACAACCACCACCCGAAACTAATCCCCCATCCACTCAACCTGAACCTACCAAACCAATAACACCCCCAGCTTCACCACCACCTCAATCTCCAGAAGACGCCTCCGATGGCGGTGATCAATACCTTGGTGGTGATCACATGAACTTCGATTCGGTCTACTATAGTCCGTTTCAAGTTCAGAGTGATGAGGAGGATGATGCTCCAGTGACACGGAAGCATCTTCGCGAGCTTAACGAGAAGGTTGATCAACTTCTCGCCTCCTCTTCCAACCAGCAGTCATCTTTGTCTGAAGCTGCCCTTCAGAAGATCGTTGACGCCTTCTCCAGGGCTCAAAATGATTCCGTGGCCTCGGCAACTGCTGCTATCGACGCCTCCACCCGAGCCTGTGAAGCAGCGACCGCAAAAGTCGATAAACTATTCAATGACGCTTCTGTCCTGCTGCAGTCTTTGCAGGAGAGCGCCGAAGCCACTAAGACGACTCTGGAACCAGTTGTTCAACAATTGGCCAAGTTTGTCTCGACGGAGCTGTCTTCGTTCGCTACTCTCAGACAATATCTTAGCGACGACAACTCGGCACTTTGTGCCTCCATCGATGCCCGCCTGGCAAAGCTACAAGAGGACCTTGCAGCTGAAAATTCTCTGATGGATGTCTTGGCGAGCAAGACTACTGCCCTAAAGGTCAAGAGCACGCAGCTTTCCAACTCCGAAAAACAATTGGAAGCTCTTCGATCCGAGAGGGAGGTCATAAAGACGTGTGTTTCGAATGTCCACGCAGCTCTATCAAACATCCTGGAAGCACATGACCCCATCCTTAATCACTCAGTGAGGCGTACCCTCGCTGAAAAACTCTCTCCGGCCATGGACCTTTTAAGCAAAATTGATGGCCTACCGAGTTTCGTGTCCATTCCGAAACAAGGGGGAGATGAGAAGAAAGGATCGAAACCACCTCCTTCCTCCAAAGCTACTCACACAACCGAACCACCCTCAACTGGTCATGCCTCGGGTTCGGGTGTGAAGAACAAGGGCAAAAACATAGCTGAGAGAGGAGATGAAGATGAAGATGAAGACAAGGAGACCATTGCGGACATGTTAAAAAGAAAGAACAGTCGCAATGCTGAAGACGATGCCAGTCGTGTGGCGCGTGAGGCTGAAGAAGCCGAACGAAAGCAAAAAGAAACCCACGATCTCCTTGAGAGCCGAAAGTTGCTCTTCCCTGCCTGGACCAGGGATCGTATGATAAAAGAGGCCATAGAGACTCCAAGCATACTATGGCTCGAGCCGGTGATATCATTCGACTGCAACAACTCTATCGATTCACAGTTTGATATGCCGCTGACTCGAAAGGCGTTCATCTTCCACGTCTTCTATAACATTTTTGAAGTCCCGCATCCGAACGATGAGCTTGACAGGGAGCTCATTGACTTCTACCTGGAGGCCGCTCGTCCTCAATACCTTACATGGAGCGCCCAGAAGATTGTTAATGTTCGGGTGCTGAAGCCTTATGCCGTGGGGAGATTCACAAACGTTAAGTTCAAGCTCATCCGAGGATCTGCAAGAACTGCCCACATCATCTCCCTGGCGGATCTGCCGAATCTGAATCCTCATGACTGGATAGTTTTGTACAATATCATGCTGACAAATGAAACCGAATATGGTCCCATCATAGACCATGTCAAAAGGATGTTGGCCTGCTATATCATGGAGGTTGCCCTAATGGATCAGGAGGTAGCCACAGTTTTTAAGAAGAAACCGAAAGTCGCACCTGTGGGATCGGCCAGTGATCTAAATCAAATGTAAATGGGCAAGATAGATTCGAGGCGTAACTCAGTCATGTTCAATAGAGCCGAAGGACAGAAATGTTTGTTCGCTTTAGCTGACAAGCACCTTTACACCACAGCTTGCTTGGAGCACATCTTATCAATTATCAAGCGGTGTAAGGAGAATTCGGCTGATGACATCAAGTACTTCAATGATATGATCAATTGGTACATCCGGTTTATACAGACCATCCTCTCCATAACCAAGTGTCTGTTTAGCACCGTGAAGAAGAAGGTACCAGCTTCAGCTGCCGGCCCAAGTAAGAAGTGAAGATCTCGCTCCAAATTGACGCAAAGGGGGAGATTGTAGGGCTGAAGATAGTTTTGATGTTGCGTCTTTTGGGCTCGTTAGTTTAGCCTTGTATTCTCCGGTTTGGGCCTGTCCAACCGAGAGCCTTTATGTATTGTATATAAGTTAAAAGCTTGCATGCATATTAGGTCAAGATGGCTGAGATTATCGAAATAGCGATTCATACAGAGTACAATATTTTAAGTTAATCGTTCTTGTAATCTTCTAATCCTTTACAGTTGATGTTCTTAATCGAGCTCTTCTAAGGATTTTATTTAATCATTCGACACGTTTGATTCAAGCTGTTTTGTTCTTATTATTGCGTTTTTACTGTTTCATATTCATATACTTGTTCAAGATCTAATCGATCTTCATAAATTAAAAGTTGTTTTAATCCCATCACATCTAACTCTAAATATTATTGTTGAGCTTTTAGATCCTTCGAGTGTGTCTCAAGGTTTTTCTCTCAACAATTGGTATCAAATCCATAGTGGTTGCTTTTTGAAAATTGGAACTCTGATTTTTCGAAGAGCCTTCTATAACACTGAAGCTCATTTCTAAAAAGAAAAAAAAACTTCAAAATATGGCACAATCGTTATCTCTGAATGTTTCCAATAGTGTTGGTGGTTCTAATCAAGCCCCAATACTGGTTGCAAATGAATATCATCACTGGTCACAAAGAATGGAAAGATACTTAAGGAGACTTGGTAGAGGTGTATGGCGATCCGTAGAAGAAGGACCACATGTCCCAATCCTTACACCAGTCCAAATTGACGGCGCTACAACAAGACTAGGAGGAGGTCAACCAGATATGAGACGTCTTACCAAGGATGATCTCGATAAAATGGAAAATGATGTTGTTGCTTTTTATGAAATCTCCTGTGGAGTTGCTCCTGAAAACTTCGATATTATCATAAATGGCAAATCATCAAAAGAGATCTGGGATGTTCTCAAGAATATGTACGAAGGCTCAGAACAAGCTAAACACAAGAAGCTTACAACTGCACTCAATGAGTTCAAAAACTTCAAAGCTCATACTGGCGAAAGTTTGGAAGACTCCTTCAAAAGGTTCAACTTGATTGTCACCAAGTTATCCAATGTGGGAACCATCCACAGCAACCATGAAACAAATCTTCAGTTTCTTAATGGCTTGGGAAGACATTGGACTACGACTAAAATGACAGTCCAAGGTGATAGAAAGATTCATTCCTTGTCACTCTACAAACTCTATGGGGGAACTACAAGTACAGGAATCCACCGTACTCAAAGTTTGTGCTGGCTTCGGAGGACCTCTTTCTCTCATAGCACAAACTCCACATAATCAACCTTACGCTCCCTCGTATGACACCTCACCACAGTCATACGAAGTTGATTAAGAGTATGATGATGAAGAAGAATTTCAAAAGGCAATTTCTCTAGTTAGCAAACAATTCAACCAACTACCACCTCACTCTTTTCGCAAAATCAACAATTCAACAAACCACCCTTCAATCGTAACTTCAACCTACAAACAAATCACTCACATTATCCTAAAAGTTCTCATCCATCACCGCAACCTCACAATTCTCAACCAAAGGAAGCATTGCAGCCTACTCAAACCACTGACTCTGGTACTCCCTCAGAAGACAAGACTGATGTTGTAGTATGTCACAAATGCAACAAAGAAAATCACTTTGCAAGAGATTGTAAGGCCAATGTAGTTATAGACAGAGAATTCTACCTTAGAATGGCTCAAGAGCTGGAAGAAAAGGAGAAAGCAAGGGCATACGTAGCCCGTATCAAAAGAGACCATCAAGTCTGGCCATCCGGAGACGAAGATGAAGCCATCAATAATGTCAATGGAAAAGGGAAGATTTGCATGTTGGCGACTGCGGATGATGATGGGTTTACAAAGATGAACAAAAACTACTGCTACATGGTAAAGGATGGAACTCTAAGCATCGTTGAACAGGTAAAAATCATGATCCAAACTCTAAACTATAGCACACATGATTGTCAACCTTACATAGATAATCTTAATGACACATGTGATGCCATCCATATAGACTATAACAAAGCCTTAGATGAGAAGAACATTGCATCCTAGGAGATGTTCCATGTGAGAGGACGATTAGATAACAAAAAACTCAAAATGGCTATGTTAGAAAGAGATTTAGAGTTAGAAAAAGATGCAAGAATGTTGAGTGATACCCAATTAGAGATAGATTTGAACCATAGATATTTAGCTCAAAGTGAAATTGTATGTTTAAATATTTTAATAGAAAAATTGTTCAATGAAAGTGAAGCTATTGAAAATTTTGTAAATAATGGAACTGTGGACAACACATACAATTGAGGTTGGTCTAATGGATATCCTACCGCAATGGATTCCCACCCCGATTTAACAAAGACAGACGGTATGTCCCTCCAGACCGAGAATTTCATTTCCTAGTCAATGATAAGACCTTTCCCGAAGATATCAAAACTCACTTCGGTAGAATGTATAATCTAAGCAACAATTGTGTCATTGAGGAAATTCTGCCTGAGGTTTCGGGTCACACATGTGATAAAATTCCTATTTGTAGCACTACCTTCCCAAATTCTCAAAACTCATCCGTAGTCGATGAAGAAATTGTCATGGAGGACAATGAAGTCTCGAAAGACTTTTCATCCCTGTCCTCTGACCGCAGTGTCCCTCACTACAGTCAAAAGTCCCACTGACGTCCCAACTAAGACTAACTTTGTGGTAGTCAAATCATCCTTATCGCAGTCTTCGAACAAAAGTTCTACCACTCTTCAAACGATTCATCATGAATTAACCATAGAAAACTTTGAAGTGGGTCAATGTTCTCAAACCCCAGAATCTTCAAGTTCTGATGACTCAAGCCCACGTTTTCACAAAATTTCAAAGGATTCTAGGAAACAACAGTTGAATAATAGAGACTGCGGTTCACCAAAATCCTTAGCTAAAAAGGCTTTCAAAGAAGATATTCGCTCTCGAGGCACAAATAGACAAATGTTTTCAAAAAAACAAAAATCATGACAGATTTCAAAAATCCAAAAGTCCAAAAAAATTTGTTTTCTCTCAATATTTTTTAAAAAACCCAACTTCCTAGAAAACATCCAAAAAGGAATGTACAATCTCAACAGTCATTCCTAATTCATCTGACACAACTCAAAGGAGTGTAAAGTCTTTTCGAAACAGTGTTTTTCAAATCTATTCCTTAGATGATCCGAAATGGAAAGGTATTTCACCCACTCCAACACATTTAAAGTAACGTCAAAATTTTAACAAGTGGAAGGGTATTTTACCAAATCCAACAAAAAGGACACAAAGATCTACACGTGCTAAACCTTTTTCAAAACAACCTTTTCAAAAAACTAACAACACTCATGTCAGATCTTTTCAACCTCGGTCTAGTCAACAGCCAAGCAACTCTTCTTTTAGACCATTGACCAAATGCGGTGTCAGAACAAAAGAAAAATCTCAACCTATGAGTGTCAGTGTAGTTGCCAAAGTCAGAAACCTCGTAACTTTACAAGAAAACACAACACTCCAAAATTACAAAAACACCCAGGAGTAGGTTTAAAACTTGACACGAAACCAGTCCCTGCAACCTCGTTCCATGCATCACTCAGAACCTCACCTATTGTTCCAGGCTCCAAACTAGTTTTGATGCCTAAACTAACCATGTAATTCTAAGACTTTGTGCAAGGAGGAACAAGAAGATGAATGGTTAATTGATAGTGCCTACTCCTTGCACATGATCGGAAGGTTAGAATACCTTCGGGATTTCAGGCCAATTTGCAATGGTGGAAATGTTACTATCGGCAACAATGCGAATGGAATCATCCGAGGTTATGGTGTACTCACTACGGGGAACTTCTCAATTCAAAATATTGCTTATGTAGAAAGCCTTAAACTTAATCTCATCAGTGTTGGCCAACTATGTAAGGCAAGCCATCGAGTTGAATTCGATGATCAATTCTATTATGAAATGACAACTGATAGGAGCACCTGCTTGATCAAGTCACGATCCGAGGGTACCATGTACCCTCTGGATGTCTCTTTTATCATTGGCAAATGGCAATTGTGTTTCCTTTCCAAATCCGTATCCGAAGTCAGCTGGCTATGTCACCGCAACCTCGCTCATCTCAACTTCAGATACATCAACACTTTGGTCACTGGAGAGCTGGTCAGAGGACTACCTATTCTCAAGTTCAGCAATGACAGTCTCTGTCCTACTTGTGAATGTGGTAAGAAGTACAAAGCAAGTCACCCCATGGTGATTGACTCTTCAATATCTGAACCACTTGAGCTTCTGAACATTGATCTCCACGATCCATCAACTGTAGCTAGTCTCCATCACAAAAAGTATATATTAGTTATAGTAGATGACTTCGCTTGCTTCACATGGGTTTTCTACCTCAGACTCAAATCCGAAACACCACAAATTCTCATTAACTTCATCAAAGAAATAGAACTTCAGATCAAGCTGCCAGTAAGACGCATCCGCAATGATAATGGAACTGAATTCACTAATCATCCTCTCAACAGCTTTTTGGTGTCTAAAGGTAGCACTCACAATTTTTCAGCTCCTTATACACCACAACAAAAAGGAGTGGTAGAGAGAAGGAACCGTACTCTAATCGAAGCAGCCAGATCCAAGCTTAACTCCGCACACCTTCCTCTTTACTTTTGGGCTGAAGTTGTAGCAACCACATGCTTTGTTCAAAACTGAAGCATTGTGTGAAAACGTCTCAATAAAACACCATATGAGGGCCTCAACAATCGAAAACCAAATGTTTTCTTCTTTCATATCTTTGGGTGTAGATGTTTTGTGATCAACAATAGAGATTAGCTTAACAAGTTGCACCGAACTCTAATGAAGGCATCTGTCTTGGCTACTCCACGAACAAGGTTGCTTACCGGGTTCTCATCAGACGTACAAGGCTAATCATTGAAAGCTTCGATGTGAAATTTGATGACACTCACATCCGCAACGCCCCTCCATCCACTGAAACCACCGCAATCATGGAAAGTTATATTCCTGCTTCTTCAGGTCCTTTAAATCTAGTTGAAGTCAATTATGACGACCTTTTCGACCCTATTGAAACGACGAAACTATCCGAAATTCTTGTGTCACCGGCCGCCCAACAACAACATACAGATGTTTCTGGTCCATCTCTATCCGAAGTAGCATCTCTCAATACTTTCACCTCTCCGGTTGAGGGGGAAAGCTCTACTCCGGATCAAGCAACAACCATCGAGGTTCCAGTACTTGATGATGCCCAAGTTCCTATCCGAAGAAAATCATTACCATCAAATGTATCTTTGGATTCGGAAAAAGAACACATAGAGAACATTGACACTAGAATCGATTCAAGGATCATCACTCTCCCATCAGCAGTCCAGGGGGAACCTTTTCAGGTTACAGAGGAACTCCCATCAGCAATCCAAGGGGAACCTCTCCAAACTGCTCAAGAAAATCCCATTCTCGCTCCAACAAGCTAAGATGATTATGCAGGATGTTCTCGAATCCAGGGGGAACTGCCATCTCCAACTGAAGAAACTTTTGATATTGAAGACATTCCCTCTACCGCAGCCGCTGATCATCTGATGCCTTGTCTACATGTATGGATGAAGGACCACCCACCAGGTCAAATTGTTGGCAACCCATCGGCAGGTATCGAGACTCGATCTGCCAAGGACTTATCTGATCATTGTCACTCCGCAACATTTATGTCCGCAGTCGACCCACGATCGATCAAAGAAGCATTATTGGAACCTGATTGGATTTCTGCAATGCAAGAAGAACTGGAAGAATTCAAAAGGAATAAGGTGTGGCAACTCGTTCCCATACCGCAAGGCCGTACAATTGTTGGAACAAGATGGGTGTTCAAGAACAAGTTAGATGAATCTGGTGCGGTTATCAAAAATAAGGCAAGACTGGTTGCAAAGGGGTCCACTTAACTTGAATGTGTTGACTATGATGAAACATATGCTCCGGTGGCACGAATGGAAGCCATCCGAATCGTTTTAGCATATGCTTCACACAAAAACATCAAGGTACACCAAATGGATGTTAAGAGTGCTTTTCTCAATGGGGAATTGAAAGAAGAGGTTTATCTTCATCAACCTCCCGGCTTTGAAAGTATTGAATTCCCTGACCACTGCTACAAGCTCCAAAAGGCAGTCTACGGTCTGAAGCAAGCCCCAAGAGCTTGGTATGAGACTCTTTTTGAATTTCTAGTCTCTTCAGGTTACAAGAGAGGAGTGATTGATCCCACATTACTTAGAAAAGCAAATTGTGACCACCTTATGCTTGTACAAATATACGTGGATGATATCATCTTCGGATCGACTGATCAAGAAATGGTGGATGAATTTGCTAAGCTCATGACAAAAAAATTCCAAATGAGCATGAATAAAGAGATTAATTTCTTTCTAGGTCTTCAAGTCAAACAAATTTAGCAAGCGATATTCATTCATCGAGAGAAATACACCACTAAATTATTGAAGAAATACTCTATGGACAATTGTTCCTCGGCTAAGGTCCCTATGGCCTTCGGTTATAAGATCTCTGCTGATCCATCTGGCAAATCTGTGGATCACAAGATTTATAGAGGTATCATTGGCTCTCTAATGTACCTTACCAAAAGCTGACTGGACATTGCCGTTGCAACTGGTGTATGTGCAAGGTATCAGGCTGACCCAAAAGTGTCACATATGACCGCAGCCAAACAAATTCTCCGGTACCTGAAAGGAAGCAAATCTCTTGGTCTATGGTACCTCGCAGGCAATGATTTCAGTCTTTAAGCATTTACTGATGCGGATCATGCCGAATGCAAACTTGATCGAAAAAGTACCTCAGGTGGATGCCAATTCTTGGGAGGTAGACTCGTCAGCTGGTCCTCAAGAAAACAAAGTTGTGTTGCATTGTCAACCACAGTAGCCGAATATGTGGCCGCAGCCAGCTGTTGTTCTCAAGTTCTATGGATGAAGATACAACTGCTAGACTACGGATACAGAATGCTGTGGATACCAATATACTATAATTCTGAAAGTGCCATAGTGATTTCTCATAATCCTATTCAGCACTCCAAGACGAAATATATTGAACTAGGGTATAACTTCATCAAAGACCACATTCTGAAAGGTAACATCGAGCTTATCTTTGTCCCTACTCATGAAGAGATTGCTGATGTATTTACAAAAGCATTTGACTCTACCAAACTCAATGCGTTCTTACAAATGTTAGGGATAATGAATCCGGACCCTCAATTCTTCTTGAATTGATAGGTACCACAGACCATTCTTGGTCTCCATTGCAGTCCTAACCGAAAGTTATTCATAATAAATGGTTTTGGTATATCCTGTGTACCGCAGTCTATGTACCGCAACCATATATTATATTTATCTTTCACTGGTCTCTCTTGTTTGTTATTACTAACTTCTTGTACAAATGCTCTTCTCAGTTTCTCCTACTGCAGTCATCTGCAATGGTGAAGAATCCATCCGCAATGATGTGTCCATCTGCAGTCACATTAATTAATTTTCAGACTATTCATTCTTTTGAAAAACAAAAAAACATGGTGTGCTATTTAATGATCCTTCATTAAATAAAACATTAAATAAAAACATTCCTTTGAGAAACTGTCACATTCTTTTTCTTCTAAACCTTGTGTCAGACCTATTTTAGGTATGATGACAAAATAAAGATTTTCCAAGTCGAATCCTTTTAATATGTCTTTTCCTATTACCCCAAACCATCACATCCGTTACAACTTCCCCTTTATCCAACGGATTAATCTCTCCCCCACCACATGTTCAGCAGACGTGATACAAAATCTGACATTTCATTAAATGCAGAGCCCTTTTTCGATAATCCCAAATTCAGATTTAATCCCTCTTTTATCAATTTGTGGCTGAGATTAAAGATCCTAATTCAAAAGATAAACCCAAACGTTTTTACCCAATTTCACTTAGGTCAAACACGTTTACCGCTCCCTTAAGCCACTATAAAACCCCTTTCTTCTCCACAAAGAATAGTTTACGCTCTCTAAACACTCAACCTTTTCCTGAATTCTTTAAAGCTTTCTAAAACTCACAACAATGGTGAAATCCGGTGTCTCTAAGAAACAATCCAAGGCTTCTGGATCAGTGAACCCAACTGGTTCAGACTCACCCACAATTGATTCAAGCAATTTCAGAGCCATCTTTGAATAACAACCCTCTTGCAACGTTCCCACAAAACTCATGATCAAATTCCTAAAAAATCACCCTCTGTTTGGTGCATTCGATGCTTTCACAGATGTTGTTCCAACTTCAACCCTCTTCAAATGTGCCTTCTCAGCCTATCTCCTACTCGATAACCACCAAAAAGTTCATCTAAACCTAATCAATGATTCTTTGGTCACTCTGTCCAAAGAAAAGTTTCTCACAGCCATTAACCTCCTTGTTCATCCCTCTAACAAGATTTTCACCCCATCAATGGAGGACATTACTTCGGCACTCTACCAGATGGGCTATCAGAAAAAGATCAAAGGAATAGGCGAATTCAAGAAGAACCAATTACATGCGGTCTGGCAATTCGTGTGCCATTTTGTCATCTGCAGTCTATCCGACAGAACCGGAGGAATGGATAACATGGGAGTCAAGCTGTTGGAACTGGTGTGGACATCTTCACAGGACACGATGTGAACTACGTACAGATTCTTTGGGATGATTTTCTTTAATACATTCCCAAACAGAGTGCTAGGGAGAATCCAACCGAACTCACTTTCTCAAGGTTCTGGTCTCTCTACATTTCAGACCTTCATGCAGAAGCAGGGATCGAAAGGGGAAATGACATCAACTTTTTCATCACCAAGGATCTCAAATGGTACAATCCTACATCTGATCAATCAGTTTTTGGCCCAATCCGCAGACTTCCTTTCCATATTCTTTCTACCTTCGATCTTGAGATTGCTGATATCTCATACCACATTAAGGCTACGGAAGGTATTGACCCATACCTTCCTAACCCATCTCTTCCATCTGCAGTTGTTAACCCAAAAGGCACCTTAGTCCCTTCCTCCACAAATCTCTCCAATATTTCTCAAAACCAGAGATGCAAGCACAAAGTTTCTACTCTTCATGGCCCCCGCAACACCAAGAAATCAGGAACTCCTAAAAAGGATGCTTCCAAACCTTCCAAACCTTCCAAGAAAAGGAAAACACCACCAGTAATCACTACTGTGGAACCAAGTCATCATGACTCCAGTAGTGATTTAGAAGAGGATAAGCAACCCATTTCAATCCTCAAGAAATGCAAAACTGATCCCTCTAGCCAAATGCATGACCGGACCGATACCTCAGCCTCTCTACAGGCTCCGATAGTCCTTGGGATGCGTGCACATCCATTCGAAACTACCATTTTCTTCCTTTCAGACTCAGAAAGTGAGTCTGATTCACAGTAACGAGGAGACTCCCCCCAGTTCACTCCCAAGGGGATAATACTGGTTCTCGCCCTAAAGTTTCCAGGGCTTCCCGAATGCATATTTTTTCTCCTGAGGAGTTGAACTCCATCCTTTTGAATGTCACCCAAACACTACAAACACCGTCCCAACCGCAGGGCACTTCTTTCGCCCATGCCAGAACTAAGTCGAGGCCACACTTGACCACGGGTCAAGGAGACCAAGGAAGCTCAGGAAATCCTACTCTTCTTACATTGGTAACAGGTGGTTTAGGCACGGTGAGCACAAATGTTCAAGGATCCATGAACCCGAGGGACACCTCGGTGCGATTTCAAGGAATTGACGGTGATAACTCTAATGATTCATGGAGCAAGTATCAACCCTACAACGAGGCTGAAGCACAGAAATATGCCGCTTTTCTTAGGGAATTTCAAGCATGCAAGGATCAACAAATCAAACAACAGCAGCTGAAGGAACAAGGAATTCAAGCAGTGGCTAAGTATTGGGCAGATGCAATCAATAATGCAACACCGTAGCCACCATTCTAAAATTTCAAGACTGGATGACTGAAATGGTCGAAGGCTTCCACAAGACTCAGGAAGCAACTGCTGACCAACATGCTTCCAAAGTTCCTCCCACTCCCACTGTTGAAGGCTCAAAAGATGAAGGACCCGAAATTGAAGTGATCTCTGCTCCAACCTTTGGATTTGAGGATGCTGAACTGCAAGAGGTAAACAAACCCTCTCCTTTTGATGACGACCTCACGATGTTCGATGAAGAAGAAGAATCCAATGGCTCTCATCATTTGAATTTAAAGCACAAAGAGAAGAAGAAGAATGTTGTTACCAGGAAGGAATTTCTAAGTCTTCAAGCCAAGATTGATCAAATCCTTGCTGCAGTCAAGCCAACTCAACCGCAACCAGAAGATATCCCTGGACCGCAGTCACTGATAGAAAGAATTTAATGCCTGGAAACACGTGAGAGAATGGCTGCGGAGCGTATCTCACTTAATGTTGAAATGGGGATCCGGTCCCTTGACAATAATCCTCAAGCTGACCACAAAGAATTCATGGCTGCTGCGGAACGCCTCATCTCTGAGGTAACCACAATCAAGAACGATCTTCAAGCAGCCGTTGTGGATCAAGCCTCCCACACTGACAAGCTTATTGCTAAGACTCACACTGCTTATGAGTCCGCAATCTCAGTCCTGTAAGCTACAATCAACTATCTGTAACGATCCTTGTCTGAAAATTTCCATGGTCCTAAAATCCTTCAACTCACCAAGGAAATCCACAGGCTACTCTTCAATCCCACTATCCCCAACAATCAACAACTGGCCGAAGCCCTTAAAGCTCAATTCCAAGAAGTTTTTGCCATAGTTGATGGCCTTCGTCAATGGATTGAGGAGGCTCCGGGTCTGAACTCCTCAATAGGGGGAAGTGAAGAAGAAGTCCATCAAACTCCCCCTATCACTACGAAAAAAATTCCTACACCACAACCTTCACCGCAACCATCTCATCACACTCCACCTCATGACTCTCCACTGCAACAGGAAAACACTCCTGAGAAACCAGAGACTCCACCTCACTTCAAAAACCTTGTGGAGTACATGTCTTCACCGAGTTCAAATGACTCACCTGCCACTACCAAAAGGAAAAAAGATTGGAAGGCAGCCAAACTTGCTGAAGAAGTATGGAGACCATGTGGTTTTGATACTATCATGGATGAGTCCTTGATAAATTCTTAGATCAATCCTCACCGCAAACTGATTGATGATGACTACACTCCACACCTCACCTATGCGGAACCCCCTTCAGATGGCTTCTGGGATGTCCTAATCTCTCCAAATGCTAGATACTTCACTATATTTGAGCAGTTCGACCGCAGCCTTCTAGACGCCAAAAGACTACCAACGGAGTTTGAGAGACTTAGTTAATTTTCTGCTAAGCATGCCTCTCCCATTGAGAACATATGGTCTAACGATAGACCATCCGCAGTCAAAAACTACAAAATCAGGAAGTTCATGATGGCTGACTTCATCGAGTACACTTTGACCAGAAGGGAAGATGATTATGTCCGCACCCAGGCTGATTTTCCTGTATGAATCCAGAAGAGGTCTTTCTCATTGCTAAGGTGTTTCAACACAAGTCTGAGAAGCACTCGAAGATGAAGATTGCACTTGAAACTGCTACTACTTTCATGAAGGAAACAGTTTGTGACTTTGCCAAAATCGACGCAGACGTCTACCCCACCATTGCCAAGAAAGTCGATCTGCCACCACTTGACCCCGCCCCAATGCCTACCGAAGGCTATGAAGAAAGATCCTTAGGTGCAACCAACTACCCTGAATTTAGAGTCATTTTCAAAAGGAAGATCGATAATGTCAAACAGTTCATTCTTATGACTGCCATGCATCGCCTCACCAGGAAACAACTTGATATCTGCCGAAACGCAGTTGAAAAATCAAAGCACACAACTGCAAAAGTCAAGTTCGAGATCTTAAGAAGAATCGACTGGTTGGAGAACATCAGGAAGTTTTGGTGGATCCTGATCAAGTTTCTTAAACATGATAGCTGATCAAAAGTTAAAGAGGTCACTTAGGGGGAAATTGTTGAATCATAAAAAGTGACCCTCTTGAACTTCAGCTACCGCAGCCAACATGCCACCGCAGTCAAGTGTCTTCATCAGCAACCACAACCGCAGTCTCTATCTACTGCAGTCTTTTTACTAGATTACTTTACTTAATCTTTTTGTAATACACTCTATTGTCCAGTACACCTTGCATGGCTACTTTTAGAGACGTAATCTAGTGTAGTTCATGAGTCTCTATAAATAGACCTCATACTCTTGTATTCAATCATCAATGTATCGCATCTAATTCTAATACACATCTCTGAAGTTATCTTTTTCTATCTCTCTTACTCACTCTTCTTACTCTCATAATCGATTACAACCTCTCTTCGAAGCAAGTCTTTTGTGACTTAATCACTAAGTTTGATCTCACTTATTAACTTGGCTTGAATGCATTCCTCGTTATGAATCAGCTTAAGTGTGTACTAGATATAACAATTGTTGTCATTTACATTTCTTTACTTTTCTACAACTAACTCTCTAACATCTAACTCTAAATATTATTGTTGAGCTTTTATATCCTTCGAGATTAACTATTCTGCAATATACTTGTTCTAACATTTGTTCAAGTGTGTCTCAAAGTTTTTCTCTCAACACAACTGGACCAATTCGGGCAAGAATCTCGAATGGTCCGATGTATCGCGGGTTTAACTTGCCTCGCTTCCCAAAATGGATCGTCCCTTTCCAGGGAGAGACTTTTAGTAACATATGATCTCTCACCTGGAACTCCAACGGATTTCGTCTTTTTTCTACATAACTTTTCTGTCTATCCCGGGACGCTTGAAGTTGTGACCGGATGTGAACGATTTTCTCAGTTGTTTCCCAGATGATCTCAGGCCTGGTGAGAGTGCTATCCGGTAGCTTTCCTCTTGCCAGCTGGCTGTCACCCACCTCGGCCCAACAAAGGGGTGATCTGCACTTCCAGGCATACAAGGCCTCAAAGGGGGCGACTCCTATTCTTGTGTGGTAGTTGTTGCTGTATGAAAATTCAACTTTGGGCAAGTAGCTATCCCAGGTTATGCCAAAATCTATTACACATGACTGGAGCATGTCCTCTAGAGTTTGAATTGGCCGCTCTCTTTGGCCATCTTTCTTGGGGTAGTAGGCAGTGCTCATATCTAGTCGGGTTCCCATTGCATTCTGGAGCGACTACCAAAAACGAGAGGTGAATCTACTATCCCTGTAACACCATAAATTTCAAAACAATTTTTCATTTAAAAATAATCGTTAATTCTTAAAACCACTTTTCTTAAAATTCCAGTCATAAACGAATTACAAAAACATAACTCCATTTTCACTTGCTTAATAAACCAGGATCCTCAAAACATGACTCTTTCTCTGGCGTGTACAATCGATCCGGTGCCGTCCTGTGATCCTGAGAGAAACCTGAAACACATAACACAAAACACTATAAGCACGAAGCTTAGTGAGTCTCCCCAAATACCACACATAACACATATTAGCCACTCGAGGCTATAACTCTGTGGGTCCGTGGACCCTACTATATGAACCCTCTGGTTCTAACTCTGTGAACCTTCCGGTTCTAACTCTATAAACATGCACAACATAGATCACATAGAAAAAATGCAGTACAAAACATAACATACATAGCATACAAATACTCTGTTACATAACTCTGGTTACCTACTCAAGGTAAAATATACTGAGAAGACTCACTTGGCAAGCAGAAAGCAGATATCCCCACACTTGAATCTCGAACTCGCCACCGCCTAATACATAAGGCAAATACTCTCATGAATATAACTCTCGAGACTAGAATCAACCCTCTCTTGGCACCCTCTTAAGGGTAAAAGACCATTCTACCCCTCTCTTGGCCCAAAGGCCACATCGCTGACCAAACCCTAAAAGTCAACAAAAGTCAACGGTCAACTTTGACCGGACGCGGCGAGTGCACTAGAGCGACTCGGCGAGTCTACATGTGTCCACTGACTCCCTTGCATCCTCTCTTGACACGTCGAGTATTTCTCTGACTCGACGAGTTTCACCTGGCATAAATCGTGGGGCCACCACGACTCAACTCGCCGAGTCTCAAGAACAACTCGGCGAGTTCCGGCTTGACTCAGTCACCCTGACTCTCCGTGACTCACTGAGTTGAACCCTCAACTCGACAAGACCACTCGCTGAGTGGTTACGGGCAAACTTCATGCTACTCACCGAGTCTGTTCTTCAGACTCGGCGAGTCCATGCCATGCATAACTCAAACTCACTTCTGAGGTCAGATCTGTTCCATACAATCATAGATCTGGCCTCCCCAGGCATGATAATCACGTAAAGTCCAAACCTTGGTGCTAAAACAAAAACTATTTGCTCCTAGATGATGTTTTAACCCCATATCTCATAACTCTAGGTCAAAACTCCCATGAATCCTCATAAAGCTTAACACCCCGTTCCCGAGTTCAACTTAACGAGAGAAAGGAAAGGAAATGGGTGGAAATGAAAAGAAAATAAGTGAAATTAGTGTTCCCGAGTTTCGTTAAAGGAGGGAAGTGGAGGGAAATGAGATGATCGCTTTCTCTCCTAACTTTCCTTCCGATTTGGGAGGATTTGGAAAGAAAGAACAAAATGATTCATTTTCCTTCCACTTCTCTCCAACTCGGGAACACAAAAGAAAATTTTGTTTTCCTTTCCTTTCTCTTCTTTTCTCTCGGGACTTTCTTTTCTCTTCTCTTCTTTTCTTTTGTTAAACTCGGGAATGAGTTGTAAGGAATAAAGCTTCTCTGGACCTCTATGGATCTCATCCCAAGCCTCATCACAAATAGGGACGAAATAGACATCAAATCTAACCAACAAAGGGGTCAAGAAACCTAACCCCCATGTTTATCATGACAACAGAAAAGGAAGCCAAAATATACCTCCAAGATGATGCTCTAAGCTCCAAAATCGAAGGATGTCCACCTCCCTTGCCTCCTCTTAGCTAGAATCTGCTTTGCCTTGCCAAACAAAGCTTCAAAGGTCAACAATGGCCTCTTCTCTCTCCCAAAACGCTAAAAATATCTTTAGGGTTTCTCTCTGGGGTTGGTGGCCACAAATGAAGGCCATAAGCCCCTTTAAATAGGTCTCAAACCCTGGAAATTAGGGTTTCATTAAACAACGTGGACTCGCCGAGTCCACTTTTGGACTCGCCGAGTCCAGACGTGAACCCGCGCACAAAACTGCGATCCTACTCGGCGAGTTTGGACTCCAACTCGCCGAGTCTCCTCATACTCACCCAAAAATAAAAGAATAAAATAATACTTGGGAATCCGGTGTGTTACAATCCTCCTCTACTAGAATTAGACTTCGCCCTCGAAGTCTCGCTCTGCAAATAACTCCGGATGCTGCTCACGCATCTCACCATCCGGGTCCCAAGTTAACTCTGACCCTTTCCGATGCTGCCACTGGATCTGCACCAGTGACACCTCTTTATTCCTCAGAACCTTAGTCCTTCGATATCTGACCGACACTGGTCTCTCAGCATAATTCAGGCTCGCATCCACCTGAATATCCTCTAGTGGCACTACTGCTGACTCGTTGGCTACGCACTTTCGCAACTACGACACGAGGAAAGTGTCGTGAATCTAACCCAACTCTGCTGGCAACTCCAAAGGATAGGCTACCCTGCCTACCCTCGCGACCACCCTGAATGGACCAATATATCGGGGCCCTAACTTACCCCTCTTCCTGAATCGAATCACTCCTTTCCAAGGAGAGACCTTTAGGAGCATAAGGTCGCCGATCTTGAACTCGAGCTCGGACCGATGTCTGCCCGCATAACTCTTCTGACGACTCTGAGCGGTCAATAACCTCCGCCTGACCTGTTGAATCTGTGCAGTCATCTGTAGACCAATCTCTGTACTACCCATAACACGTTGCCCGACCACTCCCCAACAAATGGGGGTCCGACACCTCCTCCCATACAACAGCTCAAAGGGTGGCATACCAATGCTCGAATGATGGCTGTCGATATGGGAAAACTCAACTAAGGGTAAATACGTGTCGCAACTCCCTCCGAAATCTAATACACATGCCCGAAGCATGTCTTCGAGCGTCTGAATCGTTCGCTTTCTCTGAAGTGTCCTCAGCCATCACCATGATAAGCTCTAGCTCATTTCTCATATCCCTCTTCGAGACTGAGCACCAGGTCAGCTTTTGACTCCACAGCTGAGCCTCCAAAGGTCACCCATATCATGATCCAAATATCCCACTAACTTCCTCCCCGTGACCAGTATCCCGGCCCAGTGACACGCAAATCACGAAATTCTATTTTCCTTATGCTAGAAAAATACAATCCAACCGGGGATCGTCTCAACTCTGATCTCTGGTGTCTGTTGCGCATATCCCTTGCGCATCTCGCCGCATCTCCCGACAGAGACGGAGACCCCAGTCTCGCCCCCGGTTCAACACCCACGCTCCAAAAACTCAATACTAGGGTTACTCAAGCCCAAAACTCTTCCACATCATACACTGATTGGAGAACACTCCATTATCACATTCCCTTGCCATCTAGTGAGTACTATGGCTTCCCGCAACATCATGATGACCTCTCAATGACTAGCGAGTACTACGACTCCCTGCAGTATCACACCAGTCTCTGACTAGTGAGTACTACGGCTCCCCGCAGTATCACAACACCCTCTGACTAGTGAGTACTACGACTCCCCGCACTATGACAACACTCTCTACCTCCACTAACTCATGCTCCGTAGACTATCATAGGTAGCTACCCATACTCGACTCGAATATGCATCACAGACTCTAGAGGCAATCGACATAACAAAATGCCTACCCTTGCGGAGATCCACTCTCTTAAATAATCCCTCTGGATGCCAATACTCGAAGGGCTCCCACTAGATCCATAGATACTTGATATACCACAAGTCGTCTCAACTCAAGATTCACGAATAACTCCGAAATCAAGATATCATACCCAGAGACCTCGGAACACCCCAACAGAACATCACAAGATCCTGCCACAACCACTGATCTCCTGCCCTAAGCATCATATAGATACAATAATATATTTCCTCTGAACCCCATAATTAGATCTTCATTTTTCCCAAATTGCAACTTCGGTGTATCCAATTACTCAATTGGAAAACGAGAAAACGCTAACGATACGGAATACGCTGATAATTCTCCGAAACCCTTTTTCCTACCGCTCAAAATCCAAGCAAGAATACGCATACCGACCTGGGAGTTGGCGGCCCAATCATTCTCTACCTACTTGCAATTACACTGACCACTACCAGGTTCCTAACCATTAACCACCTGCCGTGGAGACATTCATCCTTCTCAAACAAGTACTTCCGGCATTAACTCACTCTGACCCCTTTCCTCGATCACCAACATCTCTGGTCTCATGTATTCTTACCGCAGATCTCTATACTCCACTTATAACCTCTCTTGACAAATCTCTGCTTTCTTCCATACGGTACCCGGTTCTCCCCCACTCAGGATTCGAACCATCACCAATTGGCACACAACCATTCCCAAACTATTTTCACCAGCAAAATCGCACCTGCCCCTAGAAAGTGCTACACAATGCCCGATAATCCCCTTTAAGGAAATCAATCGACCTCATATACTCTGAACCTCAGATGAAATCCTCAAGAACTTCTCGTCACGACTGCCTCTAGTCGCTCCAAGTCTCATACCAATCCTATACCAAATAACTCAACTGCCTAATAACATCACTGGCTCATAGACTGAACCACAAAAACATCGTAACCCCCTCCTCAACTCATCAACCAACGTTCCAACACATGGATCATCCCAAGAACAGGGACCCACTCCCATATTTAGTACCCAACATAGATAGAAAACCCACTGCACTGCTAAACTCGACTGCATTCCCCACTGATACCACTACAATACACCCTACTATACTCAAATAGTTGTAATGTGGTCCTCGACTATCTCAGTCCCAACTGACTATCTGTTCATGGTAAATCACTGCCTCGCGGCACACATGCTACCTGATACTTGGGTGGAAAATCATCATCAATGACAACCTGCAGGGTATACCCCCAAACCCAAAACTTAAACATCATGCTTCTCATGATTTACACACGAACATAATTAGTACCACCCAGATCATAGAAGGTGACATCTCCTCAATCGACTGTTTGCTCAACTCAGACCGAAATTCTCCCCTCCCTCTAACTCCTTACTAAAATACTCTGAGAGGCTCTCGATCTCCCTCTCAAGGAACGCCTCTTCGAACTCAATCACGACTGGATAACCGGAGAACCACGAGCATCATTCACTACGAACCATGGTACTCATTCCATGACATCTCTTCTCAATATGTTCCGGTGTATGGTACTCGAACCATAACATCACTCCGCAATCCGCTCCGATGTATGGTACTCGAACCATAACATCACTCCTCAATCTGCTCCGATGTATGGTACCCGAACCATAACGTCACTCCTCAATCCGCTCCGATGTATGGTACTCGAACCATAACATCACTTCGCAATCCACTCCGATGTATGGTACCTGAACCATAACATTACTCCTCAATCCGTTCCGATGTATGGTACTCGAACCATAACATCACCCCTCAATCCGCTCCGATGTATGGTACCCGAACCATAACATCACTCCTCAATCCGCTCCGATGTATGGTACTCGAACCATAACATCACTCCGCAATCCGCTCCGATGTATGGTACCCGAACCATAACATCACTCCTCAATCTGCTCCGATGTATGGTACCCGAACCATAACATCACTCCTCAATCCGTTCCGATGTATGGTACCCGAACCATAACATCACTCCTCAATCCGCTCCTTAGAACCTCCAGAATACTCCCTGTATCAAGTCTGGGTCCTCTGCTTTCAGTAGTACGGGCCCATACTACCTGCCACATCTACCCATACTTTCCACACGGACTATCCCGGAGCTGCTAAGTAGCTGCTCGACCTGCTCTTTCACCAATCCCATCGCGCGTGCTCGCTCCCCAGCGAAATTCTCTACCCTGCCAGCGTACTCATCTGGCTAAGGTTACTCCCTAGGCTCTTCCTAGATTCCCACACTTCTCTGCCATCAGCTGCTGAAGAGCTCCTAATGATGCCAGCCATCTACCTCCTGAATATCGTCATATTCACTTAGTAGCTGACTCCCATCATCGAGAGTTCCACAAAGCACGAAGCAAGCAGCATTCGGGCATTGAAGTGTCCCCTTCAGCACGAAAAAAAAACTCCTTAGGTTATTATCCACTCACCTTCCTTATTCGTGATGAATATCACTAAACTCTAACAACTCCGGCCCATGTGGGCATCTGGCTACCCTCTCGGCAAGCTCCTCATATGCTCATATAGATACCTCTTCCATATTACTTCCCTGCATAAATCCCCTGAAAATTTCCTGGTGGACACTCTCGCTCAGCACATACTCAAAAGCACATCACATATATCAGCAACCCTAGGCTAAGGCATCACAAATCAGGCCACTCTAGTCTTAAAATATGAATTGCCTAGCCTGCCTCTAGCATGCACACTATCTCATAAAATATATCACAAATATCTCATAACACAAAATAAGGGTGTTTTGGGAAATCACCGTTCGGGCTCTGGCTGATTGTACACACTACTCTTTTTGCATTCTCTTTGAAACTCTTATTCTCTTTATAAAAACACATTTCTTTTTGAAAATTTTTCTTAAATCCTCAGTTTAAGTCCAGATTTACCCGAAGGTGCATCCGAATCCCTCAAACCAAGGCTCTGATACCAACTTGTAACACCTTAAATTTCAAAACAATTTTTCATTTAAAAATAATCGTTAATTCTTAAAAACACTTTTCTTAAAATTCCAGTCATAAACGAATTACAAAAACATAACTCCATTTTCACTTGCTTAATAAACCAGGATCTTCAAAACATGACTCTTTCTCTGGTGTGTACAATCGAGCCGGTGCCGTCCCGTGATCCTAAGAGAAACCTGAAACACATAACACAAAACACTATAAGCACGAAGCTTAGTGAGTCCCCCCAAATACCACACATAACACATATTAGCCACTCGAGGCTATAACTCTGTGGGTCCGTGGACCCTACTCTATGAACCCTCTGGTTCTAACTCTGTCAACCTTCCGGTTATAACTCTATAAACATGCACTTCATAGATCACATAGAAACAATGCAGTACAACACATAACATACATAGCATACAAATACTCTGTCACATAACTCTGGTTACCTACTCAAGGTAAATTATAGTGAGAAGACTCACCTGGCAAGCAGAAAGCAGATATCCCCACACTTGAATCTCGAACTCGCCACCTCCTAACACATAAGGCAAATACTCTCATGAATATAACTCTCGAGACTAGAATCAACCCTCTCTTGGCACCCTCTTAAGGGTAAAAGACCATTTTACCCCTCTTTTGGCCCAAAGGCCACATCGCTGACCAAACCCTAAAAGTCAACAAAAGTCAACGGTCAACTTTGACTGGACTCGGCGAGTGCACTAGAGCGACTCGGCGAGTCTACACGTGTCCACTAACTCCCTTGGATCCTCTCTTGACACGTCGAGTATTTCTCTGACTCGACGAGTTTCACCTGGCGTAAATCGTGGAGCCACCACGACTCAACTCGCTGAGTCTCAAGAACAACTCGGCGAGTTCCGGCTTGACTCAGTCCCCCTGACTCTCCGTTACTCACTGAGTCGACCCCTCAACTCGACAAGACCACTCGCTGAGTGGTTACGGGCAAACTGCATGCTACTCACCGAGTCTGTTCTTCAGAATCGATGAGTCCATGCCATGCATAACTCAAACTCACTTCTGAGGTCAGATCTGTTCCATACAATCATAGATCTGGCCTCCCCAGGCATGATAATCACGTAAAGTCCAAACCTTGGTGCTCAAACAACAACTATTTGCTCCTAGATGATGTTTTAGCCCCATATCTCATAACTCTAGGTCAAAACTCCCATGAATCCTCATAAAGCTTAAGGAATAAAGCTTCTCTGGACCTCTATGGATCTCATCCCAAGCCTCATCACAAATAGAGACGAAATGGACATCAAATCTAACCAACAAAGGGGTCAAGAACCCTAACCCCCATGTTTATCATGACAACAAAAAGGGAAGCCAAAATATACCTCCAAGATGATGCTCTGATCTCCAAAATTGAAGGATGTCCACCTCCCTTGCCTCCTCTTAGCTAGAATCTCCTTTGCCTTGCCAAACAAAGCTTCAAAGGTCAACAATGGCCTCTTCTCTCTCCCAAAACGCTCAAAATCTCTTTAGGGTTTCTCTCTGGGGTTGGTGGCCGCAAATGACGGCCATAAGCCCCTTGAAATAGGTCTCAAACCCAGGAAATTAAGGTTTCATTAAACAGCGTGGACTCGCCGAGTCCACTTTTGGACTCGCCGAATCCAGACGCGAACTCGGGCACAAGACCGCGATCCTACTCGGCGAGTTTGGACTCCAACTCGTCGAGTCTCCTCACACTCACCCAAAAATAAAAGAATCAAATAATACTTGGGAATCCGGGGTGTTACAATCCCGATCTAAAATGATAGATATGGGGACTCCGTGAAGTCTTACCACCTCCTTCAGGTATATTCGTGTTAGTCTTTCCATCTTGTATGGCTCCTTTATTGGCAGGAAACGGGCGGATTTTGTCAATCGGTCAACGATCACCCAAATAGCATCCAGATCGTCTTCCGTTTTGGATAACTTGGTTATAAAATCCATTTTTATCCTCTCCGATTTCCACTCAGGTATTTCGGGTTGCGGAAGTAGGCCCGAGGGCTTCTGATACTCCACTTTTACCTTGGCACAAGTGAGACACTTGCCAATGTAAGTAGCAATTTCTTCTTTCATATTCAGCCACCAATAATGTTGCTTGATATCCAAGTACATCTTGTCGGAACCCGGATGGATCGAGTACTTCGTTTTGTGAACCTCATTCATTATTATGTCCCGAAATTCACCGGATTTCGGTGTCCAAATTCGGTCCATAAGGTAATAGGCCCTGTCTTCTTTGACCGCCAGATTCTTTTCCAATCCTCGCAATGCCTTATTGGTGACATTTCCCGGTTTCAAGGCTTCCTGCTGGGCTTCTTTGATTTGCGAGGATAGATGAGAATGGATGGTCACTGTCAACGTCTTTACTTGGCGACCTGAGTATTCCCTTCGACTTAAGGCATCAGCTACTACATTTACTTTGCCTAGATGGTACTTGATTTCACACTCGTAGTATTTTAGTAGTTCGACCCATCTTCGTTGCCTCGTGTTCAATTCTTTTTGATTCTGGATATGCTGGAGGCTCTTGTGATCTGCGAAAATAGTGCACTTTGTACCATATAGGTAATGCCTCCAAATCTTCAAAGCGAAGACCACAGCTCCCAGCTCGAGGTCGTGGGTGGTGTAGTTTACTTCGTGGATCTTTAGTTGCCTTTAGGCGTACGCTATCACCTTTCCTCGCTGGATGAGTACGCAACCTAATCCTTGGTTAGAAGCATCGTAGTATACCACGAAGTCCTCTGTTCCTTCTGGCAAGGACATCACTGGAGCACTGCAGAGGGCTAGTTTCAATGTTTGGAAGGCAGCTTCTTGTTTGTTGGTCCAGTAGAAAGGCACACTCTTCTGGGTGAGAGCGGTGAGAGGCTTGGCGATTTTGGAGAAATTCTGGATGAATCTTCGGTAATATCCGGCAAGGCCTAAGAATTGTCGGATTTCGGTTGGGGTTCTTGGGGTTGTCCATCCCTCAATAGCTTTGATCTTGGCAAGGTCCACATGTATTCCCTCTTCGCTTACTATGTGACCCAAAAATTCAACTCTGCGAATCCATAATTCGCATTTTGAGAACTTTGTGTAAAGCTTTTTCGTTCTCAATGTTCCTAAAACTTTTCATAAATGTTGACTGTGTTCTTCCTTGCTCTTAGAGTAAACAAGTATATCATCGATGAAAACAATCATGATGTTATCAAGAAATGGCTGGAAGACTCTATTCATCAAATCCATGAAGGCTGCTGGTGTGTTGGTGAGACCGAAGGGCATGACTACGAACACGAAGTGTCCGTAACAAGTTCGAAACGCAATCTTTGGGATATCCTCCTCTCGGACTCTTAGCTGATGGTATCCAGATCTTAGATCTATTTTAGAAAAGTAACTGGCTCCTTCGAGTTAATTGAATAGATCATCGATTCGAGGGAGTGGGTATCGTTTCTTGGTGTTGAGCTTATTCAATTCTTGATAATCTATACACATTCTTAAAGATCCGTCTTTCTTCTTAACAAAAAGAACCGGAGCTCCTCAAGGTGAAAAGCTTGGCCTGATGAATCCTTTGTCGAGAAGCTCACTTAGTTGACTAGACAACTCTTGCATCTCGGCAGGGGCTAATCGGTAGGGGGATTTGGCGATTGGAGTAGCTCCAAGTACAAGATCGATTTGGTACTCGACCTGGCGCTCGGGAGGTATTCCAGGTAATTCCGCAGGAAATACATCGGGAAAGTCGAATACTTCAGGAATATCATTGATGCTTTTCTCCTCCTTTGTTTTATCCACAACATGGGCAAGAAAAGCATGATTCTTCTTATGCAGGCACTTTTGTGCTTGGATACAAGAAATGAGTCGGAGGTTGAGCCGGGTTTATCGCCGTAAACCGTGAGAGTTTCATTGCTGGGTAAGTGAAGGCGAACGGCCTTTCTCGTGGCACATAATTTAAGCATGGTGGGGGCTTAACCAATCCATGCCAACAATCACATCAAAACTCCTAATATTAACAGGCATCAAACTGATTAGGAAAGAGTGATTATTTAACGTTAGTGTGCACCCTACGTAGACATCATTGGTTGATTCCGTTTTAACATTGGCCATCTTGACCGTATAAGTTTCGTTTCATTTCTGTGGGTTTTGATTTAATAAGTGCTTGAATTTATGGCTTACGAAGCTTCGTTCAACACCACTATCAAATAAAATGCACGCATAAGAGTTGTTGAGGGGAAACGTACCAGTCACCACTGTTGGATCTTGGACCGCTTCTCCTTTCCCCATGGTTAAGACTCTTCCTGCGTTCTGATTGTTGCTCTTGGGGGAGTTGCATTTGAAATGGCCGGTTCCTCCGCATCCAAAACATGCGCGGCTGGCTCCGACGTTGTCCTCATTGGGCTGCTTGTTTTGTTGTAGGGGCATCTTGCAATACTGAACAGTACGCCCTTTTCGGTTGCAGTTGGTGCATTGGAAATCCTTGCACGCCCCGTAGTGGTGATAGTTACACTTGTCACATTTGGGATTGGAACCCACGTATGGCTTTGTTGGTGTTGTTGTGGTTGAGGCAGGGGCGGTTGGGGTTGGTGCAGCTGGAGTGGTAGCGGAATGGATTGCTACCGTCTGTGGTTTCTTGGAAAACCCTACATCCTGCCGTCCCTTTCGCTTATTTCCCCATTTCTTATTGTTTCCTCCTCCTTGCTTTCTTTCTCCCTCGGTTGTTTTGGAAGTTTTCTTATCACCATGATCATAAAAGTTTCTTGGCCAGGCGCTTTGCACTGTCGTAGGTCTCGAGTTTTGAGGAAATCACGTTGCCCTGAATAGGAGGCGTCAATCCTCAGATGAATCGTTCGACTTTATTTCCCTCGGACGTAATCATACCAGGACACAACAACGCAAGTTCGTTAAACCTTAATATATATATATATATATATATATATATATATATATATATATATATATATATGCATCAATGTCCGAGTTCTGCACCGTAAGGTTCCACAATTCTTGTTCAAGTTTTTGTACTTCCCCTCTGGGACAGTACTGGGCGATTAACATCTCTTTGAGTTCTTCCCAGGACATCGTGTTTGCAACGGGCTGTGTCATGGCCTCAATGTGACCATTCCACCATGACAATGCCTGATCGAAGAAGGTGCAGGCCGCGAACTTGACTTTACTCCCTTTCAGACATTCGCATATCTCGAACACCGACTCTACCTTCTCGATCCATCGTTTTAAAGCGATAACTCCTCCAGTCCCGTTGAATGTGCGGGGTCTTGCATTGGTAACGTCCTTGTAGGTAGAGACCCTTATAGGCCCTTGGTTCATTCCATGATGGGAGCTTCTCGTCCCTTGACCATTACCACCATTGTTTCCGTTCTGGATGTGAGCTAACGCCAATGTTACTGCTGCCGATACTTTCGCTTGAAAGGCCACAAGGTTCATCTCTGGCGGGAGTGGCGGTGGTGGTGTTGTGCTGTTGTTCTTTCGGATCGGTCTCCTCCGCATTTTTCTATCATGGATCAGAAGGACAATGAGTATCCATTGTATTTTTTTTCATGATTTGCCGATCATAGAATAGTACCGGTTATTGGGTGTTTACGAATAAGTGTGTGTATAAATTCAACATGTAATAATAGTAATAGAGTACGTAATAGGTAATACATATTTGTTTTTCATTGTTAATAACCTACTAAGTACATGGAAAAATTGCCTTCATAAGGCTTACAATACTTGTAGTAAAATAGAACCTAGCAGAATCACGACTACATGGATAGTGAGATTACTTAGTCATATCATCGGTAATACATAGGACAATACACAAAAGGAAGATCGATATGGTGGCAAATAGACAAGTACTAATCACGATGAGTAGGGTCGAGTGGTTCTGACGATGAGGTAGACGCGCCTTGGAGCTCGTCTAACATGCGTTTGACGATCCGTACACGCTCCTCCAAAGCAAGGTGTCGCTCCTGGTATTCTCTGAGCTCCGCTCGTGTAGTGGCAAGATCTTATACGAGTCGTTCCATTGGATAGAAGTCTCGTTCGAGGTCTCGCGTGTGAGCATCCGTGATCTGCATAGCTACCCTCATTTGCATTACTCGGTCGGCGGTCTCTTGAGTATGGTCGCCGGTGTCCCTAATATATCTAACCACGACAGGGAGTGCGCGATCCACTGGTCCTCCATGCTGAAGGTTGTAGTAATCTTGTTTCATCCCAAATGGTGGTTGTTGACCCTGGCGTCGACCCCATCTCTCAATAGTGTCAGCCCAAGGAGGTGTAGGGCCATTGTAGCCCTATCTATACGGCGGTACGCTTGCCATGTAGGGAGGGTTGATAACTTTAGACTCGGCTTCTGATTCATCATTCTCCTCAATTTCTTCTTCGTCATCTTCCTCGATCTCCTCATCGATGTCTTCCTCCTCAAACTGTACCAGCTCTTCCGGATCTTCCATGGGTTCCTCGGGGTTTTCTTCTGGGTCTTCCTCAATCCAACCCCCATTCCCCGAATTGGGAAAGTATGGGTCGCCAGGGAGGTGAAAGTCTACCATGCCGTCTGTGCGAGGATATATGAGTACGAGAAAATAGATAGGATGCCAAGATACTACTATAGTATTTTAATTATTTTAGGTTTGGGAGGCTTTAGGCTTGTTGCAACACTACTACCACTCCCAAACACATGTTGGTCATATCTCAAATAAATATAGTTGATCACGCTATATTTATCCCAGATATGATTACATAACTGCTCAAGTTTGACTATAGTGTTCAACCTCTGAGTTATTTTGTTTTATTTCTTGTTATGATACATTCCTAGCAAGTATGTGTTGTTTTTTTTTTCAGAGTGTTTTAGTCCCATTGTATTTATAGCCGTATATCTTGTATGGATGGATATACTCGTTCACTATAAACAATGCTCTGATACCAATCTGTCACATCCCTGGACCAGAATGGCAGAAGCGTCCGGAGGCGGGTGACGTCATTGTGAAGTATCATAACAATTGTATATAAATGAAACATAGCAAACCCAAACATCATACATCAATAACACCAGCTTACATTGTTTTACATCATGTTCATGTTCTCAAATTTTACACAAAAGAGACATCAGTAAGCAAGTCCAAAATATAGCAAAATAATCTTGAGTCCGCTATCCACAACCTACTTAATGGTTTCCTGAGAATACAAGTCGTTTGAAAAGCGTCAACATAAAATATGTTGGTGAGTTCACAAGCATTTTTGTATAAAACTTCGATGATAGTTTAGAAATCCAGAAAATCCAATATTTTCTTATCAAAATCGTTGTAAGTCTTGTTCCTAATCGAGTATTGTCACATGTGTGTCTTAGTTCTTTGTTTTCAAAATTGAATAAAAACGTTTCGTCCAGAAAATCCGATATTTTCGGATGTATAAAATAGTAGCTTTTAAAACATTAACTCTTGTGCGAAAAGTCTCAGTTAAGGTAATTCAAAACACAGTTGATTATAAACCCGATGGTAAAATTTGTATAAATACGTTTATGATATATTCTAGTGAGTAGTTATAACCATACAAATACGACGAAGTGCCTATTATGACGTTCTTCAGGCGTCGGTTTCGTTTAAGACATTTGCACCCTAGACTGGTCGGTCTAGCTGTAGCGAACAACGAAGGTGCGGGGTGTCAACCCCATATAGATCTATACACAAATTCCTGTTCCCCCTCCAGGAGACTCTGGCTATAACTCTTACAGGACTTTTTGGCGTACACTATTTTATATAATATATGTACTGGGAAGATTTGTCTGACTAGAATACTAACAGTTTTGCGCAAATCGTTGAAACCCATTATTTACTAAATAAATAATAATAGTTGTACTCGTTGAATAAATATTTTGTTTCGTTTGTTGAAGATAATCCACCTTATATATTTATCAAATCAAACCAATATTAGCGAAGTTGACAAAATGGCTATTCCCTTTCTAAATTACAAAGTGAGACCCCATCTGTGAAGTTATGACAGCAGCTTTATGACATGCAAAATTTTCTGTCATAAAGGTTCTGTTTGTGAATATTCTTAGTGGACTTACATATACTAAATTTTATAAACAACCCCTTTATAGTTTGCAAATAGTCATTTATGGAACACAAAGTTCACTTTCAAAATTCTAGACTTGGTGTCAACATTTCAAGGTCTATTACAACAACTTTGATTTCTAGTTATGAAAAGCATGGATACAAGGGTGCATGTTGAACACTCCCAAACACCTGGGAGGCTCCTATTGTAAATTGTATTGTTTATGTAGTGATTAAAATATTATTTATTTTCATTCGTTCTGTGGAACTTCACGTTCACAGAGAGTTGTATATAAAAATAGTATAATAATATTTCAACATATGTATTCATGCAATCATTCAAGAATTTAGAACAAGAGGTGACTTGTACTCTCCCCCAAAATCAATAAAAGCTTAGGAAAAAGTTGGGGTATGAAGCTCACCTTGGTTTAGCTTGTTGGGTGATTTGAAGAGGTGTAAGGAGTTTCCAAGTTCCAGCACTTGGAAGTGTTCTTTGAACTTCAGAAAAATTCTAAGAATAAATTTTGGTGTAAGTATAGTGAAATCTTAGGAATGGTGAGGAAAATTCACTATTCAAACAAGATGAGCACTTACCAAATATTCTGGGAATTTTCTTGAAAGAGTGAAGCTTGAGTCTTGAAGGAGTTTGAGAGAATTCTTGAGAGTTTACTGGATGAGGAAGTGGGAAGTGGCATAAGGGAGGAAAGAGATTTACGTATCTGAAGGGGGGGATAAGGGACTGACTTGACACTTGCATGGAAAACTGGTGGGTAAAGTTCCTTTTTTATGGATAATGTGCGTTTATATGGGATTTGCATGGGAAATGAGGAATCAACATCCCATCATAAAGTCAAACCCCTATATTTGCTTAGAATCTCCTTAAAAATATTGGGTTCTAATTTATATAAATATATTAAAATAATTGATTTTGGTATAAAATGGGGGTTTTAAGGGTCTTAGTTAAGAAAATCACGAGTTTGGTGTGATTCCCGAACTCAAAATACCTTAAAATGGTGAAAAAGTCCGGAATAGTCCAAAATCTGGGGCTAAATAGTGAATTCTGGAACTCTAGGGCAAATTCCGAAATTGTATTACAATTTCCGGAGGTGTTGGGCGAGTTCTGAAGCTCTTCTCCAAATTATGGAGTCCATAGTAACTTCCGAAGAACTTTCTCGGATTTCCGAAGTCTTCTGATTCATTCCGGAGTGAAGCCAGCAGTCCGGACTGAGGGTTCCAAAGTCAGCTGACCATTCCGAAGCAACCATAGGCGAGATTGTCCGGAGTCAGGAGTTCCGAGATTGCAAGGTGGTCCGGATGAGAGGTTTATGTGGTGCAACTCCTCTTGGTTTCCTAAGAAGACATTCTGGACTAAGAGGTTCCGGACCAAGAGGGTTCCGGGCCAAGACAGTCCTTTTGGGGTTTCCTCTTCCGGTTTTGAGCCGTTTTCGACTAAGGAAGATATTTAGGGAGATTTGAGATAGATTTGAGATACGTGGAGAGATTTGGGAGAGATTCACTATTCTTGCAGAGATTTCGTATACTTGGAGAGATTTGGGAGAGATTTCATATACTTGTAGAGATTTGGGAGAGATATGATATTCTTGTAGAGATTTGAGAGAGACTTCCTATTCTTGGAGAGATTTGAGAAAAGACTTCATATTCTTGGAGAGATTTGATATTCTTGGAGAGATTTGAGAGAGACTTCGATGGGAGGCTTTATAAATGTTTATCTTCGTAGAGTAAGGACTTTAGACTTAGATATATTCTATTTTGAGTGTTATACACCGTCGAAGGGTACTCAATAGTGCTTTGTAGAGCTGTTACTTCCCTAAATCAAATTAGAGGTTTAAATTATGAACTTTTGAGATTTTCAAGTGTTACTTTTCATTAGGAATTATAGTTGAACAATAGAATATATAACGAATTTCCTATCATGAGCATTCGTTGAGTTGACCAGATGGTCCGTTTACCTTGACTTGACTTTGACTTTGACCGGATGTTTTTCGGTTGTCACAAAGAGTTTCCTCACCATCATTTTCATGAATCGATGAGAAACCTTATGGTACTTATGATAAAAGGTTAGTGACAAATCCAAACTCAAATGGACTGAACTTGTTTAATCTCATTTTCTTGCCACCCGTCAGCAAAAGGGCCTACAATTGCTTCCAGGTTGTTACGCAAACAATTAAGAACTCATAAAACTCACAAGCATAGCCAACTTTAACTGGAATGGCACAGAAACAAGAAAAAGTCAACACGATATGTTTTAAACCATAAGTCGTGGGCTAGTGATGAACAATACTCTTGATCAGTTCTCGAAACTATCTCAAGACTCCCACTGTCCTCTTGACATATAAGATTTTCTTTGTCAAGAACCAAACCTCGACAAAAGAAATATTTAAGAGTTAGTGCGGATTCATATCAAGGAAAAACATTTCTCACAATTGGTCTTAGTTGGTCTTTGTCTTATCCAAAACATCACAACTTACCAATTTCAAATGTACAAGAGCAAGAAAGAATTTTACTCTACATTTGACAAGTGCTTTAAACCTTTCTAAAGATTATGTCACTCAAGGCTCAACCTTGGAGTATGACTCTAAGACTTGATTTTCGAATGAAGTATGATTTCTCTTTTGATTTAACCATTTCAACAATTCATGATTCCTTTACTTAGCCAAACAAATACACTAAGGTGTCTTTATAGGATTAATTGTGATATGGTTCCATAATCACTAAGATAATCATAAAACAAGATACTCAAGTACTCTCCCATCTCTTTAGATTGGAGAAACTTTTATCTTCCTACCTTATTTGATTCTTCTTATCCATTCTGACAAACATTGAAACCTTTCCAATGTTTCAGAATTACTCTTAAACTTGTAAGCATAACCATATTTACTAAACTTTAGTAAATTATAACGAATAATCTTATCAACCTTTGTGGTGGACCCGATTAGCACATAACCAAGTGTACCCAATCCTTTAGTCCTTCACTTGACTCACATGTACATGTGAACAAGGAATTAGTCTTAATTTCCCAAAGATGAAATTTTCATTTATCATACAATACAAGTTGCATGATTCCAAGTTTCTATCCAACTGAAACTTGGGTGATGACAATCTCTCCTTATTTGCTAAATTATGACACTACCACAAATGGAAGAATCAAATTTTATTTTCCAATATTGCTTTTAATGTAAACATATAAACAACAAATTTTCACAAATGCCATTGTAAGGATACTTAAAATAAATAAATCAAAACCCTTTTTTTTAAAACTCGCGGAAAAATCTTATCCTTAAAATGCAAATACATATGAAAACTTTGTTGATATCTATTCCTAAGCAATCTATCGTAACTTTTAAGCAGTTTCTCAAAATTCTGATCAACAAACCATTTTCGCGATCAGAATCAGTATTCTCTTTCTTTAAGCTTCCTTTGATTTTCTAATACATCAAAATGTAATTAGATTACATTATGTATTAAGAATCTCCAAAAGATACTTAATAGAGTTAGATAATGGACTTTACCTGAAGTAGAGTCAAACTTTTGACTTTACTAGATGTTTCAGGTAAATCTGGTAGCTTCGCAACCAATGCCCCTTCTTTTAGCAAAAGAAACATATGGACTCTTTGGAAATGGTACATGAGACTATCTCAGAATTAGCCTTTCTCTTTACCATTAGGTCAAATGACTTGACCATGGCCGATCCCTTTCCATTGGGAAGAGAAAGCTTTTCTGAACTTCTAATGTTACCATTGTCAATGTCCATGGAAGTTTGGGAAGTTGATCTTCCAATAAATTTTTGCTTTACCAATGCTCCAAATCATTGCTGATTCAACATCATCAAGCAAATAGGTAAGATCATTAAGGTTCATGTCGTGATCTGTCATCAGGGAGTGACTGAAGAACCAAGTCAACAGCCAGCTACCTCGAGACTTCAACACCTGACTCTCCCGGCTAGTCAATATGTGACTTTATCTCCAAGACCTAAGCACATATAGACTTTGTTTGCCAATAGGGATTGAGTGACTTAGAACTTATCAAGTTTTCAAACTTGTGGGATAGGGAGATTTATTTGTGGAGGTGAAGTATGATTTCTAGTCCCACTAATGCGCAACAAACGGATTGATCTTTCACCTTTGTTGCCATTTGGGATATCATCTTCATTAGCAAGCTTGTTCCTAAAGATTTGGGAAGACCATCATTTTCTGAAGGAGACATCTATAAGGGAGAAATTCAATTTAGTTGATTTAAAGTCCTTAATATAACACCCAATATGAAATATTAAGGCTAGGACACAATAACCTATTTATAACTGGAAAAGGGATGTCGTAATACGAATTATAAAATAGTTGAAGGTAGGTAAATGACAATCTATCAATTTCCACCATGAAAAACGAAATATAATTAAGTTGTAATTGGATTTGAAACTCCTAGATCTTTTGAGATACATTGAACTTTCAATGGCACGTTTGAGTCTCAATTGTGCCCTCTCAAGTTTGTGACTGGGATGCCGAGGATCACAAACAAGGTGTGAATAACCATGCAAATTGACTTGGTACCCTTAACTTTATCACCTAATCGATGTGCCGGTTAACCACACATGCTCCACCGATCAATAATAAAGTCAAGTTACCCTTTTCCACTCTTACTAGTCCTTATTAGTGTGCCGGTTAACCACACACGCTCCACTAATGACTTGGTAAGGTACAAAATGTAATTTCATGGGTTAGCACCTATTTCACATTTTCCTAAGTAACTAGGATTGGGAATTAATAAGTGTTTAGTTACTTAGTATTTAACATTATACATTTAATGAAGGGATAATTATAGTCCTTTCCTACCCGTTCGGCTAATGACCCTCCACCAGTCCAGGAAGCGGTGGGTGAGATTGGACACCCATTAAACTGTCATTTTATAGGCAGTAACCTTATACCCCCTTATAGACCGGTTTCGTGAATGAGGCCTACTACCAGTAAGATTGACTTTATCTTATACATATCTATTTAATTAAAATTATAATAATAGTGTAAGGGTTGAAATTTAAACTTTTAAAAATCTAGGGTTCAATTTAGAATTAAAGTATACATGAGGGGGTAACTTTACAAATTCCAAAACTTAAGGGCAAGTTTTGAAACTATTTCAAGACTCTTCAATTCATAACTTATGAGTTTAATGGTTCATTGAAATGAAGCTCTTCATTTTTATGTAACCTCTCATTCTTTACTGACAATTTTAGAGAAGTGACTCTTTAAACATCCATAACTTGAGGACAAGTTATGGAGTCATAAAACCATTTAATGAATAAGACTCTTCATTTTGTGTAACCTTTGGCAATAATTATGAGTTTTAAGATTCATAAATATGAATTTTCATATAACATGAAGACAACTTACAAAAACATATTTTATGAACTTCTTTTACATCAATATGGATTGAAAACAACTAACACAAAAAAAACATTATTAATCTAAATCAACTCATAAACAATGCAACACAAAAAAACTTTTGGTAATCCATAACTTGAGGACAAGTTATGGAGTCCAAAAATTTTCATCAAGATCATGAATTATACTAACAAACAATTTGCACATAATTTCTATGATCTAACAAAACTCATAAGCATGAACATTCATAATCAACAATTTTTCATGAATTACATAAACACATATAAAACTTGAAACTTTGATTATAGCATTGAAATTGGTTTAGCATAATCATTACCACATTTAAAAATAGGTTTTATAAGTCCAAAACAGTCAAAGAAGTAAAGATTCAGGACTAATTCCAGCACCAAAACTCGAAGATATGCAGTTTGGGGGTCCAACTCGTCGAGTGCATGAACAAAATCGGCGTGTTGGATGATTTTTTCCATGGACTCATCGGGTCCCCTGTCCAAACAGCACAAAACTTCGTTTTCTCTAGCCAATTTGGAAGTATAAGTGAAAACAAGACTAGGCTCTAATACCACTGTTGGGTTTTGAGCATTCTAACACTCCTATGGTGTACAAGAAACCCTAAATACCTTGGATCTATGTTTTCTCTATTATACATGCAAATATCAATTTTCCAAGGTATTGTTCTAACTAGCATATTATGAAGTACAAGTAATATAGAAACTAGTAGAAATACATACCTCTTTGTTGGTTCTCGATACCATGGAGCTCAAGAGCCTAGTGTCCCAAATGTGACACTTCAAATGGTTCACACAAGATCATATGCACTTGGAATAACTTAGTGAGAAATCATCACTTCATGAAATCGGCCTGCCCTCCACATACACACATAATGGTTGAATTTTGCACAATAATAAGATGCTTATATAGTTGTTACAATTAGGGTAAACCCTAATTGTCATGGCTTTCCATTTTCTTGGATCCATGGGTTCAAATACACCATGGAGCATCCATGGATCATCCTATGGGTTTTATCCCAACTTGATAATCCATGGAGAAATAGCCCACTATATAAGTATGGATGATTTACACAATCAACCCATATATTTCATTAGTCTTCTTTTGATCACTTAATTAATTCTAGATTAATTCTTGATCAATACTAATTAAATAATCTTATTAATATATCAGAACATATAATATATTAATAAACCTTAAGTGTTATTTCTCTCAGTTTAGTCTATCCAAATGCATGATGCCATGTAACCCAAATGGACCATGCCAGGTCGAGTCAAGTATATACCAATTATAGTTTTGGACTTAGACACTAATCCAACAAAAAGTACATATACAGTTTAAATCATTCTAAACATGGATAAATTATTCATTGAACATCCATCTCAAATAATCAAACAATATATATATATATATATATATATATATATATACACACATAGCACGTATTATATATAAAATACTTCATATCTATGTGTAAGATGAAAGTAACTTTCGCATACAAGCTCCGTTTTTTACGAGCTTTATGTGCATGCGTAGGTGAGATTAAGCTCTACAACTTTCGTCTAGACTCCGTTGGCTAATTTTGACTATATTTTTAAAGTTATATTTTTAACAGGCCGTGACAGGAAAAGTCTGTTAAAAATTCATAACTTCTTCATCCGACGTCTGTTTCCGTCTGTCTTTTTTCCGTTAAACTACTATCGATGAGATCTTAAATTCTCATTTAGGTTGTGTCGGCTAAAAATTACTCGATCTAGAATTCGAATTCTAGGATGCATACTGCTATATCGAATCTTAGAAAATTCATAACTTCTTCATACGAAGTCAGATTTGGGCATTATTTTTATGCACGCTCTCGGTTTAATGTATAATAAGACTTTCATTTAGATCGCTAAGGCTAAAGAGCACTTTATTGTAAATTCACTTTTTACGTCACACAACGCTATGCCAGTTCTGTAGCGAAAATTCGACAAGTCATAACTTCTTCGTTGTAACTTGGATTTCGGTATTCTTTATATCTCCGGAATCTTTGTTCAACTACTACAACTTTCTTCATAGATATCGGCTATATCTAACATTTTACTTTCAAGGCTTATTTTTATCCTTAATTTATTATATCATCATAATTAAATATAAGGCACATAAATTCACATAATTCATTCTTATTACTCCAAAACACGTTACAATAGTTGACCTAGACTATTACATCGTCTTTAATGCTTAGCTCAGAAAAACGGGCGTTGCATAAGTGTAAGTCCCTAATTTGCCCGTGTATCAGTCAGATCCGTTTGATGGTGCGGAATCCCAATCAAATGGATGATATCAGATAAAATAAAAGAGAAGGAGAAGAATAATATTATGAATGTTGAATGTATTAATGATATGAATGAAATTCCTTACAAAAGATTCACACACACAAACGCTTTTTTCTCTCTGTAGGCCGTAAACTCTCTAGGGTTCATCAATCTCTACTCCTCACCCTAACACCTCTATTTATACTTGGGAACATGGGCCGGAAACAAATGGGCCGTAAATGAGTTTACGGCCGTAAGGTGTTTACGACCGTAAACTCAGCCGTAAACATGGCCATAAATTAATAAAATATCACATAAAAATAATTGCCTAGAAAAGTAAAGTATAAACCATATTTTTGACCCAACAATCTCCCCCTTGGTTTATAGCTTTCTTTTCTTAAATGACCCAACAAGCTCCCCCTAAAAAGTAGTTGGCTTTCTTGATAATCTTCAATGGGAGCTTGGCTTCAGCTTTAACCCTCGATTTCTTCACAGCATCAGGATGAACATATGAATCTTCAATGAATGACTTCATCTTGAGCACTTGGGGTTTTCTTCAGAATTTAGCATTGAACGCACGTTGGGTGAGGAGGTTTTACGTACTGATTCTTGAAAGATAGTGCTTTCACCTTGAGAATCTTCAGAGAGAACTAAACTTCTAGATCACTTCAGCAGGTTTATAGATAGCAGCAGACTGATTGAGGAGGCTTCAATGCAATCCGTCATATAATCTTCAATTTCAGCTTCACCTTGCTTCTGGGGTTGAAGGATTGAATGTTGAAAGAATAATCTTCATTTCTTGCTCCTTCGAATGAGAATTCTTCGATGCTCACGGACGAAACCTTTGGCTCAGAAATCTTCAACACAAACTCCATGAGTCTTATCTATACTTGTAATCACTTTTCAAGACAAAACAAAACTAAAAGAAAACTTAGCACACAAAATAAACCAGAAATAAAAATATTTTTGGAATTTTGATTTTTTTGATTTTTCTTTGATTTTTGAATTTTTCTGATTTTTTTTTTAATTTTTAATCCTCCCCTAATATTTAAATTAGAAGAAACTATGACAAATTTAACAAAAATAAAAATTGATATCTAACTTTAAGAGTGATTTGGGATCAAATTTGTTAGACAGCCTTTATCCACTTGTCGGTACCTTTCATATTCACATCTTTGTCTGGTCGATCGTCGGTATTGTTGTCCACCTAAACAAGAAAAATTGTGACTGATTTAGGACATACTATTTGATACAAGACAAGGTGAACTTAAGTTCCTAAAAATTATATCTGATCCTAATTCCTTAGATACTATATCTTAAGGACCATTCATCTGACGACGACCAGGGATATTGTTGTCCACCTAAATTGAGCAGCGAGATCTACAGACAATCTGTATGAGTTCAATTTTAAGTGTACTGGAACGTGTTTCCCGCTTCCTGATATGCCCCAGCCATCAAGAACTTCCAGAGTACTCCTTGCACCGGGTAAGCAGACAACCATTCAGAGAAAGAAGAGATTCATAATTCTATTGCTAACTACTTCAGAGGGGTTGAGAAGAAGAAGGTTGCATATGCTGTGTACCAGGTCGGATTAGAAGTCGCGCAAAGGAGACAACATATGGCTAACAGATAAGAAGTATTTCACACATATATTTCACACACACACATATATATATATATATATATATATATATATATATCCTGTAGAGAAATAGAGTTGCATATGTTGTGTACCAGGTCGGATTATAAGTCACGCAAAGGAGACAACATATGGCTAACAGACGGAAAGAAAGAAAATGATTTTCTACAGACCTAATTTATCGGAATTTACCAGTCGCCCCATCCAACCGGAATTAAGGACAGAATCCGCACATCAAGGAAAAGTTAAGCGACGGTTCCAAGTACGGGTTCATTTAATGTGACGAGTAGATTCCCATATATATCTCCCTGCTCAACCTATCCGAGCATCGTATTGTCAGGCTGAATGGATCTAACTAGGTCAAGATTTGTCAAGTCTATAAATTTCCTAAGTTCAACTCTGCCTAGTCATGTCCATTTAAAATTTTTCGTGCCTACCGACGCATCAAGTCAGAGCATAGACCCTTCAACTTCGGGTACGTTACGCAGACTCAGGTTGCCTGTTATCACATTTTCATATCACTTCCCAAAACATCTCCCTCAAGCACATTTCATAACCAACATTTTTTTTTTATTTTTTGATTTTCTGATGTTTTTGGATTTTGTTTTTTAAAATTTTCTAATTTTTGTTTTGTTTTTATTTCTCCCCCTAAATTTGTGCATAGGAGAGAAACGAAAGTAAATGCGCAAATTTAAACTATCCTAAAACAAAAATTAGTCTTTAAAGCGAATCAACTTAAGACAAACTCAGGAGTATAGAGAAGAAAACGCAAACTGTAAGTCACCGATTGAATTTGCATCCAGAAGGTCTGAGAACAGCACACATAATCTCAGAACAGATCCGAAAATTCTTCATATCATTAAGCATTAACCCCATGTGATCCCTTCTTTTCTTCCTTTCCCGCAAAAGGACACATACTCTCAAACAAAGGTCTGAATGTTGTACAGTTGAGAGATGTCCCCTATCATGTGCCTGGAACAACCACTACCGACAAACCGAAGTTTGATGATATGCCTCCATAGCTGCTCCGACACAGACCGGGATCAGTTGGTCTTTGGAACCCAATCCATTTTGAAACTGGGTCGACCTTTGTCATCAACACACAATACTTTCTCCCATGACATATCCTGCTTATCACAAACAGAAGATGTAGAAACATTAGAGTCGTTATTTGATTTGGGAGATTGAGCCTTCAGAACCCATTTGTAGTTGGGTTTAACCCATTTCTTTTTCGATCCTATGGGTGGCTCAGTACTTGATTTGGAACTAGAAGCCGACTGCCGAGATGACTTTGACATAACCGGTCTTGGCTTCACAGGAGCATGTCTTGAACTAGACTTCTGGGCCGACGTTTCCTTCTTTCCCTTGGCATTCGGATTCTTGGCCTTTGGAGTTTGATTCTTGGCCTTCTGCGCGTTCCAGTCATCATGGTCTGAACGTGACTTTGAGGGGTTTCTTTTGAAAAATCTCCCTCTTGGCGAGTTCTGCTAGCCTTGTGCATAGTAGGGAACATATGCGCGATTAGGACAATTTCTGGCAATGTGTACAGGTGTTCCACAGTGAAAGCAAGTCTTTTTCTTCACTGTGAAGTTATCTCTTCCTGCCCCTGGTGGCGTATCCTTGCCTCGTTTCTTGTTGTTCCCATATGCACACTTGCCACAAGAACTCTGTTGCGTAGGAATTGGTGGCCTGTATTTCTCAACGGCAGGTTTGTTAGAAGCAGCCGAGTTCGAAGCAACAAATTTAGAGTTAAAGGAGTTATTGGTTTGTTCAGAAGAACTCTCCTTGTTCTCATCCTCTGCTACTTTACCTGCACATGTAACAGAAACATCAATATTTTCAACATTAATAACTCCTCCTGACACAAATCCAGCTGGTTTTCCGTATTTAAGATGTGCCTCCCTATCAATTTCTTCTTGTTTCATAGGGATGGATGTGTAGTTATGATTGTAAGGAGGAGGTACACTATCATACCCTAGACCCTTGCTTTGATTTTCTTTGAATTTTAACTGGGTCTCATATAAGGACTCAACTATCTGACTTGACGAAGTATAATTTTTGAAACTGACATCAGTTTTTCCACACTTAATTTTTAAAGTGTCAAGTTCTTCAGTTACAGCAGCAAGTTGACTCTTAACATAATCATAATTTTCACACTTGTTGCTGTACTCTTCCTGAAGTTTCCTAAATTCCTTGGTTTTTGCTTCCAATTTAGCCTTCAGGGGGTTCTGTCCTTTCCTGAGTTGATATCATTTATATCTCAGGTCCTCAAGTTCCCTTTTTAATAAATCAATTTGTTCCCGAAGAAATTTAATCGTATCTTCACATGATTGAGAACATGAAACTTCACATGAATGAGAACACGACACTTGATTGACCGGGAGGTTTGTGGAGCTCATTGTTTTTCGACAATTCAAAGCATTAAGTTCTTCAATTATATCAGCCAAACTAAGACGATTGAGATCTTTTGTCTTTTTGATGTCAGCCATGTCCATATCCCATGATTTCGGAAGTGAATTTAGCAGCTTTTTGTTTATCTCGGACTTAGTCAAGAAGATCCCAGCTATATTCATCTCAGTATTGAGTGTGGTAAATCGCTGCAGCTGAGCCTCCAGGGTTTCTCCAGGAATATAATTGAACATGCTGAAGTTTTGTTTTAACATCTCCTGACGATTCTCTTTCATGTCTTCAATTCCCTTGTTGACCTCAAAAGTCATTAAAAGCACAACTCGAAGCTAAAATAAAACTTAAACGACAAACTAAAATTTAAAAAAAATGTCTTCTGACTATAAACCTCAAAATCAACCTTATAAGTCAAACTCGAAAAGTCAAACCGAAAAGCTAAATTTGAAAATTTAAAAGTTAAACGAAAAAGTTAAAGTTTAAAGTCAAAGGTCAAACTTGAAGGTCAAAGTCAAAATTTTAAATAAAAAGTCAAAAATAAAAGTCAAAAATTAAAATTAAAAAAACTATTATTATTATTATTATTATTATTATTATTATTATTATTTATTTTCTATTTTTTTATTATATTTTGGATGAAAAAGGAATTTAAAAATAAAAGAAATTGAGTTTTTGGGTTAAAAGTGTCAAATTTCGAAATTATTGTGCGACAGGAAGTGTTTTTCAGTTAAATTTCGAAGGAATGAAACAAGAGGCTTGGTAGTTCAACTGGTAAGCCGCGTGTTTGATGACTCAAGGGACCCGGGTTCGAATCCCGGCACCCCCCAATTCAGTTTCGATTTTTAAGAAGGCGTTGTGCGGCTTGCTTAGCCGGCTTCCCTAGCCGAGCCGAAATCCGAGCTATATACTCCAACCGAGCCGACGCCGTTCTCCAAGTCGAGACCGCAAACACCGGCCGCAAATATCCGGCGACTGTGAACGATTTCCGGCCGTAAACTCCGGCCGTGAACTTCGAAACCCTAGCCGCCACCGACGAGAAACCCTAGCCGCAAACACGAACTCCGCCACCGGCTGTGAACAGTTTCCGGGCGTAAACTCCGACCGTGAACTGTTTCCGGCAGTAAGCTCCGGCCGAAAACCCTTCAACGATTACGTGAAAAACAGTGATTTTTCGACTTTGAAGCTTCAAAACTCAATCAAAAACCTTTTTTTTATGAAAAACACAAAGAACAAAACCCCCTTTATTTTTGCGAGATCTATCCAAAAACGCAAAAATATTTCGAAAATAAGATCAAATAATGCTCCAAATAGAGTTTACGGCCCAAGAACTCGGAGTTTACGGTCGTAAGCTTGGACCGTAAAGACCAATTATTCAGATTCCAAACGAAACAATAAAACCTTTTGACTGATACAACTTGGCTCTGATACTAATTGTAATTCCCTAATCTGCCCGTGTATCAGTCAGATCCGTTTGATGGTGCGGGATCCCAATCAAACGGATGATATCAGATAAAATAAAAGAGAAGGAGAAGAAGAATATTATGAATCTTGAATGTATTAATGATATGAATGAAATTCCTTTCAAAAGATTCACACACACAAACGCTCTATTCTCTCTGTAGGCCGTAAACTCTCTAGGGTTCATCAATCTCTACACCTCACCCTAACACCTCTATTTATACTAGGGAACATGGGCCGAAAACAAATGGGCCGTAAATGAGTTTACGGCCGTAAGGTGTTTACGGCTGTAAACTCAGCCGTAAACATGGCCATAAATTAATAAAATATCACATAAAAATAAATGCCTAGAAAAGTAAAGTAAAAACCATATTTTTGACCCAACAATAAGGTTGCTTGCCTTATGTTATCAACTATGGTCCTAGATGTTTGAGAATCTTGGGGTGTATTGCATGATCTTGTAGATCAAAGACAAGTTCCAAGAGCAAGCATGAAAAGATCGATTTGACATTATAAAAGATCTCATGGGTTGTAGGTTGCAGGAAGGAGGAAGCGTTAATGTATACATCCTTAAATAAAGGCGTACAATAGCAATTTAGATCATTTAAGATATCTGACTCTGAGTGAGTTGGTTACAAATATAATCTTTAACTCATTGTTTGGTTCATACAGTCGGTTCATTTTGAACTTCGGTATAAATAATATGTACAAAAGACTATTATGAAGTTGCATGTCATACTTAATATTGTCGAGTCTAACATGGTCAAAACTAAGAACTCCTATTAGACTGCTATAATTCTGACTATATAAGATTAATGTATCAAAAGAAAGAGTAAAATATGTTAGATATGCAAAAGAAAGGGCAAAGTTGATAAAACTAAATCCGACCCTAAGTTTAAGAAATGGAAGGATCAACGTAACATAGCTCCATCAAAAAAATCTTCAAGAAATCGTATGCTTCTATGGTAAGGAAATTTGACACTTAAGGCTTAACTATCTAAAATAACTAGAGGAGCTCATGAATCTAAAAGCCAAGGGATATGTCAACTCATGTATATATGATTCAACCCTATAGTACATTTTCTTCTAAATGTTGGTTTCTAGATACACCACTTTTCTTTTATGCAAGTCAAAACACATACATGATAATGATAATTGTAATATGCTAATTTTAATATCGTTTAAACAACTTAGATGAATCATAACACTTTTAGCAAAACTATAAAAAAATATAGATATTTAAAGATATTTAACATACAAGACGTGTATTAAAAAACATTTAAGTTAAGTAAGTAACTGCCATGTAACCCATACCAGGAAATATAACACATGTACACCTCAATAGTTAGGTCACTAACTATATTATCACTTCTAGTTCCATGCCTTTGTTATCCTTCATCCTTCTTGAATTTATTATTCATTCGATACTCAAGGCGTGTTCTCTTTTTATACTATGTACTAATTGTATAAATTTTTAAAAACTCGGTCAATAGCTCAGTAATTTGTCTTACCATTCTTGTATTGTCATAAAACTTCAGTTATGATCATAATCGATTCAATACATTTCAAGTTATTCACAAATACTATATCTTTCAAAAAAGGTTATGCACCAATACTATTACAAATGTCAAATTCATATCATATAATTGATATTCATCACTTTAATTGTAAAGACAGAAAATTTGAGTATTTGGTTATACTCTATGTAGTCTATAAAGCTAGTTTTTCACATTACATGTTTGAGAAAACTTGAGAAAACAGGAAAAGAAAAGGAACATGGCACATTCTAAGTATAACTTGGTGTGCTAACATGTCCATGTGATGGATACATGTCACAAGAATGTAACACGTGGCAAGGGATTAGTTTCGAGGAAAAGGTCGTGACACAACATCGTTGTGGATATGATGCAAAATGTGATACATGGTAGAACACACGAAACATGTAGACACATGGTGGGATTAATACTAAAAACTTGTATGAAACACGTCCATGGAAAGTGACACGACACATCTCCGAACTATCTATATGCGTGTTTCATGAAATTTGTAAGGGTGTTTTCTTGGGAAAGAGAAAGGGAGATATAATACTCTTACGAAAATAATGTTTAAAGGTTCCTATGAGAACAACAATATATGACTCCTACAAGAATATTGAATATGTGATTCTTACGGAACATTGAATATGAGATTCCTAAAGGAATATTAAATATGTGATTCCTACGGGAACAATGAAATGTGATACCTATGGAAATATTTAATATGTGATTCCTATGAGATTAATGATATATGATTCCTATAGGAATTTGAATATGTGGCTCCTTTGGAAAGAATGATATGTGGTTCCTAGGGGAATATTGAATATGTGATCCCTATGGGAATACTGAATATGTGATTCCTACGGTAACAGTGCTATTTGATTTCTATGGGAATAATGAATATATGGTTCCTACTTGAGTACTGAATATGTAATCCATATGGGAATAGTGATATGTGATTCATATAGGAATACTGAATATGTGGTTCCTAAGAGAATATTGAATATGCGATTCCTGTGGAACTAATGATATGTGATTCCTGTGGGAATACTGAATATGTGATTCTAAAGGAAATATTGAATATTTAACCAATGATATGTGATTCTTGTGAGAATACTGAATATGTGATTCTTAATGAAATATTGAATATTTGACTCCTACAGGAACACTAATATGTGATACCATTGAAAATATTAAATATGTTATTCCTATGATATTAATGATATGAGATTCATATGAGAATATTGGTTATGTGATTTCTATGTGAATATCGGTAGAAGATTCCTACGAGAATATTTATATAAGAGTCCTACAAGAATTTTGGTTACGTAATTCTTACGAGAGTATTGATGTAGGATACATACAGAAATACTGGTTATATAATTCCTACAGTAATATTGATATCAGCTTCCTATGGGAATATCATTATATGAGATTCCTCTTGGAATATTGATATATGAGGTTCCTATAGGAATACCATTACATGAGATTCCTACGAAAACATTGTATAAGACTCTCTGAGGGGATATAGTGACAATTACTAGGATGAAGTCCTTGTGTATGTGGTTTATCTACAAAGATTATGTTTTGGGAACTAGATTCCTTAGGCTTTATGACTTACCGAAGTCATTGCGATAGAAAGTATTCGTAATGACGATTAAATTATTATAGGTTGGTTGCATTGTGGTAACACAAAATAATTTGTAAAATTCTTATAAATTTATAAAGGTTTTTAGAAAAACCAGATTTTAGCATGACTATAAGTCATGAAATTTTTGTATTAAGGTTTTAAGGTCCTAGCTAAATTGGTATAATCTTATGAATAAACATAAAAGTCCCTTTTGGGTTGCCCTCATAACTAAAAATAATTAAGAATGATATTAGGAGAGAGAGGAAATAATTTATCAATTTATTATATGATTAATAAATTAATTAGAAATTTATTAGAATTAATCTGAAGTAATCATAAATAAATTTTGGTTTAGTTGGAATTAATTAGTGGTACAAGGGTTAAGTTGCAATTGTCTAAAACTTGAGCAAATGAGAGGTTCTAGAACCTCCTGGATATGGACGGTTTTAGGAGACTCTTCCAAGGGATTCCCGAAGCCTCCAAATATATATAAATAAACTAATTTGGATAAGGATTAAAATGGATTATTTTAATATTCAAATTAGGCTATATCTTCGTATCATAGAAGCTATAAATACGACCATTAGGCTAGGATTTTCAGCCATTTTTCCCATTTTAGATGCCTACCTAACAACCCACATATATGAGGTTCCTATAGGAATACCATTACATGAGATTCCTACGAAAACATTGTATAAGACTCTCTGAGGGGATATAGTGACAATTACTAGGATGAAGTCCTTGTGTATGTGGTTTATCAACAAAGATTATGTTTTGGGAACTAGATTCCTTAGGCTTTATGACTTACCGAAGTCATTGCGACAAAAAGTACTCATAATGACGATTAAATTATTATAGGTTGGTTGTATTGTGGTAACACAAAATAATTTGTAAAATTCTTATAAATTTATAAAGGTTATAGAAAAACCAGATTTTAGCATGACTATAAGTCATGAAATTTTTGTATTAAGGTTTTAAGGTCCTAGCTAAATTGGTATAATCTTATGAATAAAAATAAAAGTCCCTTTTGGGTTGCCCTCATAACTAGAAATAATTAAGAATAATATTAGGAGAGAGAGGAAATAATTTATCAATTTATTATATGATTAATAAATTTATTAGAAATTTATTAGAATTAATCTGAAGTAATCATAAATAAATTTTGGTTTAATTGGAATTAATTAGTGGTACAAGGGTTAAGTTGCAATTGTCTAAAACTTGAGCAAATGAGAGGTTCTAGAATCTCCTTGATATAGACGGTTTTAGGAGACTCTTCCAAGGGATTCTCGAAGCCTCCAAATATATATAAATAAACTAATTTGGATAAGGATTAAAATGGATTATTTTAATATTCAAATTAGGCTATATCTTCGTATCATAGAAGCTATAAATACGACCATTAGGCTAGGATTTTCAGCCATTTTTCCCTTTGAGATGCCTACCTAATAAACCACATATATGAGGTTCCTATAGGAATACCATTACATGAGATTCCTACGAAAACATTGTATAAGACTCTCTGAGGGGATATAGTGACAATTACTAGGATGAAGTCCTTGTGTATGTGGTTTATCTACAAAGATTATGTTTTGGGAACTAGATTCCTTAGGCTTTATGACTTACCGAAGTCATTGCGGTAGAAAGTATTCATAATGACGATTAAATTATTATAGGTTGGTTGCATTGTGGTAACACAAAATAATTTGTAAAATTCTTATAAAGTTATAAAGGTTTTTAGAAAAACCAGATTTTAGCATGACTATAAGTCATGAAATTTTTGGATTAAGGTTTTAAGGTCCTAGCTAAATTGGTATAATCTTATGAATAAAAATAAAAGTCCCTTTTGGGTTGCCCTCATAACTAAAAATAATTAAGAATGATATTAGGAGAGAGAGGAAATGATTTATCAATTTATTATATGATTAATAAATTAATTAGAAATTTATTAGAATTAATCTGAAGTAATCATAAATAAATTTTGGTTTAATTGGAATTCATTAGTGGTACAAGGGTTAAGTTGCAATTGTCTAAAACTTGAGCAAATGAGAGGTTCTAGAACCTCCTGGATATGGACGGTTTTAGGAGACTCTTCCAAGGGATTCTTCAAGCCTCCAAATATATATAAATAAACTAATTTGGATAAGGATTAAAATGGATTATTTTAATATTCAAATTAGGCTATATCTTCGTATCATAGAAGCTATAAATACAACCATTAGGCTAGGATTTTCAGCCATTTTCCCTTTGAGATGCCCACCTAATAATTCCTTCCCTCCCCACTCACCAAATTGTCCCTTATAGTTCTAGGCTTTTAGGTGTGAACCATTAGAAGGATCATACTTTTAGTACTTGCTTTCCAAGAAAGGTGTTGAAGAAAAGTAGGTTGATATATATATATATATATATATATATATATATATATATATATATATATATATATATATATATAATGGTGGATATAGAATGTAAATATGTTTTTGATAGTTTGTGTAATCTTCTATACCCATGAGCTTGTAATTCGTTCTCTGATCAATCAAAATCCTGATTTGTATTTTGTCTTAGAGTTAATTCATTAAGCCTTTACAATTGTCATTAAATTTTTTTCATTACAAAAAGACTACTCAATGTGGCCTTAGAAGAAACAATATGTCTACTTAGAATATTTATCTTATGGCCTCTCCCATCTTGAGACTCCTTACCAATAAGTACTCCCTCTAGGTGAAGTGTGTCCACTCTTATATATAATCCAAGGTCGAAACCTCTAGGATGCCCTAACCAAACGAGCGGGTTCGAATAACCTCATTTGTATGTGTGAAAAGATTAGATACTTCATTGTTTCTCAGATTGGTTATAGAAACACAGATTTTTCATGGTATGGAAACTGGAACCACGATGGTTTCTTCTCTCGATTCCTTATCCCACATGCAATTGATCAAGCAAATTTCTCCCCAACTGCTAATGTCAAATACATTTTCTATAGTGGTAATTAGGTTTTTCCTTATGTTTGGTGTGATTCCAACGATTCTCTTAGTATCCACTCCCAATCCTCTATCTCCTGCTCTGGCCCTGGTAAATGCTTATAGTGTAACAAAGCACGTCTTTCTATTCCTTTAATTTTTTATGAAGTTTGGCTTAGCCTTCAGCCTGATGAGCCAAACGTTGAACAACAACACCTTGTGGGGTTCTCTCAAAACATCCCCCATCATGCCTTCATCTAATGGGTTGCCTTAAAGTTTGTGTAACAACCAAGGAAATCTCTTCAGCGACCACTGTTAGGAAACTTTTAAAGGAAAACAAATGTATTAGATTAGTTATATGATGTTTGATTTTAATCAATAAGGATAATCAAATAAGATATTACATTCATGACTAATATGACTATTAAATTTATAAAAAAAAAGTGACCAAAAATCATGTCAAATTTTCAATTGGTTAAAAGATTTAGAAAGTACTAGTCGACGTCATCCCAAGAATATAAGATTCGTAAAAAGTTGACTCCGAATGGAAGATTTATGTATTTAGTAAAATGTAAAAATCAATTGTGTAATTAATGTTAATAGCGTTGATGGTATTAAGAGATTGGTTGAGTTTTGACTAAAGGTATATAAAAAAAGAGTTGAAGTTCTCCTTGAGATATAAACTTTAGAGCAAAAAATGCCGAAAACGGGATCCATGTGAGAGAGATACAATTCTTGTAAAATATTTTATTTGTACCCCCATATGCACAAAAATGAATGTCAAAACTAGATAATGCAACCTAAAGGAAAGTTGTAGTACTAGTTTAGGACATCACAAAGATATAAAGATGGTTTAGATCGGAGTAAGCACGGAAAAGTTATGATTTTTACACAATCGTGCGCATGTGGTGAGTGTCTATGCCCTTCACGCATCTGACACCCGATTCGAGTAAGATTGAGTGTGACATGGCCAAGCAGGGGAGGTGACACGTGGCAATTTATGTACGGAGCCACAATTGTAACGCACGATATGTACAGATCCTTGCATCACGCGCACCCTAAAACCTTACCTATATATAACAGGGACTACAACTCCATTTATGCATCCCTAACATTTACAACTCTCACTCAATTTTCAGAGTGGTTGCTACCTAAGGCGATCCATGGAGTCTCGAGCCTGATTCAACCCTACATCAACGGTTACACGCATCAAGTTTGAGTTTGCGGTCCTATTTTACAATTTTAAAGGTTTTAAGGGGGGAATACATTCGTATCAAAATGATTTTTCAAAACTATATTATATATAAATATATTTTAGTAGTTTATACAAAGCATGAAACTTAGGATAATATACCCACATATACTTTGTAAGCTATTATATTATGCCTAAAAGTTATGATACCTGATTTTCTAGAACAAGATTTTAACAAGATGTTATACTAGTCAAATTCCTAGGATAACATAGTACGTAAAAGTAATGTTGGCCAAACATAAGGATATGCATGGTACTTAGTTGTTATTTTGCCTGAATATTTTGTATTTTTTTAAGTCACAATTAGGGCATATATATATACATACATACATATATATATATATATATATATATATATATATATATATATATATACAAGGATAATTATAAAAAATACAAATAATAATTATCATATATATAGTAAAAGGTATGTAGTGACCGTTATGGAAAAGAATTTTATAAAAAGATTAAAAGAAATACTAAAACACATAAGGCTATTATGTTAGTGATCTTTTATTATTCATCCAATAGCCTTGATTGAATTCTGATACTCCAAAATTATCATCGTTAATCTTGAGAGAGCTAGAAAGATATGTACAGATCTATATGGGGATTGACACCCCCACCTGCGATTGCTAGCTATAATCTTGACCATACAACTTTCTTTATATAAAGGTGTCATTATTCTACATCTATTGAAGCGTCGTGTTAGGGAAATTATATTCCACAACGTCGATTATATGGGCTCATGGTAATGGAACCCGAAAACCTTAAGTAGTAAACTACCTAAAGGGACGCCCTCGAGTAGTAAATATTATAATAAATTTAGGTTGGTGTTCTAAAATACATTACAATAAATTAGGATTGGTAAGATATCCTAAATGTATTTTAGGTTAGGATTGGTAAAATATCTTAACCAGGAAAGAATGATTTTCTAAAACAAGTAGTATTTCGAATTAAAACGATGAAGCAGAAAAACCACAAAAACTTGTGATCTTACCAACAATATGTTGACATATATACATGTATTATTAAGGAGATGAGTGTGGAATATATCCATGGAGAAGAGGGAGTCGTCCTGGAAGTTTGATGGAAGATATTTCCATTTTATCTTTAATTGTATTTAGGAAGCATGCTTGATTTATTTAAATTATGTAACAATTTAATAAATTATAATATATAAAATTATCGTTCATATTATATTTTTGTGTATTGTTCAATATATTTGTCTGTCGAGATCCTATTATCCCCACATCGTACAACTCAGCGTTTCTGCTGTAGGCCTGGGGTGTGACAATTCGTCTCAAAATCCATGATAGAATATGTACATAGGAGCCCAATCAAAACCTTTCTTGTTGTTTATGTAACCTTTTCCCGATTATCTCAACCACCAATTATTTGAGTGTTCATATTAGTGTCAAATCTGACAGGAGATGATATACTTGATAAATATTGACATTGCACCTGACAAGTGGATAAATGTCATCTTGTTCCTCGAACAAGCCTTAAGAGGTAAATCCGTTTAGCCTGTTATTTGTCGTTAGTTCTTGCAATTATAATCTATCATATTTGGATTGAAAGAAAAATATGATCTTCAAGAATAAGAGAATACCTTGTAAATGTAACGCCCGTTTTCTAAGATGGACCGATTTAGGGCATTAAGGAGTCAAAGGCTTGGTTTTTGGCGAAAACCCAGTGTCATGACATAAAAAGCAAAAGCAAAAATGTGTATCAAGAAAATGATCACGACGTGACACATAAGTGGTCACAACGTGACAAAGTTTGAAACCCAAGGCCATGAACTTTTAGGGTTTCCTTTGTATTTAAACCCCATTATCTCCAATCTTGTTTTCATTATCAGCCTTCATCACCCCAAACTTCAGGAAACACTAACCCTAATCTCGCTTGGTGAATCTTGGCCTTTTGGTGCACTTGGTAGCTTGATTGAGAACAAGAAAGGGAATAACATGTTCTAGTAGTGAATCTAGTAAGGAGACCTCATCATCATCATCGTGTACTCATTCTGGACCTTTGTAAATGTCCAAGATCCAAACTTTATTACTTAATGTTGCTAGATCTAGGTTTTTGTCGCATTTTTCTTCATGTTTAAGCAAGATTGAATGGAAGGGATTCATAAAGTTAGTAACTTTATGGTTTCTAAGGTTCCCTTGAGTATTATAAGGACCAGATCTAGAAGTTGGTTGAGTGTTGGATCCATGCATGTGAGTTTTGGTGTTATCTATTTAGTTTTGACCTAGAATGGATTAAGGACACATATGAAGAATCAATATCCATAAACTAATCATTTTTTATGCATGTTTAGGTCCCCTTAAGCTTCTAGAAAAAAAAATTGAGTTAGAGACTTAATGGATTAAGGGCTCAAAGCATTAAGTAGATGTTTCAGACAGATGTCACGACATGACATTGAGGGTGTCACAGCATGACCAAGGAAGGATATTATGTCTAAGTTGTTCTGTTATGCTAACGATATGACCAAGGAGGGTTCATGTCATCATATGTGCTTAGTGGGTTGTCCGTGATCAAGTTGGATAAGTTAGAGCAACACAAGCTGGGATCAGATTGAGTGAGTTCTCATGACGCGACCAAGGGTTGGTCACAACGTTAGGCTCAATGTTTAATTTTTTGGTTGTCGACTTTGAAATTTACCGTTGACTTGTTAACCTGGGTTGAATTTTGGTCAAAATGGTTTGATTTAGTTTGTAGACTAAGGTTGTACCATGTATTTTGATAGGAGTATTGTAGCATCTGTTTTTGGGCTTTGAGCTATTTCCTAGACGATTTTGTGAGTCAGGCGATTCTTCTCACTATACTGTGTAGAACGCTAGCTATCTTTGTGATGGTTGGATTATGTGTTGGTCTGGGCCAATTAGTATGTATGTTGGGTTGGGCCCTTTGTATGCTGGGTTTGGCCGATTGATGTGTAGGGTTGGGCTTGTTATGATGGGTTAGGCCCATTTATATGTATGGTATGCGGTATTTTAGAGAAACCCTCTAAGCTTTGTGTTTAAAGTTTATGGTTTAAACATTTTTCAGGTACTTCGAGTTCCAAAGGGAAGGGTTTGGCTTGACTACACTTCATATCCTGATGGCTTTTCTGCACTGCATACTTTGCTATACTCTGATGTTGAAAATATAAATTTACTAATGTTTGGTTTTGGATCAATTGGTTGTATGACTCGATGTTTTAAGACGAAATTTTTTATTAAATTTTTGGGATGTTTCAAGTTGGTATCAGAGCCTTCGTTTGAGGGACTCGGGCACACTCTCGAGTGTGTCTAAACTCAGCTGGGGAATTGGTAATCTTTTTGAAAGAAAATAAGTTTTATAAAAAAAAATTAAAAAGAAAATGGAGTGTGATGCGTGCAATCACCCAAGCTCAAGCATGTGGTTCTCTGAATACATTTACATGTTGATATGATACAAGTTTTGTATGGTAGAAGTTAGCGTAGGGATATGTTTCGGGATGCATGCTAGAATGCCTATTTGGAGAGATGCCTATTAGGAAGGATGCATGTTGATGCGAGGGACCTATAGAGTTATATTTCTCAAATGATGCTTGCTTTGTGCTTTTTAGGACTCATGTTGATGTGAGTTCTATTAGTTAAATAATCTCAAAGTGATTGATTTATCCTTATTGCGAAGCTCTTGTCTGAGT